>NC_140591.1:676368430-677697920 GCF_964204655.1 Triturus cristatus | reverse complement strand
CTTGCCTTGTGGTGTGTACGTGATATGCCATGTCCATGCCAGTGCCGATGTGGCAATACAGGGACCCTGGGTATCTGCATGGCAAAGATCTGTGATGCCTTGGAGACATCAGTCCTCACTTGTCACTGCGGTGTGTGTTTGTAACGTCACAGCAGTACATAGGTCGGGTGACACAGCCCAATGATTGGCCATTGCACTACATGGGACTTATGTGGATATGTGGAATTGAGATGTGAGATGATTGTCATGTAGGTGACATATGTGTCCATGCCCAACAGCACACACCTCAGTACATTGTGTAATGTCATGATGTATCATGTGATATTGAGCCTGGTCATGGCCACATGGGTGGATGAACCGACAATCTTCCTTTGTTCATCTCTGTTCTTCAGGGCACCAGCTGTCCATCGACCATTCCCAGACCTTGAAACCATGCAGGAACGTGACTGCATTCGACGGTACCGCTTCACCAGGCCACTGATTGAGGAGTTGGCAGAGCAGTTGGTGCCACATCTGCTACCTGGCCGGACATACCCTACAGCACTGACCCCAGAGGTGAAGGTAATAGCAGCCCTGCACTTCTTTGCTACTGGTACCTTCCAGTACACTGTGGCTACAGCAGGTGGGATGTCGCAAACTATGTTTAGTTGTGTGCTACGCGATGTCTTGGAGGGGACGTTGCATTTCCTTGACCTGTAGATCAAGTTCCCTAGCCCAGCTGAACTCCCTGATATAAAGGATGCCTTTTATACACTGGGGAGGATGCCGAACGTCATCGGATCTATTGATGGTACACATGTGGCCCTGATACCACCACAGGTACATGAGCAGGCATACTGGAACAGGAAACATTTCCACTCAATCAATGCTCTGGTGGTATGTCTTGCAGACATGTGTATCACACATGTGTGTGCACAGTTCCCTGGTTCTGCGCACAATGCCTACATAATGAGGAGTAGTCGTATTGCAACGCTGATGTCACAGATGCCAGATCAGCGTGCCTGGCTTGTCGGTGTGTACTTACTGTTTACCATTGTGTGTGTTTGGCAATGTTGTATTCTGCACTCCTACAAAACTCACCTTCTTGTTAATTTTTTTGTGTGTAGGTGACTCCGGATACCCCAACATGCCGTGGTTGCTGACACCCCTCAGGAACCCTGTGACACCAGCCGAGAGGCGCTACAAAGAGGCACATGGTCGGAGCAGGAGGGTGATTGAGCGGACATTTGGCCTCCTGAAAAGCCGCTTTCGCTGCCTGGACAAGACCGGAGGGGCCCTCCCATATGAGCCTGCAAAAGTGTGCAAAATGATCCTTGTATGCTGCATGCTACACAACATGGCAGTGCAGAAGAAGGTGCCTCTCATCCAGGAGGACGATGACCAACCTCCGACACCTGTGGAGGATCCCGGCCTGGGCCACAATGCCAGTGATGAGGATGAGGGTGACGTCCGCTCACAGCTCATCAACAACTTCTTCACCTGGATGTGAGTTTCCAGGGTTTTTATGTCACTGTATGGAGTTAGCCTGGAATGTGTTGTGTCTGCTCTGTTGCTGTCTGAGTATGTCTGTGTGCAACTTGACTGGATGCGTGCAGTTATGTGTCCATTCAGGTGGTGTGTACTCCACAATAGGGTAGTACTGCTAACTTGTTTCTGTGTAGGTTTATTGTGACATGTTTTGTGCATGTGTATTGCATTTCTCTCCTGTTCTGCTGTGCTTTTGACTGTGTCTTGTGTCTGTCCTTCCCAGGGTAATTTGCCTGTTGTTTGGTCAACACAGACCCCCAACACCCAGAATCCAACACCAGTGTGGGAGTAGTCAATTGCCATCAAGTGATGTGCCACACACCCCTGGACTTCAATTCTCAGACACTCTGTGATCGGGTGTGCACAGTAACGTACAATTGCAATTGCTACTATTTTAGAATAAACATGTTGCTGATGTGTAATGAACCTTTGCTATGTGATGTGATGTGAAAAGCATTTATAAAGCGCAGCGTACACTGTACAGTTTCTTGGCGCTGAAATAAGCAACTGCCTGGGGGAAGGAGGGGGGAAAAGAAGGAGAGGAGGGAAACTGGGAGGAAAGAGAATGAGATTAGTGGTACGCTGAGCGGAACAAATAAGTCTTGAGGAGGGATCTGAAATGGGTGTAAGGTGAAGCTAGTCTTACATCAAGGGGGAGGGTATTCCAAAAGGATGGAGCTAGGAACGAGAATCTAAGACCGCCCCATTTCTTGCACTTGAATTTAGGGACTTTAAGAAGAGCCAAGTGGGCCGAGCGCAAATTACGGGAGGGGACATACGGGTGGATGAGAGAAGAAATGAACGAGGGGCTGATACCGGCCAGGGATTTAAAGATAAGGCAGCCTAACTTGAATTTACAGCGTTCAGAGACAGGGAGCCAGTGCAAGGATTTTAACAGAGGGCAGGTGTGGTGGTGCCTCGGTTGATGGAAGATGAGGCGAGCTGCCTGGTTCTGAACAAGCTGCAAGCGATTGAGCTGGTAGTCAGGAATGCCTACGTACAGGGAGTTGGCGTAGTCAATTCTGGAAATGACTAATGCCAAAAGAGCTAAGGTGAGGGCTTCGGTAGTGAGGAAGCGTGCAATTTTCCGGATTTTACGTAGTTGAAAGAAACAGGCAGAGACAGTGGCGTTTATCTGGGGTTTCATCGACAGATCTTTGCTGATGATAACTCTCAGACTTTTAGCCGAGTCAGTAGGGCTGGGGGGACGACCCAGGCTAGAGGGCCAGAAGTTGGAGTTCCAGGGATTGGAAGGGCCTCCGACAAGAACCAGTTCGGTCTTGTCGGGATTCAGTTTCAAGTGATTTGCCCCCATCCAATTGCTAATATGACAGAGGATGGCTTGGAAATCAGAGACTGACTGGTCCGAGGAGTCAATGTTAAAGACTAGCTGGATGTCATCCGCATAATTAAATGCGGAGACATTTTTATCTCGGAGAGAACTGATCAGGGGGGTGAGGTATAAGTTGAAAAGAAGAGGGGACAAAGAGGATCCCTGAGGCACGCCGCAATTCAGGCCAACCTTGTCGGCAGAAAACTGGGACAGTCAAACCGCTTGTTGGCGGCAGGTGAGAAACGAATGGACCCAATCGAGGGCAGTACCCTCTATCCCCGCCTGCCTGACCCGGTCAACCAAGATAGCGTGGTCGACCGTGTCGAAGGCAGCCGACAGGTCCAGAAGAACCAGGGCCTGGCAGATGTTAGAATCAGCTCCCCTGCGCAGTTCTTCCATGACAGAGAGTATGACCATCTCGGTAGAGTGGGCGGGCCTAAAGCCGGCCTGTTGAGAGTCAAGAAAGTGAGACTGCTCGACATGGGAGCTCAAAATATGAGTAACATGGGTCTCGAGCACCTTACCAAGGTAAGGGAGGAGAGAGATGGGACGAAAGTTACTCATGATCGTAGGGCCGGCTGTCGTTTTTTTTAGGATGGGTACTACCCCGGCTGTCTTAAAAATGCTGGGGACTCAGCCAGAGGAAAGGGAGTTGTTCAGTAGTGCCAAAGGGGGGGCAGGGCAAGCAGAAAGGCCTTGCATAGAATCTTGGGGGGGCATCAATCGGTGGGGGAACCTGAGGTAACTTTGTTGAGGAGAACGGGGAAATCAGCCTCTGTAATGAGGGGAATCAGAGTGAGAGACAGGGGGAGAGGAGGGCCAACATAAGGGTTGACTGGGGGCACAGAGGAGTACGGAGGGGGCGGCACCAGGATGCTGTTTTAAATTTTTACGATCTTCTCAATGAAGAAGTGATTGAGGGAGTCGCAGAGCTTCTGGGAAGGGAGGGGTTTGATGGACACTCTGTCAGGATGGGATAGCTCCTCCACGATCGAAAAGATGCTTTTAGTTTTGTTAGCTGATTCCACAATTTTGTTGGAAAAATATGTGGTTTTAGCTAACGCAATAGAGGATTTATACCCTTTGAGAAGGGATAGGAATTCTGCCCTGGCTACGAAGGAGTAATTTTTGCGCCACCGGCGCTCGGCTTGTCTGAGACCGAGTTTTAAGACTTTAAGGTCCTCAGAAAACCATTTCTGAGCGTCATGAGGGCGTCTAAGTTTGATCCGTCTGAGGGGAGCGACCACATCACTGGCAGACTCAAGCCAAAAATGTAAGTTCTGAGAATATGTGTCTAGTGAGTCGGATTCCGGGGGGGTAGAGGAGCTGAGTAGGTTAATAAATTGGCTGATGTCAGCTTTGTTCCAATTTCGGGCAGGAAAATTGGTATCGAGGGGCCTACTGGGACAGATGGAAATTTTGAGGGAGAAGGAAATAATAGAATGGTCGGACCATGCACACGGCAGTATAAGAGGGGCCGAGATCAATAGATTGGAGGTCCAGACCTGATCCAGTATATGACCTTTGGTGTGCGTGGCGGCGTTAATATGTTGGCGGCAATTCAGGCTGCGTAACAGATCAGAAAAGGCCGCCGAGCAGGCGCTTTCCTTCTCGTCCTGGGGCCAATAATTAAAGTCCCCAAGGACTAAGATTTTGGAATTGTTGATAACTACCTGGGAAAGAAGGTCTCCGAACAGGGATGGAAAGTCTGGCATAAATTGAGGAGGACGATAGACCAATACACAGATGAAGGATGATACTAAGGATTCCAGTCTCAAAACGAGACAATCGACCTGAGGGATACATGATACAGTGAGGGTGGAAAATCTAATGGAAAGCTTGATGATGGCTGCCACGCCCCCTCCGGCTTTTCCAGAAGCCCGATTGCTTTGGAGGATGTAGTAACCAGGGGGAGTGGCAGCCAAGATGTCAGGGGAGGATCCATCGTGCAGCCAAGTTTCGGTAAGAAACAGAATATCGGGGTTATCAGTGTCAAGAAGGTGAAAGATTTCTGTGTGATGTTTTATAAGTGAACAAGTATTAAGATAGCATACTTTAAACTCGGGGCTGGGGGATGGGTTCTGGGAGAGGGAGTGGGGGGGGATTTGAGGGAGGGTAGAGTCTATACGGGCGTCGAGCTCAGGGAAGATGTTACGGGTGCAACCCAGGCCCAGGTGATTGAGCTGCGAGCGAGTACTTGGGGCCAACGGCCACGGGGCGCGCAAATCAAGAAGATCAGCAGTAGAATATTGAGTGGTGTGAGCGGTGTGGGCAGAGTAACAGGCCCCGGGCCCCGTTCGGTCGCGGACGGGCGCAGACGGGATTGCCTTAGGCGCGCCTTTGGCGCGCCAGCGGCACGCCCGCTGCGCTCGTCCGCTGCGCGCCCGATGGGTGCACATAATTTGTAGACAGGTAAGGGCAGGGAGGGGGCGTGACCAGCGCTAGTGGGCTGTCCTGGGGAGTTCCAGGGAGTGGCGGCAAGACCAGATTGCAAGCCCGAGGCAGCGATAGATCCGCTGTGCGGGAAATGCCAGGTAAGCCAGACCAATAATGAGGGCCCAGGGGGGGAGCGAAGTTGCACACAAACAAATTTCTACACGTAAAATTTTAAGAACTGTCAGCTGTAAAAACTCCCGGCTTCTGCCTCAGGAGGTTGCTAAGGGTGTCAGGCGCAGGTAGAAAGCGCACGTTAAGTAGCCTGGTATAGGGGGCGTGACCAGCGCTAGTGGGCTGTCCTGGGGAGATCCAGGGAGTGGCGGCAAGACCAGATTGCAAGCCCGAGGCAGCGATAGATCCACTGTGCGGGAAATGCCAGGTAAGCCAGACCAATAATGAGTGCCCAGGGGGGGAGCGAAGTTGCACACAAACAAATTTCTACACGTAAAATTTTAAGAACTGTCAGCTGTAAAAACTCCCGGCTTCCGCCTCAGGAGGTTGCTAAGGGTGTCAGGCGCGGGTAGAAAGCGCGCGTTAAGTAGCCTGGTATAGGGGGCGTGACCAGCGCTAGTGGGCTGTCCTGGGGAGTTCCAGGGAGTGGCGGCAAGACCAGATTGCAAACCCGAGGCAGCGATAGATCCGCTGTGCGGGAAATGCCAGATAAGCCAGACCAATAATGAGTGCCCTGCACACAAACAAATTTCTACACGTAAAATTTTAAGAGCTGTCAGCTGTAAAAACTCCCGGCTTCTGCCTCAGGTGGTTGCTAAGGGTGTCAGGCGCTGGTAGAAAGCGCGCGTTAAGTATCCTGGTATAGGGGGCGTGACCAGCGCTAGTGGGCTGTCCTGGGGAGTTCCAGGGAGTGGCGGCAAGACCAGATTGCAAGCCCGAGGCAGCGATAGATCTGCTGTGCGGGAAATGCCAGGTAAGCCAGACCAATAATGAGTGCCCAGAGGGGAGCGAAGTTGCACACAAACAAATTTCTACACATAAAATTTTAAGAACTGTCAGCTGTAAAAACTCCCGGCTTCCGCCTCAGGAGGTTGCTAAGGGTGTCAGGCGCGGGTAGAAAGCGCGCGTTAAGTAGCCTGGTATAGGGGGCGTGACCAGCGCTAGTGGGCTGTCCTGGGGAGTTCCAGGGAGTGGCAGCAAGACCAGATTGCAAGCCCGAGGCAGCGATAGATCTGCTGTGCGGGAAATGCCAGGTAAGCCAGACCAATAATGAGTGCCCAGGGGGGAGCGAAGTTGCACACAAACAAATTTCTACACATAAAATTTTAAGAACTGTCAGCTGTAAAAACTCCCGGCTTCCGCCTCAGGAGGTTGCTAAGGGTGTCAGGCGCGGGTAGAAAGCGCGCGTTAAGTAGCCTGGTATAGGGGGCGTGACCAGCGCTAGTGGGCTGTCCTGGGGAGTTCCAGGGAGTGGCGGCAAGACCAGATTGCAAGCCCGAGGCAGCGATAGATCCGCTGTGCGGGAAATGCCAGGTAAGCCAGACCAATAATGAGTGCCCAGGGGGGGAGCGAAGTTGCACACAAACAAATTTCTACACGTAAAATTTTAAGAACTGTCAGCTGTAAAAACTCCCGGCTTCCGCCTCAGGAGGTTGCTAAGGGTTTGCTATGCTTTGTTAGGTGTGTTGTCTGTCTTCCCACATCTGAGCGACATTTGCTTACCTCACCTGTGGACTTGTTACCACTGACTGTGGATAGGTGATGTGTCCGTGAATACCTATGTGTTTCAGGTCAACACCATTGTGTGGGATGAGTAACATGGCCATGGTGCGTATGTGTTGTGTTACCATAGTGGTGTGTCTCCCTCACATGTGTCACATCACCATGACTCGCTAATGTTGGTCACATGGTTGTAGTATGCACTGTGTTGTTTAGCAGATCGATATCTCCATGACACATGACAAGTTGGAATCACAACAGAGGCAAGGATGGTGTACTGGTGAGTTTATTTTCAAACATGTGTGAGGAAAGTGCACAGGATGGTGGGTGCTGTGCATTGGGTTTTGAATCCAAAGTTCCCATTAGAGTTGGAAGTGCAGGTAGATAAAATGTTTAGAGTAAAGTCCAGTCATCTGCTACATTTGACCAACATGAACCCTCCATGTCATGTGGGCGAGTTGTGTGCGATTAAACAAGGTGAACGGGTTGCGCACAAAGAACATTGTCCAGAACAGGTTTAGAGGCCTGGGGGATGTGCTGGGACATCTGCCTCTCACATGTCCTTCTTCGGACGACCCCTCTTCTTCTTGGCGGGGGATCCTCAGGTGCAGGCCTCTGCGGTGCAGGGGACTCTCCGCCAGGGTCCTCCTCCCTGTGGCGCTGGCAGATGGTGTTGCAACAGATGTTGTGGCCACACAGGGAGGTGTGGACAGGTTTGTGCTGATCTGGCTGAGGCATTGGAGTATGTCCCGATGCGCCGCAGTAAGGGCATTTCACTTTGCCTCCATGTGGGCATGGTGGACAGCCTGCTCCTGTTGTATGTCCTTGAGGATCCCCACTGCCTGGCCAAATCCTCCGGTGCTATCCTGGTACGCATCTATAATGCATGCCAGTTGGGGGTCATCATGCAGTCCAGACCCCTCTGCAAGGTGCGCCCTCTGCCTCCCACCCCTCCCAGCACCCCTATCCACACGGGCAGGACCAGCAGCGTGCCGCACAGGTTACACTGGGACCCCTTGGGTGGTGTTGCTGGTGGTGTTTGCTGTAGCTTCCGGGGGCTCCTGTGTCCCTGTGCTGTGGGTGTTCAGTGGCCTTGGTCTGTCCATGTTGGCGGGGTAGCCCTGTTTGTTTCCAGTTGCTGGAGGTGTGGGTACAGGGAGTGCAGATGTTGATGCTGCTGGTGCTGCATGATGACTCATACCGAAGGGGCCAGGTTGGTCGTTGTCATCCGAAGAGGACAGTGACAGAGTCAAACCAGAGAGCTCAGTGTCCACCAGAGTCTGGGACTGGGAATCCTCTTCATTTGGTGCTGGGTCCCCAGCACCACCTGTGTTTGGAAGAGACACACAATGTAAGTAATGTTTCTACAGGCATCAATGGTTCACAAACATGACATATTCTACTGTTCAAACAGATTCCTGCCTGTACACTGCTTTTTTCCGGCTTGTCACAGACAGAGATTGATATTTTTGTTGCACATTGCCCAGCCATAAAGAAACATTTCAATGTGCATGTCGAAGTGTGTGAATGCCCAAATAGGGTTATAAGGCGTGGGTTAATATACGTGCTACCTGACTATACGGTTGATTACTGACCAGTCACACCTTATTTCAAGTGTGATTATAGATGCAGGATTGGATTACAGCCAAGAGTTTAAATAACACTGCTACATAATTGCTCTGGAGTTCACGTGACGTTTGCTTATACATTATAGAGATGTCTTATTGATTTTACATCTCTCTATTGACACCGTGCTTTGAAGTTTGGAAGCAACAATACCAACCATTAGCCTTGAGAAAGTCATTGTGCATATCTAGCACGGACAAAACACGTGTTGGCTGCTTCGGATATTGGATGGCTATTTTGGATACTTAATATGGGTTTCAGAACCAATAAAAAGAACATTTGTTTGAAGCTTTGACGAGTACTCTATCCTATCCAGTGGAACTGTGGAACATTTTGAGCCCTCCAAGAACTTTTCTGAAATTGCTTATCTACTTATCAAACATACTGGTCAATATCCAATGTACTGTTCTCAGACCTATTATACTTTAGAAAAGGGTGTGCGTTATTAGCTGGTCTCTTTCTGATAATAGCAATGGCAAGATGGCTGACTGTGAAGTCCTGGTGTTTGTTGTTGCCCAGTTCCCAGCATGGCCTTGTGCTTCCCACAACAGAGCCCAGTGTCAGACATCTTGACAGTTCCTTCCCACTCCCTGTGGGGCGAGCATGTGTCAGTGTGAGCCTGCTGGGCCATGTGGGTGAAGGTGGATTGATTCTGACTGTAACTCCCCTCATGCTCTTGGCTACGCCCCCTTCCCAGCATGCCCGTACTTCCCTCCTCTCTCTTGACTCTGCTTCCCTGTTAGGGAGTGTGACAGCAATGGCAAGATGGCTGACTGTGAAATCTTGGTGTTTGTTTGGCTACAAGTCCAAAGAGAGCCCCTATGCTTCACACAGCAGCACCCAGTACAGGGTATCTTTTGCTGATATTTCACTGAGGTGTGGGTCAATGCATTCTACCCTGTGAGTTGTGTGGAGATTGTGTTGAGGGGGGGTGTCTCCACATGTTGGTAAGTATGGTCAGAGCTGTCAGTCCTCCTTCCCTTCCGGCCAGACATCCCACTATGAAACGTGCTTCCATTGGGTGGGCGTGCAAGTTGTCTTTCAGGATGTCAGTCAGTGGTGTCCTGCTTCTGATTTGCACACAAACCCTACCAGGGCCTTGTGCTCCCCACAGCAGGACCCAGTGTCAGCCATCTTCTCAGTCATTTTCCATTCCCTGTGATGTGGACATGGTTCAGAGAGGTCTTGATGGGCCAATTTGGATGGGGAGCATTATCTGTGGCTATAAACCCCATCATGCTTTTGGATACCCTCACTTCACCTGCATCCCCACTATTCCTTCCTGTCAGTCAGCTGCACTGTGAGGTAGTGTGTTTATGGTGGCAAACTATCTGGCAGTGTTTATTTGGCTTTGTGCCACGGCCTTGCTCTATTTGTTTGTTGGTTGGTACATGTCAGGACACAGTTCCAAGTCACTATGAGATGGCAGGTATTGTGTTTGTCTGACTAGCATTCACATCTTGGGATGAATATCTATTGGTTACTGTGGCTTTGCATGCGGTGCATGGATTCACTGTCCCCTTGCCACACAATATTGGGTATGTTGTTTGTGTACTCACCAGGCTCTGGCATGTCTGTTAGACCATGTACGCTCTCTGGTGGTAGGATGTCCCGCACCTTCTCCTCCCAGGTCCTGAAGTAGACTGGTTTGACAGGAGGGCCCCCACCGGTTCACTGACTCAAGGAGTGATCTTTCTCGATGAGTTTCTTGACCCTCCTGCGCAAGTCATACCACCTGTTCTGGATATCATCCTTTGTGCGCCTTGCTGGTGCTTGTGTGCTCACCTTGTCCACAATCCTCGCCCACATCTTGGTTTTCTGTGACATGGGGGTCCTTTGAACCAATGTACCAAACAAATGTGGCTCTACTCTGATGATCTCGTCTACCAGCACTTCTAACTCACTATCTGTGAACTTTGGATTCTTCTTTGGAGGCATAGTGATGGGTGGTGGTGGTGGGGATGTGTGTGTGAGAGTGCAAGTGATGGTGGTTTGGTGTTGGTTTTGCTGTGTGTATGTGTGTGTGCTTTTGTATGAGGTGCTGATGGTGTGTGAGGTGTGTGATGTGTGAGTTGTGAGTGTGTCTGTGGTTGCTGTGTACTGGTGTTTGCTGCTGGCTGTGTCTGCTGTTTGCAAGGGATGATGGTGGTGATTGTAGTCATTTATATAGTTGTAGTTGTGGGTGTGTCTTTGTCCAATTAATTTTTTTAGGGTATTTATTGGCTTAGTCATTGCTTATTTGGTCCTTTTTTTGTGTTTTTTCCTTTCTGTTTTGTAGGCATGAAGGAGACGTTCATGCTGTTGTCTCGTGCGGGCTTCTCCACCTCGTTCACGCTGCCTGTCTTCTGTGTTTGGTAGGCGTTGTTCGTGGCGGTCTCTATTGCATGTGTGCCGGGTTGTCTGTGCGAGTCGGTCTAGTTTTACACGCATTGCATCGTACTGCGCTAATCGTACATCGTGGGTACAGGTCAGTCGGGTTGATTCCGGGTTCGTGTCGGTCGGTGAAAATTGCGTCGGTTTTCCGGCCTGGTCACTTTTTTCCTTCCGGCTCGGTCGTACGGCTTGTATTCCGTACATGTCGGTTGTAATTCACTCTTGTTGCATCGTACTGCACGGGTCGTACGGCGCTGGTCCGTGTCGGTCGGGATTCGGTCCGGGTCCGTGTCGGTCGGTTTGTTCTGCGGCCAGAATCGGAATCGGCCCCCCAGTGTCTGTACTTTTTTGAAAATGGCTATTCGTTCACGTGCCTCTATGAACCCTTGATAATTTGACCTGATTGTATTATACACACTCACTGGTGGGCCCGTTTTTCTGTGCGTGTAGGTCGTGTGGCTTGGTCTCCATGCGAGTCGGTCTGGTTTTACACGCATTGCATCGTACTGCGTGTGTCGGACATTGCGGGTTTGTGTCGGTCGGGTTCATTCCGGGTTCGTGTCGGTCGGTGAAACTCACGTCGGTTTTCCGGCCGGATCACTATTTTCCCTACGGCTCGGTCATACGGCTTGTATTCCGTACGTGTCGGTTGTAATTCACACGCGTTGCATCGTACTGCACGGGTCGTACGGCGCTGGTCCGTGTCGGTCAGTCTCCGGTCCGGATCCGTGTTGGTCGGTACGTTTTGCGACCCGAATCGGAATCGGCCCCAAAGTGTTAAAACATAAATCAATAATCACCAAACCAATGCAATAAAACCATCCTCTGCTACCAGAAAACTGCTCCAGCGGAAAAGAGCAAATGTACATATTCCCCCTATGTCACAGACTCGTCAAAACACTAACTCATTCATACATTCATTCATTGGTGGGGCCCATAACACCAACATTCATACGTCTCACTCGAATCTGTACACAGGAGAAAAAGAAACGCTGGACATGTGGGGGTACCTTGTTATCTATCGGGAATAATTCCTTTACATTATATACATTATATACATTAGTACTATAGAATCCTAACTTTCACATCAATGCACTCCACCACTTGGTCGATGGACCAATTAGTTGGACTGGTTGATGGTGATTTAGAACCAGCTAAAACACAATTAAAGCTTTGGAAACATTTGGTTAACTTTCAATACCTTATTAAAGAATCACAAACTCATTTCATACTAAGCCAATTTTAGTTTATCTAATTTAGTTCACTCTGCATTAGCATGTTCAGGGTTACAGTTAAAATAATTCATCTATTTAAGAGACCTCCAATCTTTTGATCTTTAGCATAATATTTTACATAGCATTTATATGTACCGAATTTTTAACATTTGTCGACCTTCCGACCACACAGATTATTATTCCAGTCTCTGCGACAATCTCCAGAAGAACCCGACAACCCACAGCAATAATCAAAACCCTTCAGGTGGAATCGTTCTCTTGCATTCAAAGAAAACCCTGGTAAACCAGGAAATTTCCTTCATTTCGACGCAGACCCAACGCCAAAGATGGTCATTCTAACGAACCAACGAACCAACAAATCAACCAACTGATGAACGACCCCCCTCTGCCAGATCATGGACTTTTATACCTTTTTTCTCCTTACTTTTTGGTCAATGTGCAACAATTTAGGGGTAGAAAGTGTTCCGATTGGCGAAACCAATTTCAATTTGCAAGTCTCCCAAATGCTCCCAGGTTTGCCTGTTTCCCATGAGACCAGGCATGACATTTTTCAATTGTATTCTTTTTGGTAATTCACAGGAAAAAAGTTCCTAAGTAACAACATGCAAGCCTTCTTGTACAGGTCCTTCATTGTCCCCTCGATTGTTCGCACCCTTCTTTGTTTTGGCAGTCCTCCATGTTCCTACCCTTGACAAGGAACACTCTGGTTCATGTTAGAGGTCGCTTGGAGATCTCCAGAGCCCGGAGATTCTGCGCAGTATGCGTCGTGCTCACATGACGGTGGCACCTTCAAAACTCCATCTTAAGTACTGCGGCCTAGTAGGCCCGAATGCCAACTTAAGCAAAAACAAACATAGCAGTAATTGAAATATAGAAATGAAGATTCTAATGCTTAAACCCACACTAACCCCAATGTATATTAGTATTATCTAGCATATAGCAACATTTAAAGCAATAATACTCACCAGTCTTCTCTGCTGAAAGCACACACCATCACAAAAGCAACATAAATCATGCAATTCTCTATTTTACCACGTTCTACAGTTAGTTTGCGTACCACAGTTAATCATTTAATTGTTTGCCATGCAATTAGCATTTTAGTCCCACGTGAATTTTGTGTTTATCAAGGTGCAAAGGTTGATTAGTCATGCCATTTCACACTAGTTAGTACGAGTTAATGTTTAATATAGTCATGTAATTAATTTCATGCAAAAATAGAGGAGGTATACAAAATTTTGTTTTACCTGCCCCATCACTCGCCTTGGGTGACTCCCCGAATCCATCGACATCACGGCGTTGTAAGGAACAGTGGTTTTGGTGCCACTGTGACATCACCTCCCGAACGCAGTAAGGAACCGTCATCTCACCGCCCCTGCGCAACAGTAAGGAACAGAGTTTGCACCTCCCCTGGGGTCGTAAGGAACCAACGCTGCTCAGTGCCAACGAAGCCGCACCTCCCCCACTCCATGAGCCGTCTTCGATTTTCATCGCTTTCCCAAGGTACTGTTCTTTGTGGGTCTGTTTGACTCGGGGCCGGACGCCAAGCACCTCGCAGTCAGTGCCATACTTTGGGATTTCTTCTGTCACGACTTCGCAATAACTACAGGAGTTATTTGTTGCTAGAGACTGCATTTAAGTGAATAACCTATTTTTAAGAATATTTTGAATACTGTATTGTGGATTTTTGTGGTTTGGTCTTATTTTAAGTTTAGATAAAGATGACTTATTTTTCTAAACTGGTTTGGTGTCCATTTGTATTGTTTTCACTGCGGTACTGTCTGTGTTCACAAATGCTTTACAAACTGCCTCTCAGATAAGCCTGTCTGCTCGTGCCAAGCTATCAAGGGGGTGAGCAGGGTTTTTTTTAGGAGTGTATCCCCTTACCCTGACTAGAAGAAAGGGCCCTTATTTGGACAAAGGTACCTACCTCTGCCAACTTGAGACCCCATTTTCTAACAGTCATATGACATAATTTCCTGTGATATAATTAAGGTCAAAGGGCATATGATGTCACTTCTGCTACCCCTGGCTTTTTGATGATTTGAAGCCTATAAGCTCAGGTGCTGTAGCTTAGTCTGTGGATGGGTATGACTGTTGCAGATCCAAGGTTCACTACTCAAGTTCTTAGTTTGCCAAATGAGCCACAATATTTTGGAAAGATTGCAAAAAATGACAGTCTCCCGCAAGCATGAGGAAAAAAAAATTGTTTCAGCTATCAATTGATGCTTTTCAGTGCACCATTAATCAGCAGATATTTATTGTAATGAAAACGTTTATTCTGTATTCTGCCTCACCAGCAAAGTTTTTGAATTCCATAAGTAGAATTCAATGAAAGAGGTACTTTACATTTGTTTTCGTTTTCTCTTCAGTTTAAAGTGTTATACATTTATGATTCATGTTATCTCTACTACTGTAACAACTAATAATGAGAAATATGGCTGCGCTCTTCATCCTTCAGTAATATCACAAAAAAGTCAACAAGGCCTTCCTCGGTTGGTTAATACATCGACAACAAAGATATTTTCTGCCATTTGCCAGCATTTTTGAATGCCTCATTACTAATTTTATTGACCATAATATTGTCTTTTGAGAATGAGGCATTTATCTCAGGCCTCTGGACCGTGATCCTTTTACTTGACAGACAGTTCTTTTGTCTCCTTTTTCTGTAGTTCAGCATATGCATCCAATTACAATCGACGATCCATTCTTCAGGCTTCAGTTACTACCTTCAGGCTTCACAAGAGTGACACTGGTCAATATACTCAATGGCCTTTCAGAGGAAACCACTGTTCACAAAAACAACAGCATTTAGAATTGAAGTTGTTCATTTAGTTTAAGGAAGAAGCGTATTTGCAAATGAGAGGAAATAAGGACTTTAGTGCTGGCAACGAGTAATTGCAAAGACAGCTGCTGTAATAAAAATGATTATAGAATACTTCCCATTATAAATATATTTTCCACATTAACATGCATTCTCTGGTGTCCCAAGTTGCGACATTGTTTGGTTTCATTTTCTTTTTCGTCCTCTTACTTAGCGCCCTCCCACAAGCGCCCTCCCAAATCCATATTCCTTTAATTGCCTCAATCATTTCACGTCCATTTCTCATTCCAATTTCCATGACATCCACACATTTAGTTCACAACCACCGAGTCTGGGCAAGTGAAATCTGGAACAAATTAGGGTTATATAGCAAAACAATTTCTCTGTGTATTGTAATTGTCGAGGCACTCCACTGTACAAGCTCAAACATAATCAGGGTAGTATAGTGACTTTCTACCTCTCCATTGTAAAAAAATGGAAAATTGTAATAACTATATCTAATAAACATAAACATGAAGTTAATTCTTGATTGAACCATCGAGCATGGAAAAACCTATCGCTGTCACTCGCAATGAAATATATTATCCTGAAATTTGCAGGAAAAATATATGAAATTTCCTTATTTCATTGTGGGACTTGTTACCTAATCAGGAGGCATATTCTTTCCGCTGTCCAAGTTATGTTTTGAAAAAGTGCAAAATAATACAGTATGGGGAAGGACAATCATCTAAGTAAGAGCGACTCTACCTGCTAAAGCCAACGGTAGCCGCTGTCAAAACCGCATTTGCGACTTGAGTGCCGTTAACGCCCACTGCTGGTTACCCTCAAATAGATGTTGATGAGAGTGATAAAGACAAACCCCAAGGTACCGAAGCAATGCAGTGGACCAAGTTAACGGTTCTCCACTCAGTTGTATTATATGCAGTGAAGCATCAGGATTAAGAGGGAAAACACACGATTTTCCCCCGTTCCCCCACAACCCCGCAACCAGCTCTAAATCAAAAAGAGCCTCCGCAAGGGGAGCTGCATCACTTGACAGATCACAAAGACATAATAGCAAATAGTCTGCATATAAGAACACTACATGCACCACATTATCCAACAGGATGCCAAAATGGAAACTTTGCCCAACCAATCGTAGTCGCTGTGCCAAGGGTTCCATAGCAAGAGTAAATAGGATGGGTCAGAGTAGGCATCCCTGCCGTGTGCCATGACCAGTCAAGAATGAGTTTGAGATCAACTTCCCTATGCGTAATCGTGCAATAGGGTTTGTATATACCAATTTTGTATGAGTTAAGAGACGCTGTCTATAATCTTCTATCTATGATCCTCAGAACCGCAAACAGGTAGTCCGATGATAAGGAAGCAAAGGCCTTCTCTGGATCCAGTATAAAGCTTGTCGCTAGGGGATAGCAGACTGAGGCCTGATCCATTACATGGATAAATAGTCTTATATTGCTGGTTGTGCTGCAACCCGGTACAAACCCATTCTGATATGCATGAACCAGTGTAGGTAATATTTGCACATATCGTTCAGCTGGCACTTTTCCAGGATTTTTATCATCTGCACCCAATATAGCTAGACGTTTGTATGATGAAAACTGGATAGGATCTTTCTCCGGTTTGAGCAGCGAAACCAAAAGGGCCTCTTCAAGAGAAATTGTAAGTGAGCCTGTGGTAAGGGCCACATTATAAATTTCAACCAATATTGGTGCGAGAAGGATGGCAAAACGATCATTATATTCCATTGGCAGTCCACCTAAACCAGTAGTCAATTCAATTCAAAAACTTTATTCGATCATTGATTAATAATCATAAAAGTACATACATACATAAGTAATAAAACATGAGGGTACAGCAGGTTTTAAGTTAATCACATATCAAAAAAGGGTGCTTTTCCTCAAGCGTATCGATTTTAAAATATATACAGCAGTAAAAAAACAGATGTCCTGTGAATATAGATAGAGGGGGCATAACAATAAAAAATGCTCCGAACTTTGCTTTGTGGTCCCATCGCACGGACAGGGGGCAGTAGTATAGGTCTTCATTACAGGATACGCAACAAGCAAATGAACAATCCCCATCCGTAATCTTGTCAATACATATTGGTGGGATCGGATAGTAACCAATTTAAGGTATCCTGAAAGCCCCATTTCTTCCTTAGTGTATCTGTCGTAAAAAACATGTGAGGAGAACTGAGCAGTAGCTGCGTTACGCTTCACCATGCTAACCCTCAGAAATTCATGTTTAATCTCACTCTTCGGGATATCTAAAACACAAGAAGGGTTATCACGCACCGTAAGATTAAAAACATCATTAAATGTTCGAATAATATAGTTAAGCCAGGGGATGCGGGAACATTTGTCCATATGAAGACAATCTAGAATAATCTTTCTTGTAAAACCAGTCTGTTCCTTAGCCCATATGGATCTCCATACTAACAGGGGTCTTAATCTGATCAAGTCAGATAGATGTTCTAGACCAACCTCCTGATGGATCAGCTTTGTTGAGGCAGAAGATGGTAAACACAGGAGTTTTTTGACAAATTTGTTTTCCTCAACCTGGAGCATGTTGTTATTACAATGGCCCCACACTCCTGAGCCATATAGGGCCAGAGCAACACATTTATGGCGATATAGGTACAACATGTCTGGTATCCGTCTTGAGCCTAACTTGGATGCAAACCTAAATATGCCAAAAGAACACTTGGCCATTTTGGCTCTTACATTAATCATTTCAGGTGTCCACATCCCCCCACTGTTAAAGGTGATACCCAGATAACAGAATTTATCCACCACTTTTATAGTTTGGTCCATAACTGTGAAGGGCCTTAAGTTTTTAATTTTCTTCCCACAGGGCATTATAAAAGTTTTCGAATTATTAATTTTTAATTTTCTCCCGTTAATAAAATCTGCAAATTTATTCATAAGTTTTTGCAACCCTAGAGGGGTTTGTGAGAGCAGAACCGCGTCATCCGCGTAAAGCAACATTGGGATGGAAAGGCCGCCAGCAGTCGGTGCATCTGCACTGATGGTCCGTAGTTCCGACTCGATTGCATTAATAAAAAGGGAGAAAAGAAGAGGTGCAAGGACGCATCCCTGCCTAATTCCAGATACTGGGTGTACACTCCCCCGATTGCCCGTATCGTATCTTAGCCGTCAGATTCCTATAAAGTTGGGCCAAGAAATAGATAATATCCTGTGGAGCACCCATGTCCAACAAGGTTGACCACAGAAGGCCATGGTCAACCAAGTCAAACGCACTGGTCAGGTCGGCAAAGCAAAGAAACAACGAGCCTTGTTTCGCCCGTGTATATTTGCATATAATAAGGTCTAGATTAATGCACTGTTCTATGGTGCCTAACCCCTTGCGGAATCCGTACTGAGAATCCGCAAGGATCCCTTTATCTTCTACCCATTCCTCCAGGCGACTCAGTAATACCCTGCTCATAATTTTTAGGGAAGCAGTGAGGAGAGAAATCGGGCGGTAGTTTTTTGCCTCACCCCTCTCCTCTTTTTTATACACCGGGATAATGATTGATTCCCCCCAAGTCTGTGGGGCCGCAATCATTGCAGCAGCATTAAAAACCTTAGTTAACAATGGGCTCCATATGGAAATCTCGGCTTTATAAAGGTCAACGGGTACCCCATCAGGGCCCGGCGCCTTTCCCCCCTTACTGACCCGGATGGCAGCATCCACCTCAGAGACTGTGATATTAAGAGGTATGGGGATAAAAGCCAGGGTTTCCCTATCCCCCCCTACAGCTAGTCCTTCGGGGTTAAAAATACTAGTAAAATGAGCCACCCATTGTTCCTCAGATACCTGGGCAGACATAACCGGGACTTCTTCATTTTGGAGGAAGGGACTATTGACAGTGGACCAGAAAAGCTTGGTATCCTTAAGATCCACTGCCTTAGTCAGATTGTTCCAAGCCTCTTCCCTTAGTTCCTGTTTCCTATCCCTCAGATGAATTGAATATTCCCTTCTGAGGGTTTTAACTGCTTCCTTATCTCTGGGTTTACCCTTAAGAGCAGCTTTGAGTCTTTGTAAGGATTTAGTACATTCCCTGTTAAACCATCCCCCGTTAATCCTAGGGCCCTTTGGTTTTCTTCCAGTTAAGATTTCTGCAATATTTTTATTAATGATGTCAAAACTAGATAGAATATCACCATTATTCTTTTCGGGTTCGAGACAGCATTCCACCTCATCTATACAAGCAGACACAATGGTACATAGTAAATGTTCCTCATTTTGCCTACCCCATTTAATTCTAGGGCCATTGGGTCTATGTGGAACTACATCTGTCACTGTACCATGTAACGCCTTTACTTTATCCCCCCACAAGGAGAGATACATTGTTAGACAGTTATGATCGCTTAGGGCTGGGTCTACTATTACAGGTACGGAACACAAAGCTGTAATACTGGAGGAGACAATGAGGTAGTCGATAACCGTGGCACAATTCCTACCAATAAAGGTCGGTACCGAATTGCCCTCACTGTCTACGCCAGGTAACATAATACATAAATCCATTTTAATCATAAGAGTGTTTAGGGATTCCCCATAAACCGAATGTAAAAAATGGGTCTGATCTTCCCCCACCTCATCCCCATGCCCACATACCCTTTTGCCAACAAATGGGCACATGTGAATGTTGAAATCTCCGCCCCACAAAATATCAAAAGACACATCACTGCGTCCATATAACCTTTCCACCTCCGCTTCAAGTTCATCAACCATATCTGTTTTTGAGTGGTTAAAGACATTGTTGTAGTGGTTTATAACTAAAACATTTCGCCCATTCCTGTGTTGTAACCACAACAACTGAAAGTGCAGACCGACGGTCCGGTGGATTTTTACTTGAACCGGTAACCTCACAGAGAGCAATATCACCATTCCACCACTGGCTCTCCCCATGTTGGATGGCTGAGCATGGCTATTATAGGCAACATACCCATCAAGATAGACATCTTCGGCCGCCCAAGTCTCCTGGAGACACAAGATGTCAAATTGGGTTATAAATTCTAACCATCCTAGACGATCTATCTTGTTATTCCACCCAGCAATATTCCAACTTGCCATCTTATATCCCCGTTCTATTAGACTAACAGCCTCAATTGAAGGTGGGGGTGAGGTGTGGACATGGGTTACTTCCCCTGGCACGGGGTCTTCAGATAGACAGGTCGGACTTGTACTTCCATTGGCCGGGGTAGGAGTATCTGAGTTACAGTAAAGCTGCCCAGAATTACGTGTATTACCCCCAGAGCTACAAGTAGCATTGTACCCATTGGGTGGGTTAATATCAGTTGAGCCTTTTTCCCCCGTGCCTACACCCATGTCTCCCCCTGTGTCTCCACAGAATTCCTTATCCCCCTCCCCTGTGTCTCGATGGCATCAGTCACAGTCTTCCAGGCCATTAAACACGTCAAACCTGTTGGTGGTATCTAGGGGTGTAAAAGGTTTGAGATGATCCATTCTCCTGTGTGTTAGGGAGTTGTACCTTGGGCCTATAGTATTCCACCCATACAGATCTACAGCTATAGGTGGTTGCTTGTCGTTAAATATAGGACCGTTATTGTAGACAGGTGGACGATATGGATTTGAGAGCATTTGCCTCAATAACGGGGGCGGGGGGGCTCGCTGTGATTGATGATTAGATGGGAACACCACTGAGCGAGGATAAAAATATGTTAGGGGACGGGGGGTAATAAATTTACTACCGTGGTCAGACGGCCAATTAAGTATAAAATGGACGGCATTCTGATCTCTAAAATTAATGACCACTATGTCTCCCTCAATATCTTTAGGTCTTCCTCCCAGCCAAGGAAGGCGGCGGACATGGACAATTTCTCCATTGATATTATTTGCAATAGGTCTGTGTAGACTTAACCAATGCGATATTTTATTTTTCAACTGGGCAAAGCCCTCCCGTTTGTTCTTCTCCAGCTCTGGTACCCCAGTAAGGACTACTACAAAGGGTACAGCTTCTGGTGGAAGTTCTGGAAGGGGGCCCTTGTTATAATTACCTCGAGCCGGCCGCTCGTTTCCTCTCTCTCTATTTGTACTCCCTGGGGCTTGACCAAGATTAATCCGCTGTCCATTAGACGTTACAGCCAGGGACAATGTGGGTTTACTGTTAGGTCCAGCAGGGATACTCCCTGATGTACTTCCACTCATATTATTTGAGGATTGAGGTAGAATGGTAGTCTGAACAGGGGTAGGTATAGTAGTTATAGCAAAAATACCTGATGAAGAGGGTAAAATTGGGGCTTGTATAGGGGGATTAGGCAACACTTTATTAGTCACTACCTTGGTTCCCAGTTCATGTTCTATCTTCCCTAGTCTGTCTTCTAATTTACTAAGTCTATCTACGATAGCCAGAGTATAGGTCCTCATTATAGACTCTATGCTATCGATCAAGGCCCTGCTTGAAGGTTCCTGTAACGTCACCACCGTGGGGGGGCTGTCGGCGGTGGAGATGACAGGGTCAGTAAGGGGAGTTACACATGGATGCGTAGGTGATATAACTATCCTTCCTTTATCTGTTACTTTAACCCGTCCTCCCCTAGTACTGTCGTCCTTTTTAATGCCAAAATCTGCATGATTAATTTTCCTCTTTGGAAGGTCAGATTTTTTCCGCCTTTTTGTCGGAGGAGGGCCATAGATTTTAACTGACGTGACTTTTTTTGCCCTACTTTTAACTACTTTAGTTTGTTTAGGGATAGGGGTAATTTGTGCTTTGATTATAACAATAGATTTGGTTGTACTGGGAGTGGTAACAATGGTTGACAATTTACTAGTAGTACCTAAGGGTTCAAATACGCTCGTAGGTGTTCCCTCTCTAAATATTAGAGGGATGTTATCCTGCGAGGGGGTACAGATATTTTCAGTAAGAGTTCCGTCCCCCGTAGAGCTAATTAACACTGGTGACACCGGGAATGGTCTATTCTTTAGGCTTTCAACCGACCGCCGTCGCTCAGCCCGAAGTTCTTCGAGGGTGGGGGTAGTTGGAGAATCCAAGAGAGTTTTCTTAAAGTAATTATCTAATTTCCCATTTATCAAACTCACCGGCTTCTCAGGGCCAGGCAACTCCGGGGTTAGTATTTCGATTGACATAATGATTGGTAATATAATGTACCCCCCAAGCACTTACACAATAGTCCTAGGCTGTTCAGTGATCGACCAGGGATTCTGGCCCAGTCCAGTCTCTGTGGGTCTATGAGGGTCTCAGAGGGTCCGCCCTTAGTCCGGGCTTTGTCCGGGTGATGTCCCGCACACGCGTCCCGCTGACGCGTAATGACTTCAGGTCTTATGCTAACTGTGGATAGAGGGGGTGGAGTCACGGGAAGAGGCGGCAGGTGTGCTCGATGGGACACGCACAGCCTGCTGGGCCTCGCAGTCCCGTCCTCCTGCACAGCAGCTCCCCACTCGATTCCAATGCCCAACGGGTAGACAGCAGGTAAAACGGATCAAGGACTCCTCTGCGAGCGGCTCCCGCGAAGCGGGGGCCGCGAGGGGTTATCAGCGGTCAGCAGGTCAGCAGGGGGCGGAGTCACGGGAAGAGGCGGCAGGTGTGCTCGATGGGACACGCACAGCCTGCTGGGCCTCGCAGTCCCGTCCTCCTGCACAGCAGCTCCCCACTCGATTCCAATGCCCAACGGGTAGACAGCAGGTAAAACGGATCAAGGACTCCTCTGCAAACGGAATCAAATGAAGTCTCTTCATAGATAACGAAAACTAAACACAATAAAGGAGCTCTTAGTGTAAGAGCTGAAGATGCTCAAACAGCGCCGTCTTGTAAAGTCAGAGGCACTTGTTTCCCCTTTTTAAGGCGGTCAGGTGCTTCATAAAACAAAAAGAAGGAATGTTAGCCTTCCGTGGATGGTGGAGCACTCGCTGCGATTGTTGCTGAATGCAAGATTAATTAGAACAAACAGTTCCAGACAGTGAGAATTCCCCAGAGGCTTTCAGTGATGAACAAAAGTCTTTTCCAGGCTGTGCAGCTCTGAAGAGAAACAGTGTATCACGGAAATGCTGTCCTTGAGCTGCTACGCGGACCGGCGATGAAGACAGCCCTCAACTCGAGCGGGAGTACAGCTCGAGTAGTCTTATTTCTGACTAAATCATGTTTTGCAGATTTCACTTCCTCCACAATGATCAAGCCGTTGAGTTCATCACGCACAATGTCAGTGATGAAGTGCAAGGATAGGTGGTCTAAAAATTGTTAAATGGCCTCTGAGGGTGGAACAGGTTGCACCTGATACCACATGTTTGAAAAGGACCTGAACACTTGCGATATATGTACTTGTGCCTGTAGAGTCAGCCCCCCACCCTGTGTGATCTCTGTAATTTGCAGAGACCGCACTTCCTGGGAAACAAGCCGTGTGAGTAGGCGCTCTGGTTTATTGCCCATTGCGTGCATTTGGGCAGTGTATTCTGAATACTTATAGAAACAGAAATGTTCTGTCACTACTGCACAATGTTCTTTAGCATCAATCAGTGCGCGCCGGTTTGTCTCATCCTCGGATTGGTTATTGTCTAATCTTTTTACCTCCTCCTCCTCAGTGGCCTACAAGTCCCGATTGAGCTCCCTATGAACCCCAGCTATATTCTGTAGGCAGAAGCCCCTGGTTACCACCTTAAAAGAGTCCAATTCTATGGCACGGGAGGTTGTATTGGCATAATTATCTGTAGAATAGCAGATATTATGTGTATGTTGTCTTCACAGAATGCTGCATCATCTAACGTATCATTTGAAAGTCACCAAGTGGGAATCAGGGGATGCCATGCACCCTATCTAATATCTACAATGTGGGCAGCATAATCGGAAATTAACCACACAGTCAGAATGTGCCACACAAGAAACAAGGTCTGGGGGAAGAGAAAAAACGGCCTACTCAGACGTACAAGTCATATGGGGCTGAGTAGTGTGACTATAGACACATGTCAAGATTCTGAGTTCTCCAAGCATCTAGAAGGGACCACTGTTGGGTCCACTGGGTGAACTGTCTTGAATGCTGGTGAGCTGGTGCACTAGGTAATGGAGGGTGCAAACGATCCAGGGAGAGATCCAGAACATTATCATAACCCCCCAAAATATCCATAGGATGCCAACCCATTGTGCAAGAACCCTGGATAGGGCAGCCCAAAAGTCTGCTTGCTCTGTGATTGGCACGTATATACATCCCAAAAGGACTGGGTTACCATTTAGCCGGCCTTCAACAAACACATATCTACCTTCCCTATCAATCACTGTACTTAGGGTTTGAAAGGTTTTTCCCAGGGGAATCCATATTAAGGCTCCTCATGCGAAGAAGAAATGTGTTGGGCCGAAGATCTAACTCCTCCAGCGCTTACTGAGATGCTAGATTTCACTATCAATAAGATGAACCTCTCACAATAAGAAAATATGTGCCTTCTGTCATTTGATATACGCATATATAGAGTACAGTTGATGCGATGAGTGTAGTCCTCGCACATTTAAAGTCTGAAATCTAGTACTAAGATGTTGGTCCATATTGTTCTACTGTAATAGGCCATATTATCAAGTGCAGTGTGTATAGGGTAAACTGCCCCCTGCCACACTCCCCCATCCACCCCTCCATATGTGAGTAAACAGTGGTGTATAGCTAATGATGCTCAAACAGGAACCAGAGCATGCAGTCCAAATGCTTCACACCCAAACATATGTACTAAAAGCTGTTTCTTGAAATGAGGGAAGTGACAATTCACCATGCAGTAGCGAAAGACAAAGTAGGAGCTATAGCCATCAGACCCACCAACTATATCATGTACACATGAATGAACTGACATAGTATAATACTCAACAAGATATTTTTGGCATGTCTGTGAATATTGTGTTAAAGCAAGTCCTCTGCTGTTTGTGGCATGACAGTTGGACTGATCAAAAGCCCTCAATGCCTTGACTATATTCAGGTTATTTTGTCATCACTGGCTGCAGAAAATGAGTCTTTGTGGTGTGAGAGCGTGGACTTCTGTAAGGCGTAGGCTGCCTCTATGGCTGCTTTTTGACCCGTGCGCAGTTCATTTGAGAGAGTGTTCTGGAAGCATCCATGGGTATATTAGACCTCCATTCCGCCGGCCCTTCCGCTGTCTAGGATGTGATGCTTGGTTACTGTTCAGTGGGGCTTGATGGTTCAGCTCAAAGTTAGATTCCACCAAAACCCATGCTAAGTCTGAATCCTTGAAAAAATATGTTTGTTGTTCATGTATAATTCTCAGCCTTGCAGGGAACATTAAGGAATATTGGACATTCAGGTCTATAAGCTGACATTTCACTGGGAGAAAAGCATTACACTGTTACTGGGTAAACCGAGTATAATCAGGAAATATTGAAATTCGACTGTTCTTGTTTTTTCAGGGGGGCTGGCATCCTAGCTCCCTGCAGTATTGCATCCTTATATTTGTAGTGAAGTAATTTCACAATAATTGGACATGGAAGCGCTCCTGGCCATAGCTGGCATGCTGGTACTTGATGGGCTCGTTCCATGGAAAACAGTGGTGAGAGGTTCATTGCTAATGTAAATGACTTTACCCTTTCTGCCAGAAAGTCAATTATTTGTTGTGATCCATCTGAACCCTCCGACATGCCCACTACTCTAATATTATTTTTATGGGCTCTTCCCTTGATATCCTCTGCCCAATACTCCAATTGTTGCATTCTATATTGCAGGTCCCGAGTGATTGAGACTTGTTCTGCTAGCCACAGAATTATCTCTGCAATATTACGTTCAGTTTATCTGACCCTGGTACCTTTTTTCCTTGGTCTTCCAGGAGGAGGCCAAAGTCCACGCAGATCTCCTCCATTTGTGACTCCACTGAGGTGTACACGGTTTCTATAGCTTGTAGCATAACATCAAAGTTATTAGCAGAATCTTGTATTGTGTTGCAATTGTATATTTTGCTGAATTTACCAAATTATATTAGCTGTGCTTGATTTGAACTTTTTTCAAATAGCAAAATCACTCTGCCTGCTTCAACTTCGGCTTTAACTGGGCTTATGACTGTGGTTTTATTCGTTCAAGTTCGCAATCTGTCTATTTCAGTGCCACTGCGCTGTGGACTCCTGAACTATTTCAGCAGTACTATTAAGTCTTTGTTTTTATGTTATTTGAATGCCCACTCCACACTTGCAACGTGCACTTCTTGGTCACGCTCTGCCCACTGTGGCGCCAACTGTAAATAATTTGCACTTTATATCAAAGCTAGCCAAAAAAACAGAGTTTTATTTTTAATTGTGCTGTAGAGGTAGTCATGCACAGATCTGTAACTTTTAAGTGGGCACCGTGCTAACTAAACACTCCACATTATATAGAAATTGACTATTTGTAGCTGCTTTACTGCACCCACAATTTTACTGCATTGGCAATTTTCCCCAGCTTCAGCACTTACAATAATCTTATCAGAGGGAAGCACTCTGCGAGGTTAAGATAGGATTGTCACTGCTTCAGGATGAGCAAAGCATTTTTGTCAAGAATACGATGCGCCGGTTCCGATTCATGCAGTCAAGTCAATGTGTCAAAGTTGAGCCTTGCAATTGGGATGTCTTCGGATAGGCACTGCACCAGCATCGAAGTGCACTGCGTCAGTTCTGATCACCACAGTTGTGACAATTCATTGGTTTTGTAGCAATACAGCTGCAGAACCCACTTCTGTGAACCAGGACTGAAGGTTAGGACTCACAGATGACAGAGTCCATCAGCACCAAGAGAGTTGCAAGCAATCTTTTACGACCCTGAGACTTCGTAAAACTGGAAGCAAGCCAGCAAGCCCTTGGAGTCACTCTGGGTTCAAGAGTCATGAGGCTAGTACATGTCTTCAGCAGGACAGAAATCAGCAGGCACCAGGGGCAGTTCAGCACACCAGTAAGGCATTTCTTTAGAAAAGTCAGTCAAGCAGAGTAGCAAACTTTGAAGCACAGAAGTCTTTACTACTGGCAGAAGTCTTCACAGGTCCAGGAGTGTACTGTTTTAGTAGGATATGAGTACTAGTATTTATACCGTAATGTGCCTTTGAAGTGGGGTGACCTCAAAGCAGCTTCTTGAAATGCACAACCCCATTTTCATCCCAGCCCTGTCTGTCAGGCTATCGGTGGGGGGGGGGGGTAATAATACCTTTGTGTTAAACACAGGACACAGCCTAGTCATTTGTAAGTGTTGGCACCCACTTCCCCTTCCTGTCCAGGAAGGCTATCAGAATGCAGATGAGTCCTCTACCACACCCATCCTTTCTTTGTTTGTGGCTATCTAGAGGGAATGCCTAAGTATAGCTTTACGCCAACCCAGACATATATTGGAGACAGGCTGTAAGGCATAAAGAGCAGTAATAGCAGAGAAGTGTCCACTCTCTAAAATTGGCATTTGTAAAATAGTAATGTTAAATCCAACTTTACCATTAAGAATGATTTATCATTACCTTTCCAAAGATATGAAACATGATGCAGCTACTCCTTTCTATTCAGGAATTACAGCTTTCAAGTGTTTTGAAGAATTCCCAATGCTAGCCTGTGAGAGGAGTAAGCCTCTACAGTATGTAGTCGTTTTTCACTACCAGGACATTAAAAAACATAAAGTGGCAGAAAGCTGCACACACAGGCCCTACAGTGGCTGGCCTGAGACAGGTTTGAAAAGATGCTTGTGTGGATTGCACAATCAGTGCTGCAGGCCTACTAGTAGCATTTTGATTACATGGCTTGGGTCCAGTCTATGCCACTTTACAAGGGATCTACAGGTAACCCAAATATGCCAATCAGGTATAGACCAATGTCACCACGTTTAGGTGAGAAGCCCATGCACTTTAGCACTGTTTAGCAATGGCAAAATACTTACAGTCATAAGGCCACCAAAAAGATATAGCGAAAAGTAGAGTTAAGAAGGCAAAAAGTTGGGGAAAGACACTCTAAGGATGGCAGGTCTAACAAAATCATAAACAAGTAGTTTCAAACATTGACTATTTTCAAATGTATTCTTAGTATACATTTTTTCTGGGGGTGGCTGCACTGTCTATTTGGACAAAACTGATAAGTGAGACAGCCACTTTTGGTGTGAGTAGGTAGGACTCACTCTTGTAATACACAAATCTCACTCCCACAAGTCAATAGTTCTGCCCCAGATGCTCCTTTATTTAGAAAACAGAACACTGATATTAGGTTGTTTTTGAAAATATTTTGTTTTTATCTTACTTAAATTTAAATTGTCCCACTGAGACATCAAGAATTATGATTGTAAATCTCAGACATTTTCAGCCTATATTTTCTATGTAATTCTGTGAAATATTATTTTAGATTATCACAGTGCAAATCACCTATTTTGGTGAAGCACTTGTCCCATTTTGTCAACAAAAAAAACATATTCTTGGGCTGTATTCCTCTGCACCTTTTTTTGATAGGCTACCACTTTCAAATTTTCGTTTGCTTAGCATTATACATTGCAAACTCACTTTAGATATTTTAAAGACTATTTGGCAAGGTCTTTGCTGGTCAAGTTACCTGTTGGAAATTGATTACTGACTGTGCGAGGTGAAACTCTTCCCAAGCAGTAGCCACAATTTCTGTCAGGGTGAAATCACAAGCCAACCCCAAGTGAACATTTGCTTCACCCTCTGGTAGCTTGACACAAAGTAGTCAGGCTTAACTTAGAGGCAATGTGTAAAGTATTTATACAGCACTACAAAAAGTAAAAAGTGAAACTTAACAAACCAAACACTGCAATTTAGAAATATAGTGTAAAATGTAACAAATTATTTGACACCCAAACAACAACAATCCAAATCAGTAACAACAGAGATATGCAATTTTAAGGATTTAAATGGAGATAGGGCCTAAAAGCACAGAGCACCTACTGTGGTCATCAGGTTGCTCCAGACCGGGACAAAGTCACAATTTGATGCCTTTTGCAATGGAGCATGGGCCTGATACAGGGACCTAAGTTACCTCAAATCCTGGTTTGCAGAGAATTGTGAGACTCAGCATTCAATATGCACCGTACAGCGATAGCTCAGAGGAGCCGTTGGTGAGGGACTTGCAATGCAAAGTCCTGTTTTTCAGATGCGTCACACACCACCGGTTCAGAAAAAGCTGCAGGGTTACGATGCGGAGTCCTACTTTATCATTGAGGATACAGCCGAAAAGGGGCTTGTGATGTGAAGGCCTGTATTGACGACGTATCGCACAGTTGGCAGTTCAGAAGAGGAGCTGCAATGTGATGCATTACACTTTATTGGTTCTGCCCACATAGCACTTGCAGGAACACTTCTAAGGGACCAGGACAGGTGTGGCACCACTTGGAGGACAAGACTCTCAGCAAACTGAGTCTAAGTGCTGGGTTCAAGGTGGTTGGACCCTTTTCCATTCCTGAGGTTCTGATTGGGAGGCCAATTAACTAGCACTTGGAGTAACTCTGGTGATCCTGGGATCTAAATGCAGTTCATTCCTTTCACTCAGGCAGCAGGGCAGCAAGGCAACAGAGTAACACCATCTTGCAGAGCAGCACACCAGTACTTTGGTTCTTAGACAGGTCCAGAGATGGGTCTGACTTATACCTGGTGCCAACTTTAAAGTAGAAGGTATTGGAGGTTTCCTCCCCTGTAGGTGTTTCGGATATCCTGCACTTCTGCCCTGGCAACAGTTTGTCTGGGGTCACAATATACTAGTGCCCAGTCCTCTGTGAATGTGCTCAGGGAAAGCATTTGTGATGTGAAAATGTGGTTGGTGACAACTTATTTAGCTCATCAAGTCAGAAATAGCCTATCCTGCCAACACTTATGATCCATTGTTCCCCTGTCTGGGAGCAATATATAATGTTCAACTTCCAGCTATACCTAGTCATGTGACCCAGGTAAAAGGCTACAGGCATCAATTGGTTAGGACAAGAAAATGCCAACTTTCTATATGTGGCATTTTTAGAATTGTGACTCAAAATCCCACTTCACCATTAAAGAATATTTGACATTACAGTTCTTTAGACACCAAACTTGAGATTCCTACCTGCCCCCAATTGACAGTGATCACTTATTTAAATATAATGTGTTAACCCAATGTTATCCTATGAGAAAAGGTAAGCCTTGCAGAAGTGAAAAATGAATTGGAGAGTTTTTCACTGCCAGGACATGCAAAGGTTAAAAACTTTTTGACTACACTTTACCTTGCCTTATGGGCTTCTTGAAGCCTAGCATAGGGATGAATTATATGTATTAAAAAGGATGGTTTAGGCCTGGAAAAGGGATCTAGTATGCCAGGTGTAAATGGCAGTGTAAACTACATACGCAGGCTGCAATGCCAGGCCTGAGATATTTTTAAAGGTCTAGTTAAGTGGGTGGCATGATAAGTGTTGCAGGCCTGCTAGCAGCATTTAATTTACAGGCTGGTACATGTAGTAGCACTTTACTAGGGACTTATAAGTAAATTAAATGTGCCAATAGGGTGTAAGCCAATTTTGCCATTTTTAAAGGCAAGAGCACACATACTTTCTCACAAGGTTAGCAGTGGGAAAGTGCACAGAATCCCATGGCCAACAAAACAGGATCATTAAAAATGGAGGAGTAGCACATAAGGTTTGCTGGCAGACCAAGCTAAGACTGACAGGTCTTACTGTACCATTACAAGAAATGAGTTCAGCCATTTAATACATTTAAGGGTCCGTAACACTGCATGAGGATCCTGTCAGGGGTGACTCCTCCATGTGGGCGGAGGAGCGTTGGCCCACTGCTTTCTTGCAGTGTGAGAAGCAATAACATAAAATAGTATAACACCATTTTATGTTACTGCTTCTTGCACTGTGTGAAAGCAGAAGGGTTTGGCTGGAGGTGGGTGGGTAGGCGGTCCTGAAACAAGTCAGAAGAGGAGTGGCTAGCCCAATGTTGGGGGCCCTGACTGTTTGGTTGGCCCTCTGGGACCCACCAAACCAGTCATGCGCACTCTGCCATTTTCTCCATGTAGGTTGCATGCAGCCTACAAGGAGAAAATGGCCTCCCCATACGTGCCTGGCTGGGTGCCGTCCCCACCAATCACAACGCTGCCATTGCAGCGTTGTGATTGGCTTAGGGGAGCCAGACTGCCCTCTTCCTGATGCCAGCTTCCTGCGAGAAGCAGAGAAGCAGACAACGCAGAACCGGATTGGGCCAGCTAACGTAAGTTATTTTTTTTAATTAAAATTAAACCTTTCCCCACCACCGAGTGACCCCCCCTGTCCTCCACCCATGAGTCATGCCTGCCGCGACTGGATCCTATCAGATTTCTTCTGGGAAATATTCCGATCGATCCTACGCAAAAGAAGGAGACAATGTATTAATTTCCTAATCAAAGCAATCCATGTAAAAGAACAAAGCAAAAGTTGCATTGATAATGGCAAATATCCGCTAATGACCAAAAAAGAAAGTTCAAGCTTAAAAAACTAATTCTACCAACAAAAAAGACAAACCAGAACCATTTAAGCAATCCAGTAGAATCACAAGGTATATGCATGCTTATGAGGTTTGGTGGTAAAAAGTTAACAATTTAATTGGACAAATAAGTATCAGCAGGAATGTGTCAATTTAAAAAATGAACTGAAAACTGCTCTCAGTTTGCATGCTTTTATGTCAGGAGATGAAACATTTATTGTTAAAGTTGCTGGTTCCAAGGGCCTGGGGGCACTTTTGAAACAGTGGAAGAATGGCAGAGAATGGTTAATTGCATGTACATCAAGATGCTTCCGTGGTGCTGAATTAAATTATGCAGTTAAAGAGAGGAAAGCTCTGGCCCTTTTCTGGCCATTGAACAAGTATCGAAATTTGGTTTGGAAAACAAGGTTCAGCGTTTGCATGGAGCATAAACCGTTGAAAGAGATTTCATATCATCACAAAAACAACAATGGGTGATTTCATTGCAAGGTTTTGAATTTCATGTGGAACAAATACCTGGTGTCAATAATATATCCACGGATTGTTTGTCGAGACTGGTATCCCTGCATGAGCAAGATGAGCAAATTGAAGAAGAAATGGATAACAGTGTAAATGTTTGTGAAGTTACTCTAGGTGTATTGACTGAAGGGAAGTGGAAAGAAGAGCTAGAAAGAGATGGCATGTTAATGGGAATATTGCAGGCAATTCAAGAGGAAAAGAGCAATAAGTTAACTAAACAGTGGATCTCCATAAAATATGACTTGATAGTGGATAGAGGTTTGCTGTTAAGAGGAACAATATTGATTCCTCCGTTGGCATTAAGGAAAGGTATTATTTCGGAGGTGCAAAAAGGTCATTTAGGAATTGTAAAAACTAAATTTAAGGGCAAAGGTTTTGTGGCCAGGTGTGGATCTATGTGCTGAGTGAGAAGTAAGACACTGTATGGACTGTAGTTACAGTGACAAGATACTTACTGCATGTCAAATGCCTTCAGTGTGCCTTAATTTACCAACTTATCCTTGGCAGGAGGTGGCCATTGATATAGTGGGTCCATTAAGAGGAGAGAAAAGTACTCCTTATCTTATTGTAATAATAGATCTTTACTCCAGGATGGTGGCGGTAATGGGGTACTTGAGGTAACTTCCTGTGTGGTAATTTGATTTTTAAGAGAGATATTCAAATGGGAGGGTTATCTTGTTTCTCTTTGATTTGACAATGGCCATAAGTTTGTCTCGAAAACCATGGAATAGTTCTTAAAAGATTGTAGAATAATACATATAAAATGCTCAATTTATCATCCCGAGACAAACGGAGATTTGGGAGGATTCAACAAAGTGCTCAAAGAGAATATTCAGTTGTCTAGAATGAATAGTCTTGATTGGAAGGAGGGGTTGCAGAAATGTAGAACTGTGCATAGCATGACTGAACATACTTTAACAGGGAGGTCGCCATTTGAATTGTTTAAAGTAAGGGCTCCCAACCCTGTTTTGTGTCTAGGGTGGATGGATTGGAACAAAGGTTTAAAAAGTAATGAAGTAGGAAATTGGAAAGCACAAGAATTAAGTTTGCAGAGTAAAAGAAAATAATATTTTGATAATAGAAATGCAGTGAAAGAACAAACAGTGCAGGTAGGCGACTGGGTGAGAATGTGAGGACCTTAGGGTGCATGCTTTGGTCAAAATATACCAAACCTGTTTGTGTGATCAAATGTTTCCATAATGCTGTTATAATAAAAGATAGTAGGGTGTGGAACAAGAGACGAGTAGTGAAGATTGAAATGGGTATGAGCGTGAAAGGGAAAAGTATGGAGGAAGAAATGAGACAGAGAGAAGATGTTGATGTTAGACATGAGGAGAAAGTAAAGCATAGCGAACAGTTCTCCTCAAGGGAAAGAATGCTAGACAAAAGGAGAATTTGTTGTGAACATAGAAGTCCTAACTATGTAAAACAGTATGTTGGTGAATTTAGTTTATTCTAAATACAGGGGCTCTTATTTTGTGGATGTTGGGGTAAAATGTATTTGGTATTAGGTTGTACAGTGCATAGCATAGTATTGAAGCTATGCAAGGGATAATAACTGTAGTTATGATCAAGCATGTCATATTCTTGGCTATGAACAGTGATATTGTAACTGATGCTTAATAATGTTTTTTAACTATTGTTAGCAAGTTGGTATAATTTATTGTATTATAAGTTCGAACATGTTTTATTTATTTTTTATTCAAAAGGGGGAGAAGTATGGCATCCTGTTCCAGGAACATTGTATAAGCCATGGAACATGGAGTGTGGAATAAAGAATGGAGAATGTTCAACTGACCTGGAGAGCTGGGCGGCGGTTGCTCCAGCAGTTGTCCCTAGTTCTCAATGGGTGAGGTGCTTTATTAACTACCTCTTGATCTTACCTACTCTTAATGAAGTCTTGGGTCCAGTTACTTCAACATTATATGCATGCCTATAACTTTTAAAATGCATGAACAACATGAAAACTGTGGTCCACCAGATAACTTAAGAAAGCCGCAGAGAATGAGAAGTCAAGGCACTTTGTAACTAATGCTTTGATTATTAACTGTTAACATTCAGTAAACTAAGGCTTACATTTCCTCTTCATAGCTCATATTTTATGGGGATGAGTATTGTATGTGAATCAAGCAAAGTTAGCTCTTTAGATTATGTTCATCTCTTGTTCCATGACATGAAGACATAAATATCTCACCTTTCAGAAATCCTGTATGTAATACTAAAGCAATATCACAGCTGTCAAAGACTGAAGAGAACAGATAGAGAAGCAACCTAGGAATGTTATGTGGACAATGGGAATCTAGAATAATTATGAAATATTACGATCATTAGTACTTCATCCATCTTGCATATTGCAAATCTAACTTTCAGGAGCTTTGAAGACTGACTGCATGCTTTCAACATTAAATGTAGAAAACCTACCTTTCTGAATGGTCACAGCAAAAGTTTTTATGTTTTTGGACCCAAATCTTTCTGGAATTAGGTCTGTGCATTCTATGGCAATCTATTCAGTACCACAGTGTGTGTGTTTTGCCTCTAAAATGTGACTGTTGAGATTGTTTCCATACACTTGGCGTATTTAGTTTTCCTGTACAGATATGGCAAATGACACAGAAAATGTACCAATGGCAAGGTAAGTGTCATATGATGGCTCCTGTGCATATTCACACCACCCACTACTATGGCAAAATTATATGGCTGCCAGGTACACTATTGTGTTCTGACTGGGCTGCAGTTTGAAAACTCTACAGCGAAACATAGAAAAATGCCTTTGCTGTGTAAGATGTATTATATAACTCAGCCCTAAAGAGTGCCTTGTTATCCCATAAAGAAGGATGCATAATATATATAAATTGTGGCATACAGCATATGGGAAATAGTATGCTGGCACTGTGAATAATCACCCACAAATGATTTTCAATGCATTATTATGGCTAGGGTTCCCTACATATTCCTGAGAGTAAATATAATTCATTTCACCTAGGAAAAAGCTAGAAAAGTAAATGTAATTTATTTTCCACCATGTTTAAGAAATCTAATTCAATTATGAAAATAGATTTTTTTAAACGTTTAAAAATGTTACTTTTTTCTGCTTTAAAGAAAACTATTCCAGAAGCAGTTTGCCTCTCAGCCAGAGGCTCTAGACACATTTCTGACTGAGAATTAATGACTCTGTCACGAAGGACAATCGCTTTGACACTGCTCCCAGGGGACAACAGCTTGGCCGTTTTGTCCAGGAAGGCAGGGGTGCTGTAAACTATTGTACACTGAAAAGGAACAGCCATCTGGCACAAAAGCCAGTATTATCTCTTCTCCAATTGAAATAGTTATGCCAAATGAAACTTGCAGAAACTGCACCTATTCATTCTTAGGGCCATCCTAGACTCTCTGGCTCCAAACCAGCAGGAACCAAAATACCTTTAAACCTGACAGAGGAGATTTGCGGAACAGCTGTTGGAGAGGCCAACGCCCTTCAGACAGAAGTACTCCTGGATTTTTTTTGCAGTAAACCAAAGAGGAATTGCTCTAAAATTAGATGGACATATGATTAGAAAGCAGTCACGATTGGGTCTATGTAACTATCTAATCATTGATTAGTTCAAACGATTAGCCTACCACCTCACCACCTTCTCTTCATAACACTTTAGGACCTGAAAAGTTGACTTCTGAAGTAAGATGACCCTGCCTGAAAGCAGGAAAAAGAAAGACCTATGGACTTCCAACTCCTGCTATTACCCAGGGATTGGAAATGCTCTTTAAGGGTCAAGTGGTTGGCCTTCTTTTGCTTGCTCTAGGGACTCAAAAAACAGAAGGACACTTGACACCACAGGTGCAGCTGGCCATTGAGGAGGTGACTCAATAGGAGCCTTGACTTGAGAGATATTTGGTTCCAATGAGCCTGCCCTGAGGACTGCAGGAGTGACAAAAATTAATTTTCACAGCAGTTAATGAAAATTAGGACTAAGTCATTTTTTCCATGTCCAGGGGAACTGCAAAATCAATAGAATTCATATTGGGAAAATATAATAGGAGAAGAGTCATCTGTGGTGTACCCCTAAATTTATCTTCCAGACTGTGTCATAGGTATGGTTTACCAAGCTGAATAGAATAGCACTCGTGGGCTAACAGTTAAGGTCTCTGATTGCGAACCTGACTGTAAAGATTCATGTCCCACTCTCACTATGGTCATATTTATACTTTATTGACAATACACATTGTATGATGGATCGCTTCAAGTCATAAGCTTACATACTGCAAAAATATAACCACATTTGGTAATGGAAGAAGACCTATCTTGCAATCACCTATGGAGCACCCTTGAATTCTGAAGTGTCTTATTAGTTAGATATGACAGGACCCTTTTGGTTCCTGACTCCGTAGACCAATGACCTAAGTGTGTGGGTGATGGAATTCATGATGTAAAATGTTCAGTTCATGTTTACACACTGAAGAATAAAGATGTGTAATTCCAAGTTCCATGTGTGGCATGATAATTTGCATGTACCCAAGCCGAGGTAGGATGCTGCAACAAGCGAAGAGATGGGGTTTACATAAACCCTACAACCCGAAGAACTTAGAGTTTGCTGTGGTCCTGCAAATTGCTTGTGCTGGCCAAGTATACCTCAGTCGAAGCTAAAATTGACAGTTGGTGTATGTAGAGTCAAATCGCCAACCCAGCCAGTGCAAGGCCTGTGAAGAAAGTGGAGGCCTTACAGAATGTTTATTTGTCGTCAGCTACAGATTAGATAATAAAGTTGAGATATGAGGTACTGAGCCACTACACAACACAGAGCCATTGTTTCTACAGTATGACAACTATAAAGGAGGCAACAACAAGGGAACAGAGAAGCGCTACAGGTAATGCTAACTGAGTGCAAGTAAGGGTTGAAAAAAGAAAGATTTCTGACATCAAGAAACGCTAAAGGTAGTGAAAACCAGGTCGGGAAAGTGCAACAAGAGGTGACAGCCAGGTGCAAGAGATCATTGTGGGCAGAAGCAGGTGAATGTAAAGAACCACTAAAGGCAATAGAAACCTCATACAATGTAAAAGTGGTGAGAAGGGTGAAGAGCCAATGCGAGAAACAAAGCAGGTACTCACTGCCAAAGAAGAAAACAGTGCCTTTCAACTGCTGAGCAGGTACAACAACTCAAATGTGAGCATGCGGTAAGGTGCTGGTACAAGCAGGCAGCACATGCTGCCTGATCAAGCTCCACTTCTAATAGCAGAAACTTCCACATGTTATGATGCTGCTGCATTCCTAAAACCACTGTCTCCCTTCAACACCTCCAAAAAGCAAAATATTGGTGAGAGATGGACGGCATGGATCAATACTTTTCATGATTTCATTGATGCGCTAGAAGAAGCAAATGACCAATAGAATATTCAATATAAAAAACATTTGGAAGGTGACAGAGTAAAAGAAGTGATAAAGAAAATAGTGTTGCAGGGATTCTTCTCATGCACAGAACTATGCGCAGGAAACCAGGACCTCAGTGAATTGCGGTGTACCAAAAACTCACCTCAGTACCCAGAACCCCAATCCGACTAGCATCAGTGTCCCATTCGTTATCCGTATCCTCTCGGACAACCCAGAACAAGCGACTTAGAGTACTCTCAGGAATGGTGAGAATCAGAAATACCTGTTCGTTATTATTCTCATATCAGTCCACAACAAGAGTAATCAGAGACACAGTAAAGTTTAAAATGTTTATTTTATAAACTACGTGTCCTACGATGCAGTACATTGGCTAACATCAGCAGACAAATGATTAAAATTAAAACCATCAGCATTGTTACAATACCATAGAAAATGAAGGGAGAAATCATATTACAAATGACCGTGGAATAAAACCACCCTTCCTTCGCTAGTAAGCTAGTATTATTATACTAATAGAAGGTCTCTAGGCTTGAATGGGGAACCCCATACCGTAAAGATCAGCTTAGGTGAATCACATCACAGGATCAGCTTTGCTCTGCGTCTGGAAAAGTTCTTCTCCAGAATGTGTGTGTAATGCATGCAAACTGCAATATTAAAGGCTCTCGACTTTCAGGTATTTGCAGCTGTGTGCGTATTATGGCTAGAGAGTGGGCCGATCAACCTGAACTCAAAAACATACATTGTTTGGCGGCTCAGAGTGTTTCTGAACACAATGTTCAGACCAAGGTCGCAGTGCACGTCTAGGGATGTGAACAACAGACAGTTCTCATGTGAAGAAAAGGCAAGCAAGCAGTTTTCAAATAATAACATGTCTCTGCAGTGTCGTGTGCAAAAGCAGCAAAAGTGGCAAGATGACGTTCCTAACATCTCACGCGCTTATGCTAACATAGCAATGTATGTATCTAAAACGCTGCCTCCACTACACCCCCCCCTTGATCGGACCACGACCTATTAGGAATACTATTTAAAGAACGCAGAGTTCAAGTTCGACAGAGCGGAACCAAGTGCATGTATTGGAAATCCAAATAAAGTGGCGTGAAAGTTCGAGGAAAAAAAAAAACCCGTAGAAAAAACCCCGAAATGAATGGAGAGGAGAAAAAAAATGGTAAGTCATTACATCTTGCAAAGGCTCAACAAGCACAGATGTTGGAACACAGATGTTGGAAATGTGTGGTTTGTGCAAGGAAGGTTGGACGACATTCAAGTTAATCCATCAATGTGTAAGCACAGTACGTAGCAACAGCTTCCAAGAGGAAGTCATTGGAACGATTTGCAAAAGTGTCCGCCATCCATTCTAATAATGTAAACAAACACACATGTTCCTCGACAACTGGGGCCTCTAGCACAATCAGAGGACAACTGGCATGTTCTTCAAGATAACTTCTTGCCAAGAAGTCACATGCTGCCGTTCCGATGTCCCAATTCCCTAGGACTCAATGTGCCGCTCCACAGGCCATAATCCTGACACCAGAACAGTCCAACTCATGAGCCACTAATGGACACATCAGTCGATCATAATCCGGGGCAGGAGACACCGAGTTTGACAAGCACAAATCCATAGCCCATTCGAAAGGACAATCTAGGCAATGAAAAACAGGCTGCACGCATGTAAAGTAGGAAAACCGGAAGGACAATCCATAGGCTATGCGCAGAGTTGCCAGTGGTAAAGTTCCATAATATTCAAGCATCCGGTTACGAAGATGGAGCAGCCGGGACAGGCTGTCGCGTGACACAAATTGTGCAGCCATTGCGCAGTAAGCAGATCAATAACAGCACTCCAGCCGTGAGGGCGAGAATCAACGGGAACCCGCCAAAGACGCTGGAAAAAATAGAATGAAAAAATGCCGGTATCACACCAAAGATAGTTTGGAAGGAGGTCATGAGGCCGGAGCCCACAATTTTGAAAAAATGCGCCAAGCCAGCAGTGGACGAGGCATTGAATATAGTTTGAATCAGGGCACCAAAATGCGCCCTTATTCTGCTCATCTTGTTGCACTCTGCTTTCAAGGTTGGAATGGAAGGCCAGATGGATACATCCAGCAGCCCATACGGGGGTGGGAAAAGGACATTTTTACAGCAGACTACTCTCTGTGATACAGTCACAAAGTAGGGAATTCCCACTAGCATCCCGCAGCAAGCCTCGTTATTCAAAAGCAAATAACTACCGTTAGCTAGCAACGTGAACGAGGGTGTAATAGCTGGCAATGGAATCCCTTTCAGGACGCATGCTAAATTAGGCGCTTGCACATTGCACGCGCCATGCAATTGGATGTGCCTACAGACTACAGAGTGATCAGGTGTGTAAGTGCATTCCCCACCCTTTAAATAAACTTCTTAACCTTCTCTCATGCACCTGTACGTAAATGGGAGTGACCAAACTTCATGCAGGAAAGCAGTACACAATGGTTCATATCTGCCTAGGGCATAATGTTTCATGCACAAACTGAATTTAAACAAAGGAAATGGCAATGTGATTAACCCGTGGATAAGCCACACAGCTGAGTTCAATTCGGCCGCAGAGAAAGGCAAAGGTTCTAACTTTCCAATATGCAGTAATGAGTATGTTGCATCTTTCATGGACATGAATTGTTGTTTCGCAGTGAGATTAAAGGGAAGGAACAAAGATGAAGTATTCATGTAGTCCCAGGGGACCTTCCCAGCCTTTAACGTCTGCAAAGTCCATGCAAACTGCATTATAGAACGTAATTGATTTTGACCATGATATAAAACAGACATATCATCCTGCACAATATCAACAACAGATGAAACAATATTATCAAATGTGTAAATTCTGGAAGAAAGGGTGTTAATGCTATTATCGACAACAGCCAGTACTTTTTCCAAATTGGCTTGTTCAATTGCTCTCAATCTGGAAGCCACTTCAATTTGAGAGAATTAATTTCCAAACTTCGTTATACACAGCATACACCCATCTTTTGGACCTACTACCCACAGGACCCTTAACAAAATCATTCAAATCTATTTTGTCATGTAATTTAGATAAATGAAGGTTAACAGCTGCCAAGGTGGAATGTTGCAGCCAAGAATGGCATAACTTCCCTACAGAGTAGGTAGTAAGAGAATGAGAAGATTCAAAGTGGGGGTCTACGCGAACCTGCGTATACCCAGGTTGTAGACTCAGAAAACGATGTTGACAGGAATCTGAGCTCATCTGCCAAGTTAACCATCCTTCAGAATGTAATTTGGAAATATTGAAGGATGTATTAGTAATGTATGACTGCAACGCATCAAGCGAGAGATCTGTATGATTATTCCAATTTGCATAAGCACCCAGATCCGGAGTAGAGGGAGAATTACATTTTTTCGAAGTAGCCAATCCAAAGCAGGTTGTCTGAAAAATAGTGGAATTCAAAAACAACATGTGGTTCGGGATGAGACAGGCACGATGCAAAGCTTCTGTTCCTTGTACCTGCCATGGTTTAGAACTCCAAACCGATTTAAGATCAATAGTAGCTTTCCACAGATCATAACCCCTGATTTTCAAATCATCCATAAAGGATTTGGAATACAATAATTTAGTGTGTGTCAGCCTAACCTTCGAGCCAGACTCCGCTGCCACTTTAAAATAAAAGGCAGTAGGGTTCGAAACACTGAAATCAGTAAAATAGGTAAATTTGTTCACTAACGTGCTGGAGCTGCCTAGCATCGGTGTAGGACAATGTTCCCATTGCGTATAATTTACCAAATTCCGATACGTATTGGCTTTATTTAGGAAATGATTGCCATAATGTTGATAGCAAAACAGCTCCCCATAAATGGCAGTGTCTAAATACAAATCTTCAGCATCAAAAGAAGCATAATATTTCAAATCAGAAAACAGTGCCTCTATAGCCTGAACGTCCCAATCATCAGAGTGGATGTTCTGTTTCACAACATCACCCATAGAAACACGAAGCACATTCGGAACATTAATAACCTCAGTGGGTCCATAAATTTGAAATTTAACAGCATCCCACACAATCCCATCTAACACAGGCCAGACAGTAATATTCACAAAAGTCTGGTCTCTCTTCATGATGTGTGATGAGGAGTGGGGGGCCAAAGTTCCATCAATTAGTCTAATTGTCGATCTTTCTTTTAGGTAGTGTCCATTCACAAGATGAATAAATACCACCACAATCCCAATGGACATAAACGAAAAAATACATATGAGCACCAGCCAAATGTAAGTCCAAGGGGGAATCAAAAAATGTCTTTTAAACCAAACAGCAAAAATAGAAACTTTTGATGGAGTTCTGGAAGTCATAGAGTTAGTATCAAAGGAGAAATGTGACTGGGTAACTGCGGTTGATTGTAAAACAGGCAATGTCACATCTGCAAGATAAGCATACTCAGTATCTTCAGGTGGACCACCAGCCGGTGGTAGCAACAAAGGATCAGCAACTGCATGCATCTCGATTGCAATATCAGGCATGGTGGTAGAAGCCGGAGTTAAAACTGAATTTCTCAGCATCGCAGGGCAAGAAACCGCTGGAGTCATACTAAGAAGAATTGGCCACTCGCTGTAGTTTGACATTGTCAATGGAGATATACCTGTTAGCCTTACGACCAGGAAGTGGAGGTAAAATGACTGTTCTTGTACCCTGCACGCCAAGCACTGGAACCGGGGCACGATAAGAGGGGCCGAACTCCTTCTTGTTCTCCACCTTCTCACGGACCAGGTCTCCAACTCGAGGTAGCCAGCCTACTACCAGAATCTGAAGCGCAGCATCAGATGTGGAGGGCAAGTGTTCTTTTGCGAGACTGTCTCTGGTCTCTTGTAGACTCTGTAATACAGCACAGTGATCATCTACGTCAAAGGGTGCGGCAGACGCCACCATGTCTAGACCATCAAGGTCTGGGACAAACATTTTTATGCCAAAGGGCATCATGTATGGGGTCCGCCCACCCAGAGACCTTTTAGGCAGATTATTAAGTGCACGTTGTACGTTATACAGATGGGCTAACCAGTTCCGGCCAGTGCCTGAAACCCTGGCTGTCAAGGATTGCTTTAAGTCACGGTTCATTCGCTCCACTACACTATTACCCTCAGGTCGGTATGGAGATGAAAATTTGACTTGGACCCCCAAAGATTTCATGGCTTCTTTGTAGCCTTAGAGGCGAACGCAGGGCCCTGATCAGAATGGAAGGTACCACACGCAAAAATTCCCACAAAGACACGCATATCCCTTATGACAGTACGAGCATCAGCACTCCTTTGAGGCCACACCCAAAGAAAACGTGTGCACAAATCCACTGCAACTAAGATGTACTTGTACGCAGTATCAGAGGAGAAAGGACGGCAGTGATCTAGATAAACGCACCCAAGTGGTTTATTAGATATGTACAACTGAGTTTGTGGATGGCGCGCAGCAGTTGAAGGTTTAATCTGCTGGCAAATGTCACAAACAAGAACATAAGTGCGAGTTTGTTTATATAGCCCGCGCCACCAGTAACGCTGTTGTAATTGAGTAACAGTAGCTGACACGCCGGCATGGGCAGAGGCCATACCCTCGTGTACCGCTGTTATCAAGGATGGTCTGCAGTCCGAGTTGGGAATCAATCTGTCACCAACGTCGTTAATTCTCACATACGGGACGTTATCACAACTTAAGTGATAATGGTACTGAGAAGGGAAACCTCTCGGGTAATTACTTCCCTTCTTGATCTTGTAACAGCTGCTACTAGATATGTCGCCACTGCTGTTTTCGCTGCCTCATCAGCCAAGCTGTTGCTGACAACGTGGACACCAACTCGCTGGTGACCTAGAGTGTGAATTACATTCACAAGAGGCAGATGTTGTTTAAGTTCTGCCACTCGAACCCAAAGCATTTTATGCTTAATTGTGCTACCTTTGAAATCCCGATATTCATTTTGAGACCAAAAGAATATATTGTAGTTAAAAGACTGAACACAGTAAAACGAGTCACTCACTATAAGAGTAGAAACCCGAGGATCAGCAAACTCCAGTGCAAGCACCAAAGCACGTAGCTCCACCAATTGTGTGGTACAATCACCCAATGACTGCGTATGCACGACATCAGACTTGAATTCTCCATTCACGAAAGTACCCACCACAATTGCGCAGGCTGCTGAATAGGCATGCTTCTATACCGCCGCCGGTTGCGCCGAACCGTCAGTGTAAATGACATAATGGTAATCTTCAAGCGGACTCTAAGACAGAGGAGGCAGATGAACGAATTCATACTGCAAGTACTCCTGAGTCTGTAATGAGGCATCAAAGATATAGGTGACATCTGGCGATGTCAAAGAAGTGGCCCATTGTATCCAACGTGTGTGCAAAGCTTTAGAATTAGGTACACTGGCCTTTGCCACTGCCTCTAGAGCAGGATATGGTGTGACCACCAACATGCATTTCCTTGCGATAGCGCTCGTTCTTTAAGAATCGCCATCTGCACCACAGTCAAAACTTTTTCGACTGTGGAAAAGCGCAGTTCAGCCGAAGTGTACAGGTGTGATTTGTAGGCCATGGGGACGGTGTCGCCCTCATTGAACGTTAAGTACGTGAAACCCACTGCACCTGGCACAATTCTTATAACTAAGGTTAGTGTGGTTATCACGTGTCAGTAAGTATTTCGAAGCAAGAAGATCAGCTTGCAAAGATTGCAAAATAGCTGAATGCTCTGGCAGCCAGCTCGCTTTGGAAAAAGTAGGTTGTACCAAGGCATATAACGGCTTGATACGCTGGGCAAAATCGGGAATGTACGTACGACCGAAATTCAGAAAGCCGAGCAAAGGCTGTAATTTTTTCAGTGTTGTAGGAGCACGCAAGCATACGCACTTCTCCAGAAAGTGAGGAGCTAACCCTCGACCCTCATTGATGAGCTCGTAGCCCAAAACAACACTGTATACTATGCAATGTGAGACTTCGCAAAGTTGAATTTGTAACCGAAGTCTGCAAACATAACAATGATGCGATCAACGCAACACAGATTTGGCCACAACTCGTCGTCCGTGAGATAGATATCATCAACATACGAGTACACATCAGGGTCAATGCTCTCCAACAGAGAGACTACACGTGCGGCAAAGACACCAGGGCTGTTTTTAAAGCCCATGGCTAATCTCCTAAACTGTTTTTGTTTGCCGCCAGAAGTAAACGCTGTCCACTGACTACTAATAGGGGACAGGTTATGGCTGTAAAAGCCATTAGATATGTCAAGTGTGGTCTTAAAACCTTTTACGCACAAGACTATCAAATTCTGTACAGCACATGTCCGGCAATGAGAGTTCAAATGCGGGTAATCCAAAACTAGGCGGTACGACCCATCAGGTTTGGTTACAGTGAATAAAGGATTATTCATTGGTGACACACATGTTTGAATAACACCCTGATATTCCAATTGCTCAAGGATTTCCGTAATGGAATCTCATGGCTTGGACACAATTTATCCCACCCAACCTGAGTACGGTACAACGCCAGCGCAAGCACCTGAGCCCACTCTTCGGCAAACCTTTCAGCGTGCTCCTTTGACACTGTGTGCACAAAGGACGGGAGGATTACATCTTCCCCTCTAGGAGCATCCAAAATGAAAGCCGGGTGCCAGTCTGCCTCCGCCAAGAGAATATCATAGGAAGAGGTCAGATTATCCCAAAGAATCCCTTGTATTGTACGTTGTATGTCACCTTCAATTAAAAGGACTATGTCATATAGTCTATCAGGGGGAGCCACTCTAGTGTCAGCAGTTTCCACAGTAATGAACGTGTCAGTTGCTGTCGCCTCCAGATATGGACGCAGTGCTTGCCGCACTACTGTAACCTCCGCTGCGCTGTCGAGCAGCGTTAGTGCCCATGTCGGGTTCCGAAGCTGCATTCTCACTATCTGTGGCATACCTTGCTGTTAGTGCAGCAACTTTCTTCTTTTGAAACAGGTGACGTTGACGTGCAAACTCGTCCTGCTTGCCTTTACAGTCAGGCTGGCGGGGTTGCTCACGTCCTTGTTGGGCACCCCGACCTTTGCCACGTTCTCTGCCACAGGACTGTGAGACCTATGTTTCCTGTGAAGAACGAGGAGAACGTTGTTCAGTAACCTGAAATTTATCAGGTGACCCAATATTAGTGCGATCGCGCAAACCGTATGTGCGTATACCAGTCGCCTGTACTGGAGACGCAGGACGAGACCCCTGTTTCTGCTGCTGCTTTCCCTGTTTCTTTGTTCGACAATTTTGCTTAGGAAAAGTTGGACGATCGTCTTTGACAGACGAACTCACCTTAGTTTGCTGTATTAAGTCTGGAATGACAATAGTTGGCTTAATTCCTAAACTACTGCGGCCAATAGTTCTATAAGCCTCCGCAATAATTTTAGGCAACTCTCGGGGCTTATCAAGCTCATCAACGCGGGCTAAGCCATTAGCCATTTGAAATTGTACCGCATCTCCCTTGAGATTACCAAGGAGGAGAGTGGCAACTACGTCGAACACACCGGCAAGCCGCATACCCAACTCGACTGCCGCCTCCGGACTGTGTTGATCTTGAACACGTTTGATGACGGAGGGAAGCACAGCCATAGACGGGGTGCCGAAGCGCTTTGAGTAGACCGCTGCAAAAACCTTACCCCAGTTGTCACAATCGGACACCTCTGGGACTAAGTCCTTCTGCAAACTAATGGTGAGGATCCTGTGTTTTTCCACAGGAGTAGAGTGCGGAAATACTGCTTCCAGCTGGTCAAATTTCTCAGCAAGCCAATAAGGCAAATCGTCCTTATTCTGGGGGCGCTTGCCCATTACCGAATTAACCATGACGGGACTAATAACCACCCCGGCCTGGCCAGCTGGCTGACCCGCAACAGCAGGTGCCCCCTGAGGATGAGGCGTAAATCTGGCCAACACCGGCCAAGAGGCCCCTGGAATTGACATGGGGCCCATTCTAACCAGTGTAACCGCATGGGGAAGGGCGCCATTAAACCAAATACGATGCTGCCAAGCGGAAATAGGAATTTCCTGCGTCCTATATGGCGTATAGTTTGCTGGGAGCCGCGTGGGAGTATAGGAGTGAAATGTATCATCATCCGCATTTACCGCCAGCATAGTCACCCAAGAGTAAAACAACTCATAAGGATATGACGCATCGGCACTCACCACAAAAAGAACGCCCATCCCATCGTCCGGCACCCCAAACTGCGTCAAATGACGCTGCAGATGTGTTCGGCTATGCGCTGCAATATCAACCACCATCTGGACACAGAGAAGAACAACAATGAATTTCACAGTAGCACAAGGGTTCAGAAATGTTAAAACATTTTTAATTAACAAGCTTGAGGGAACCTATCGTACAAACAGGTAGGCTAAGACCGTCACTCCCGCTATCCGGAAACAAGAGTGAGGGTGTCAACTGCTAAGGCGTTTCAAATCAAAAGACCAACGTTAGGTGCGCCATGTTGCAGGGATTCTGCTCATGCACAGAACTATGCGCAGGAAACCAGGACCTCAGTGAATTGCGGTCTACCAAAAACTCACCTCAGTACCCATAACCCCAATCCGACTAGCATCAGTGTCCCATTCGTTATCCGTATCCTCTCAGAGCTCCCAATGTATAGTCAACCCAGAACAAGCGACCTAGAGTACTCTCAGGAATGGTTGGAATCAGAAATACCTGTTCGTTATTATTCTCATATCAGTCCACAACAAGAGTAATCAGAGACACGGTAAAGTTTAAAATGTTTATTTTATAATCTACATGTCCTACGATGCAGTACTTTGGCTAACATAAGCAGACAAATGATTAAAATTAAAACCATCAGCATTGTTACAATACCATAGAAAAATGAAGTGAGAAATCATATTACAAATGACCGTGGAATACAACCACCCTCCCTTCGCTAGTAAGCTAGTATTATTATACTAATAGAAGGTCTCTAGGCTTGAATGGGGAACCCCATACCGTAAAGATCAGCTTGGGTGAATCACATTACAGGATCAGCTTTTCTCTGCGCCTGGAAAAGTTCTTCTCCAGAATGTGTGTGTAATGCATGCAAACTGCAATATTAAAGGCTCTCGACTTTCAGGTATTTGCAACTGTGTGCGTATTATGGCTAGAGAGTGGGCCGATCAACCTGAACTCAAAAACATGCATTGTTTGGTGGCTCAGAGTGTTTCTGCACACAATGTTAAGACCAAGGTCACAGTGCACGTCTAGGGATGTGAACAACAGGCTGTTCTCATGTGAAGAAAAGGCAAGCAAGCAGTTTTCAAATAATAACATGTCTCTGCAGTGTTGTGTGCAAAAGCAGCAAAAGTGGCAAGATGGCGTTTCTAACATCTAACGCGCTTATGCTAACATAGCAATGTATGTATCTAAAACGCTGCCTCCACTACAATAGCACACAGTGATGAAGTGCCATATCATCAAAGCAAAGAGGCACTAAACACCAAATTCAATCCAATTCCAAATGTCAGCTAAGAAAGGTACACTTCCAGTCAGGATTGCCGAAAAGCTGGCGACCTGATGGATGAGTTTGTAGAAAGACTTGATTCGCTCACTAGGCAATCCAAGCCTAATGAGTTCAACGATGAAGAGGCCATGTGTCCCTGAGTATTAGATGGTTGATTCCTTTAGATGAAAAAGACAATCAGTTTGGAGCGAGTACTCATGGCTACTAGGGCTGAAGAGAGTGCTGACAGACAAGTCGCTAACATGGAGGCAGGAATGGCCCAAAATGAATCAGCGTTGAGTGTGTAAAGTAAGTTGAAAAACAAGGCCGAAGGCCATAAAGTAATGTCTCCAAAAAAAAATAAGTTGTGTTTTCAATGTGGATGTTCCTTTCCACATGAGGGTATATGTCCCGCCATTGCACAGGTATGTAAAGACTTAGCTAAAGAGAACAATTTTGTAATTTGTCTGCAAAGCAAGGGAAAGATCAAGGGAGTCACATTGAGGAACCAACATCAATGCTGGATCAAGTGCATTACAATAAGAAAACAAAATGGAGGCAAGAACATGTGCGTCATGTAGAGAAAATAAAATGAATGGCAGAAAGTTCCGGATACGATGTTCTACACACATCCACAAGGTCAAGTGGCAACATCTGTTGCGGCAAGTTGAAACAGAATAACGTTGATCATTATCAAGTTCTTCGTCTTAGAGTTTGTCATTGTCAAGCGACAAAGATGAAGATGGATGTGCAATGTCAATGTTGATTGCTGGACAACATGCACATATAGCATTAGCTTCTTGCAAGAAAGAATGCAGGTTGAAACTAGATTGACAAGAAAGATTCATTTGGACTCTGTCTCAAGATCACATTGACAGTAAATGAGTGCTCCTTACCTTTCATCATAGACCGTGGTACGTCGATAAACATTATGCCAGGAAAAGCTCAATGAACTGTCCGCAGTGCACAATTTAACCCCATCCTAAACCAAAGTTTATACATGGGCTGCTTCGATGCCACTGCAAACTCAAGGTTTAGTTATATCAACATAAACGCATAAATAGATGAAAGTACAAGCTCCAATTCATGTCTTGCCAGGCACTTAATTGAGCACAAGTTAACACACTTCCAGTACTGCTGCTGATGTGGGGCTGATTTTTGTAAACTACAATTTCAATGCCTATCTTGAGATAGTGAATCAGTTTACGTCCTTGTTTCATGTACTAGTACGACTTAGGACCCTGAAAGTGCAACTTCACATAAATGAGGACATCAGTCCTGTTCCTCAACAGCATTGTCGAATTGCATTTCACTTACAAAAGGCTGTTAAAAAAGAGCTTGAGACACTTTTAAAACATGGCATAATTGAGCGATCCACTGGTCCAATGCCATGGGTATAACCCATAGTGGTAGTGCCAAAAAAAGATAGTTGAGGAGCTGTGCGCATCTGTATTGATATGCATAAAGCAAACAAGGTGATCTAAAGAGAACAATCTCCAGGTCTGCTTAGTGTGGACATGATTACGCAGCTAATGGAGCTAAGGTCTTTTCCTATCTTGATTTGAACAAAGGGTATCATGAGCTCAAACTGGATGAGAACGGCAGGTACATTACTACCTGTTAGACCCCATTGGTGTGAGTCTCCCTTCCATTTTTTCTGATTGCCTCCTCTGTTTTTGATATGTTTTGCTGGTTTAGATGCTTTGGGCACTGTGCCACTGCTATTCAGTGTGACAGTGCAAGTGCTCCCTATGTTAAATTGATGTATTGCTTAGTGACTCCATGATTGGGTTATTTGATTTACTTGTCAGACCCTAGTACAGTGCACCATGTGTGCCCAGGGCTTGTAACTCAAATCCTGCTGGTTGACTTGCAGCACTGGTTGTGCCACCCACAAAAACAGCTTGTAAAGTGTGTCTCAGTCCTGCCCTTGCAGAGCCTGTGTGCAGTCTCTGACCGCCATGTTGACTGGCCAAGTGCACCCACTTCCCACTTCCCAGTCCCTAAACCTTCCCATTTCTTCATATCAGACACCCCTATGGTAGGCCCAAGGGCAGAGTGCATTGTAAGTATAAGGTAGGACATGCCCTGGTGTGTGTGGCATGTCCTAATAGTGAATTACAGCCGTTTTCGTTTTTCACTATTGTATGGCTAACTGTTCCCCATAGGCAAGAATGGGCAGTTTGATTATTACATCCCATAATCCTTACTGACTCAGGAACTAGGTAGAAATTCGAGTTCAGTATGCCTGAACTCAGAATGATAAAATACCTCTTTTAGTGAAGTTGGTTTTAACATTCTGTGTTTGAAAATACATTTTTTAGAAAGTAGGTATTTTCTTGATTAACTATCCAAGCCTGCCTCTGCTAGGTTGTGTTTTGTGTGTCTGGTTTTTTGAGTGACAGGGCTTGAGGATTCCAGGAGACAGGGTGAGTCAGTACAGGGCTGAATAGACAGATCTGCATGTAGATGGGTGCACCTTAGATCTGAATAGGGCTGTGCCTTTCCTCCACAATGCTGGCTCCACCTCCTGTGGTGCATCTGATGTCCCTGGGCTGCACTGTGAAAGGAAAGAAGGCGTCTTCTCAACAAAGTGCTCCAGGACTGACCAGAACTGATTTGGACTAGGCAAAGGCTTCTCTGCCTTCAGAGAACAAAGAGAATAGTAGTATAAATATGGGGACCCAGACCCCAAGACTTTAGATCACTTCTGGAACAACAAGGTGAACCACTGCAAAGGAGAAGAACCAAAGAAAGCTGTAGGATTTGTACTGCCCCCTTGCCAGTGTGCTGTGTTGCTGTGTTTGCCTACAGTGGTGTCTTCAGTGCCAAGGAGAGGAGAAGGAACTTTCAAAGGACTTTCATCATCTTGCAGAATATTACTCCAAGGGCTTGAACTTGTGCTTGCTTCCTGCTGAAGTCTCAGGGCTACAAGACTTCACCACCAGCTCCCTTCTGAATTTCCTTGCTGGGAATTCTATCTGCAGAAGCTTGTGTGTCGTTGGGAGCTGGAAGCGCGACGCAACAAGAAGAAGCATGTCGTCGCCGCAGCTGTTGTCGTCGCATCACCAGAGAAGCATGTCGCCAGCGTGAGGGTCACCGCACGGCTGCCAGGGCGTGCACACATTGTCTTCACATCGTCGCATCAAGGCCGCCATTTTATCGCATTGCACCGGATTGTCGCATCGCATTGAGGCACCATCTTGCCACATCGCAACCGGGCCGCAGTTCGAGAATCTACTCATCACCTCCTCTCCGGTAAGGATCAAGACGCATCCCCTACTCTGCACAAGCATTGAGGTGCGACGCATCGTCTCCCCCAATGCAAGGAACCGACACATCTCCAACACAGCAAGCCTTTTGTTTATTTTGCGTTACAAATCCAGGTACTTTTGTGGGAACTTTGTCGCATTTACCATCAACTTGAACTAAGTTAATTCTACCATCTTTAAGTCAGTTTTGAGTACAGTTTTGTGGATTTTTGTCGTTTGTAGTCTTGTGTTAAGTCTATATAAAGAATACTTATTTTTATAAAACCTGTGTGGTGTCCATCTGTAGTGTTTTCACTGTATTACTGTATGTGTTTACAAATGCTTAACACACTGCCTCTGAGATAACCCTGTCTGCTTGTGCCAAGCTACCAAGGGGGTGAGCTGGGATTATCCAGTAGTGTAATCCCTTCTCCCTGATTTAGAAGCAAGGGTCCCTAGTTGGTCAAAGGTACCTACCTCTGCCAACTAGAGACCCCCAGTTCTAACACTACCTTTTCGACTCATGTTGGTATCTTTTGATATAAAAGGCTTTGTTTCGTCATGTCATCAGCTGCAAACCTTTTTCAGGCTGTCATTCTTTGCATAATACAGCCAGTCACAAATGTTTTTAATTACAGTAATCTCATACTAGTTTTTGGGGCCACAAAAAAAGAACATGATGAAGGTCTTACAAAAGTGTGTTGCATACTTGCTGATGCAGGTCTCACTTTAAATGCAGAAAAGTGTCAGTTTCATAAAAATCCAACTCAAGTTTTTTTGTTTACATCTTTTCTGAAGGCAATGAATCCAGATCCAAATAAAGTACAGGCCTTGACAGCCACTTCTCCCCCACAAAATGTATCTATGCTGCGATCCTTTCTTCATATTACCATTTACTGTTCCAGGTATATATGTGACTTTGCCACTGTAATTGCCCCATTGATAGACTTAACAAAATGAAATATCCCATTTCAATGGTCAAGTGAATTTGAACGAAGCTTCAAGAAAATAAAGCATGCAATTGAGAATGCAACTGAAATGGCATACTTTGATCTGAAATTAAAGATGGAGGTTGTTATTGATGCCAGCCTCATGTGATTCGGTGCCATTCTTGCCCAGCACGCTTACAACAAAATGGCCCAAGACACATTGTGGCTTATGCTATTCAAAGTTTCCCAATGACAGAACGTGGCAATTCACAACCAGAAAAAGAAAGTCTATCTGTAGTGTGGCAAACACAACAACATGATGGACGGAGTGCTAAAACTTTTCAACCTCTCGCCCCCAGTCAAGAGATCTGGTTTGAATCCATTGTTCTTTTGCTCACTATGTAGAGTGGGCTTGTGAGCATTGTCATGTGTTACCATATAAAATGCATGGAACAATTTTCACTGACCACCAATAATTGCTCACCATCATCGGTGGTCCTAACGCCAAGATGACCCCTCGCATTGAGAAGTGTGAGTTGCAATTGCAGTAGTACGATTATATGATTGTGCATTGTCCAGGAAAAGATCCAAACCCTGCTGACTACTTCTTACATGTGCCAATGCAGTTTCATGGCACTACTTATAAAGCGGCTGATGCTTATGTTAACTTCATTATAGAATCCAGTACTGCTGCCACCATATCTGTAGAACAAATCATTGTTGCCACGAGTACTGACACAGATTTGCTAATACTGAAAGACATTATTACAAACCAGCCTTGCCAGAAATATACTTGACCATGTCATGATGACCTTGAGTACCAGAAATTCAAAAATGTGCGAGAAGAACTTTCAGTTACCCCAGAAAGCATTGTCTTATGAGGGCTGAGAATTGTCATACCTGGGAGTCTGACGCAAGTTATTGAATTGGCCCATGAGGGACACCGTGGAGTTGTTGCTATGAAACAGGCTTAACGGACTGAGTGTGATTCCCTCATTGTGATGGAAGAGTTGAAAAAGAGTTAAAGGCCTGTCATTTGTGCAACTGCTTGTCATCTAAGACAACCCCACATTCGTTAGACATGTCTGTTCTCCCAAAGCATGCAAGGGAGAGGATTGCAATTCATTTCTTAGGACCCCTTAACAGTGGACATCATTTATCAGTAATTGTTGATGAATATTTTCCTGTTTCCCCTTTGTGAAAGATCTGCCATCAAGTACTCATGACAGAGACATCGTGAGACTAAAAAGTATTTTTGCAACATGGGGTTTTCCTTCAATATTGAAATCTGACAATTGTCCACTTTTGAATAGTCGAGAATGTAAAAACGTTCTCACTCCTATAAATGTCAAGCATCAGAAAAGCACACCTCTCTGGCCAAAGTCAAATTGTATGGTTGTGAGATTTAGGAGCACCCTCAAGAAGACAGTTGAGCGCGCTGCACTCGAAAAGCTTGAACTCAAATCCGTTCTTCAGTCTTCGCTTTGTGCATACAGATCAACTCTGCATACTACCACAGGTGAGTGCAGTGCCACCCTAATGTTCGGGAGAGCCATAAGAACCACATTGCCACAGTGGACCACTGAGAGATCTATTGACATTGATAAGCTTTGAGCAACTGATTTGTCTCACAAACACAAAATGAAGACCTCTGCAGACTGATACCACTGTGCTTGGAGCACTGTGTTCAACAGAGGAGAGCAAGTGATGGTTAGACAGCAACGGAAACGCAAGTCTGATGCTACTTTTGATGCTGACCCACTGAGGCTTGTGACCAGTAAAGGACACATGGTGACTGCTCACCGTCCTAGAAAGTCCATTATGTGAGATTCTTGACTTTCAAGCACTTGCCTCAAACTTTAGCAACTCCATATGCCAGGAGTGCGTCTTGTCCACCTGAGAATGCTGAGGGCCCTATGACTGCACTGATGTCTCTGTAACCAATGTCTGTAATGGACACTTCTCCGGTATCTCTGCAGCCTCATATGAATTTTTGAAGAGCTGTAATGTATATATGTATTATTGGTACTTTCTTTTTAACGAAGCAGGAGATGTGGTGTCTTGTGAGTTAGAGATGACGGGACCTTTTTGGTTCCTGACCAACTCTGTAGACCAATGAAGTAAGTGAGTGGGTGGTGGAATTCATGATGTAGAACGTTCAGTTAACAGTTACACACAGAGGAATTAAGAGGAGTAAGACCAAGCTCCGTGTGTGGCATGATCATTTGCATGTTACCAATTTTGCAATGAATGTTACAGGAATGCTTTCACTCAGCTATATGCAACATCACTCTTCGTTAAAATCTCTGACTCTTAGCGTGAAGGTTAAGTGCTCAAGATCTGTTGTGAAATGGCCATTTGTTGCCTTGGTGTTAATTTCAATCATATTTCAAAATGAATTAAACAAATAAGAAATATAACAATAATTTTCATACTTTTGTTATTGGTAGAAGAGTAGGATTATGAACAATTGTTTTAATAATGAGCACATATTTGTGGTGGCATTGTCCCAGGCAATATTCTGAGAAATATACAGAGCTCCAAACAATAAAACTAGCAGAATAGTGCAAAGTACACACAGAAGAATGAAACCCTGAGGATGAACAAAGCCCCAACTGGCAATGTTAAATCAAGACACAGCACTATAATCCTGAAATGCAGAAGGGAGGATAATTCTGGCCAGATGAGCAGGGCCACTAAAGCAAGGCACCAACAATAGCTTCTCATCAGACTCAAAACATGAAATAAGGAATCTGAAGATAGCAGCATAAAACCACAGTCAACAACACTAAGAAAGAGAGGTGTGAGAAGTGATCAAAATGCAGCAGAATGATGATCTTCCAGCAAAGCAATCATGCCCAAAACCAAGCTATAACGTGAGCACAGGTAAAAGCGTGAGCCTAGGTGAGAGAATGTGAAAAAACACGCCCTGGAAGACAGGAATAGTAACACCAAATGAGGAGAGACAGGTCTGAAACATGAAATCAAGGTTCCCAAAATAATTAAGTGTCCCTCCTTTGCAATTGCTCCATAACTAACTTCTACTTTCTAACTCAAGTAACAAGTCAGCAGGCACACTACAAGTCTACCATGTCTTGGTTGTGCCAACGATGTTCAGTGACTTCTGCCATTTTATCTAATGTCACATACTTGTCCCTCAGCTGTTCCCATTCCACTATTCATTTTTCACTACATGAGCAAGTGTAAGAAAAGAAATAGAAAAATCAAAAGATATGAGCCAAGCAATTCAATTTCTTTAATCCATGCATTAGAACCCCATCCAGTTTTGTGATATTTTCTCTGCATGCGGGTACTTGTAGAGCTGCATCTGTGTAATCAATAATACATTGAAAGCAATAAATACCAATGGCCAGAAGAAAGATTGAAATAGTCACACATTGAACATGAGTGCACTATCCATTCAAATACCCTAATGTGTACCTCATTCTCATATTCCAAACTACTCCTTTTTATATCCTCTTCTCTAATGCATGCGTCTTCTTTCTCTGCCCTTCTAACACCCACTGCTCTTGCCGGATCTTTGAGTCTACTACACTGCATCTTCTCATACAATTTATCTATGCTTTAAGTTCCACTCCTCCCTTCCTATGTCCATTGTTCTGTCCCTTCCAGTATTTTGCCTACTTAATATGCCTGCTGTTCTGATACTTCTCAGTACTCCACCACATTTTGCACATTCTTATGTATCTATGCAGTGCCTTTCTCAAGCACTATGTATAGGCCTGATTTATGCCCCATGGAAACACCCATACCATGACTGCTCAGTGTGAAACCTTTTCTTGGTCCCCGGCATCAGGTATTTATTTGGCAGTATCCCCTGTAGCTATTGTTGCCCTCTGGCGTTTTTGCACCACCATCATTATTGCAATCTACTTGCATAAAGAAGTTACTTGCTTTTAGCTCTTGACTCCCCAGGAAAAGTCTACACCTGCAGTCAAAGCTACTTAATGAGATTGTAGAAGTTAGACACTCAGGGCCAAATGTACAACCATTCATTTTTGCGAGTCGCAAAGTGCGACTCGCAATTTGAAAATTGCAAAAACGAATGTACAACAGTGTCTCAAACACTGTTTGCGATTCCCAATGGGGTTTCAAATTGCATGCCTCATTAATATTCATGAGGTTGTCGCAATTTGCGACCCTATTACGAGTGGCTCACACTCACAGGGATGGTGGCCTGCTGGGGTAAGCAGACCACCTTATCTGTGACAGCTTTTTAAAAAAAGCTGTCTTTTTTAAATGCAGCCTGTTTACCTTAAAGGATAACGGGATGCATTTAAAGAAAGAAAAATGTAACTATTCAGTTTTGTTTTTTAACAGGAGGCAGTGGTCCCTGGGACCACTGGCAGTTCTTAAAAACCGACCGCAAATGCGGTCGCATACAAATCTTACATGCCATTTGCACTCGCTGTAAGGAAGGGACGCCCTTGGCATTCCCCTTCCTGATAGCAAGTCGCAAATAGGTTAGTGACGCACAAAATATGGTTTGTAGATGTGGCTGACCATTTTGAACATCCGCCCCTCAGACTTATACCCACACACTAAATAATACTCAATAAAGTAAATGTCAAGTAGGGTCTACAAAGCAAAACAGAATATGCATTTTATTAACAGGTAAGTAAACTGAACTGTTAAAATGATGTTAGACTGTGTAAATCAGAACTTGCTACAAACGTCCAGAGACATCATGACCTCTATGCACTAATTACAATATTTGCTGTCCAGAAACAAAAGATAACTAATAGAGAAAATAGCTATGAGTTGTACGTGTAGCTTACAACCAGGGCACTGCTCACTCCATTATGAGTGTACAGACCTGACAAATACAACAGAAACCAAAGACCAAGCACATATCACCATATAAGGTTAATTTCATGCCACAATATGGGCAGCTTATTGCATGAGCAGGCTACAAAGGAGAATGTCTAAGAAAGTTTTTCATTATTTCTTCTTTGTCCACAGCAAAACTATTAATGTGAATGTCTATGCAATTGTTTTCTCTAACACAATTCCTGGCAAGTAAAATATTTTGTCCAGGATATTGTAGGGATTATGAAGTACAGTTGTCATGCAGTCAAGAAAAACAGACCCCTCCAAAGGCATTACCCAATTTAAGGGTATATAGTTCAAGGGGCACTCTTATTGGAACTACTAGTGGTGGATTGGCATCATGAACAATGTTGCCTCCTTTTTATGCTGTACAACACAACAGCATAGACTGTAAAAGCTGGTAAAGCTGCAGCCTGAAGGCATTCCTTCCTTGTTGTAGAGAAGTTGGCTTATGGGAGCAACTGCACTGTAGCTGACTGATCAGGAGTGTATGCAGGAAGACCTAGACCAAAGCAGTGTGCATGTATCCTCCAGAGTAGACACATGTTGCTTGCCATTTGTAGACTACAGCAGTTTTCCCTCTGGTACCCCTGTTTTCAGGAAGAACTTACTATGCTATTGTTTGCATGCTGCATATTCATTGGTCTCTCACTCTTTTGAGTCCATCAAAGAGAAGGACTCACAGTCTCAGAGAGGAGAGAGACAGGAGTAAGTTAACAAATGTACTATATGTACACTGGTATATTTACTTAAAAAACCCTCAGTCCAAAGTCCTGGACAGTTATCTTTCATGGATAACTGTTAAGAAAGATTGTTCTACAAGTTCAACACTATTGTATTTGTAAATGCTTGTTCCTTAAACTGTCACATGTTCTTACTCACAGGTATTACATTTTGGCTAATTTCTCAGCCAATCAGAATCCAGTCAGCAATCTATCTATTTGGTAGAATGCCTTAGTAATTGCACTCTGATCTTCTGGAAAACCACTTGGGAGTCATCTGTGTTGTTCTGGAACTCAACTGGGAGTTACTGGAATATGTTATTAAGTAATAAATCATAAACATAATATAGTAGTAAGGCACATCACCAGTGGCACAGATTGCTCTGCTTACCTATGCCACTGATGCTCTGTTTCGAGTGTCACAGAACTTTCCTGTCTAAACACCACTCTGTCGATCAAGTTAGTGAGAAAGTGCTCAAATCAGAGGTAGCAACTCCTCACACACCAGCATCAATTTTACCCAAACTAGTAGGAATGCATGCTCAAGGGTGTAGAATGCTGATGACAGGTAAATCAAAAACACAAGACTTCCTATAAAAATAATATTACATAAACACACCTGAATATCCTGTAAAGAACGCTCAAAACCTATGCACTGTTGTAAGTCAAATTGTTATTCGCTCAGTACCTTTTTCATTTCCACAACAGTTAAAAAAGTGTATTGTTTTGACTTTTGAATTACTTCTAATAATATTGCGTCATTTGATATTGTGCAGTAATTGTTTGGGTCCAATCTCTGTATAGATATATTTTCTTTAAAGAGTTTACTGAATTTTCATTGAGCAGGCTGGTTTCTCAACTACCCTGAAGAATGGAACAAGATACTTTATTAAAATAGAACCTTGCTTATATGCTCCTTATTTTTAAAATTCTTTGCACCAGCCTGTAATTATGGCAGGAATATTATTATCTGAAAAAGCATCAACTGTCTATTCTAGTGTACAAAAGAACTCCTTAGATTAGTTGCTTGCATCATCATTGTTAGAAATGGGATTCCTGGTTGGCTGAGGTATGCAGCCCAACCAGTCTTAACCACCACTCTAGTCAGGGTAAGCTCGATACACACTAAATATAGTATGTGCTTACCCTTTGGTAGCCTGATACACAGCAGTCAGGCGTATCTAAATCTGTAAAGTAAAGACTCCTCACCACTTTATAAAAATAGATTATTATATTATAAACAAAACAAGACCTAAATGACAAACATTTAAAATATAGAAGTTGAGATATTGAATTTTAATGCAATAAATGCAGTAACGCACTTAGAAGCAAGAAGTGCTTGAAAGGTTATTTGAGGTCGTGCTGAACCAGGGCAAAGTCAAAGTTTGGACCGACCTTGTGGAAGCACAGTCCGATAACAGGACCCATGCAGGCCAAGGTGAGCAAAGTATCTTTCCTGGTCGCGAGCAACAAAATGTGTCAATCTTCTCCAAACAGTGAAGGCTTCGGACTGGATTCATGCAGTCGGTTCAATGCGTTGAAGTCCAGCTTTGCAGTCGGCCCCCAAAATAGGCACTGCGTTGTCATTGAAACTTGCATTCAAGACCTCAGATTGGCACTGCATCAAACCTCGTAGTTAGGCCTTGCGTTGTAGTCAACTTGCCAGAGCTACCCATGGATTTGTCCTGCGTCAGCATCTAAGGGCACTGCTTCAGTTCCATTTGGTGCAGTGGTGACAATGCTTCAATGTCATAGCAAAACAGCTGCAGAACCTTCTCTCTGGTAAGGAATTACAGCTTAAATGTGTATTAAGGTATTAAGGAATTTTCAATGCTGGCCTATAAGAGGGGTAGGCCTCATTGTACAACAAAATAGGCTGTTTGTCACTACCAGGAAACGTAAAACATAAAGGTGCATGTCCTACCTTTTCCTTTCAGAGCACCCTGCCTTTAGGGTTACTAGGGACTACCTTAGAGGTGACGTATATATGTAATAAAAGGCAGGTTAAAGGCTTGGCAAGTAGCTTTGAATGCCAAGTCGAAGTGGCAGGAAACTGCACACACAGGCACTGCAGTAGCAGGCCTGAGACATGTTTGAAAGGCTACTTGTGTAGGAGGCATAATCAGTGCTGCAGGTCCACGAGTAACATTTAGAATATAGGCCCTGCATATATGGAGTACCACTTTTCAAAGGACTTACAGTAAACTAAATATTTCAATTGCGTATAAACCAATGTTACCATATGTAGGGGAGAAGCCCATGGAGTTTTGCACTGGTCAGCAGTGGTAAAGTTCTCAGAGTCCTAAGGCCAACAAACAGAAGACAGCAAAAAGAGGAGGAGGAAGTTTGGGGTGACCCTTCAGAGAGGGCCATTTGCTCTGCTTACCTATGCCACTGATGCTCTGTTTCGAGTGTCACAGAACTTTCCTGTCTAAACACCACTCTGTCAATCAAGTTAGTGAGAAAGTGCTCAAATCAGAGGTAGCAACTCCTCATACACCAGCATCAATTTTACCCAATCTAGTAGGAAAACATGCTCAAGGGTGTGGAATGCTGATGACAGGTAAATCAAAAACACAAGACTTCCTATAAAAATGATATTACATAAACACATCTGAATATCCAGTAAAGAACACTGAAAACCTATGCACTGTTGTAAGTCAAATTTTTATTTGCTCAGTACCTTTTTCATTTCCACAAAAGTTAAAAAAGTGTATTGTTTTGACTTTTGAATTACTTCTAATAATATTGCGTCATTTGATATTGGGCAGTAATTGTTTGGGTCCAATCTCTGTACAGATATATTTTCTTTAAAGAGTTTACTCAATTTTCATTGAGTTGGCTGGCTTCTCAACTACCCTGACGAATGGAACAAGATACTTTATTAAAATAGAACCTTGCTTAAATATGCTCCTTATTTTTAAAATTCTTTGCACCAGCCTGTAATTATGGCAGGAATATTATTATCTGAAAAAGCATCAACTGTCTCTTCTAGTGTACAAAAGAACTCCTTAAATTAGTTGCTTGCATCATCATTGTTAGAAATGGGATTCCTGGTTGGCTGAGGTATACAGCCCAACCAGTCTGAACCACCACTCTAGTCAGGGTAAGCTCGATACACACTAAATATAGTATGTGCTTACCCTCTGGTAGCCTGATACACAGCAGTCAGGCTTATCTAAAGAGGCAATGTGTAAAGACTCCTCACCACTTCATAAAAATAGATTATTATATTATAAACAAAACAAGACCTAAATGACAAACATTTAAAAGATAGAAGTTGAGATATTGAATTTAACGCACTTAAAAGCAAGAAAGTGCTTAAAAGGTTATTTGAGGTCGTGCTAAACCAGGGCAAAGTCAAAGTTTGGACCGACCTTGTGGAAGCACAGTCCGATAACAGGACCCATGCAGGCCAAGGTGAGCAAAGTATCTTTCCTGGTCGCAAGCAACAAAATGCGTCGATCTTCTCCAAACAGTGAAGGCTTCGGACTGGATTCATGCAGTCGGTTCAATGCGTTGAAGTCCAGCTTTGCAGTCGGCCCCCAAGATAGGCACTGCGTTGTCATTGAAACTTGCATTCAAGACCTCAGATTGGCACTGCATCAAACCTCGTAGTTAGGACCTGCGTTGTAGTCAACTTGCCAGAGCTACCCATGGATCGGTCCTGCGTCAGCATCTAAGGGCACTGCTTCAGTTCCATTCGGTGCAGTGGTGACAATGCTTCAATGTCGTATCAAAACAGCTGCTGAACCCACGTCTGGGGCCCAGAACTGGAGAGGGCACGTCAGGAAAGGGTTGGACTCACAGATGGCAGAGTCCAGCAGCACCAGCACCATTGCAAGAAATATTTTCTAGCTCTGAGATTTCGGAAAACAGGAGGCAAGCCGGTAAGTCCTTGGAGATCACTTGGAGGGAAGGCAGATTCCAGCTCTCCTTCAGCAGAGTCAGGGGGCTGCAGGCACTAGGGCAACAAGCAGAAAAGAAGTCCTTCCAGAAAAGCAGTCCACTTGCGTCCTTTAAACAGCAGAGCAGTCCTTCTGACGAAGGGTCAGTTCCAGATCCATTAGTATCTGATTTTACAGGGTCAGAGACCCAGTACTTATACCCAAAAGTGCCTTTGATGTGGAGGATGACTTCAATGCAGCTCTCTGAAGTGCACAAGGATCCCTTGCAACCTAGTCCTATCTACCAGGCTGTATGTGGGGGTAAAACAGTGCTTTGTGTCAGTCCCACAGAATGCAGATGAGCCTCACCTTTCTGTGTTTGTGATTATATAGCGGGAATGCACAAAGTGCAGTGTTACACAACCCAGATGAGTATTGGAGGCATGTTGTAAGGCTAAAAAGAGCTAAGAGCAGAGAAATGTCTACTTTCTAAAAGTGGCATTTAAAAAAAAGTAATGTTAAGTCCCCTTTCACCAGTAAAGGAATAGCACTCGTTACTTAGCATGCGTTTAGTACGCATGCCATTACAACGCGGTGATTGGAACGACCGCGTTGTTAGTTTGCATACCCTTACTATGCAATTCAGAACAACGAATTGCAGTAGGGGGCGCTGGACGTTGGAATAGTATAATTTACTATTCCAACTCCAGTCTGTGCAGACACTAGGGAAGGTGTTGGATTTGAAATCCAACACCTTCTTCCCCCTAAAGCAAGTCGTTGTTCCGACTTGCGTAGTAAAGGTATGCGAACTAACAACGCAGTCGTTCTAACGACCGCTTTGTAATGGCATGCGAAGTATCGCATAAGAATTAAACGCTGTTTACCCCAGTAAAGAGGATTTATCATTGCCATTCCAAAGACATGAAACATGAAAAAGCGACTTTTCTCTGGTCAGAAATTACAGATTAAATGTGTATTAAAGAATTCTCAATGCTGGCCTATAAGAGGGGTAGGCCTCATTGTACAACAAAATAGGCTGTTTGTCACTACCAGGAAACGCAAAACATAAAGGTGCATGTCCTACCTTTTCCTTTCAGAGCACCCTGCCTTTAGGGTTACTAGGGACTACCTTAGAGGTGACGTATATGTAATAAAAGGCAGGTTAAAGCCTTGGCAAGTAGCTTTGAATGCCAAGGTGAAGTGACAGGGAACTCCACACACAGGCACTGCAGTAGCAGGCCTGAGACATGTTTGAAAGGCTACTTGTGTAGGAGGCATAATCAGTGCTGCAGGTCCACGAGTAACATTTAGAATATAGGCCCTGCATGTATGGAGTACCACTTTTCAAAGGACTTGCAAGTAAACTAAATTCTTCAATTGCGTATAAACCAATGTTACCATATGTAGGGGAGAAGCACATGGACTTTTGCACTGGTCAGCAGTGGTAAAGTTCTCAGAGTCCTAAGGCCAACAAACAGAATTCAGTAAAAAGAGGAGGCGGAAGTTTGGGGTGACCCTTCAGAGAGGGCCATTTTCCAAAACTCATTTTCAACAGAGAAGCTGTCTTGTTTAGCTCAGAGTATCACGTGGATGTAACAGTTTGTCTAATGCAAGTTTATTGTTTTTTTTCCAGAAAGAAAACAATGATAAGAATTGTTTTTCATTTTGTTATACATTTTTAGTGGGGAAAATACATCCTCTGAGGGTCTAAGAGTATTTTTTTTTATATACTTATACTTGGTTCACTTTAACTGTCTAAAACGTTGTTTAAGGTTGCAGTGGTAACTACTTTCACGTTCCTGTATGAAACCACATAAATATACCCTGTGTTCCTCCCATAGTATTTTCCATAAGGTTAAATGACAGAAGGTGATTATCTGATTATTCGGCCATTAACACAGATATTTCACCTTTGCCAATGAAAGTTGTCAATACACAGTTAAGGTGACACAATCCTCATCTGGATAAGGATTTAAGTATTTTAACTCAAAGTCCAGCTCTTTCAAAATGTGCCAAACCCATATTTATAGTCTATCTTGAAGGTCTCGGATCCTAGATTAAAATCCATAAATAATACAATTATAGACTGGAGGCAGATGGCATTGAGTTAACTTATGGAAGGGAGATGAATATAAAATGCATTGTTTTTGAAGCCAATAAGTTGATCTTCAGAGCCATATGCTCAAATGCTGTCATAGAAGTGTTGGGGCTTTTATGGGCTTAGACGCCCATTTTTTTTATACACCTCACAGTATTATGTGTATTATACATTGCTAGCAGAAGGTTTGACCCATAGGCCTCATCCAGCCATGTATCAGCTAGTAACAAGATACCTGTTACATCATGTACATTTGCACAAAACACTGTTTGCATGTACTGATCAATCAAAATTCAGAAACCTTTCCAAGCTGGGTTATTCACTACTTTTGACCTTTTGCCATTCATTTTTCTGTTTTCAATTCCCTACTTTTCAACAGCTCCTTCCTTTTGCATGTCAACATGTCAACACTGCATTGGACTGATTCAGGGTCCCCACATGCTCCTGGAAATGTATATATATATATGTATTTTATATTCAGTTTTTCTTCCTCTATCCTTTAGCTTGGAGAGATGTTTTATGTAACTGCTCTTCAAATATAACAGGTGTAGATCCATCTTTGCTTATGACAAATGATGTCTGATGTGTTGTCATTCTGTAATTCTTCCCATAAGACCTTTCATATACTTTCCAGTCCTTCTTAGCAATCAATCAATCATTGGTTTGTTAAGCACGACTACTCAAAGGATAGGGTCTCAAGGCGATGTAGGGGGTGCAGCTCCCAGTCGTTCACAGCGATTTGTTGAAGAGCCAGGTCTTGAGGTCCTTCATGAACTTGGAGAGTGTTGGCATCTGTCAGAGGTGGAGAGGGAGGGTGTTCTATGCCTTGACCGTGAAGAAGGAGAAGAAACAACCTCCTCTTCTGGTCTTCTTTATGCGTGGCACTGTGGCAACGGAGGGATCTTTGGGGTGCGTGGAAGGAGAGGCGGTGGTTTAGGTAGGCAGGTCCATGTTGTAGCGTGCTTTGTGGGTGAAAAGCTTGAAGGTGATTCTCTTCTCAACAGGGAGCCATTGTAGTATCTGTGGTGTTCGGTGATGTAGCAGTGGCGCAGTAGGTTGAGGACTAGTCTGGCGTAGTTGTTCTGGACGTTCTGGAGTTTGCGGGTCAGGTTCTTGTTGATTCCGGCGTAGTGTGCGTTGCCAAAGTCCAGTCTGTTGCTGATGAAGGTATGGGTGACTGCTTCCTGTGTTTGAGGGGAATCCAGTTGAAGGTCTTTCAAAGGCAATGGAGGGTGTGGAAAAAGGAGGAGGAGACAAAGTTTATGTGGCGGTCCATTTTGAGTTCAGAGTCCAGGATGAGTCCGAGGTTACGTGCGTGGTCCGTGGGGGAGGGTGGGTTCCCGAGTGTGGGGGGCCACCAAGTTTCTTTCCAGGCGTTGGGTGTGGGCCCATGATGAGTACTTTGGTTTTTTTTGTGTGTAGTTGTAGACAGCTGTTCCTCATCCACCTGGCAACTGATTCAATTTCTTCTTGAAAGTTGTGTTTCGAGATGTTGGGTTTGTTGGAGAAGGAGAGGATGAGTTGGGTGTCGTCTCCATAGGATACAATGTTGAGTCCGTGGTATCTGATGATTGGTGTGAGCGGGGCTAAGTAGACGTAGAACAGGGTGGGGCTGATGGAGGATTCTTGAGGGACTCTGCAGGTGCTCAGTGTGGGATCCGAGAGGAAGGTGAGAGTCTGACTTGCTAAGTTCTGCCAGATAGGAATGAGCGGATCCAGTCAGGGGCCTTGTTTCAGATTCCTGCTCGTGAAGTCTGCAGACTAGGGTGCAATGAGAGACTGAGTCGAAGGCTGCGGAGAGGTCCAGGAGGATGAGGGCCACAGTCTCTCTTCTGACGAGGAGGGAGCGTCTCTCTTCTGTTATGTTATTTTTGTTATGTTATTTTTATTTGTACCGCGCACAGCTGCCCCAGCAAAGGGGCGTCCTGGCGCTTTGAGAAGGTGAACACAACACAGCACTAAAAGCGGACAAAAGGTGACGAGACACAACAGATAAGCTAAACAAATAAAAAGGTCTTGATAGCCCGTCTAAACTGAAGGAGCTCATCGATGGCCCGGATTTGTGGAGGAAGAGAATTCCACCAACTCGCTGCCAGGACTCGAAAGGAGCGGCCACCAATTCTGCTCAACTTAAAACGTGGGACCACTGCTAAGTTCTGGCCTAGCGATCTAAGAGTGCGAGAGGGGACATAGGGTATCAGCAATTTCTCCAAGATTTGTGGGGGAGTACCCTGTAGGATTTTAAATGCAAAGCAGAGAACCTTAAATCTAATCCTCTGCTGCACAGGGAGCCAGTGGAAAGAGCGCAGAGTATTGGACACCGAGCATCGCCTAGGCAGACCTGTCCCCAGTCGGGCCGCAGCGTTTTGAACCCGCTGGAGCCGCAGAAATTCTGACTGGTTTATCCCCGCCAGTAGGGAGCTGGCATAGTCCAGCCTGGACAGCACTGATGCTTGGACCACTAGCTGTCTTGTGGGTGCATCAAAGAATTTGAGGATGGGTCGAAGTCCTCTGATGATGCCATAGCAAGAAGTCGCCACCTTCTTGGTATGACAGATGAAAGTCAGAGAAGGATCAAGCCACACCCCCAAGTTTTTTATCTCTGCCGCTGGGAGGGGAGTCACAGCCAACTCCGAAGGCCACCATTTGTCATCCCACAAAGCCACCTGTTTACCAACCACCATAATCTCCGTCTTCTTGGTGTTTAACTGGAGACAGTTGGAATTCATCCAGTTAGCCACTTCCCGCAGACCATCACAGAACTTGGGAGCCTCCAGGTCTGAGTCCCCACTCAGTGTGACCGCCAGCTGCGTGTCATCTGCGTAAGAGACCATGGTCAGGCCAATGGTCTCACATACAGATTGAAAAGGGTGGGACTCAGTGAAGACCCCTGTGGGACTCCCTGGTCTAGCGGGTAGGATGACGACTTACCGGGCGGGATCGCCACCTGGAATGACCTATCCGTAAGGAAGGAACAAAACCAGTGCAAGGCGGAGCCAGAAACACCCACCTCCTCAAGACGCCGAATCAGAATCCCGTGCGAGACCGTGTCGAAGGCGGCACTAAGATCTAATAACAGTAGTGCCGCCGTCCGACCGGAATCCAGCACGGAACGCAGATGCTCGACCATCGAGAGAAGGGCCGTCTCTGTGCTGTGACCCGCACGGAACCCGTTCTGGGTAGGGTCGAGAATGTTAAGCCTACCAAGATGGTCTGTAAGAGTGGCATTCACATGGGCCTCCGCTATTTTCGTGGCCCAAGGGAGAAGGGAGATAGGGCGGTAGCTTTCAGGTTTAAGGGGGTTAAGGGTCGCCTTCTTCAGAATTGGCGTGACTACTGCCTGCTTCCATCTAACGGGAACCACTCCAGAAGAGAGAGACAGGTTGATCAAGGACAGCACCGGGGTACGGCAAACCGGTGCCAGGGTCTTGAGTTGGGCCGGTTTCAGCGGGTCTGCCGGAGATCCAGACTTTATTTTGGTGCTGAGAAAGTCAAACACCTCCACAGATAAGGGGGGTAAGATGGAAAGACATTCCCCCTCACCTAAGGTGCGACCAACCTGCTCTAGCATCAGGGAACCCGTTGGGAAAGTGCGATAGATGGCTTGCACTTTTTCATGGAAGAAAGAGGCCAAACCCTCACAATGTGAGTCCGAGCATATTTCCACTGCAGTTGCTCTCTTCGCCATCAAGTCCTTTAATACTTTAAAAATACGTTTCGATGGATTGGCAGAGTTCTGAAACTGTTGAGCATAAAAGGAAGCGCGAGTTTGACACACTGCCCTGTGATAAATCTTGACCTTGGCCAGATAACATATTTTCAGATCTGGGTCGTACGACTTCCTCCATAATCTTTCGGCCTGTCTACAGGCCCTCTTAAGAGATGCCAAGGAAGTGTCATACCAAGGGCTCGGCTCCTTCCGGTGACACTTGGACCAACACATAGGAATCAGAGAATCGAGGGCACCAGATATCCACTCACAGAAAGAGTCGTATCCACAATCGACCTCGGTGAGCGGACCTAAAGGAACCTTCTCGAGCTGATGGTAAAAATCCTCCAGTATTAATTTGTTCCAGTGTCGTTTAAGAACAAGTCTATCCTGAGATAGAAAAGGAGAGTCAGACAAAGAGCATGCCATTTTCACCAGCATGTGGTCTGTCCAGACCAACTGGGAGGAACCAAGAACTCTGAGTCCTTCTAGATTTGTGAAGAACGGGTCAAGAATATGACCACCTTTATGTGTGGGGAAAGTAATCATCTGCGAGAGCTGTAAAGCCTCAAGATCCGCCAGAAAGCTCCTAATAGAGGGTAAAGAAGGGCAGTCCAAATGGAGATTAAGATCTCCCACAACATTAAAATTTGCGCATCCTAGTGCCTCTATGCTAATATACTCAGGAAGAGCAGCCCTAAAAACAGAGTCACAGCCCGGAGGCCGGTAAATTAATAGCCCAGAGAAGGTAAACTGGTGACTAAACGCTATTTTAAATAGGGCACCCTCACACCCGAAAAGTTCAGGGGCTTTCCACTCGCAGGGATATCACCGTTTGGTGGCCATCGCAATACCTCCACCTCTAGTCGTCCGATTTAAAGTGAAAATAGCATACTCTGGGGGAAAGGCTAGGTTAATTATCGAGGAGTCAGAGTCCTGGAGCCACGTTTCCGTCAGAAAAAGCACATCCGGCGAACCATCAATAAGAAGGTCGTAAACCTCCTGATGGTGCTTTACCACAGATCTGACGTTTAAGCTCCAGATACTCAGGTCTCGTTGTCCTATCCTCTTTATAACAGGCCCCAAGGAGAGTATAAGAGAGAGGGGTTTCAATGACCAAGCACCACACCTACAATGATGTGGGCCACACAGCGGGACTACAGGCGAAAACTCGCAGCGTGTACATCGGTCCCGAAGGGCCAGTAGATCGGCCCTACTATAAGTTCTCAAAAGTATAGTCATGATGGCCAGGTCCAGAGTTCTGCCGTGAGCCGCGCTTCCTAAGCGCGGACGGGCGCAGACGGGCAGGACTCTGGCACGACTCAGGCACAGAGAAGGCACGCCCACTGCATGTAACCGCTGCGCATTGGAGGGAGCTTTAAATAGGCGTCCCTCCACTCAGCCGGAGCGCTAGACTGCTCGTCAGCAACACCCACCCAGAGTGACCACCACTCCAAGATGGTGCCCAAAGTGACCACCACTTCAAGATGGCGCCCAAAGTGACCACCACTCCAAGATGGCGCCCAAAGCCAATCCCACCCCAAAGACCGGACCCGCCAAAACAGCGGTGAAGGAACCGATTAGAGTGCAGGTGAGGGGGTTACAATAAATCCTATTAAAATCAGGGCAAAATACAACTAAGAAAAACACAAATAGTTATAAGGGTAGCTTTAAAAATGATAGCGCGGTATTGAGGCAAGAAGGGCGGTTTTGGTGCTGTGGTTTTTCCTGTAAACGGATTGGGAGTGGTCGAGGATGTTGTTTTCTTCTGTGAAAGAGGCGTGCTGGCTGCTGACGTCTTAGCAATGCAATTTGAGCTATTTGACAACACTTCGCCAACTTTTTTGTAAACCCTCAACCATCAAACATCTTTCCTTACAGGTAACCATAATACTCATGCTATTTGTCACCTACTTTTGACACTATGCAACAGAAGGACATTCACCAGATGGTTAACAAGTGATTAAGGTTGCAAGTAATGTTGACACATCACATGCACTAGAAGTAAACTTTAAAATTACAAACTGTTGCAACACGGCTGATAGAAAGGTCATTTGCTCTTCGCCACCACTTTTGAATTTCTTGCATCTGTAATGCAGTTTATGGAGTCATACATGAACTGTCTATAATATTGGCAGACATAATATATTGGTAGTTTCATATTTTACATTTTCTTCAAGAATCTGACTGCATTTTCCCCCTTGTTATAAACTTTTTTTTCCCACCAATTAGGTGTATCAATGTCATCTGTTGTGCCTGCTAAATGTGTTACCTTTTGCTTGATAATCAAGTACTGCTATAGGTTATTATAAAACAATGTCTGCATCTTCATTCCACTTGTTCACAAAATCTCAATCTAGATCAGATTTTTTCACTCACTTGGTATCACCTTGGATTTACATTCCACTTTTATTACTTCAGATTCTGGAACTCGTATGTGGACATCGTCTACTCCACTGTTATCTCTAGATTGTAAAAAGAAACAATAAACTGAAACTGATAAAATCACACCTTGATTTGCCTTTTATACCATACCTACTGTAGTAAAATAGGATAAAATTAACCTAATTTTCAACCATGACAATTCAGCATCGACCAAGTTTTTTTGCTAAAAACCCTGCATGTTCAATGCTTAAAATATCATCATAGAATCAAACTTGAGGGGGAGAATTCCTTGAGGAATAAGGCAGTCCACTGAATTTGCATTGTGAGTTGGTGCAGATCTCTAATTAGAGAATTCATTGTTAGAGCAAGGAGATGCGAGTATCCCAACACCTCCGCTGATTGCATCAAATTAACATTAATGCATGGAGGGTTGGCTGAAAACCTGATAGCCCTTGATACCAGAACCTGCCCTCCTGCGCCGTCCAATATACAATTTTAATGTCGTTCAACAACTGGATTATCAGTCCTTGCTCCTTGTTGCCAAACAGAACACTTAGGCCCAGACTCATACTTGGGGGAAAACGACTGACTCCTGAACCAATGTTAGTCAGCAAATAGGCATTCTCCTATAGCACTTTCGCAGTCTCCCCCAGATGCATCCTTGGATGCCCTGGTCACACTAGGTGGCTTTATTATGGAAGGAGTGGGGTGTTCCCTTCACAGTGGTAGAACAAGTATGCAGGTCTGGGTGGGATATAGTAGGGTTACCCCTCCCATATCAATAGTCGACAACTTGATTAGTGAAACTCACAACCTTAAGCTCTACCCTGCCTATTTTTTTTAAATCAGTACCCGAGATTTCAATAGTTTCATGGAAAGTGGCAGGGGTAAAGAGCGAATTGTCTCTCCCCCACTGGAATCATTATTGGCCTTTGGTTGCTTGGGGTCACCAATCAAGGGTCCCCTCCGCTCCAGAATCATATTTGGCCTCTGATTGGTATGAGTACTTCAAAGCCCTTTATGCAGACCTTGCTATGTCGGCTCTCTCAACAGGCCACCTAAGTTCTTAAGACAACTTTCAATCTTGTCCCCAGAAAGAACGTGTGGCAAATACTCAAAGATAAGGGACTGCCAAGTGAATGTATTCATCTCCACAAAGATAATCATGCCAGGGTTAGGTGGGGCACTCAGGGGCAGCTTCCTGACCCAATCCATGTTAGCTGGGGAGTGCACCAAGGGAGTGTATTGGCACCTACGCTTTTCTCTCCTTACATGAATAGCATTGTTCAGTTTTTATCTGTGGAACCAGTGGATGTTCCCTCTTTAGGAGGGAAGAAAGTACTAACCTTCCTTTTCGCAGATGACACCAAATTGGTGTTTAAAACTCCGGGGGAACTCCAGCTGCTCCTTAATTGATTTAAAGGTTTTTGTGACATGAGGGGCTTAGTGATAAATATGTCAAATATAAAATTCATGACATTTAATCCTCACAAGACCTATAGGGGTAGGCCTGCCCTTGGAGGGTTCTCACTTGTGAGGCTCAGCACCTTTGACTATTTAGGTGTGAAACTATCTGAGAATATGTCATGGAAACCCCACCTGTCCAGGATGACCTTGAAGCATAAACAGATAGTGGGGCTCTGGGGAAAGAACAATAATCCCCCTTTAGTAAACCGGTTGCTGCTGATATTCAAGTCTACGATCTAAAACCAATGAGCTCTGAATTGTGGGGATTCGCTAGAATGGAACAGCTTACTTGATCTGAGCACAAATCTTTAAGGAGTCTAGTGATATTGCCCCAGAGTACCCCATTTCATCCCCTAATGTTGGACAGGGGAAGTCATTATATTGCTGATAAAGCTATGCTCCGTCCCTTGCTATTCTAGTTCAGGATTAGGTCCGTACCCGAATTGCTCCCGCATGCTAATGCCCTGGTAGAAGTTAGCTGCTTTAATAAAGTTAGATGGTTAGGCAATGTGAGGAGGCTTTTATCTGATATTGGGCGAAGAGACACCTTGGAAGATAATGATGCGTCTCTGTTCCTCTGAAAAAAACAGTTAAAGCATAATATTGGGACTTGATAGTTCAAGCTAAGTTAAGTAGTGCGTCTTGGGGGAAGTTAATTGAAAATTCATGACACAAACTGGATAGGTCCTTAGAGGACAAAGGATAGTAAATTATATATCCAGTTTAGGGTTAGCATCCATTCCCTGAATGACTTTATAGGTGGATGTAACAGGAACCCATTGCCACCTCGGTGCTGCCTGGCTGTAGAGCCCCCATGTAATATGATGCCCATGTAATGTTCACTTGCCCAGCATATGAAATTCCAAGAACTAACTGGTTAATCATCATCTGTACACAGCTGGGAATGGGCAACCACACAGAAGCTTAAGATCCAATGCTAAACCATTGTTTGTGTGTACGGTTGCAAACGTTCCTGGCCACATGTGGGGCATTAGGAAAATAATTTAGAGGGTGAGTGAAAGTTGACCTTATATCTTGTTCTTAATTATAATCCCATGTCCACTGGGTATTTGACCATGGCTGTGATACATTTGAACATGGCTGTGATACATGTGCCTATATTCTTGGGCTTTTAGCCGGTATTATGGTCACAGTGCTGCACTTCCTGTGCTGCAGAATCGGCGTTCCGCGTCTTCAGAGTTGAGGGTGCCGAGGGGGAGAGCCGCGGCCATCCTGAGCTTGTGTCAGCAACCCGCACTACCCCCCCCCGCGGAAGCGGCCCGGTAAGCTACAGTCAGCTACTTATACTGCGGTTGCGGGCATAGTGAGGTGGTGTGCGCGCTGCGATCTGCAGTCTGCATCAAGGTTGAGAGTGAGGCAGAACAGCAGGGGAGGCCCGCTTTGCACTGCTTTGCCCTCCTGTTTGCTCCCCAGCCCCGCTCTGCCTACCCGCCCACCTGTCGATCTGCTCATCTGCTCATTTGCTTTTCCCGTGGTGCCTAAGACGCCTGAGATGCCTGTAGGTGCCTAGTGGTGGAAGCGGAGTTGTGGCGCAGCTGTGGGTGCGGGTGATGTGCGGTGGCCCGAGCTGCAAGCTACTGAACACAGGCATCACGAGAGGCCACGGATCAGCAGCCCAGCGTACCTGACATCACCGAGGAGCATACGGCTGAGTCAGTGTAACATAGTGCCCCAGAGTGAACCTGCCAACGCCCCCTGCCATGGTAGTCTACTTATTTGGGCAATATAGGGAAAAGAAAAGAAACAGAAACACAAGGGAGAAAGACAACAAGGCAGCGGGCCTCTGGTCTTCCGGCAAGGACCAGTTAAGGAAAAGCGGGGATAAATTGTGAAGGGGCATTGATAATATCTACAACAATAATAGCAACCACAACAATGAGATCGGGAAAGGCAAGGCAGCAGGTGGTGCCAAACCCTAACAAGAAAACGCGCGGGACAAGAAGGCATTCATTAAAGAAAGCAAATCTCCTGATCTCACCACTCTTCACCAGCCTGTAGGAACAACCAACTGCCAAAGTAAGCAAAGCAACCACTCATACCATTCTGACCAAATCAAGCCATCAACCACAAATATACACCGAATTCTCCTTTATAAAAGACACCGGGTCTGTATGGTGCCAGATCAGCACCAAAGAAAGCAATCTCCCTACTCCTCTCCAACCAATTAAAACAGTCCAGATTGTGCAACAGCAGTTGGAGATAGACTGCGGAAAGTCGGCAGCCACCAGGGAAAGGTTGTTCACAGCAAGACCCTGGGATGCAAGTGTAGAAGATCAAATGGAACAAGGAACAAGGAAACAAGGAACTCGGACAAACAAGCAAAGTCATACGGAACCAACCAGATCTGATTGAGCTAAAAATCATCATTAAACCTAATGGGAGGGAGAAAAATATTGGGTTTACTATCATTATGTATATTGAATAAAGACTCCATCATTAATAAAATTAGGGTTTTGAACGTCCGGAAATAATACTTTCTCCACCACTATTCTAATTAAACATCACCACCAGTTATTTGTGGTCAATTAATTGATCCATTTGTAATTTTCTTATGACAATGGAGATACTATGAAAACCCCACTCTAAGATGGCGCCTAAATTCATGAGTAAACACAGTCGCGTTAGAAATGACGTTGTCGTCTGAGCATCTTGCACTTAGAACAGAGATGTAATGTCGCTTACATCGCTTAACGATGTTAATCTGCAAAGCAATTATGGCATCATAGCCCGTTATTTAGTTTCACGATTCCGGACAACATTTACTATTTTTGTTTGTTGTTACGAGTGTAAATTACATGTAAAAACAAAAGCCGCAAACGTTGGCATTTAAAAACTACTCATGTAGACATGGCTGAAAAATACATTCTTTTGGATTAATACACCTTTCCAAGATGGCGCACGATATCACTCGAGTGCACCATAACCCCCATCTAGTTTTATGCTTCCGGACAACATTTATTAGTTAATATTTGTTGTTACGAATTTATATTAAATTTAAAATCACAAGCCGCAAACGTTGTTATTTGAGAACCCCTCATACAGACATGGCGGTTAAATACATTGTTTGGACTAAATCACCATTCCAAGATGGCGCACGATATCACTCGAGTGCACACACCTGTGAACCCTTCACAAGCTCCGTTTCCCACTCACGGGGATATTTAAACGGAGTTCTGCTAGCGTACCAGTAATATGTGGTGTCCCTGGGAGCTAATAGGCTGGAGGTCCTTGATAGACATGTAAGTTTTCATATAGCAAATAACCACCATGACGAATTCTTTCGGATTTGTCTCGCTTTTTAACTAAGAATTCCCAATGCGCTAACGAGCAGTTTTCGTACTTATAACATCTAAAACTTCCTAAAGCTAGATTTCTAAAGCCTCCCTGCCCCAGCAACACCATGGAGTAGAATAATACCTCCAAAAAAGTAGGTTTTTATCAACGCAACCTACCGTATGTTCATGTTATGTATATGTGTGTATATGTCTATGTGTTTCACTATAGTCACTTGAGCACTTTAAATACATGCACTTGATTTGTATTGATATACAAGATTTATTACACCGCAAAGGTTGAAAAGTTGTTTTGGTCCCTTATCCACGCTACTTAGTGGACTAGGGTGTGTAACTAATTCATGTGTGTCATTATATTTTTATACAGAAACATCGACCCTATACAACTAAGAAATTCTTGGTGCAAGGGAATCGTATGTATGTAACAAACCAAATACGTTACAATAAGTATAAAATCAACTGAGTGTTTTTTAATGCACGGAGTGGTACACGCAGGGCTGGTCCTTGTGTAGTCCTGAGGAAGTGGTTGGGGTAACCACGAAACATGTCGACCAAGTAAATAGGGACAGCTTCACATAATGGTTACTGTGCTCTGTTACTAGCCCCATTTTTATTATATATTTACCAGATAGGAGCAGAATAGAGTTAGGGCTCACTATCTAGGTAATTTTTATTCAATTTTTTCACTTTTCACTCCACACAGCACATCACTACACATAGTTTAAACAAAAAAAGTGCTCCTACGTATTTCGCTAAGTTGTAGCACGCGCCAGACAGTAGATGCCTGGGAGGACCCCTATGATGAAGCATGTCACCCAGGGTAAACCCTAGGTGAGTGAGGGGACTCTAGAAAAACAAATGTCTTTTTCTAGCAAAGGATTCTAAAAAATTGTGGAATATACAATTTTTGGTAGGTTTTTATTAGGATCTTTGTGGATTCTTTTGGTAGATATATTGCAACAGGAGGCTAAAAACCTACCTCCCTATCCTCCAACTCCCTTTTTTTTTTATTCGAGTCTCTAGATCAACCTGGAGTGGAAGCAACTAAAACAGTTTGGGCCACACCAGGCGTAGTAGATAACATTTTAAATGAACATACTAATCTCTGTGCCTGGGGCATTAAGCTACGGCCCTTCACCAAACCAGGGTATCCAGAACCCTTAATCACCACTATTGAAAATCAAAAAGAACTCGGGCAGGCTCAATTAAATATACGTTCATACTCAGTGTTGCAAGGAGTGTGCAGCAAAAGTTCCCAAGAGCAAAGATTCCAGAGACCCATGGACTCACAGGACAAATGTAGTCAAAAGCACATCCCCAAAAGAGTGGAGTTGGTTATCCAGGACTATAAACACCAAAAGCCAAAATCCGTGACATACTAAGCTCCCTGCACTCCAAAAAAAAAAAAACTGAAACTTTGTTCCTGGAACATCAATGGCATGGAAGATAAGACTCTGGACCCAGAACTGCAATCTTACCCCCAAGCGTTTGATATAGTCTCACTCCAGGAAATTTGGTTGCGAATTACCACCAGCACTGAAGGGATTCAATCTGCACTCCCTCACAGCCACAAAGAGTGCCAAATTCGGCCATAGTAAGGGAGGCCTCTCCACATACAGCTCAATAAAGAGCATTTACGCAATGGAGCCAATGACGCACAGCTTAGCACCCCCAAATGCCATGCAAGTGCTTAGAATCACCTTACAGGGAGAAGTTAAAAATGAGCAGATAATCCTCAAAAACCTCTATTTACACCCGCGCGACAGAACTAAAGGCAGCCAGCAGCTGAAGGAGGAAATGTTAACGGAAGAACAAACTAACAGCTTGATCATCACTGGGGACTTCAATTTATATATGTTCAGGAGCACATCCAAAGATACCCATATGGAGGAGGACCCATTTGTATGGGATGCAGCAACACAAGACAATAGCTCAGGTGGAAGACACACGAAAACAGCTCAGAGGCTCTTAGTGACCCTGGAGCAGCTGGGCTTTCGAGCATTAAACTGAAGATTTCAAGGAGACCGCCCACAGACAGCAACATTTCATAATACAGTAGTAAGGCACAACAATAGACTATACATTTACCCCTCGCTGTATGTTCCCAAAAGTCATGGATTACCATATTGGAACCTCAGACTACAGTGACAATTTACCACAGGAAATTACAATAGAAGCATCATCCACATTTTAATCTCTGTCAGTAAACACACATGGCCTGGAATATACTTCTAACAAGAAGAAAATAAAAAGCAAAACAGATGACCCATAAGGCCTCCTCTTCTTCGCAAAACAACTTGTGGAAGTGGCACAAGCTGCAGAGCCTGATAGTATGGGAAGCTGGGAGGCGTTTACAAAAAATCTAGGAAATAAACATGGTGTAAAAAAAAGGGAATCCATTAAAACAAGACATCAGAATAGCCCCAAAACAAACACCCCTACTCCAACATTGGAAATAATACACAACTGACAAAGCTCAAGGCATTGTTAAACCGAGCGCTTCAGAGACTGAAGAAAGGTGATTTAGACCCCACGGCCTTACAAGGCAATTAAAAGACAAGCACAGGAAACTAATTTAGCGCCTCAAAAAAGCTGGGCTAAACTCTTGCTTGATATTAAAAACAATATCACCTGGCAATTTTGGCAAAAGATCAGCACTCTCGCCAACCCGCTAAATCCAGGCATCAATTTGCATGTAACAAAAGAGGCATGGACAAACTTCCTCCAAACCAATTTCGACAAGGACCAAGAAACTCAATTCCGTACCGACAACCTCTCGCCCGAAAAGGAAGTATTAACATCTCAAATGTCTTCTAATAGAATACTGGAACAACTCTTTACAATTACGACCACACAAATTTGCAAAAGAATATCTAAAGGCAGGTGCGAGGGCATAAATATCCAAATGCAACAATGGCGGACCTCCTATGCCGCACCTCACACCAGTTCCAATAGATGAGTTCTCCGTGCAAACAACCCCAACGCCAGCCATTGAATGGCGTCACTGTGCTCCAGATCAAAAGATATTTTGTCAAATGGGGGTACGCAGCTCAAGAAGTCCAGTAGGCAGATATTGATAGAAAAATAACTTCTTTATTCCAAATTTAATAAGGTCATCAGATATAGACACTCCAGCCAACGCGTTTCAAACCCCGCAGCGAGAAACCAAAGGGCAGAGAGAAAAGAGAGAAATGTTTGATTTTGGGACCAAGGAGATACTACATCTGCCTTCATTGTATGCAGGTTCAAGTGAATACACTTGACCTTTTGAACTATTGTAAATCTTATATGGATACATAGTGGACATAGAGATTGCATTTGCCCTTTGGTTTCTTGCTGCGGGGTTTGATAATGCTGGACCGAATCGTCTCAACTCGGATTGTTATAACAGGCTGACATAGGAATACGCTGTCTTTTTGGGAAAGTTCCGCTAACTGTTCAAAAGCAAATATTACATGAAGCTTGGTGGTACTTTGGACACTGTTGTTTGTTATATAATTTTTTTTTTTTTTTTGCCCTGATGAAGTTCCCAATATGGGAATGAAACACGTTGGCTGGAGTGTCTATATCTGATGACCTTATTAAATTTGGAATAAAGAAGTTATTTTTCTATCAATATCTGCCTACTGGACTTCTTGAGCTGTGCACCCCCATTTGACAAAATAGCAGGTGTGAGGGAGCTCCAGGACCAAATGAGATCCCGCCTATATCGTTCAAACAAACTAACTTTCTAAACAATCTTGCGTACATCAACAATACCATCTTCATGGAGGGGCTCGATTATTTCTCCCATCTACAAAAAAGGCAACAGGAATAAACCAAAAAGCTACCGGTTGGTAGCTTTACCGGATAACAAAGCCAAATATTATGCATGATTACTCCTACAAGAACTAACGTCCTGGGCCGCAGAAATGTCAGCAATCCCATTAAACCAAACAGGCTTCTGTGAGAATATGGGGACTACCACCAACATCTCTATCCTCTCACTACTGATAGATGCCGCACTTGCTATAAAACAGCCACTGTATCTGTGTTTTATCGATTACAGCTCAGCGTTTGACCACATAAACAGGAACTTATTGTGGCAAAAACTAAAAAGGCTGAATATTTCATTGCTACTTCTAAAACAGCTAATCCTTTTACATAGCAAAACCTAGGTGCAAGTAAAATTGGGTGCAGGAGACCACCAAACAAAGAATATCCCAACACTCTCTGGACTGAAACAAGGCTGCGTGCTTGCCCCAATACTTTTTGACCTTTTATGGTGGAGCTTTCGGCCTCTCTCAATGGAAGCAACTCGCATGCTCCCAAGTTAGGTGGCCTCTAGTTATCTAGCTTAATCTATGTGGACGACATGGTGTTTATTAGCCGGACAACAGTAGGTTAACAGCGCCTGCTCCATATCACATCTCGGTACTCAGAGGAGAACAAACTTAGCATTAACCATGAAAGAACAAAAATCCTGAGCGTGAACGTCCACAAAAAAAAGTCAATACATCATTGCCATCTGGCGTGCTGGAAGCTTTACAAAACTACAAGTACCTGGGAGTTATCATTGATAATAAATTGAATTATAAAGCTCAATGTGAAGCCATAAAAAAAGAGGAATAATGACTGCTGTGGCATTAAGAAACCTAAAAAACAACATCTCTGGCCCATATTTCTTCCCTTTAACCAGAGAGATCCAGGCAAAACTTATACCATCAATCACTTACGGATGTGAAGCCATGCGAGGGAGAGACGCTGAAACTCTGGATCGCACAATAGCAAGAGCAATCCAAAAGATTTTTGGGTTACCAGGATACACCCCCCCCCCGCACAACTGAGGCTAGAGTTCATGAAGCAAAAACAAGAGCACGCCCGTAAAGGAGCATTCACTAAAAGCTGGTATAAAATCAAAAGAGGGCCACCAGATTCGCTTAATACCTATTTGTGGAAAGAACTGTAAACCAAGGAGGCATGTCCAGCCAGACGCTATTTGCACAACTCACTTAACCAACTGGGACTGCAGAACCTTTGGGAGCTTTCAGGGACCTTTGTAAGCTTAAAAGAAAATAGTAAATAACACTGTCAAAAAAGAATCACTAATACAGGATAAAGCTGCCTTGGCAGAGCGCGCTCACAGCTGGTTCACCTTCCAGTCCTACAACAAGGCGTAACCCCAAGCATATCTCCACACTAGCTTCTCTAGAACCATCAAAGAGAAGTTCTTGAAACTCCGCCTAGGCATATTACCATCTGCATATCATATGCCGCCGTGGCTACGCCCTCTGAAGCCAGCAATCTGCTAACTATGTGGGGAGGGAGAGGAGGACATAGTGCATCTGCTAAACATATGTAAAATTCTAACGCAGGAGCGTCCGGCCCTCGTTAGACCACTCTTTAGTAAGAAACACATTTGGACTTACAGACAAGCAGTGTTAGCAAGTTTTTCCAGCGAGGATGTCCAATTAAGCTACCGCCTGGTAAAATTCTTATCCACCGCCGAACTGAGCATCAAAAGACAAGCCAACCAGCTAGTTGACTGTAATGCAGCCAAACGGATCATGGTACATTGACCCAACTCTCACAAGACGCTGACTGCGCTGCGGCCTTAATGAGAACTTCAGCACAGTTAAACTATGGTATACCACGCATTTTAAAAAGGACCTGCTCTGGGTAGGTTGCCCCATAGAAATAACTTTTATGTTGACTAATCACTCTCTTCTAAGTACCCAACGATTTTTAACCTATGCATTGTTTTACTCTATAGCAACATTTCTTGCAAATAGCTGCTTTGCACTCAGCACCTTTCTCTGCTGTAAGTAGGTGGAACACACAATTTTTATTAAAATCTTGCACAGGTAAAAATTGCTGCTTTTGCACTTCGCACTTTCCTTACATACTCAGGCATTTTTGCTTTTTGTTACTACGTCGAACCTGCTGCTAAGTATTTGACCAACGAGGTTGACTACTCTTGCTCTGCTGATAAGATTATACTCACAGGGAATTGATTGCCTGTTTGCAATGAATACTGTGGAACACAAATGAAATACACTATAATCGCTGCAGATGTTAAATTGTTGTCTTGCACATTGCAGGTTCTCCTGCATGCCATAGCACTTTGTTTTTTGCTGTTTAATCTATCCTATTGTCGAGCATTGGACTAACGAGGGTAGCTCTGTCACTCAAGTCGCTAAGCTTATCGAGGCTATATTTTAGCTCAATTTTATTGTGTTTTAACAGTGGCTTATTTTTTTGTTCAAATTGTTGCTATGAAAATGACAACATGAGATGCACGTTTGTAATGGTTTTAATTAACTGTACATTAAATACAATTTCAATTAATGGTCAGAGTGTCATTTGTAAACAAAGAGATTGGTGGGGAGGAACCAAGAGACAGGAGAAAAACTGACAACTTATAAAACCCTCTCATTCTTCCATTATTTGCATTTGTATGTTTTTAAAAAAAGATGTAGGTGGTCAGTCTCCTTCTTGAATCTTTTATCTGTTTTATATTGATTTTTTTCCTTGATTTTAAACATTTACCTACATTTTTTACTGTGGGTTTTCACCATAATATAAGTTATTATATAATAAGGACTGACTGGTTTAACATTGCATGGTAATTCTTCATTTTGAACTTTTAAGGCATGTATGCCAAAATAAAGAGTTTAAACACAAACTTGTGTAAAAGATTAACAAGTTCACACAGAGGAATCTTTTCATTACTTTTACCAAATACGGAAATCTCATGATTCTAACAACAGCAAATGAGAGAAGTTTAATTTCCTATTTGAAACGTTCAACAATTTGAAAAATTGCAGCCTAAAGTACTCCTTACAAGTATAAATGTAGACCCAGTTGACTCAAGAATCACCATGGCAACTACTCAAAGCACTGGTCAGACACATCTATGTCAATTTGCCAATACAACCTCAAATGCTGATGTACCACATGTTCCAAACTTGTCTTTTGTAAGTGCAAATTATGATGTGAGATGAAAATTCGATCATGCTAATCTACACACATGGTATCTCTAAAACCTATGGTAAGGGATATATCTCACTAAGGAACAAATACATCAGAAACTTACGTAATTTGAGCTGACATTCACTCAGAATCACTACTACTACTTCAACAAGGAAAGGTACATCATCAGTTTCAGGATAACATAAAGTCAATAATCTAAGTGCTGGCAAACCAATATATTAATTTAGAAAACCAAGTATACTCCATTAAATCATTTGTCTTGATTATCATAAAAATCTTGACTTTCGGAGATCTCAGCTCAATGTCTGCATTGTGATAAATCAAGGACCTATCCTAAAGAGTGCCTTAGTGATTCAGTGACTGCATTTGCAGCAACAGGTTCATGAGTAGTGTATAAAGTAACGTTGAGCATTTGTAACAACGTATTTGCAATCCATACAGAATTATTCATACATAGATCATTTGACAATAAAATGTAGTCATATCAGGTTCTGATCTCTTTCTTCTTGACTGCTAGAGTACGCAGAGAGTAAGTCTAGGATGAGCAGATTAAAATGAACCAACAAAACAAAATTTAACAACTTGGGGAAGGGGAGATGGTTTACCCCAAAATTTACTTTTCTCTTTTGTTCTCTGTTTTCTTGGAAGGTTGGTTTAATTCCTTTTTCTCTATCTGACACCCTGTGAGTACACCAAATTAGTATTAAGGGGAAACGCCGGCAACAAAACACTGTCATATGCTTTCATCATCTATTTCTGAGATATGGTTTCATATATTCAAGCTGTATGAATACTCAAAAAGCCCATTTCACGGTTCAGCATAACATTCACATAAATGGCACATTTTAGAAGCCTTAATCTTCAACGGACTCTGTGTAAAATCACCCCATGTCTTATCACACATACTCCCAACCTGATATCCTCCAAATGGGCATACTAGACCTCACACAATGACCCTATCATCCTCCCTTGCTTCACATTTACCAATAGGAAACACCCAGTCACATGCAGAATAACCTCATTCACATCCAGAGGCCTATTACCACAGTGCCCCGGGGGCATAAAAAGGCATTGCACCCACTTTGTGCACCCCCAGGGCACTTTGGTATTACAGAAGGGACCACAGAAACTTGTGTGTCCCATCACCACCATAGAGTACTCCATTTTGCAATGCCTGACCACTGCGATTCTACTTTGCCCTTTCTCCTCTATTGAGTTCATTACATTTTTGCGTGAATGAAGTCATAAATTCAAATGATTATTAGAGCATTAGAATGTTGAGAACTCCATTAAAGACAAAGGTGGAACAGTGGCCTAGATAAACTAACATAGTCCCGGTGCTCTCAACATTCCAATTTCCTAATACACAGCATCTGCCTTTCTATTTCCCCTGCCTCTCGAAAATATATGAGTTAGGCAGAGGAAAGTGAATGGCAGGGGCCGTACAGGAGGACACAATCAGCCTTCATCCTTCCCTTCTCCTGAAGCTCAGTGACAAGGAGGGAGGGGTGAATGCTGCTCAGCTCCTGGGTCTCCCTTGCTTGGATGAACTACAAAAAGCAGTTCAGCCAAGCCGGGGAGAACCAGTGGCTGACTTCAGACTCCTGTCACAGCTCTTGCTGTGAATGTTCAACCGGGGGTCTGAGAGGGGTCTGAGAGGCCTTTGTGTTTCAATTAGAACATTCTGCCCTCATAGGGAGGAATGTTCTAATAGTTTTCTAGCCCACCGTAGCTGGGCTTTACCAGGAATTATAGTCATGCTCCGTTGTTTAAGGTCCTTTCCTTCTGCTGAGGCCTTTAACGCTGGAGTGGCCTTTAATGGCCAGTATTGCCTGCTATGTGGGCTATAGAGCTATAATAGTATGTCTGTGAAACATATCAAATAGCATCTGAACTACTTGTGCTTGAATGTGTCTTCCTCGCTTTTATAGTTGGTAATCTGTAATTATGATATTGACTGATGATAGAGAAACAAGCCAATGTCTATGGTAGTATGGTAAAACACTGTGCCTTTGTCTTGCCAGTTCAGTTCTGCTACTCTGGATCAGGCTGAGGTCCATATGAGGTCACTAGGCTGTCACTGTGAAATCTTAAAATATAAATAACTGTCTTGTTTCAAGACAACCGTAATTGCACCGGACGTTTCTCATTCATACAAGTAATCTGTGGGAACTGAGAATTATAATCTACTTCACTTATAAATTAAGTTAGAACAGGGCTGTACGGACCTTTATTCCACTGGGCTTTTTTCCCAGTGGACTTGGGCCCCTGAAGGTCGGTTTATTAGACAGGGGGGCTGGCTGCACCTTGGATCGCTGTCACCTTCCCAAGTTTCCTGAGATTACTTGAAGCAGGCATTGGGAAGCTCCAAGAGAGAGGGAGAAAAAGAGAGGGAGGGAAGGAAGGGGCAGGGTAGAGAGAAAGCAATCAAAGAAGAGGAAGAGGGGAAGAAGAGAAGGAAAGGCAGAGACTGGATAGATTAAAAGAGTGAGATTGTGTGAGGATATGAACACTTTCCCAGGGCTGCTTGATTCCCCAGTCTGTCCCTAACTCAGAAGCTGCCCTGCTGTCTGACTGTTGTGCTACAAGCAACATCTGTAGATTTAAATTACATTGAATACGTATGTAGGGTTTGATACATCCATTCAGCACTTAAATGGAATCAAATATGCACTCTGGGTTACGATTTACCTGCGATAGGGTTGTCTCTTGTGAGATATCAATAACGAAGGCCTCTGACTCCTAAAGGAGGTAAAGAATATCACCTATGTGAATCTTGACTTCACAATTCTCACACCTCTGAATGACATTGTCTATGGTCCTGATTACAAGTTTGGAGGTCCATAGGACCAATAGACTAGCGTCCCACCCGCTGTATTACTGCTTGGGTGGTTTTACTGCCACAGCACCGGTGCAACTACCAGGGACCTGTGATCATGCAGTGGTTGCGCAGAGGTCTGAGGAAGTAATATGGTGTTGGTGCCACTGCGGCACCACCAAGCATATTATGAGTTTCCTCACTGCCCTCCTTTTCATGGTGGTGAGCCCGCCATGAGAAGGGTGACAGCGAGGAATCGAAGAGGGGGCCCCCCTTGTGCCTCCCCCTGTACATTTGCACCCCCAGCGTCTGCACGCTATAGAATGTCCAACATTGTGCAAGCCATGTTGTGAAGGAACAGGGTGTGGCTATCTCTTGGCAGTGCATGTGCCTTAGGTAAGCACCGCCGTACCTCTGCCACAGCACCAGCTGCTGGCACAGGATTAACTCAAAATCTGGCGGGCAGTCTGACTAAGGGTTTGGTAGTCTTCCTGCTGGGCTCTGGCATGGCAGCAAGCACATAGACCGCCAAACTTGTGATCAGGCCCTAAATCATGTACCCAGATTAGGATTCAAATGATACAGCCAGGATTTTGAAGAAGGGGAATGGACTTATGAGCTGAGCCTAGACATTGGCCGATTGGACACATCAGCTATCACTTTGAGGAGGAGATATGTGTCCACCAGACTATTGTCCTTTGCACTCCATGGGATGCACTGTTGTATTACCAGCAGAACATACTGGAATAAGTTGCAAGTAAACATGGCTCATGCTGTCTGGGGTGATTAGAGGTACCTGGTAGGACAGAGGATATTTGCACTTAAAATATGCTCATTTATGTTAGGTTTTAGCTGTTTGATGTCTCCAAGTGACTTCCACCAAACGGATACTACTTTAAAGTATAGAAAACGCTGGACTAGCGAGTGTAATTACTTTGTGGGGATTTGGTTAGAATTATCAAGAGAAGTAACCTCTACTCCTCCTACCTCGAGGCTTTGAAAGGGCATTCTGATCTGTATGATACACCTTAGCATAACTGTTCACACTCTGAGTTCAATTCCAGCATGTAGGATTTGATTCCATAATTTGTAACCAGTGTTCTGATTTGAGACATTAAGGAATTTAGAAGTACATCTTCAGGAAACCACCTGCTGAGGAAACAGAGGTTACTTGCTGCTATGGCCCAGTTACCCATGAAGACCCAAGCTCTCTTTACTAAATCAGTTGCCCTCTGGGAAATATGTGGCAAGCATTGGAGTTCAGCCACAGCAAGCCTCAACAATGTTGCCTGTCTCCTGTAGCCAGGCAGTGAATTGTTCTGCAAATAAATAATGCTGCATCATTCCGATTACTTGGTTGGTAGAAATAATCAATATTTGATGGCTTTCATTCCCCTTTAGCCTGTTGTTGCTTTGGAGGACTGATGCTCTTAAATGTCGCCTGAGCCTTCCCACAAACCCTTCTTTTTACAAGGATAGTGATTTTAAAGCCAACCAAGTAGAACTAGCAACCTGACATACATTTTATCTTCAGATTTCTATAGCTGAAATTCACTTAAACTGCAGCAGTATATAATCATGAACGGATCTTCAAATGGCCCCATTATGTCAAACACACTGATTTCTCCTAGGGTTTATTTTGAAAGTTGTTCCTCAGCCAGACGCAGCCACCTCTCTCTCTGTAACTCTGACTTTTATTGCTTTGGGCGTGCACTGTGCAATTTCATTTCTCATCTTTTCTTTGTTTATCCATGACAAGCAATCAAAAGTTATATTTCGACTGGCTGTTTATGAGTTTCAAACACAAATTACCTTTATGTTCAGCAGCACTGCTTAGAAATGTAGCGCTAATGTGTCTAAGAGCGGATGTGTATATATGTAGGGGCAGATTTATGAGCCCCTTGCGCCACTTTTGCGTCACTTTTCCCATGTTAAAAGTGACGCAAAAGTGGCGCAAGGGGCTCATAAATCTGCCCCGTAGTACTTAAATTGCTAGGTGCTGAAAATGCTAGGCGCTACAGTTTAATGGATGGCGGAGATACTGTCTATTATGGTTCGGTTTACCATGCCCACTCAGTATGTTCTGTGAGAAAGGCGTTTTCCACTATTAATTCGTATTCTTTTGGCACTATCTCTATAACCGGTGTTAAGTTGGAGGCTGTCTTGCAATTATCCTGCGACGACGTTTTATTTTGTTTCCGGAGGATGTTTTGTACAAAGCTGGAGTCGAGTAATTGTGTTGACCATTTGTCAGATAAGTGACCTTTTCAAAGTTTGTGACTGTAGAAAGTACATTTGAAGTTAATGCCTGTGTCCGGCTTTCACAATGTACCGTTCGTCTTAAGCTCTTTCTTTGTTTCTTGCATCAACAACATCCCATGTATTCAGCATCAGGAAGTCCCTGGATTTACCTCGAATTCAGTGCTGCGAAATATATGTATTCCTGTCTTTTTATTTCCTCAGAACTCTCACACAGAAATATTGGGGCCCGGATGTTCCAAAGTGTTGCATGGGCGGCTCCACGTACGTGACACGAAGTACCGTAAATGGTCTTTTTGGTTTACTTTTACGTGTAATGTTTTTTTTTAATCACATCTTTTTGTGCGCGTAGTGCAAAGCTATTGTGTGCTACAGAGTGTAAAATATACGGTAATGCGTGCAGAGTGGTCGTGACAGGGTGATAACATGGCCATCCGTAGTCACCAATTGCAGTCCCTACCTACAAAAAGACGCAGCATTGTGAAAATGAGCATCCGGGTTATTGGTGTGTCGCATTACGCATTCTGTGTGTGAGAGGTGCCATTTGAATACCCACACAGCAATGTGCAATTACTTAAGAATGACACCAACACAGGCAGGAAGATTGACACAGACTCAAGGGAGGGATGGGTGAAGTGGGAGGGAATCACACGTTATCGTTTTACTTGTCGGGCATAGCTACACATGTCATGCATGAGTCATTGAGCAATATTAGGATCATAACTTCAGATCCATTACTGACCTGCGGTGGAGCATCAGTTATGACAACCAAATCATAGTCTCAGCAATGCAACATGGTAACCTTGTCCTTTGCGTCATGGAGGCATCTTTAGGGGGTTGGCTGACACTGTTGGGAGTTGTGGTTCCACCTAGAAAGAAAAAGCATTAGAAATGTGAAGTAATATTTCATTATGCAAATCATTACTTTGGGACTAAATTTGCAGAACTGTACAGAAGGGTATGACATTCATAGCTCAAGTGTAGAAGAGATAAACCTTGGTATGGGCGACGAGTGTTCAGAATTGTTTTGGTACTGCCATTCCTTTATGGGGTAGTTCAGTTTTCTACTGCGAGGGAGCTTCATATGACTCATGCATTGGTTTTAGACCATGTTTGGTTGCTTTTTATGACTCAATCTTGCGGGGGTGTAAGAGGACTCTTCATCTTCTGGTACTTAGGGCCCGATTCACAGAACAAACTTAAGACAAAATCCTAAAGTTACTACTTTTGGTATTCACAGAAGGCATTTAGTAGTAGTAAAGTTAGGATTGTGTTTTATGTCTGTCTTAAGTCTGTCTTAAGTCTGTCCTAAGTTTGCCATAAGTTTGTCTGAAGTCTGTCTTAAGTTTGTCTTAAGTCTGTCTTAAGTCTGTCTTAAGTCTGTCCTACTACTTTTGGTATTCACAGAAGGCATTTAGTAGTAGTAAAGTTAGGATTTTGTCTTAAGTTTGACTTAAGACAGACTTAAGACAGTCTTAAGACAAACTTAGGACAGACTTAAGACAGACTTAAGACAGTCTTAAGACAAACTTAAGACAAACTTAGGACAGACTAAAGACAGACTTAAGACATACTTAAGACAGACTTAAGACAAACTTAGGACAGACTTAAGACAGATTTAAGACAGACTTAAGACAGACGTAAGACAGACTTAAGACAAAATCCTAACTTTGCTACTGCTAAATGCCTTCTGTGAATACCAAGGGCCCGATTCACAGAACTAACTTAAGACAAAATCCTAATATTACTACCATTTTCGTATTCACAGAAGGCACTTACTCATTTTGGTATTCACAGAAGACACTTACTAACTTCGGTATTCACAGAAGTTAGGAGTCCTAACTTTAGGACTCCTAAATGCCTTCTGTGAATACCGAAAGTCTTAAAATAAGGATTTTTCCCAGTTTAAGAGTCCTAAAGTTAGGACTTCTAACTTAACTACTACTAAACTGAGAAAAACCCTAATTTTAAGGCTTTCGGTATTCACAGAAGGCATTTAGAAGTCCTAAAGTTAGGAGTCCTAACTTTACTACTACTAAATTGAGAAAAATCCTAATTTTAAGACTTTCGGTATTCACAGAAGGCATTTAGGAGTCCTAAAGTTAGGAGTTCTAACTATACTACTACTAAACTGAAACAAAATCCTAATTTTAAGGCTTTCGGTATTCACGGAAGGCATTTAGGAGTCCTAAAGTTAGGAGTCCTAACTTTACTACTACTAAATTGAGAAAAATCCTAATTTTAAGACTTTCGGTATTCACAGAAGGCATTTAGGAGTCCTAAAGTTAGGAGTCCTAACTATACTACTACTAAACTGAGAAAAATCCTAATTTTAAGACTTTCGGTATTCACAGAAGGCATTTAGGAGTCCTAAAGTTAGGACTCCTAACTTCTGTGAATACCGAAATGAGTAAGTGCCTTCTGTGAATACCAAAATGAATAAGTGCCTTCTGTGAATACCAAAATGGTAGTAAGTTTAGGATTTTGTCTTAAGTTAGTTCTGTGAATCGGGCCCCAAAAGGAGTAAGTTTAGGATTTTGTCTTAAGTTAGTTCTGTGAATCGGGCCCATTGTTCAATTATGTGGTCATCTACAGATGACTGTATTGCTCCTGTATTCTTTCCACTGACTCTGACATATATTGCACCTGAGTGACACGTTCTTTGAGTGACTATGGAATGTATCAGACATTCCATAATTAATGTTTGCATGGCAGTGGAAAGTATGTGCAAGGCCATTAGAATCTATCCTACCTTCTCTCATTTTTGATGGAATGTGAGGGTTTTTTTGATGGGTGCTATATACCATACTGGAGAGATTGGGCCCTACAGGTAGGATGACATGGAAATGCATATGCATATGACTGTGATGGCTATTAGTTACATATGGGATTATCTTAGCAAGAGTGCATTCTACATATATGTCAGCTGTGTCAGTGCCTTCCATTCTGATGCACTTGCAGCTGACACCTCTTTCTTGCTTGTAGCAAGGTCTTCATGGGTGGTTGGTCCACACCTGTTGCCTGTTTTGCCCTCTTATTTAATGCCTGTTCCTGCATCTTATCCTTGTCAATAGTCATTTTTCAGCAAGTTTGTTTGCATGGGAGTGGGACATCATCATGCACTGCCATTTGGTGGGGATCGCACAACGCTGAATTTTTTACATGTGTGATTTTGTCATCAAAGAATTGCAGAAAGTCAATTAGGTGCTGCATTAAATATGTCAATTCGCACAATGCAACGGATATGGTTTTTTCGCCCTGTTTTACATTGAACAAACCGTAATAAGTCCCGCATTTTCTGTTTAATGTCACTTGTTTTGTGTGTAGTATGTCTCTAGATTTCGGTGGCAGAAACTACCACAATCTCGTTGCAAAGATAAAACTGTAGAAATTGTCATCTCTGTTGAAATTAAATATTAAAACACTTTTGAAATTAGACTCTATCACAAAATTAACGGAATAAAAAGAGTACAAAGGGGCAAAGGAGAGAATGCAATTCAGTAGGAATGCTGCTTCTGTCAAGCAAGGCTGCAAGTATGGCTCTCGTCAGTGCCCTTGCTGTTGTTTTCAATGGTCCCTAGGACAGTCAAGGATGCGTATGCAATGAATATAGGCTCAATCAGTACTATATTTAGGCCAATATCCAGCCAAATAAAGGCACTTTTAATATACAAAATATTTGATAATAGAACACAGAATGCGAGTCAAATAACAGTGGGATACAAGCCTGTATCCATAGACCCACACATTAGACACACAAGCAAAGTAAAAAGGCTCAGGCAGTTTGTGGTTGTTTCAATAAGCTAATACAAAAATGGCAAAACAACTAATATGCAAGGGTCACCTCTACACAAAATTATATACGAGAATTACAGTGTATAAGGTTGGCAACTATATCGACGGTGTTTCGATCCTTATCAGTAGGATATCGGATCATTATCAGGACTATCGAATAAAGTGCCTGTAAACAATTGCCTGTAATTTTACTGTATATTTCGCATAAAAGATAAAGAGGAAAAAAGGGGGGAGAGAAAAGAAAGAATCAACTATTGTGATAAGTCAGGGATTGACAATGTAAAGAGCAGAACGCGCCACTCAATGTGCCATGACAACAGTAGCTGGTATAGTACTGATTGATGCTATATTCATTGCTTACGCATCCTTGACTGTCCTAGGGACCGTTGTTTTTTGCAATAAGGTAGTTCCCAAGGTCCATGACCGATTCTTTTTGGGTTCCCTTGTTTTATATACTTGCTTTTGTTTTCAGCAGTACACACTTTCCTCTCATTCTCACGGTGTGGCTTCTGGCAGCAGGCACAGGATACCTATTGTTTTTCCCTATTGCCACTAAGACTTATGTCAGCTGTCAGAGACATTTTTGGAAACTGGACTCCTCAGCCCCGTAATCTTTCCATGTCTGAGCTACTTAATTCATTTAATTCTTTGCTTTGCCACACAAGTATAATGGGATCGAAAAAACTCGACCCCTCACACACTCAAAACCTCTCCCCTAAAAAAGGCAACAATCCATCCACTTAATCAAGGAAAAGCCTAGAGCAGGGGCCACCGAGAGAAACTCTAATAATAATAATACGTTTATTGTTTGATAATAAAATCATTACAGTGGGTATACAAACGTTAATTAGCTATTTGCACGATACATATATCAGAGAAACTCTATTCAGCACCTAGGAGCATTTTGAAAATAAAAAGAAATATAACTAAGGCATTTGTACTTGTTTGTAGGAAAATACTAAAGACTTCTGTCTTCATTGTACTGTTTGGTAAGCTACAGCCACTGTTATCACATAAACATTGTATCACACAAATAAGTCTAGCTGGCGCCATTCCTTAATTTGACAGATCAGTGCACAAATCTCCCCTAAAAATCTATAATAGAAACACGAGGGTTACCTTGTTGGAGATGATTTATTGCCCCTGGCTATTAAAAAGTATGTGTTTCTTCCATCCTGCCCCATGAAGTGTAAATTGCTGATTTGGTGTTTTCCTTATTTCCATAGAGTTTCAAAGTTATCTTAAAAGTTTTTGGGGGAAAGTTAATCAGTCATCGTTTTGTTTAGCTCGGACATTTTATTTCCCTTTCAGTACTATTACAATTGAATACCTATATCTTGTACTTTTCAGGTAGAATGTAAGCAACAGCATTGCAGTTATGATAGTTCAAGGCACCTCTCAATTTAATTCAATTACTGTATTTGAATACAAGTTGTATCTGTAAAAGTGCAATTAAATTTAATAGAATCCATTACATTAAAAGGTAATCATAAAACCATGCATAAATGTAACATACAATAATCAAACTATGCTCCCGTCAAAAGTATATAAAGTGCATAATCATACATCAGACCTATACAGTAGTCATAGAGCAAAGTGCTCTTACAGCTGCTTTCAAAAAGACATCTAAACAAATAGGTCTGTCTTCATCTACCAGATGGAAAAAGCAAATGTAATGCTTATTTCAGGTGTCTGACTCCTCTTTTCTTTAAAAAGGGGACCAGAAAATGTTTAGACTGCATAAGATAAAATCCACAATAAAACATAAAATGTGACATTAATTGTCCGGAATTGCCATCAAAGGATTTCTTGTGCAGTCTATTGGAGGTTGCCTGATCGTATAATACCCGCCATAACTGTTTTTGTTAATATCTAAGTTATTGAGAAAAATCCATTCAAGATTATGGAGAGTAATTATTTGGTATGGTTGTCTGTGTTGTGGAGTGGTAACCTCAGGTTTAGTCTTCCTCGTTTCCACATAAGCTCAACTATGAACTCAGTGAGACAAAAAAGAAGGAATCAGTGAGGAGCACTTGTGGACCTAGTCAGAGGTATGAGCAGGACCACTGGAATTTTGCGACTATTTGGCTGCATCAACCTTCGCACAATTATACATTTTCAACATTAGCCACATAATTCATCATCTGCTCCCTAATCTTCAGATTTGAACAAAGAAAGCCTTGTTTCTAGCTCAAACGGCTCAAACGTTACCAAAAAGGCAGTGACAAGTGTTACAGAGTGGTGGAAGGCTCTTTGCAAACCTAGAATGGTCACCTGTTACTTATTGCTAAATGTGGGTGTTAAATTGCTGCTAATGGTGTGCAAGCCACTCTTGCTTCCTTCTGCGCCTATCTTGCCTCTCTCTGAATTTATGTTGCTTCTTTCTGCACATTTCTTTCTTTTTCTGTACTTCTCTTGCCTCTTTCTGCAAATCTCTTCTACTTTCTGCACCTCTCTTCCCTCTTTCTGCACTTCAGTTGCCTCTTTCTGCACCTCATTTGCTTTTTTCTGTATCCCGCTTGCCTCTTTTGGCACCCTTATTCCCTCTTTCTGCACCTCTATTGCCTTTTTTCGTCCCTCTCTTATGTCTTTCAGCACCATTTATGCACCCCTGTTCTTTCTTTCTGCACTTCTTTTTTTTCTTTCTGGACTTGTCTTGCTTCTTTCTTTATCCCTCTTGCCTCTCTCTCCACCCATCTTCCCTCTTTCTGCACTTCTGTTGCGTCTTTCTGCACTTATCTTGCTTCTTTCTGCACCTCACTTGCCTCTTTCTGCACCTCTGTCGCTTCTTTCTGCACCTCTGCTGCCTCTTTTTTCACCTCTGTTGGTTCCTTCTGTACTTCTTTTGCTTCCTTCTGCACGTCACTTGCCTTTTTCTGTACCCCTCTTGCCTCTTTCTGCACCTCTGTTGGATTTTTCTGCACTGCTCAAGCTTCTTCCTGCACCTTTGTTCCAAATTTCTGTATACCTCGTGTCTCTTTCTGCACCTCTCTTGATTCGCTCTGCCCACCTGTTCCCTCTTTCTCCACCCCTTTTGCCTGTTTCAGCAACTCACTTGCCTCTTTCTGCACCTCACTTGCTTCTTTCTACACTTCTCTTTCTGCACCCCTGTTGCTTCATCCTGTACTTTCCATGCTCCTTTCAGCACCTGTCTTGCTTCTTTCTGCACCCCAGTTGTCTCTTTATGTACCTCTTTTGCCTGTTTCTGCAACTCTCTTGCCTCTTTCTACAGTTCTCTTGCATCCTTCTGCACCTCTGTTGCTTCTTTCTGCACTTCTCTTGCCTCTTTCTGCACCCCTGTTACTTCATTCTGCACTTTCCATGCTCCTTTATGCATCTGTCATGCTTCTTTCTGCACCCCTGTTATCTCTTTCTGCACTTGTCTTCCCTCTTTCTGTACCTTTCTTGCCTGTTTCTGCATCTCACTTACCTCTTTCTGCACTTTTCTTGGTTCCTTCTATACCTCTGTTGCTTCTTTCAGCAATTCTCTAGCCTCTTTCTGCATTTCTCTTGTCTCTTTCTGCACCCCTCTTGACTCTTTGAGCACCTCTTTTGCTTCTTTCTACACTTCTCTCTCCTCTTTCTGCACCCCTCCTGCCTCTTTCTGCACCTCTGATGCTTCTTTCTGCACTTCTATTGCCTCTTTCTGCACTTCTCTTGCTTCTTTCTGAAGCTGACTTGCCTATTTCAGCACCTCTGTTGTCTCTTTCTGCACGCGTCTTCCCTCTTTCTGTACCTTTCTTGCCTGTTTCTGCATCTCACTTGCCTCTTTATGCACTTTTCTTGCTTCCTTCTATACCTCTGTTGCTTCTTTCAGCAATTCTCTAGCCTCTTTCTGCATTTCTCTTGCCTCTTTCTGCACCCCTCTAGCCTCTTTCTGCACCCTTAATGCCTCTTTGAGCACCTTTGTTGCTTCTTTCTGCACTTTTCTTCTTTATTTCTGCACTCCTAGGGCCTCCGTCTGCACTTCTGTTGCTTCTTTCTGCACTTCTCTTGGTTCTTCCTGCACTGCTATTGCCTCTTTCTGCATCCCTCTTGCCTCTTTGAGACTTACCTATTTCAGCACCTCTGTTGTCTCTTTCTGCACTTGTCTTCCCTCTTTCTGTACCTATCTTGCCTGTTTTTGCATCTCACTTGCCTCATTCTGCACTTTCTATGCTTTTTTCTGTACCCGTCTTGCTTCTTTCTGCACCCCTGTTGTCTCTTTCTGCACATGTCTTCCCTCTTTCTGTACCTTTCTTGCCTATTTCTGCATCTCACTTGCCTCTTTCTGCACTTTTCTTGCTTCTTTCTACACCTCTGTTGCTTCTTTCAACAATTCTCTTGCCTATTTGTGCACTTCTCTTGCTGCATTCTGCACCTTTCTTGCCTCTTTCGGCACCTGACTTACTTCTTTTTGCACTTCTCTTGCCTCTTTCTGCACCCCTGTTGCTTCATTCCTCACTTTCCATGCTTCTTTCTGCATCTGTCTTGCACCCATATTCCCTCTTTGTGCAAATCTCTTGCCTCTTTCTACACCTCTCTTCCTCCTTTCTGCACCACTCTTTCCTCTGTTTGTACCTCTGTTGTTTCTTTCTCCACTTCTCTTGAATCTTTCTGCACCCTTCGTGCCTCTTTTAGCACCTCTGTTGCTTCTTTCTGTACTACTCTTCTTTTTCTCTGCACTCCTCGTGCCTCCTTCTGCACCTCTGTTGTTTCTTTCTGCACTTCTCTTGGTTCTTTCTGCACTGCTCTTGCCTCTTTCTGCATCCTTCTTGACTATTTGAGCACCACTTTTGCTTCTTTCTACACTTCTCTCTCCTCTTTCTGCACCCCTTCTGCCTCTTTCTGCACCTCTGATGCTTCTTTCTGCACTTCTATTGCCTCTTTCTGCACTTCTCTTGCTTCTTTCTGCAGCTGACTTGCCTATTTCAGCACCTCTGTTGTCTCTTTCTGCATGTGTCTTCCCTCTTCCTGTACCTTTCTTACCTGTTTTTGCATCTCACTTGCCTCATTCTGCACTTTCTATGCTTCTTTCTACAACTGTCTTAGTTCTTTATATACACCTGTTGTCTCTTTCTGCCCTCGTCTTCCCTCTTTCGGTACCTTTATTGCCTGTTTCTGGATCTCCAGTGCTTCTTTCTGCACTTTTCTTGCTTCTTTCTACACCTCTGATGCTTCTTTCAGCAAATCTCTTGCCTCTTTCTGCACTTATCTTGCTTTATTCTGCACCTCTCTTGCCTCTTTCCGCAACTCTCTTGCCTCTTTCTGCACCTCACTTGCTTCTTACTGCACTTTGCTTGCCTCTTTCTGCACCAATTTTGTTTCATACTGCACTTTCCATGCTTCTTTCTGCACCTGTCTGGCTTCTTTCTGCACCCCTGTTGTCTCTTTATGAACCTCTTTTGCCTGTTTCAGCAACTCTCTTGCCTCTTTCTGTAGTTCTTGTGCCTCCTTCTGTACTTCTGTTGCCTCTTTCTGCACCCCTGTTGCTTCATTCTACACTTTCCATGCTCCTTACTGCATCTGTCCTGCTTAATTCTGCACCCCTGTTGTCTCTTTCTACAGTTGTTTTCCCTCTTTCTGTACCTTTCTTTCCTGTTTCTGCATCTCACTTGCCTCTTTCTGTACTTGTCTTGCTTCTTTGTACTAATCTGTTGCTTCTTTCAGTAATTCTCTTACCTCTTTCTGCACTTCCCTTGCCTATTTCTGCTCCCCTCTTGCCTCTTTTTTCACCCGTCTTCCCTCTTTGGGCAACTCTCTTGCCTCTTTCTACACCTCTCCTCCCTCTTTCTGCACCACTCTTGCCTCTTTTACTACCTCTGCTGCTTCTTTCTTCACTTCTCTTGCCTCTTTCAGCATCCTTTGTGCCTCTGTCAGCATCTCTATTGCTTCTTTCTGCACTTATCTTCCTTCTTTCTGTACTCCTCGTGCATCCTTCTGCACCTCTGTTGCTTCTTTCTGCACTTCTCTTGGTTCTTTCTGCACTGCTCTTACCTCTTTCTGTATCCCTCTTGCCTCTTTGAGCACCTCTTTTGCTTCTTTCTGCACTTTACTCTCATGTTTCTGCACCCTTATTGCCTCTTTCTGTACCTCTGATGCTTCTTTCTGCACTTCTATTGCCTCTTTCTGCACCTCTCTTGCTTCTTTCTACACCTCTGTTGCTTCTTTCAGAAATTCTCTTGCTTCTTTCTACACCTCTGCTACTTTTTTTACAATGTTCTTGCCTCTTTCTGCACTTCCTTCTTTCTGTACCTCTCTTGCCTCTTTGTGCAACCCTCCCATCTTTTTCTGCACCCCTCTTGCCTCTGTTTGCACCTCTGTCGGTTCTTTTCACACTTCTCTTGCTTCTTTCTACATCTCCGTTGCTTCTTTCAACAATTCACTTGGCTCTTTCTGCACCCCTCCTGCCTCTTTCTGTACCTCTCTTGCCTCTTTGTGCACCTCTTCCTGCACCCCTCTTGCCTCTTTTTGCACCTCTATTAGTTCTTTCTGCGCTGCTCTTGCTTCTTTCTACAACTGTCTTAGTTCTTTATATACACCTGTTGTTCTAAACCTCTGTTGCTTCTTTCAAAAATCTCTTGCCTCTTTCTGCACATCTCTTTCTTGTTTCTGTACCTCTTTTACATCTTTCTCCATCTCAGTTGCTTCTTTCTGCACTTCACTTGCTTCTTTTTGTACCTCTCTTGCCTCTTTTGCAACCTCTGTTGCTTCTTTCTGGACCCCTCCTGCATCTTTCTTCACCCCTCTTCCCTCTTTGTGCAACTGTCTTGCCTCTTTCTAAACCTCTCCTCCCTCTTTCTGCACCACTCTTGCCTCTTTCTGTACATCTGTTGCTTCTTTCTGCACTTCCCTTGCTCTTTCTGTACTCTTCACACCTCTTTCAGCACCTATGTTGGTTCTTTCTATACTGCTCTTGCTTTTTTCTGCACCTCACTTGCCTCTTTCTGCTCTTCTTTTGCTTCTTTCTATACCTCTGTTGCTTCTTACAGCCAATGACTTGCCTCTTTCTGTACTTCTCTTTTTTATTTATGCACCCCTCCTGCCTCTTTCTGTACCTCTCTTGCCTCTTTGTTTACCTCTCCTACCTTTTTCTGTACCCCTCTTGCCTCTCTCAGCACCTTTATTGGATCTTTCTGCACTGCTCTTGCTTCTTTCTACACCTCTGTTGCTTCTTTCAGCAATTATCTTGCCTTTCTGCATTTCTCTTCTGACTTTCTGCTGCCATACTGCCTCCTTCTGTACCTTTCTTGACTCTTTGTGCACCCCGCCTACCTTTTTCTGCACCCCTGTTGCTTCATTCCTCACTTTCCATGCTTCTTTCTGCATCTGTCTTGCACCCATATTCCCTCTTTGTGCAAATCTCTTGCCTCTTTCTACACCTCTCTTCCTCCTTTCTGCACCACTCTTTCCTCTGTTTGTACCTCTGTTGTTTCTTTCTCCACTTCTCTTGAATCTTTCTGCACCCTTCGTGCCTCTTTTAGCACCTCTGTTGCTTCTTTCTGTACTACTCTTCTTTTTCTCTGCACTCCTCGTGCCTCCTTCTGCACCTCTGTTGTTTCTTTCTGCACTTCTCTTGGTTCTTTCTGCACTGCTCTTGCCTCTTTCTGCATCCTTCTTGACTATTTGAGCACCACTTTTGCTTCTTTCTACACTTCTCTCTCCTCTTTCTGCACCCCTTCTGCCTCTTTCTGCACCTCTGATGCTTCTTTCTGCACTTCTATTGCCTCTTTCTGCACTTCTCTTGCTTCTTTCTGCAGCTGACTTGCCTATTTCAGCACCTCTGTTGTCTCTTTCTGCATGTGTCTTCCCTCTTCCTGTACCTTTCTTACCTGTTTTTGCATCTCACTTGCCTCATACTGCACTTTCTATGCTTCTTTCTACAACTGTCTTAGTTCTTTATATACACCTGTTGTCTCTTTCTGCCCTCGTCTTCCCTCTTTCGGTACCTTTATTGCCTGTTTCTGGATCTCCAGTGCTTCTTTCTGCACTTTTCTTGCTTCTTTCTACACCTCTGATGCTTCTTTCAGCAAATCTCTTGCCTCTTTATGCACTTATCTTGCTTTATTCTGCACCTCTCTTGCCTCTTTCCGCAACTCTCTTGCCTCTTTCTGCACCTCACTTGCTTCTTACTGCACTTTGCTTGCCTCTTTCTGCACCAATTTTGTTTCATACTGCACTTTCCATGCTTCTTTCTGCACCTGTCTGGCTTCTTTCTGCACCCCTGTTGTCTCTTTATGAACCTCTTTTGCCTGTTTCAGCAACTCTCTTGCCTCTTTCTGTAGTTCTTGTGCCTCCTTCTGTACTTCTGTTGCCTCTTTCTGCACCCCTGTTGCTTCATTCTACACTTTCCATGCTCCTTACTGCATCTGTCCTGCTTAATTCTGCACCCCTGTTGTCTCTTTCTACAGTTGTTTTCCCTCTTTCTGTACCTTTCTTTCCTGTTTCTGCATCTCACTTGCCTCTTTCTGTACTTGTCTTGCTTCTTTGTACAAATCTGTTGCTTCTTTCAGTAATTCTCTTACCTCTTTCTGCACTTCCCTTGCCTATTTCTGCTCCCCTCTTGCCTCTTTTTTCACCCGTCTTCCCTCTTTGGGCAACTCTCTTGCCTCTTTCTACACCTCTCCTCCCTCTTTCTGCACCACTCTTGCCTCTTTTACTACCTCTGCTGCTTCTTTCTTCACTTCTCTTGCCTCTTTCAGCATCCTTTGTGCCTCTGTCAGCATCTCTATTGCTTCTTTCTGCACTTATCTTCCTTCTTTCTGTACTCCTCGTGCATCCTTCTGCACCTCTGTTGCTTCTTTCTGCACTTCTCTTGGTTCTTTCTGCACTGCTCTTACCTCTTTCTGTATCCCTCTTGCCTCTTTGAGCACCTCTTTTGCTTCTTTCTGCACTTTACTCTCATGTTTCTGCACCCTTATTGCCTCTTTCTGTACCTCTGATGCTTCTTTCTGCACTTCTATTGCCTCTTTCTGCACCTCTCTTGCTTCTTTCTACACCTCTGTTGCTTCTTTCAGAAATTCTCTTGCTTCTTTCTACACCTCTGCTACTTTTTTTACAATGTTCTTGCCTCTTTCTGCACTTCCTTCTTTCTGTACCTCTCTTGCCTCTTTGTGCAACCCTCCCATCTTTTTCTGCACCCCTCTTGCCTCTGTTTGCACCTCTGTTGGTTCTTTTCACACTTCTCTTGCTTCTTTCTACATCTCCGTTGCTTCTTTCAACAATTCACTTGGCTCTTTCTGCACCCCTCCTGCCTCTTTCTGTACCTCTCTTGCCTCTTTGTGCACCTCTTCCTGCACCCCTCTTGCCTCTTTTTGCACCTCTATTAGTTCTTTCTGCGCTGCTCTTGCTTCTTTCTACAACTGTCTTAGTTCTTTATATACACCTGTTGTTCTAAACCTCTGTTGCTTCTTTCAAAAATCTCTTGCCTCTTTCTGCACATCTCTTTCTTGTTTCTGTACCTCTTTTACATCTTTCTCCATCTCAGTTGCTTCTTTCTGCACTTCACTTGCTTCTTTTTGTACCTCTCTTGCCTCTTTTGCAACCTCTGTTGCTTCTTTCTGGACCCCTCCTGCATCTTTCTTCACCCCTCTTCCCTCTTTGTGCAACTGTCTTGCCTCTTTCTAAACCTCTCCTCCCTCTTTCTGCACCACTCTTGCCTCTTTCTGTACATCTGTTGCTTCTTTCTGCACTTCCCTTGCTCTTTCTGTACTCTTCACACCTCTTTCAGCACCTATGTTGGTTCTTTCTATACTGCTCTTGCTTTTTTCTGCACCTCACTTGCCTCTTTCTGCTCTTCTTTTGCTTCTTTCTATACCTCTGTTGCTTCTTACAGCCAATGACTTGCCTCTTTCTGTACTTCTCTTTTTTATTTATGCACCCCTCCTGCCTCTTTCTGTACCTCTCTTGCCTCTTTGTTTACCTCTCCTACCTTTTTCTGTACCCCTCTTGCCTCTCTCAGCACCTTTATTGGATCTTTCTGCACTGCTCTTGCTTCTTTCTACACCTCTGTTGCTTCTTTCAGCAATTATCTTGCCTTTCTGCATTTCTCTTCTGACTTTCTGCTGCCATACTGCCTCCTTCTGTACCTTTCTTGACTCTTTGTGCACCCCGCCTACCTTTTTCGGCACCCCTCTTGGCCTCTTTCAGCACCTCTGTTGGTTCTTTCTGCACTGCTCTTGCTTTTTTCTGCACATCACTTGCCTCTTTCTGCACTTCTCTTGCTTCTTTTCTACACCTCTGTTGCTTCTTTCAGAAAATCTCTTGCCTCTTTCTGTACTTCACTTGCTTCTTTCTGTACCTCTCTTGCCTCTTTCTGTACCTCTGAGTTAGAGGTAGTTTTAACCCCCCTGCCCTATTATGTACTAGGTCCTTACAGGGGTACCTTAACCCATAGTGTATCCTAGTGAATGTAGGAGTTTTCACTGTATTCTCAGTGTATTTCAGCATAAGACTAGCTCTGGGCCTGATTAGTCAGAGTCAGTTATCACCAGTACCAGTCAGCAGAGCATAGATATGCAGATTATATATATGTTTATATATGTATGCATATATATACACATACATATATATAAATGCATATGCATATATATATAATATAAACTCCAAGAAAAATGGAATGTCGACGCCGTGTCGTTTGGAAAATAATTTTATGTCAGTTGAAAAGAGTCAGACGCGTTTCGCCTGCGCAGCAGGCTTGCTCACCAACAACTCCAATAAAGTTTTTTCCCACCATATACACTCGTGAATCAGTTCCGTGTCACATGGTAAACTACTGCTATAGACAGTGAAGACATACTCGTAGTTTTTAGAGTATCGCGTAAATTAAACTTGTTTACGTTTTTTCTCAGTATGGAGGAAATTCAGTTATGTGGCTAATACACATCATAATAACAGAAACCGTAATCATTTCAATACTCAATTGATGCTGAAATACATTTCTTTGGAGAAATTGATTATTGGCGTATATGTTTAGAATGTCATCGTAAACTTTCAAATGCTGTTTTAAGTGGCTCATATTATGACTGGACCAATAATTATTGTTGACATTTAATGTCTCTAGTCAGTGAGACTAATCAATCGGCTAGTGCCGCAAAATAAACATTTTTGGTCCTTCTACATTAATTAGTGCGTCACGAATATTCAACATTTATTACATATGATACTACCCCATTGGGTTATCATACTATTTTTCTGAAAGATATCAACGCGCCAGTGAACACAAAGGTATGTCAACATCCTAGCAGTTCCTGAGTGTGTGCCACAATGTATGTATTGCCTCATATTGACATATCTTCACATTATTTCATATTTGTGAAAAGTGAAAACCTGAACCATTTAAAATCTTTTGTAGATCTAAAAAAGGGAATGTAGGATCGTGAAGAGTGTTCATAAGTACGTGTGTAAATCTTCTTCCACGTTTAACCCCATAGGAGTTTTTGTATTAAGTTTAATAATATAACTAGATTCTAGTCTTCGAAGGGTTTTCTGCCGATCACCCCCTCTAATATTGATTGGTACAGCATCTATGACAAAATATGTCAGACCACTCACATCTTTATTGTGCACTTGACTGAAGTGACGGGCAACCGAATAAGATTGGTCCGCATTCTTTATAGCCCGCAGGTGTTGTAGCACCCGCTTATGCACCTGCAAAATAGTGCTGCCTACGTACCTCAAGCCACAAGGGCATTGAAGCACATAGACAGCAAACTCTGTCTTACAAGAGAACTGTCCCTTGATTTGCTGCTCCCTCTTCGTGAAGCCGGAAACATAACTGGTGGTATTCTTCCCAAAAGTGCAGGCCTTACATTTCGTGCACTTAATGAATCCATTTTTTCTGGTCAACCATGTGCCTTTGGTCTTAGACTGTGTAGCAGAAGGTAACATATTGCTGACTAGTGCTTGTCTTAACGAACGAGCCCTTCTAAAGGTGATGAGGGGTTTTCTCTGAACACATTTTTTTAAAATTGGATCATTCCAGATAATATGCCAATGTTTTTGTAAAATATGGCGTAACTCCTTGTGTTGGTTGTTGAATGTGGTTATCATCCTACAAAGGGGATGCCCTGTCTTCCTGCTCTCTTTCTTGCTGGGTTTAAAGAGTAGTTCTTCCCTTGATTGCTTTGTGGCTCTATATACAGATGAGGTAATGCATTCCTCTGAGTATCCTCTAGCAGAAAATCTGTTTTTAAGACATTCAATTTCCGCCACCAGATCCTCTTTAATGCTGCAGTTCCTCATGGCTCGAAGACATTCACCATAGGGAATGCTTCTTACCAAATTAACTGGGTGAAAGCTTGTGGCGTGTAGTAACGTATTGCCATCAGTGGGTTTGCGAAATAATTTTGTGTGCAATTTGCCTTTGTGTATATACACAGTCAAATCTAAGAAATTTACCTCTACACTGCTGATAACACTGGTAAATTTTAAGTTCAATTGATTCGATTGTAAACTCCTCACAAAATTTTCTGCACTGGTGATATCCCCCTTCCATATGACGAAGAGGTCGTCGATGAACCGACTCCACTGAATGACATTGTTCTGCCATTCTTGGGCAAACTGCGATTGGATCACCTGCTCCTCCCACCAGCCCATATGCAAATTAGCATAGCTGGGGGCGAAGCAGGTGCCCATCGCTGTACCGCATTTTTGGTGATATAGATCTTCACCAAAAAGAAAGAAATTGTTCTGCAAGCATGTGGTAGTCATGGAAACTAGCATTTCTGTATGGTGCCAAAATTTAGCAGATCTTTCCCCTAGGAAGTATCTAACTGCATTCAACCCATCTTTGTGACGTATGCTTGTGTATAAAGTCGTCACATCTATTGTCATTAACAGGAGATCTGGTTCCCATGGTACATCATATATTTTACACAGAAAATCTCCTGTGTCTTGAATATATGAAGGGAGCTTAGTGACTAATGGATTTAGAAAAGAGTCAACAAATTTGGACGTATGTTCAAAAGCACTGTTAATAGCTGATATAATAGGGCGACCAGGGGGGGTTTCTAAATCTTTGTGTACCTTAGGTATTAAATAAAATACCGGTGTGGTAGGGTTGGATATTTTTAGGTAAGCGTATTCCTCCTTACTGATCAAGCCTTGTCTATGCCATCCAAGTAACTGGGTATTATAAGTATCAAAACTATCCTGATTAAATACGCAGAAATAGACAGGACAAAAATCATGGAAGAGATAGAACAAATTATGGATATACTCAGCAAAGAGGCTGACCAAGGACCAATTGTGCAATTCATGAAAGAAATGAAGGAGCGTTTGAACAAGTTGGAGGTAACCATCAAAGAAAGGAAAGCTCAGAAGTTCCTCCGAGATAAAATCGCAGAACAATTTCTTTCTTTTTGGTGAAGATCTATATCACCAAAAATGCGGTACAGCGATGGGCACCTGCTTCGCCCCCAGCTATGCTAATTTGCATATGGGCTGGTGGGAGGAGCAGGTGATCCAATCGCAGTTTGCCCAAGAATGGCAGAACAATGTCATTCAGTGGAGTCGGTTCATCGACGACCTCTTCGTCATATGGAAGGGGGATATCACCAGTGCAGAAAATTTTGTGAGGAGTTTACAATCGAATCAATTGAACTTAAAATTTACCAGTGTTATCAGCAGTGTAGAGGTAAATTTCTTAGATTTGACTGTGTATATACACAAAGGCAAATTGCACACAAAATTATTTCGCAAACCCACTGATGGCAATACGTTACTACACGCCACAAGCTTTCACCCAGTTAATTTGGTAAGAAGCATTCCCTATGGTGAATGTCTTCGAGCCATGAGGAACTGCAGCATTAAAGAGGATCTGGAGGCGGAAATTGAATGTCTTAAAAACAGATTTTCTGCTAGAGGATACTCAGAGGAATGCATTACCTCATCTGTATATAGAGCCACAAAGCAATCAAGGGAAGAACTACTCTTTAAACCCAGCAAGAAAGAGAGCAGGAAGACAGGGCATCGCCTTTGTAGGATGATAACCACATTCAACAACCAACACAAGGAGTTACGCCATATTTTACAAAAACATTGGCATATTATCTGGAATGATCCAATTTTAAAAAAATGTGTTCAGAGAAAACCCCTCATCACCTTTAGAAGGGCTCGTTCGTTAAGACAAGCACTAGTCAGCAATATGTTACCTTCTGCTACACAGTCTAAGACCAAAGGCACATGGTTGACCAGAAAAAATGGATTCATTAAGTGCACGAAATGTAAGGCCTGCACTTTTGGGAAGAATACCACCAGTTATGTTTCCGGCTTCACGAAGAGGGAGCAGCAAATCAAGGGACAGTTCTCTTGTAAGACAGAGTTTGCTGTCTATGTGCTTCAATGCCCTTGTGGCTTGAGGTACGTAGGCAGCACTATTTTGCAGGTGCATAAGCGGGTGCTACAACACCTGCGGGCTATAAAGAATGCGGACCAATCTTATTCGGTTGCCCGTCACTTCAGTCAAGTGCACAATAAAGATGTGAGTGGTCTGACATATTTTGTCATAGATGCTGTACCAATCAATATTAGAGGGGGTGATCGGCAGAAAACCCTTCGAAGACTAGAATCTAGTTATATTATTAAACTTAATACAAAAACTCCTATGGGGTTAAACGTGGAAGAAGATTTACACACGTACTTATGAACACTCTTCACGATCCTACATTCCCTTTTTTAGATCTACAAAAGATTTTAAATGGTTCAGGTTTTCACTTTTCACAAATATGAAATAATGTGAAGATATGTCAATATGAGGCAATACATACATTGTGGCACACACTCAGGAACTGCTAGGATGTTGACATACCTTTGTGTTCACTGGCGCGTTGATATCTTTCAGAAAAATAGTATGATAACCCAATGGGGTAGTATCATATGTAATAAATGTTGAATATTCGTGACGCACTAATTAATGTAGAAGGACCAAAAATGTTTATTTTGCGGCACTAGCCGATTGATTAGTCTCACTGACTAGAGACATTAAATGTCAACAATAATTATTGGTCCGGTCATAATATGAGCCACTTAAAACAGCATTTGAAAGTTTACGATGACATTCTAAACATATACGCCAATAATCAATTTCACCAAAGAAATGTATTTCAGCATCAATTGAGTATTGAAATGATTACGGTTTCTGTTATTATGATGTGTATTAGCCACATAACTGAATTTTCTCCATACTGAGAAAAAACGTAAAAAAGTTTAATTTACGCGATACTCTAAAAACTACGAGTATGTCTTCACTGTCTATAGCAGTAGTTTCCATGTGACACGGAACTGATTCACAAGTGTATATGGTGGGAAACAACTTTATTGGAGTTGTTGGTGAGCAAGCCTGCTGCGCAGGCGAAACGCGTCTGACTCTTTTCAACTGACATAAAATTATTTTCCAAACGACACGGCGTCGACATTCCATTTTTCTTGGAGTTTATATTACATTACTGGACCGGGCTTCGGAGGTCCATCATCGTCGACGCGCCTTGCGTTCAGGAGGTGGCGGGTTGCAGAAGCAAGTTTGAACCGAATGCATATATATATATACATATATATGTGCATATGTGTGTGTGTAGCGAGAGGTAGCGAGAGGTAGAGGAGTAGAGGTGTAGAGGTAGAGGTGTAGAGGTAGAGGTGTAGAGGTAGAGAGGTAGAGGTAGAGAGGTAGAGAGTAGTGGAGAGAGAGGGAGAGAGGTAGAGAGTAGAGGATGAGTAATAGAGAGTAGAGAGTGAGTAATAGAGAGTAGTAGAGAGTAGCAGAGAGTGAGTAGTAGAATGAGTAGAGTGAGTAGTAGAGAGTGAGTAGTCGAGAGTGAGTAGTAGAGAGTAGTAGAGAGTGAGTAGTTGAGAGTAGTAGAGAGTGAGTAATAGAGAGTGAGTAGTAGAGAGTAGTAGAGAGTGAGTAGTAGAGAGTAGTAGAGAGTGGGTAGTAGAGAGTGAGCAGTAGAGAGTAGTAGAGAGTAGTAGAGAGTGAGTAGTAGAGAGTTAGTAGTAGAGAATGAGTAGCAGAGAGAGAGTAGTAGAGAGTAGTAGAGAGTGAGTAATAGAGTGAGTAGTGGAGAGAGAGAATAGAGAGTATTAGAGAGTGAGTAGTAGAGAGTGAGTAGTGGAGTGAGTAGTAGAGAGTGAGTAGTAGAGAGTAGTAGAGAGAGAGTAGTAGAGAGTGATCAGCAGAGAGAGAGTAGTAGAGAGTAGTAGAGAGTGAGTAGTACAGTGAGTAGTAGAGAGTAGTAGAGAGAGAGTAGAGAGTAGTAGAGAGTGAGTAGTAGAGAGTGAGTAGCAGAGTGAGTAGTAGAGAGTGAGTAGTAGAGAGTAGTAGAGAGCGAGGAGTAGAGAGCAAGTAGTAGAGAGTGTGTAGTAGAGAGTGAGTAGTAGAGAGTAGTAGAGAGTGAGCAGTAGAGAGAGTAGCAGCGAGTTCAAAGAAGAGAGAGAGTAGTAGAGAGTAGTAGAGTAGTAGAGAGTTAGTAGTAGAGTGAGTAGTAGAGAGTAGTAGAGAGTGAGTAGTAGAAAGAGTAGTAGAGAGTAGTATAGTAGTAGAGAGTGAGTAGTAGAGAGTGAGTAGTATAGAGTAGTAGAGAGCAAGTAGTAGAGAGTGAGTAGTGGAGAGTGAGTAGTAGAAAGTAGCAGAGAGCGGGTAGTAGAGAGTGAGTAATAGAGAGTGAATAGTAGAGAGTGAGTAGTAGAGAGAGAGAGTAGTAGAGGGTGAGTAGTAGAGAGTAGTAGAGTGAGTAGTAGAGAATGAGTAGTAGAGTGAGTAGTAGAGAATGAGTAGTAGAGAGTAAGCAGTAGAGAGTGAGTAGTAGAGAGTAGTAGAGAGTGAGTAGTAGAAAGTAGTAGAGAGTTAGTAGTAGAGAATGAGTAGCAGAGAGAGAGTAGTAGAGAGTAGTAGAGAGTGAGTAATAGAGTGAGTAGTGGAGAGAGAGAATAGCGTATTAGAGAGTGAGTAGTAGAGAGTGAGTAGTGGAGTGAGTAGTAGAGAGTGAGTAGTAGAGAGTAGTAGAGATAGAGTAGTAGAGAGTGATCAGCAGAGAGAGAGTAGTAGAGAGTAGTAGAGAGTGAGTAGTACAGTGAGTAGTAGAGAGAGAGTAGAGAGTAGTAGAGAGTGAGTAGTAGAGAGTGAGTAGCAGAGTGAGTAGTAGAGAGTGAGTAGTAGAGAGTAGTAGAGAGTAGTAGAGAGCAAGGAGTAGAGAGCAAGTAGTAGAGAGTGTGCAGTAGAGAGTGAGTAGTAGAGAGTAGTAGAGAGTGAGCAGAGAGAGAGTAGCAGCGAGTTTGAAGAAGAGAGAGAGTAGTAGAGAGTAGTAGAGTAGTAGAGAGTTAGTAGTAGAGTGAGTAGTAGAGAGTAGTAGAGAGTGAGTAGTAGAAAGAGTAGTAGAGAGTAGTAGAGTAGTAGAGAGTGAGTAGTAGAGAGTGAGTAGTATAGAGTAGTAGAGAGCAAGTAGTAGAGAGTGAGTAGTGGAGAGTGAGTAGTAGAAAGTAGCAGAGAGCGGGTAGTAGAGAGTGAGTAGTAGAGAGTGAATAGTAGAGAGTGAGTAGTAGAGAGAGAGTAGTAGAGGGTGAGTAGTAGAGAGTAGTAGAGTGAGTAGTAGAGAATGAGTAGTAGAGTGAGTAGTAGAGAATGAGTAGTAGAGAGTAAGCTGTAGAGAGTGAGTAGTAGAGAGTAGTAGAGAGTGAGTAGTAGAAAGTAGTAGAGAGTGAGTAGTAGAGAGTGAGTAGTAGAGAGAGAGTAGTAGAGAGTAGTATAGAGTGAGTAGTAAAGTAGTAGAGAGTAGTCAGTCAGTGTCAGTCTGTGTCCGTCAGTGTCAGTCAATCAGTGTCAGTCAGTGTCAGTCAGGCAGTGTCAATCAGTGTCAGTCAGTGTCAGCCAGTGTCAGTCAGTCAGTCAGTGTCAGTCAGACAGTGTCAGTCAGTCAGTGTCAGTCAATCAGTGTCAGTCACTCAGTGTCAGTCAATTAGTGTCAGTGTTAGTCAGTGTCATTGTCAGTCAGTGTCAGCTAGAGCAGCTCTGCTGACCAGGTTCTCTGTCTCTAAAGCAGCTCTGCTGACCTGGTTCTCTGGCTCTAAAGCAGCTCTGCTGACCTGGTTTCTCCCTCTAAATCAGCTCTGCTGACCTGGTTTCTCCCTCTAAATCAGCTCTGCTGACCTGGTTTCTCTGGCTCTACAGCAGGTCTGCTGACCTGGTTCTCTGGCTCTAGAGCTGCTCTGCTGACCTAGTTCTTAGGCTACAGAGCAGCTCTGCTGATCTAGTTCTCTGGCTCTACAACAGCTCTGCTGACCTGGTTCTCTGGCTCTAAAGCAGCTCTGCTGACCCAGTTCTATGGCTCTAAAGCAGTTCTTCTGATATGGTTCTCTGGCTCTAGAGCAGCTCTGCTGACCTGGTTCTCTCCCTAAAGAGCAGCTCTGCTGACCTGGTTCTCTCCCTCTAAAGCAGCTCTACTGACCTGGTTTATCTGGCTCTACAGCAGCTCTGCTGACCTGGTTCTCTCCCGCTAAAGCAGATCTACTGACCTGGTTTCTCTGGTTCTACAGCAGCTCTGCTGACCTGGTTCTCTGGCTCTAGAGCAGCTCTGCTGACCTGGTTCTTAGGCTCTACAGCAGCTCTGCTGACCTGTTTCTCTGGCTCTAGAACAGCTCTGCTGACCTTGTTCTCTGGCTCTAAATCGGCTCTGCTGGCCTGGTTCTCTGACTCTAAAGCAGCTCTGCTGTCCTGGTTCTCTCCCTCTAAAGCAGCTCTGCTGACCTGATTTCTCTGGCTCTACAACAGCTCTGCTGACCTGGTTCTCTTGCTCTAGAGCAGCTCTGCTGACCTAGTTCTAAGGCTCTAGAGCAGCTCTGCTGACCTGGGTCGCTGGCTCTACAACAGCTCTGCTGACCTGGTTCTCTGGCTCTAAAGCAGCTCTGCTGACCCGGTTCTATGGCTCTAAAGCAGTTCTGCTGACCTGGTTCTCTGACTCTACTGCAGCTCTGCTGACCTGGTCCCTTGGCTCTAAAGCAGCTCTGCTGACCTGGTTCTCTCTCTCTAAAGCAGCTCTGCTGACCTGGTTCTCTGCCTCTAGAGCAGCTCTGCCGACCTGGTTCTATGGTCTAAAGCAGCTCTGCTAACCTGGTTCTTTGGCTCTAGAGCAGCTCTGCTGACCTGATTCTCTGGCTCTAGAGCAGCTCTGCTGACCTGATTCTTAGGCTCTGGAGCAGCTCTGCTGACCTGGTTCTCTGGCTCTAAATCAGCTTTGCTGACCTGGTTCTCTGGCTCTAAAGCAGCTCTGCTGGCCTGGTTCTCTCCCTCTAAAGCAGCACTGCTGACCTGATTTCTCTGGCTCTACAGCAGCTCTGCTGACCTGGTTCTCTGGCTCTAGAGCAGCTCTGCTGACCTAGTTGTTAGGTTCTAGAGCAGCTCTGCTGACCTGTTTCTCTGGCTCTACAACAGCTCTGCTGACCTGGTTCTCTGGCTCTAAAGCAGCTCTGCTGACCCGGTTCTATGGCTCTAAAGCAGTTCTGCTGACCTGGTTCTCTGACTCTAGTGCAGCTCTGCTGGCCTGGTCCCTTGGCTGTAAAGCAGCTCTGCTGACATGGTTCTCTCCCTCTAAAGCAGCTCTGCTGACCTGGTTCTCTGCCTCTAGAGCAGCTCTGCTGACCTGGTTCTATGGCTCTAAAGCAGCTCTGCTGACCTGGTTCTCTGGCTCTAGAGCAGCTCTGCTGACCTGGTTCTCTGGCTCTAGATCAGCTCTGCTGACCTGGTTCTCTGGCACTAAAGCAGCTCTGCTGATCTGGTTCTCTCCGTCTAAAGCAGCTCTGCTGACCTGGTTTCTCTGGCTCTAGAGCAGCTCCTCTGACCTGGTTCTCTGGCAGCTCTAAAGCAGCTCTGCTGACCTAGTTCTCTCCCCCTTAAGCGGCTCTGCTGACCAGGTTCTCTTCCTCAAGAGCAGCTCTGCTGACCTGGTTCTCTGGCTCTAGAGCAGCTCTGCTGACCTGGTTCTCTGGCTCTAAAGCAGCTCTGCTGACCTGGTTCTCTCCCTCTAAAGAGCTCTGCTGACCTGGTTCTCTGGCTCTAAAGCAGTTCTGCTGACCTGGTTCTCTGCCTCTAGATCAGCTCTGCTGACCTGGTTCTATGGCTCTAAAGCAGCTCTGCTGAACTGGTTCTCTGGCTCTAGAGCAGCTCTGCTGGCCTGGTTTCTCTGGCTCTACCGCAGCTCTGCTGACCTGGTTCTTGGCCTCTAGAGAAGCTGTGCTGACCTGGGTCTCTGGCTCTAGAGCAGCTCTGCTGACCTGGGTCTCTGGTTCAGGAGCAGCTCTGCTGACCTGCTTCTTAGGCTACAGAGCAGCTCTGCTGATCTGGTTCTCTGGCTCTACAACAGCTCTGCTGACCTAGCTCTCTGGATCTAAAGCAGCTTTGCTGACCCGGTTCTATGGCTCTAAAGCAGTTCTGCTGATATGGTTCTCTGGCTCTAGAGCAGCTCTGCTGACCTGGTTCTGTCCCTATAGAGCAGCTCTGCTGACCTGGTTCTCTCCCTCTAAAGCAGCTCTACTGACCTGGTTTCTCTGGCTCTACATCAGCTCTGCTGACCTGATTCTTAGGCTCTAGAGCAGCTCTGCTGACCTGGTTCTCTGGCTCTAAATCAGCTCTGCTGACCTGGTTCTCTGGCTCTAAAGCAGCTCTGCTGGCCTGGTTCTCTGACTCTAAATCAGCTCTGCTGACCTGATTTCTCTGGCTCTACAGCAGCTCTGCTGACCTGGTTCACTGGCGCTAGAGCAGCTCTGCTGACCTGTTTCTCTGGCTCTACAACAGCTCTGCTGACCTGGTTCTCTGGCTCTAAAGCAGCTCTGCTTACCCGGTTCTATGGCTCTAAAGCAGTTCTGCTGACCTGGTTCTCTGACTCTAGTGCAGCTCTGCTGACCTGGTCCCTTGGCTCTAAAGCATCTCTGCTGACCTGGTTCTCTCCCTCTAAAGCAGCTCTGCTGACATGGTTCTCTGCCTCTAGAGCAGCTCTGCTGACCTGGTTCTATGGCTCTAAAGCAGCTCTGCTGGCCTGGTTCTCTGGCTCTAGAGCAGCTCTGCTGACCTGGTTCTCTGGCACTAAAGCAGCTCTGCTGATCTGGTTCTCTCCCTCTAAAGCAGCTCTGCTGACCTGGTTTCTCTGGCTCTAGAGCAGCTCTGCTGACCTGGTTCTCTGGTAGCTCTAAAGCAGCTCTGCTGACCTGGATCTCTCCCTCTAAAGCAGCTCTGCTGACCTGGTTCTCTGCCTCAAGAGCAGCTACACTGACTTGGTTCTCTGGCTCTAAAGCACCTCTGCTGACCTGGTTCTATGGCTCTAAAGCAGCTCTGCTGACCTGGTTCTCTGGCTCTAGAGCAGCTCTGCTGACCTGGTTATCTGGCTCTAAAGCAGCTCTGCTGACCTGGTTCCCTCCCTCTAAAGAGCTCTGCTGACCTGGTTCTCTGGCTCTAAAGCAGTTCTGCCAACCTGGTTCTCTGCCTCTAGAGCAGCTCTGCTGACCTGGTTCTATGGCTCTAAAGCAGCTCGGCTGACCTGGTTCTCTGGCTCTAGAGCAGCTCTACTGACCTGGTTATCTGGCTCTAAAGCAGCTCTGCTGACCCGGTTCTCTGGCTCTAAAGCAGCTCTGAGGACCCAGTTCTATGGCTCTAAAGCAGTTCTGCTGATATGGTTCTCTGGCTCTAGAGCAGCTCTGCTGACCTGGTTCTCTCCCTAAAGAGCAGCTCTGCTGACCTGGTTCTCTCCCTCTAAAGCAGCTCTACTGACCTGGTTTCTCTTGCTCTACAGCAGCTCTGCTGACCTGGTTATCTCCCGCAAAAGCAGCTCTACTGACCTGGTTTCTCTGGCTCTACAGCAGCTCTGCTGACCTGGATCTCTGGCTCTAGAGCAGCTCTGCTGACCTGGTTCTTAGGCTCTACAGCAGCTCTGCTGACCTGTTTCTCTGGATCAAGAGCGGCTCTGCTGACCTGGTTCTCTGGCTCTAAATCAGCTCTGCTGACCTTGTTCTCTGACTCTAAAAAAGGCTCTGCTGGCCTGGTTCTCTGACTCTAAAGCAGCTCTGCTGACCTGGTTCTCTCCCTCTAAAGCAGCTCTGCTGACCTGATTTCTCTGGCTCTACAGCCGCTCTGCTGACCTGGTTCTCTGGCTCTAGAGAAGCTCTGCTGACCTGATTCTTAGGCTCTAGAGCAGCTCTGCTGACCTGGTTCTCTGGCTCTAAATCAGCTCTGCTGATCTGGTTCTCTGGCTCTAAAGCAGCTCTGCTGGCCTGGTTCTCTGACTCTAAAGCAGCTCTGCTGACCTGGTTCTCTCCCTCTAAAGCAGCTCTGCTGACCTGATTTCTCTGACTCTACACCAGCTCTGCTGACCTGGTTCTCTGGCTCTAGAGCAGCTCTGCTGAACTAGTTCTTAGGTTCTAGAGCAGCTCTGCTGACCTGTTTCTCTGGCTCTACAACAGCTCTGCTGACCTGGTTCTCTGGCTCTAAAGCAGCTCTGCTGACCCGGTTCTATGGCTCTAAAGCAGTTCTGCTGACCTGGTTCTCTGACTCTAGTGCAGCTCTGCTGACCTGGTCCCTTGGCTCTAAAGCAGCTCTGCTGACCTGGTTCTCTCCCTCTAAAGCAGCTCTGCTGACCTGGTTCTCTGCCTCTAGAGCAGCTCTGTTGACCTGGTTCTATGGCTCTAAAGCAGCTCTGCTGACCTGGTTCTCTGGCTCTAGAGCAGCTCTGCTGACCTGGTTCTCTGGCTCTAAAGCAGCTCTGCTGATCTGGTTCTCTCCCTCTAAAGCAGCTCTGCTGACCTGGTTTCTCTGGCTTTAGAGCAGCTCTACTGACCTGGTTCTCTGGCTCTAAAGCAGCTCTGCTGACCCGGTTCTCTGGCTCTAAAGCAGCTCTGCGGACCCAGTTCTATGGCTCTAAAGCAGTTCTGCTGATATAGTTCTCTGGCTCTAGAGCAGCTCTGCTGACCTGGTTCTCTCCCTAAAGAGCAGCTCTGCTGACCTGGTTCTCTCCCTCTAAAGCAGCTCTACTGACCTGGTTTCTCTGTCTCTACAGCAGCTCTGCTGACCTGGTTCTCTCCCGCAAAAGCAGCTCTACTGACCTGGTTTCTCTGGCTTTACAGCAGCTCTGCTGATCTTGTTCTCTCCCGCAAAAGCAGCTCTACTGACCTGGTTTCTCTGGCTCTACAGCAGCTCTGCTGACCTGGATCTCTGGCTCTAGAGCAGCTCTGCTGACCTGGTTCTTAGGCTCTACAGCAGCTCTGCTGACCTGTTTCTCTGGCTCTAGAGCGGCTCTGCTGACCTGGTTCTCTGGCTCTAAATCAGCTCTGTTGACCTTGTTCTCTGACTCTAAATCAGCTCTGCTGGCCTGGTTCTCTGACACTAAAGCAGCTCTGCTGACCTGGTTCTCTCCCTCTAAAGCAGATCTGCTGACCTGATTTCTCTGGCTCTACAGCCGCTCTGCTGACCTGGTTCTCTGGCTCTAGAGCAGCTCTGCTGACCTAGTTCTTAGGCTCTAGAGCAGCTCTGCTAACCTGGTTCTCTGGCTCTACAACAGCTCTGCTGACCTGGTTCTCTGGCTCTAAAGCAGCTCTGCTGACCCGGTTCTATGGCTCTAAAGCAGTTCTGCTGACCTGGTTCTCTGGCTCTGGAGCAGCTCTACTGACCTGGTCCCTTGGCTCTAAAGCAGCTCTGCTGACCTGGTTCTCTCCCTCTAAAGCAGCTCTGCTGACCTGTTTCTCTGGCTCTAGAGCAGCTCTGCTGACCTGGTTTTCTGGCTCTAAATCAGCTCTGCTGACCTTGTTCTCTGACTCTAAATCAGCTCTGCTGGCCTGGTTCTCTGACTCTAAAGCAGCTCTGCTGACCTGGTTCTCTCCCTCTAAAGCAGCTCTGCTGACCTGATTTCTCTGGCTCTACAGCCGCTCTGCTGACCTGGTTCTCTGGCTCTGGAGCAGCTCTGCTGACCTAGTTCTTAGGCTCTAGAGCAGCTCTGCTGACCTGGTTCTCTGGCTCTACAACAGCTCTGCTGACCTGGTTCTCTGGCTCTAAAGCAGCTCTGCTGACCCGGTTCTATGGCTCTAAAGCAGTTCTGCTGACCTGGGTCTCTGACTCTAGTGCAGCTCTGCTGACCTGGTCCCTTGGCTCTAAAGCAGCTCTGCTGACCTGGTTCTCTCCCTCTAAAGCAGCTCTGCTGACCTGGTTCTCTGCCTCTAGAGCAGCTCTGCTGACCTGGTTCTATGGCTCTAAAGCAGCTCTGCGGACCTGGTTCTCTGGCTCTAGAGCAGCTCTGCTGACTTGGTTTTCTGGCTCTAAGGCAGCTCTGTGGACCCAGTTCTATGGCTCTAAAGCAGTTCTGCTGATATGGTTCTCTGGCTCTAGAGCAGCTCTGCTGACCTGGTTCTCCCCCTAAAGAGCAGCTCTGCTGACCTGGTTCTCTCCCTCTAAAGCAGCTCTACTGACCTGGTTTCTCTGGCTCTACAGCAGCTCTGCTGACCTGGTTCTCTCCCGCAAAAGCAGCTCTACTGACCTGGTTTCTCTGGCTCTACAGCAGCTCTGCTGACCTGGATCTCTGGCTCTAGAGCAGCTCTGCTGACCTGGTTCTTAGGCTCTACAGCAGCTCTGCTGACCTGTTTCTCTGGATCTAGAGCGGCTCTGCTGACCTGGTTCTCTGGCTCTAAATCAGCTCTGCTGACCTTGTTCTCTGACTCTAAAAAAGGCTCTGCTGGCCTGGTTCTCTGACTCTAAAGCAGCTCTGCTGACCTGGTTCTCTCCCTCTAAAGCAGCTCTGCTGACCTGATTTCTCTGGCTCTACAGCCGCTCTGCTGACCTGGTTCTCTGGCTCTAGAGAAGCTCTGCTGACCTGATTCTTAGGCTCTAGAGCAGCTCTGCTGACCTGGTTCTCTGGCTCTAAATCAGCTCTGCTGATCTGGTTCTCTGGCTCTAAAGCAGCTCTGCTGGCCTGGTTCTCTGACTCTAAAGCAGCTCTGCTGACCTGGTTCTCTCCCTCTAAAGCAGCTCTGCTGACCTGATTTCTCTGACTCTACACCAGCTCTGCTGACCTGGTTCTCTGGCTCTAGAGCAGCTCTGCTGAACTAGTTCTTAGGTTCTAGAGCAGCTCTGCTGACCTGTTTCTCTGGCTCTACAACAGCTCTTCTGACCTGGTTCTCTGGATCTAAAGCAGCTCTGCTGACCCGGTTCTATGGCTCTGAAGCAGTTCTGCTGACCTGGTTCTCTGACTCTAGTGCAGCTCTGCTGACCTGGTCCCTTGGCTCTAAAGCAGCTCTGCTGACCTGGTTCTCTCCCTCTAAAGCAGCTCTGCTGACCTGGTTCTCTGCCTCTAGAGCAGCTCTGTTGACCTGGTTCTATGGCTCTAAAGCAGCTCTGCTGACCTGGTTCTCTGGCTCTAGAGCAGCTCTGCTGACCTGGTTCTCTGGCTCTAAAGCAGCTCTGCTGATCTGGTTCTCTCCCTCTAAAGCAGCTCTGCTGACCTGGTTTCTCTGGCTTTAGAGCAGCTCTACTGACCTGGTTCTCTGGCTCTAAAGCAGCTCTGCTGACCCGGTTCTCTGGCTCTAAAGCAGCTCTGCGGACCCAGTTCTATGGCTCTAAAGCAGTTCTGCTGATATAGTTCTCTGGCTCTAGAGCAGCTCTGCTGACCTGGTTCTCTCCCTAAAGAGCAGCTCTGCTGACCTGGTTCTCTCCCTCTAAAGCAGCTCTACTGACCTGGTTTCTCTGTCTCTACAGCAGCTCTGCTGACCTGGTTCTCTCCCGCAAAAGCAGCTCTACTGACCTGGTTTCTCTGGCTTTACAGCAGCTCTGCTGATCTGGTTCTCTCCCGCAAAAGCAGCTCTACTGACCTGGTTTCTCTGGCTCTACAGCAGCTCTGCTGACCTGGATCTCTGGCTCTAGAGCAGCTCTGCTGACCTGGTTCTTAGGCTCTACAGCAGCTCTGCTGACCTGTTTCTCTGGCTCTAGAGCGGCTCTGCTGACCTGGTTCTCTGGCTCTAAATCAGCTCTGTTGACCTTGTTCTCTGACTCTAAATCAGCTCTGCTGGCCTGGTTCTCTGACACTAAAGCAGCTCTGCTGACCTGGTTCTCTCCCTCTAAAGCAGCTCTGCTGACCTGATTTCTCTGGCTCTACAGCCGCTCTGCTGACCTGGTTCTCTGGCTCTAGAGCAGCTCTGCTGACCTAGTTCTTAGGCTCTAGAGCAGCTCTGCTAACCTGGTTCTCTGGCTCTACAACAGCTCTGCTGACCTGGTTCTCTGGCTCTAAAGCAGCTCTGCTGACCCGGTTCTATGGCTCTAAAGCAGTTCTGCTGACCTGGTTCTCTGACTCTAGTGCAGCTCTACTGACCTGGTCCCTTGGCTCTAAAGCAGCTCTGCTGACCTGGTTCTCTCCCTCTAAAGCAGCTCTGCTGACCTGTTTCTCTGGCTCTAGAGCAGCTCTGCTGACCTGGTTTTCTGGCTCTAAATCAGCTCTGCTGACCTTGTTCTCTGACTCTAAATCAGCTCTGCTGGCCTGGTTCTCTGACTCTAAAGCAGCTCTGCTGACCTGGGTCTCTCCCTCTAAAGCAGCTCTGCTGACCTGATTTCTCTGGCTCTACAGCCGCTCTGCTGACCTGGTTGTCTGGCTCTGGAGCAGCTCTGCTGACCTAGTTCTTAGGCTCTAGAGCAGCTCTGCTGACCTGGTTCTCTGGCTCTACAACAGCTCTGCTGACCTGGTTCTCTGGCTCTAAAGCAGCTCTGCTGACCCGGTTCTATGGCTCTAAAGCAGTTCTGCTGACCTGGGTCTCTGACTCTAGTGCAGCTCTGCTGACCTGGTCCCTTGGCTCTAAAGCAGCTCTGCTGACCTGGTTCTCTCCCTCTAAAGCAGCTCTGCTGACCTGGTTCTCTGCCTCTAGAGCAGCTCTGCTGACCTGGTTCTATGGCTCTAAAGCAGCTCTGCGGACCTGGTTCTCTGGCTCTAGAGCAGCTCTGCTGACTTGGTTTTCTGGCTCTAAGGCAGCTCTGTGGACCCAGTTCTATGGCTCTAAAGCAGTTCTGCTGATATGGTTCTCTGGCTCTAGAGCAGCTCTGCTGACCTGGTTCTCTCCCTAAAGAGCAGCTCTGCTGACCTGGTTCTCTCCCTCTAAAGCAGCTCTACTGACCTGGTTTCTCTGGCTCTACAGCAGCTCTGCTGACCTGGTTCTCTCCCGCAAAAGCAGCTCTACTGACCTGGTTTCTCTGGCTCTACAGCAGCTCTGCTGACCTGGATCTCTGGCTCTAGAGCAGCTCTGCTGACCTGGTTCTTAGGCTCTACAGCAGCTCTGCTGACCTGTTTCTCTGGATCTAGAGCGGCTCTGCTGACCTGGTTCTCTGGCTCTAAATCAGCTCTGCTGACCTTGTTCTCTGACTCTAAAAAAGGCTCTGCTGGCCTGGTTCTCTGACTCTAAAGCAGCTTTGCTGACCTGGTTCTCTCCCTCTAAAGCAGCTCTGCTGACCTGATTTCTCTGGCTCTACAGCCGCTCTGCTGACCTGGTTCTCTGGCTCTAGAGAAGCTCTGCTGACCTGATTCTTAGGCTCTAGAGCAGCTCTGCTGACCTGGTTCTCTGGCTCTAAATCAGCTCTGCTGATCTGGTTCTCTGGCTCTAAAGCAGCTCTGCTGGCCTGGTTCGCTGACTCTAAAGCAGCTCTGCTGACCTGGTTCTCTCCCTCTAAAGCAGCTGTGCTGACCTGATTTCTCTGACTCTACACCAGCTCTGCTGACCTGGTTCTCTGGCTCTAGAGCAGCTCTGCTGAACTAGTTCTTAGGTTCTAGAGCAGCTCTGCTGACCTGTTTCTCTGGCTCTACAACAGCTCTGCTGACCTGGTTCTCTGGATCTAAAGCAGCTCTGCTGACCCGGTTCTATGGCTCTAAAGCAGTTCTGCTGACCTGGTTCTCTGACTCTAGTGCAGCTCTGCTGACCTGGTCCCTTGGCTCTAAAGCAGCTCTGCTGACCTGGTTCTCTCCCTCTAAAGCAGCTCTGCTGACCTGGTTCTCTGCCTCTAGAGCAGCTCTGTTGACCTGGTTCTATGGCTCTAAAGCAGCTCTGCTGACCTGGTTCTCTGGCTCTAGAGCAGCTCTGCTGACCTGGTTCTCTGGCTCTAAAGCAGCTCTGCTGATCTGGTTCTCTCCCTCTAAAGCAGCTCTGCTGACCTGGTTTCTCTGGCTTTAGAGCAGCTCTACTGACCTGGTTCTCTGGCTCTAAAGCAGCTCTGCTGACCCGTTCTCTGGCTCTAGAGCAGCTCTGCTGACCTAGTTCTTAGGCTCTAGAGCAGCTCTGCTAACCTGGTTCTCTGGCTCTACAACAGCTCTGCTGACCTGGTTCTCTGGCTCTAAAGCAGCTCTGCTGACCCGGTTCTATGGCTCTAAAGCAGTTCTGCTGACCTGGTTCTCTGACTCTAGTGCAGCTCTACTGACCTGGTCCCTTGGCTCTAAAGCAGCTCTGCTGACCTGGTTCTCTCCCTCTAAAGCAGCTCTGCTGACCTGTTTCTCTGGCTCTAGAGCAGCTCTGCTGACCTGGTTTTCTGGCTCTAAATCAGCTCTGCTGACCTTGTTCTCTGACTCTAAATCAGCTCTGCTGGCCTGGTTCTCTGACTCTAAAGCAGCTCTGCTGACCTGGTTCTCTCCCTCTAAAGCAGCTCTGCTGACCTGATTTCTCTGGCTCTACAGCCGCTCTGCTGACCTGGTTCTCTGGCTCTGGAGCAGCTCTGCTGACCTAGTTCTTAGGCTCTAGAGCAGCTCTGCTGACCTGGTTCTCTGGCTCTACAACAGCTCTGCTGACCTGGTTCTCTGGCTCTAAAGCAGCTCTGCTGACCCGGTTCTATGGCTCTAAAGCAGTTCTGCTGACCTGGGTCTCTGACTCTAGTGCAGCTCTGCTGACCTGGTCCCTTGGCTCTAAAGCAGCTCTGCTGACCTGGTTCTCTCCCTCTAAAGCAGCTCTGCTGACCTGGTTCTCTGCCTCTAGAGCAGCTCTGCTGACCTGGTTCTATGGCTCTAAAGCAGCTCTGCGGACCTGGTTCTCTGGCTCTAGAGCAGCTCTGCTGACTTGGTTTTCTGGCTCTAAGGCAGCTCTGTGGACCCAGTTCTATGGCTCTAAAGCAGTTCTGCTGATATGGTTCTCTGGCTCTAGAGCAGCTCTGCTGACCTGGTTCTCTCCCTAAAGAGCAGCTCTGCTGACCTGGTTCTCACCCTCTAAAGCAGCTCTACTGACCTGGTTTCTCTGGCTCTACAGCAGCTCTGCTGACCTGGTTCTCTCCCGCAAAAGCAGCTCTACTGACCTGGTTTCTCTGGCTCTACAGCAGCTCTGCTGACCTGGATCTCTGGCTCTAGAGCAGCTCTGCTGACCTGGTTCTTAGGCTCTACAGCAGCTCTGCTGACCTGTTTCTCTGGATCTAGAGCGGCTCTGCTGACCTGGTTCTCTGGCTCTAAATCAGCTCTGCTGACCTTGTTCTCTGACTCTAAAAAAGGCTCTGCTGGCCTGGTTCTCTGACTCTAAAGCAGCTCTGCTGACCTGGTTCTCTCCCTCTAAAGCAGCTCTGCTGACCTGATTTCTCTGGCTCTACAGCCGCTCTGCTGACCTGGTTCTCTGGCTCTAGAGAAGCTCTGCTGACCTGATTCTTAGGCTCTAGAGCAGCTCTGCTGACCTGGTTCTCTGGCTCTAAATCAGCTCTGCTGATCTGGTTCTCTGGCTCTAAAGCAGCTCTGCTGGCCTGGTTCTCTGACTCTAAAGCAGCTCTGCTGACCTGGTTCTCTCCCTCTAAAGCAGCTCTGCTGACCTGATTTCTCTGATTCTACACCAGCTCTGCTGACCTGGTTCTCTGGCTCTAGAGCAGCTCTGCTGAACTAGTTCTTAGGTTCTAGAGCAGCTCTGCTGACCTGTTTCTCTGGCTCTACAACAGCTCTGCTGACCTGGTTCTCTGGATCTAAAGCAGCTCTGCTGACCCGGTTCTATGGCTCTAAAGCAGTTCTGCTGACCTGGTTCTCTGACTCTAGTGCAGCTCTGCTGACCTGGTCCCTTGGCTCTAAAGCAGCTCTGCTGACCTGGTTCTCTCCCTCTAAAGCAGCTCTGCTGACCTGGTTCTCTGCCTCTAGAGCAGCTCTGTTGACCTGGTTCTATGGCTCTAAAGCAGCTCTGCTGACCTGGTTCTCTGGCTCTAGAGCAGCTCTGCTGACCTGGTTCTCTGGCTCTAAAGCAGCTCTGCTGATCTGGTTCTCTCCCTCTAAAGCAGCTCTGCTGACCTGGTTTCTCTGGCTTTAGAGCAGCTCTACTGACCTGGTTCTCTGGCTCTAAAGCAGCTCTGCTGACCCGGTTCTCTGGCTCTAAAGCAGCTCTGCGGACCCAGTTCTATGGCTCTAAAGCAGTTCTGCTGATATAGTTCTCTGGCTCTAGAGCAGCTCTGCTGACCTGGTTCTCTCCCTAAAGAGCAGCTCTGCTGACCTGGTTCTCTCCCTCTAAAGCAGCTCTACTGACCTGGTTTCTCTCTCTCTACAGCAGCTCTGCTGACCTGGTTCTCTCCCGCAAAAGCAGCTCTACTGACCTGGTTTCTCTGGCTTTACAGCAGCTCTGCTGATCTGGTTCTCTCCCGCAAAAGCAGCTCTACTGACCTGGTTTCTCTGGCTCTACAGCAGCTCTGCTGACCTGGATCTCTGGCTCTAGAGCAGCTCTGCTGACCTGGTTCTTAGGCTCTACAGCAGCTCTGCTGACCTGTTTCTCTGGCTCTAGAGCGGCTCTGCTGACCTGGTTCTCTGGCTCTAAATCAGCTCTGTTGACCTTGTTCTCTGACTCTAAATCAGCTCTGCTGGCCTGGTTCTCTGACACTAAAGCAGCTCTGCTGACCTGGTTCTCTCCCTCTAAAGCAGCTCTGCTGACCTGATTTCTCTGGCTCTACAGCCGCTCTGCTGACCTGGTTCTCTGGCTCTAGAGCAGCTCTGCTGACCTAGTTCTTAGGCTCTAGAGCAGCTCTGCTAACCTGGTTCTCTGGCTCTACAACAGCTCTGCTGACCTGGTTCTCTGGCTCTAAAGCAGCTCTGCTGACCCGGTTCTATGGCTCTAAAGCAGTTCTGCTGACCTGGTTCTCTGACTCTAGTGCAGCTCTACTGACCTGGTCCCTTGGCTCTAAAGCAGCTCTGCTGACCTGGTTCTCTCCCTCTAAAGCAGCTCTGCTGACCTGTTTCTCTGGCTCTAGAGCAGCTCTGCTGACCTGGTTTTCTGGCTCTAAATCAGCTCTGCTGACCTTGTTCTCTGACTCTAAATCAGCTCTGCTGGCCTGGTTCTCTGACTCTAAAGCAGCTCTGCTGACCTGGTTCTCTCCCTCTAAAGCAGCTCTGCTGACCTGATTTCTCTGGCTCTACAGCCGCTCTGCTGACCTGGTTCTCTGGCTCTGGAGCAGCTCTGCTGACCTAGTTCTTAGGCTCTAGAGAAGCTCTGCTGACCTGGTTCTCTGGCTCTACAACAGCTCTGCTGACCTGGTTCTCTGGCTCTAAAGCAGCTCTGCTGACCCGGTTCTATGGCTCTAAAGCAGTTCTGCTGACCTGGGTCTCTGACTCTAGTGCAGCTCTGCTGACCTGGTCCCTTGGCTCTAAAGCAGCTCTGCTGACCTGGTTCTCTCCCTCTAAAGCACCTCTGCTGACCTGGTTCTCTGCCTCTAGAGCAGCTCTGCTGACCTGGTTCTATGGCTCTAAAGCAGCTCTGCTGACCTGGTTCTCTGGCTCTAGAGCAGCTCTGCTGACTTGGTTTTCTGGCTCTAAAGCAGCTCTGCTGATCTGGTACTCTCTCTCTAAAGCAGCTCTGCTGACCTGGTTTCTATGGCTTTAGAGCAACTCTGCTGACCTGGTTCTCTAGCTCTAAAGCAGCTCTGCTGACCTGGTTCTCTCCCTCTAAAGCAGCTCTGCTGACCTGATTTCTCTGGCTCTAAAGCACCTCTGCTGACCTGGTTCTATGGCTCTAAAGCAGCTCCGCTGACCTGGTTCTCTGGCTCTAGAGCAGCTCTGCTGACCTGGTTCTCTGGCTCTAAAGCAGCTCTGCTGACCTGGTTCTCTCCCTCTTAACAGCTCTGCTGACCTGGTTCTCTGGCTCTAAAGCAGTTCTGCCGACCTGGTTCTCTGCCTCTAGAGCAGATCTGCTGACCTAGTTCTATGGCTCTAAAGCAGCTCTGCTGACCTGGTTCTCTGGCTCTAGAGCAGCTCTACTGACCTGGTTCTCTGGCTCTAAAGCAGCTCTGCTGACTCGGTTCTCTGGCTCTAAAGCAGCTCTGCGGACACAGTTCTATGGCTCTAAAGCAGTTCTGCTGATATGGTTCTCTGGCTCTAGAGCAGCTCTGCTGACCTGGTTCTCTCCCTAAAGAGTAGCTCTGCTGACCTGGTTCTCTTCCTCTAAAGCAGCTCTACTGACCTGGTTTCTCTGTCTCTATAGCAGCTCTGCTGACCTGGTTCTCTCCCGCAAAAGCAGCTCTACTGACCTGGTTTTTCTGGCTCTACAGCAGCTCTGCTGACCTGGTTCTCTCCCGCAAAAGCAGCTCTACTGACCTGGTTTCTCTGGCTCTACAGCAGCTCTGCTGACCTGGATCTCTGGCTCTAGAGCAGCTCTGCTGACCTGTTTCTCTGGCTCTAGAGCGGCTCTGCTGACCTGGTTCTCTGGCTCTAAATCAGCTCTGTTGACCTTGTTCTCTGACTCTAAATCAGCTCTGCTGGCCTGGTTCTCTGACACTAAAGCAGCTCTGCTGACCTGGTTCTCTCCCTCTAAAGCAGCTCTGCTGACCTGATTTCTCTGGCTCTACAGCCGCTCTGCTGACCTAGCTCTTAGGCTTTAGAGCAGCTCTGCTAACCTGGTTCTTTAGCTCTACAACAGCTCTGCTGACCTGGTTCTCTGGCTCTAAAGCAGCTCTACTGACCCGGTTCTATGGCTCTAAAGCAGTTCTGCTGACCTGGTTCTCTGACTCTAGTGCAGCTCTACTGACCTGGTCCCTTGGCTCTAAAGCAGCTCTGCTGACCTGGTTCTCTCCCTCTAAAGCAGCTCTGCTGACCTGGTTCTCTGCCTCTAGAGCAGCTCTGCTGACCTGGTTCTATGGCTCTAAAGCAGCTCTGCTGACCTGGTTCTCTGACTCTAGTGCAGATCTACTGACCTGGTCCCTTGGCTCTAAAGCAGCTCTGCTGACCTGGTTCTCTCCCTCTAAAGCAGCTCTGCTGACCTGGTTCTCTGCCTCTAGAGCAGCTCTGCTGACCTGGTTCTATGGCTCTAAAGCAGCTCTGCTGACCTGGTTGTCTGACTCTAGAGCAGCTCTGCTGACTTGGTTTTCTGGCTCTAATGCAGCTCTGCTGATCTGGTACTCTCCCTCTAAAGCAGCTTTGCTGACCTGGTTTCTCTGGCTTTAGAGGAACTCTGCTGACCTGGTTCTCTAGCTCTAAAGCAGCTCTGCTGACCTGGTTCTCTCCCTCTAAAGCATCTCTGCTGACCTGATTTCTCTGGCTCTAAAGCACCTCTGCTGACCTGGTTCTATGGCTCTAAAGCAGCTCTGCTGACCTGGTTCTCTGGCTCTAGAGCTGCTCTGCTGACCTGGTTCTCTGGCTCTAAAGCAGCTCTGCTGACCTGGTTCTCTCCCTCTTAAGAGCTCTGCTGACCTGGTTCTCTGGCTCTAAAGCAGTTCTGCCGACCTGGTTCTCTGCCTCTAGAGCAGCTCTGCTGACCTGGTTCTATGGCTCTAAAGCAGCTCTGCTGACCTGGTTCTCTGGCTCTAGAGCAGCTCTACTGACCTGGTTCTCTGGCTCTAAAGCAGCTCTGCTGACCCGGTTCTCTGGCTCTAAAGCAGGTCTGCGGACCCAGTTCTATGGCTCTAAAGCAGTTCTGCTGATATGGTGCTCTGGCTCTAGAGCAGCACTGCTGACCTGGTTCTCTCCCTAAAGAGCAGCTCTGCTGACCTGGTTCTCTCCCTCTAAAGCAGCTCTACTGACCTGGTTTCTCTGTCTCTATAGCAGCTCTGCTGACCTGGTTCTCTCCCGCAAAAGCAGCTCTACTGACCTGGTTTTTTTGGCTCTACTGCAGCTCTGCTGACCTGGTTCTCTCCCGCAAAAGCAGCTCTACTGACCTGGTTTCTCTGGCTCTACAGCAGCTCTGCTGACCTGGATCTCTGGCTCTAGAGCAGCTCTGCTGACCTGGTTCTTAGGCTCTACAGCAGCTCTGCTGACCTGTTTCTCTGGCTCTAGAGCGGCTCTGCTGACCTGGTTCTCTGGCTCTAATTCAGCTCTGTAGACCTTGTTCTCTGACTCTAAATCAGCTCTGCTGGCCTGGTTCTCTGACACTAAAGCTGCTCTGCTGACCTGGTTCTCTCCCTCTAAAGCAGCTCTGCTGGCCTGATTTCTCTGGCTCTACAGCCGCTCTGCTGACCTGGTTCTCTCGCTCTAGAGCAGCTCTGCTGACCTAGTTCTTAGGCTCTAGAGCAGCTCTGCTAACCTGGTTCTTTGGCTCTACAACAGCTCTGCTGACCTGGTTCTCTGGCTCTAAAGCAGCTCTACTGACCCGGTTCTATGGCTCTAAAGCAGTTCTGCTGACCTGGTTCTCTGACTCTAGTGCAGCTCTACTGACCTGGTCCCTTGGCTCTAAAGCAGCTCTGCTGACCTGGTTCTCTCCCTCTAAAGCAGCTCTGCTGACCTGGTTCTCTGCCTCTAGAGCAGCTCTGCTGACCTGGTTCTATGGCTCTAAAGCAGCTCTGCTGACCTGGTTCTCTGACTCTAGAGCAGCTCTGCTGACTTGGTTTTCTGGCTCTAAAGCAGCTCTGCTGATCTGGTACTCTCCCTCTAAAGCAGCTCTGCTGACCTGGTTTCTCTGGCTTTAGAGCAACTCTGCTGACCTGGTTCTCTAGCTCTAAAGCAGCTCTGCTGACCTGGTTCTCTCCCTCTAAAGCAGCTCTGCTGACCTGATTTCTCTGGCTCTAAAGCACCTCTGCTGACCTGGTTCTATGTCTCTAAAGCAGCTCTGCTGACCTGGTTCTCTGGCTCTAGAGCAGCTCTGCTGACCTGGTTCTCTGGCTCTAAAGCAGCTCTGCTGACCTGGTTCTCTCCCTCTTAAGAGCTCTGCTGACCTGGTTCTCTGGCTCTAAAGCAGTTCTGCCGACCTTGTTCTCTGCCTCTAGAGCAGCTCTGCTGACCTGGTTCTATGGCTCTAAAGCAGCTCTGCTGACCTGGTTCTCTGGCTCTAGAGCAGCTCTACTGACCTGGTTCTCTGGCTCTAAAGCAGCTCTGCTGACCCGGTTCTCTGGCTCTAAAGCAGCTCTGCGGACCCAGTTCTATGGCTCTAAAGCAGTTCTGCTGATATGGTTCTCTGGCTCTAGAGCAGCTCTGCTGACCTGGTTCTCTCCCTAAAGAGCAGCTCTGCTGACCTGGTTCTCTCCCTCTAAAGCAGCTCTACTGGCCTGATTTCTCTGGCTCTACAGCAGCTCTGCTGACCTGGTTCTCTCCCGCAAAAGCAGCTCTACTGACCTGGTTTCTCTGGCTCTACAGCAGCTCTGCTGACCTGGTTCTCTCCCGCAAAAGCAGCTCTACTGACCTTGTTTCTCTGGTTCTACAGCAGCTCTGCTGACCTGGATCTCTGGCTCTAGAGCAGCTCTGCTGACCTGGTTCTTAGGCTCTACAGCAGCTCTGCTGACCTGTTTCTCTGGCTCTAGAGCAGCTCTGCTGACCTGGTTTTCTGGCTCTAAATCAGCTCTGCTGACCTTGTTCTCTGACTCTAAATCAGCTCTGCTGGCCTGGTTCTCTGACTCTAAAGCAGCTCTGCTGACCTGGTTCTCTCCCTCTAAAGCAGCTCTGCTGACCTGATTTCTCTGGCTCTACAGCCGCTCTGCTGACCTGGTTCTCTGGCTCTAGAGCAGCTCTGCTGACCTAGTTCTTAGGCTCTAGAGCAGCTCTGCTGACCTGGTTCTCTGGCTCTACAACAGCTCTGCTGACCTGGTTCTCTGGCTCTAAAGCAGCTCTGCTGACCCGGTTCTATGGCTCTAAAGCAGTTCTGCTGACCTGGGTCTCTGACTCTAGTGCAGCTCTGCTGACCTGGTCCCTTGGCTCTAAAGCAGCTCTGCTGACCTGGTTCTCTCTCTCTAAAGCAGCTCTGCTGACCTGGTTCTCTGCCTCTAGAGCAGCTTTGCTGACCTGGTTCTATGGCTCTAAAGCAGCTCTGCTGACCTGGTTCTCTGGCTCTAGAGCAGCTCTGCTGACTTGGTTTTCTGGCTCTAAAGCAGCTCTACTGATCTGGTTCTCTCCCTCTAAAGCAGCTCTGCTGACCTGGTTTCTCTGGCTTTAGAGCAACTCTGCTGACCTGGTTCTCTAGCTCTAAAGCAGCTCTGCTGACCTGGTTTCTCTGGCTCTACAGCAGCTCTGCTGACCTGGTTCTCTCCCGCAAAAGCAGCTCTACTGACCTGGTTTCTCTGGCTCTACAGCAGCTCTGCTGACCTGGATCTCTGGCTCTAGAGCAGCTCTGCTGACCTGGTTCTTAGGCTCTACAGCAGCTCTGCTGACCTGTTTCTCTGGCTCTAGAGCGGCTCTGCTGACCTGGTTCTCTGGCTCTAAATCAGCTCTGTTGACCTTGTTCTCTGACTCTAAATCAGCTCTGCTGGCCTGGTTCTCTGACACTAAAGCAGCTCTGCTGACCTGGTTCTCTCCCTCTAAAGCAGCTCTGCTGACCTGATTTCTCTGGCTCTACAGCCGCTCTGCTGACCTGGTTCTCTGGCTCTAGAGCAGCTCTGCTGACCTAGTTCTTAGGCTCTAGAGCAGCTCTGCTAACCTGGTTCTTTGGCTCTACAACAGCTCTGCTGACCTGGTTCTCTGGCTCTAAAGCAGCTCTACTGACCCGGTTCTATGGCTCTAAAGCAGTTCTGCTGACCTGGTTCTCTGACTCTAGTGCAGCTCTACTGACCTGGTCCCTTGGCTCTAAAGCAGCTCTGCTGACCTGGTTCTCTCCCTCTAAAGCAGCTCTGCTGACCTGGTTCTCTGCCTCTAGAGCAGCTCTGCTGACCTGGTTCTATGGCTCTAAAGCAGCTCTGCTGACCTGGTTCTCTGACTCTAGAGCAGCTCTGCTGACTTGGTTTTCTGGCTCTAAAGCAGCTCTGCTGATCTGGTACTCTCCCTCTAAAGCAGCTCTGCTGACCTGGTTTCTCTGGCTTTAGAGCAACTCTGCTGACCTGGTTCTCTAGCTCTAAAGCAGCTCTGCTGACCTGGTTCTCTCCCTCTAAAGCAGCTCTGCTGACCTGATTTCTCTGGCTCTAAAGCACCTCTGCTGACCTGGTTCTATGTCTCTAAAGCAGCTCTGCTGACCTGGTTCTCTGGCTCTCGAGCAGCTCTGCTGACCTGGTTCTCTGGCTCTAAAGCAGCTCTGCTGACCTGGTTCTCTCCCTCTTAAGAGCTCTGCTGACCTGGTTCTCTGGCTCTAAAGCAGTTCTGCCGACCTTGTTCTTTGCCTCTAGAGCAGCTCTGCTGACCTGGTTCTATGGCTCTAAAGCAGCTCTGCTGACCTGGTTCTCTGGCTCTAGAGCAGCTCTACTGACCTGGTTCTCTGGCTCTAAAGCAGCTCTGCTGACCCGGTTCTCTGGCTCTAAAGCAGCTCTGCGGACCCAGTTCTATGGCTCTAAAGCAGTTCTGCTGATATGGTTCTCTGGCTCTAGAGCAGCTCTGCTGACCCGGTTCTCTCCCTAAAGAGCAGCTCTGCTGACCTGGTTCTCTCCCTCTAAAGCAGCTCTACTGACCTGATTTCTCTGGCTCTACAGCAGCTCTGCTGACCTGGTTCTCTCCCGCAAAAGCAGCTCTACTGACCTGGTTTCTCTGGCTCTACAGCAGCTCTGCTGACCTGGTTCTCTCCCGCAAAAGCAGCTCTACTGACCTGGTTTCTCTGGCTCTACAGCAGCTCTGCTGACCTGGATCTCTGGCTCTAGAGCAGCTCTGCTGACCTGGTTCTTAGGCTCTACAGCAGCTCTGCTGACCTGTTTCTCTGGCTCTAGAGCAGCTCTGCTGACCTGGTTTTCTGGCTCTAAATCAGCTCTGCTGACCTTGTTCTCTGACTCTAAATCAGCTCTGCTGGCCTGGTTCTCTGACTCTACAGCAGCTCTGCTGACCTGGTTCTCTCCCTCTAAAGCAGCTCTGCTGACCTGATTTCTCTGGCTCTACAGCCGCTCTGCTGACCTGGTTCTCTGGCTCTAGAGCAGCTCTGCTGACCTAGTTCTTAGGCTCTAGAGCAGCTCTGCTGACCTGGTTCTCTGGCTCTACAACAGCTCTGCTGACCTGGTTCTCTGGCTCTAAAGCAGCTCTGCTGACCCGGTTCTATGGCTCTAAAGCAGTTCTGCTGACCTGGGTCTCTGACTCTAGTGCAGCTCTGCTGACCAGGTCCCTTGGCTCTAAAGCAGCTCTGCTGACCTGGTTCTCTCCCTCTAAAGCAGCTCTTCTGACCTGGTTCTCTGCCTCTAGAGCAGCTTTGCTGGCCTGGTTCTATGGCTCTAAAGCAGCTCTGCTGACCTGGTTCTCTGGCTCTAGAGCAGCTCTGCTGACTTGGTTTTCTGGCTCTAAAGCAGCTCTACTGATCTGGTTCTCTCCCTCTAAAGCAGCTCTGCTGACCTGGTTTCTCTGGCTTTAGAGCAACTCTGCTGACCTGGTTCTCTAGCTCTAAAGCAGCTCTGCTGACCTGGTTCTCTCCCTCTAAAGCAGCCCTGCTGACCTGGTTCACTGCCTCTAGAGCAGCTCTGCTGACATGGTTCTATGGCTCGAAAGCAGCTCTGCTGACCTGGTTCTCTCGCTCTAGAGCAGCTCTGCTGACCTGGTTCTCTGGCACTAAAGCAGCTCTGCTGATCTGCTTCTCTCCCTCTAAAGCAGCTCTGCTGACCCGGTTTCTCTGGCTCTAGAGCAGCTCTGCTGACCTGGTTCTCTGGCAGCTCTAAAGCAGCTCTGCTGACCTGGTTCTCTCCCACTAAAGCAGCTCTGCTTACCTGGTTCTCTGCCTCAAGAGCAGCTACGCTGACTTGGTTCTCTGGCTCTAAAGCACCTCTTCTGACCTGGTTTTATGGCTCTAAAGCAGCTCTGCTGACCTGGTTCTCTGGCTCTAAGGCAGCTCTGCTGACCTGGTTCTCTGGCTCTAAAGCAGCTCTGCTGACGTGGTTCTCCCCCTCTAAAGAGCTCTGCTGACCTGGTTCTCTGGCTCTAAAGCAGTTCTGCCGACCTGGTTCTCTGCTTCTAGAGCAGCTCTGCTAACCTGGTTCTATGGCTCTAAAGCAGCTCTGCTGACCTGGTTCTCTGGCTCTAGAGCAGCTCTACTGAACTGGTTCTCTGGCTCTAAAGCAGTTCTGCTGACCTGGTTCTCTTACTCTAAAGCAGCTCTGCTGACCTGGTTTCTCTGGCTCTACAGCAGCTCTGCTGACCTGGTTCTCGGCCTCTAGAGCAGCTGTGCTGACCTGGGTCTCTGGCTCTAGAGCAGCTCTGTTGACCTTGGTCTCTGGTTCTTGAGCAGCTCTGCTGACCTGCTTCTTAGGCTCTAGAGCAGCTCTGCTAACCTGGTTCTCTGGCTCTACAACGGCTCTGCTGACCTGGTTTCTCTGGCTCTACAGCAGCTCTGCTGATCTGGTTCTCTGCGCTCACGATGCACACACTTGACTTCGCAAAAATATACTTAAATATAATATGTTTGTTATAAGTACAAATACATTATTTTTAGGAATATCTTAGATAATCTCTTGCCCTAATATGTATATTAAAGACACATACATATCATTTTGGAACATAACATTTTTTTGCTGAAGTCGCGCACCCAGCATGCCCCAGCATGTATATGACGTAACGCGGGACGCGCCACTGCGCAAGAGTCTCGTACCCTAATGCGCATGTGTCGCAAATGCACGGGAACAGGATTCGTGGACTGGTCGCATACCAATCAGACACATCACGTAATATTAAATGTATATGATGTAACTGAAAAACACGCAGCCGTCGCACACCGGATGCGGATCCTTCACAACTTTTCTAAAATGGCGGCTAGAATCCGTGCACCCACTGTGGTGTGTACGCTTTGAGTGCACCACACCGAAACAAATTTGGAATTTTTTTTTGTTAACGAAAATATATTTTATATAAATATATTAAAATAAAAAATGAAAACTAAAAAAATTAATCAATATTTCAGTTTGAATGTTTTTAAAAATGTTTTTTTTGCAATTTTCCGAAAAATGTATAATGTTATTTAATGAATAAAATATTTTTAAATAAACAGTTAAAAAAACTGTAGAAAATCAGTACAAAAAATAGGTATAACTACTATTACACTTAAAAATTAGCATTTAAAAAACCTTTGAAATTCACTGAAAAAAAACATAGGTTTCAAAGACGTTATTGTTAGAAATTAGCATTTAAAAACGCTTTGAAATTCACTGAAAAAACCATAGGTTTCAGAAACGTTATAGTTATAAATTAGCATTTAAAAAAACCTTAGAAATTCACAGAAAAAAACATAGGTTTCAGGGGTGTTATAGTTAGCTGGCCATTTCACTCGTACAAAACCATTGAAATTCCTCCGTTATAGTTAGTTCTGCTAACTATAACTCGTGCGCCCGCAATGCACTGCTGATGATGTCACATATTGCATCATTCATGACATGGTCAGTGACATCACTGATGACATCACTGATGACATCTCAAATGACATCACTGATGACATCATCCACGTGACAATCTGGCACACCTCATCTTACACTAGTATAACCTTTCATCACTCACTCTAAAATAGAGAGTACCATATTTAAAACCATTGACACACCAATACCAGTTACTACATATCCACTCACTGATTCCTAAGTCTACACACACAACTCCCCATTCAACAACAGAATCATTTATACATGCAGTCACTAATTAATAGAACACTATAAAATGCACTTATACACATATATAGACATTGACACATCAGCAGTCATCTTAGTCGGTTATGCAGTCATCTTACTCACTCATGAAATTTTGTTATCACACTTATAGTTACTTACTTACACAATTATCCAACAACACCTCATTTATTCAAACACATAGGGGCCGATTCACAGAACTAACTTAAGACAAAATCCTAAACTTACTACTTTTGGTATTCACAGAAGTAAGGATTTTGTCTTAAGTTTGTCTTAAGACAAACTTAAGACAGACTTAAGACAGACTTAAGACAAACTTAAGACAGACTTAAGACAAACTTAAGACAGACTTAAGACAGACTTAAGACAGACTTAAGACAGACTCAAGACAGACTTAAGACAAATTTAAGACAAAATCCTAACTTAAGTCTGTCTTAAGTTTGTCTTAAGTCTGTCTTAAGTCTGTCTTAAGTCTGTCTTAAGTTTGTCTTAAGTTTGTCTTAACTCTGTCTTAAGTCTGTCTTAAGTCTGTCTTAAGACAAACTTAAGACAAAATCCTAACTTCTGTGAATACCAAAAGTAGTAAGTTTAGGATTTTGTCTTAAGTTAGTTCTGTGAATCGGGCCCATAGTAACTCATAGTTAATATGTTAAAAAATCACCATTACAATTATACACTCATTCATATAGTTACTCTCACAATCACTGACTCTTACACATACTTATTTATATACACCAACTCTCACATACAATGCCTTTTATTTTTTTACTTCGTTGAAGATGTACAACTAAAACATATATTCGCTCACCAACACACATAAATACACTCAGTCACCCAAACAACTGTTTCCACATGCACTCTTAAACCTATACACCTAGTCAATCAACCATTCACACATCTATGCATAGAGTTACACACACCCCATCCAACCACACACAAACTCAGTGTCCCATACAAATACTCACCCAACTAATCAATAACTGATATAAACACTCATGTAGTTAGTGACCAACTGATGCAGCGTGTTATACAACAACAGAGACAGTGATGCACACATTCACATAGTTTAGTTACTAATCCATGTATTAAGTGTGACACTTTTAATTACTCACTTAAACAGACAACCAGACAGCTACTAAATCCTCCATCCAGACAGTGATATATCCACTCAATCTTCAATACAGATTGGTATATATATAATACATATTTAAATTTCAAACTAAACCACATTCACTGGATGATGTCATCAGTGATGTCATCAGTGATGTCATTTGAGATGTCATCAGTGATGTCACTGACCATGTCATGAATGATGCAATATGTGACATCATCAGCAGTGCATTGCGGTCATGCGAGTTATAGTTAGCAGAACTAACTATAACGGAGGAATTTTTATGGTTTTGTATGAGTGAAATGGCCAGCTAACTATAACACCCCTGCAACCTATGTTTTTTCAGTGAATATATATATATATATATATATATATATATATATATATATATATATATCCCCAACACCAATCCTACTTCCTCAAAGAAGAGGCACGCACTCCGGTCTGTAAGTATGGGGCTGATTTAATGTGATTTCAGATCACCCTCGACCCCGCAGAAAAGAGAGACGTGTTTCGCCTGTGCAGCAGGATTTATCAATCTAAGTAGCACCAACATTTCAAAGATATATATAGCCCTCCCACTCCTTCAAATATGGATAAACATAGTAAAAAGACTAAGTGCAATGTTTCACTTGTAATCACAGCTAAGATTCACTCAGTACCAATAATCCAAGTACCAGCTAATGTATAAAACTCTTGGCATAAAACATCATTAACATACTTTTCTGAACAATTGTAAACGGATAACTCTTCTGCATCTACTCGTTTTAGGTGGAGGCATATAATAATCAGATGTAGTGCCACTTCTCTCATTGCGTTTTGCCCTGGTTATACTTCATATCAAATAAAAACTGCCTGAATGCAGTACATAAAAAAGAGCTGCTATTATGGTACACAATGATTTGCAACACTTGCTGTGCCTAAAATGAAAAGCAAAAGACACAGCCATCCTGTTATAACCAACTTGTCCCGTTAAAAATAGAACATTACCTAAATTGCAACATGCAAATGCACTCTGGGATGAACACATTGATGGCATAACATTAAACGGTCTTCCAATGTTCATGGCGCTTCGATTTTGCTATCCCATGGAATTACAAGACCCATAATTCCCTTTGCTGGCCCTGGAATACCAAAGTCGGTTGGTGTATGCGAACAGTGAAAGTTCGAATTTGCAAATGTTCCTTGGATTGCTATATCTAAAACAGGTGCTTTAAACTCAGTCCAAAGTCAAAAATAGGGGGAACTGAATAGTATCGCACAACTTAAATGTAGCAGCAGCTCAAAATGTAATTCCATGATGGGCATATCATAAAGGTCTCTCGGGGGAGACTGATGCACTTCAAATTAGACAAGCCAGAACAGACCTCACCTTTTCTACATCAGCATCCACAGTGCCTAGTCACATATATATATGAGTGCTTGTTGCTTGTTTGAAACCTCCGCTGCTACTGAAAAAAGGGCGTGTCGTCTAAACGGATCATCCAAGCTAGATCCGTAGTGAATTTAGAGAAGTTACCATTTACCACAAGTAAAGGATGACAACGCCGTGTCTCGCTGAAAATATTGGTTTAATTGTCAGCAGCTGACAAAAGATTGGAAGAGGTGGGGCTAAGAGAATCAGCCTTACTATGGATGAAGAGCTTTTTGTCTGATCGCTCCCAGAGTGTTAATCTTGGCTCTTATTGTTCAGCTCCTATGAAATTGACCAAGGGAGTACCTCAGGGCTCATGTTTGAGCCCAACATTATTCAACATCTATGTTGCTCCCTTGGTCAATCTCCTGAGGACATATGGGTTCATCCCCATATCATATGCCCACGATACGCAGCTTCTTTTCCCATTTAACAAATTTACGGCTGCAGTCCAGTAGGCCTTCTCCAATGGGATGAGGACCATATCACAATGGATGATAAATAATTTCTTACAATGCAACATGGAAAAGACAGAGGTAATGCTCTTTGGAGAGGCCCCCCTCTTATGGACTCCAGACTGGTGGCCATCTGATTTGGGCTCTTATCCTGCCCCTAAGCTCACAGTTAAAAATCTGGGCACTCGCCTAGACCGGGCCCTCAGCCTGAAGGAGCATGTTGCCCAAACAGCTGGCTCCTGTTTTCATGTAGTAGGCCTACTCTGTCGAGTTTTTCCTCTACTTCCTGATTCTACCCATAAAACTCTAGTCCAGGCTTTGGTTTTAAGCCGCCTGGACTATTGTAATGGCCTGCTGATCTTGGTCAATGATACCTTACTCAGCAGACTACAGGTAGTTCAGATTACAGCAGCACGGCTGGTCCTGAATGTTCTACCTAGGACCCCCTCCCACCCTCTCCTTGTAAAGCTTCATTGGCTTCCTATCCGCCAACGGATTAAATTTAAAACTTGCTGCACTATCCACAAGGCACTGCAGAATTTGGGCCCTTCCTATCTCTCGGAGAAATGTATAGCCTATGCACCCCCAAGATCTCTCAGTTCTAGCGGTAAACACCTTCTGGAGGTACCTCGTGTAAGAAAGGCTAGATTAGGAGGAAAAGCTCTCTCCTACCATGGCCTTCGCCTCTGGAATGAGCTCCCTCTCTCTCTTAGACAGTGTTCAGAACATCTGAAATTCAGAAAACTGCTTAAAACCTTCTTATTCTGTGTTTGCTAAACCTGCTAGGAACCACTGCTTCTCCTCACGGTCTGCTTAAGCGCAGTGATACCCCTTCGGGGGTCGATTCTAGCAAAATACAAACAAATAAATAAATAAATATATATATATATATACATATATATTAACTACTGGTGGTCGGAACCTACTGCACAAACACCACTGCACTACCCTAGACTCTAAATCTACCCCTAGCACGACCCCCTACACTACACAATCACCACTGCACTACCCTAAACCCTAAATCTACCCCCAGCACGACCCCCTACACCACACAAACACCACTGCACTACCCTAAACCCTAAAACACTACCCCCAGCACGACCCCTACACTACACAAACACCACTGCATTACTCTAAACCCTAAAAAAATACCTCAGCACGGCCCCCTACACTACCCAAACACCACTGCACTATCCTAAACACTAAAACACTACCCCCAGCATGATACCCTGCACTACATAAACACCACTGCACTGCCCTAAACACTAAAACACTAACCCCTACACTACACAAACTGCACCGCACTACCCTAAACCCTAAAACACTACACCCAGCACGACCCCCTACACTACACAAACACCACTGCCCTACCCTAAACCCTAAAACACTACCCCATCACTACCCCTACACTACACAAACACCATTGCACCACCCTAAACCTTAAATCTACCCTCAGCACGGCCCCTTGCACTACCCAGAAACCACTGCACTACCCTAAACCCTAAAACACTACCCCCAGCATGACCCCCTACACTACCCAAACACCACTGCGCTATCCTAAACCCTAAAACGCTACCCCCGGCATGACCCCCTACACTAACCAAACAGCACTGCTCTACCCTAAACCCTAAAACACTACCCCTGGCATGACCCCCTGCACTATCCAAATAGCACTGCGCTACCCTAAACCCTAAAACACTACCCCCGGCATGACCCCCTACACTACCCAAACAGCACTGCGCTACCCTAAACCCTGAAACACTAACCCCGGCACGACCCTCTACGTTACCCAAACACCACTGCACTACCCTAAACTCTAGAACACTACCCCCAGCATGACCCCCTACACTACCCAAACACCACTGCATTACCCTAAACCCTAAAACACTAACCCCGGCACGACCCCCTACATTACCCAAACACCACTGCACTACCCTAAACTCTACAACACTACCCCCAGCACGACCCCCTACACTACATAAACACCACTGCACTGACCTAAACCCTAAAACACTGACCCCTACACTACACAAACAGCACTGCATTACCCTAAACCCTAAAACACTATACCCAGCACGACCCCCTACACTACACAAACACCACTGCGCTACCCTGAACCCTAAAACAGTACCCCAGCATGACCCCCTACACTACACAACCACCATTGCACTAACCTAAACCTTAAATCTATCCCAGCATGACCCCCTGCACTACCCAAACACCACTGCACTACCCTAAACCCTAAAACACTACCCCAGCATGACCCCCAACACTACACAAACACCACTGCACGACCCTAAACTCTAAATCTACCCTCAGCACAACCTCCTACACTACAAAACACCACTGCACTACACTAAACCCTAAATCTACCCCAGCACGACCCCTACACAACACAAACACCACTGCACTACCATAAACCCTAAAACACTACCCCCAGCACGACCCCTATACTACACAAACACCACTGCTCTACCCTAAACCCTAAAACACTACCCCCTGCACGACCCCCTACACTACATAAACACCACTGCACTGCCCTAAACCCTAAAACACTACTCAATACACTGCACAAACACCACTGCACTACCCTAAACCCTAAAACACTACCCCAACACTACCCCCTACACTACACAAACACCATTGCACTAACCTAAACCTTAAATCTACCCTCAGCACGACCCCTTACACTGCCCAAACACCACTGCACTACCCTAAACCTTAAAACACTACCCCAAGCATGACCCCCTACACTACCCAAACACCACTGCGCTACCCTAAATCCTAAAACGCTACCCCCGGCATGACCCCCTGCACTAACCAAACAGCACTGCGCTACCCTAAACCCTAAAACACTACCCCCGGCCCGACCCCCTGCACTACCCAAACAGCACTGCGCTACCCTAAACCCTAAAACACTACCCCCAGCACGACCCCCTACACTACCCAAACACAACTGCGCTACCCTAAACCCTAAAACACTACCCCCGGCATGACCCCCTACACTACCCAAACAGCACTGCGCTACCCTAAACCCTGAAACACTAACCCCGGCACGACCCCCTACATTACCCAAACACCACTGCACTACCCTAAACTCCAGAACACTACCCCCAGCACAACCCCCTACACTACCCAAACACCACTGCATTACCCTAAACCCTAAAACACTACCCCCGGCACGACCCCCTACATTACCCAAACACCACTGCACTACCCTAAACTCTAGAACACTACCCCCAGCACGACCCCCTACACTACATAAACACCACTGCACTGACCTAAACCCTAAAACACTGCCCCCTACACTACACAAACAGCACTGCACTACCCTAAACCCTAAAACACTATACCCAGCACGACCCCCTACACTATGCAAATACCACTGCACTACCCTAAACCCTAAAACACTACCCCCAGCATGACCCCGTACACTACCCAAACACCACTGTGCTACCCTAAACCCTAAAACACTACCCCCGGCATGACAACCTACACTACCCAAACACCACTGTGCTACCCTAATCCCTAAAACACTACCCCTGTCACGACACCCTACAACACCCAAACACCACTGCACTACCCTAAACCCTAAAACACTGCCCCCAGCACGACCCCTACACTACACAAACACAACTGCACTACCCTAAACCCTGAAAACACTACCCCCAGCACGACCCCCTACACTACCCAAACACCACTGCATTACCTTAAACCCTAAAACACTACCCCCAGCACGACACCTTACACTACTTAAACACCACTGCACTGACCTAAACCCTAAAACACTACCCCCTACACTACACAAACAGCACTACTGCACTACCCTAAACCCTAAAACACTATACCCAGCACAACCCCCTACACTACGCACACACCACTGCACTACCCTAAACCCTAAAACACTACCCCCGGCACTACCCCTACACTACACAAACACCATTGCACTAACCTAAACCTTAAATCTATCCTCAGCACGACCCCTTACACTACCCAAGCACAACTGCACTTCCCTAAACCCTAAAACACTACCCCCAGCATGACCCCCTACACTACCCAAACACCACTGCGCTACCCTAAACCCTAAAAGACTACCCCTGGCACGACCCCCTATACTACCCAAACTGCACTGCGCTACCCCAAACCCTAAAACACTACCCCCGGCATGACCCCCTACACTACCCAAACAGCACTGCGCTACCATAAACCCTAAAACACTACCCCCGGCACGACCTCCTACACTACCCAAACACCACTGATCTACCCTAAACCCTAAAACACTACCCCCAGCACGACCCCTACACTACACAAACACAACTGCACTACCCTAAACCCTAAAACACTACCCCCAGCAAAACCCCCTACACTACCCAAACACCACTGCATTACCTTAAACCCTAAAACACTACCCCCAGTACGACACCCTACACTACATAAACACCACTGCTCTGAGCTAAATCCTAAAACACTACCCCCTACACTACACAAGCAGCACTGCACTACCCTAAACCCTAAAACACTATACCCAGCACAACCCCCTACACTACGCAAACACCACTGCAGTACCCTAAACCCTAAAACACTACCCCCAGCACTACCCCTACACTACACAAACACCATTGCACTAACCTAAACCTTAAATCTATCCTAGCATGAACCCCCTACACTACCCAAGCACAACTGCACTACCCTAAACCCTAAAACACTACCCCCAGCATGACCCTCTACACTACCCAAACACCACTGCGCTACTTTAAACCCTAAAACACTACACCCGGCATGACCCCCAACACTACCCAAACAGAACTGCGCTACCATAAACCCTAAAACACTACCCCCGGCATGACCTCCTACAATACCCAAACACAACTGTTCTACCCTAAACCCTAAAAAACTTCCCCCGGCACAACCCCCTACACTACCCAAACACCACTGCGCTACCCAAAACCCTAAAACACTACCCCCAGCACGACCCCCTACACTACACAAACACCCCTGCGCTACCCTAAACCCTAAAATACTACCCCAGCATGATCCCCTACACTACACAAACACCATTGCACTACCCTAAACCTTAAATCTATCCTAGCATGACCCCCCTACACTACCAAAGCACCACTGCACTACCCTAAACCCTAAAACACTACCCCAGCACGACCCCCACACTACACGAACACCACTGCACTACCCTAAACCCTAAATCTACCCCCAGCACGACCCCCTACACTATACAAACACCACTACACTACCCTAAACCCTAAAACACTACCCCCAGCACGACCCCTATACTACACAAACACCACTGCACTACCCTAAACCCTAAAACACTACCCCCAGCACGACCCCCTACACTACATAAACACCACTGTACTGCCCTAAACCCTAAAACACTACCCCATACACTACACAAGCAGCACTGCACTACCCTAAACCCTAAAACACTACACCCAGCATGTTCCTCTACACTACACAAACACCACTGCACTACCCCAAACCCTAAAACACTACCCCAACACTACCCCCTACACTACACAAACACCATTGCACTACTCTAAAAATTAAATCTACCCCCTGCACGACCCCTTATTCTACCTAAACACCACTGCACTACCCTAAACCCTAAAACACTACCCCCAGCATAACTCCCTACACTACCCAAATGCCACTGCACTACCCTAAACCCTAAAACACTACCCCCAGCATGACCCCGTACACTACCCAAACACCACTGTGCTACCCTAAACCCTAAAACACTACCCCCGGCATGACAACCTACACTACCCAAACACCACTGTGCTACCCTAAACCCTAAAACACTACCCCTGTCATGACACCCTACAACACCCAAACACCACTGCACTACCCTAAACCCTAAAACACTACAACCGACACGACCCACTACACTACACAAACACCACTGCGCTTCCCTAAACCCTAAAACACTACCCCCAGCACGACCCCCTACACTACCCAAACACCACTGCGCTACATTAAACCCTAAAACACTACCCCAGGACGACCCGCTACACTACCCAAACACCACTGCGCTACCCTAAACCCTAAAGCACTACCCCCAGCATGACCCCCTACACTACCCAAACACCACTGCGCTACCCTAAACCCTAAAACACTACCCCCAGCACGACCCCCTACACTACCCAAACACAACTGCGCTACCCTAAACCCTAAAACACTACCCCCGGCATGACCCCCTACACTACCCAAACAGCACTGCGCTACCCTAAACCCTGAAACACTAACCCCGGCACGACCCCCTACATTACCCAAACACCACTGCACTACCCTAAACTCCAGAACACTACCCCCAGCACAACCCCCTACACTACCCAAACACCACTGCATTACCCTAAACCCTAAAACACTACCCCCGGCACGACCCCCTACATTACCCAAACACCACTGCACTACCCTAAACTCTAGAACACTACCCCCAGCACGACCCCCTACACTACATAAACACCACTGCACTGACCTAAACCCTAAAACACTGCCCCCTACACTACACAAACAGCACTGCACTACCCTAAACCCTAAAACACTATACCCAGCACGACCCCCTACACTATGCAAATACCACTGCACTACCCTAAACCCTAAAACACTACCCCCAGCACTACCCCTACACTACACAAACACCATTGCACTAACCTAAACCTTAAATCTACCCTCAGCACAACCCCTTACACTACCCAAGCACAACTGCACTACCCTAAACCCTAAAACACTACCCCCAGCACGACCCCTATACTACACAAACACCACTGCACTACCCTAAACCCTAAAACACTACCCCCAGCACGACCCCCTACACTACATAAACACCACTGTACTGCCCTAAACCCTAAAACACTACCCCATACACTACACAAGCAGCACTGCACTACCCTAAACCCTAAAACACTACACCCAGCATGTTCCTCTACACTACACAAACACCACTGCACTACCCCAAACCCTAAAACACTACCCCAACACTACCCCCTACACTACACAAACACCATTGCACTACTCTAAAAATTAAATCTACCCCCTGCACGACCCCTTATTCTACCTAAACACCACTGCACTACCCTAAACCCTAAAACACTACCCCCAGCATAACTCCCTACACTACCCAAATGCCACTGCACTACCCTAAACCCTAAAACACTACCCCCAGCATGACCCCGTACACTACCCAAACACCACTGTGCTACCCTAAACCCTAAAACACTACCCCCGGCATGACAACCTACACTACCCAAACACCACTGTGCTACCCTAAACCCTAAAACACTACCCCTGTCATGACACCCTACAACACCCAAACACCACTGCACTACCCTAAACCCTAAAACACTACAACCGACACGACCCACTACACTACACAAACACCACTGCGCTTCCCTAAACCCTAAAACACTACCCCCAGCACGACCCCCTACACTACCCAAACACCACTGCGCTACATTAAACCCTAAAACACTACCCCAGGACGACCCGCTACACTACCCAAACACCACTGCGCTACCCTAAACCCTAAAGCACTACCCCCAGCATGACCCCCTACACTACCCAAACACCACTGCGCTACCCTAAACCCTAAAACACTACCCCCAGCACGACCCCCTACACTACCCAAACACAACTGCGCTACCCTAAACCCTAAAACACTACCCCCGGCATGACCCCCTACACTACCCAAACAGCACTGCGCTACCCTAAACCCTGAAACACTAACCCCGGCACGACCCCCTACATTACCCAAACACCACTGCACTACCCTAAACTCCAGAACACTACCCCCAGCACAACCCCCTACACTACCCAAACACCACTGCATTACCCTAAACCCTAAAACACTACCCCCGGCACGACCCCCTACATTACCCAAACACCACTGCACTACCCTAAACTCTAGAACACTACCCCCAGCACGACCCCCTACACTACATAAACACCACTGCACTGACCTAAACCCTAAAACACTGCCCCCTACACTACACAAACAGCACTGCACTACCCTAAACCCTAAAACACTATACCCAGCACGACCCCCTACACTATGCAAATACCACTGCACTACCCTAAACCCTAAAACACTACCCCCAGCACTACCCCTACACTACACAAACACCATTGCACTAACCTAAACCTTAAATCTACCCTCAGCACAACCCCTTACACTACCCAAGCACAACTGCACTACCCTAAACCCTAAAACACTACCCCCAGCATGACCCCCAACACTACCCAAACAGCACTGCACTACCCCAAACCCTAAAACACTACCCCCGGCATGACCCCCTACACTACCCAAACAGCACTGCGCTACGATACACCCTAAAACCCTACCCCCGGCACGACTTCCTACACTACCCAAACACCACTGTGCTACCCTAAACCCTAAAAAACTACCCCCGGCACAACCCCCTACACTACCCAAACACCACTGCGCTACCCAAAATCCTAAAACACTACCCCCGGCACGACCCCCTACACTACACAAACACCACTGCGCTACCCTAAACCCTAAAACAGTACCCCAGCATGACCCCCTACACTACACAAACACCATTGCACTACCCTAAACCTTAAATCTATCCTCAGCACGACCCCTTACACTACCCAAGCACAGCTGCACTACCCTAAAACCTAAAACACTACCCCCAGCATGACCCCCTACACTACCCAAACACAACTGCGCTACCCCAAACCCTAAAACACTACCCCCAGCATGACCCCCTACACTACCCAAACAGCACTTCGCTACCATAAACCCTAAAACACTACCCCCAGCACGACCCCCTACACTACCCAAACACAACTGTGCTACCCTTGACCCTAAAACACTACCAACAGCACGACCCCTACACTACCCAAACACCACCGTGCTACCCTAAACCCTAAAACACTACCCCTAGCACGACCCCCTACAATACCCAAACACCACTGCGCTACCCTAAACCCTAAACACTACCCCAGCACGACCCCCTACACTACCCAAACACCTCTGCACTACCCAAAACCCTAAAACACTACCCCAACACAACCCCCTATGGTACCCAAACACTACTGTACTACCCTAAACCCTTAATCTACCCCCAGCACGACCCCCTACACTACCCAAACACCACTGCACTACCCTAAACCTTAAAACACAACCCCCTACACTATACAAACACCACTGCACTACCCTTTACCCTAAAACACTACCCCCAGCATGACCCCCTACAGTACACAAGCACCACTGCACTACCCTAAAGATAGAACACTACCCCCTACACTACACAAACACCGCTGCACTACCCTAAACCCTAAAACACTACCCCCACACTACGCAAACACCACTGCACTACCCTAAACCCTAAAACACTACCCCCAGCATGACCCCTATACTACCCAAATACCACTGCGCTACCCTAAACTCTGAAACACTACCCCCAGCACGACCCCCTACATTACCCAGACACCACTGCGCTACCCGGCCTAAACCCTAAAACACTACCCCAACATAACCCCCTATGGTACCCAAACACTACTGTACTACCCTAAACCCTTAATCTACCCCCAGCACGACCCCCTACACTACCCAAACACCACTGCACTACCTTAAACCTTAAAACACAACCCCCTACACTATACAAACACCACTGCACTACCCTTTACCCTAAAACACTACCCCCAGCATGACCCCCTCCAGTACACAAGCACCACTGCACTACCCTAAAGATAGAACACTACCCCCTACACTACACAAACACCGCTGTGATGAATACAAGCCCCAGCTAGGCCCGCAAGAGACAAGGGTTCGCTCTTCTGTAACGAAATCTATAAGGAAGTTGGCACGGAAACTGCAAAGTACAAAAACAACGTTTATTAACCCTTAAGGGTGGTCCTACAATCCACACAACACTCTTCAGTATTGCAAGGAGTAGCACAAAGAACATTCGTACACAGTCCCCTTTTATACACAGCAGAGGGGCTCATAAGTGGGTGGATACCACATGAGGTTGAAGAACATTACCATTTAGGGTCATTCTCGATACTGAATCAATACATGGGCGGAGCCAACACGCTCTTTGGGCCCGCGAAAACACATGGTCAAGCAAAGCTAATTATAACAGATGTGGTCAAGTCTGGGCATGCGCCAGATAGACAAGAAAGCTATTTATAACTGTTACTAGGCAGATTACAAGAGCAACTAACACAGAGGTCGGACTCTCCTCGTGGTGAACACATGGCAGCATGTCAATACAAAATGGAGTCCGGACTTCGGCCAACATAATGAGGAAAACATGATCTAAAGGGAAAGTATTAATGTTTTCAGTAAATGCTTAATCACATTCTGCCTTAATTTACAACAGACGACCCTTTCAGCATTTACTGAAGACATCCGGTTTCCAAGAATAATCATCATATATGTCAATTATCATCATTCCTTTAACCTCTTTAGCTAGCCCCTTCTGGCGGGCAACATCGGCAATAGCTTTCTTATCTGGAATGCAGAATGAAATGCATACGGAACAGCACAATGGTCCACATTGAATACACATACAGAAAAGGAACAGAATTGCTATAATAATACAGAGACCAGTTAGAACCTTCCAACCCCAGGCAGTAACCAACGCCCAAAACCATCCAGAAAAGGACCAAGTGCCGTTTTCTGTGTGGATTTCAGCTGCTATTTTGTGCAGTTTGTTAATGGCATTATAAACGGATGGCGTATGATCAGGAATGAACACACAGCAGCTACTTCCAATAATTTTACAGGCTCCTCCTCGATCAGCTAGCATTACATCTAACACCATACGATTCTGCAACGCAACAATCCTGGTTATTTGTAACTCTTCCGTAAGATTCCCAAGAGCAGCGGCAGTCTGATTGGTCACAGCTTCTACCACTCTTGTTAATCTTCGGATCTTCCTACTATTCAGAGCGGCTCCAACAAAGAAAAACAGTCCTAAGTTAAAATCAATATACTGTTGCAAGCTGGTATCTGTTTGATCCACCTCATCAATTGATAGAGTACGTTTATATCTATTTACAGTCACATTATTCAACAGTTTTAAATCCTTATGATATGACGCGGGTGCTAAAAATACAGGAGGTAATAGGAATGATACATAGCATACCCCAGACCACCCAGCCGGCAAACGGTAATAACCTTTATTTCCACATATAAAGTAGGTATTATGGGATGCGAGGAAGGTACTGTTGTTTAACCCATCGATGTTTAGTACGGTTATACAATCACTGACACCCACAGGGATAAAACCCACACTCTGGACACACAGGTCTGCTTGGGCTTGTGCTACTTGGATTACGAATTTGTCCTTCCCCACAGTGTCTCTAGTGTTCGTGAAGATATAGGGGATGGATTCATTGTCCGGTCGGTACTCTTCCCATTCCCAAATTGTCCCATTCGCTTGTGGATATCCATTCTTGTCCTGATGGCATTCTTTATTAAGTCTGAAAAGCAATCGTCCCACTGTCGGTTTCCGAGTGGCAAACAACAAAGTGTACCAAGCTCTACAAGAGCCATTGTGAGAGAAAGGAAGTGGTATGAATGGCGTACCTCCTTTCTTCTGATGGGCTGGCATCATCCCACATATCCAACAGTTCGTAGCGTTCGTAGCAACGTGGGTGTGATGCAGCATCTGAATGAAAGTGTTATTCAAATAGGATTGTCGATGCTTCAACTCTTGATATGGCAATGTATAAAAGTAGTGCTCCGCAGGCACTGGAGTCGTCAACACAAGTGTCTTTCGAGCAGGAGTTGCCTCCTCCACAAACCATGTGGTTATACCAACGATAGCTACTGTTAGCATGAACCCCAACGCACAAAGAATTTTCTTCTTCTCCATGTCAAAGGAAACAATACCCTGATATCTTCCTGAAACTAAAAGTCTGTCAGAACTCTTCCCCTTGGGCAGCGGTTGATTTCTTCACCAGCGGGCCAAGACGGGTGTCACTACACTAATGCAGGGCTGATCCCCCCCCTTGCCTCATCGGCTCTCCGTTTCACTAACCCAAGGGCCGTTCTGACAGTATGTCCCGGTACTGGAAACCTCACTTCCTTGGTCGCAGATGATATCGCCTTCCTCCAGAAGTCGCGTGGTCCGGAAAGAGCTCCTCAGTGTCGCTTGGCTCTGCAGCACGGCCTGTTTCTGCTGCTAGGATGTCTCGTTGATCGGTCAGCACGGCAGACTCTACCAATCCGGGCGGTACCTTTCGACAGTGCAGGGAATGGATCCAATTCTTCCTGTTCGAGACTCGCACTGCCGTCCTCGTTGCAAGAAGGACTTGCTCAGGTCCGACCCATCTCGGCTCCAAACTGTTCGATCTGTCGAAAACCTTTATCATTACATGATCTCCAGGCCGGAGACCATGTCCTTCGCCAGTAGACCGATCAGGGAGCGCCTCTCGGACCTGTTGATGAATAGAAACCAAGTTATCCGTTAACTGCGCCAGATAATCACTCATCATCACACAAGGTACATCATACACAGCCTTAGGCCTTGGTGGACCCCAAATGTTCATTGGGCGTCCGAATACTATTTCGTATGGCGTAAGGCCGGTTCGAGAGTGTGGCACTGACCTAATTGACAATAACGCCAGCGGCAGGGCGTCTGGCCAAGTCAAAGACGTTGAAGCTTGGATTTTGGCGATCTTAAGCTTCAATGTACCATTATATTTCTCGACTAGTCCTGCAGACTGAGGGTGGAACACGGCGTGGAACTTCTGGGTGATGCCTAGGCCCTTCAAGACATACTTTATAACATCCGCTACAAAGTGAGGGCCATTATCACTCCACAGAAGTCTACAGACGCCGTATCGGGGGAAAAACTCTTTCAGCAGTAGCTTCGCCGTGGTCATTGCAGTATTGTCTTTCGTAGGGTACGCCTCAACCCATTTGCTGAAAGCGCAAACCACTACTAGAACATACTTCAAATTGTTACAGCGCTCAAGCTGGATGTAATCCATCTGCAGGACCTCAAAGGGTGCAGTGGGCGTCGCAAATCCTCCTGCTGGAGTTCGCGTGCCTTTCCCTGGGTTATACTTCAGACAGATCATACAGGTCTGCACCACCCTCTTTGCCGTGCTAGCAATCTCTGGATGCTCCCAGACTTGGGAAAGCAATTTCACAATTGCGGAAGCTCCAACATGTGCTAGCCCATGTGCCATTTGAACCATAGGTTGTACAAAAGCCGTGGGTAACTTCCATCTATCCATCTGCTTATTTCTCCAACAGCCCTCATCATCCAACTCTCCCTCGCTAGCCCATTGCTCCCGCTCTTTATCAGAAGCGGTCCTTTGCATTTCTCGCACTTCCTCCTTCGCATCACGCCATCTTTCCACCTGTGACTTTACTACATACATGGCAGTAGTACCGGGCTGCATCGCAGTCTCCCGTGCTACTCGATCCGCTAACGCATTCCCTTCTCCAACCTTATCAACCACTTTCCTATGGGCGCTACACTTAACAATGGCGATTTTCTTTGGGTATGTCAATGCAGTTAAAAGATTGTGGACTAACTCCCCATGCATTATCTGTACCCCATGTGACGTTAGAAACCCTCTCTCCTTCCAGAGTAGGCCGAAATCATGCGCTACTCCGAAGGCATAGCGGCTGTCTGTGTAAACATTCACACACAATCCTGTACTGAGCTCACACGCTCGTGTTAATGCTATCAGCTCCGCTGCTTGAGCTGATTTCTGTGGTATGCGTGCTGTCTCCACTATCGTGTGTAATGTGGTAATTGCATACGCTGCTGAAGTCGTACCATCTGGTAGCTTCAGGCATGACCCGTCTACCCACAACTCTCCATCTACCTCTGAAAAGGGCGTATCCTGGAGATCAATACGACCCTTTGTTTGTTCCTCAGTCACAAGAATACAATCATGCGCTTTCTGCGCCTCAGGCTGGGTCTCGGGGTATGGCAACAATGTTGCCGGGTTTAATGTCACGCACCTCTTTAACGTAATATGAGGAGCCAAAAGCGTCAGCTCATATCCCGTTAAACGGGCACTGGTCAAATGCTGCGTCTTTGTTTGATTAAGCAGGGCATCCACAGCATGGGGAACTAACACCAACAATTTATGGGACAACACAATTCCTTCACTTTGGCGTATTGACACAGCTGTCGCCGCTACCGAGCGAAAACACCCTGGTAATGCTCGGGCGACAGGATCAAGCACAGCCGAAAAGTATGCACAAGGGCGCTGCTTGTCGCCGTGCATCTGCACTAAAACTGACAATGCACATCCATCTTTCTCATGCACATACAACGAAAAGGGTTTTGCATAATCAGGGGTCCCTAACACTGGTGCTGAACAAAGGGCCTGTCGCAGTTGCTGAAAAGCAGCATCACACTCATCTGACCAAGGGATTGGGATAGGCGTGTCTTTTGTCAAAAGAGCTAGTAATGGCTTAGCTATGTGTGAAAACCCCAGTATCCACTGCCTACAAAAAGAAACAAGACCCAAAAATGCACGCACATCCTTCTGCGTGGATGGCCTTGGTGTGTCCAAAATTACTTGGATACGATCTGGTGTGAGTGCACGCCCCTCCTTAGACAAAAGGTGACCCAAATAAGTCACCTTTGGTCTACAGAATTGCAACTTCTTCCTAGAGACCTTGTGATTGTGGAATGCTAAAAAGGAAAGTAAGGCTATCGTGCTTTCCTCGCACAACTCCAGGGTGTCAGCCGCCAACAGGATGTCATCGACATATTGAATGAGGGCGACCCCCTCGAGTAAAACAAAGGAATCCAACTGTCGCTTCAAGGCCTGACTATAAATACTAGGGCTTTCTGTATAGCCTTGGGGAATTCTACAAAAACGATAAGATCTATTGTTTAATGTGAACCCAAAAAGAAATCGGCTATCAGGGTGAATGGGAATAGAAAAGAAGGCATTTTTCAAATCAATCACTGAGAACATGGTCGCCGTAGGCGGGACCAAGGTAAGCAACGTCGTGATATCGGAAACCACCGGGTACTGAGGTATCACGATCTTGTTTACCTCCCTCAAATCAATTATGAACCGATAGACCTTTGCATCCGTGTCCTTTTTCAGAATAGGGAGAATCGGACTGTTACAGATATTATAGGGAACTTCTTCCACTACTCCTACTGCGATCAAATCTCGCACAATCTGTATGAGAGCTTCCTCGCCCTCCTGGGAAATACGATACTGTGGGAGGCGCGGTAGTACCGCCCCCTCCTGGACACTAATGTGGACCGGAGGAATCACCATTTGTCCCACATCTGTGTCCGAAGTCGCCCATAAAGCTCGGGGGAGGGTAGCCAACAACGCATCCTCTGATATCGTACACATCCGCCCAGACCGGGGGTAGTTGTCATTTAAAATCACCCTCACACCCTCAGGGGAACAGCGGATTGTAGCCCTAAAGTACTTTAACATATCAAGGCCCATAATGTTATCCGGTGTGTACGGAGCAAGCAGAAACGGACAGGGCGCAGAAAAACAATCAACTTTAAATGCAAGGGGCTGTGAAAGAGGGCTTCGGGAGAGTGTACCGTCAAACCCTACCGATGTAACTATTGAGCCGGATGGGGGAGCCCCCGGAACCAAGTACCTAGACAATGCACTACGTGTCGCTCCTGTATCCACTAGGAACTGATCAGTAGAACCTAAAACCTCAGCCGATACATAAGGACCCGTCTGATCGACCGGCACCTCAACTGATTCAGACCCCCATCCAACGCATTCCTATGCATGCTGAGAATCATGATATCCCGATCGATCGATGTCCGATACATGATACTGGTGCTGGCGATCGAAAACGTTTGAGCTATCTCGGTGCTGTCCGGCAGTATCGAAACGGGCATTATCGTTGGAATTCCCTCTAAAGTTCGAGAAGCCCCCTCTACCTCTCGGGCCACCCGGAGCGTGCCCCTGACGCGAAGCACGCAACGCTGGGCAATCCCTGGCCCAATGGCCCAACTGCTTGCAATACGCACACTGGTTCCTATTCAAATCAGATCGGCCCGAAGGGGGACCATAAGATCCACCCCTTCCCCTATTATTATTACCCCGGCGGGGCGGGCCATATACTTGTGCTAACATCACTTTGGTTTTAAGATCTTTCGATTTCTTCTCCTCCTGGCCCTTCGCCTCGTGCTCCTGACGCTCATAATACTGGGCGATGGTCAGAAGGGCCGTCGGTGTCGCGGAGGACCAAGAACTCTCACTCGCTTTTAACCGGGCCGCAACTGCCGGCAGCAGATTAGCCACATATTTGTCCGCGAAAAGGTGGCGGCCCGTGTCGTCAGTAAGCGACTGGCCACTAAAATCATGAAACGTCTCCTCAAAGCGCGTAAAGAAGTCCGCGACTGACTCGTCAACTTTCTGTTTACATGCAGCTAACATATTCCAGTCAATCTTTTTAGGGGGGATAATCGTCTTCAACTTAGCCACAATAGCCGCAGGGAGATCTAAAATATTCTGGGGTGGTTTCTGTGCGGGCTTCCGTTCCCTATCCTCATCCTCAAGGTCAGACCACCGGGCCTTGAAGGCAACCGCATCATCTACCTTTCGGACAGAGCGCCACGTATCCGGCGGTAGGATAAGGCCAAAGAACAGGTCTATATCCGCTAAGGTCATAATGCAAGAATTCAAGGCCCCCTCGACTTCTTCATAGAAGGCCGCTGGATTCTTGCGGGGGTCAGGCAGCGCATTCTTTAATGCCATAACATCGGCCCTATGCCATGGAGTGTAAACCCAATTATATACAAAATATCCCCTTGCATCGGCGGAGTTAATATCCGAGCTAGTCCCTGCTCCCTTAGGAGGAACATACAAAGGCGCCGCCTCTCGCATTGGTTTAGCATGCACTATGTCATCCTTATCTGACTGGGAGGCGGATGGGTGGCCCCCTGCTGCAGACGAATCCGACTGCTTCTCCTCCTCCGTTTGTTGACGTGCTTTCTCTCTAAGGGCCAGCACCTCGTCCCGTAAAGCGAACAGCCGCCGAGCCGCCTCAGGAGCCTTAGGGGGAGAAAAAACACCATTACGTAATGCTCCGGCATCCGAAGACACTTCGTCAGGCTCAAGGACACTAGAATATTTTCGGAAAGCAGCAATTACTTCATCCGCGAAATGAGACAGAAAATACACCCTCTCTCTATCTTGCCACGACCCCCAAGTATGGAACAACTCATCCTTAGACATCTTGCCCTTAAGTGCACGGAGGGAAAGTTTCCGAAGATCAGCCATATGCTCGGTCGATAACATGGACCGTGTGTCGACCTTACCCGAAGCCGGGCCAGAATCTTGCGGCCGCGGAGCAGATGCGCCAACATAAGGGGGCGGAGAGCGATCTAGTAAATAAAAATCGTCATCAGGATTATTAAGGACAGGATAAAGTGGCTGACGAACAACATATTGACCCGACACTTGTAGCCTACGCTCTTTCTCTTGTCTGTCCGTTTGCTCTTTGTCCTCCCGACGCTTCGCTTCCTGCGCTCGCATATGATCATTCTTTCGTTGCTCCTTATCAAACAGCGCTTTCTCACGTTTCTCTCGCTCACGCACTTCCTTCACCCATAATCGCACACACTCAAACATATCCTGACGAGCACGTCGCTTACACATACACTGTTCCACATACTCAATCTTACGTATATCAAACGATCCATACAAAGGCCATCGCAACTCAGGATCCTTCCTCGTATATTTCCTCCATAACGTGCTGTACATTATGGAAGAAAGACCATGCTTCACGTACATATCCCTATTAGGAGTCCCCTCTGGGGGAGCTGGAGCAGATTCCTCGAGGTTCAACCGGTTCCCAAAACAGCAGCACCACTTACGAAGTGCGCTAAAAGCAGGCATGCTAGGAATAATGCAAAATATGCAGTATTAACAAGAAAAATGGCACTTAATCGTTGCGCCGTTCAAAGTTTACACAGCTCCGGAGAAATTTCTCCACATTACCTGCCTATATGTGTTGCAACGCATATATTTTCACAAAGACAAATTCAAAATATGACTAGTCACCATCAATCAAACTCAAATAGCCAGACCAGGCTTCAAAACTCGGAGCAAGTACCGTACAACGGTTCTTACCAATCAAGAGTCCAGGTTCCAACTGCCAAGCTCCACAATCGCCCAAACGGCTCTCACGGCAGGACCGACAGAAGAGGTCTCAGTCGATGACCGGCGCCACCCAGACGGTCAGCTCGGAAGGGAAGGAAGAAAAACCTCGGGATGCCAGGGCTAAGACGCCGCTGGCAGTGATCACGTCCCCGGCCAAACTCCTCACCTTCGTCGCGACCAGTCCTTCGAGCATCCGAGTCGCCGATGAGCCCCACGTGACGGGCGCCAATTGATGAATACAAGCCCCAGCTAGGCCCGCAAGAGACAAGGGTTCGCTCTTCTGTAACGAAATCTATAAGGAAGTTGGCACGGAAACTGCAAAGTACAAAAACAACGTTTATTAACCCTTAAGGGTGGTCCTACAATCCACACAACACTCTTCAGTATTGCAAGGAGTAGCACAAAGAACATTCGTACACAGTCCCCTTTTATACACAGCAGAGGGGCTCATAAGTGGGTGGATACCACATGAGGTTGAAGAACATTACCATTTAGGGTCATTCTCGATACTGAATCAATACATGGGCGGAGCCAACACGCTCTTTGGGCCCGCGAAAACACATGGTCAAGCAAAGCTAATTATAACAGATGTGGTCAAGTCTGGGCATGCGCCAGATAGACAAGAAAGCTATTTATAACTGTTACTAGGCAGATTACAAGAGCAACTAACACAGAGGTCGGACTCTCCTCGTGGTGAACACATGGCAGCATGTCAATACAAAATGGAGTCCGGACTTCGGCCAACATAATGAGGAAAACATGATCTAAAGGGAAAGTATTAATGTTTTCAGTAAATGCTTAATCACATTCTGCCTTAATTTACAACAGCTGCACTACCCTAAACCCTAAAACACTACCCCCACACTACGCAAACACCACTGCACTACCCTAAACCCTAAAACACTACCCCCAGCATGACCCCTATACTACCCAAATACCACTGCGCTACCCTAAACTCTGAAACACTACCCCCAGCACGACCCCCTACATTACCCAGACACCACTGCGCTACCCTAAACCCTAAAACACTACCCCTAGCATGACCCCCTACACTACACAGATACCACTGCACTACTCTAAACCCTAAAACACTACCCCAGCACGAGCACCTACATGATGAGGAATGTATGCAGTGCCTCATTTCGTATCCTCCTTTACAAAGATGTTTGTTTGCAGTTTCACAGTTTCGCTTTTAGCATAGTTTGTTTCTGTGCCTCTAGACTGAGGCAAAGTATTTCCCTAGAGCGATGTCACATAATTAAGCCCTCCATTCAGACCTATGGAAGTCCTCAGTCCTTTTTCCAAGGTTTGTCACAGATATTTCTGCAGGCAGTTTGTGTAAATGTAGACATTATTCAGAACATGCTAAGCAGTAGCACAGTTGAACTCTGATAGATCGCTCGCCACTTAAATGGTATGGCAGGTGTAAAAAGGGGCGTGGCCTCGGACCACCTCTCTGCAACGCAGCTCTGTGGCGCTTAGTGGAGGTACCTGGTGGGCTAGTTGGCCATCAGGGACCCTCAGGATTCAAGGGGACTTAATCCTCAAACTTACAACGCACCAGGGGCGCATTTACACAGTGGTGCAGGGAGGGGGCGGACCTGATAAAACAAGTGTGCAAACGCAACCCCTGGCTCGTTGTAAATTGGGGGATTAAGTCCCCTTGAATCCTGAGGGTCCCTGAGGGCTAACTAACCCACCAGGTACCTCTAGTAAGCGCCACAGAGCTGCGTTGCAGAGAGGTGTAAAAAGGGGCGTGACCTTGGAACACCTCTGCAACACAGCACTGTGGCGCTTACTGGAGGTACCTGGTGGGCTAGTTGGCCCGCAGGGACCCTCAGGACTCAAAGAGACTTACTCCCCCAATTTACATCACACCAGGGGGCGCGTTTACACATGTTATAGTTTGAAATTAGCATTTAAAAAACCTTTGAAATTCACTGAAAAAAACATAGGTTTCAGGGACATTATAGTTAGAAATTAGCATTTAAAAAACCTTTGAAATTCACAGAAAAAAAACATAGGTTTCAGGGACGTTATAGTTAGCTGGACACTTCACTTGTACAAAACCATAGAAATTCCTCCATTATAGTTAGTTCTGCTAACTATAACTCGTGCGCCCGCAATGCACTGCTGATGATGTCACATTTTACATCATTCACGACATGGTCAGTGACATATAGATAGATAGATAGATATAATACCTGCTGGCGGTCCCTAGAAGCCAATCATAGTTAAAACCAAAATTTCCATAGGCAAAGCGTTCGTTTTTTTGATTTTCCAATAACTTTGGAGCCTCTTGACGAATCTTCACAAACTTTTTAAAAAACATCCCCTTTTTGGTTCAGCTGCATTGTTGGAAGTTTTGAGGTGATGCATCAAGTGGGGCCAAGAAAAAATGGGGGGCCCAAAACACGTTTTCCCCATGTTATGTCTTAGGTGATTTTTCATTTTTTGAATACGACTACTGCCCGTACCTCTGAACAGAAGTTCACCAAATTTGGCAGAAAGCTAGATGTTCGTCCAGAAAATTAGCTTTTTGTGATTTTGTGTAAATTTGCTCAGTAGTTTCAGAGATATTTAACTTTGAAAAATATAGATATCTGTTTACGTGAGTCCTTGCAGAGGACTCGTGGATCCTACTAAAATTTGATTGACTGCCAACACTTCAACCAGCAAGTGTTGGTAGCAATCTTGAGATCGGCTTGAAGCCGAGACTAAAAAAAAAAAAGTCAAAAATAAAGAAAAAGGGGCAGAGTAGGAATACCCTGATCTCCCAGTTATGGTGGTGGGGGATCCCACAGTGACCCTGGCAGGGATTAAAATATTTTTTTTATTTTACTGTGAATTCGCAGGTGATCCTTAGATCTCTGTTTTATTTCCTTGGCGAGATGGTGGTCTCCTTTACCCAGGAGGACCTTGGTTGTTGGTGGTTCCTGGGGCTAAGGTGGGACCCTGCTGCCCTTACACTTATTACAGATAAAGCCCCGGTGCTGTGGGGGGTCCACTTGGGCCTCCGCTTTGTTAATACATTATGCCCAGGGAGGTGGCAGTCCCCTTGGCGTGTGGGTGTCATTGTTAGGGTTTAGGGTGGGTATGGGTTTTTTGAATGGCAAAGGAATTATTAGGGTTTAGGGTCGGTACAGGTTTTTGGGTAGCAAGGGCATTTTTAGGGTGTAAGGTGGGTGTGGGTTTTTGAGTGGTAAGGCATTTTTTTAGGGTTTAGGGTTGGTATGGTTTTTTGGGGAGATAGGGAATTTTTCGCTTTCTGTTGGTTTTAGGTTGGGGTAGGTATTGGTTTTAGGGTGGTAGGGTGATTTTGAGGGTTTATGGTTGGTGTGAAATTTTGAGTGACAAGGGAATTTTTAGGGTTCAGAGTGGGTATGGGGGTTTTGGCTGGTAAGGGTTTAAGATGGGTATGGATTTTTGAGTAGCAATGGAATTTTTATTGTTCAGGATAGGTGTGGGTTTTTGAGTGGTATGAGATTTTTTAGGGATTAGGTTGTGTATGGGTGGCAATGGTTTTCTTTTAGTATTTAGGGTGGGTATGGGTTTTTGGGTGGCAAGGACATTTTTAGTGTTGGTATGGATTTTTGGGTGGCAAGGTATTTTGTAGGGTTTGGGGTGGGTATGGTTCTTGGGTGGCAAGAGAATTATTAGGGTTTAGGGTGGGTATGGGTTTTTGGATGGTAATGTATTTATTAGGGATTAGGGTGGGTATACGATTTTGGATGGTAAGGTATTTTTTAGGGTTTAGTGTGGGTATGAGTTTTTGAGTGGCAAGGGCATTCTTAGAGTTTAGGTTGGGTATGGGTTTTTGGGTGGTAAGGTACTTTTCAGGGTTTAGTGTGGGTATGGATTTTAGAGTGGCAAAGGGATTTTTAGGGTATAGGGTGGGTGTGTGTTTTTGGGTGGTATAGTATTTTTTTAGGGTTTAGTGCGGGTATGTGCTTCTAGGTGGCTTGTGAATCTTTAGGGTTTAAGATGGGTTTGGGTTTTTGGTTGTAAGGAATTCTTTAGGGTTTAGGATGTGTATGAGCTTTTGGGTGGCAAGGAACTATTTAGGGTTTAGGGTGGGTGTGGGTTTTTGAGTGTTAGGGGATTTTTAGGGAACAGAGTCAGTATGGGTTATTGGGAAGCTAGGGAATTTTTAGGGCTTAGGGTGGGTATGTGATTTTGAGTGGTAAGTTTTAGGGTTTAGGGTGGCAAGAGATTTTTTGGGGTTTTGGTTGGGTATGGGTTTTTGGGTGGCTAGGCAATTTTTATGGTTTAGAGTCGATATGGTTTTTTGATTGGCAAGGGTATTTTTGGGGTTTAGAGTGGGTAAGGGTTTTTGGGTGACAAGTTAATTTATAGCATTTTTTTGACTTGCTTATATCTTTTGAACTGGTCGATGAATGATCACATAATTTTCACAAAATGTGTGCTGACGATTCTAGTTGTGCATGGAATGTTTCAGGGTGATCTGTCAAGTGAGGACCGAAAAAAAAGGGTCAACAAAAATGTGTTTTCCAAATTAATTTCCGAAGAGTGTTTAAATACGCCTTAAGCCTGAACCATTGGATGGCATTACATCAAATTTGGCAAACAGTTAGATTTTGTGCCATAGATCACGCTTTTTGTTCCTGTCGGTAGTTCTGGAGATAATATAGGAAAACCAAATTTGTATTTCTTGGCGTATGTGGTACTTTTGAAGTACCTTAGTATATATGTTTAACACTCATAACTTTTACAAAACAATCACTGTATGATGTAATTGTTAATGTCATGAGTGATGCCATTTGAGATGGCATCAGTGATGTCATGAGTGCTGTCACTGACCATGTCATGAATGATGTAATGTGTGAGGTCATAAGCAGTACTAGTTAGCTCAGTTAACTATAACTGCTGAATTTAGCTGGTTTTGTTTGAGTGAAATCCATGCTTAACTATAGCCTGCCTGTAAACTTTAGTTTGCTTGAGTGAATTTCTAAGGATTGTAAAAATTATATTTCCTAACTACAACATCCCTGTATCCTTTATTTTTTGGTGAATTTCTAATGCTTTTTTAACATTAAGCAAGATACCCATTTCAATTCACAGTGGAGGGGGGTTTAAATGGCATTGTGCTGCCCCATCCAAGCTTGCTGCTCCTGACCCTTTCCTCCATGCCATGCCATCCATTGTCCAGGTCCTTGACCCTGCACCCCTGTTACAGCTGTGAATGTCCATTGTTCTGTTACTGCCCTTCCCATCTGCCCTAAAGAGTTAGCTTGCTGCCCCATCCACCTCCTCCCTGTTGTCTGAGTCCATTTGCCAGCCCCCTACTCCTGGCCTGCATGGTCCGATATGCTACCACTGTCCTCCATTAGACTTTATGTCCCTGCCCACCACGCCTACCCTCTGTTGCCCAATTCTATGCTCATCATTGCCCTCCTGCTTATCGTCTGTGCTTAGCTTGCTGCTCCTACTCTCCTTCCCGCTGACCTCTGATGTCTGTGTGCATGCCCCTGCTCCCTCATTCCTGTCCACCACATTCCATGAATCTGCCACCCTCTTATCTATGTTGAGTGTCCTGTTGACCTGCCATTGCCCCTCCCACTAACATGGTTAGATGGCTGTCACCTGTCCCTGCCATCTCCACCCTGCCTATGTTCCATGCTCCTAGCCCCTTCCTCCTGTCCTCCATGTTCCATTTTGCTGCCACTCTCTTCAGCCCTCCATGTTCTGTTATGATGTAACTGCTCCTACTGCCTGCCCTGCATAGCCTGTTGTAAAGTCCCTTCCCCTGCCCTCTTTTATCTGTGTCCAGCCCCTACCCCTCCCTTTTTCCTCCATGGCTTTGCTCATGCCCCTCCCCCCTCCTCCTTGCCCACCAGGGCTGTTGTGCTGTCACTAACCCTCCCGCATGCCATGCATGGTCTACTGTGCTGCCACAGCCCCTCCCACCTACCCTGTGTGTTCACCTTGCTGACACTGAACCATTGCCCTCCGCAATCCACGTGTGTCTCTTGTTGAAACTGCACAGTCGCCACCTAAAAGTGTATTGTGTGACTTTGCACTGACTAGAAATGAAACATTAACCTTTCACACCCTCTCCTCTCCCACACCAAATCCCCCATCAGGTTGTGGGTTACCTTCCCAGCCTCGAAACAAAAACAACATTTTGCTCCTAATCCAATTCAGAAGTGGCAGTACGGAGCTCTCCCTGGGGTGTGTGGGGTCCCCGGCGTACTACCCTGCCAGAGGCGGGGTGGCCAAGCTTATGGTGAGGAGCCATTACATTTTTAACACATATTAGTAAATGCTTGCGCATCGCGGCTGCATCCTGGGGCACAGTATACTTTCCCAGCATCCTGCATAGCCAAGCCTAGCCATGCCACACCATGTTCCAGTATATAATAGAACAGAGTTCAAACCTGATTTTACAAGAAAGAGAGAGGAGAAAAGAGCGTTAATCATTGTCACTTAATCTGGCTTCTGAGGTGCGACCAGCAGGTGATCTGTTTGCGTTCTTCTACCCCCCACGTGCTTGGGAAACTTCATTGCAGATTTAGCATTTGTGAACAGATAAACAGAGCCTTCATGTGTCACCTTAAGTTTTGCAGGATAAAGTAGGGCGTAGGGGATTTTGGCCTGCAATAAAATATGCTTTGCAGGTAGGAACTCTCTGTGGGCCGCATGCACCGCTGGAGTGAAATCTTTATAGAATGAAATGATGTTTCCTTTGTGGTTGATAGACCCATGCTCTCTTGCTAGCCTCAATATTGTGTTGCAGTCCTGATAATTTAAAATCCGAGCTAATATTGGCCTTGGTGTTGCTCCGATTGGTGGCTTGGGGTCCAGCGTGTGGTGTGCTCTCTCGACCGCGAATACTGCAGATAGACCAGGGCCAAATAGATCCCATAGCAGTTCATCTACATAGGTCTCCATTTTGGAAATAGCGGTCGTCTCAGGAATTCTCGTTATCCGAATGGTATTACCCCGTGATCTGGCCTCTAAATCATTGTTCTTTGCCCTAACTAGACCAAGTACCTTGTCAATTTGCAGTAACTGCTCTTTTGTTTCAGCTTGAAACTCATGGTTTTCAGAGCTACGGTTCTCTAGCAAATCCAACTGGGTCTCATGCTTGTCTTCTTGTTTTTTAACTGCATCTAGTTGAGAGGTGAGAACATGCAGCTTGGTATCTATTGTTTTCAGGCTCGATCTCATTTCCAATAGTAACGTGCAAAGGTCCTCCCCTTGTTCCTCTGATTGAGCATTAGATTGGCGATCAGCTTCCCCTTCTAACTCAGCCTCTATTAACCTTGTGTGCCTTTTGTTTTTTAGTGTTTTCTTGGCTTCTTCACATCTTGTTTGTCCATGGTGCCGATTAATGTGTGCGAGCTGCTCCTATGGTGAATCTATGTGCTGCAGACCCAGAGATGTTTAGCGCTACTGTTGCCAGCCTTCCAGTCCCTGTTGTGACCAGGCCAAAGCGTCTCTGCCCAAGAGGAGGATTGCAGTGCAGCAATTTGCCACTTTATAGCACAATAACTGACAGGTACAATATTTATAATTGGTACGCTTATAGGCTGCTGCGTGTCGGATACTCTCGGGGCCTCTCTTGCAAGCACGGGGTACTGGTGCTCTCGCTATTGGTCTCGGATGCTCTGAAACAGTGTGTACCCCAATGAGGCCTCTGCAGCATCCCATGCCTCGCCTCTCTTATCTACAACTGTGGCGAGCACAGACCCCAGGCACGACTCGATCTCCGCTGGGGGCAGACCCACGAGGACGCACTGGCCACATACACAGAAACAGCTCCGCCACCAGCCCAGCAGAGCACCAGGGGCGTCGATGCCAGTGGTGTCCATCGCCCACCTTGTCAATTCACTAGGGCCTTTAGTCTCTGCGGCGCTTCCATTTGCACAGTCCGTGCTGTGCCCGCGAGGGCACCTGGTTTCAAAATGGCAGCGCAACACACATTTCCTGGGGGGCCTGGCCGATGTCTGGCAGGGGCAACAGAGCCACGGAGAATCGGATCCTCTGTCCGACGTCGCCTCCCCGCGATTCCCGTACATGGATTCCACGGCTAGTTGCCTGCTCGGACACCGATAGAGAGCACAGCCTGCTCTGCCTCTCAGGTACGGAGCTTGCAGCGCAGCGGACAGGCCGCCTCCTACGAATGCTTCCAAGTCAGTCAAATTGTAGTTTACAGCCACAGGCTACAGCACGTCCACATCACAGCCCCATGGGCACTGCCCAGAGGCAATTTAGGTGCAGCAATGGCTCTCCGGCTGATAGGATTAAAGAAGGATTATGCCTTGGTTGGCAGAGCGTGCTTAACAAGTGGCCATCTTGGAGCAAAGTTAGACCACGCCCTAGGGTCTGAAACTCTTTGGTAGTACTCCTTCTAATAATTCTTCTTTGTCATCCCATTTATCTGTAACATCTGATCTTGATAGAATTGGTATTCAACTTTGTAATCCTCCTAATGAAGAGGTAAAAGTATCATTATCCTTGGTGTGCTTAGAAAAGTTATCATCCTCTCTTCTAAAACAAATGTTGGTGGCTTTGATTGGATCCTTGATACGGTAACAAAAAAATTAGGGGGGCGTGTAAACAATAAAAAGGAAAAAGATACTGTCCTTGGAGTTGTAGTGGAAAGACAAGAGGTCTTGATTTTTAATAGGATGAATGACCAGATAATGTTTGATTGTCAAATTGACAATTCACAGGCGGGAAAACCACACTGTAAGAAGCTTGCTAAAGAGGTCCTACACCCCTAGAGCAAAGTTGAATCTATAACATTTATTTTTAATAAAGTTCTACTACAAAGAATTGTGATGGGAACTCTCAGGGTGTTGAACAGGATGTATTTCAAATCTTTAAACCTCAGCCTTGGCAGGAAGTAAACAATGTTGTCTTAGGTGTTCCACCGAGTCGCAGGAGATTAAGTTTTAGAGAGGATGTGGATATTATGTGTAGTGCAGAGGGCATAACTTGACCCCCACAAGTGTCTCATCAAGTTATGATCCCCGATAGTGGACCCGTAAATGTATTGGTTGAGGGGCCTGTAGAAGTTATAGTAGATCACAGGGTGCACCCTTCTTTTATTCCTTCACCTACAACAATGGCTGTGCCCTTTCAAAATATTGGTATAAAGGGAGGCCCCTCAGTGTTAGAAGGGTCAGACTCTTTATGGTGTAACATGAATAACTATAAACAGGATTTTATCCCTTTATTTGATGCAGATTTAAATTTAAATAGACCCTTGTTGCTTAAATGTTTTTCTGAGATTGAGAATCTGAAGATTATCCAAGGCAGTGGTATTGATTTGGTCTCCCTTTTACCCTTTGTTGTTGGTTTTAAATTGAGGATAATCTTTCATTCCAAACTTATGGCAAACTTGATATTAAACTTGTCTGAAGTCCTGCAAAGTAGTGGGATTCATGTTATTCCAATTCTTGAAGAGGTGAGATCGTCGGTAGTGGATAAAAGGCTTCCACCTTACTCTCCTCCCTCTTTAAAGGGTGGCCTGGGAGGGAGGTAAAGGGGATTAAAAGCCATCTTGATAAATATGGCAGACAAGTATCTCTTAAAGAATCTCCCACTAACCCTACCAAGGAATTTGTAAAGACGAGCCCTATAAATGAACTGGTTACCTGGTACTCTATCCAGTGTGTCTCAGAGTAGTCACCTGCAATGTCCAATCTATTAGCAATGAGGTAAAATGATATTCTGAAATGAGACAGCAATAAAGAATAGTATGGAGAAATAATATTAATTAAGTTTATTTGAAGCAGATGTGATTTGTCTCCATGAGACTTGGTGTGTAGAGAAATTGGTTTGGGGTTATTATATCACTTTAAATTGTAAAGCATACCCTCAAGTTGAGGACATGTGAAAAGAGAGGTGGCATGTTTGCTATCTAATACAATCTAGTGGAGTTATGAATGTTATAAAGACCCAATTAACTATTTCTTAATTGTAACTCCATATATTCATATCAGTTTCCAGAAAACTCCCCCGCTAATACTGATAAATATTCAATTTCCCCCTGAGTCTTTTTATGGTGCCCTCTTATATAAGGTCTTTTCTTATGTTAGAAAAGTGTCTGATAAGGAGGTCTCCACATTTTTAATTCTGGTTGGGGATTTGAATTATAAAACATCTAATTTTGCCATAGAACAGTTGTGGGAAAATGAAAAAGAAGAAGCTAAGCAGATACCCCCAGCCATTTTTCCACTGAAAGAAAGACCTAATATAAGAGGGAAAATTGTAGTGGTTCAGATGAAAAAAGCTTATGGTGTGATAGGGAATGGGAGTTTACCTTCTGATACCCTCAAAACATATACACATAAAGCTCCTGGGGGAGCATCTACCTTGGATTATGTGGTGGTAGATTGTGCTTTCTTTTTCTTGCTGGGTGATCTACAGGTCATAGATTCCCTTCTTAGTTATCATAATCTCTTGTCCTTCTCTTTAAATGGTAATACTTCTACTGAGTCTTAGAGGTGTGATGGCTAGTCTTCCAGGTTTAATAGGAAAACAAGGAGAACCCTTTCGGTTTATAGGGCAATCTCAAGCATCGGAAGCACGTTAAAGGCTACCCTAGATAAGTTGTCTGGTTAGGCTGGAAAAGAAATAGAAAATGTTAATACTTTTATGCAGTAGTTAGTTAAAGCAGTGAAACAAGTGAATCCTGTGAAAAATTTGGGAGAGAACCACTGTTCCCTGCTCCTGTTAAATCGTGAAATAAATGCCCTTGTCAAGGAGCAATATTTGGAGCATGCTAGGGTGCTGATATTAAAGAGAAGGAGGAGCCGTCCAAAGGCTTGTATAAGAAAAGAGGAGGAGGATAGGTTTTTGATAAAAACTTAGAGAATCAGTCTTAAAAGGCCAATCGAAGACCTTCTGGTCATTGGTTGTGGTGGGTTAACTTTATTTAGAGTCTCTACTCACAAATGAGGGTGCCGTAAAGAGGTTTATAGTAAGTGAAGATTCTTCATCATATGGCCCACCATAAGAAAGAGAGATAAAACTTGCAATTAGGGGAATGCTGTCCTCGGCTACGATGGGTCTTGATGAAATTCCAATTACTGTTATAAAACAAAACAGCTCCCTCTGGAGTAATGTTTTATACACAGTTTTTGAAGCTTGTTATGAAAGGAAAGAAGCCCCCCGTCTTGGAAGGAGAGTGTCATAGTCCTACTCTTTAAGAAGGTAGACCATAATTTACCAGAGAATTATCACAGGTTTCCCTTCTTGATGCAGTGGGTAAAGTCTTTGCTAAATGCTTGCAGATCCAGAATAATGAATGGGGGGAAGATCATAATATTTTTCCAGTGTCACAAACTGGGTTTAGTAGCAAGCATGGAACAATTGAAAATGTGACTGCCCTTCAGTTATTAAAAGAAAAATATGTTCAAGTTAGAAGGGTTATGGTATATATGGCTTTTATTGACTTCTCCACAGCATTTGACAAAGTAGACCGCCCTTTGCTGTGGAGTAAGCTTTTAAGTTTGGGTATGGCGGGTACCCTTTTAGACCTAGCTCAGGCAGTAGCAGCTTGCTTTCTTAACAAGTGGTGGCATGGGGGAAGGGGTTAAGGGGGTAAGGGGAATATAATAAATACATTAAAAAACACTTACCTGCTGCTGCGCTGCCAATCACCATCTCAGGATTCTTCTCCTTGGGGTCCCTGCACACTGAGTAGGCTCCTAGCTGCCAATAAAGATGCTGTTCTCATGAGATCAGAGCCATGATTCGCCTGAGCGGGCTCGTTTAACACTCGCTCAGGTCCTAGGAGTCTGAGCCTCTACTCCACCCAGATGTACAACACAGCTCTAGCGGAGAGAGATCAAAGTGCACATGACAGTTTGGCTGGCATTAAACAGCCTGCTAAACCATCAGACCCACTTTACAGTGTCCTCTGAACTCCTCATGGCCCCGCCCTACCCAGACTTGGCTGCCTGCAGCAGAAAGAAAAATAAAATGGTTTTGTTATCATTTTATTTTTTCCCGTTTTTGTCTGCTGCCTGGCACTCAAGCAGGGGGGGAGGCAACGCTCATCTGCCATAGCAGAGGAGCCGCCACTGAACTCGGGCCCTTTATAGTGATACTCCTGGGTGGTGATAGGGGTTTTTCTCAAGCAATCACTACTTTAAATGGGTTAAAACAAAGGTGTATGCTTGCTGCCTTCTTTTTTCCTCGTATATTTCTCACCTCCCGGAGTGGAGGTATTACCCTAATAGTTGGGGGATAGCCAATTGTGTGCTTACTTTATGTAGATGACATAGCATTTTTTGATCTTACCCTAAAGGGTTTAAATAGCTGCCTGCAGGGTCTCTTCATTTTAAGATCAATCCATCTAAAAGTAAGGGTATGTGTGTCAGTGGGAAAAAAAAGCCGAAGTATGGTAATTTAATATGGCATCCGGGTGGTCAAAAATTGGAAGTTGGAAAGTCTAATACCTTTTTGGGGGAGATAGTATGTGGAAATTTAAGTGAAAAAGCATATATAGAAAATAATATGTTTATAGCTATTTCTCAGTCTAAATGTTTGGGGTCCCTGTATAGGGCCACTGGGAAAAAGTGTTTTGTACCTTTAGTGGAGGTCTATAGTGCTAAAATGCTTGCCTCCCTATTATATGGTACGGAATTGATTGATGTTTCGAAAAGGGGTTTCTTAAATACAATAGTAGTTTGGGTCCTTAAAAGTTTAACCTCAGTTAATCCAGCTTTTTCTCTGGTTGCTTCAAAGTTAGAATTTGGGCTGATGAGTGATTTTGTGCAGGGTGTTGCACGAGGAGTACGTTGGGCCGTGAGTCTTACAAGGAGTGATCATAGCACACTTAGATTGTGGCTAAGAAAAGAACTACTAGATAGTCCAAAAGAAAATTCATTAATCTATAGGAATTCTTCTCTGGTGGTAGATATACAGCAATTAGATCTTCCTTCGATTCTGTATTACCGCAGCATTTGAAAGTTACCTTAAAACAAGCTTCTTGGTCCCTGAGCTTTTGCATGGACAGGGAGAACTGTATCTCAAAGAGGTGTTATCATCCGACTATTCATTCTTGTTTAATAAATAAAACACAGGTTTATATTTCTTGGACCTTGCAGCATGCAGTGTGTTGTTTTGAGTTACTCCTGAGACAGGGTATGCTACTTTTAAATCCCCTCTCAGCAAAATGGTATGGTACTTCTGTGTTCTCCAATCTGTGCAAAAATGGTCTTCAAAATTTAAACTATGTTTTATTTATTTGCCCTGCTTTGTTATTGTGCCAGCGGAAATGGCTGAGGCCGATATGTTTGCAGTTGTTTATTCTTTTAGCCTCTGCATTATTACAGTCACTTTATGTACCCCAGAATGAAATGTTATGTAAGAGAATCTTTTACCTTTTGAAGGATTTTTTAAAGTTTTATTAAGGACATATGTATTAAGCTATTGTTATTCTGTTGCTCTTAACTTATGCTTTGATGGCATGAAAGACACTTTAGGTACTATTTTAGTACTACTTCTTGTTCCTGCTTGTTGGGAAACTGCCTTTTTGCACCTTGGATTTTCTTTATGATTGTTTGCTCTTTTAATGTTATGGTTTGTATTTATTGCATATACAAAATTGTAAATCTCCAATTGTTTTTATTCATATGTAAAAGAAATGAATTTTTATGTGAACCTCTTCAGAGTTCCGTAACATAAATGAAAATAAACTTGAAACTCCAGGATTTACTGAGAATGTCAGACTTCATTCTCATATGGCTGAGAAACATAGTGTGAATTTACAGAAAATATGCTCTCATTTTAGATTCTGGAGCACCTTCTAGAAACTCTTTGAGAAAATCAGAGAAAACGTTTTTCTCTCAAACACGATTGATTTACTCCCAGCAGAAGGATTTTTCACAGGGTAAATCTGCCTTAGAACATACTGCAATTCCTACAATTTGTATGGATACTCAACAAATGATTTATCCTTGATGTGACCCTGAAAACCTACCATTCACTAAAATGCAATTCAGTGGGGTGCTATCATGTATAGTGGTCCCAGGATGGCTGCCAACACTTTCTGGTTGAAGTGCTGACAGGCAATCAGATCTCACCATTAGATCTGTGCTTAGCCTCCACCCAGATATCCTTATTTGCTTTCCCTTAAACTTCACAACAACTACTGAAATGATTCACACCAAATTACTGAAAGTGTGATCTGCACACCCAATCTACGTTCCTGCCAAATTTGGTGTAAGTTCTTCCAGCAGTTTGGGCTGTAGTCATGTTCAAAGCTCCTATGTGTAATTAACATGGAAAATTGTTCTTTTTTCCAACGGCCCCGTTTTCCTCAGCCCTTGCTTGATGGATCACCCCAAGACTTTCCATGCACAACAAGACTCACTATGATACTTTGTTCTGAAACTTTTGTGAAGATTCGTCAAATGACACCAAAGGTTTAGGCAAGTGAATAAACGCGTTTTCTATAGAAACATAGTCCTAGCTATAACTACCTACTGGCAACTGCCAGTAGGATATATCAAAATAAATACAGGCAGTCACCAGTAGGTATTTATAGTTCGGACCCAGATTCTATAGGAAAAGCTGTTTTCGACTTGCCTATATCTTTGGTGCCGGTTGATGAATCTTCAAACAAAAATTCCCAAAAAAGTGTCATGGTAAATCTTGTTGTGCATGGGAAATTTTGAGGTGATCCGTCAAGACAGAAAAAAGGAGGCTCAAATAAAGTGTGTTTTCCGTTTTTAGTTCCCATAGGAAACCATAGTCTGACCTACAGCCCGAACCGCTGGATATTCGAAAGGGTAATGGCGGGGCTCCCTCTGAGGCAACTGAAATCAGGCTTCCAGAGGTGGTACCCAGAGGTAAGTGAAGTCTTTGCGGTCCCTGAGACTTCAGAACAAGAGGCAAGCTCTACTTCAGCGCCTTGGAGATACTTTGGCCTCAATATTTATACTCAGTAACCAGCCAAAACCAGTTCTGTCCTCTCTGGCCCGGCTTGCTGGCAGGAAGTGGAGACAGCATTTTCCAATGGAGACCAGGCCCAATCAGGTGCAAGGAAATCTCCTCCCACTACTCTAATTGCAACCCAGGTCTATTCAGCCCCTGATTCATCCAGGAAAGACAGGACACAACTCGAACTACAGTGGCTGTATGAAGAAAATGTACGTCCCCAGCCCCTGTCACTCAGTCAGACAATCAATTCACAAACCCAACTGAGGCAAACAGGATGGCTAAGCAAGAAAATACCTACTTTGTAAATGTGGTATTTTCAAACACAGATCATAAAAATCATCTTTACTAAAAGATGCATTTTTATATTCTGAGTTCAGGCATACTAAACTCCAGTTCTCTATTTTTTCCCAATGGGAAGATATGCCTAGAAGGTGTCATAAGTAAACTCCCATTCTATCCTATGGGCCAGATAGCCTTTCCATAGTGAAAAACTAAATACACTGTATTTCAATACCACAACACCAGTACATGTCCTACCTTTCACATACACTGTACCCTGCCCACAGGGGTACCTTTGGCCTACCTTAGGGGTGACTAACATGTAAGAAAAGAGAAGATTAGGGCCTGTCAAATGGGTGCATCTGCCAGGTCGACATGGCAGTTACAAACTGTGTGCAGACACTACAGTGGCAGGTGTGAGAACCCTTTACAGGGCTGCTTGTGTGGGTGGCCCAACTAGCATCATTTGTCGTACAAGCCCTCACACCCTCAGTGCACTTCACTAGGGACTTACTAGTAAATCAAATATGCCAATCATGGAAACACCGATCCATAACACAATTTACAATAGGAGCACTTGCGCTTTAACACTGAACAGCAGTGAGAAAGTGCAAAGAGACATTCAACCAGCAAATACAGAGTCAAAACCGGGAGGTCGGAAAGCAAGAAGACAGGGGAAACATGCCAAAAGATGCCAGGTCTAACTTGGTGCAAATCCTTTCAGTATTTTGTTGAAAAATTTAAGAAGAAAAGTTAGTGATGTCTGTGGTCACGCAGCCTTCATGAAAAAAGATGAGCTTGTGCAGGGAAATGCACAGCTCTGATTGGCTACCAACACTTCAACCAGGAATTGTTTGCGGCCATCTTGGGACTTGGTTTCACGGAGTCGCCAAAAAAATGTAAAAAAAAGAAAAGGAGTCAGAGATGGAATACCCTAACCCCATAAAGTTGTCCCCAACAGGCCAAAAAAGCATTTTTTTTTAATTGTCAAAAACATTGTGATATTTGTAGCAAAAATATTTTAAAAAGGCAAGTGCGGGCTTGCACACTTGCATTTGAATAATACCCGGGTGGGCCAGGTTCCGGGGTCATATAATAAAAATAGGAGAGAAATGCACGGGCTCCCTTCCTATGGCCTTTGAAAACCCCAGGGACCATCACCTCCCTAAGGCACTTCGAATTAGGAATTCAGCTCGGCCCACTGTGCCCCATGGCAGCCCTGGGGACTGCCACCTCCCTGAAACTCTCATTAAATTGTATGGGGGTGCACAGCCCCACTGTGCCCTGAGGACCGCCACCTCTCTGGGGCTAAAACAAATCCCATAGGCAAGTTGCACTGCCCCCCTGAAGAAGCTCTACATGGCCCTGGGGACCGCCTCGCCCCTGGTCCAGCTCCTGCCACCTCCGAAGATGCCCCCCTTGGGAGGTAGCTGTTTGCTATGGCTTGTCAGGAGGTTCCCCCTCCAAGCCTTTGCAAAATGTGCTGTGCTTCATGCAAGAGAGAGAAGATGAATGCTCTTGCTTGCACAAAGGGGAGCAGAATTGATTTTGGACAGTGGGAGCTGCATGTTCAGCTGCTCCCTCTGTCCAAAAGCGATGCCAGCTCCCGCAGGAGGTCTTCAGGCCCCCTGCAGTCCCCAACGTGAATAACTGGGAGCCCAGGGTGGGACCAGAACCCCCAGTATTTCAGCCAGGGCCCGGGGAATGGAGTCCCTGGTGCCAGAATCGACCCAAGAGGGAGCCGTGCAGCCCCCTTTCCTTGTTTTATAAAAAATAAAGAAAAAAATATAAAGGGCAAGCACCGGGGGATTGGGTCACAGGGTCTAAAATAGGCTCAGGGAAAGGGGCCTCGCGGCCCTCCTTTCTTTATAATTTTAAATAAATAAAAAGCTACTGGGATGATGCCGAAGGCCTGGACCCTTTTCTACATCACTCTGCAATCACTCCTCCTGGTGCACTGGTGGTTGGGGGAGGAAGTTCCCTTGCCTGTTGAAGGTCCTTTGGGGCCAACAAGACCTCTTGTTTCCTCCAATAAGTCCCACAAGTGGGATTCCTGAGCAGTCTTTGGAGGCCATGCCCCCTTTCTCAACGACCCTGCAAACTCGTCTCCTGGTGTGCTGCTGGTTAGGGAGTGAAGTCCCCTTGCCCCCTGAGGGCCTCAGGATTAATGTGGACTTCTTCCCCCAACCAGCAGTGTGCCAGGAGGTGCGTTAGCAGATTGGTGGTGAAAGGAAAGGTGGTCTCCAACAACCTCTTAGCAATCCAACTTGAAGAAATTAGATGCACTGAATGATATGAAATGTGATTGACATGTGGTGATTTAACACTGTCAAGCAGTATTGGAATTGCGCTACAGTATAGAAATTCAATAATAACAACACTAATGCATCCTGGGACTTGCATGACTGTGTCCTATGGCCACGTGGTGAAATGAACTTAAGAGCGCCTGGGTCTGTTGATTGCAGACCTTGATACCTGTGATCAAGGCGTGACTGCCAAAATACGTCAGGAAAGGGAGGACCATGAATATGCAACCACTGCATTTTGAAAATAAACGTGGTAGTGTAACTATAAATTGGTTTCTGCTATTTTTTCTTGGTGTTTATTAAACAGGAAGCTCTGTCCCCATCAGCTGATACCGCCCTGCAGGTTTGGGGACCCCGATGATGGAGATTACTTTTCAGTATAAATATAAGTATATATCAATATATTTACTGAAAAAAACAAAGGTTACATAGACGTCATAGTTAGGCTCAGATCACATGCACAAAACCAGAAAAATTGGGCTAACTATAACACGCACCCCTGCAATGCATTGCTTATGACCTCACATATTACATCACTCATGACATGGTCAGTGACATCATTGAAGACATCTCAAATAGGATACAATACGGAGCAAGGGATACAATATGGAGCAAGATGGAATCGCCCTGAGCTCGCGCTGATTGGCTGTTCATGCCGGAGGCGTAACGCTCGACTAACTGCCCTGCGGTGCTCAACGGGATGCTGGATTACCACGCTCGCCATTCTCGGGATGCAGGGAGAGCGTTAAGGCTGTTTTCAAGGCTCCTTTCAAGACTGTTGCTTCACGAAGGGGGACCCAGTCTGGATGTAATCGCCTGGGTTAAACGTGCCATCCTCTCCGACCTGCAAGCTTGGGCTGTGCTGCATTTCACTTCTCCACACTTTTCAGCAGCGGCAATCCTCTCCCCGGCCTCCCCAGCAGCACTAAACGCAGATAGCAAGTCCTGGAACCACCGGTCTCTTCCTTCTAGAAGAAATCAGGGTGAGAGGCTACACGGACCTAGCAGAAACAATATGAGTGCCTAGGGGCACGGAGAGGCTCTAAACAAAAAACGCTTGCAACTGTCAAGATATTGAAGGATGCCAAAGATGTTAAAGGTGCCGCCTTTGATCCTTCAGAAGAAGCTTCAAAGACAAAGCCTGAGGTTGGTGGGGACAAGAAAGTGTTGGGTAAATCGTGGAGTAAATCCGGGGTAGGGCAGGACCAGAACACTTTTACTCGGTCTCTGACGGTACACCTACTTCCCCATTTGAGGATGGATCCGAGGACGTCAGCAAAGGGGACAGTGAGGATTCACACAAGGATACAGGCACGGTCCTGCGTCATAAAAAATCTCTCAGCAAAAATAAACGTCGCAGCCAGCTTAAGTGGGATTACTCCGATTCCCAGATGTCATACTTACCTGACGAAGATGAGCTAAATGCTACTCAGTGAGGGTGCACAAAGAGCTTGAATGCAGACTCCTTTGAGCCTTCTCTAGCCTTCATCCTAACATCCATCAAGGAGTTCCATGAAGAGGTTTGGAGGGACAACCGTATAGCTAAGATCGCTGCCAAGAAACTACAGGGCGGGCTGAGACGATTGAATAAGACTTGTGTCGACATTTGTGATAGAGTTACTATGATAGAAGCACGAACTAAACACCTGGAAACGGAAGCCTTGGCCACCAACCAACAGGGGGAGTCCAATACAGCTTGTATGATTGATATGATGGTAAAGATCGAGGAACAGGAAAATCGCCAGCGCCGAAACAACCTCCGCTTACTTGGCATTCCGGAGGGGAAGGAAGGGGACGATCCAAGGCGCTTCATAGTTAAACTATTACAAGATTCCTTCCCCGACCATCCGGGCTGGTATTGGGACCATGAAGTACAGAGGGCGCACTGATTCCCCTTCCATCAAAAGCGACAACACAACAGTGGCAATTCATCAGGGGGGCAACCAAGGGTGTTTCTAGTTTATTTCGGAAATTTCCTCCTCAGGCAGATGATATATGACCAGGCCCGTTTCAACTCAAAGAAAGGAGCCAACGGGATAGTATTCTTTGCCAAACCAGATTTCTGGCATCAGACTGTTGAACGAAGATGGCGTATGAGGCAGCTAATCTCCCATTTTCAACAGCAGGGTGCGGAAGTGTACCTTATGAATCCTTCAAGGCTCAAAGTAATCTCCAACGGGAATACCAAGATTTTCCTCTCCGAAATCAAAGCTGGGGAATTTCTGGAGGAACTGAAATCCAGAAAGAAATAATAATATTTAACTACTTTGTTGATTACTAAATTAAGCCTATGATGTGAACCCTTTTGACCTTATATGACTTCACTTGATAGCGCCTTCTGTTTGTTTTCCTTTTTTTTTTCAGCCTCTATGCTTTCCTCATTTTTTTTTTTTTTTTTTTTTGACACTGTACTTTACACAGGGCAATACCAAAAGGGGGAAGATGAAAAACCCTCTTGGGTAAAGGAGGAGGGGAGAGAGGGGAGGGAGAAAGGGGGAAAAAAGTAAGAAGGGGCTCCTGGCCAATTCATTAAACTAGAGCTAAAGTTTCTTTTTCTCAGTCCGGCGTGGCTGGCAGTCGAGCTTGGGTTGATTGCCATCATTCAGGCCTTTCCTGATTGCTCAAAAAAGGGGGGGTGAGGCCTGGGAATGGCACCTCAATGGGAAAGTTTGACACAGAAAATGTAAATTCTACCCTTTTATGTCTTTCTGCACACACACATACACACTTAAAATTCGCATGTTTTAGATTAGGACAAGAATTTGGAGTTTGATGTGGTATTATGTATTTCTTCTTCTTATTTCTTTCTCTTTAAATGGCTAAGTTAGATGCATTAAGAATTGTGTCTGTTAACATATGCGGATTAAATGATCACTCTAAAAGGCAAAATGTTGCGCTGGGGCTTCGATCTCTGGGGGGGGATATTTACTGTTTACAAGAAACTCACATAGAGGGCTCCCAGAAGCATCTTCTAGACTGCTTGGGCTTCCAAGTCTTGGAGGCCACCACTCAAGGCTCTAAACCCAGGGGGGTTGGAATTCTCGCTGAGAGAAGACTTTCTATTTCCTCACCCCGGGTTAAGTCTGATCCCCTAGGTAGATGGGTTATCACTGAGTGTCACCTTTCTAATAACCCCCCTTTTACCCTTTGTTCAATTTATGGAAGCAACACAGATGATCCTGGAGTCATCAACCTGGTTTCAGGGGAATTAGCACACTGGCCCACCCCTATTGTTTAATGCGGCGATCTTAATCTGCATCTGCCTTGCAACTAGGAGTCTGACAACCATTGGAAATACAAAGGCAGAAAGCCCCTCGTGTTTCAGGCCCTGATAAATCTTGCACAGATACACGGTTTAAGAGATTGCTGGGCTAGATTGAATCCCTCTCAACCCGGTTGCACCTTTTTCTCAGCCCCACATCACACCCTCGTTAGGTTAGACTACTTTTTTCTTTCATCCTCAACTATTAACAACTGTAACATTGAAATAGCCCCACGCTTCATGTCCGATCACAATCCCCTCATTGTTAAAATCAGAGGGCTAGGCAAGTGAAAAGAGGCCTCTGCCTGGAGCTTCGAGAAAGCTCTGCTTCAGGATCTATCATATCAGGCTCACATGCAGGGATGGCTAAAGGAATTCGTAGAAATTAACGTTGGGTCTGCCTCACTTATGATTGTATGGGATACGTTAAAAGCAGGGATTAGGGGGGAAACCCTCGGCTTCTCAGTCCGTAAAAATAAAAAAGAGAAGATGTTGATAAATAATCTACAGGAGAAGCTAAAGATAGCTGAAACTAAATTAGGCCACTATATTCAAACAGGGCAAAACATAGAGACAGGGCAGAAGAAAGTAGTGTTGGCCAGAGCTGAAATTGGGGCAATCTTTGCAGAAAAAACCCCTGTAAAATGGGCAAGCTCCCGTGAGAAAAACTACGAGTGTAGCGATAGTATTGGACATCATTTGGCTGTCAGGACCAGACAACAGGTCTCTAACAGCGAGATACATACAATTAGGCTTCCATCTGGGAATGAGACCAATGATATTTATCTTATACGAAAGGGATTCCAGGAGTTCTATTCTAAATTGTATACCAAGGAGAACCAGGGTCCCAATGATTTAATTACAAGGGAGACTACTTGCTATCCCAGCTAGATCAATCTTAGATCTCTTTCCTCAGACAACAGGGCCTTATTAGATTTAACTCCTATTTGGGACGAGATACTGGAATCTGTCAATAGTCTTCCCGATGGAAAAGCTGCTGGTCTTGATGGCATCCCAGTAGAATTTTACAAGATCCTTGCCCCACAAATCAAAACAATTTTTACAGAAGTAATAACCTCTATATTTAACGGGGCTTTGCCCCCAGCTTCCTGGTCTATGGCCAGAATAGCTATCTTTCCAAAGAAGGACAAATCCCCCCTAGAGATGGGTTCCTATCGACCAATCACGCTTATTAATTGCGATTCAAAAATCTACTCTAAGATATTAGCAAAGAGAATCTCCTCAGTGGTTGATTCCTTGGTTTCAGAGTGGCAGCATGGGTTCATCCCAAAAAAAGGAACAACTGAGCACGTTAGACGAGCTATTACTCTTTTTGACGCCGCACAGGCTGCCGGAGACCCGATGTCACTTATACTCTTGGACGCTGAAAAAGCCTTTGACCGGGTCTCCTGGCGATACTTGTGGGCAGTCATGAGTAAAATGGGCTTCAGGCCAAAAATCTTACAGGCGATACAAGCTCTTTACGTGAAACCAACTGCTTGTGTTACCATCAATGGGCAATTAACTGGGCAATTTGAGATTTCCCGGGGCACCAGGCAGGGCTGCCTTTGCTCCCCTCTGTTGTTTGCCCTCTACTTGGTTCCCTTTATCAAGCAAATTCAGGGAAATAATGAGATCACTGCAGTCAACTTTCAAGGCAGCTATACTAAGATTATGGCCTACGCTGATGATCTGTCTATCACCTCACCCGATCCCTCAACTGACATTGTGGCCATTGAAAATGAGGCGGTTAAATTCGGGAAGCTCTCTGGCTATGCCCTGAATCAAAACAAAACTCAAATTATAACAAACAGTCAAATACCCTGGATTGATTGCAGGGTGGTCTCTAAAGCTAAATATCTAGGAGTCTCTATCTCATCAAACCTGGATGAGATTGTTGAAGACAACTTAGCTCCATTGGCCGCACATACCAGGAAGGCTCTGAAACAAATTGACAACCTACACCTAACCCTTGTTGGCAGATGTAATGCTATAAAGATGACATATTTTCCTAAACTTTTATACTTCTTTCGAACCATACCTCTGGAATTTAACAAAATAAGTCTACAAAAATTCCAACAAATATTTACTCAGTTTATTTGGTCATATTCCCAATCCAGGAGGGCTTTAAGGCAATTATGCCTACCTAAAGAACGAGGGGGGTGGTCTTTCCCTAACATTACTCTTTATTATTGGGCCTCGGTACTTCAATACAGTTCAGGATTGTTAAAAGAAGCTCCATTTCCTCAAACATCAGGGCTTCCTTCGCCATTTCAGTCACTGCTGGGTGAACAATCTTGGGGCTGTTTACTCCGAGAAACCACCTACGGATACTATAAACGGGTGAGATTTAAGACACTACTGAATTCTTTTAAAGTCTTCCGCAGTATCAGCAGAGTAGATTCAATCATTATGCTCCCACGCTAAATAATGACAATTTGCCTGACATTTTTGGCAAGGCCTACTTTTCAAATTGGCATAAGGCCGGAATTTTGAAATTAGGAGATCTCATGACCAGCGAGGGAGTAATACCCTTCTCTGATTTATTGACCAAATTTAAGCCCCAAAGCGAAGACGCTTTTAAATATCTCTCTGTCTCTAACTTTCTGTCTAGGAAGGCCGGGGGTGCCTCAGGATTTAAGGAAATTGACTTGTTAAACTTGCTACGTAATCCACTAACCCCTCGAATTGGCCTTCTATATAATACTATAAATAGACAGACCCCTGATGACCTACAAAAGATAGCTGACAAATGGCGCAACAAACTTACTTCTCACAGTAGCACTTTTTTTAATTCACTTGCATTATCACAGAATATCTTAATCTCAGCCAAACTACAGGCGCAACACTTTAAAACTATCTTTTTCCTGTACTTTACTCCTAGCAAGATTGCAAAGTGGGGGACTGGCCAAGGCACCTTTTGCCCTAGATGCTCTGAGTACGCGGCTGACTCAATTCATGTGTTTGCCACATGCCTAAAGCTCTCCCACACAATAAACCGCATACAGGAATTTTTAAGGGAAGTCACACTTCAGCCTATAACCTTAAATCATAATGTTAGGCACACAGACTGAAACCTCACGGCTGAAAAGAGATCGCATAACATTCATTGCAATGACAGTCTGGAGGATCTGTGTGGCATCTGCCTGGCTTGATCCAGAGCCCCCTTCTTTCTCACAATGGCTAGCCAGATTTATTGCAACATATCACCTAGAAATCACTGTCTACGCCAGAAAGGGTAGTAAAGGTCGGAAAAAGGGGCTCGAGGTGTGGGACAATCTCACCTCTTTGCTGGCATAAACAGGATAATCACCACGTTCTTTCTTTTTTGTTTCTTTTCTTTTTATCTGTTCTCTATTTTTACCACTTGACTCTCAATAACTGCATGTTTTTGTATCTTCTGTTGCCTCTACAGTATGTGTGTTTTTCTTTTTCTTCTGCTGTGTCTCTTATTCCTAATCTACACGTCGTTTTTTCTCTCATTGAGGGGGTGGGGGGTGGTGGGGGGGGAGGGCGCTCCAATGAACTGCTCTTTGTTTTTTTTTTCTGTTAAAAAAAAATAAAAGAATAAAAATAAAAATAAAAGAAGACATCTCAAATACGCACACTAAGATGTATTGCTGAATCCGTGGGTATATGAGTGCCTGGCTGGATGATTCAGTGGCTGCGTGAGTAATCGTATAAGTGAATAATTAGATGTCTCAATGAATGTATGGGTGAGTGACTTGTGTGAATGTTATGTTATGTTATTCATGATTTATAGAGCGCGCGGCTACTCCAAGGAGTGTCCCGGCGCTACAGAAGACCACCAACAACCAACAAAATGAAAACGCCCCTAGTCACCATCATAGAAAAAAGAAACCTAAAGCTGGAAAAGCCACGTCTTCAGGTTCGTCTAAAGGTCAGAAGGTCCGGACTCTGACGCAGTGAGAGAGGGAGGCCGTTCCAAAGTCGGGAGGTCATAACCTGAAACGATCTTCCTCCAACCCGCGAAAGCCTGACCCTTGGAATCAAGGTCAGGGACTGGGAGGAGGATCTTCAAGAGCGCTGAGGTAAGTAGGGCTGACATCTTTCCCGTAGGTACGGGGCCCCGATCCCATGGAAAGCTTTAAAGACCAGGACTAAAGCTTTAAAATATGAATGTCTGGATATATCTGTCAGTTGGAGTATAAGTGGTTGTATAGGTGTGTGAGTGGGTACATGAGTTTCTGTATGGGTGAGGGATTGGTTGTCTGAGTACTTGTATGGGTGTCTCAATGTCTGTGTGGGTGGTTGAGAGTGTTTGTAACTGCCTACATAGGTGAGTCAGTAGCTCTATGGGTTAGGGACTGTGTGTGTAAGTAGCTGTATGGGTGAGTGAGTGTGGGTATGGCTTTGTAGGTGAGTGAATTGATGTGTGAGTGGAGTTCGGGTGAGTAACTGCATATGTGAAAGGCAGCATAGGTGTGTATTGGAGTATATGAGTTACTGTATGTGTGACTTGTGAGAGTGGTCATAAGGGTGAGTGTGTGCTTCTATCAGTTACTGTATAGGTGAGTGAGTATGTGTTAGTACCTGTATGAATAATCCTTATGAAGGATACCTTTGCTGAATTAATGATACTTTTCCCTCACACTGTCTTGGTGTACTCTGACATATGCCAAAGACAGAAATGGAAGTGGTCCAATCAATTCTGTCAACAGATTGACAAAGCCAGGAAACATATTAATAAAACGTATTCTGCATTCTTCAGAGACCATCGCACGGGCAGAGTCTATAACAACAATCTGCGTTTTGACATGCATGGAATCTATAGAAATGATGGAGTTCACTTTACATCTCAGGTTTTACCTTTTCATTTATTTTTTAATTTCCGATAACAATAACATATTTTACATTAGTCCACTAATTTCGGAAATGTAATATGAACAAGCAGCCTATCCCGATACAATATTAATTATAATAATGAAACTATAAATAATTGCAATAGATTTTCTTCTTTAGATGCACACATTGTTACGAATCAAAATAACATGTCACAACAACTAACTGCATAGGGTTTTTTTCAACTGATTTAAAACAAATGTGTTTTCACGTTGTTTAAACCGTTTAAACTTTAACATATCCAAATTCATTAAAAAATCATTTTCTGCCATGTTGCCATTTGCATAAACTTGTAAATGATTGTAATAATTGTTCCATTTTATGTAGTATACATTGAAAATCGTGCAAGGATAAAAATCGTGTTTTATATGCACATAGTATGAGAAACTGGAGGCCCATTCAATGTCTGACTTTAAGGCGTTGAAGGATTCATGTTAGGATAGAGGTAGTGACAAATTTCACAAAAGGAGATTGAGGGAGCTGATATGGGGGGATGTGGTCTCACGGCTAGGCTGCCGACTTTGGAGCTGGGAAACCAAGGTTCGAGCCTTAGGGTCGGCTCCACATCCTGTGATTCTGGGCAAATAACTTAATCTCCCCGTGCCTACCAAAAAAAATTTAATGTGTCCTTGTGTAACGTAACTGGTGCTCATGTAAAGCGCTCCAATACCTTTGGGTTGAGTTCTCCCTACATAAATCTGCACACCAAAAAATGTAAGAAGGAACCCTCGTTGATGCAGATTGATGCGTGTGTGAGCACAGGTTTGAGGAGCACCATGACACAGAGACTGAATCTTTTTTATTATAGGAGGAAACCCAGGCCAACACATTGTGAATGATATAGTGGGATGTTAGAAGTACTGTTAGTGTAGTTATTTACTCTGAACTGAATGCAATTGAAAGGGCAAGATGGTAAAAACAGTAGAGAAATGGTTGTAGTGAACTAAGGAAACACTTTTCAGTGTTTATTAAGGAAGGTGTTAAGGTGTAAAGCTCACTGAAACCAGATTGTAGTAAATTGAGTAGAGATTAAGAAGAAGAATTAAGAGGAAGAGGGGCAGATGCTGAAAGAGCAAAATAAGAAACAAAGAGGCAATAAAATAATGAAGAAAATGGTGGGCAAGAACACTTACAGACTGCTCTTATAACTCATTTCCTCTCTCTTCCTCTATGTCGTCTTCCTTACCCTTCCTATTTGAATATGTGGTTCATTGTTTTCTGATCCTTTTTATTGGATATTAACCACAGAAAGCTGCTCCTATTGACGTGTGACCCTACTACAGTTCTAGAACTGTTGTGAGTTGGGACATCTCACAAAAAGTGACGGACTGGTCTCACACACCACCTGGTGTCATGCTTCATCATCGGCCAGTCCTCGCCCTCCAAAACCTTCGTTTGATGGAGGGCGGGCATACACCTGGAGACAGGGATGCACTTCTAAACTAAAGAGTGGGGGCCCATGGGGTGGAACGTGAAGTTAAAAACCATTATAGTTACCAGAAGGAAATTTTTAATTGACCAATAACTATATGATGCTAAAAACAAAAGGACGTTGGGTGGGGTAGTTAGTGTCCCCTAACCGTCTTGTGGAAGGTCGACATGTTTCTGCCTTGTTGGCCCGAGCGGGTCCAGGGCATTCATCAGGACCTAAGTTCAAATTAGGGCTCCGTTCTTACCAACAGGTAGCAAGAAATTACCACTGCGCGGGTGTGGCGAGGGCCACGCTCCGCTTCCTAATTGGCTTCCAACCGTCAAGCCTATAGGGGGGAGTGAACAGACAATGGTGTAAAACCTGTAGAAATGGGTCAAGTCACAAAAACATACAAAAACAACAATAAAAAGACACAGCGCATGCGTAAGTTCCTTATGGTGAGTGACTAATCACGTGACTTGTGCCACTCTATGTGTGTACACAAACAGATCGAGAGTCAAAGTGCTCTCATCGTTCTTACCCTAGTTGAGACAACTACTTGCCACATGGGGGGAAGGGAGGGGACACTCCTGTTCAATCTGGAGGGAGAGAAGGTAAATATAGTATACATCAGAATATCATCATCCAGTTTGTGGGACCATGAAATTCCACATGCAAGAAAGGAACTCGATCATTCACACAGTAACCGACCATAGGGGTTCAGTTACGGTAAATAGTGCATTCATACTCTTACTGTCTCAGGCAAAGTGTCCCGCGGTCAGCCTATGGTGTTGCTCCTGGTCCTCCCGAATGTGGGAGTGAGGCCGCGGGATCAGGTTTAAATAGTATGCTTGGGAATTAAATTGGAGTCAGCGTTGTGTAGTAACAGCTGTGAAGAGGTTCCAGGTGTGTTATTTCCGGAGTCCCGAGCGGACGTGAGGGAGATGCATGCAGCGCGGTGCCTGGTTCAGTAATGGCCGCTGAAATCTGCCAATGATATCGTCCCTTTTTATTGGATGACAGTTTGAGCCTCCTGAACTTAGAATTGTAGTGTGAAACAAACTGTTTCTTCAGTTCCTTGCAAGAGAATTAGGGAAAACAGAGGACATTATGTCTCAAAGGAACTGCTGCTTGTATACTGTTAGATCTGTCAGTCTTAAGGTGATCTCCCACAAATGTTTAACCTTTACCCACCTATTTTTCTTTATTGGCCCTAGGACTGCTAACCAGTGTTAAAGTGCTGTGCTCACTCCCTTAACCATGGTAAAATTGGCTTACACCTGATTTGCATATTAAATGTACATAAAAGTCCCTAGCAAAGTGGTAAACCATATACACAGGGCCTGTAAATTAAATGTTCCTGGAGGGCCTTCAACACTTAATGTGCAACCTACTTAGGTAGCCCTTTTAATCATGTCTCGCGCCCATCTTTACAACCTTCCAGCAGTTTAACAGTGCCAATTTGACTTGGTAAAATAACCCATTTCCCTAATCAAAAATTCACTCTTTAATCCATATGTCACCCACCAGGTATGTCTTAGGAAGTGTATTGGGCAGATTGCCGCTCGCAGGCTGGGACTTTGTTTGTTTTAGATAAACTTCTTATCCTTTACCATTACCGAGGAGCTGGCTGGAACAGTGGGGCGAAACTGACAGGCGCGCTCATCGTGGGAGCCTGCCACTGTGTAGGGACTGCGAGGACCAGGGTGCCTTGGGCTAAAATTATCGAACGCACCTGATCCTCTTCCCGGACACACCTCCTTCCGCTACTTAATTGTCCTCAGTTCACGCGTGAGCGGGACGCGTGCGGGGCGTAGTCCGGGGCGAAGCCCGGGCAAAGGGCGGGCCCGTTTAAGCCCGTTCAAGCACGGTCAAGACCGGACCGGGCCCCCTCTCTTTTTTGTCTCGTCTGCGAGGAGAAATTATGGCCACACGGTCGAGAACACAGCTATCAACCTCAATGCTCTCAGGTACACTGGACAATTTTCTTATCAGGGCTAACTCGGTGGTTAACAATGAATTGGTAATGTTGGAACAACGACTCTCGGAAGGCATCGAAAGTGCCAGGAGATCCTCTCTTGGCCTACTTGCAGCTGCAAGAACCCCGGAGAGATTGGATAACTCTCATACTGCCCTAATGAACAGCATTGACCAAACGATTGATTCGGTACTTCAGGATTTAAGATCTAGCTTAACTGTGGCACCGGACGTACCTACGGACCTGGGGAAGGAAATACCTCTAATCGTAGCTCATGGTTCACGGGAGGGGGCGATACCCAAAAGGAAAAGTGTGAGGAAGTTGAAGGGTGGGAAAAAGCCCAGGCTAGATACTGACGCCTTACCTATTGAGTTATCAGGCATTATTGAAACCCAGACTCTAGCACCCACATTAAGTTGCAATCAAACTCCCCAACCCCCCTCACCCTCCAACAGAGCTGCTGGATCAGAGCGAGAGAGTGATTTGCTTGTTAGTTCCTTAGTAAATGCGCTAAAAGTCTTAATACACCCCCTTTTGGCTAGATTTGATTCTATTAATGAGATGCTTATAGAAATAAAAAAAGCAACTGGAACTATTACTAACTGTTTGTTAAACAAAGGCAGTTCTATCTCCAAAACGAATAATGATGCCCAGAAACAATTACCAGAGTCCTTGTCCCTTAGGGGGGAAAGTTTAGGTGCTCCACCTAAACAGGCAGGAGTGGGGGTGGTTACTGACCAACAGGTTTTGGCTCAATCTCTGAACTCCCAACAGACTTCTGACGTGCCCCCCCACCCTATCCAGAACTGTTTACCCGCCCAATCTAGGCCTGTGGACAACGCTGAAGAATTGAATGCCTATAGTGTTACAACAGGAAACAACACTAGTGCGCAGGGTAAGCTAAGTAGGAAGGATGTGATTAACTTACCCCCCGAGGCGGCCCCCTATGTACTAGTGTTGGCTGGAATCCTAAGTATACCAACTCTGACGCAGAAACCTATGACTCTCTTAAAAATAAAGTCACAAGTTGGTTAAATACCCATAGGCCACTCCCGCCTTCTGTAACCACGGCTGTTTTGATGGTCAGGAGGATTAATTGGTTGGAAATTCACTTAAACGTTATAAGGGCGATTGTGTCCTGGTGAACTTCAGAGACCCTAATATAGTATCATATATCCTTAATTGGAGGGGAAAACAGCGAGAGACTTGTATTCAACCTTTACCACTCTCCTATTTCTATCCCCTCTTAAATAACAGTGTATATGCTGAGAATGTAGAAGGATGGACAAGGGTGGGCTCTCTTTCTTCTGTTTCTCATAACTGTGATAATTCCTGGCTATATCAGCCTACTGCTTATAATGTCCCATGCCATAATAGGTTTAGCCCACTCGAAGAGGTGGACTGACTGCAGGCTGGATCTACTCCTACTGTAGATGAGTGTGATTTTGTATTAGCGCATACTGAGGAGATTCCACCAACTGATATTACTAACAACGACCCCCCACGTATCTCAGTTAACGTTGGTATATCTGCCGACCTCCCATGTCCTCGTTCATCATTAAAGATCCTTTCCTGGAATATAGCGGGTCTCCACAATAAGCTTGATTGCCCCGAATGGGGTCTTTTTATAGATCAACATGACATATGTTGTTTCTAGGAAACATGGGCTAGGATTAACTATCATCGAGTAGGATTTGCCTCCTTTTTTATCCCGGCAACCTGGGGAGGTAGAGGCCGACCGTCTGGTGGCCTCACCATTTGGGTGGCATCTCATTTAGGTTGTACCGTTACCGCCCTTAGTACTGGATCTGATGATGTTCAAACTATAATAGTGAAATGGCAGGCTAGGGCACAGATGGCCCTGGTTAACATCTATTCCAGACCGACTAATTTTGCTGCAGAATCAAGGGCTGTGGAGGTTTTATCAACGGTACTGGCGGAGTTACCAGAGGGTATCCCTCTTGTGGTGGGCGGGGATTTCAATTCTCACTTTGAACCCTTAGAGGGATTATTAGATGCCATAAATCAAGAAGAGGATGACTCTTGGGATATCCCACAAGTAGCTGGTCCTACAGTAAGATCATGGACCCCATTGGCACTTCAAATTACCTCTTTATCGTTGGCCCATTCCATCAGAGCATGTAACGGACGCTCCAAAACCGATAATCCCCCGAAGTCTACTTTTAATGTATCGGGCAGAGAAGCCCATCTCGATTACATCTTTGTTAAGTGCAAGGAATGGAATCGAGTCTTGGACTTTCTGGTGTTTCCAAGGAGGGAAAGTGATCACAACCCTTTAATCTTGGATTATGCCTTGTTAGGTTTGGGTCCTATTGAACCCTTGTCGACTCCAGACAGAACTGAGAATCTTGCCATTTCCAATAATAGACGGAGGGTGAAATGGTCGAAATTGGTCAGCAATCCGCAGGACATCTCCAAAGTTTATGGGAAGGTTAGTTCAACTTTGGAACAAATTGCCGACCTTATTGAGTCCCAATTAGTTCTGGATATTAATAGTGAGATTGCTGTACATAATGATGCACTCTATGCAAGTTTAGGAGATATCTTGAACCCTGTAGTTCCCCTAAAGAAACACCAACCCAGGAAACACGCATGGTATAATCGAGCTTGTAGACTCGCAAAAGCTGAACTAATGACTGCATTAAAGGAAAATGCCGAGCGAGACCTAATCAAATACAAACGGCGTACGTATTGTTATTTGATTCACCATGCCAAACTTGAGTGGGCTAGTCATAACTGGGCCGATCTAACATCTGCTTTGGCGGAACGAGATTCTTTTAGATTTTGGAAAATTGTCACTACCGGTTCCATTGATATGGTGCCTGCTATCAGCCCAAATATTGCCCCCCAAGTCTGGGAGGATCATTTTACCCTTTTGTATAATAATCCAGCCCCTAGCTTAACTCCTCTTTTATTAGAATCACCACTGAGTGATGATCCCACTTTTAATCCAATCACTTTTACCATATCTGAAGTCCTGACTGCTATCGCTGCACTTCCAGTAGGGAAGGCTCCTGGCCTTGACAAGGTCCCTGGTGACCTTTATAAACATGAACCAGAAGTCTGGGCTCCTTATATTTTAATTGTATATAATGGAATCGCAAGGGGCATGAAGATTCCTTTTACTTGGCTGGGTGCGGAGGTGGTCCCTATCTATAAGAAGGGATCGCCTCTCCTCCCAATCAATTACCGGCCTATCAGCCTCATCGATGTAGCCCAAAAACTGTTTGCCAGACTGATTATCAATCGCATACTGGACTGGACTGATGAGGAGGAGATCCTGAGCCATTATCAGGCTGGCTTTAGGAAATCTGTATCTACTATTGACCAGATTTTTGGGTTTAACATGCTCTACTGGAAAACTGTCATGGTTGAGGGTGGATCCCTATACACAGTCTTTGTTGATCTTCGATCAGCCTTTGACTTGGTCCCACGTACCAAGTTATGGGCTGTTCTTCGTGAATTAGGAATTCCACCCTCCCTTCTTGACATCATAATCCGATTGCATACTGAAAACTTTGCTAAGGTTAGATGTGGGAGAGAGGGAAAATTATCATCTAGTTTCCCTGTCAATAGGGGTGTGCGACAGGGCTGCGTCCTGGCTCCCACCCTCTTCTGCCTATATGTAAATGGAGTTATCCCCTATCTAAATAAGGTTCCAAACAGAGATGCCCCAAAGCTCGCTGGAGTGTGGATTTCGGCAATTATGTTTGCTGATGACACCTTGCTACTTGCCAAATCCCCTATGGGTATCCAGCGGGTATTGGATGGGTTTGTTTCTTTTTGCCAGGACAGGGGCCTGGAAATCAATACTTCAAAAACAAAATTTATGATTCTGAACCCCCAAAAAAAATCCCGGCCAAACCCAACCATTGACGGAGTTAGTTTGGAGAGAGTTCGGGTGTTTGAGTATCTGGGAGTGACAATAAATGAAAACTTCACATTGACTCAACACCAAACTAAATCCCAATTAAAACTAACACAGAAAATTGGGGCGATTGGCAAACTCTGGAAAAACTCCTACATAAAACCAATTGGCCCACCTTTAGAAATGTATAAGGTACAGGCCAGAGCGGCAGTAATTTATGGGGCGGAACTATGGGGCAATAATTGCCTGCAATCATTTATGGTCGTCGAAAATAATTTTCTTCGACAATTATCATCTTTACCGGCTAGCACTCCACTTCTTCCCCTCAGGCTGGACCTAGGAATTAGGTCCATTAAGGAGGAATTAGCCTTAAAGCCTCTAACCTTTTGGCGACGTTTATGGGCAACCGCCGAACTTAACTCTTATAGACAAGAACTTTTGGATTTACTGAAGTCCCAAATTATACAAAATCTTCCTTGGATAAGGTATATCAAGACAGAGTGTGATAGGTTGGGTTGCCCTTCCCTATGGAGTTCTCCAGAAACTGCATCTAAGGCCATATCACGTAAAGCCCTGGTAACAATGTTTTATGAAAGAAATTGCTCGGTCTGGTTGACCTCTGATAAGCTGGGCTCCATGACAAGATCGTTCATTTTAATGAAAGATTATTATAGGTTTGAGACGGTCCTGGATGATATTTATCCCACAACTTTAAGAAAAGTTTATCTACAATGGAGATATAATTCCCTTCCCATCCGCGCTCTCACGAATAGATGGCGCCCTTGCACTGAACTTAATTGTCCCTCTTGCACTACTCAGTCTGAAAATGACCTCCATGTAATTTTCTTTTGTCCGCTATATACAGAATCCAGGAAAAAATGGATTTTTCCCCTATGCAAAAAATGGGGTTTTAGAAAACACATGGAGGCATACCGAATACTAAAAACGGATCTATCGCCTCTAACCGTTTTTTCTGTTAGCAAATTTTTAGACGCAATGTGGAAAACAAGGAGAAGGTACTGTAAACATGATACCATCTAGTTTTACATTTTTCTGTTAGGACGAATGATGCTAATTGTGTCTGTTAACGTGATTAGTGGCTTTTCCAACTATAAGTGCATCATGGATATATTCTTTTTTTTTTTTTTCTATTTGATTGTAATAACTATGAAATTCTATGTCACTCTGTGTTACAACTGTCGAATTTATGTTATTTTGTGTTATCTTTTATGACTCATTGTAGTCGAAATAAAGATTATAGAAGAAGAAGTATTGGGCAGATTGTTTTGCAACTAAAAATTGGGGTATGTTCTTTTCAGTTTCACATGTCTTGACAGTGAAAGACTTGCACATCTGTTTTTCAATTCTGTGGGGCATAACTCTCCAATGGGATAACATTGTGTTACCTGATTACATTTAAATAGTGCTGAAATTTGATTGGAAGCATGTACGAAAGTCAACTTTGGTGTCTGGAGAAATATAATTTAAAATCCTCTTTAATAGTAAAGTTGTATTTTAAGTGGCGATTCGGAAAATGCTACTTTAGGAAAAATTGCATTTTTTTCCCTAGCCATTTGGAGCCTGCACCCTGTTCCTGGGTCCCGTGACTAGTTGTAGTTGGCCTTTGTGTACCCCTCCTAGAGGGCATCACAACAGAGTGGGTGTGTTTTGGCAAGATGGCCCCTTCTCTTAATGGGGGGAAGATCTGTCACCTACCACACATGCACTTCAAAGGCTTTAGCTCAGGTCACACACTAAGGATTTCACACTAGTATTTTATGCCCCAGATAGACTGGGACCAGGCCAGGGAGTCAGCAAATATGGAGAAACTCCAGACTCTTCTCAAACTTCAAAGTGTTCACCACATATGAATATTGGACCCTCAAACCCACTCTTCAGATCACTTCTGGACCTGTAGAAAACTCAGAGGAAGGAAGGCTCCATTGTTCTTCTGAAAAAAGGAATGCTCTGCTGCCTTGCTGCTCTGCTTCCCTGCTGCTAGTTGGCTAGCCTCCTTATCAAAGAGTCAGGGACAGAAAAGACACCAACCATCTTGAACCCTGCACCTGGAAGCTGCCTACCATGCCCTGCCAGTCCAGCTGTGGTCCCTATCAGAAGCAGTGCAGAGTGACACAACCTGATGTGACCCGATGCAGTCCTTGCAGCTCCCCACGATGCAGCATGAGGCTACTCACAGTGCAGTCATCACAATTCCTCATTGGAACCGACAAAGCATAATGCAACTTGAGGCAGGGCTCGCATCACAACCTTCGCAGATCCTCATTGACGTCCTATGAAGATGCAACTCAACATAGGACCACGCAACGCTCCTTGGAACCAATGCTGTGCGGAACAATGTCCCATCAGGGACATAAGGTACAATTCCCAGCAGGCCTAATCTGGTCCTTGAGTCTGGGCCATACTCCATTGTGGTGGGCCTGAACTTGTGAGTTTGTCCTGGTCTGGCATAACTATATAGCAACAGATGGCAGTTTGTGCTTTCAAGCACTATCTTTTCCTAAATCTTTAAAACTGCTTATCTCAGGTTCTACAGATTGTAATTTTGTAGTTTGGTATCAAATAGTTTATTACAATTTACTTTATTTTTCTAAATTGATATGGGATTTTTGTTGTGTTGTTATTTTATTACTGTTTGTGTATTGCATAAATACCTTACACACTGCCTTTAAATTACGCCTGACTGCCTTTGAGCCAAGCTACCAGAGGGTTAAGCACAGATTAACTTAGTGACTTTAGTGGTTCACCCTGACAGCGATTGTGGCTGTTACTCGAGAAATGATTACACCCTTCTCATCCAACTACACCATTTCTCATATATAGTTAAACCAGAAATGGTGTAATGACAACTTGTCATGGATCCAAATTGCAGATGAATTATTACGGATTTTAGGATTGGCACAGCGATGTTTGTCCTGTAGAATATATTTTGGCTATTGTGATCTTGTACCCTGATCCAGTCACTGTTATGTTATGTGGATTTATATAGCCTGCTAATCACCTTTGAGGGTTTCCGTTTGCATGAGCAGGTGTGTAGGAGTGAGGCCCGCAGAGCTAGTCGAAGAGCCAGGACTTCAGCTCCTTGCAAAATTCAAGAAGTGAGGAGGATACTCAGATGTGTTGTTGACTGTCATTCCAGATTATGGGTGCAATGTAAGAAAATGAGTGACCTCCCGTACTGCTTTTGTGAATGCAGTGGGTGTGAGTGAGCAAGAGTGATGCTGAGCATAGGTACCTGGCAGGCTGGTGAAAGTGGTCTCAGCTGTTCAGGTATGCTGCTGTGCAGTGCTTTGTATGTTTCCATGAAGGAGCTGTTTTATTTTTTTTAGAGTTTTATATAGCGTGAACTAGACCCGAGATATCGGGTATAAGAGAACTTTACATGAGCCCCAGTTTCTTTACAGATGAACACATTCAATTTTGTTCGGCACAGGGAGATTAAGTGATTTGCCCAGAATCACAGGATGTTAAGTGTTGTTGCTGAGGCTCAAACCCAGTTTCCCAGGCCGAGGTTGACAGCTCTAGCCATAAGGCTACATCCTCTCCCATTTGTTTGTGGATCCAAGTATAGAGTGTGTTGCCGTAGTCAAATCTGCTTGTGTTGAGTGCTTGCATGATGGTCTGGTGATCTGGGTCAGCCATTTGAAGATCTTTTGTAGCATGCATTGGATGCGGAAGCAGGATGAACTCACTGCATTGACTTGTGCTGTCATGTTGAGTTTGGCATCCGGGATGATTCCCAGATTTCTGACATGGTTGGTGGGTGCTGGTGTTTGTCTTAGGTCTGTCGACGACCAGGTAGGGTCCATTAGAGAGTTCTTGTTTTCAAAGACCAGTACTTCTGTATTGTTAGAATTGAACTTCAGGGAGTTGGATTTCATCCATTGTGCTATCATTATCATGCAGCTGATGCAGTTGGTTCTGGCAGTGATTGCCTTGTCCATCAGGGATAGGATGAGTTTGGTATTGTCAGCATAGGATATGATGCTGATGCCTTGGGATTTGCTAATGTTAGCAAGCGGAGCAATGTAGATGTTGAACATGGTGGGGCTAAGAGATGAACCTTGGGGAACCTGCAGAACAGGTTCTTGGATTCTGTTATGTAGGATGGTAGACTAACTCTTCATGTTCTTCCTGTGAAGAAGGAGTCGATCCAGTTGAGGGTTTGCTCTTAGATGCTGATGTCATGGACTCTTCTGATGAGTGTGCCTTGAGAGACTGCATCGAAGGCTGTGGAGAGGTCAAGCAGGATGAGAGCTGCAGTCTCACCTCAATCCAGTACGGTTCAGAAGTCAATTGTGGCTGCAATGAGTGTTCTTTCTGCACTTTGGTTACTTCTGAATCCCTATTGCTGTAGTCCAGTAGGTGGTGAGGTTTGAGGTGAGTGGTGAGTTGTTTGTTGATGGCCTTCTCCATTACTTTGACTAAGTAGAGGAGCAGTGAGGTAAGACAGAAGCTGCTAAGTTGGTTTGGGCCGGCTGGTGGATTATTGAGGAGGGTGTTGACTGTTGCATTCTTCCAGTCCTCTGGGAACGTGGCTGATGAAATGGAGGTGTTGATGATGTGGATTAGGCTGTGGTTGAAAGGTGGTCCTCCTGTGTTGTAGATGGGCTAGGGGCATGGATCGGTTGGGGCCCTTGAATGGATTGTCTGCATGATTGTCCCTGTGTCTTCTCTGATGAGTGTTTCCTGTTCGGTCAGGTGTTTGTCTTGATCGCTGGTGGGTAGGTTGGTGATGAGATCTCTGGGGTTTGGTTGGTGTTCGAAGTTGCTGTAGATGTTTGCTATCTCGCTGTGGAAGAAGTTTGACATGTTGTCACAGAGTGATGCTTTTAACTGCAGCCTTGGGGGTGTTGGATTCACTGACAGTGGACAAGATCTACTTGAAAGTGTTGGTGCTCACTCTCATTTGCTGATGGTAGTGTGTAAGCGTGGACTTGCATACGGTCGTGGCGGTGGTTTCATGGATGGTTCTCGATTTCTTTCTAGCTGTTTGCAGTGACGTTTTGAGTTTTGGATGTCCTCTGGCTAGCTTGTTTGTTGGTTCTTCTTTGTCTGTTGGATTTAAAGGGTGTGAGGGAGTCTGCACAGTTTTCAATCCATATGTTGAAGTTGGTAATGTTATTGTTGAGGTTGTTAGAGATACTGGGTTGGTTCATGCTGAGGGCATTGAGCCAGTCTGCTTTTGAAATTGTGCCCCAGCTGTAGCCTGAAAGGATGAGGCTGGTGGGTGTGTCAACTTATGGTATGGTAATTAGAAAGTAGACGGTGGAGTTATCTATCCATTTGAGGGGTAATGTGGAGTTGTAATTCATCTTGTCGCTGGTGGCAAAGATTGGGTCTACTCTGTGTCCTGCGATGAGTTGGGTCTGCGACGGTCTTGCAGTGGATGGTGGATGTATTTCCATATATATTACGAAGCCTGTGTGTACATTTTGACTACATGTGCTTCAAATGCACAAAATACATTATACACATAGAAAAATAACACTTACCCATTGCCAGAGGGATAGCTGAACAAGCTGAGACCTATATTTATAATCTTTTCATGCAGCACAATGCAGCGAACTCTGCATGACAGGGAAAATCCAGGAATGCACCGTTATACGGTATATTCCTGTCCTTTCCTTGCATTGGTACTCTTTTGACTGCCTAGCACCAATGTAAGCATCCTTGTGTCATGGTGCAAAGGTGCCTGCATTGTAGGCAGGATTATTTTTGTGCAGGAAGTCTGTTTCCCTGCACAAAAACAATCCTCTGAGGCATTTTCCTCTTTCTGAGTGGGCAGTCCTGGCAAAGGGTATATGGTGCAAAAAGCACTTACCTGTATTTTAGTGCAGACGGGGTCATAATCCTCGGGTTGAAGATGCTCCTGTGTAGAGGGGACCTGGAGTAAGGGATCCACATTGAAATCTGATGGGAAGAACTGGACAGGGGTGAATATGCACCCCAAATCCTTAGTTTTGGCACTCCTTTGGGTGCGGTCCGACCACGGTGTTCGATTCTTGAAAAAGCCAACTCGTTATATGGATGGCGGTTTGCTCCTCTGTACTGCCCTATAGAGGTTGCCTTCCCCCGACTGCGGTGCCAGCGGTCGGTGGTGTGCTGGTGTTGCTAGTGGTTCTGCACTGGTCTCTGCACAGGCAGCTCTCCCCAACTCATAGTACCGCAGATGGACAGACGGGATCGCAGCTGTTTGGACCACTACTGCCTGTAGGGCAGTCCACGAATCACCAAACTAGTAATAATACCCTCAATCTTTTATAGACTCTGAGACAGATTTACAAGCCCCTTGCACCACTTTTGTGTCACTTTTAACATGGGAAAAGTAACGCAAAAGTGGCACAAGGGGCTTGTAATCTGCCCCTCTGTATTTTAATAATGGAATATACTTCAGGTGCTATGGGCCAAGTTTCTGAATAATTCGAATACTTTGAGGGGACTGCAGTGTTTGGTTTTCAAGAAACACATAAAAGTAAACCTGCAGTCATTCGAAAGTAAGATTGATTTGTGATAGTATAGTATTTTCAAGGGTTAGTCTGCATGTACTGCTCCTGATAATCACACTCCGGGGTTCTGAATTTATTCGGTGCTATACATAGCACCAATTACAACATCTTAGCAGGAACATGTGGAAGAGGAGTTGGCCGAGCAGCTAGGGCGGTCGACCTCGAAAATGGGAAACTGGGTTTGAGTCTCGGCAATGACGCTGAACATTCTGTGATTCTGGGCAAATCACTTAATATCCAGGTGCATAACAAAAATAAATGTGTCCTCATGTCATGCAACTGGTGCTATGTAAAGCGCTCTGATACCTGCTTCGGGTCAAGTTTGCGCTATATAAAACTCTGTAAAAAAAATGTATATTTTAATTCTCCCTGTGCCAAACTCTACATGTTCCAATTAACTTGCTTTCTTCCTCTGCAAAGTCCTAGCACATTAACCTGTGAATACGTAAAGGGGGTGCAAACTTTATTGCACTTGCTAACCAACGGCTGCTAACTACAGCGGCTTGTGTGGGGGTCGTAATTTTACAGGATTGTTGTAATCAAGTACATAAACTATACAGCAATGCATTCTTTTCATGATTACATCTTGAAAATAAAGCTTGTATTCACTCTATGAAGGCTGTGTCAATAGGTTAAAACTACGCGTTGGATAAATATGTACACCTAACACTTTCTTCCAAGATCTCTCATTCTGACTTAGGTAATCATGAGTAATATCAGGATCTGAAATGTGCTCCAGTCAAAAAAGATATTTTGCACAGGTCATGTTAGGTGTTATTTGAAAAGATAGAACACACCGAGGTACTTTAAAACATTCCACTTTTGTTTTGATTGCCTTTGAGATTGCACGACAGCCCAGATGCCACCATAGGCCTGCATGTCATTTTGAGTGAAATGGCGGCATGGCATAAAAGGTTGGCAGTGGCCGAGCCCAGCGCCAGTCCTCGTTTTTTTCCGCAGAAGAATGATGCTGCTCCTTGGCAGCACTTGTGATCATGGGAGATTTATCGCTCAATATCTTGTTACCAATTCAATCACTTCCTCAATCTGGAGGGTTGAAAAAAGTTAACTGCTTGTCAAACTGGACTGAAGCAAACACGCCCATCCATTCCTCCAGCCAACCCTCTTTGAATTACACTTGACAGGGGATTATGTGCTGCACGGTTAGGTGCTGGCAGCAGGTTGGGCTCCTGCGCTGTTAAATACACAGGACTCCATTTTATTTTCTGTAAACCTTGATTATTTTTAAACCACATTTTTCAGTCATTTAAACGAACAAGCGTGAGAAGGTGCGTGGACGGGGAGTGTTTCTTTGGCAAGACTTAGTTCTTGGAATTCTCTAATCAATGCATATCAAGACTGTTGTTACTTAAAAATGAAAAGATTTAAATAGAAATCCACAATAATGAGACCAATTTAGAAAGCCATTTTTGTTAAAATGCGCCCATTCGGATGCAAATGTTTAAAAGACCAGTAGGGAATTTTCCAGGTGCAAACTATTAACACTCAAACCGCATCTACCTATTATATGTAAATGAATGTCGGCATTCTGAAAGGATATTTTCAAACAAGACTACTTTAGGCGTGTATGGAGCTTTAAAGTTAGAAGATTGTGTTTCTTTCATATATGACAAAAAATGTAGTAATGTGTATTGCAGAAATCTGCCTACTTAGTCTGATATGCTGCGATTTTGTTTCACACACTGGGGCAGATTTACAAGCCGATTGCACCACTTTTGCGTTACTTTTAACATGGGAAAAGAGACGCAAAAGTGGCGCAAGGGGCTTGTAAATCTGCCACACTGTGTTGATTTTTACATATAAACTAAGGGCCATATTTATGACCCAGTTTGCGTCGCTTTTGCACCATGTGATGTCAGATTTTTGAAGCAATGCAAAGCCCCGTTGTGTGGTTTTGAGTGACTAAAAAAATCTGGAATAACTAGCTGCGTTGCGTTACTTTGTCCTGGGTAGGCGTTGCATGGGTGTGCCCATGCAATTCCCATGGTTTTTTGACGCATTCCCAGGTTTACAAGACCTTGTAAAGAGTATCTATACGTGCCTAAATAGTTTAGTGACTGAAAAAGCAGGCACATTTGCAACATAGCTGCATATGCATTAATTATAAATGGTTGATGATCTATACATTTTTTTAATTATGTAAATGTTTTTAATTCAATCAATCAATCAATCAATCAGTAGTTGGTAAAGCGCAGCTACTCACCCACGAGGGTCTCAGTGCGCTAGGTGGGTGGCTCAGTTGAGTGCTGGGGTCATCCGAAGAGTCAGGTCTTGTGGTCCTCCCTGAACTGGAACAGTACAGGGGCTTGCCGAAGGTGGAGGTCGTTCCAGACCTTGGCTGCGAAGTAGAAGGACTTTCCTCCTGTTCTGGTCTTGTAGATGCATGGAATGGCGGCCAGAGAGAGGTCAGCTTATCAGAGGTGCCTCTTTAGTGTGTGGAAGGAGAGGCGGTTGTTCAGGTCTGCTGGTCCAGTGCTGTGGAGGGACTTGCATGTGTGAGTGAGGAGCTTGAAGATTATTCTTCTTTCAGTGGGGAGCCAGTGGAGATCGCGGAGGTGTTGGGTAATGTGGTCCTGACAGGGGATGTCTAGGATTAGTATGGCTGTGGCGTTCTGGACGGTCTGGAGTTTGCGAAATAGTTTTTTGTTGATTCCAGCGTAGAGAGTGTTGACGTAGTCCAGTCTGCTACTGATGAGGGCGTATATAACCATTTTTCTGGATTTGGATGTGATCCATCTGAACATTTTCCAGAGTATGTTGAGGGTGTTGAAGCAGGCCAAGGATACGGCGTTGATCTTGCTGTTCATTGTGAGCAATGAGTCTAGTATGATGCCTCGGTTTTGTGTGTGATCCGTCGGGGTGGTGGGTTTCTGAAAGCGGGGGCCACCAGGTGTCTTCCCATGCAGAGGGGGCGGAGCTAAGGATGAGGACTTCTGTTTTCTCTGATTTGGGTTTAAGGCAGCTCTCCTTCATCCAGGTGGTGATGGCTTTACTCCCTTCTTGAAAGTTATGCCAGGTGATGTTGGGTTCTCTGGTGAGGTAGAGGATAAGCTGGGTGTCATTGGCGAAGAAGACGATGTTGAGCCTGTGGTTTCTGATGATGGTTTCGAGGGGGGCCATGTAGATGTTGAAGAGGGTGGGGCTGAGGGAGGATCCCTGGGGCACTCCACATCTGGTCTCTATTGGTTCAGAGAAGTAGGGCAGGAGACTGATTTACTGAGTTTTGCTGGTGATATATTAGCATTTTCAGTCAAGGGCCTTTCCACGGATGTCAGCGTCAAGGAGTCTGGTGGCTAGTGTGCGGTGGGAGATGGTGTCAAAGGCGGCTGAGAGGTCCAGGAGGATGAAGGTTGCCACTTGGCCCTGGTCGAGGAGGGAGTGGAAGTCATAAGTGGTGGCGAGTAGGGCAGTCTTGGTGCTGTGGTTGCTGCAGGGTCTGGTATTGGGAGATGTCCAGGATGTTGTTGGCTTCCATGAAGTTTGCTAGCTAGGTGTAGACAGCCTTTTCAATGACGTTGGCTGGGAATGGAAGCAGGGAGATGGGCCTGAAGTTCTTGAGGTTGTTGGGTCTGTGGAGGGTTTCTTCAGGAAGGGGTTGATTTTGGCGTGTTTTCAGTCATTGGGGAAAGTGGTGGTTTCGAGGGAACAGTGATCGTCTGGCATACTTCGGGTTTAATGGCCATGGCGGCTCTGTGGAAGATGTGGGGTGGGCAGGGGTCTGAGGGAGCTCTGGAGCAGATGCTCTTCATGGTCTTTAAGCTGTCTTCTGTCGTAAGTGGTGTTCAAGTGTACAGGCTTTGTTGGGTGGCATCCCTGGCGGGGAGCTGGAGCGGTACGGTGCGGAGGTCTTGGTTGTTGAAGTTGTCATAAATCATCTTAATTTTGAGGTGAAAAGGTGCTGATTCTGTTGCAGAGGTCTTGGGAGAGTGGGATGTCTGTTGTTTCGCTGAAGGGATTGGCAAATTCCTTAATGATGGAGAAGACTTCTTTAGTGTTGTTGGCGTTGGTGAGGATTCTGTCTTGGAGGCATTCTTCTTCGTGGATTTAATGAGTTGGTGGTGTGCTGTGGTGGCTGCTCTGTAGGCAGTGCATGGTTATGAGGTTTTTCTGTTCCTCCATGTCTTTTTGAGTCATCTGCGGGAGCACTTGGATTTATGGAGTGCAAGGGTGAACCAGCTTGCTTTCTTGATGTGTTGTCCTGTGGCTTTTTTGAGGGTACGAGTGTGTCGTGGTGTTAGCGTGTGGCGTAGTTGGTAGTGGGGTGCTGATGATGGCGGAGGTGAGCTGGTCTTTGGTGACTTTGTTCCAACTTCTATGGGGGAGATGGTGGGCATGCTTGTGATGGAGCAAGGACTCGTAGAAAAGAGACTTGCTCAGAAGTAATCCACTCCTTTAACTCACTAACAAGTTATTAAACATTTTTCTGTAAAACTAATGCGCACCACATGAACACGCGGGTAAGTGAAGCTTGCTTATGTGTTTACTAATGTGAATAACATGAATGAAGGACTAAAACCGCTTTAATCTTTACTGCGCATGCGTCAACTACATCTACGTAGTATGACAAGCTGTGGCTTGGAGGGAAATTCTTGCGGATGAGCAGAAAGCACTAAAATAGAGTATTGAAGACTCGCGTGCATGGCATCTGCTTAGCCAAAACTAAAACAAGCTATTTTACTAACGCTAATGCTGGAAAGTATTAATAAGTAAAGGGGACTAGAGTAGAGGTGCGTGGTATACAGTGCAACCACTTTATTTGTGAAATTAATATTGGTCTTTCTGACTTTATCACTAGTGCCATTAGGGCCTCTCTCGTATAACTGAAGTAAGCTGAGTAAGGGAAAGACTGTGCATGTCCACTGAAAGGGAGCCTGGGACAATGACTGAAACTTTTAATGTGAGCTAGAAGTAAAAGTGTTACTCTCTGGTAACGGACGGTGAAGAGTTCAATGATGTGGACTTGCATACAGAATGTTAATAAAATGTTACAAGAGAAACATGAATGCATATGGGAATTGAAATTATGAATAAACATTAAGGGGATGGGTTTGCGAACAATATTTAAATTTAAATTGATGACATGTAAGCATGGTGTGATGGAACTTCCCCCCTTGCCTGACCAATCATATTTTGTATTTTTACGATATTGAAACTTTAGTGGGTGGAACATGAAGAACGAAAGGTATAATTAAGATAGCTTTAGTTAGTTAGCTAGCAGAGCTCGGGATGCTGCCTGTGTAGCGGGAGATGCTGATGCTGGGAGAGATGCTGTGAGATGCTGATGAAGAGCCAAAGGCAGAACCTGAAGCAGAACTTTCTATCTTAATTTAATTGGTTTAGATCAGAAGTTCAAGGAAGAATCTGGAGGAGAAAGAGAGTGTCAGAGAGGGGTGCAGTGCAATTGACGACATTCTAAAGAGGTCAACTATCCTGTCCTGAAGTCTTTGTTGGCTGACCTATCCCGGGGGACCCTTACCAGCTCCTTGGCCAGGGGGGTTGGTCTTTCACACCATTCTTGGTAATTCTATTTTCACATTATTTGCAGATGCTCTTTTCTCTCTGTCCTCTCCTTTGCTGAGCATTAATCATTGTATGAGTCCGAAGTATATGCTTTGTGTTTAACCAATTTAATTTTCTCTCCTATGAATGATGGTGACTGTACTGTATTTTTAAAGTGGTTTACAATCATTTAATTTAGATAAAGATTTAAAACTTTCCTGAGTCTGTGGTTATTTACTTTAAATGAATAAGTTAGAGTTAGAGTTAATTATCACCATCAGCTAGTTCAACTAATGGTACATCGACCAGAGGAAATAACGTTTTGATCCGTGAAGGGTTAGTTAAAGGTGAATAGATGTATTTTAGATTAATACTAAACATTGTGAAAAGCTTACAAACCAGTCCAGTGGTTTACTCAAATTGTGTGTGTTTATGGGCCCAGGTGAGTATGTGGTAGTAGAGTATCTGTTGTTGGTACACTGCTGGGTCACTTGTGTATGGTGGGTTTTCTGAACAAGAAGTGGATGCAGTTGTGGTCTGTCCAGAGAAGTTCAGTGGTGTGGCTGTAGGAGATGCTGTTTCCTTCTGCGAAGAAGGGGTCTGCGAAGAAGGGGTCAAGCGTCTGTTCTGCAGTGTGCATGGGGGCGCTGACAAGTTTCTTCAGTCCTATGTTGAGGAGGTTCTCTAGGAGGGCTGTGGTTTTGGGGTCATCGTGGTTGTCCAGGTGGAAGTTTAGAATCTAGTCTGTGGAGGCGATGGTGTGGGGTGCGATGAGGTCGGTTATGGTGTCGGAGAAAGGAGCGCATGGGACCTGTGGCCTGTAGATGAGGGTTCCGCAGAAGGTCATTTTAGGGTTGGTCTGGATCTGGAAGTGGAGATGCTCCATGAGGGTCAAAGTGTCATCCGGGGGTTTATTTTTCATTTGGAGGGTGCTTGTGTGGATGATGGCGTTGCCTCCTCCATGGCGGATGGGAGGTCTTTCCACAGGATCTTGTATCCATTAGGAATGGCAGTGGAGATTTCTGGTGTGGAGTTGGCATTGGTACAGGTTTGTGTGAGAAAGGCAACATTGGGTGTGTGGGTGTTGATGAGGTCCCAGATTTCTATGGCATGCTGGTATAAGGAAGCGCACATTGAGAAGGATGCAGTTGAGTTATTTGTGAGCGATGATGCCTGGAAGGTTGGGGACTGCTGGGCTTTGGTATTGCTGGGGGTCGAAAGCTGGCAGTTGTTGCTGCATCCAGGGGTGAGAGTGTGGGGGGTGCTGGAATCATACTGGAGGCAGGTCGGAGGAAAAGGGTCATTGGTGCAGGTCATGGTTGGGTCGCAGAAAGGCGCAGACGAGCTTGCCTTTGGTGCACTTTCAGCACGCCTGCATGGCGGCCGAGCAGCAGGTCCCATTAAGTAGGGATCAGGGAAGGCGGGTCAGCTGGGAAGCGGAAAGGACACACTGAAGGGGTGACGAGTAATGGGGGCAAGAGTGGCGGGGAGAAGACACGGGAGAAAGAAGAAAGAGGGCACAGCGAAAAAAGGCAAGCAAGCCAGAAGGAGCAACAGAGAAGAGAGGCAAGAGAAGGAAAAAAAAGAGAAAAGAGGTCACAGAGAAAAAGACAAAAGAGGCAGAACAGCAGAAGAGCAGAGTGCTCTCCCACTGGACCACCAGGGATAAGGCATAGGCAGGAGCCTGCGGGTGGAGGAGGGCCTTGAACACCCAGCAGTAAAGTGCTCAGGGTTCGGGGCAGCACTCAGTGGCAGAGCTGCATGGGGAGAGCGGTCACACTGACTAAGTCAGTGGTCTGCTAAATTGAGAGTATAAAACAGAATTACTTTCATATACTTCTCTAGGAAAGACGGCCAAATGAAAAGTTCTGATGCTAATTGATTCACTAGGAATGTATATGGTGAACTGACATTTGTACATAGACGCAGATCTGTGTGTGTTTTGTACTCTTCTTATCCGTTATGGAACGCATATGTCTAACTGCACACTCAGATACCAAGTCTATTCAAAAACTGTGTGTTGCCTTGTGAAATCTATGTGCAAAAATATATTTTCTAGCAGAGGAGTAATAGAGAGGAATTCAGGGCTATTCACAAAGGTAACTTACACATGAGATTGATTAACAATTTTAATTTACTTTTACTCTTTTGAGTAAATTTACAACTTTTGGCTAATCACAAAATCTGAGTATAAAGTTGCCCAAAAGTGTATCCTTACATGGTGTGAACACTTGATAAAGGAGGTGGAGCTGTATTTTTGAGTAAGTTACTACTTTAAAAAAGAAACAGCAGTAAATCCAGTGCCAAATATGGTCATGCAATGATACTGCAACATAGTCCCAAAGAAAATTATCGAGTTAGGGACTTAAAATAAAACCCCATAGGAAATACTGGTAAATTAAAATACATTATATAAATAGTTAAAAATGTACATAAATTTAATTGAATGGAAACATCTACAAGTAAACCATTTTTTTAATTTAATTTTAAAATATTTTACAACCAGTTTGAAATTGATGAATTAATGACATTTTATTTTAAATAAAATATAATGAAATTAATCTTCATCAAGTTGATAAATCACATTTCATATTATTCAAGCATAATAAAGCTTTTTTTAATTTTGGTTTGAATGTATTTTTGAATTTAAACTTCTGGAAAATATTCTTTAAGTCAATTACATTTATTTAAATTAGTTACAAATATAATTCAAAATTAAGCTAATAGTGCTGTAGTGTTTAATTTGTTCTACATTTAGATTAAATAACTTAAACTAATTTACATTAATATTTAACATACCATATTTGTCATAATTCACTATAAAGTTTAACACACCTTTTAAAGTTTTTCTTTACTTTACCATGGAGTTCTCAACCCTAAAAGTATATTTATATGAACCATGTCTAAATGGCACAAGAGAGCCAAAGAATATAACTGACAACAATCCTATCCAAACTTCATGCCCATTGTTACAGCTCTGTTTAACAGGTAAAGTCACAATTTAGGGCCAGATTATGATGGCGGTCTGACTTTTGTCCAACCACCATCGTCAGGAATGGGACAGCCGGAGTAGCTGTCGGCGGTCCCGATACCGGTATTATGAGGCGACCACCTTCAAGGCGGTCGCAATGTGTGTATATTGTATTGCAACGTGGGCTGAGGGCTGCGGCACAAGCAACAATACAAAAAAAACGCATTTTGCATATCCCTGCACTATGTGGCAGGCACCATGCAGTGCCTGCCACTTGGTGGAGGGATATGTTGGGGGCACCTTAGGTGCCACCTAGGGCCCATATAGGAGGGCCAGTGGGTGGGGGGGCCCACTTTGGACCCCCAAAGTCACTTTCCAACTGCCATTTCATGGCAGGTTAACTTCCGTGAAACGGCCCACGGAAAGGAACATTGTAATCCCTGCGGCGGTGCCTGAGCAGGCAGCACCACTGTTGTAGGGAATGCAGTCCCTCCAACAGTCCGACAGGCTTAGGGAGCCCGTCAGACTTGTGGCAGTTGGTCTCTGTGCCCACCTTTCATCCACCCGCCATTATAATGTGGCGTACGATCAAGCAGGGTAAAATGGCGATGGGACCGCCACCGACAGCCTGATGTTGGCTGTCCTACCCCCATCATAATCAGGCCCTTAATGTTAAGTGCCTCCATATAGAAAAGGATATCCAACAGTAAATCTCACTGCTGATTTTATGAAATTGCCACCATCCTCTTTCTGCATTACTCACACCTTAACATCAAGTGCCTCCATCTCATAGCACTATCAAGTAAGTCTTAACGTGTCTTCTATAGACTGCATTTCAAATTGCCATCATCCTCTTCCCATATCTGTTTGATACTTATATCTCTTAACACTCCAATTAGGAACAAGAACTGTTTCAAGGAGACATGTGCTGTGCGAACTATCGCCCATTTCTTTTGATCATTCAAATTCAAAAGGAGAGCAAATTTCCATTTTTTTTTAATGTGGCATAAATTGGCAGCAGAAATGTATTTACTGGTAGGGGACCCTACGATATTCAAAGCCAGCATGAGAGTGACTTCATCTGCTTATCCACATCACATGGAATGCCTTTGATGTACTAGGAGAATCAGAGCAAAGGGTTATGGGACCTTTTACTGATCCACTGAGTTCCATGTCATCTTGGAATTTTTGGAATCCACTCAGAAAATAAATGGACTGAAAAGCAACTATGACATGATTTTGAGTGGCTCACTCTGTTGATGGCTCAGGTGACACTGTGCTATAGGTGTGGTTTAATTTGTAAAATGCATCACGAGAATCAGAGATGTTTCTTGTGCACTGCTTACTGTGGCTATAGCACCTAACAGGAGTCCTGCTTCCTATAAACTTTCCCTACTTCTGAGAGAGGAATAAGGGCTTGTTCTATTTTGCCATGGTGCATATTGTATGTAACATGCTCATTGGTGCTGACCAGCTGACTATTGGAACCAGTGATATGCTCTTCCTGCTGCCTTGCAATGATTGCCTTCTCTGGGAACTTGAACTGCCTAGACATCTGAGTTATTTGGCTGCCGAGGAACTCTTGGACAACACAAAAGTCGCAGACTACAGTTGGTGCCTTTGAAGCCGGAGGATTGTTGATTGTTCTCTGTCCTGGACCTTGCTATAAGTAGGAAGAGTTGGAGACCTAATCCTGTAGCAACGTGCAGGCGTTTAAGAATTTAAGTAATCAAAATCTCGCTCGTAAGATCCATCTTAAATATATTGTACTATCAGACAGCAAACCTGCCAAATGATTTAGGAACCTTTTGCCCCTTTTAATGTGCACAGTCAATCTGACAAAGAAACCAACTTACTGGCCTGCTCCAGCAGGGCATGCTTGGCAGAGTTTTTCCAGCTTAAAAAACCTTGCCAAAATGAGTTACCAGCAACAAAAATATAAATTTAGGAACATATTAATAGACATAGCATACTACCAATCCTTAACATGAAACAGACATATGCTTTGTAAAGGGCACAATGGCATGAGTGAAACAGACAAAGACCTTCCTGCATCTGGCAGACCTACTTCCTTCAGTTTCTGTTGAGATGGATTTTTTTCAAGTGTTACATCTTTTGACATCAGCGTACATCTTCACTGTGATGACCCAAACAAGGTATTCATCCTTGGGTAGGCCTTATCAAATCAACCCATGGGATACCATTCTTCTGGATATGATGTGGCTTCAAAAAATAAGAATGTTTTTCAGCTGGACTTATGCACCACTTTAATTCCTCAGACACATTGGGTAAACAATATCTTCCCAATCCTTTCCTTGCAGTGCTACAAGAAACTTTCTCTGGGGAGGTGCAACAGGCAGGATTGTATTGTACCGTAATAACTAAGGAAGTTTAGAGGGACAGCCGGAACTTGCACCTTCACTCAGATCCATCTCCTCCAGGTATGTCTTATTACATATTTCACCTTCCATTCTATTGATATCGAAAGTAATATTGCTACTCCACATACCAAAGCAAAATAAGCATGAGAGTATTTCTTAGGTACAGGAAGTTTAGGATTTCTATCTTGGAGATGGATCTCCTGTAAAAGGATGACTTTCAAATTAAACGAAGATAACCAATTCATTATAGCCCCATATTTCTGCCGATTTAGAATGTTGTTAATATTGCACAAGATTTCTCCTATATTACGCATTCTTGCATACTCTACAGATTCTTAGAGTTGACCCCTCCCTGCATCGAGCAATCTGATAGACCAAGCCAACCACCCCAGACTCACCCACTGCTATTGCCTTTCTAGCATACTTTAGCCACAACCAAACTCCTGATGATTTATCAGTTCTTTCATCAAAGTAAGTCACCCACTGTGTCCCTTACACACCCTGGGAGCTCCACCAACCCAAAAGGGAATTGCCCACCATACCACACCATTGCCTTCAACTAAACACAGGAAAGATTCAAATTCTGCTCCCTCCTTTTGGTCTGAAGACTGGTAACTGCTGAAACTGGAGCCAGCCCCTGCCTCCATAAAAGTAGTTCGAATTCTGCGGAAATTGATTGATGATGACAAAATCGAAGGACAATCACGAATCTGAAAAGTTTTTTTATACCATTATAAGTACATTTATGAAGAAGCAAAATCAATTTTGATTTCAAGCCTTGAAAAGTTTTTTAGGCCAATTAACCTTCCATAGATCTCTAATGATCAGAAAGAGGCGCTACCTGAAGACATCTGAATGCAAGAAGTTGCGCTTGCCTTGAAAAAAATGCCCAATGCTAAAGCCTGCATTAGTGATGGGAAACCGTAGGAGGTGTACAAAGTATTCCGGAAAGAATTACTCCCATATCTGTAAGAATTATTCAGTGTAATTAAAGAAGGGGCAGATATTCCATCAAATTCAGTGGTAGTTAGTTTAAAAAAAGGATAAAAAACCTCTGAGTATGAACTCATAGCATCCAATAAGTCTGCTTAATGCAGACTACAAGTTTTTTGCAAATGTTTGAGCGTCACGTGGAGTTATGTTAGGGCAAACCCTGGTCCATGGTGACCAGAACGTTTTTTTGACAAATAGATTGATGGCAGTGAACACTCATTATTTAATACAGGCAATTGATGTTTCGCTCTAGCCGTCAAGAAGAAGTAGCAATTGTAATGCTCGATGCCAAGAAGGCATACAAACTTGTCAACTGGGATGCCTTATTTTTAGCATTAGCCAGGTTCAGATTTCCAGATAATATTGTTAAAATACTTCGTAAGGTTTACAAATGATATGAGGTATACAGTGTGATAAGTGGAAACAAAGCAGGAATTGTTCAAATTAAACAGGGCACCCGTCAGGAATGTTCGATGTCACCTATATTTTTTGCCTTGTTTATCAACGCTGCTGGCAGTACAATACGCAGTCCAAAATCTATTCTTCCTCCAATTGCAGTAATGTCTAAGGTTCAATTATTCACTGACAACATGATCCTCAATTTTAAAGCAGACAGGGTATCTATAGAAGGGGATATATATATTATTCAAGATTATATGAGTGTAGGAGTCCATAAGATTAATCAGGCTAAAACAGAGTCTCTACTTTTTAATGGGCATCCTTCAGTTTTGCCAATTGATTAACAGCTCAATATAATTGTAGCCATCCAATCCACTATCTTGGGGTCCATTTGGCAAATAAATACTCTGATCTATTTCAGTTGAATTATAAAACTATGTTAGAGATGGTGAAAATCTTGCTGGTCAGATGGGTGCTTCTTCCTCTAAAAAACTGTCCGAGTATCTTTATTTAAAATATCTATTCTACCCTTGTTTTTATTTGCATTTACTAATCGCCACATTAAAACGAACAAGGCCTTTTTCAATGAGCTAGGCTCTCTTTAAGCTAAGTTTTTATGGAATGGTAAAAATTCAAGGGTGAGGTATGCAATTCTCCAGCTGCATAAGGAAAAGGGTGGGCTGGACTTTCTTGCCTGTTATCAGGCTCCATGGTTGGATATTATGGTCCACAGGGGCAAGGCTTGTGGTGGGCTTGATAATTTCTTACTAATACAAATGGTGCAAGAAGCAGAAAGCAATCTTCCCATATTTCTGAAGGTGGCTAGATTGCCAAAAAGAACAAGGTATAAGGAAGTAGGTGAAGTAGAACAGGTCACTAAGCATTTTTTGAAAGCAAATCAAGTAACACCCTGTCATAGACTACTACAGCTTCATGATTGTCAGGTTGGGGGACTATGCCTCCCAAGTTCAGCATGTAGTTTCTGGAATGCCAGAGGGTATCAAGTATGGGGGGATTTTTATGTGGGCAAAAGGGATCTAACTTGGAAGGAAATGCAAGGTCATCTGGGTATGGAGTGACATAGGGTTTGGCATATCTTCTTGCAAATTGCCAGCTGTTTGTCAAATAGTATTCAAGAAATGAGGAAATCGACCCAAGCACTGATGAAGTTCTTAATGAAAAGTGAACTGACTGAGATAGGCAACAGGTATAGGGCTCTTACGAAGTATTCAGACACTTCACCGGTTGGGGACTACTTAAACAAACTAGAACGCATCATCGGATGTCAGATGACAGTTGGAGAATGATAGTATATCTCTAGCTTAGGGTATAAATCCCTTAAAGAGGCTTATTTCAAAAGAATGTGATTCCTTGCAAGGTGGATGGCATACTACACCCGCTGGCAATACATAAAATGTTTCCAACAAACTAGAATCAGTGTTTTAGGTGTGCACAAACTGATAAAGGGGATTGGTTGCACATATTTTTTCAGTGCCCTAAACTGCTTCAATTTTGGAAGGAGGGCTTTCAAGTTTTGAGTGACTGTGCAAAAGTTATCAAGCACAAAACAATGAGGTATGAGGCAATAATGACTGCACCTATTATTGAGTGGAGTCAAAGTCTATGTTACTTTCTTCGGGTGCTAAGGATCTGACGTCCAATACCTCTAAACCTCCTAAAAGATCATGAACAAAGCACTATGATCCAGCACACCACATAATCGCTATACAATGTTGTATATTGAAGAATATAAGTTCAATCAGCAGGTCTGGTTTCAAATTTCTTTATTTAAGATTGGCATGAGACTGGATTACATTCTGATCATGAAAATCGTTATTTACAAATCCATAAATCCAGATACCCTTGCATATACATACTCCCCAAAGTACATAAAGGGGGAGTCTTTCCACCAGGTAGGCCGATCATTTCGGGAAATGGCGGACCTACCGAACGATTGTCAGAGTATGTTGATGGTTTTCTACAGCCATTTGCCTTCCTATCTTAAAGATAGTAGAGGTGTACTGTGCAAATTAGAGGACTTTGATTGGGACAGTAATGATCTTATGTTCGTTACCATGGATGTTGAAAGCTTATATACATGCATCCATATGGAACGAGGTCTGGAGGCTCTAAAACATTTTCTATACAAAAAAAACGCACAACATGTAGAACATTCAATCATGTTTCTGGAAACGTCATGCATGATTTTAACAATGAATGTTTCTTTGCACAATGGATCTCGGTTCCTACAAAAACAGGGTACGGCCATGGGATCTAGGTTTGCTCCGTCTTATGCAAACCTTTTTATGGGCATGTATGAAACGGAGCATGCCTGGGGACCAGGCTCAAAAAATGGATCAACAATGTCATTTTTCATGGCAGATACATAGATAACATTTTGTTGTTATGGAATGGATGTGAAAAAGAACTATTGGATTACCAGGACTACCTTAATACGAATAGATTCAATGTCAAACTGACTATGAACTATTCAAGTCAAAAGATAGAGTTCTTGGACCTTAGACTATATGTATGTAATAACAAGATACAAAGTGAGATGTTTTAGAAACCCACTGCATGCAATAGCATGATCCATGCTGAAAGCGGCACCCTAGTGTAACCATAAATGCAATATCTTATGGCGAAATGGTTCGCACAAGGAGGAACTGTCGTGAGGAAGAATCCTTTAATGCCAATTTAGAAATCACAAGGAACAATTTTTTAAGCAGAGGATACTCTAAAAACTGCCTTGCAAGAGCAGAAAATAAAATCAGAAGGCTAGTGAGGAAAAATACTATGATACAGAGGCAAAAGACAGAGAATACAATGAGACAAGAGAGTGTGGTCTTTGTAACCCAATATAATGCCTATAGTAATCATGTATACAACATATTACGAAAAAAGTGGCATTTACTGATTATGGCACAGCTTCCCACGGGGACTATTCCAACCAAGCCTAGGGTAGTCTATAAGAGGGGCAAGACAATTAAAAACGTCCTCTGCCTGAGCTATGTTAAGGAGCAAAAAGAACAGAGTGTTTCATGGTTACCGGAGAAACCCTTTGGTTTCTTTAAATGTGGCTCATGCAATGTTTGTGCACTTGTATTGCACAAAAAATCTAAATTTAGATACAATACTGAAAGGGAATATAAGATCAATTCCTTTATAAATTGTAACACTACACATACTGTGTATGTAATTGGTTGTTACTGTGATAAAATCTATGTTGGCACTAGTATTCGCTGTCTTAAAATCAGAATACAAGAACACGTAAGGGCTATAAGAAACAGAGATGACAGATACCCTATTGCTACACACATTCTTGATGGCTGTGCAGATTTAAAAAAAGAAAAATAAAGAAAGAAATTTGAAACCAGACCTGCTGATTGAACTGATATTCTTCAATATACAACATTGTATAATGATCATGTGGTGTGCTGGATCATAGTGCTTTGTACTGTGCAAAAGTTACAATTCAATCAGAAGCAATTGTAGTTTTGTTTGAGGCATCGAGTACAACTCAAAAATTAACCAGACATCTCCAATATTTTATTTCTACAGCATTAGCCCTAGCTCAATCTTTGATTTTACAATATGGGCGGTCAACTAATGTTCCAAAGGTGAAGGTCTGGCTAGATAAATTGATAAGGGTTAGTGTTTTTGAATAAGCTTTGGCAGAAGAAATGGCAATTCTGCAAAGTATGCGGCTGTTTGGGCACCCCTAGAGGATCTAGTTAACTGTATGAGCTAGATATGCACTTAGGGAAGGCTCTAAGTCAGGGAACCAATTTATATATCTGCCAATTTGTGTGGTCTGAACCCAATTTCCTGTATCTTCAATGCACGCTAGCACTTTAAGAATGTATGCCCAAATTTCATCAATGTACGTTAGTGATAGGATTCCATTTTGGGTTGATCCAAAACCAAGATACCCTCTGGTTGAGGGTAGGGCTGAAGGCTACTGCAGTATTGTATAATATCTTAGATCTGGATAAAGACAGTCTTGCACATTTACACTTTAACTGCTTAAATGCTGCTATTTCTTCTTCTCTCTTAAGATGTATGTTTTCATTTCTGCACTTTTCCTGTTTACGTGTTATTGAAAAATAGATATATTTTGATAAAGATTGTTTTGCTTATTTGCATTTAATCTGTTTAAATGCTGATTGTTCTTCGCCACATGCACTCTGCCATCTCTGGACTTTACCTGTATAAAGGTTATGGATTTCATATTTTTTGTGTCACAAGGCTGAGACTGCTGCAATATGTAAGAATTTAGAATGAGTGTTTTGCAATTATTGGAATAAAACTGTCCCAAGTTTATTAGTACTGTTTTTTGATAACGGAGAGAATATACAAGCCATTTGAATATAAAGAATACTTGCAAGAATTTGACTTAGGGATCCATAATTGTATTTTTGTGATATGGGTCTTAATACGGTATGAGGTAGAGTGGGACTGAGTGCAGCTTATTAGTTCTAGCTATCTATACAATGTATTTATGCCTTTTCTTATATGTTTTGAAGTCCTGATTGAAATTGTGTCTGGTTTTCTAAAAGTATGATGTTATCTGCTCAATTAAAAATTGATATGTTAATAAAGCTCCTCCTGCCAGTGACACCTGTTCTATTCATTGGGGAAGTCTTCCTCATGTTTCACCTGCTGTGACAGCTGGTGCTGGGTGGAGCTGATATGTTGGACACAAACACACCAGAATCTTCCAAAAAGGTGTGCAGTTTGGAGTTTTCACAAATGCATTTGCACTAATCAAGATCTGAGTAAGCAAAACTCTGTTCCATACTAATACTAAATGTTGCCAACAGAGCTAATTGAATTGTTCCAGTATATAATTATGACAAAGCACAATATTTGTTGTTGTATTAGTAAGTAAACAAGTATATAAATGTCTTATTTTTAAACTGTTGATGCATGATTGGAAAACCTTCTTTCTCAGGAACAAAGGTAAGACACTTACCCCTAGCATACATCCATGACAAGAATAGAAGTGTATTGCTATTTCCATGAGAAACGTGTTCATCTCAGTGAGAAGAGCGAAGGGAAAGACCACATTAACTTCCCTTGTATATGCATTTTTTAATATAAAGATGGCACTCCTACAAAACTGTTCTTTGTGGAGAAACACACAAGTAATGTTTATTAAGTTTACGGTAATGCATATATTCTCAGTACGAACTATGATAGCTTTAGGGTAAGCATTATGGTAGTGAGCTTGCATGGTTCATCAGTTGAAAAAGTAGGACTTGGGGCAAAGTGACCCTTTTGGTATGGAGGTTTACTCTTATCTATTTCATAAAGCGCCTAAAACACACACCCTAAGTAAGGCTGTGCATTGTTGCCCCATCCCTACAGGTGGGGTGAGCTTGTCTCTCAATTAATTAGTTCTATGTAATTTCTAAGGTCTTCATTACACATTACATAATAATGTTTAAAAAAAAAACAATTTTGTCTGTTATTTTATACTGTAGTTATTTTGAGTGGATTACTGGCTGTAGAGTTACACTGTGGACGCTGGAACTATAGTAAACCTGACCTGACCATATTTCACATGGGATTACTCCTGTAATAGTGGTAGACAGCACAGTGTGGTATCCTGCAGTTCTTTGGTGGAATCTGGAACACAGTATGTGGGGTCCAGATTCCACAGAAGGTCCGTTGGCTCAGGCTTGTTCAGACAACTTAATGCTGATCTCCTAATCTCAATAAATTAAGGAAACCTACCTCCGCATGTTTTATTTATTGAAGAGGATCCTTCACTGGTGACGACAAGGTAAACTGAAACCTGAAGATGTCAAGCCTGAAGCCCTGCATCGTATGCAGATCGGGAGGCGGTTGACATCCGTGAGTTATATATTCACTTCAAAATATGACCGCTAGATGGCCACGTAATTACAGAAATAGCTCTGAAAATCCCAGTATTGTGCTGTTTATGGTGAGACTTTAAACAATTTTTCCTTGAAATCTTAGTTATTGACTGTGCCTCGCGTGCCGTGACTCGCGCTCAAGAATTGAATCAGCAGTACATCACGTGCGCGTGCTGTGTCTCGCGCTCAAGAGTTGATTCGACATTTCTTCACTCGCACGGTGCTTTACGCTCTGGAACTCTGCTGGCATTCTTATCACGCGCTGATGCAAATCAATCATCTTTATGACGCTACTCCTGACTGCAATAGATTTGCATATTGCCTAGCGTTTACATCACAATCAGGGTTGCTTAGCACCCTGCTTCCTGTCTGCTGCAGCTACAGTCTTCGCTGACACACACAGCTTTATTCATTTAAAACGACTTGTGTCACTAAATATTCAAGCCTACGCTGATACACACAGCTTTCATCTCGGAGTATATCATTGACACACACAACAAAAGTATTGATTTATTTGTGTGTCAAGATGATATCATTATTTGGAGTATATTTCATCGCTGACACACACAGCATAACGGTTTTGTTAAATCTGTCAATTAATTAATCATACTTGGTGGGTAGGTAATAACATTTTTGTTTGTTTTTAACATTGTATCTAATTGGTACACTTTCACATTATATTGTGGACATGGAAGGTTTTAATGCTCCTCCCCCATTCTTACCTTCGCCAGGAGAACCTCCTTTGGAGTGGAAACAATGGAAAGAAGGCTTTGAAGCGTATATTGAAGCGATTGGAGGCGATGATTATGCTGACAAATGCAAATTCGCTATTTTAAAACATTGTTTAGGGGCTGAAGGAAGACAAGTATTAAGTCATTTACCACCCATTTCTAAAGATAATTCCAGTGATGACGACATTGATGTTTATGAAAATGCCATTAAACAACTTGACAAACAGTATGTCAAAAAACTGAATGAAGTTATTGCTCTTAACAAGTTACTTAGTAGACAACAGTTAACTAATGAACCTATTGATACTTTTGTGAAAGATTTAAGAATTTTGGCTGTCAAATGCAACTACGATACATTTCACGATCAGATGGTACGTGATCAGATGGTACACAATGTTCCTGATATTAAGCTACAAGAAAAGTTACTTTCTGCAGATGATCTAACGCTTCCCAAAGCTCTTGATATTGCTCATTGCTTCGAAAATATGAAGTTAGGCATGAAAGAAATATCAGACAATAAAAATAGCACATCTGAAGTACATATTGTTAAAAAAAAAGTTGTTGAGGATAATACCAACAAAATATCTTTTTCTAGCCATAATTTAGAAAGAAAAGAATATGTTTGCTCGAAATGTGGATTTTCAGGACTTTTGGCTACAGATAGACGTTAGCCAGCTATAAGTCAAGTATGTAGATATTGCAAGTCTAAAGGACATTAGTCCAGGATGTGTAGAAATAGGAACACATTTAGAAATAAGAACTCAGAAGTCAGGAATTCTAGATCAGAATATGTTAAAGAAATTGACAATAACATTGATGAAACAGAATACTTATTAGCAGTGCATGAAATGAATGATACTGGCAAAGATGCACCATTTCGTATGCTACAAACACGTAATAAGTGAGTAAAGGTTATGGCTGATTCTGGTGCAAAACACACTTTGATTGGTGATGAGTGGTTAAAAGAGCTTCCTGGTGTATGTTTACTTCCTCCAGACATCAAATTAGTAGGATATGGCAAGAAACCAATTGAGGTTTTGGGTTATTTTAATTCTGACCTCAGTTTTAAAGGTAAAACCACATCTGCTAAAGTTTATGTGGCTCAAGAGGGATCTTGTCTTTTAGGTTGGCCACAGCAATGAGACTTGATGATAACTTTATATCCCAATCATCCGGATCAAGTATTGGGTTATTCTGATTTAATTTTTCAAGTCAATTATAGTGCCAATACGGAATAGGAGAAAATGTTTCCCAAGGTATGTTCCCCTCAGTTGGGATTATTGAAGTAATTTGTGCACAAGATCATTTTAAAACACAATGCCACTCCCAAAGTTCATTCAGTCAGAAATATTCTGTTCATGTTGAGAGATGCTGTTAAGAAAGAATTTGAGAGATTATGTCAACTAGATGTTATAGAGGAAATTGAGTCTTCTGAGTGGCTTTCGCCTGTTGTTGTCATGCACAAGCCTAATGGAAAAGTTAGGTTATGTGTGGACTTAAGAGACCTGAATGCCAATGTATGGTTTGACAGACATCCGCTACCAAATATTGGAGAGATGTTTGCTAAGCTCAAAGAGGCCACAACATTTTCTACATTAGATTTATCAAATGCATATCATCAGATTGCATTACCTGAAGATAGCAAACAGTTTACGTCCTTTATTACATCAGAAGGTGCCTTTAGGTATAAAAGAATGCCTTTTGGGCTAATTTCAGCTGCCTCTGTATTTTAGAGGGTTATGCATAAACTGATTAAGGATATGAATAATGTCTTGTATTTTCAAGACGATATATTAGTCTTTGGAAAGGATGCACAAGGACACACACAGAGATTCTACACAAAGTGGTGTCTATTCTCCAAGACAATGGTTTAACTTTAACTAAGGAGAAATGTAAATTTGTGCTAAACTCTGTTGATTATTTAGGTCATTCCATCAGTAAGAATGGTATTTCTCCGAAACAGAATCTAGTGAAGGCTATTGAAGAAGCTCCTGAACCTCAAAATAAAGATCAGTTGAGGTATTTTCTAGGCTTGGCAGAGTACTACAATAAATGTATTCCTTCATTTGCAGACAAAACAGCGCCTATGAGGAATTTAATGAAAAAGCACCAAATGTTAATGTGGGATTTGAGATGTAATGAAGAATTTTCTTTTCTTAAAAAATGTATAGCTTCGGCACCTGCCTTGTCCCCATTTGATACTTCGTGTGAATCTGTTATTATTTCTGATGCAAGCAATGTTGGCATTGGTGCAGTGCTTATGCAAAATCAAAAAGGGCATCTTGTCACCATTGCATTTGCATCAAGGCCACTAAGAGGTGCTGAAGATAAGTACTCCACACTTGAAAAAGAAACTCTTGCTTGTTGGTGGGGCATTGAATATTTTTGTAAATATGTGTATGGTACGATATTCAAAGTCAGAACTGATCATCGTCCTTTGGTAGACTTATTTACGGCTAAAGGATGTGGGAAAGCAATGGCTAGAATTGCCAGATGGCAATATAAATTACAAGAATTTCACTTCAAAGTAGAATATATTCCGGGAGTAAAAAATGTACTTGCTGACTGCTTGTCAAGATTGTCTGTTGAGGATGACAATGTTATTATTGACGATGGTGAAGGTGAAAAAGTGGTATCAATATGTGAAGTATCTAATGGGCGCATAAAAGAAGATCAATGGAGGATGTTGTGCAATAATGATGAGGATATTAACAAAGTTATGTCTTTTGTTAGATCTAACTGGCTTAAGAAAGCTGAGTTATCTCAAAGTTTCTTACCTTTTTATCAGGTGGCAAAAGAATTGTCCATTCAGAATGACATTTTAATGAGGGGTCTACAGTTAATGGTGCCTCGTGATTTCAGAGAAATTGTTTTAGATATGGCTCATGAAGGACATCCTGTTATGACCAGTATGAAGAGGAGAATTATGAGTGAATTCTGGTGGCCTGATGTTGATAGATGCATTGAGAGAAAAGTTAGATCTTGCATTGAATGCAATATTAGCGATACATCACAAAATCTTTGGTTTATCATCATGCACCTGTTCCAAGACCTACACAAGTGTGGGAGTGTGTGCCACTTGATATTGCTGGACCAATGAGTTTAGGTCCTAATCCTGTCTATGCTATTGTCTTAATTGATCAATTATCTCAGTAGCCTGAGGTTAAATTAGTTCCACAGGTTACTTCTAAAATTGTTATTCAGTTTTTAAATGAAGTATTTGAGAAGGAAGGCTTTCCAGAATGTATAATTAATAACTGATAATGGGGTGCAATTAACTTCTGTGGAAATGAGGTCATTCCTTGAGAGTCATGGTATCACACATAAGCATTCTTCTGTTTATTATCCTCAAAGCAATGGAATTGTAGAGAGATGGATAAGGGTATTGAAAGAAGGATTACAACTTGCCATTAGCAATGGGAAGAATTGCCATGATGCCATAAATAAGTTACTTTGGAATTATAGGAACACACCCAGAAGTGAAGGTGATAAATCTCCCTTTGAAAAAATGAGAGGTAGGAAGAGTTTATGTAATCTGAGTCGGAGATGGATGAGGGATTTAATATACAAAGGTAATGAAATTAGAAAACCTGATAAACCTGATATAGATCAGTCCTATGGTATGGTTAAATATTCAAAGTTTCAAACAAAGGTTCCTCTTGTCCTGTGCAAGTTAATGATTGGGTGTGTGTGAAAAAACTGAGAATTGTGAGGACAGGTGAATCTCAGTTTTCTGCTCCCATGAAGGTTGTGAGGGTTGAAAGACAAGTGGTGGAGTTGACGGATGGTAATGTTTGGAGTTTTTCAAAAGTTGTGAAAGTTCCAAAGGGACTTTCTTCCAATGATGTTAAGAGTGGAGTTCATCCATTGCAAGACCAAAAAGTTTCACGTGAAAATATGAACTGGCGGAAAGGTGATCAATGTTGTCCCAGTTATAGAAGAAGCCATCTTAATGTGAGACGAAGACATGCACCTATATGGTGTAAAGATTATGATATGAATGTATAAGGTTTCATGATATATATTATTATTTTTTGGTTTTTTTCTTCCTTGTAATTCTTCATGTTCATTATTCTTTTGCTGTTAGGTAATTGTAGCTCATGTTCTGCATTTGTGTTTATTAAATCTTTCAAATGTTTTGTGAAGATGGGAGATGTTTGGTATCCTACAGTTCTTGGGTGGAATCTAGAACACAGTATGTGTGGTCCAGATTCCACAGAAGGACAGTTGGCTCAATGCTGAATTTAATGTAAATATTTTAGTATAGCGTGGCGTCATTAGGGCATTAATGAGCTGAAAATGGATAAAAAAGTAGTTCCGAACAAGTGCCCCAACATATGTTTGCCCCAGGGCCCCTAAGTCATTTAGATGTTCCCAATTGGTATTGCAAGAGGGCACATTGGACAGACCTCAGAAGGCTGGCAATAAAGTATTTAGCATGTCTGCGTGGTAGCCATGGTGTCTTCTGAGCATGTGTACAGTGCAGCTGGTGCAGTTGTCACAGAATGACTAGTCTCTCAACTCAAAACCTAATGAGACTGATGGTTAAAATGAGCAAATATTTCTTTCCAAAAGATGATAGTAATCCTGAAACAAACAAGGATGAAGAGGCAAACTAATTTGGCATCATAAGTGTGTTGAGTGATTATCTTCTGGATGACTATTACCTACTAGCAGTCGCCAGTAAATAATTATAATTAGTACAATTTTTCCTAATTTTTAGAACCTATGGTATGCACTAAGTTGAGTTTACCCTGTAAAAAAGTCTTCTGCTGGAATTTCATGAATCATGTTTGAGAGTAAACAGTTTCCTCATGATTTTCCTATTGAGGTTATAGAAGGTGCTCCAGAAGCTAAAATGAGAACATATTTTCTGCAAATTCACACTATATTTCTCAGCCATATGAAAATTACTTCTGACATTGACAGTAAATCACGTTTTCCATCAGGAGCAGCCTGTCAGTTGATTTCCTTGTCTTCTACTTGTGTTCTACTGCAACCTTCCAGAGTGTTCTTAAGAACAACTAGAGCGCTAACAGTGTTGTTTCTGACAAAACCATGGCACACCTGAAGCAATGTTGATTGAATCAAACTGGCAAAACTTAAAACATTTAATTTAGAAAGGAACACAGTGAGGGGGTTCAGTTTGTTATAGAAACTATGGTTAGTGCTGTAGAGAGAAAAATTAGGACACATTTCAAGTGAATTCTCAAATATTTTCCTCTTTTATTTCATTTAAACATTCTGATATGCAGACTGAAACATGCACTTTCAACACCAGCAGCAGACTGCTAGTTAACTCCCTGTTGATCAGTTGCTTTAATACAGTGTTCTAATAAGCAACCAGAGTGCTAACATTTAGAATTTATGCTAAAGGTGAGGCACGTCTTAATGCCATCTTGATGGAATCGAAGTAGAAAACTGAAAGCATTTCCTATTGAGGATAAGAAGCCCCAAAAACCTCTGAAAGATCCAGAATGTCCAGAACACCATAGCCAGACTGGTCCTCGACCTCACCCGGCACAGCCACATCGCTCAACACCTCTGTGAACTTCACTGGCTCCTGGCACACAGAAGAATAACCTTCAAACTCCTCACCCATGCTTACAAAGCTCTTTGCATTGCCGGACCAGCATACCTGAACAGCTCCCTCTCCTTCCACGCACCTAAAATACACCTCCGCCAGCTAGCCCTGGCTACCAACCCAGTGATCTGCAAGACCAGAACTGGAGGAAAGTCCTTCTTCTGCCATGCGGCCAAGACCTGGAATACCCTACCCCTCCACCTCAGACTATCTCCCACGCTACCCCAGTTCAGGAAGAACCTCAAGACCTGACCCTTCAAATGACCCCAGCACTGAGACAGATCTGCTCCCCAACTCCCCCAGCACCATGAGACCATCAAAAGTGAGTAGTTGTGCTTTACCAACCCTTGATTGATTGATTGACTGATACTGCAGTAAATGAGGAAATTTGGGAGCGTCATAACGAAATAAGTCCCTCAAGATGGCAACTAAAGAAAACAGAGCCCAACTATAGCACAAATATCACCTAAATGTAGCCCATTAACAGAAGTGTGTAACACTTATTGTCTTTGCAGTTATATATAACGCAGACTTGACCTGAAGGTATTGGAGTGCTTTGCATGAGCATCACTTACATAACACAAGGACACATTCATTTTGATTTTAGGCATGGTGAGATTAAGTGGTTTTTCCAGGATACAGGATGTTGAACGGACGCCAAAACTTGAACCTGGTTCCCCAGCTGCAAAGTCTGTATCTCCGGCAGTAACGCTACATCCTCTCCCTTGAGAGTACCATATAATCAAGTGATCAACTGGATAAAAAAAACATAAAGATAGCAAATTACTTAAAAGTTCTTTATTGCTATTTGAGAACACAGAGAATATGTCCTCATTTGGGGTGTTTAGAGCTTCTAACCAAGTTCTATGGCAAGAAGAACCTCTCATAAAAGAGGGTGCAGAGGCAACAAGTTGACCACACTGGGCACGCGGTAAGGGCAGTGGCAAACAGAAGACCATAGAGAGCAAGGGAAAAGGGGGCAGGGCAACAAACCAGCCATGCAGAACAGGCAACAGAGGCTGTGGCATTAAAAAAGACAATTGTGGGCAGAAGGTAGAGGCAGGCATAGTACAAACATTCATGCTAGCAGACCCGATTCAGGCAGGATACTCCTGATTTATCAATCCCAAAAGCACTCTAGTTTATCTGTCTCCTGCCTAAAATCTTCTCTTTGTCAATGTACATCAATTGGTAAAATCTCTCTCTTGCCAAGTAAAAAATATTGATAAGTAAGGCACATTGGATCACAGAGGGCAGGAGGAATGGAGTGGGGACATGGACTCAGGTATGAGAGGGTAGAAGGGAGATGGGCAGGGACACCAAACCAACCTTACAGGGAAGGCGTCAGGGGTTGTGGAAGCACAATACACCACATAGAGTAAGCGGTACAGCTGTGCTGCACAACGGACCATGGAAAGCAATAGGGAGGGGACATGGCCATCTACATAGACAACAGAGATCAAAGGGGACAGAGACAAGGGCACCACGCTGACCATACTGGACAGAAAGAAGGGACAGTTGCAGCATAACACACCATGAAGGGCAGGAGGGAGGGGGCAGGGTGATGACAAGGGACCAGACAAGATAAGAGGGAGGGGATAGCAGTCTGCACATGGAAAATTGACGGCAAGGGGAAGGGCAGGAGCAGCAAGATGACCATGAAGGGCAGGTGGGATGGGCACTGGAAGCACAACATGCCATGGAGGGCAACAGTGAGACTATAGTGGCATACACACAGACAATGGAGGGAAGGTGGGAGGCGGTCATGGCCACCAAGCTGACCACACAGTGCAAGTGAGAGGGGCTGTGGCAGCATGGAAGACCATGGATGGCTAGCAGGAGGGTTATTGGTATCGCAACAGCCATGGTGGGAAAGGGGGAGGGGCAGGGGCATGCAGAAAGGACCATGGAGGACAGAAGGAAGGTTAGGGGTTGGACTCAGACAAAAGAGGACAGGAGTAGGGGCTTCACAACAGACCACACAGGGCAGGCAGGAGGAGCAGTTGCAGTACAACAGAGCATGCAGGGCAGAAAGAAGTGGCAACAAAATGGATGATGGAGGACAAGAGGGAGGGTATAGTGGTATGGAACTTTGACAGGCAAAGTTGAGTTGGTAGGGATAGGTGGCAGCTATCTGACCATACTAGGCAGGTGGGAGGGGCAGTGGCAGCTCACCAGAACAGTCAGAGTACATTGGAGGGTGGCATGTCCATGGAACATGGTGGGCAGGGACATGCACACGGATATCAGAGGACAGAACGAAGGAGTGTAAGGGCAGCAATCTAAGCACAGAGGTTGAGCAGGAGGGCAATGATAGGACATAGAAGTGGACAATGGAGGGCAGGAGGAGTGGGCAGGGACATCAAGCTAAATGGAGGGCAGTGGCAGAAGACCATGCAGGGCAGGAGGGAGGGACAGGACAGGTGCATGGACTCAGACAACAGAAGGTAGGGAGGACGTTAATGGGGCAGCAAACTATCTGTTTAGGGCAGGAGGGAAGGGCAGTGGCAGAACAATGGCCACTCATGGCTGTGATGATGGAGCAGGGTCATGAGCTTGGACAATGGGTAGCAAGAAGCAGGTGGGGCAGAAGCAGCAAGCATGGGTGGGAGCAGCATCATACTATGCTAGGCCCTACATTCAACCCCTCCCCACTTTGCATTAGGATGAACATCTTACATAATGTAAAAAAATCCTTAAAAATTCACTGAAAAATACAAAGGTTACAGGGACGTTATTGGATGGAAAAAGAAGTTAAGGAACCTTGGAAATTCACTGAAAAAAACAAAGCTTACAGGAACTTAACAGTTAGACTCAGAATTCACTCGCACAAAACCAGTGAAAATCAGCAGTTACAGTTACATGAGTTAACTTTAACTGACACCCTTGCAATGCACTGCTTATGATCTCACATATTATATCACTAATGACCTGGTCCGTGACATCACTGATGACATCATCCAGTGATTGTGAGTGTTTTTAAATGTTTCTGAGTGTTAAACATATATACTAAGGTACTACAAAATAAATAGATTTTGCGTTAGTTCGAGGATTTTATTTTTAATTGCTGTTCATATTTTATTAAAGAATATTATTCTTTCGATTATCAGCATTGAGAGTTAATATAATACCATAAGAAATATAAGAAAGAACACAATATTGGTTAAAAGTTCAGTTTATATTTTAATCATACAGCTAGTGTGTTCCATGAAGGAAGTTTCCTAACTTAAGTTAAGTTAGTATGAATAAGAATAACGGGTCCATTCAGATACCCAATATAGAGTACTGATGAGAGAATCAAGATATAAGCATACATCTGGAAAGTATTCTCAGCTGTAAATCAGCAGATATCAAATAAATTGGCTAAACAATCTTCCAAGAAGGGAGCTTTAAAGAAACTCAAAGATAAGTCATCAGTAAGAGTGAATGAGAGAAGTTTAAAGGAAACAAGTCTCATGGAAAAGCCCTTAGAGGATAGTCCCGCGTCCCTCTAGGAACACGCATCATTATAAACACACAACATCCTGGTTGACAAAATGTTTTACTTTGCCTCCAGAATCTCCCAACAGGTTTTGAGTAAACTTCTGGGTATAGGTGAACTCCCAATTTTATCACATTTGCACTATTAGAAATATACATCATTCACATTCTGCAATATATACTTCTATATCCATGTACCATGGTTTCTGTTGCCTCTTCTCCTCCCAGTGAGAAGCACACTATCAGTTGTCCAATTCAAAGTAAATGCCTATTCACTAGCTAACAGAAGCCTTCTGCAAAATTACAACACTTGCAGAAACATTGTAGAAAAACAACAAAGTGTAGAAAACAGTCCTTTCAATGCTATTGTGGAACTTCCGTCAATGTGGCATCAGAAGTTCGGGTAAGTTAAATTAGCACTTGTTTATTTCACTTGTAACACTTGTTTTGCTCTACACAGAGTTTTCTGCTTCTTGTTTGCAAAAATTATCATATCTATCTATCTATCTATCTATCTATCTATCTATCTATCTATCTATCTATCTATCTATCTATCTATCTATCTATCTATCTATCTATCTATCTATCTATCTATCTATCTATCTATCTATCTATCTATCTATCTATCTATCTATCTATCTATCTATCTATCTATCTATCTATCTATCTATCTATCTATCTATCTATCTATCTATCTATCTATCTATCTATCTCTCTCGATAGATAGATAGATAGATAGATAGATAGATAGACAGACAGACAGACAGACAGACAGACAGACAGACAGACAGACAGACAGACAGACAGACAGACAGACAGACAGACAGACAGACAGACAGACAGATAGATAGATAGATAGATAGATAGATAGATAGATAGATAGATAGATAGATAGATAGATAGATAGATAGATAGATAGATAGATAGATAGATAGATACTAGATAGATAGATAGATGTTTTCTCCATGTTAATTCCCATAGGAAACTTTAGACACAGCTACAGCTCGAACTGCTGAACAGAATTACACCAAATTTGGCAAAAAGGTAGCACTTGTTTCAGAAAGAGACCTTTTTTTAAATGGAGTAAATCCGTTAAGTAGTTCCTCAGAAATTAAAAAAATAGAGGTGGGAAAATCAGTTTCCCATAGGAAACTATAGACACGGTTACAGCTGAAACTGCTGAACGGAATTCCACCAAATTTGGCAAAAAGGTATCCTTGGTTCAGAAAGAGACCTTTTTTTTAAATGGAGTAAATCCGTTCAGTAGTTGCTGAGAATATCAAATAATAAAAGTTTCGATATATAGAGGCGCGGTAGATCCGCGCACCCTCCCGATCACGTGCTTTATTCTAATTGGCTGTCAACACTCCAAACCAGGAAGTGTTGGCAGCCACCTTGTGACTTGGTAGAACCGAGGCACAAGAAAACAGGGCAAACAAAGGTGAAAAAAAATAAAAGGGGGCAGGGTAGAAACACCCTGAGCCCCTAGGCCTGCTCACGGGGTCCCACAAGGACCCCCAGGACCCAAAAAAGCATAAAAAAAAAAAAAGCGGAATACGCGCTGGGTGCGTGGATTCAGACGAAAAATTGAAAAAAATTAAGCCCCCGGGTGGGTGTGGTAAATGCCCTGGGGCTCTGTTTTTTAAATAAAAAAACAGTGTGGGGGGCTCAAGCCCCCCACACGACCCAGGGACCATCACCTCCCCAGGACACTAACTCTTTAAATGCGGGGGTCCATTTTGGACCCCGAGCCCCGGGGACCACCTCCTCCCCGGGGCTTTTGAAAACTTGGGGGCTTTACAGCCCCCCTCCTGGAGCCTTTGAAGGCCCTGGGGACCGCCACCCCCCAGGACCGGCTCCTGCAGTGTCCCGGGGTACCCACCCTGAGATACTGCTGTTTGCTATGGTAGGGTGGAAGCACGTCTCCCGCCCTACCATAGCAATCTCTGCTTTGGATTTTGGAAGAGAGAGCAGGAAAACCTGCTCTCTCATCCAAAATCGAAAGCAGATTGCTTTTCCACACGGGGAGCTGCATGTTAGCAGCTCCCCAAGTGGAAAAGCAGTGCCGGCTTACGCAGGACGCGGGGAGCCGGCGGGACCGTGGGGGTATTGGGGCTCCCCCCACGGTCCCCAACGAAGTGGCTAGGCCCTGGGGATAGGGTCCCCGGGACGAATATAAGTCACTGGTAGGAGCTGTTTTTTTTATCGAAAAATTTGGAGTTGCGAGCCTAGTGCAGCGCTCAGCGCAGCCCTCTGGTGTGAAGGCGAGGGGTGCGCGGTTCCAAGCGTGGCCCCCTGGTGTGAATGCTAGTGTTGCGCGGCTCCCAGCGTGGCCACCTGGTGTGAACGCGAGGGATGCACGGTTTCCAGCGCAGCCCCCTGGTGTGAACGGAAGGGGTGCGCGACTACTAGTAGCGCTGGGTGCGTGACTCCCAGCATAAAAAAATAGGATTTTTTTATTATAAACCTAGGTTATATGTGTGGATCTTGGGTGGCTCTACATAGAGCCCTTGTGCTTGTTGGGAGATTTTTGTAGCTATATGTAAGTGCCGATGCAGAGTCTTAAGTTGTTGAGAAGGACTCTGTTTCCCTTATCTGTGAAATGTACACCATCACTTCTGTAGATGCCATCCATATTGAAACGCAGATTGTTGTTGTATTTGGACCCCATACTATGGTCTCTGAGGTAAGCAGAAACAGCTTTATTGACATTTTTTCTAGCTTTCTCAATCTGTGGACAAAATTGATTGGACCAGTTCCATTTCTGTCTTTGGCATATGTTAGAGTAGACAAAGGCAGTTTTGGGGAAAAGTAACATCAATTCTGTAAAGGTGTCCTTCATTAGCCAGACCTACCCCAGTCAATCTGCCTAGGTCATTGCCACCACAGTGCACAATTATGAGGTCAGGAGCTTGGAGATGTAAAAAAGGTTTTAACCAAAGGCATCATTTGGTGCCACTTTAATCCTCTTTGTCCAATCCATTTAATGTCCACATTTTGCAAAGCTAGATCATTGTCAATACCTCTGTGTTCAGCATACCTTTTGCACCAGAAAACATAGCTGTGTCCCACAATCCACACTCTAAGCATCTTGAAGGGAAGTCTGGATGCACTGAAAAGATGTCTGTAGGTGAAGTAGGTAGTTTGTAGAATAAGAGGTATCTAAAATGGTGGATAAGATGCAGTTTTAAAAAAAGAAGAGAAATGATTGGCTGTTTAAGAACATTAAAGAGTGAAAATAGGGGGCATGTTTCTGTGTTTAAAAAGTATGTTTCTTATTGGTTAGTAAAAAATGTTTGAAAGGTAGATTACATAGGATCAGCTGATATTTTGGAAAGGCAAGCACACTTGCTGTTTGAATTTGCAACATTGTATGCTGAACTTGTCGTGAGTTCAGTTGAGTGTTCCATGAACTGTTACTATGGAAACAGGTATTAAGCAGAATGGGGGTAGGGTTGGAAGTTATGTGTGGCATTAAAATGTGTTTAAATATTAAAGTAATATGTTATTGCAGTGAGATTTCCCAAGTCAGTGCTATGGTTAGAAGCGGTGTGTTATTAAAAAAAATGCAAAAATTATTTGTAATATACTTTTGAACTCTCGTATGGATCCGCGGTTCCATCGCTTACGGTGCACGGTCCAGGCGTGACTCCAGAAAAATCCCAAAGCAACTTCATTCAGTTAGAGGTCAGTTGGCAAGGGTTGATATGTGTAACCAATGGAAATGTGTTTTAGAATTTGAATTAACCTGGGAAGCAATGTGATTTGATATTTACATGTATATTTGTGGAGAATGAGAAGGAAACTTTGCGGTTTTTTGTTTTTGCTAAGAGCAGTGCACTATATTCCTTGTGTGCATAAGGAAATCTGGTGTGTGGTTCTGATACTTCATAATCTACAAATCAATTTGAAAGGTGAGTTATCAATTTGTGAGGTGTACTATGTGGTGCCTTTGTTTTTAAACATAACATATAAATCATAAAATTTGAAGTTTGTCATATATTTTGTATTGAAGAAATATTTATTGCAGTTTATTGTAATGTATTTAAATGTTGTTTAATATACACTTTGTATAGTATTATGTGTGTGTTGGAATAGAGATTGCTGATTATGACTGATTGTTTTAATGTGTGGATATGTACATTAGTAATATACTGCATACATTTAGGTGTTGATTTCAAATTGGAAATGTATATGTAGACTTTAGGTATTAGTGATGAGACTAGTTTTTATAACTCCCTAAAGAGGTACAGTTAAAATATGCGAATACATTTTTGGTTTTGGTTTCAATTTGAAATTTGTTCTGTGAATTTGTGTGGTGTAGACAGTGTTGTGGTAGAGGGACCCTCATTCATGTTTTTCAGTGATATGGTGAGACTTATTGCAGAGAAATGTGAATGGTTTCTGCTTTGTATTTGGCTAGGTGTAATATTAAAAGTAGTTGTAGAAAGGTAAAGTATCAGTAGAGATTAATACAGTAGTTTAATCCTATAAGGAGTGTCCTTGCAGAGCAGTTATTGCCCTGTTAGTACTGAGACAGTCCTCCAATCACCCATCGAGCACCATACACTTATTCATTCAGTGCACTAATACCGAAGTACTTATAAATTCTCTATGCACTCTGTTTGCTGCACTGTAATTATTCCAGTTACTAGTTATGTACTTATAGAATGCCCTAGCCAGTAACACTAGTACAGGTATGTTATTCTGTGCACTATGAATGCAGATGTCTAACCAGCTACATACTATTGATACACTCTTGTAAATACCCAGTTAGTACTCATGCAACCTTTGAATATTCCTGTCTGTCCCATGCAATTCTCTAATTAAACATTCAGCCCTATCTACTTCTCCTATCACTGCACTAATACCAAAGAACTTATAAATTCACCATTCACTCTGTTTGCAGCACTGTAATTATTCCAGTTACTAGTCATGTACTTAAGGAATGGCGTAGACAGTAACACTAGTACAGCTTAGATATGCTGTGCACTATGGATGGAGACCTCTAACCAGCTACATACTATTGATACACTCTTGTAAATACCGAGTTAGTATCCAGTCACTTTCCATGCACTTGTACAATGCTTCAGGCATTAAGAGAAGCAGTGGTACAGTAAAATGTGCACAAACTATGCGATCCCCTAACCCCCTGCATAATACTGATTCACTCCTGCCAAAATCCAGGTAGTTGCCATGCAAGTCAGCAATCACACTGTCAATCTCTGTCCACTCCTGCAATCATCCTGACAGAACCATGTCCTTATCTTATCTCTGTGCCGAAACACAAGCACTTATAAACTCACCCTGCTGTCAACTACCAGCACTCTAACTATCCAGTAACTGTCCATGCACTTGTACAATGGATCAGGCATTAAGAGAGGCAGTGGTACAGTCAAATGTGCACAACCTATGCGGTCCCCTAACCCCCTGCACACTACTGATTCACTCCTGCAAAAATCCAGGTAGTAACTGTGAGAAGGTGGCCTCATATATGCTGTCCACTAGTTCTAGTGGGCACCTTGTATCAGTCCAAACAACCCGTTATGGCGATAGGTTGAAGACAACCTTTATTGAAAGCTATCCTAGTGGTAGCTAAGGAGAGCAGCCTTCAGGCTAAGTCTTGAAGGAATGTAAAGCAGCTTGTTTTACCAGTCTATAATCTCTTGAATGATCAAATGAAAAGACAACCACACCAGGTATATATTTAAAATATGTATTTAGGTTAAAACACACCCCTCTAGTCTCTTTATGAGACTGGAGTTCGAAGTACTTAATTTACAAGTGAGCAATCATCAGTAATAGCACAAATACACGTTTGGGCCCTAGGGGCGTACCAAACCATATACCAATAAAGTGGTATAAGACACACAACTGAACTAGACACAAGCCCTAGAGCCTGTAGAATAGCTGGGACCCCAAGGAACCACCCAAGGTAGTGACACAGGGGACCCACGCGGACTGTATACAGTGTGTGAACACAAATGCGGGTTCCAGCTATCTTTTATGGGCAATGTCGTGGTTGGAAATTTAAAGATTAGGGACACTTAGAATCGAGTCAGGACCAAACCCTTTTGGACTTAGGAAGTTCTAGGACTAGCACCCACTAGAGCACCGGAGCACTTGAGTTACCTCACCCAGGGAAGCCGGGTGCACAGGTGTCTTTTGGTGTCGGGTCATGTCGTCGATTTCAATGGAAGCCTGCAAAGAACTGCTGCTGCCGTGAAGAGGAGAAGTGTCCAAAGAGATCCAAGCCTGTATCTAGGATGGAAGGAGCCTGAAAGCAGAGGGGACAGAGTCCGGGTCACTAGCCAGTGACCGAGGGCAGGATGGACTAATGCCCACAGATGTCAGGTGCTTCAGGTGAGTTGACGAATGTCTTGACTCTTCAGCCATGAGGTCCAGGAGGTGTTGACGAAGTCCATGAACCGGATTCGAGCTGTCCCACAGAGTCTGTCTAGTGCTGCAGTGTCGGCGACCAGAATGGACCCAAAAAGCCTTGGCAACGGCAAGTCACTGGAATTCAGAGAAAGGACTGCAGTGCATACCAGCAAGGTCTGAGGGACTAACCCAGCAAGGGCAAGTCAGGACATGTCTGGAACAACCAGGAAAGCCCAAGCAGAAGAGGAGTTGCCTTCGTGAGGACTGGCTAGCCAATGGGCTAGTGATCGCAAAGGAGCCTCGAGCGGTCGCACTTGAAACTGGCCCACGGGTCACTCGTGGAGTGGAGGCCAGAAATCTTTGGTGCAGAAGGTGCTCAAGGCTGGGGCTACACATAGCCCAAAGCACAACTTCGAGGAAGTCCAGGAAAATGCTGTTGCTGCAAAACATCACAGTGTCCAGGGGTCACAGTTCCACATCACCCACGATAGCCATGGGCCTCAGCTTTGCTGTGGACTCAGGGTAGCCTCAACGAAGTCTAGTAATCCCCCTCTGGTGATGTAAAGACTTCGGCGTCCAGCGGGAGCATCAGCGATGCAGACCGGTCAGTTGCTTCTTTGGTGCCTGCCAAGCAGGGGAGTCACTCCTTGACCCCAAGGGAGATTTCTTCAGTCTTCTAGTCAGGATAGAAAGTCGATGGTCTGGGATTTATGTTGCAGAGTTTTGTCCAGGCTAATCTAAAGTCACAAGGACTGGGTTCCCATTAACCCTGGGCCTAGTTCGCGTAGTCGCGCTTCGCAAAGCTACACGAAGATGTACTTGCGCTTCGCGAGCTACGCGTAGCTTCGCGAGATTACGTAGTTGCTTGGGGCGCCCATTCGCGATGGCTTTTTCTTGTTCAGGAGCACGGTGAGCATGTTCGGGGAGCTGTTTGCATGCTCGGGGGATAATATCTCGCGATCTTACCCATGCGGTCGCCAATGGGCGCGGCCATCTTGTTTTTCAATTGTCCCGCCGGCTCGCGATGCCTTATTTCCTGTTCCGGGTCGCGGATAGCGTGTTTGCGATGTGCATTGTCGTGTTCGGGAGTGTCTGTGAGAAATATCGCGCAAACTTACCCACGCGGTCGCGAATGGGCGCGGCCATCTTGTTTTTCACTCTATGCTATGGTTCTGGGCCTACTTTTCTATCCTCCCTTTATCTTTTTAATCCTTTGTATTTAAAGCATTTTTTCTGACTTTTTTTTAGTTATCATCTATCTCTCTCTTTGCCTAAGTTTATATTTTGCATTTTATTTCTACTTTTACTGTGTTTTTTTACTTTTATAAAGTTCTTTCTTTCTTCTTCCCTCTAAAGTTTTTTCCCCTTCTAACTTTTCTTTTCCGCCTCCCACCCACCCCAGAACCATGGCCAAGGGCACAGCAGGAGCAGACAAGGGCCGCCTGCCTTGCGGCAGAATGCGTCCTGCAGGGGTGCAGGCCCGGCAACTGTTTGGGGAGGAGGAGGTGGCCGCCCTTGTTTTTTTCATTCAGCGCCACCCCCCTTGACCTTGGCAGCAGGCGACAGGCCCGGCTCCGGGTACGCTACCCAGGAGCGGCACCGTCAGTGGGTGAAGGTGCGCCGGGCAGTGTTCCGGTGCTCTGGGGTCCGGTGCACCCATAATCAGCTGGCCCACCGGTGGTCCGACATCCAGGACCGGGAGCAGGACCTGTTGGACCTGCTAGGTGTCGAGGTCGTCGGGCTTGGTGAGTAACTTATTGTGTATAAATTAAATTTTTGCGGACAACAAGATTACTGCTGCATGCTACGCGTTGCTGGTAAATCACGTTCCAAAAAGCAAAATCTTCTGTGATTGTAGGACCCAGGTGCTTGGTAGTACTCTTACTTGTTTGCTACTTAGTTTGCGCTAGCTTGTGCTGATTATGTAAGAGTTTATTTTAGAGAACTGAAGTTAGGTAATGCGATTTGCTAGTGAGACTCTAGTCCTTCAATTGTCCTACTGTGAAATAGTGGTGGATGGATATTGGATACTAGGTTTAGTTTGTTAGTATTAGTTAATAATTGTTTTATGCGGTCTGCGTGACGCCTCCTCTGTCACTGAGTGCTGCTTACCCCAGTCCTCTGTAGAACCTTTTGCACTTTGTTTAGTGAGTGGTAGGCTTAGCATGGTCAGTCAGTAGCAGAACTAGATCAGAATCATGCAACCAACCCACAATTTGTTGTATGTATGTATGCACAAATGTATGCATGTGTCCTACATCTCATCTATGCATTTGATGGCTGAAAAAAAATGGAAATGCAGACTTAGTGAACAATTGGCCCGTCTGGAATAGGTGGTAAAGGTCAGGTGGTACTTACTTGGCTTCGTTAGTATTTGTAATCAGAATGATTATGGAACACTGGAGTGTTCATAAATAAGTTGACGATCCGTGAATGCAGGAAGCAGCCAGTAGTCAATCCATCTGATTAGATAGGTCAATTTTATTGCAATTGTTGTTTCCTAAAATGTTGTTTGACTTATTTTTTCAAATGATTTATTATTATTTGTTTCACAGCACTCCTTAATGTTTGCCTCTTTCTTTATTATATTTTACATGATCATCAGCACCACCCAGGGGCAAGAAGACGGGGTCGGAGTCGGCAGGGGAACCACAGGACCGCTCCTCTACCGAGGCTCCTGCTGCTGGCCCCAGTAAGTCCTCCAGTGGTTATATTGACATGTATATTTCCCTAAATTTTACTGCATCTTTTTTTTCCAAACTATAAATTATGGTTCCACTTTCTAATTCTATTTTTTACAAAAGCTTCTTTGACCTCTGTTTCCAAATTCTGTTTATCCCTGCCTCTAACTAAGTTCCTTCTAACTGCCTCTGCTATGACTCTCTGTACTACTACTACTATTACTATTACTCTGTCTGTAGCGAAGCTTGCACAGTTGCCCGCTCTTTATTGAAGGTTTTCTTTGGAATAATAAAACTTTGATTGACCAATAGCTCTAGCCACTGTGTCCTGTCCTTTGGGTTGTCCTCTTCTAGTCTTCTCAATGTTGAGGCTTTGACAATTACCAAAAACAAAATGGCCAACCAGATATTTGACTAGTATTTTGGATCGGATAGTACATGATACTACTATTGTTGTAGTGATTCTGCAGAGCCACATACAGAACTATGCACAACAAAATAGGATGTTGGTGATGGGAGGTTGGACCTTACTGATCACACCTCAGTCCGAAGAACCCACGATCCCCTGACCAACTAGCTATAGTGTCTCACATTAGGGTCCCACTGCCGACCCCCCCCCACGAAGAAGATACACAATGTTGATGATGACTGAGACAGACAACCCAGAACATAATAACACCATTTTGCTCACTCACTTGTGTAAGTCCACCCCACCACACCAAATACCACATAGTATATGTTTAAGTTTAAAAGGTTTATTTGAAACAAGTTACAAACTCTGTACATCGTTAATATGAAATTTAATTTACTACAGCCATCGTCAATAAGCCAGCAAAAAGCCTAAGATTAAAACAGTAAACATTTACAAGTGCATGACAACAAGAACAAGAGACAAGATCTTTGGAATTCTGGAAGACCCCTCACCGTAGAACGTAGAAATACTGGTTACATCATGCATCATAAGCTCTGTAAATCTCTGGTTTGTAGAAGGGAATCTTCCACCTATTATATGAGAAAAATGCTGCGCGTTAGCCGTTATATAGCATACTGGTGAATGCAAGCATTTTGCAGTCATGGCAAAAAGTGTAACATGTATGTGATGGCTAAGCAATACGGACTAACCAAACTCAATAACAAAGTGGGTTGTTTTTCGACCTCTTCACTTGTACGCAACAGTCAAGTGGCCCGAAAGGCGTCTACTGCACATGTCAATAAGCTGGCAGGTATAATTAAATATGCGCCAAAAGAGTAGTAGTCAACATGATGAATCTAAAAGGGTTACACATGGCTCAGGCTAACTTTCAAAAGAGTAGAGTAGGACTAGATGACCCTAGGAACCATATCACTACTAGTGTCTGTCTATTGACTGTACTTACTGTCCAGTGCTGATGTATGTTGTATTAACTTTTTTTTCAATGTTCCAAGTGAACACTAATAAAATAGGGGGAGGTTTCCAGGAATCTAAAAATGTGTGATGTTTTTTTCTAGGCACACTACCAACCACCAGTGCCGGCGGGGCCAGCGGCGATGCAGCCATTCCGGAGGGGGCAGGAGAACTGGCGGCACCTGCAGGAGAGACAGGGGGGAAGCCAGCAGCAGTGGCCGGCAGCGGTAAGTTATATTCATTACTTCTTGACATCACTACTAGATGGAGATGTGTTCACTACTTCTCTGTACTGTGTGCTACTTATTAAGTTGTAGTGAACATTATACAAGGGTTGAAGAAGACACCCTTTACTTAGCATTAGCAGCGTGAGTTGAGTAACCAATGGCCTCTTCTATTTGACTCCAAAATCACGTGTGAAGGTTTTATGGAGAAGACAAACTCAGATCAGATGACCTTGATGGATGTGTTGAACAAAGAGGGAAAGAAGGGTGGAAGGACGGGTGAGATAAATAATATGACTGACTGGCAGAGAAGGATATGTTGTTATTATTATTATTATTTGGGAATCTTGTATAGCGCACAGATACCCCAACGGGGTGTCCCGGCGCTTATGTGAGAGCTGAAGCTGTGTCTGAGCTCAGTTGGTATCAACAGAAAAGAAAGGTTTTCAGAGCTTTCCGGAAAGGGAGTTCCTCCTGGATGGTCCGAATGGACAAGGGTAGCTTGTTCCAGTAAAGGGAAGCACAGACTTGGAATGTATTTCCCCCAGAACGAGCTTTTTTAACTCTGGGGGTAGAAAGGAGATGTTTGGAGCTCGAGAGAAGATGTCTGGTATTGCTATACGGACGAAGGCAGGAGGATAAGTAAGCGGAACCCTTTCCCTTGATCGCGCGATGAGCAAGAGTAAGTGCCTTAAATTCCGCCCTTTTATGAACCGAGAGCCAGTGCAGCCTATGTCGATGGGGAGTGATACGTTCACGAAGGGGGAGCCCACAGACCAGACAGACAGCAGCATTCTGGACTGTCTGAAGGCGACGCTGGAGGCCCAGGGAGAGACCAAGGTACAGTCCGTTGGCGTAATCCAGATGGGAAGTGATTAGAGCCTGCACAATAGTTTTCCTAGTTTTGCTAGGGAGGAAATTGATGAATTTTTTCATCATCCTCATCTTAGAGAAACAGGCCGCGGATACTGACTGGATTTGTTTTTGAAAAGAGAGATTGGTATCCCAGATTACCCCGAGATTTTTGACTGAGTCTTTAGGTGAAGGGGGTGAACTCAGTTCAAGAGGCCACCATAGGTTAGGGTCCAGAGGCGAAGGCTGATGGCAAAATATAACCTCGGTTTTACCAGCGTTAAGCCGGAGGGAATTGTTGTCCATCCAGCTAGCGATGTTACGGAGGCAGTTTTTCAACGGGTCAAAAGTAGATTGGGAGGGGGTGTCAAATGAAAACAGTAGCTGTATATCATCAGCATAGGAAGTGGCCTGGATTCCAGCTTGAGTGATGATCTCGGCCAAAGGGAAAAAATAAACATTGAACAGGAGGGGGCTCAGTGAGGAGCCCTGGGGGACTCCCCACCTGAGGGGGCGACAGTCTGAGGTAAAAGGGGGAGTGAATACTGCCTGTGTCCGATTGGACAGGAAGGAGGCCAACCATTCCAAGGCCTTGCCTTGTATGCCTTTTGCCTGCAGTCGGTCAAGGAGGACGGGGTAGGAGACGGTGTCGAAAGCTGCCGACAAGTCGAGCAACACCAACACCGCTCTAGATCCCTCGTCTAACTTCCATCTAATGGCGTCAGCCATCTCAATGAGGGCGGATTCGGTACTATAACCCGACCTAAAGCCGTGCTGTGAGTTGTGGAAGGCACCATTAGTCTCCAAGAAACCAGCCAGTTGCCGCTGTACGAGTTTCTCCAGCACTTTAGCTGGGGCAGGGAGCAGGGAGATGGGACGGTAATTAGCGGGTTCGGAGGGGTCAGCATTTGCTTTTTTAAGAATAGGAACCAGTCTGGCGTGCTTCCAGGAGTCGGGATAGATTCCTGTCTGCAGAGAGTCGTTCCAAATTTCATTTAAAATGGGATTGAGCAGGGGGGCTAAGGATTTATACTGTTTTGCCGGCCAAGGGTCCAGAGGGGAACCAGATTTACATTTAAGTAGTTCTGCCAGCGAATGTTCCGGGGTAATCACCTCAAAGTTAGAAAAGACCTTAGTAGGATTAGAGCTGACCATACATGATTCCAGATAGACAGGGTTAGTCTTGCTGGGAAAGGAGTTCTGAATAGGGGCAATCTTGTCTTCAAAGTAGCTGGATAGGCTGTCGCAGAGGGTCTGGGATACCAGGGGTTGAGGCTTGAGGGCCAGAGGGTCAGTGAAGGTTCTGACGGTATTGAAAATAACTCTTGAAGACCCTTGTGCCCGGATGATTTTCTCCTCAAGATGGGATCTTTTGTGGTCTATAATTTTCTTCCTGTACTCCTTAAGGGCGATTTTATATTTGAGTTTGCTATTTGGGGAGTAAGTCAAGTCAAGTCAAAAGATTTGTATAGCGCGCTACATACCCAGAGGGTCTCAAGGCGCTTGTAGAAGGGTGGGGAGTTACTTGTCGAATATCCACGTTTTGAGTTGCTTTCTGAATGCTAGGTGGTTCTGAGTAAGGCGAAGGTGAGTGGGAAGTGAGTTCCAGGTTTTAGCTGCTAGGTAGGAGAAGGATCTACCTCCCATGGTGGTTTTGTTGATGCGAGGTACATTAGCAAGGGCTTGGTTGGAGGATCGTAGCTGGCGGGAGGGGGTGTAGAAGGATAGTCGTGTGTTGAGGCATTCGGGTCCGATTTCGTAGAGTGCTTTGTGTGCGTGGGTTAGGAGCCGGAAAGTGATCCTCTTATTGACGGGGAGCCAGTGGAGGTTTTTCAGGTGATCAGAGATGTGTTCTTTAAGCTGGATGTCTAGTATGAGCCTGGCTGAGGTGTTCTGGATGCGTTGTAGTTTTTTCTGGAGTTTTGCGGTGGTGCCGGCGTAGAGGGTGTTTCCGTAGTCCAGTCGGCTCGTGACCAGAGCGTGGATGACTGTTTTTCTAGTTTCGGTAGGGATCCAGCGAAATGTTTTTTTGAGCATGCGAAGAATGTTGAAGCAAGATTAAGAAACGGCGTTGACTTGTCTGTTCATCGAGAGTGAGGAGTCCAGGATGACGCCCAGATTCCGTGCGTGGTCCATCGGGATGGGTGCTATTCCAAGGGCCTCTGGCCACCAAGAGTCGTCCCAGGCGGAGGGGGAGGTACCTAAGATGAGGACTTCTGTTTTGTCTGAGTTCAGTTTCAGACGGCTGTGCTTCATCCATTCGGCTACTTCTTTCATTCCTTCGTGTAGGTTGGTTTTGGCCGTGTTAGGGTCTCTGGTGAGTGATAGGATCAGTTGAGTGTCGTCGGCGTAGGAGATGATGTTGAGGTTGTGTTGACGTACAATGGCCGCGAGGGGGCTCATGTAAACGTTGAAGAGGGTGGGACTGAGTGAGGACCCTTGAGGTACGCCGCAGATGACTTCAGTGGCCTCTGACTTGAATGGTGGGAGGCGGACTCTCTGGGTTCTTCCGGAGAGGAACGAGGTGATCCATTCCAGTGCTTTTCCTTGGATTCCGATGTTTTTGAGGCGCTGTAGAAGGGTGCTATGGCAGACTGTGTCGAAGGCTGCGGAGAGGTCGAGGAGGATGAGGGCGACTGTGTCTCCATTGTCCAGTAAAGTTCGAATGTCGTCTGTTGCTGCGATGAGGGCGGTTTCGGTGCTGTGCTTGGCTCGGAAGCCGGACTGTGAGGAGTCGAGGGATTTGTTGGTTTCGAGGAATGCGGCGAGCTGGTTGTTGACAGCTTTCTCGATGACTTTGGCCGGGAATGGAAGGAGTGAGATAGGGCGATAGTTTTTGAGTTTGGTGGGGTCAGCTGTGGGTTTCTTCAGGAGGGCGCTGAGTTCGGCATGTTTCCAGCTTTCCGGGAAGGTTGCGGAGTTGAGGGAGCAGTTGATGATGTCTCGGAGGTGCGGTGCAATAATGGAGTCTGCTTTGTTAAAGATGTGGTGAGGGCAGGGGTCTGTGGGGGATCCTGAGTGGATAGAGTTCATCAGATGGATGGTGTCCTCAGTGGAAATTGGCTTCCAGTCGTTGAGGATGTTCAGGGGGGGTGGGGAACCTGCAGGGGATTGGGAGGCTTGAACTTCTGGTTGGTTGTCGAAGCTGTTGTGGATGTCTGCAATTTTGTTGTGGAAGAATGAGGCTAGGGAGTTGCAGAGGGCTTGAGAGGGGGTGATGTCGTTGGAGTTGGCTGAGGGGTTGGTAAATTCCTTGACGATGTTGAATAGTTCCTTGCTGTTGTGGGCGTTGTTGTCTAGACGGTCCTTGAAGGCTGCTTTCTTGGCATTTCGGATTAGTTGGTGGTGAATGCGGGTGGCGTTTTTGAAGGCATCCTTGGTGCTGGTGGTTGGGTCTTTTTTCTAGGCCTTCTCGAGGGAGCGACAGAGTTTCTTAGATTTCTTAAGATCATCGTTGAACCAGGAGGCCTTCTTGCTGCCTAGTTTGATTTGTCGTTTTTTCAGTGGTGCTAGGATGTCGGCGCTGTTGGATAACCATTGGGTGAGGTTGGTGGCTGCTTGGTCTGGGTTTGAGGAGTGGGCGGGGGGCTTTTGAAGAAGCGATGAGGAGATCTGGTTGATGGTGATTTTGTTCCAGTTTCTTTGCAGAGTGGGTTGGGGGTGGTTGTTGGATGTGGGCTTGTTGTAGGTGAAGTGAACGCAGCTGTGGTCAGTCCAAAGGAGAGCAGTGGAGTGGCTGAAGGAAACATGCTTGCTGGAGGTGAAGATAGGGTCGAGTGTGTGACCTGCGATGTGGGTGGGGGTAGTGACAAGTTGTTTAAGTCCAAGGTTTGCGAGGTTGTCCAAAAGGGTGGTGGTGTTGCGGTCGTTGTTCTTTTCAAGGTGAAAGTTGAGGTCTCCCAAGAGGATGTAGTCCTTGGAGGGGAGCGCGTGTGGAGTGATGAAGTCCGTGATGTCCTCACTGAATTGTGCGCGGGGTCCTGGTGGCCTCTAAAGGAGGGTGCCTCTGAGTGTGGTCTTGGGGTCGATGTGGATCTGGAAGTGAAGGTGTTCAGAGTTGGCGAGGTTGACGTCTGAGTTGGTTGAGATACGGATGGATTTCTTATGGACGATAGCGATGCCTCCTCCTGTGTGGCCGGTACGGTCCTTGCGAATGATCTTATAGCCTTCCGGGATGGCGATGGTGATGTCTGGGGCTGAGGAGGCATTCATCCATGTTTCTGTTAGGAAGGCGACGTCCGGAGAGATGGTGTCGAGTAGATTCCAGAGGTCAGTGGCGTGTCTGTGGACCGAGCGGGTGTTGAGCAGGAAGCATTGTAGGTGGTTGGGATCGGATATCTGTTGTGTGTTCGTGGATGCGGAGTTGTTCTTGGTGCCGTCGAACTTGCAGGAGTAGCAGGAAAAGGGTCCATGGGTGTGTCCAGGAGCGGCTTGGACGCAGTTGGGGGAGCGGCCAGGGTTGAGGGCTAGGAGGGTGGTGGCATCGTAAGTAATGCGGGAGGGGTGGGCAATACGGGGACCAGGGGGTCTGGCGCTGGGCGCGGTCCAGGCGCGGACGGGCGTAGACGGGCTTACCTTTGGCGCACCTTCGGCGCGGATTGGGCGCGGTCGCTGCGCGTGAACGCTGCGCGCGGGAGCAACTGTCATATATGGATAGTGGAGGGGGAGGGGCGAGGGCGGCTCAGCTGGGAGGCGGGGCGGGCAACAGAGGACGACAACAACAAACAAAATGGCAGCGGAGGGGTGAGCACAGCAGAGCGCTTGAGGAAAACGCGCAATCAGAGGGAAAGTTACAATGGCAATTTAAAAGTGCATACAAAGCAAAGCGGCAACCTAGGCAGACTGCAGGCAAAATAATGAGGCAGTTTAGAATACAAGCGAAGCACAACGATACCAAATGTCGCCAGGGACACTGGGGAGCGACCACTCAGCCCAAGAGCGAAGAGCGAGTCACAGCGTTTCTAGGTAAGGGAGCGCTGTTTGTAGTTTGTGGGAGGGCGGCTCAGCTGGGATGCGGGGCGGGCAACAGAGGACGACAACAACAAACAAAATGGCAGCGGAGGGGTGAGCACAGCAGAGCGCTTGAGGAAAACGCGCAATCAGAGGGAAAGTTACAATGGCAATTTAAAAGTGCATACAAAGCAAAGCGGCAACCTAGGCAGACTGCAGGCAAAATAATGAGGCAGTTTAGAATACAAGCGAAGCACAACGATACCAAATGTCGCCAGGGACACTGGGGAGCGACCACTCAGCCCAAGAGCGAAGAGCGAGTCACAGCGTTTCTAGGTAAGGGAGCGCTGTTTGTAGTTTGTGGGAGGGCGGCTCAGCTGGGAGGCGGGGCGGGCAACAGAGGACGACAACAACAAACAAAATGGCAGCGGAGGGGTGAGCACAGCAGAGCGCTTGAGGAAAACGCGCAATCAGAGGGAAAGTTACAATGGCAATTTAAAAGTGCATACAAAGCAAAGCGGCAACCTAGGCAGACTGCAGGCAAAATAATGAGGCAGTTTAGAATACAAGCGAAGCACAACGATACCAAATGTCGCCAGGGACACTGGGGAGCGACCACTCAGCCCAAGAGCGAAGATCGTCTCCAACTTCTCTCAAGCTGTTTACAGGCCGATTTACAAATACGGAGTTCATCTGAGTACCACCATGCAGAAGGGGTAGCTCGTGAGGATTTAATAGGTCTGATAGGGGCTAGGAGATCAATAGCAGAGGTGATCCAATGGTTAAAATTAGACAGTCTGGAGTCTAAATCTATAGCCTCCTCGGGGGCGGACATTGAGAGATGAAGGGCTAGATTCTCAGGGTAAATCATCCTCCAGTTCTGACCCACTAAATTGGACAGGGGTCTTGATCGGTCCTGATGGCGAAAGGAGATGGAAAAAGGGATCACATAGTGATCAGACCAGATTACGGGGATGGGGTCACTTAAAAAGGTATCTGTTAGGTTGGTACAGATAAGGTCCAGGGTGTGTCCTGCCTTATGCGTAGGACCGGAAATAATTTGGTTTAGCCCACCATCTGATAGGGTGGACAGAAAATTAGCGATGGTGGGGTCATCGACATTATCGACATGAAGATTGAAGTCCCCTATAAGGGTGAAATTGGCGTATCGGAAGGAGGCTTGTCGGGCATAATCAAGAAGGGCCGGGAGATGGGAGGTTTTAGATTTGGGGGGGCGGTAAACTAATAAACCTGAATATGTGAAGTTAGCAGCTAATTTAATACAAAAAGGTAATGCCTCAATACACTCTATTTGGTAGTAGGAAAAATAAGAAATGGACCAGATAGATCTATAGATAATGGCCACACCTCCGCCGGGGTGGTTGTTCTGTCTGTTAGCACACAGGATCTTATAATCTGGTGGGATGGCAAGGCAGAGAGCAGGGTTGGATTCTTCTCCTAACCAGGTTTCAGTGAGAAAAAGAAGGTCCCACTGATTATCCTCTAACGATTGAGCTACATCTAAAGAGTGTTTCACAAGCGAACGACAGTTAATCAGTCCAGCTTTAATGATAGTGTTCTTAAGAGCCGGGGAGTATCGGGGGAGGGACTGAAGGAGATGACATGGAGGCTGAGAGGGGTTGTCTCTACTTTGTACACTACAGGGTTTAAAGAAAAGTGACGAGGAGTCGGAGAAGGGAGTATGTGCATATGAACAGGATTTTAGGTCAAGGCGAAGTAAGGCTTCCCTGCTGTAGGAGATGGTAGTGGAGGGGCCAGGTAAAGGAGAGGTCTGACTCGTCGAAGCCGTGTCCTGGTTGCGGACGGGCGCAGACGGGCAGGACTCTGGCACGACTCTGGCGCGAGTCAGGCACGCCCGCTGTGCGCGTTCGCTGCGCGAAGGCATGGACATCCCCTTGTATGCACAACTAGAGCGCTGAGAATTCCACCCACACACAAGATGGCCGCCGCTATTCAGTGCCCGTGGACCGGCTCCACAGCGTCAATGCTCGGCTGGGAGTGACCCAGGGCAGCGGGAAAGAGGGGGAACGAGGTAAGCAAATAAAGCTTCTTAAATCAAGCTTTTTTACTTCAGGTTGCCAGAAAAATAGATAAAACGCCGAAGTGGGCAGTTAGTGCAATTCAGCAGCAAATAAAAACAGAAACAATGCTAGAAACACAGCCTCCCGGCTTCCGCCTCAGGAGGTGCTCGAGCAATCACACAATCAAGCGCTGGGCATACCGGGACCCCTCTTATGCGCAACTAGAGCTCTGAGAATCCCACCCACACACAAGATGGCCGCCGCTATTCGGTGCCTGGGGACCGGCTCCACAGCGTCAATGCTCGGCTGGGAGTGGCCCAGGGCAGCGGGAAAGAGGGGGAACGAGGTAAGCAAATAAAGCTTCTTAAATCAAGCTATTTTACTTCAGGTTGCCAGAAAATAGATAAAACGCCGAAGTTGGCAGTTAGTGCAATTTAGCAGCAAATAAAAACAGAAACAACGCTAGAAACACAGCCTCCCGGCTTCCGCCTCAGGAGGTGCTCGAGCAATCACCCAATCAAGCGCTGGGCAAACCAGGACCCCTCTTATGCGCAAGTAGAGCGCTGAGAATCCCACCCACACACAAGATGGCCACCGCTATTCAGTGCCCGGGGACCGACTCCACAGCGTCAATGCTTGGCTGGGAGTGGCCCAGGGCAGCGGGAAAGAGGGGGAACGAGGTAAGCAAATAAAGCTTCTTAAATCAAGCTATTTCACTTCAGGATGCCAGAAAAATAGATAAAACGCCGAAGTTGGCAGTTAGTGCAATTTAGCAGTAAATAAAAACAGAAACAACGCTAGAAACACAGCCTCCCGGCTTCCGCCCCAGGAGGTGCTCGAGCAATCACACAAGTTGGAAGCATGCATAGGTGGCTGATAGTAATCAGATCAGATGCATGGGTTGTTGAAGGATGGGTGGAAGGTGAAAGAGAATGCCTGCCTGGGTGGGTGACACAGTATGGGTGGATAGTGCTAGATAGCAAGAATCAGCGGTGTTTGGTTCAAACACAAAGCCAAGGCAAGCAAGAAAGGAGCGGAAGCATGGGTGGTTGTTGGTGAAACCAACTAAGTATGAGATATATAAAAAAGAAGGATAAACGTTTACTTTAATTGATGTATGCCTGGATGTACTATCATCAATAGACAGCATAGGTGGAAAGTGTCACTGGAGAGTCTTACTTTGAAGAAAATGTAAAAGAAACTGCGCCACAGTAGCAAAGGGTAGGGGAATATAGGTAGTATTATCAGAATACAGTTAACTCGCAGTAGTTTGCAAGCACGTCATATGTATATATTATCTACTGGCGGTCGCCAGTAGATAGTTATAGTTAGGACCGAGTTTCCATAGGAAATATGAAAATACTATTTTGAATAACTTTGGCGCCGGTTGACTAATGCTCGCAAAATTTTCAAAACTAATGGGGCGCTCCGCTCAGCTCCTACCCTGAAAGTCTCGGAGTGATTCGTCAAGCGGGGGCTGAGAAAAAAGGGGGGTCCCAAAACGCGTTTTCCCCATGCATTTTCCCAAAGGACATTTAGTCGAAGGTACAGCCCGAACGGCTGAACAGAATTACTTGAAATTTGGCAAAGAGGTAGTCCTCAGGTCAGGCATGTGCCTTTTGCATATATGGTGTCAATCTGTGCAGTAGTTCCTGAGAAAATTGCAGTTAAAAGTGCATAAATATCTATAACCATAACGTGCGCGAGTGTAATTCTGATTGGTGGTTACATGTCAGTCAACATTCGAATCGGTCGAAATCAGGAAGTGTCGGCTGCCATTTTGTGTGTGACAGTGAAAAAGAAAGGTGGAGAACGTGAAAAGGGGGCAGGGTAGAGAGTTCCTGACCCCCTAGCCTTTGTCAGGGGGTCCCTGAAGGACCCTGAAGGGTGAAAAAAACATTTTATTTTTCAAAAAGTGTTTAGATGTTGGTTGGCTCTAAAAAGAGCCGTTGTGTTCATTGAGTGTTTTTTGATACCTACAAGTAAGTACCGATGCACAGTCTAAAGTTCAAGAGGAAGACTCTGTTCCCATCATCTGAGAAATGTACACCATCTCCTCTATAAATGCCACTCAGAAGCATTGGTTCATAGTAGTTTCTGTTCAAGAACCTTCAAACACCACACCCACTCCCCTCACTATTTCTTCTTATTTGCTGGGACAAGGAGCTGAACAGCTTTTCCAGTACTTGAAAATGGCAGAACAGCAGTCTACTTCAGGGAGTGAGGAGGAGACCTGGATGCACTCAGAAGTCTGTGAAATGTACAGCATCTCCTCTAAAAATGCCACTGGTTCATAGTAGTTTCTGTTCCAGAATCTTCAAACACCACACCCACTCCCCTCACTATTTCTTCTTATTTCCTGGGACAAGGAGGTGAACAGCTATCAATTTTACTTGAAAATGGCAGAACAGCAGTCTTCTTCAGGGAGTCAGGAGGAGACCTGGATGCACTCTGAAGGTGTCTTTCAGTAGAATGACAATATGAAAAGAAAGGTAGTTGTAAAATGGAGGCTTCCATACTTTTTTTTAATAAAAAGAACACATTGGCTGTTTCACACCAGTCTACACTAAAAACTAGGCTGTATGTTTACATTTTTAAAAGCATGTTTTGTATTGGTTCAGAAAAATGTGTTCCCACAGAACATTACTTTGGAATTGCTGTTAGGTTTGAAAAGTCAAGCAATCTTGCTGTTTGGATTAGACACATTGTGTGCTGAACTTCTGACCTCTCTGCTCACACCAGTGTTCCATGATCTGTTGCTATGCTAGCAGGCAGAAGTCATGTTGGGGGTAGGAATCATTTGGAAAGGGTTGAAATTTTCAACCAATAGAAATGTGTGTTTCCATTTAAAAGTGTTTAGATGTTGGTTGGCTTCTAAAAAGAGCCGTTGTGTTCATTGAGTGTTTCTTGGTACCTACAAGTAAGTACCAATGCATAGTCTAAAGTTCAAGAGGAAGACTCTGTTCCCTTTTTCTGTGAAATGTACACCGTCTCCTCTATAAATGCCTTGCATGTTGTAACGCAAGTTGTTGTGGTATATAGAACCCATACCATAGTCTCTGAGGAAAGCAGAAACAGACTTATTGACGTGCTTTCTTGCTTTCTCGATCTGCGGACAATATTGGTTGGACCAGTTCCACTTTTGCCTTTGGCATATATTAGAATATACAAAGGTAGTTTGTGGAAAAAGTGACATCAATTGCACAAAGGTGTCCTTAACAAGCATTTCCAGACCTACCCCAGTTAAAGTGCCTAGGTCATTTCCACCACAGTGCACAATTATAAGGTTAGGCTGTGGGAGATGTAGAAAGGATTTCACCGAAGGCATTAATTGGTGCCACTTTAACCCTCTCTGACCAATCCATTTAATGTCTACATTTGGCAAAGCAAGGTCTTTCACAATACCTCTTTTTTCTGCATACTTTTCACTCCAGAAGACATAGCTCTGACCTACAATCTACACTGTGAACATCTTTCAAGGAGATCTGGATGCACTCAGAATGTGTCTTTCAGTAGAATGGCAATATGAAAAGAAAGATAGTTGTAAAATGGAGGCTTACATTATTTTTTTTAATAAAAAGAACTCATTGGCTGTTTCACACCATTCTACACTAAAAACTAGGCTATATGGTTACATTTTTAAAAGCATGTTTTGTATTGGTTCAGAAAAATGTGTTCCCACAGAACATTACTTTGGATTTGCTGTTAGGTTTGAAAAGTCAAGCACTCTTGCTCTTTGGATTAGAAACATTGTGTGCTGAACTTCTGACCTCTCTGCTCACACCAGTGTTCCATGACCTGTTGCTATGGTAGCAGGCAGAAGTCATGTTGGGGGTAGGAATGATTTGGAAAAGGGTTGAAATTTGCAACCAATAGAAATGTGTGTTTCCATTTGAAAAAATGTGGGAAGCAATGTGATTTGAAGTTAACATGTATATGTGTGAAAAAAGAGAGGGAAAGTTTGCCATTTACTGGTTCTGGTGAGAGGTGTACAGCTCAGAGATTCTGGCTGTGATAATCTGCTGTGTGAGTGCCACATTTCTTTCTCAACTAACTACTTTTAAAGGTGAGTTATGAATTTGAGAGGGGATGTATGTGGTGTATTTTGATATAAATAATAGAAATGTGTTTCTTCTTTTAAAGTTGTGTTTTACATTTTATGTTTTGGAAGATATTGAACTGCCTTGAACTTGTAAGATATTATGGAGTATGTCTTCACCATAAGTTAAGGTGTACTGGTATCACCCAGGAATACTGTTTTGTGCCTAGAATCACACCATGAGTCTGTGTGCACACAGTAATTGTTGTCGGAGATTTAATTTGTGTTGCTCTTGTTCTGTAAGACTTGCACTCGTAGGAAAGGGGCAGCTTGTTTTCTTGAACTGTGATGGTTAGCATTCAGCAGAAATCACTATCTAACAGATGCAAGGCAAATGCTAACACATTTGAAAACAACAGGGTAGATTTTCCTTCCACTCCTGCAATGGGTGAGGTAGTTCCTACATGTTCAAAAACCCAATTAACCCTTACCCCATGTGCTCTTACATACATGTATGCAGTCTTCATGCAGTTGTGCAAGTGTCCATGCAGATCTCTCTTGCACCTGATAATACACAGTCTCCAAAAACACACTCTTAGCACACAGGCAGCTGCTTGTCCTGCACTCCCATGCTTAATATTCAGCACTGTGTGGTATTTCAGATAGCAGTGTGTGACGCTAACACATTCAACGTCACCAAGGCTCATTTCCTTTGCTCTAGTCTAATCACTCACCCAGGTTCCACATGCTCATGGTCTCAAGTAGCTGTTAGGACATGTGCTCTTTTCTGCCTCTCTAAACTATAAGGAAAATGTGTCAGGCTGTTACAGTAATCATCACATGCTCTACCACATTAGTAAATGTGCTTTGAAATTGCCAATCAGATATCGTTTTCTGCCTAGAATCACACCATGAGTCTGTGTGCACACAGGAATTGTTGTCAGAGATTTAATTTGTGCTGCTCTTGTTTTGTAAGACTTGCACTCGTAGGAAAGTGGCAGCTCATATGATAGGATTTGAAAAGCTCAAAAAAAATATAGTAATATATTTAAATTACATAAAGGTATTTTTTTTATTGTTTCTTTTAGGTATTGCTGAACAACACTGAAATAAATTAAACATGCCTATAAAATCAAGAAAGAGAAAAGAACAGCAAAAACATCTATATTTGAAGACAACTGGACAACACAAATTAGTTGAAGAACCTCATGTTGGAAAAAAGAAAAAGTCTTCTGGTAAGCAGACTAAGGATTTTGTTTTAAATATCTTCAAACATTGAAAAAATTTAAAAAATATATCCACTGCAAATAGTGTTTCAAATAGAAAACAACAAGACAATAGAAAGAAAATACTAAATGCTAATGTACAATCAGAAGCAGGAAAGAATGACTTAAAAAGAAAAACAGAATTTCAAAACATTCGTAGAAAAATGTTTCAGAGAAGAGTGATGTTCAATTTGCTAAAGGATGTGAAAAAATATAGGAAGAAAGCAAAATTTTATAAGAAAAAGAAACATATTGAATCAATTGTTGCAAAGGCTTTGGAATTAAAAAGAAAACTATTCATTTTAATTTTGAACAGGATCCGTACATTAGATAAAATAGTCAATGTAATGAAGTCAAAAAGCAAAAGGAAAAGAGTAGTGAAAAAAATCACTGTTGTAAAGTGTTCTTAGGAGAATGGAAGCATAGTTCAAGTACTGAACCATTTTTTAATGAAGAGAGTTATATTCAAAGTAATAGTTTGCTGCATGCAGTTGACACCAGTGGTCGAGCTTATGAAGTTATGGATGGTTGTGTAATGGAAAAGGAGAAAATGGTTCCCAGAAATGAGGAAGAAGTGTTAGCTGATGAGGTTATGGGGAAACGTCCTAAAGCCCAAGTGTACACTTGGAATTGTAGTAGTATTTGTACTGTACGACAAGACTCTATTGATAAATTACGTGACTTTCTAAGGAAATATAGTAAAAAAAAGTGTTAAACAGAAGATTAAGGTGCTTTAAAGACTAGATCCATGCAGAGTGAGAAAGAATACTGGTTTGCAAGGACATTCTCTGGCTTGTCTTTCTAGGAAAGTTTGTCAAAGTGTTTTTCACCATTTTAGGATACTGGCAGTACATCATACTGAAATGAGAAAGTTTGTGAGAAGATTGTATTTTGCTAAAAGTCCAGCACTAAAGTTAAATGAGTTGAATAGTGCTCTGTTCCGTGGATCTGTATCAGATGTGAAGAAGGTTTGTGAGGATATTGAGTTTTGTTACTTTGGTCCAGAGCAAGAAAGTGCAGGAAATGACACAGTTATTGAAGAAAATGTGGAAGAGAATGTAGAACCCACTGTTAGTAAAAAATTTGAAGATCAAATGACAAAATTTACTATCATCTCTAATGAAAGACCAAATATTACTTGTATTTGTTGCCGGAGAAGCCATTATAAAACTCAAACAAGGAATGTTGATCTCTATAAAAAAAGTGAAAAAGAAAATAATTATGAGTGGAAGGATTTTGCTACATATTTGTTTCTGGAAAATTGTTTTGATTTGGGTGAAGGTCAGCGTATTTGTAAATACTGTTATAACAAGTTAGAAGAAAATAAAACGCCAGCTAGAGCTGTACATAATAATTTAGAATTGGTTGATATTCCTGCAGAACTTAGTGATTTAAATACGTATGAGTCTATACTCATTCAATGTGTCCATCCGTTTCAGACTATAGTTCGTATGGAGCCCAAAACGGGTAAATTACCTCCTTCAGATTTACAAAGAGGTTTAAAAGGAAGAGTTGTCTATTTACCATTAGATTTGGAAACAATATTGAAACAATTGATGCAGATAGTTTGGAAACTGAGCCATTAGTTATTCTGGTTAATGGTGTACCTACAAAGAATAAGAAAATTTGGCAGGAGCTAGTAGATGTACGAAAAGTACAAAGAGCAAATTTACATTTGAAAAGAAATAATAAGTACTATGAATCAATTTATATGGATGAAGATGAAGAAGTTTTACTAGCAGACACAGGAATACCAACTGGGCAAATTGAAAAAGTGGATAAGTCAAAAGAAGAAGAAATTTATGAACATTTCAGCATACATCCTCTTAATTCTAAAGAAGTTATGGGAAACACTATTGATCTGTTTCAGATGAAAAAAGCAAAAGGAACTCCCGTGAGTGTATGGGAGGAGAGCTTGGAAGCTCGTTGTTTTCCCCAGCTGTTTCCTACAGGAAAAGGTGGACGATATGAAGAACGTCCAGTACAGATTCCTGCATCTGAGTATCGGACTACAAGATTATATGCAGAAGATCCAAGATTTCGTCAAAGTATTCCTTATTTGTTCCATCTTTTATTTGAAAGTGACTTGTCTGCACTATCTTATGCAGGAAATCACATTTTAAAAACTGGAGTACATCTACATAATGTGTCTGCAAACGATTTTATGAACAAAGTGCAACAGCGAGATGATCATTTGGAATCTCAATTGATTAATCTGATGGCTTGTCAGCGTGGAACTAATGAATATTGGTACCGATGCCATGGAGAATTGAAATGTATGTTACGGAATTTAGGAACTCATACATGGTTCCTTACCCTAAGCTGTGCTGAGTACGCTTGGGATGATTTAATGGATTTTCTTCGAGAGGCAAATTCAAATATTGAAAATATCCAATTCAAGACAGCAGGAGAATTGTGCTCATTGGATCCGGTTAATGTTTGCAGATATTTCAATCATAGATTTGAGGCTATGATGTCCTTCATCTGCAATAAAAAAAATCCACCTCTTGGAGAAGTTGTGGATTTCTTTTGGAGAAAAGAGTACCAAGCAAGAGGTGCTCCTCATATTCATATGCTGTTGTGGATCAAGGATGCCCCAAAATTTGGAACAGATTCTGATGATGCAGTTTTATCTTTCATTGAAGAATATGCAACATGTGCTATACCTAAAAGCACAGAAGAAAAAAACTTAAAAGAGCAAGTTTTACGTTTCCAAAGTCATCGGTGTGGAAAATACTGTCGACGAAAGTACAAGAGTAAAAATAAATTCTGCACAAAATTGTCGATTTGGATTTCCACGACCTGTTCTTTCAAAAGGAAGAGTAAACAGTTTTATGTCAGCGATATACCATTACAAGAAAATCTCCGAAAAATACCCACAACCTAAGAAGAAAAGAAGAGTCAACATATATAAATGACTACAAAGCAGTCATTTTATCCATGTGGAATGCTAACATGGATATTCAGTATGTAGCTGACAATTCTATTGCTGTTGCTCGGTATGTCACATCTTACATCACTAAATCTGAGAAAACGGAATTGAAAGAAATGTGGGAAGAGATTTCTCACAAGAAGACTGTCAGTAAAAAGCTATACAGTTTCAGTTTAAAGATGTTATCGCATCGAGACATTGGCTCATACGAATGCTCAGATAGGTTATCATCTGCAAGTCTGTACTCCAAATCCAGAAGAATAATTTGGGTAAGTTTAGGCCTTGCAGGAATGCAAAATCAGGTACTGAAATCTATTTGAGAAACTGAATATTTAGCAGAGAACAAACCAGAAAGTACAGACATTTTGAAAACAAATATGTTGGACACATATTACCCAAACAGAAGTTATCATCTTGAGAACATGTGTCTCTATGAAGTGCTGCAGAACTACATTAATAAACGGAATGCCACAGAAGACATCAACAATGGAAAATATAAAGTCATTGGTGAGGAAGGATGTTTGGTGAAACAAACAAAAGGAAGTTTGATTAATCGCAGGAAGCTGAGTTGCGACACTACTGACAAAAAGGAATATTACTACTTAGCACTTTTACAGCTGTTTAAACCATGGCGTTCAAAGGATGAATTACTTGGAGATTTTCAGAGCTATGAAGATTCCTTTAATGCATGCAAAGATAACATAGAATGCAGTACTTTCTCAAATTATGTACAAATGTTAAATGAAGAAATTGAACAAGAAGCTACAATTGCAGCTGAAGTAGCTAGAGACAGTTGTCAAGACAGTCAAAGTTCTGGTACGCTCAGTCAAGATCCCCTAGGACAACCAATCGTAGAAAGTGAAGCTGCAATAGCCATGACTGAAGTGGAAACAGCTATGAATCAAGCTCAGGAAGAATTAATAGACTTACCAAATTTGGAACAACAACTGAATGATGAACAACAACAAATTTATGAAGAAGTTACAAAACAAATTGATCATGGATTACTACATGAAAATAAAAAGTGCTCATGCACAGCATTTGAACCAATCAGAATGTATGTGAGTGGACAAGCTGGAACTGGAAAAAGTTTCTTAATTAAAGTAATTAGAAGCTACCTACAGAAAAAACCTGATTCAGCTTTGTCTTGTGTTGTTACTGCTCCAACTGGGTTAGCAGCATATAACATAAAAGGAATTACCTTACATCGTTTGCTAATGTTACCAGTAGAGCATGAGAACAAAATAGAATAACACAAGCTAACAGGAGAAGCATGTTTTGAAGTTTCAAGACTGTTGAAGAAAATGGAAGTTCTCATTATTGATGAGGTAAGCCAAACTTAATGCTTGCCTTTGTGCATTTAAGAATGCAGCAAATTCTAAAGATAGACTATGACGTGTTATTTGGAGGAAAACATGTTATAGTTTTTGGGGATCTACTGCAGCTCACTCCAGTTTAAGGACAACCAGTATTTAATACTGTTACACATGAAGACACAAAAAAGTCGTTAGGAAGTTTAGGTAATGTGAATATTTGGTCTTTCTTTGAGTACAAAGAACTCATTACCAATATGCGGCAAGCAAATGATGATTATTATGCAAGTATTCTCAAAGATATCAGAATTGGACTACTCACAGAAAATGGCAGAAAAGCTTTACAGAGTTGATTGCTATGTAATTTGTTTCCAACAGAACAAAGAGTTCCAGAGAAAATATACAAGAAAATTGCAGAAAAAAATACTGTCATCTGCTTAATGCCAACACTACATGAATGCTCTATATTCAATGAAGAACTTTTGAAATTGGAAAATGAAGAGATTATGAAAATGGAAACCGTGGATAAAATACAGCATGAAGGAATAACTATTACATTGACAGGCAAATTGAAAACTAAATTGGATTCTCTAGAGAAAAACATATCGAAAACAGCTGGTTTAGAAAAGAATCTTTATGTATGGATGAACTGTCGAGTAATTTTAAGACGTAATTTGAATGTAGAAAAAGGTTTAGTGAATGGAGCTATGGGTAAAGTTGTGGGTTTTGTTAACTACCAGAAAAAAGATGGAATTGAATTTTTAAAAATAAAATTTGATCAGATTGAAGAGGTTAAGGACATTAGTCGTTGTTCAGTTCGTTTTTTGCTTGTGAAAGACTTATATGTACGTAGGAAGCAGTTTCCATTTTCTCTAGCATATGCTGTAACTATTCACAAATCTCAAGGATTAACTGTAGATAGTGCTTTTGTAAACATTGGATCTAGTGTGTTTAAAGAAGGTATGGCATATGTTGCTTTGTCACGAGTGAAAAAATATCTGGTTTATTCATGATAGACTTTGATCACTCAAAAGTTAGTGCTGATGCAAATTGTGTAAAGGAGTATAATAGATTAAGAAGAAGCTATGCTCCTCATTTAGGTCAGTATCCTGTGTTTGAAAAACGTGTTGTTTGTCGGAAAAGGAGAATTGAGAATATCTGTAATGAGGATGTACAGAAGAGAAAACAAAAGGAGAGTGATGTGATTGCAAGCAAAAAGAAAAAGGACAATGTTGAAGAAGTTGTTGGTTGTCATTTTGAAAATAGCTCTGGTGTCAACTGCTACGCTAATGTAGTGCTGAATGTTGTATTTTATCTTGAAAGTTTGCAAGATCAGATAATACTAAATCATGAAAAAAGATTTTGTTCTCTGCTGAGTTTCCTTTATGAGAAGCTGAGTAATGATAAAACTAAAATAGAAAGTGCTTCTGATGTTAAAAATCTTTTAGATGTATGTTCTGGATGTACACAGTTTACTGAAAATGTCCAGCAAGATGCACAGGAATTCTTAATGTATATGATTATGGTACTGGAAGATGAAGGGGTAGAAATAGAAAATATGTTTGGTCTCTCTTATAAATGGGAACATTGTTGTGAAAACACATGCAGCACTAATGTTGATTCTGAAAGGTTCATACATTTAACATTACCAGAGAGGAAAGCAGTGACTTTTAGTAAATTAGTTAAAGATGCAAATCACAACATGGAATGTTCTCAATGTAAATCAGAAATGTTATCAACGTTATTTTTAAAGAAATATGGACAGTATATAATTTTAATGATGCAACGTTGTAGAGCTGATGGAACAAAATTGGACACTTTAATAAAGAAGTTTACAGGAAATCAATTATCAATATCAGGAAAGACTTTTGTTGCAGTTGCAATAATTTTCCATGATGGACCTTCTATAACTTCTGGTCTTTACACAGTTTATCTAAAATGTGAAAAAGGCTGGACACTGTGGAATGATTCTCAATTGATTTTCAAGTAACGTTTGCCTGCAGAATTACCAAATTCCTACTTAATTTTTCTAAAACCAAAATTTTCGATACAAATTGCAGCATCTGAAGAAACCATTATTTCGATTTTATAAGATCACCATTGGATATTTCACCTAAAAAGGGTTTAAAAATTACCATTTGGCCTCCTGGAAAGGAAAATATTTCTATTGTGGACTTCTTTGACCGATATTATTTTGGTGTATGTGCTTAAGCAACAAGATTTACAGACGTTATTTATTGCAAATAGTTATTGTTCTTAGAAGATATTTTTAATATAGATGTTACATTTCTATCAAGGTATGTTTTACTGAGGATAGATTCAGGGCTTTTTTAAACAATCTTTCAGATTGTTTATTTTTTTGCCTGCTGTTAAGTGATGAATGCAATTGATATCACTATTTTCAGTGAAATTCAATATAGTCTGAAAACAGCAAAAAAGGGCAAAAAATTACTTTGTTAAATATGAAAATATGTGTACTGTATTCTAAAATGTATTGTTAAATATTACTACTTTTTTTCTTTTTTTTCAGATCGAGAAAGAAAATTTAGGAAATTGAATCCATTTTTCTTGTAATTAAAAAAAAACATTTATTTCTAATTAAGTTATTTTGGTGGTCAGGTAAGTTTAAAATATCTGTATTTCTCACCCCTTCACTTTCATGCTCCCTTTTCTTCACTTCTCCTCACTCTGCTTTTCTCATTGCCCTTCCCTCTCTCTTCTTCCGTTACTGCTCTTTCGTAACTTCCTCACTCCTTCTCTACTACTCCCCTAGGTTTACTGCCTCCATCACTATTTTTTCAACCATGTTTCTCTCCCTGACTCCATATGTCTCAGTCATTCTAGCTGCCTTACTCCTTCTCAGTTGCTTGCTCTCTGTCTCTGTTTCTGTCTCCCTCCCTTTGTCTGACTTACCCTTAATTTCCTTAACATCTCTGGGGCAGATTTACAAGCCCCCTGCGCCACCACTACGTCACTTTTCATGACGTACTGGTGGCGCAGGGGGCTCCTCCATATTTACAAGGAGAGGAAAAGCCACCCTGCGTGACTGTTCCTCTCCTCGTAAATACAGCCACTTCACACGCAGCACTGTGCGTTGAAGGGGCGTTCCATGGGTGTTGTTGTGGGTGTTCCCACGCAACACCCATAGAACTAGACACATCTCCAGATTTACGAGAAATCATAACTCTGGAGATACGTGTGAATGCTACGCCACCCTAGAGGTGGCGTAGTGAGGCGCAACGAGGAGAAATGTTTTCATTTCTCCTAGTTTTTTCCTCTTTCAGTGCGTGCTGCATGCTACAGCACGCATTGAAAGAGGAAAAAGCCTCTTGTGATTGTTTTTGTGCAGGAAGGTGTCCCTTCCTGCACAAGAACAATCTCCCCACCACACAGGCATCCTTGCAGCATGGTACAAGGGAGCCTGCGCCGGCGCATGGCTGCAGTTTGTGCGCCAGTGCAGGGGAAGAATAGAGATGCAACATATTCTTGTAAATATGTCGCATCACAGTGCTTCAAAACTAATGCAGCACGGTGCAGCAAAATTACTTGCTGCACCGTGCTGCGTTAGTTTGTTATAAATCTGCCCCTCTGTTTCTACCACTCCTCCTCTTTCCATCACTCATTTTCCATCTATGTTAATTTTTTAACCTTCTCCGTCATTTTCCTTCCCTCACCTTCCCTAACTGTCACTATCCTTTTCTCATAGTCACTCCTATTCTCCTACTTCACTTCCTCCTGTCTGTATCTCACACCCCTTCAACTTTTCGCATTCTTTCCTTCACTTTCCCTCACTCTGCTTTGCTCATTGAAATCCTGACTCCCTTTTTCTCACTCCAGTTTCCTAAATCCCTCCATCCCCTCACTCCCCATCTCTCATTTTCCCTTACCCCCTTTTCTAATCCTCATACCTGTTATCTCACCATCACTCCACTTCTCTTACTTTCAATCCCTTTACCCTGCTGTACTTCATCCGCTTCATCTGTTACTCCCTTTTCCTATCTCCGTCCCTTACTCCCCTTTTCTCACTCACCCCTCCCTCACTCTCCATTACTCACTGCCATTCCCTTACTCATTCACTCTTCTTACCAGTATCCTCTAACTTTAGTCCTTTTGTTGCAGTCAGTCTTTCACTTCCCTTTCATGACTGATCATACTTTCCTTTTCTCACTCATTCTGTCAGTCATTTCCTCCTCTTCACTCAGTCATTTCAATCATTTCAATCATTCATGTATACACTACACATTCATTCAATAAAATTACAACACAGTATATTAAGAATATAGCTCTTCTTGGAGAAGTGAAGTGAGTTCTGAAAAGAACTGATTTTTTGTCGAGCAGCAAAAAGAAAAAAAAAATGAAAAACTGTTCACCAGGAACAAAAAACAAAACTAAAAAAAATTATGGGGTGGAGCTGCAAAAAAAAAAAAGAAAATGAAAAACTGTTCACCAGGAAAAAAAAATTATGGGGTGGTGCATGTGTGCTGTTGGATTTTGTTCTCTATCAGGTTAATGCTGCTCTCACCATAACAGAGAACAACATTGCACACATTGCACCAGATATGAACCCTCTGGAACAGAGGGTGGATATCCAGAGGTCTGGAACCAGGTGATTCTGCAGCCGCAAATGATGTGCTCAGCTGAGGACCTGGAGGGTTGTCTCTTGTGGCAGTTCTACACTCACGTGCATAAGCCACAGGATGCACTGTTTGAAAGTGCCTCAACATAGTTTAAATACTAAAGGAGTATTTTATTTTAGGATCTCCTCGAGACAAAACAACTCCACAAACAGTGCAGGTGACTTTTGGGGCATTCACCTTCTTCTGACCATCTGGAAAAGTAAAGAACTTCCAGATGAATGAGTTATTTTGTTTCCTCTGCCTTGCTGCCACAAGTCATGAATGATGTCACTAACCATGTCATGAGTGAAGTAATATGTGACGTCATCAGCAGTGGATTGCGGTCGCGCGAGTTATATTTAGCTGAACTAACTATAACGGGGGAATTTCAATGTTTTTTTACGAGTGAAATGTCCAGCTAACTATAACATGTGTGAAACCTATGGTTTTTTTAGTGAATTTGCAAGGTTTTTTAAATGCTAATTCCTAACTATAACGTGTGTGAAACCTATGTTTTTTTATTGAATTTGTAAGGTTTTTTAAGTGCTAATTCCTAACAATAACGTGTGTGAAACCTATGGTTTTTTAAGTGAATTTGCAAGGTTTTTTAAATGCTAATTTATGTATGTATTATTATATTTTTTATATATTTATTTTACAATAAACTAGCTATGTATATAGTTATAGATTGACTGTATCCTGTAAAATGGAATGGCTCGTTTAAAATGTTTTTTTTTTTTTTAAGGCTTTTTTACCATGCGCGCACGGTGCGCGCACGGTGCGCTCACCATGCACGCACGGTGCGCGCACCCGGCAATTTTATGAAAAAAAATAAAATGTTTTTTTCACCCTTCGGGGTCCTTCAGGGACCGCCTGACAAAGGCTAGGGGGTCAGGAACTCTCTACCTTGCCCCCTTTTCATGTTCTCCACGTTTCTTTTTCACTGCCACAGACAAAATGGCGTCCGACACTTCCTGATTTCGACCGATTCGAATGTTGACTGACATCTAACCACCAATCAGAATTACGCTTGCGCACGGCACCGTGCACGCACGGTGCACGCATATAGATATTTATGTACTTTTAACTGAAATTTCCTCATGTACTACTGAACAGATTGACACCATATATGCAAAAGGCACATCCTTGACCTGATGATTATCTCTTTGCCACATTTCAAGTAATTCTGTTCAGCCGTTCGGGCTGTACCTTCGACTAAAGGTCCTATGGGAAAATGCATGGGGAAAACGCGTTTTGGGACCCCCCTTTTTTTCTCAGCCCCCTCTTGACAAATCACCCCGAGACTTTCAGGGTAGGAGCTGAGCGGAGCGCCCCATTAGTTTTGAAAATTTCGCGAGGACTCGTCAACCGGCGCCAAAGTTATTCAAAATAGAATTTTAAGATTTCCTATGGGAACTCGGTCCTAACTATAACTATCTACTGGCGACTGCCAGTAGATAACATATATATATATATATATATATATATATATATATATATATATATATATATATTCCCAGACAACTCGCAAATCCTTCTCTGGTGCGAGAAAAGAGCCACACGAATCCAGTTTTCAGAAAATCTTCTTTAATTCACAGGGCAAAAAAGACGCGTTTTGAGCAAACAAGCTCTTGGTCACATGACCTTAGGTTCAGAGTTCAGTCTTTTTAAAAGACCTCAATAAACATAAACAAAAGACTTTCACAAGCAAAATTACCAAACGTAATAATTCTTAAACTTAAGCTTGTTATCAACACATAAATCAAATTCTTTTATCACATCATTATTTACATTCTTATTAAAGAATAATTATATCATATTTTAACAAAGAAGATGTAAGTACCCAACATATAAAAATATTCAAGGAAAAGTTATGGTATAGTACCACTATTGTCTCCATGACTAGTCTCGAATTCCTCTGCTAGTATCAACTTGGGGTGCACTTAGCTTGGATCACAAGGTGCAAAATAATAAAAAAAAAAAGGGGATTAATATGGCCCATGATCCTATATTCCCAAAAATATATATATATATATATATATTATCAAGCGGAAGCCCCTTCCTCCGACTCTGGGGACCACTCCCTACCTATTAATGTATTTTCGATTGGGTCAGCCAGCCTGCAAAGGGTGGCCTTTCTGTTGGTTATGGTTACACAATCAATGAAAGCAAAGTACCCTCTGCAGTAGCGGTTGGTGGTGGGAGTGCTGGCGGGCAGTGACATGGGGAGGGGCAGGGTGGGTGGCACTGGCAAGTAAACTATGTATTACGGCCAATTACAGGTAATCAACATAAAAATAAATAAAATTATTTTCATTGTGCGCACTGCACCGCCGAATGCGATGCAGTGCGTGTAACAATTTCTTTTATTTTTTTGTATGTATTGTTTAATTACCTGTGATTGTCCTTAATCCATAATTTACTATCCTCACCCTGCACCTTCCCACGTCACCGCCCGGCAGCACTCCCACCAACGCTACTCACCTGATGTCGTATTACCATCTATAATATAAGTATAAGCAATGATCATTGGATCAGATAAATAATCAGCCTTTTTTTAGTACCCAGGGCAGGGTGTAAGTGAAATTATTAATTTTCCCTCATGTAACAGACAGAGTATGGCCTGTGCCACCGGCCGTAAGGCGTCATACAAAAATATGAGCTTCTCCACCTGCAGACAGTAGTAGTAAATAAAACTAACGTGAGTCTGCATCATGTGACTCATATCTGTTTCTCTTGGGTGCAAGCTTAGCTGACTGAGCTGGCATGCCGGCTACAACAAGGTTATGTAATTGCGCTAAACTAGATATAAGAACAACACGATTGGTGTACCGGAGTACATAGTATGATTATAATGTCGGAAACTCCCACAAATGTTAGAGTCCAAGGAAATAGGAGTAGAGATACTTACCACCAAATCACAAATGTTATGTACGGTGCTTGCTAGTGATACTGTGACACAATGTGTTGAATGATTTTAGTGTTTCTGTTTTGCTAAGATTATTGGCTACAACATGTTCTTTTTCTTTCTTGATATAGATACTCCTTCCACATCCACACCAAAACCATCTAGGAAGGAGTTGGCCGCCAGGGCCCGGCATCGTAAACTGGAGGCCATTTGCGAAGAATATCGCCGGCTGGTAGCTCAGGCCGAGGAGGAGGAGGCGGCTGCAGCTGCAGCCTCCTCCAATGCCCCGGGCCCCAGTCAGGCCCTGCCTCCAGTTTCACGGCGCCGTGGTCCGGCAGCCGCCCCCCGCCGTGCCTCCATCTCAACCACTGCTGCCCCCGACCCTGCATGTAACTGCAGGGTATTTCGCCGCCAGTTGCTCCGCCGGATGGCCCGCTTAGAGGAGAACCTAGAGGAGCGGGTAAAAATCCTGGTGGATAAACACCTGAAGGCCCGCCGACTATAGAGGACCTTGTCATTTGCCCCTTTTTTAATTCCTTTTGTTGGTGGGTGGGTTTTTGAGCGTTGGGGATTCATTCGAACATTGGGACTTGGACTTTCGTTTCGTTGTGGACATTGGTTGGGGTTAGGGAGGGGGGTGGGTTAGGTCAGAGTGGGATAGTTTATTTTTGTTAGGGGATATTAAATTTTATACTATTTACTTATACGAAGTTAATGTTTTGTGGTGGGTTACTGTTTTCCGAATTCCATCTAAGTTACATGGTTTGTTACTTTGTTTCCGTGCTGCTGCATGCCCGCAGCCAGTGTTTGATTTAAAAGATCTGCCAATTTTGTAACACACAAACCGATAGATGCAGTACCCCTCACTGAGTTATTTTTAATTGTCATAATAGTACTGTCAGTCTCTCCTCCTAGTCCATACCTCCCACCATACGTATCTTACCTGTGATTGATGATGATGAAGTTCAGCACACTGATGGCTGCATGGTTGGTTTCCCAAATGAACGGAGAAGATGCCATTATTGTGGTGGTAGTAGTAGACACTGGCAATAGCATTTGAAAAAGAAAGAGAAAGTCACTTGACTGAGAGACTGTGGGAGGAGTAGTAGAACAAAGTAAACTACAGCATGGGTGGGCAAGCAGAAGAAGATCCTTGCCCTGCCTTAGTTGAAATTCAACTAGTGTTGCTTTCACCACATCTTCCCCAGCAAGCGTGTGATCAATTGTTGGTGTACATTTAATGTAGTCACATCGCACCTCAGTATAAATCACACAGCCCGGGGGAAGAGGGTTAGGGATTGATGAATGGATGGGAAGTGGGGTTTTGGGAAAGGTTTGAGAAGGAAAAACAGACAGTATGCATGAACACAACAAAAGTAAAACATAATCTTGTAAGACGACCATGATCCATTATCAAAGAAATCAAAGTATAAAGTGAGAAAAAGGAAATGCATGCATGCTGAGGAAGAGAACTTGATGGTTAATGATAATGAGTTGTACTTACTAACTACTACTACCCAATTAGACAGTACAGGGAAGAAATTATTAATATGAAATTTGCCTTGCCTGTCTACCGCCCTCAGAGCTCAGACCGAACCAAATTACATGCTGTACCGGGCTTACTTTTATTTTTCAAGCTAGCAAAGGAAATGAAAAAATAGTTGTAGGGATCAATTACCAAACAAACCACAACACACAGTCGGAATGATTGAAGAGAAAAAAGGAATCAAATAAATTTAAAGACGAATGATGAATGATACTAAAGTTACTGTATTATCCTGGTGCAAATGTGAATTTGCATCATTCTCGTCATTCCTCTTGGTCCTCCCTTCCATGGACACTCTGTACATCAATCTTGGGTACCACTGCCTGCCTGGTGCGGATTGGTAAGGTAAGTGTGAGTTGTTTCTCCCACTATAGCACAGGTTAAAGGCCGGCATGTAAGTGTAGATTGAAAAACAAAAGGGGTATTGAAAAATACCTGCATTTAAAACAATAAACTCAATTACAGTGGAGTGCAAGAAGAGAAGACAAGACTCTTGAGGGAACACTTTCAGACTGAGGCAGCTTGGATAGGATACATAGTGTCTACTCTACATCATTAATCTACAACAACAACGGGACAGGACTCAGGAGCCAGCACGGCCACAAAACAGGAGAACCGCGGCACAGGCCAGGCACACTACCCCTTACCTTACATTTTGACCGAGCCAGACAAATGGCAAATGCACTGCAGCAACCTAGCATTTTCCAAATGAAGTGACTAAATCAATGCGCCACTGTCCCTCATACCACTACACTCTACTCCAGTCCACACCACTACACGGACATCTAGCCTAGGTCTGCTTTGGTTCTTGTTCAAACTGTTTACCTTTTAAGAGAAGCTGTATGGGTGGAAAGTTCTGGACTTACGGCGCTACAGTTGTTAGGGCCCAATTTTATATGTGGCACAATCCTCGTAAATGGCTACACCCAAGAGCCATTGAAAAGGTAAGGTTAGGAAACGGTGGAGGGTGATGCCTTCTTAATTGGTCCACGTCAGTGGATAATCAACATCAAGAACATTGCTCAGAATGAAATTACTTGTGTTGTTTTTATTTCTGGCAGACAAAACAGGTATAAATTGTGAGAGGAAAAGCAACAAGCCGACACGTGTTTCGCCCTAGTGGCCCATTGGCCTTGGGCTTTTTCAAGGCGGTTTTCAGTAAATAACAAGGTCTTCCTGCGGATGAAATAGATGAGTCTCTGCGGTCTCAGGGAAATCGGAGGCTCATTCCTCCGATTTCCCTGAGACCGCAGAGACTCATCTATTTCATCCGCAGGAAGACCTTGTTATTTACTGAAAACCGCCTTGAAAAAGCCCAAGGCCAATGGGCCACTAGGGCGAAACACGTGTCGGCTTGTTGCTTTTCCTCTCACAATTTATACCTGTTTTGTCTGCCAGAAATAAAAACAACACAAGTAATCTCATTCTGAGCAATGTTCTTGATGTTGATTATCCACTGACGTGGACCAATTAAGAAGGCATCACCCTCCACCGTTTCCTATGTTTACCTTTTAAGTCAGTCCATGAAACGCAGTTATTCCATCAATTATCTCCGATCGACATGACTGACTGTGTGCAAAGATAGTATGCTCAGTAGCATCATGATGACCGTGTGGTACGTGTTCTCCAACACCAACTCAGTCTGTAGTGACTGATTAAGTTTATAATATATTCCATATTACAAAATTGCAACGCATATTGGCCGGCACCTGCAGTGGTAGGAGTACAATGTGGTTATTAAACAACAAGGAATCATTGACTGTCACCTGACCTGAGTCACTATTACTTTGTCGATAAACTAGTATAGTTCTATTTCATGCACATTCATTCGTGGTCAGCAAGCATCCAATGCAATGCATGCCATCATTCACAATAATCACTCATTACCTGTCTTGCTGTTCTCTTTGGCTGTCAGATCTGATTCCGGCCTAGCCTTCTGACAGTCAGTAATGAGTTTCTTTCGGCTTGGAAACAAAACGGAATATAGCTGGAGTCACGTTTCACTTCTTATGGAGGGACTCTTAGAGGCAACATGTATTGTACTATACTCCATCTCCATCCAATGTCTGGCTTGCTTGAAATGTATTTAGGGAGAGTAAGGAAGATGGAGCAGGACCCGGAGGAGTGGAGTGGACAGTTATGCACAGACGTGCAACTCCAATAGGGGAATAAAAAGAGGAGACTGTTGATGGATTTGTTGTGATTAGATTTTGAACCAGAAAAACAGATACACAGTCACACACAAATAAAGGAAGGGAGAACAATTTGAAAGCCTAGTTGTCAGGGAAGAGGAGCTCGTCCTCAAACTCTGGTGGTTCAGACAGAAGTACGTCTAGCAACCCACTACTTATGTCATCGAAGTCACTCTCCTCTTCCTGCTGTGATTCACATATTTTGTACTCCAGTGGTATAAAGTGTTGATTCATTTTGATCATGGTTAACCTCTCCACGCTTTTGGGCGAGAGGCTGGTCCTTTTCACAGTAACAATGGCACCAGCAGCACTGAAAACATACTCTGAAGAGACACTTGCAACAGGGCAAGCCACATACTTTATCGCCAGCCTGCCTAGCACTGGCCATTGGCTTCTTTTCCCATACCAATACACCAATGGACTTTGCTCCATGAAGACCTCTGTTGTGTCATCTAGACAGGCCTGAACCATCAGCTCAATATTCAGGGGTGCTCCGATTTGCTTGGCCTCTTTTGCCTTTGCATCAGTCATGGACGTACAAAACCCTTTCCGTAGAAACCAATCACCTGCCGTTTTTTTAAATGTGGCTGATGATCCTGTTGGTGCTGTTGATGTTATTGCTGGCAGTGTTGTTGACTGCTGGGAGGCAAACGCACTGCTCTCGGCCTCTGAAGTAGAACTTGACACTGGGTGCCCTGCAGTACTTTTTCTGCCCTGGAGTGACGGGCCTCTAATTAAGATCCGTTCGTTTTCAAAGTCAGTGGCTTCCTCAGCTATCTAAGTTTTGTACTTGGCAACATCCACTTCTGAAAAAGGAATTACTTCATTACTGCTCAGCAATAATTTGTAACGTGGATCCAAAATTGAGGCAGTAATGTAATGTTGATGTGACACAATGATATTTTGAATCCTTGTATTGTCAGATAAGCGAGCGGCTAAGGTGTCCGCCAAATAATATGCGTCTACTTTGTCATCCACACCTGCGTACATTTCTGACACCTCCTTCAGCTCTTGTTCTAGCATGTACAACAATGGGATAGCTTGGCCCATAGTACAGTCCTCCCTGCTCACTTCACATGTGAAGACCTACAAAGGAAGTAGCATCTCTGTCAGGCAATAGACGAGGTCCCATTGGGCCATCTCAACGGTCATGCCTTTCACAGTAGGATCTCCTGACCTTTTCATGACATAAGCATTGAGTGGTATGTTCTGCTCAAACAGACGCTCAAGCATGTAATAAGTTGAGTTCCAACATGTTGGCACCTCCTGGATGAGTGCTTTGACTGGCATTGTATGCTCACGTAGAATGACCCTCAGCTGCTTCCGGGCTTTAAAAGAATGGTTGAAATGTGTGCATATTCTTCTGCAGGTGGTCAGTAAGCTGCTGACTTTGCTTTCATTTTTCAGAACGTCTTGAACAACAATGTTAATGCAGTGTGCCAAACATGGGACCCTAAAATAGCCACCATCTTTCATGGCCCTAACTACATTACTGCCATTGTCCGTGGCAACAAAACCAATGGTAAGCCCTCTTGGTCGCAGCCACTCAAACACCTTGCTGTTAAACTCATCCAAAATGGTTGCAGCAGTATGAGATTTCTCCATAGCAAACATGGCTACAGTTGCATGTTTGTGAGTGTCCTTAAAAGTCTCAGCGGTGTCAACAACACCGTCGGATATCTTATCTTTAATACCTGAAAAAGAGACCCAGTGTGCAGCGATGCACATGTAATCAGTGGCTTGGCAACTGGTCCACATGTCTGTTCTCAGGTGTATACTCTGAACAGCACTCTGTTTTAAGGCTTTTCCAAGCAATTCCAGCACGTCGTGATGTAGTGCTGGAACAGCAACTCTTGCGAAATAGTAGCGGCTGGGAACTTTCCATTTTGGGCAGATGGTGGTCACAAATTCAAGAAAACCCACCCCTTCAACAAAAGAAAAAGGGAGAAGGTCCAGTGCTAACATTTTAGCCAGCTTCGCATTGTACAAAAGTGCTATTGGGTGGTTGCGTTCGTACTGCCCCTCCGGCCTAGTAAACATGCTAAGAATGGTAGGCTGCATGGTATTCCTTCCTGTGCTCAACGTCGCACTTTTTTGGCAAGCAGTACTCCTTTTTGTCTCAGGCTGACTCTTACTCTTGTGCCAATGAGATGTGGCTGAGGATGTGGGCGTTACCACTGCAGTGCTGGGGACAGGGCTACTTCGTGTACCACTACCACAGAGAATGTCTCCCCCTTCTTCCTGTTCCACCGTGAGCGGACTTTCTCTTCTCGTTTATGCCCAACAGCAATGGTTCCAGTTTTTATGCGACTAAGGTGCTCCTCCCACTGGATTGCGTGGTGTTATTTCAGATGGGTCATTTGGCCTCTGGTACCATAGTTTGTACCAAGCTTACCACGACTAACAGAGGTATGACTAATGGAGCATATATCAATGTTCTCCTCCTTTCGCTAACCGTAAAGAAGTCCCACACTGGGGAACTTAACTTTTGTCTCCTGCTGGAGGTGCCACTTCCAGTGCTGGATGAACTGGAGTGTGTGTGTTGAATTTGACTCTGTGCAGTACCACTACCTACTTCTGCTGAGGTGATGCTTGTGCTGGATGTAGGACGCTGCTGGCCCTTTGCTAATGTAAATATGGAAGCTGGAGGTCGTGTTGGTGTTACCTATGTTGGAGGTATGCTTGCTACATCCCTCGCAGCCATTTTTTTATATAGTGTAAAAATGTTGGTCTCCATCTCCTCAGGCCCCGGAGTGATGTTCGTGATGACTGGCTCATCATCATCATCATCCTGCTCTTCTACATCAACCTCCAGAAGTGTAAGGCTTTCTGGAACCTTCCTTTTCCCATGCCTGCTCTTGTGATGTGTTTCCCTCTCAGACTCAGTTTGTGGCTTCCAAGTGACATCTAGATCATCAGAAGGGGGGCTTGGTGAAAAACTTGATGTACTAACCTTCCTTTTCTTTGCTGGGGATTTGGAAGCCAATGGAACTTCTGAAGGAGTGGCTTCCTCTTCTTCCTCTGCATGAGGCTCAATTTCCTGAACTGCCCCTTCTTCGGGAGGAACTACAGCTACTATTGCGGGCGGTGGTTGCGGCTTTTGACCACTTATCTGCTGTGTTCCCTCCTGCGTTGATTGTGTACTACTTTGAGATAGCGATAAGTTTAGTTCAGGCTCAGCATCACTGCATTCCACCATAAGGCTGGCTACCTCTTCCACACTCATCTGCTTGGGCCTGGGATGGTGGGTTGGGCCCACTGATGTGGAGGTGCTGCCCCCAGCTTGGCCCCCCGACACCGCTGCTGCAGGTGTCATTTTTGGTGTCCCAAAAAAGGTTTTGGGAGGCACACCAGACTTAAGTGACACTTCCTTCTTCTTCTGTTCCTTCTTCTCCATGGCATCTTTCTTGGTAGCGGAGGACCTGCTACCTGCTTTCTTTGGGGGCATCTTCTTCAGATGTCAAACCGCACTCAGTTGCACAAGTTGCAGAGATGCCTGGTCAGGTCACTCACACGCCACATCGTGTACAGCAGCAGGACGTTGGTCTGGCACCACAACGGTCGATGATGATGACACATCTCCTCCGTCTTTTGTGCACCTAAAAGAAAAAAGCCTGAAGGACATCAGTCAAAACATCAATAATATAATATATAACTTCTTAGTGTCTGGTGGGTGGTCACAATTATTAAATTTTATGAAGTCAGTGAACAACAACAGTATAGCCATTTATGAGACTGACAAGGCCAGGGCTCCTGGTGTTCTTGTACTGTGTACACTCAGGAAGAAGAATAGCAAAGAACAAAAACATAAATGTAGTGTAGCCTGTTTGCCCTAAATAAAAATTTGTGCATCTTATGGGATGGATGCAGCATCAGGGAGCAACAACAACAAATATATACACATAAAAACTAAAGGCATTTATTTACAACACTCAAAAAGTGAAATTTACCCCCGAAAAAACAGTAAAGCCCACATTTTACAATTCAATCCAAAGCCATACATGGTGTTGAAATTTAACGCACAACCCAAAAACAGTTGTTTAAATTCCATGCACCCGTGATGATTGATGAGTAGTACCCCTGGGCCTACTGTACGACTAGGCCACAAGCTTGGAGGCTTATGGAAAAAGCACAGTGGCTGGTACCACAAAATAGCCGCCACCATATGGCCAGGCCACTCATAAAAACAAGAAAAGGTCAGGAATACAAGACAGACAATGCAGGCCTATTGCAAAAGCACAATGCCTGCCTCCACAAAATGGCCGCCACACATGCTCAGGCCACCCACCACAATAATAACAAAAAAGTGATTACAAAGGCCAGGAACAGGAAGTTGTAGTCTCTGTGTGACTTACTTCCTCTCCTAAAAATATTTTAAAAAAAATAAAAGTGACTCTGTGCTCCAAAGCTACAGCAGAAAGACAACCTGAGGTGTTTTTTTAGCAAAATGCACAAAATCAGCGTTTTCGAGAAGGATTTATGTTGCTCACGAGATATTGTTTGCCTGATTGCAAATGCTGCATGTTCGGGATCGTGAACTGTACAAAAAAGCTTTATCGCATGCGCGAACACGCATATTGAGAGCGCGAAAATGACAAAAACTGTAAGTCCGCGTTGTCGTGCTGTGCAGAGTTACCGAAAGTACGCGAGCTGAATCCCTAGGGTTACCTACTGGCTGTAAAGCCCCATTTATTTAACACACACCCAAAACCTGCTATTCCACCCCAAAAAACACCTTTTGCAATTCAATCTAAAGCCATCCATGGTTTAAAAAAAAATTCAACAGACAACACAAACTGTAAATTTAAATAATGGACCAAAGATTTGAGTTTGACTACCTCTGGGCCTACTGGCAGACTAGGCCACAAGCTTGGAACACAATGGCAAAAGCAAGCACACTGCTTGGATGGCTCCACAAAATGGCCGCTACACACCCACAACAACAAGAAATGGAAACAGACAATGTAAGCCTATGGCAAAAGCACAATGCCTGTCTTCACAAAATGGCCACCACACACATGCTCAGGCCACCCACCACAATAATAACAAAAAAGTGATTACAAAGGACAGGAACAGGAAGTTGTAGTCTCTGTGGGACTTACTTCCTCTCCTAAAAATATTTTTTTTTTAAATAAAAGTGACTCCGTGCTCCAAAACTACAGCAGAATGACAACCTGAGGAGTTTTTTTAGCAAAATGCACAAAATCAGCGTTTTCGAGAAGGATTTATGTTGCTCGTGAGATATTGTTTGCCAGATTGCAAATACTGCGTGTTCGGGATCGCTGTACAAAAAGGCTTTATCGCGTGCGTGAACACGCATATTGAGAGCGCGAAAATGACAAAAACTGTAAGTCTGCGTTGTCGTGCTGTGCAGAGTTACCGAAAGTACGCAAGCTGGATCCCTAGGGTTGCCTAGTGGCTGAAAAGCCCTATTTATTTAACACACACCCAAAACCTGCTATTCCACCCCAAAAAACACCTTTTGCAATTCAATCCAAAGCCATCCATGGTGTAAAAAAAATTCAACAAACAACACAAACTGTAAATTTAAATAATGCACCAAAGAATTGAGGATGACTACCTCTGGGCCTACTGGCAGACTAGGCCACAAGCTTCGAACAGAATGGCAAAAGCAAGCACACTGCTTGGATGGCTCCACAAAATGGCCGCTACACACCCACAACAACAAGAAATGGAAGACAGACAATGTAAGCCTATGGCAAAAGCACAATGCCTGCCTTCACAAAATGGCCACCACACACATGGCCAGGATGCAACAACAACAAGCATAAGCCAAGGGGAACAAAGAAAAGAAATGCAGGCCTTTATGGAAAAAGAATTGCCACAAGCCACATGCCCACTCACAGTCACAACAGGCAATGGAAACAATGAACTGAAGCAGGCCTATATATGAATGGACAAAGAAGGCCTTCTAAACAACACAGCTTTAATACAAAAATTAAAATCAACAGGGCTACGAAAGGATTGGAAAGAAGTTACACATCAAGCACACACATCCAACAAAGGTATTTCACACACACACACAAAAAGTGAAATACACCACAGCCACATTTAGCATTTCAATCCTATGCCATCCATGCCTACATGATGTTGAAATTCAACAGACACCACGAAACATGGACCCATGGGTACACTACTGGCTGAAATTGCAGAGAAAACAACTAGGCCCCTATTGAAAGTACAGGCCACCCACAACAATAAAAAAAAAAAAAAATGAAAATCCGAGAAAAATGTAGGTACAAACAAGCCCCAATGAAACAAACACACCAATTCTCCAACTTACTTGTAGTAAAATAAATCTCAAATCAAAAAGTCCTCAAATAAATCCAATCCAATGGTATGATGCAGCAGACGGACACAAAAAGTGATCCTTACAGCTAGAAATCCAAATGAAAGTGAACAGCACATGGACAAAGCACTGGGAGGAGCCTGCTGGACAGGAACAGGAAGTTGGAGACTCAGGGGCACTTCCTTCCTCTTGAAAAAAAGAGTAAAAAAAATGAAAGGACTCCTTACACAAAAGACTACAGCAAAATCACAATCTGAGGAGTTTTTCTGAGTAAAATGATCATTTTAGAGAAGGTTTTATGAAGCTCGAGAGATATTCTTCGCCAGATTGTAGTTCTTGCATGTTCGGAATCGCGATCTTACCAAGACAGCCGCCGAAAGTCAGCTAGCATGCCAAGAATGACGTGTTCAAGTTCGCACACTCTCGCGGGCTTGGGCAGCCATATTACAAATCTCGAGGTGCACGCGAACGGACAGAAAAGCAAGTTGGCGAACGCAGAATCACGGTAAGATGTTACCGCGCGCGCGAGAATGAATATTGAGCGCGCGAGGAAGCAAAACCACTACGCTACGCGCTAGATTGCGTAGCAATCTGCAACTTTGCGCTCTACGCGAATCGCGAAGTTGCCTAAACTTCGCAAGCTCCGCGAACGGAGCGTAGTTCAACGCCCAGGGTTAGTTCCCATACTTATACTAAGTTTGGGGGTTGGACATACTCTAGGGACCCACCTATGGGAGGGTTTGGAAAGAGGGGTGGTTACACCCATTCCCTGTGTCCAGTTTCGTGCCAGAGCAGAGGCAGGTAGCCCCTGCAACCGGTTTGAACTGGACTATGCACAGGGACAGCAAACGTGCCCCCAGTGCAGGAATTCAAAGCATCAGAGAGTGCTCCCGCTCAGCCCCAATGCACATCTGCCCTTTTCTTGGGAGGTGGTTACACCTGCCTTCGACAGGAAAACTATTGTCCAGGCCTCCCCTGCCAGAGTTTTGGTCAGCAGCAGGAGGCCAGACCCGTGTCTGTGGCAGAGGCATCCATTTTTTGATGCCAGGGCTCAAGAAAGTCTGACCGGGTCTGACCAGTGTGAACATGTCTCCCCCTCTAGAAGGGTGGAATGCTAACACCGCCACCAGAACTGGCGGGAGGGGGTAGTATTCCAAGATGTTTGACACCAAACACGACATGTTTTGATGCAGCCATTCCAAAGTTAGCATTTACAGCGAGGTTATAATGGTATAGCTGTATCACAGAACAGCCATAAGGAAGTATTTCCGAAACCTGCACAGGGGCTCAGCTCATGCTTGGGCACCCTCTCACACAAAACCAAGCACTCTGCCTTCAGGATTGTCAAGGCCTGCCATAGGAGTGACGTATAGGTTTATGTGTGTCTGTATATATATGTGGATATAGCTAGCCTATACCACTATAAGGGGTGCAAGCACACCCTTACCCAGGCTGCAGTAGCAGACCTGTGGTGCCATTTTGGAGTGCTTCCCAGGGGTGGAAAAATACATGCTTCAGCCCCTGGTAGGCCTCTGAGGTATCTATACCCTAGGTACATAGTATACCATATACTAGGGGCTTATAAGGCACTCCAGAATCCAATTAGATATGTACCTAATATACATGGAAACCATTTTAGAGAGGAAGCAGCTCGGCTGTGGTCCTGATTAGCAGGGCCACAGCCAGACTAAGGTCGAAAAACAGTAAAACACCAGCAAAAAGTTGGGGTACCCATGTGAAGCAGATACAACTCTCCTACAGTAGCCATGCAAGTTAGCAATCACACTGTCACTCTCTCTCCACTCCTGTAATCACCATGACAGAACCATGTCCTTATTTAATCTCTGTGCCAAAACACAAGCACTTATACACTCACCCTGCTGTCAACTACCAGCACTCTAACTATCCAGTCACTATCCATGCACTTGTACAATCACTCAGCCATTAAGACGCGCAGTGCTAAAGTCAAATATGCACAATCTATGCAGTCTCCTAATCCCCTGCAGAGTACTGATTCACTCCTGTCAAAATCCAGGTAGTAGACATGCAGGTCAGCAGTCAAACGGTCACTCTCTGTCCACTCCTGCAATCATTGTGCCAGAACCATGTCCTTATCTAATCACTGTGCTGATACACAAGCACTTATAAACTCATCCTGCTGTCAACTACCAGCACTCTAACTATACAGTCACTGTCCATGCACTTGTACAATGACTCAGGCATTTAGAGACGCAGTGGTACAGTCAAATGTGCACAAGCTATGCAGTCCCCTAACCCCCTGCAGACTATTGATTCAGTCCTGTCAAATTCCAGGTAGTACTGTGTAGTATAACAGGGGTACCCCTAATAACATTTCCTATATCAGGGTCTACTAAACAATTGTGTGAAAAACATTTAGGAAACTGAATCTAGAGGGGACTAATTAATTTGAGACACATGTAATAACCCAAGACCAATATCAGTTGAAAATACATTTTTAATTATTTGATTTTATTATATAAAAATAAAGAAAGGTCAACAGCTTTGTACATATATTTGAAGACTGTATATCATTTTTTGCATTAGGATAAATGTCCTTTGATACAATTATTTATGTATTGATTTATACATTTACAGTCTACTTCATATAATTGATGTCATGTACCATTGAAATTGATAATAAACAAAAGGAGAAGGGGGATAGGAAACAAAGACAACAAATGTCAAATATAATTGTCTTGCATGGCTAATTATAGTCATGTAGTGTACGCGCGTTTCGGCGTATGTGCCTTCATCAGGTAGCCATGTATTCTTAATTCCTAAAAAATAATGAAAAAACTAATGAAAGTACAAAAAATGGCCTACAATGTACATGAGCATTTAAAATATGTCCACAAAAAGGTTTTTACATGTGTATAGTCCTACTCATTATCTAATATGTACAGAAAAAACAGATATACATATATACATATATACATGGGTTAAGTGGTCACAGAAAATAAAGCCAATGAAGGCTATATTATAGATTCAATCAAGATGTATTGCGCCTAAGAGGAGAGGACGAGGAACAGAGAATCAAGAATAGTAAAGGATGTAATCAACAAGAGGGGTAGAGTAATTCAAATGAATTACAAACATACATAAACTCTATGGTTCATACAAGTTGATGATATACAAGATAATGGATATATGAACAGATATGTGGTGTACCCCCTTTAGATATAATGAAAAATGCATCGTTCAAGTAGGGCATATTGAGCTAAGTGGTTGGAGTAAGGACAATTACCTTATCATGAGATGCCAAGTTTGGTGATTGATAAAAACGATAAAGTATCTCAGTGATCCTTAAGGGTTGGAAACAATGGCTGACGTGTTGAATCTAAGTAGAGACAGTCCCAAGAAAAAACACAGTTAAGATAAGTACCCTCACTTCTCTACATGTGCCAGAAGTATAGAGAACTACAACAAAGGTTGGTATGTGGAGGGATACACTAAAGATCGAGGGGCGGGGACACTCACCCTGCATTCAGGAAGTCATTGAAAGTGGATGTCTCTACTTGCTTATAAGGGGAAATATTCTGAAACGACATAATAAAGGTAACAATCTGTCCCTAAAGGTCGAAGGATCAGTATACTCTAAAGATACGTCAATCGTGATCATTCCTAAAATTTCAGAATATAACTGCCTGGCGTTACGGAGTGTTATCTCTTGCTACCGGATGTAATTGTTGCTGAAAGCATAATATGAGGCTTATGGGTGGCTATGGCTTGGCTTGCCAAACAACCGATGTCAAACTGCGGCCATATTATATACTTATGAACTGGTCAGTAGTTGACTACTATCTGCATGCATTATCTGTTTTATGTATAAGCCTAATCATGTTGCGCAACCTAGCAATCCGTGCAGGTCTTACTACTAAACACTCGTAGCATGACATTACACAGATGAACGTACCTGATATCTTGCACTGCCTGTCGTGACTCCTTTTTATCACGAAGCGGTCTAGGTGCTCATGCGGCGTTCTTTCTGGGTCTAGTATCTCTGGACGGTGCCGCTAACTGTGAGCCCATTTCCCCTCGATCTTTAGCATATCCCTCCACGTACCAACCTTTGTTGTAGTTCTCTATACTTCTGGCACATGTAGAGAAGTGAGGGTACTTATCGTGACTGTGGTTTTTTTTGGGACTGTCTCTACTTAGATTCAACACGTCAACCATTGTTTCCAATCCTTAAGGATCACTGAGATACTTTATCGTTTTTATCAATCACCAAACTTGGCATCTCATGGTAAGGTAATTGTCCTTACTCCAACCACTTATCTCAATATGCCCTACTTGAACAATGCATTGTTCACTATATCTAAACGGGGGTACACCACATATCTGTTCAGATATTCATTATCTTGTATATCATCAACTTGTATGAACCATAGAGTTTATGTATGTTTGTAATTCATTTGAATTACTCTACCCCTCTTGTTGATTACATATTTTACTATTCTTGATTCTCTGTTCCTCGTCCTCTCCTCTTAGGCAAAATACCTCTTGATTGAATCTATAATATAGCCTTCATTGGCTTTATTTTCTGTGACCGCTTAACCCATGTATATATGTTTATATGTATATCTGTTTTTCTGTACATAATAGATAATGAGTAGGACTATACACATGTAAAACCCTTTTTGTGGACATATTGTAAATGCTCATGTACATTGTAGGCCATTTTTTTGTACTTTCATTATTTTTTAGGAATTAAGAATACATGGCTACCTGATGAAGGCACACACGCCGAAATGCGCGTAGACTACATGACTATAATTAGCCATGCAATCCAATTATATTTGACATTTGTTGTCTTTGTTTCCTAACCCCCCTTCTCCTTTTGTTTGTTATCAATTTCAATGATACATGACATCAAATATATGAAGTAGACTGTAAATGTATAAATCAATACATGAATAATTGTATCAAAGGACATTTATCCTAATGCAAAAAAAGATATACAGTCTTTAAATACATGTACAAAGCTGTTGACCTTTCTCTATTTTTATATAATAAAATCAAATAATCAAAAATTTATTTTCAACTGATATTGGTCCTTGGGTTATTACATGTATCTCGAATTAATTAGACCCCTCTAGATTCAGTTTCCTATATGTTTTTCACACAAAATTCCAGGTAGTACCGCTGCAGGTCAGCAATCACACTGTCGATCTCTGTCCACTCCTGCAATCATCGTGCCAGAACCATGTCCTTATCTAATCACTGTGCTGGAACACAAGCAAATATAAACTCTCCCTGCTGTCAACTACCAGCACTCTAACTATACAGTCACTGTCAATGCACTTGTACAATGCCTCAGGCATTAAGAGACGCAGTGGTACAGTCAAATGTGCACTAACTATGCGGTTCCCTAACTCCCTGCAGAATGCTGATTCACTTTTGCCAAAATCCAGGTAGTAGCCATGCAAGTCAGCAATCACACTGTCACTCTCTGTCCACTCTTGTAATCATCCTGACAGAACCATGTCCTTATCTAATCTGTGTGCCGAACCACAACCCCTATAAACTCACCCTGCTGTCAACTACCAGCACTCTACCTATCCAGTCACTGCCCATGCACTAGGAGACGCAGTGGTACAGTCAAATGTGCACAACCTATGCGGTCGCCTAACCCCCTGCACACTACTGATTCACTCCTGCAAAAATCCAGGTAGAAGCCATGCAAATCAGCAATCACACTGTCACTCTCTCTCCACTCCTGCAATCATCCTGACAGAACCATGTCCTTTTCTAATCAGAGTGATGAAACACAAGTACTTATAAACTCACTCTGGTGTCAACTACTAGCACTCTAACTATGCAGTCACTGTCCATGCACTTGTATAATGCCTCAGGCATTAAGAGACGAAGGGGTACAGTCAAATGTGCAGAACCTATACGGTCACCTAACCCCCTGCAGACTACTGATTCACTCCTGCCAAAATCCAGGTAGTAGCCATGCAAGTCAGCAATCACACTGTCACTCTCTGTCCACTCCTGAAATCATCCTGAGTGAAACATTGTCCTTATGTAATATCTGTGCCAAAACACAAGCACTTATAAACTCACCCTGCTGTCAACCACCAGCACTCTAACTATCCAGTCACTGTCCATGTACTTGTACAATGGCTCAGGTATTAAGAGATGCAGTGGTACAGTCAAATGATCACAATCTATGCAGTCCCCTAAACCCATGCAGAATACTGATTCACTCCTGTCAAAATCCAGGTAGTAGCCATGCAGGTCAGCAATCACACTGTCACTATCTGTCCACTCCTGCAATCATCGTGCCAGAACCATGTCCTTATCCAATTACTGTGCTGGAACACAAGCAAATATAAACTCTCCCTGCTGTCAACTACCAGCACTCTAACTATACAGTCACTGTCAATGCACTTGTACAATGCCTCAGGCATTAAGAGATGCGGTGGTACACGAAAAGGTGCACAACCTATGCGATCACCTAACCCCATGCAGACTACTGATTCACTCCTCCCAAAATCCAGGTAGTAGCCATGCAAGTCAGCAATCACACTGTCCCTCTCTGTCCACTCCTGCAATCATTCTGACAGAACAATGTCCTTATCTAATCTCAGTGCCGTAACACAAGCACTTACAAAACTCGCCCTGCTGTCAACTACCAACACTCTAACTATCCAGTCACTGTCCATGCACTTGTACAGTCACTCAGGCATTAAGAGACACAGTGGTACAGTCAAATGTGCACAACCTATGCGGTCCTCTAACCCCCTGCAGAATGCTGATTCACTCCTGCCAAAATCCAGGTAGTAGCAATGCAAGTCAGCAATCACACTGTCACTCTCTGTCCACTCCTGCAATCATCCTGACAGAACCATGTCCTTATCAAATCTGTGTGCCGAAACACAATCCCTATAAACTCACCCTGCTGTCAACTACCAGCATTCTACCTATCCAGTTACAGTCCATGCACTCGTACAATGACTCAGGCATTAGGACATGCAGTGCTACAGTCAAATGTGCTCAACCTATGCAGTCCCCTAACTCCCTGCAAACTTCTGATTCACTCCTGCAAAAATCCAGGTAGTAGCCATGCAAGTCAGCAATCACACTGTAACTCTCTGTCCACTCCTGCAATCATCCTGACAGAACCCTGTCCTGATCTAATCTCTGAGTCGAAACACAAGCACTTATTAACTCACCTTGCTGTCAACTAATAGCACTCTAACTATCCAGTCACTATCCATGCACTTGTACAATACCTCAGGCATTAGGAGACTCAGTGGTACAGTCAAATGTGCACATCCTATGCGGTCCCCTAACCCCCTGCACACTACTGATTCACCCCTTCAAAAATCCAGGTAGTAGCCATGCAAGTCAACAATCACATTGTTACTCTCTGTCCACTCCTGCAATCATCCTGACAGAACAATGTTCTTATCTAATCTCTGTGCTGAAACACAAGCACTTATAAACTCAACCTGCTGTCATCTTCCAGCACTCTAACTATCCAGTCACTGTCCATGCACTTGTACAATGCCTCATGCATTAAGAGATGCAGTTGCACAGTAAAAGGTGCACAACCTACGTGGTCGCCTAACCCCCTGCAGACTACTGATTCACTCCTGCCAAAATCCAGGTAGTAGCCATGCAGGTCAGCAATCACACTGTACTTCTCTCTCCACTCCTGCAATCACCCAAACAGAACAATGTCCTTATCCAATCTCTGTGCCGAAACACAAGCACTTATAAACTCACCCTGCTGTCAACTACCAACACTCTAACTATCCAGTCATTGTCCATGCACTTGTACAATCACTCAGCCATTAAGACGTGCAGTGCTACAGTCAAATGTGCACAATCTATGCAGTCTCCTTACCCCCTGCAGACTACTGATTCACTACTGCAAAAATCCAGGTAGTAGCCATGCAAGTCAGCAATCACACTGTAACTCTCTGTCCACTCCTGCAATCATCCTGACAGAACCCTGTCCTGATCTAATCTCTGAGTCGAAACACACGCACTTATAAACTCACCCTGCTGTCAACTAATAGCACTCTAACTATCCCGTCACTATCCATGCACTTATACAATGCCTCAGCCATTAAGAGTCGCGGAGGTACAGTAAAATGTGCACAACCAATGCGGTCCCCTAACCCCCTGCAGACTACTGATTCACTCCTGCAAAAATCAAGGTAGTAGCCATGCAAGTCTGCAATCACACTGTCAATCTCTGTCCACTCCTGCAATCATCCTGACATAACCATGTCCTTATCTAATCTCTGTGCTGAAACACAAGCACTTATAAATTCACGCTGCTGTCAACTACCAGCACTCTAACTACACAGTCACTGTCCATGCACTTGTACAATGACTCAAGCATTTATAGATGCAGTGTTACAGTAAAAGGTGCACAACCTATGTGGTCCCCTAACCCCCTGCAGACTACAGATTCACTCCTGCCAAAATTCAGGTAGTAACCATGCAAGTCAGCAATCACACTGTCACTCTCTGTCCACTCCTGCAATCACCATGACAGTATCATGTCCTTATCTAATCAGTTTGCCGAAACAAAACCCGTATAAACTCCCCATGCTGTCAACTACCAGCACTCTACCTATCCAGTCAATGTCCATGCACTTGTACAATACCTCATGCATTAGGAGACGCAGTGGTACAGTCAAATGTGCACATCCTATGCGGTCCCCTAACCCCCTGCACAATACTGATTCACTCCTGCAAAAATCCAGGTAGTAGCCATGCAAGTCAGCAATCACATTGTTACTCAATGTCCACTCCAGCAATCATCCTGACAGAACCATGTGCTTATCAAATTTTTTTGCCGAAACACAAGCACTTATAAACTCATCCTGCTATCAACTACCAGCACTCTAACTATCCAGTCACTGTCCATGCACTTGTACAATGCCTCAGGTATTAAGAGACGCAGTGGTACAGTCAAATATGCACAACCTATGCGGTCCCCTAACCCCCTGCACAATACTGATTCACTCCTGCCAAAATTCAGGTAGTAGCCATGCAAGTCAGCAATCACACTGTCACTCTCTGTCCACTCCTGCATTCATCCTGACAGAACCATGTCCTTATCTAATCTCTGTGCTGAAAGACAAGCACTTATAAACTCAACCTGCTGTCAACTACCAGCTCTCTAACTAGCCAGTCACTGTCCATGCACTTGTACAATGTCTCAGGCATTAAGAGACGCAGTGGTACAGTCAAATGTGCACAACCTATGCGGCCCCTAACCCCCTGCAGACTACTAATTCATTCCTGGAAAAATCCAGGAAGCAACCAAACTGTCACTCTCTGTCCTCTCCTGCAAACTCCCTGACTGAACAATGTCCTTATCTAATCTCTGTGCTAAAACACAAGCACTTATAAAGTCACCCTACTGTCAACTACCAACACTCTAACTATCCGGTCACTTTCCATGAACTTGTACAAGAGACGCAGTGGTACAGTCAAATGTGCACAACCTATATGGTCCCCTAACCCCCTGCAGACTACTGATTCACTCCTGCCAAAATCCAGGTAGTAGCCATGCAAGTCAGCAATCACACTGTCACTTTCTGTCCACCCCTGCAATCATCCTGACAGAACCATGTCCTTATCAAATCTGTGTGCTGAAACACAACCCCTATAAACTCACCCTGCTGTCAACTACCAGCACTCTACCTATCCAGTCACAGTACAAGCACTCGTACAATGACTCAGGCATTAAGACATGCAGTGCTACAGTCAAATGAGCACAACCTATGCGGTCCCCTAACCCCCTGCAGACTACTGATTCACTCCTGCAAAAATCCAGGTAGTAGCCATGCAAGTCAGCAATCACACTGTAACTCTCTGTCCACTCCTGCAATCATCCTGACAGAACCCTGTCCTGATCTAATCTCTGAGTCGAAACACAAGCACTTATAAACTCACCCTACTGTCAACTAATAGAACTCTAACTATCCCGTCACTATCCATGCAATTATACTATGCCTTAGGCATTAAGAGATGCAGTGGTACAGTCAAATGTGCACAACCTATGCGGTCCCCTAACCCCCTGCAGACTAATGATTCATTCCTGCAAAAATCCAGGTAGTAGCCATGCAAGTCAGCAATCACACTGTCAATCTTTGTCCACTCCTGCAATCATCCTGACAGAACCATGTCCTTATCTAACCTCTGTGCTGTAACACAAGCACTTATAAACTCACCCTGCTGTCTACTAACAGGACTCTATCCAGTCACTGTCCATGCACTTGTACAATGCCTCAGTCATTAAGAGATGCAATGGTATAGTAAATGGTGCACAACCTATGCGGTCCCCTAACCCCCTGCAGACAACTGATTCACTCCTGCCAAATTCCAGGTAGCAGCCATGTAAGTCAGCAATCACAGTCACTCTCTGTCCACTCCTGCAATCATCCTGACAAAACGAAGTCCTTATCTAATCTCTGTGCCGAAGAACAAGCACGTATAAACTCACCCTGCTGTCAACTACCAACACTCTAACTATCCCGTCACTGTCCATACACTTGTACAATCACTCGGCCATTAAGACGTGCAGTGCTACAGTCAAATGTGCACAATCTATGCGGTCCCTTAACCCCCTGCAGAATGCTGATTCACTCCTGCCAAAATCCAGGTAGTAGCAATGCAAGTCAGCAATCACACTGTCACTCTCTGTCCACTCCTGCAATCATCCTGACAGAACCATGTCCTTATCAAATCTTTGTGCCGAAACACAATCCCTATGAACTCACCCTGCTGTCAACTACCAGCATTCTATCTATCCAGTTACAGTCCATGCACTCGTACAATGACTCAGGCATTAGGACATGCAGTGCTACAGTCAAATGTGATCAACCTATGCGGTCCCCTAACCCCCTGCAAACTGCTGATTCACTCCTGCAAAAATCCAGGTAGTTGCCATGCAAGTCAGCAATAACACTGTAACTCTCTGTCCACTTCTGCAATCATCCTGACAGAACCTTGTCCTGATCTAATCTCTGAGTCGAAACACAAGCACTTATAAACTCACCTTGCTGTCAATAGCACTCTAACTATCCCGTCACTATCCATGCACTTGTACAATACCTCAGGCATTAGGAGACTCAGTGGTACAGTCAAATGTGCACATCCTATGCGGTCCCCTAAACCCCTGCACACTACTGATTCACAGCTGCAAAAATCCAGGTGGTAGCCATGCAAGTCAACAATCACATTGTTACTCTCTGTCCACTCCTGCAATCATCCTGACAGAACCATGTTCTTATCTAATGTCTGTGCCGAAACACAAGTACTTATAAACTCACCCTGCTGTCAACTACCAGCACTCTAACTATCCTGTCACTGTCCAAGCACTTGTACAATTCCTCAGGCATTAAGAGACGCAGTGGTACACTCAAATATGCACAACCTATGCGGTCACCTAACCCCCTGCACACTAATGATTCACTCCTGCCAAAATTCAGGTAGTAGCCATGCAAATCAGCAATCACACTTTCACTCTCTGTCCACTTCTGCATTCATCTTGACAGAACCATGTCCTTATCTAATCTGTATGCCGAAACACAACCCCTATAAACTCACCATGCTGTGAACTACCAGCACTCTACCTATCCAGTCACTGTTCATGCACTTGTACAATGACTCAGGCATTAAGAGACGCAGTGCTACAGTTAAATGTGCACAACCTATGCGGTCCACTAACCCCATGTAGACTACTGATTAATCTCTTTGCTGAAACACAAGCACTTATAAACTCAACCTGCTGTCAACTACCAGCACTCTAACTAGCCAGTCACTGTCCATGCACTTGTACAATGTCTCAGGCATTAGGAGACGCAGTGGTACAGTCAAATGTGCACAAGCTATGCGGTCCCCTAACCCCCTGCAGACTACTGATTCACTCCTGCAACAATGCAGGAAGTAGCCATGCAAGTCAGCAATCACACTGTAACTCTCTGTCCACTCCTGCAATCATCCTGACAGAACCCTGTCCTGATCTAATCTCTGAGTCGAAACACAAGCACTTATAAACTCACCCTGCTGTCAACTAATAGAACTCTAACTATCCAGTCACTCTCCATTCACTTGTACAATGCCTCAGGCATTAAGAGACACAGTGGTACAGTTAAATGAGCACAACCTATGCGGTCCCCTAACCCCCTGCAGACTACTCATTCACTCCTGCAAAAATCAAGGCAGTAGCCATGCAAGTCAGCAATCACACTGTCAATTTCTGTCCACTCCTGCAATCATCGTGCCAGAACCATGTTCTTATCAAATCACTGTGCTGAAACACATGCACTTATAAACTCACCCTGCTGTCAACTACCAGCACTATGACTATACAGTCACTGTCCATGCACTTGTACAAAGCCTTAGGCATTAAGAGACACAGTGGTACAGTCAAATGTGCACAACCTATGCGGTCCCCTAACCCCCTGCAAACTACTGATTCACTCCTGTCAAAATCCAGGTAGTAGCCATGCAGGTCAGCAATCACACTGTCACTCTCTGTCCACTCCTGCAATCATCATGCCAGAACCATGTCCTTATCTAATCACTGTGCTGAAACACAAGCACGTATAAACTCACCCTGCTGTCAACGACCAGCACTCTAACTATACAGTCATTGTCCATGCACTTGTACAATGTCTCAGGCATTAAGAGACACAGTGGTACAGTCAAATGTGTACAACCTATGCGGTCCCCTAACCCCCTGCAGACTATTGATTCACTCCTGCCAAAATCCAGGTAGTAGCCATGCAGGTCAGCAATCACACTGTCACTCTCTGTCCACTCCTGCAATCATCCTGACAGAACCATGTCCTTATCAAATCTGTGTGCCGAACCGCAATCCCTATAAACTCACCCTGCTGTCAACTACCAGCACTCTACCTATCCAGTCACAGTCCATGCACTCGTACAATGACTCAGGCATTAAGACACGCAGTCCTACAGTCAAATGTGCACAACCTATGCGGTCTCCCAACCCCCTGCATTCTACTGATTCACTCCTGCAAAAATCCAGGTAGTAGCCATGCAAGTCAGCAATCACACTGTAACTCTCTGTCCACTCCTGCAATCATCCTGACAGAACCCTGTCCTGATCTAATCACTGAGTCGAAACACAAGCACTTATAAACTCACCCTGCTGTCAACTAATAGCACTCTAACTATCCAGTCACTGTCCATGCACTTGTACAATGCCTCAGGCATTAAGAGACGCAGTGGTAAAGTAAAATATGCACAACCTATGCGGTCCCCTAACCACCTGCAGACTACTGATTCACTCCTGCCAAAATCCAGGTAGTAGCCATGCAAGTCAGCAATCACACTGTCACTCTCTGTTCACTCCTGCAATCACCCTTACAGAACCATGTCCTTATCTAATCTGTGTGCCAAAGCAAAACTCCTATAAACTCCCCCTGCTGTCAACTACCAGCACTCTACCTATCCAGTCACTGTCCATGCACTTGTACAATGCCTCAGGCATTAAGAGACGCAGTGGTAAAGTAAAATATGCACAACCTATGCGGTCCCCCAACCCCATGCAGACTACTGATTCACTCCTGCAAAAATCCAGGAAGTAGCCATGCAAGTCAGCAATCACACTGTCACTCTCTCTCCATTCCTGCTTTCATCCTGAAAGAACCATGTTCTTATGTAATCTCTGTGCTGAAACACAAGTACTTATAAACTCAACCTGCTGTCAACTACCAGCACTCTAACTATCCAGTCACTGTCCATGCACTTGTACAATGCCTCAGGCATTAATTGATGCAGTGGTACAGTAAATGGTGCACAACCTATGCGGTCCCCTAACCCCCTGCAGACTACTGATTCACTCCTGCCAAAATCCAGGTAGTAGCCATGCTAGTCAGCAATCACACTGTCACTCTCTGTCCACTCCTGCAATCACCCAAACAGAACGATGTCCTTATCCAATCTCTGTGCCAAAACACAAGCACTTATAAACTCACCATGCTGTCAACTACCAACACTCTAACTATCCAGTCACTGTCCATGCACTTGTACAATCACTCAGCCATTAAGATGCGCAGTGCTACAGTCAAATGTGCACAATCTATGCAGTCTCCTTACCCCCTGCAGACTACTGATTCACTCCTGTCAAAATCCAGCTGGTAGCCATGCAGGTCAGCAATCACACTGTCACTCTCTGTCCACTCCTGCAATCATCGTGCCAGAACCATGTCCTTATCTAATCACTGTGCTGGAATACAAGCAGATATAAACTCACCATGCTGTCAACTACCAGCACTCTAACTATACAGTCACAATCCATGCACTTGTACAATGCCTCAGGCATTAAGAGACGCAATGATACAGTCAAATGTGCACCACCGATGCGGTCCCCTAAACCACTGCAGACTACTGATTCACTCCTGTCAAAATCCAGGTAGTAGCCATGCAGGTCAGCAATCACACTGACACTCTCTGTCGACTACTGCAATCATCGTGCCAGAACCATGTCCTTATCTAATCACTGTGCTGAAACACAAGCACTTATAAACTCACCCTGCTGTCAACTCCCAGCACCCTAACTATACAGTCACTGTCCACGCACTTGTACAATGTCTCAGGCATTAGGAGACGCAGTGGTACAGTCAAATGTGCACAACCTATGCGGTCCCCTAACACCCTGCAGACTATTGATTCACTCCTGTCAAAATCCAGGTAGTAGCCATGCAGGTCAGCAATCACACTGTCACTCTCTGTCCACTCCTGCAATCACCGAGCCAGAACCATGTCCTTATCTAATAACTGTGCTGAAACACAAGCACTTATAAACGCACCCTGCTGTCAACTACCAGCACTCTAACTATACAGTCACTGTCCATGCAATTGTACAATACCTCAGGCATTAAGAGACTCAGTGGAACAGTCAAATGTGCACAACCTATGCGGTCCCCTAAACCCCTGCAGACTGCTGATTCACTCCTGCCAAAATCCAGGTAGTAGACATGAAAGTCAGCAATCACACTGTCACTCTCTGTCCACTCCTGCAATCATCCTGACAGAACCATGTCCTTATCAAATCTGTGTGCCGAACCGCAATCCCTATAAACTCACCCTGCTGTCAACTACCAGCACTCTACCTATCCAGTCACAGTCCATGCACTCGTACAATGACTCAGGCATTAAGACACGCAGTCCTACAGTCAAATGTGCACAACCTATGCGGTCTCCCAACCCCCTGCATTCTACTGATTCACTCCTGCAAAAATCCAGGTAGTAGCCATGCAAGTCAGCAATCACACTGTAACTCTCTGTCCACTCCTGCAATCATCCTGACAGAACCCTGTCCTGATCAAATCTGTGTGCCGAACCGCAATCCCTATAAACTCACCCTGCTGTCAACTGCTAGCACTCTACCTATCCAGTCACAGTCCATGCACTCGAACAATGACTCAGGCATTAAGACACGCAGTCCTACAGTCAAATGTGCACAACCTATGCGGTCTCCCAACCCCCTGCATTCTACTGATTCACTCCTGTAAAAATCCAGGTAGTAGCCATGCAAGTCAGCAATCACACTGTAACTCTCTGTCCACTCCTGCAATCATCCTGACAGAACCCTGTCCTGATCTAATCACTGAGTCGAAACACAAGCACTTATAAACTCAACCTGCTGTCAACTAATAGCACTCTAACTATCCCGTCACTATCCATGCAACTACACAGTGCCTCAGGCATTAAGAAACGCAGTGGTAGAGTCAAATATGCACAACCTATGCGGTCCCCTAACCACCTGCAGACTACTGATTCACTCCTGCCAAAATCTAGGTAGTAGCCATGCAAGTCAGCAATCACACTGTCACTCTCTGTTCACTCCTGCAATCACCCTTACAGAACCATGTCCTTATCTAATCTGTGTGCCAAAGCAAAACTCCTATAAACTCCCCCTGCTGTCAACTACCAGCACTCTACCTATCCAGTCACTGTCCATGCACTTGTACAATGCCTCAGGCATTAAGAGACGCAGTGGTAAAGTAAAAATGCACAACCTATGCGGTCCCCCAACCCCCTGCAGACTACTGATTCACTCCTGCAAAAATCCAGGAAGTAGCCATGCAAGTCAGCAATCACACTGTCACTCTCTCTCCATTCCTGCTTTCATCCTGAAAGAACCATGTTCTTATCTAATCTCTGTGCTGAAACACAAGTACTTATAAACTCAACCTGCTGTCAACTACCAGCACTCTAACTATCCAGTCACTGTCCATGCACTTGTACAATGCCTCAGGCATTAATTGATGCAGTGGTACAGTAAAAGGTGCACAACCTATGCGGTCCCCTAACCCCCTGCAGACTACTGATTCACTCCTGCCAAATTCCAGGTAGTAGCCATGCTAGTCAGCAATCACACTGTCACTCTCTGTCCACTCCTGCAATCACCCAAACAGAATGATGTCCTTATCCAATCTCTGTGCCAAAACACAAGCACTTATAAACTCACCATGCTGTCAACTACCAACACTCTAACTATCCAGTCACTGTCCATGCACTTGTACAATCACTCAGCCATTAAGACGCGCAGTGCTACAGTCAAATGTGCACAATCTATGCAGTCTCCTTACCCCCTGCAGACTACTGATTCACTCCTGTCAAAATCCAGCTGGTAGCCATGCAGGTCAGCAATCACACTGTCACTCTCTGTCCACTCCTGCAATCATCGTGCCAGAACCATGTCCTTATCTAATCACTGTGCTGGAATACAAGCAGATATAAACTCACCATGCTGTCAACTACCAGCACTCTAACTATACAGTCAGAATCCATGCACTTGTACAATGCCTCAGGCATTAAGAGACGCAATGATACAGTCAAATGTGCACCACCGATGCGGTCCCCTAAACCACTGCATACTACTGATTCACTCCTGTCAAAATCCAGGTAGTAGCCATGCAGGTCAGCAATAACACTGACACTCTCTGTCGACTACTGCAATCATCGTGCCAGAACCATGTCCTTATCTAATCACTGTGCTGAAACACAAGCACTTATAAACTCACCCTGCTGTCAACTACCAGCACCCTAACTATACCGTCACTGTCCACGCACTTGTACAATGTCTCAGGCATTAGGAGACGCAGTGGTACAGTCAAATGTGCACAACCTATGCGGTCCCCTAACTCCCTGTAGACTATTGATTCACTCCTGTCAAAATCCAGGTAGTAGCCATGCAGGTCAGCAATCACACTGTCACTCTCTGTCCACTCCTGCAATCACCGTGCCAGAACCATGTCCTTATCTAATAACTGTGCTGAAACACAAGCACTTATAAACGCACCCTGCTGTCAACTACCAGCACTCTAACTATACAGTCACTGTCCATGCAATTGTACAATGCCTCAGGCATTAAGAGACTCAGTGGAACAGTCAAATGTGCACAACCTATGCGGCCCCCTAAACCCCTGCAGACTGCTGATTCACTCCTGCCAAAATCCAGGTAGTAGACATGAAAGTCAGCAATCACACTGTCACTCTCTGTCCACTCCTGTAATCATCCTGACAGAACCATGTCCTTATCAAATCTGTGTGCCGAACCGCAATCCCTATAAACTCACCCTGCTGTCAACTACCAGCACTCTACCTATCCAGTCACAGTCCATGCACTCGTACAATCACTCAGGCATTAAGACACGCAGTCCTACAGTCAAATGTGCACAACCTATGCGGTCTCCCAACCCCCTGCATTCTACTGATTCACTCCTGCAAAAATCCAGATAGTAGCCATGCAAGTCAGCAATCACACTGTAACTCTCTGTCCACTCCTGCAATCATCCTGACAGAACCCTGTCCTGATCAAATCTGTGTGCCGAACCGCAATCCCTATAAACTCACCCTGCTGTCAACTACTAGCACTCTACCTATCCAGTCACAGTCCATGCACTCGTACAATGACTCAGGCATTAAGACACGCAGTCCTACAGTCAAATGTGCACAACCTATGCGGTCTCCCAACCCCCTGCATTCTACTGATTCACTCCTGCAAAAATCCAGGTAGTAGCCATGCAAGTCAGCAATCACACTGTAACTCTCTGTCCACTCCTGCAATCATCCTGACAGAACCCTGTCCTGATCAAATCTGTGTGCCGAACCGCAATCCCTATAAACTCACCCTGCTGTCAACTACCAGCACTCTACCTATCCAGTCACAGTCCATGCACTCGTACAATGACTCAGGCATTAAGACACGCAGTCCTAAAGTCAAATGTGCACAACCTATGCGGTCTCCCAACCCCCTGCATTCTACTGATTCACTCCTGCAAAAATCCAGGTAGTAGCCATGCAAGTCAGCAATCACACTGTAACTCTCTGTCCACTCCTGCAATCATCCTGACAGAACCCTGTCCTGATCTAATCACTGAGTCGAAACACAAGCACTTATAAACTCAACCTGCTGTCAACTAATAGCACTCTAACTATCCCGTCACTATCCATGCAACTACACAGTGCCTCAGGCATTAAGAAACGCAGTGGTAGAGTCAAATATGCACAACCTATGCGGTCCCCTAACCACCTGCAGACTACTGATTCACTCCTGCCAAAATCCAGGTAGTAGCCATGCAAGTCAGCAATCACACTGTCACTCTCTGTTCACTCCTGCAATCACCCTTACAGAACCATGTCCTTATCTAATCTGTGTGCCAAAGCAAAACTCCTATAAACTCCCCCTGCTGTCAACTACCAGCACTCTACCTATCCAGTCACTGTCCATGCACTTGTACAATGCCTCAGGCATTAAGAGACGCAGTGGTAAAGTAAAATATGCACAACCTATGCGGTCCCCCAACCCCCTGCAGACTACTGATTCACTCCTGCAAAAATCCAGGAAGTAGCCATGCAAGTCAGCAATCACACTGTCACTCTCTCTCCATTCCTGCTTTCATCCTGAAAGAACCATGTTCTTATCTAATCTCTGTGCTGAAACACAAGTACTTATAAACTCAACCTGCTGACAACTACCAGCACTCTAACTATCCAGTCACTGTCCATGCACTTGTACAATGCCTCAGGCATTAATTGATGCAGTGGTACAGTAAAAGGTGCACAACCTATGCGGTCCCCTAACCCCCTGCAGACTACTGATTCACTCCTGCCAAAATCCAGGTAGTAGCCATGCAGGTCAGCAATCACACTGTCACTCTCTGTCCACTCCTGCAATCATCGTGCCAGAACCATGTCCTTATATAATCACTGTGCTGGAATACAAGCAGATATAAACTCACCATGCTGTCAACTACCAGCACTCTAACTATACAGTCACAATCCATGCACTTGTACAATGCCTCAGGCATTAAGAGACCCAATGATACAGTCAAATGTGCACCACCGATGCGGTCCCCTAAACCACTGCAGACTACTGATTCACTCCTGTCAAAATCCAGGTAGTAGCCATGCAGGTCAGCAATCACACTGACACTCTCTGTCGACTACTGCAATCATCGTGCCAGAACCATGTCCTTATCTAATCACTGTGCTGAAACACAAGCACTTATAAACTCACCCTGCTGTCAACTACCAGCACCCTAACTATACCGTCACTGTCCACGCACTTGTACAATGTCTCAGGCATTAGGAGACGCAGTGGTACAGTCAAATGTGCACAACCTATGCGGTCCCCTAACCCCCTGCAGAATATTGATTCACTCCTGTCAAAATCCAGGTAGTAGCCATGCAGGTCAGCAATCACACTGTCACTCTCTGTCCACTCCTGCAATCACCGTGCCAGAACCATGTCCTTATCTAATAACTGTGCTGAAACACAAGCACTTATAAACGCACCCTGCTGTCAACTACCAGCACTCTAACTATACAGTCACTGTCCATGCAATTGTACAATGCCTCAGGCATTAAGAGACTCAGTGGAACAGTCAAATGTGCACAACCTATGCGGCCCCCTAAACCCCTGCAGACTGCTGATTCACTCCTGCCAAAATCCAGGTAGTAGACATGAAAGTCAGCAATCACACTGTCACTCTCTGTCCACTCCTGCAATCATCCTGACAGAACCATGTCCTTATCAAATCTGTGTGCCGAACCGCAATCCCTATAAACTCACCCTGCTGTCAACTACCAGCACTCTACCTATCCAGTCACAGTCCATGCACTCGTACAATGACTCAGGCATTAAGACACGCAGTCCTGCAGTCAAATGTGCACAACCTATGCGGTCTCCCAACCCCCTGCATTCTACTGATTCACTCCTGCAAAAATCCAGGTAGTAGCCATGCAAGTCAGCAATCACACTGTAACTCTCTGTCCACTCCTGCAATCATCCTGACAGAACCCTGTCCTGATCTAATCACTGAGTCGAAACACAAGCACTTATAAACTCACCCTGCTGTCAACTAATAGCACTCTAACTATCCCGTCACTATCCATGCAACTACACAGTGCCTCAGGCATTAAGAAACACAGTGGTAGAGTCAAATATGCACAACCTATGCGGTCCCCTAACCACCTGCAGACTACTGATTCACTCCTGCCAAAATCCAGGTAGTAGCCATGCAAGTCAGCAATCACACTGTCACTCTCTGTTCACTCCTGCAATCACCCTTACAGAACCATGTCCTTATCTAATCTGTGTGCCAAAGCAAAACTCCTATAAACTCCCCCTGCTGTCAACTACCAGCACTCTACCTATCCAGTCACTGTCCATGCACTTGTACAATGCCTCAGGCATTAAGAGACGCAGTGGTAAAGTAAAATATGCACAACCTATGCGGTCCCCCAACCCCCTGCAGACTACTGATTCACTCCTGCAAAAATCCAGGAAGTAGCCATGCAAGTCAGCAATCACACTGTCACTCTCTCTCCATTCCTGCTTTCATCCTGAAAGAACCATGTTCTTATCTAATCTCTGTGCTGAAACACAAGTACTTATAAACTCAACCTGCTGTCAACTACCAGCACTCTAACTATCCAGTCACTATCCATGCACTTGTACAATGCCTCAGGCATTAAGAGATGCAGTGGTACAGTAAAAGGTGCAAAACCTATGTGGTCCCCTAACCCCCTGCAGATTACTGATTCACAACTGCCAAAATCCAGGTAGTAGCCATGCAAGTCAGCAATCACACTGTCACTCTCTGTCCACTCCTGCAATCACCCAAACAGAACGATGTCCTTATCCAATCTCTGTGCCAAAAAACAAGCACTTATAAACTCACCCTGCTGTCAACTACCAACACTCTAACTATCCAGTCACTGTCCATGCACTTGCACAATCACTCAGCCATTAAGACGCGCAGTGCCACAGTCAAATGTGCACAATCTAGGCAGTCTCCTTACCCCCCGCAGACTACTGATTCACTCCTGTCAAAATCCAGCTGGTAGCCATGAAGGTCAGCAATCACACTGTCACTCTCTGTCCACTCCTGCTATCATCGTGCCAGAACCATGTCCTTATCTAATCACTGTGCTGGAATACAGGCAGATATAAACTCACCATGCTGTCAACTACCAGCACTCTAACTATACAGTCACAATCCATGCACTTGTACAATGCCTCAGGCATTAAGAGACGCAATGATACAGTCAAATGTGCACCACCTATGCGGTCCCCTAAACCCCTGCAGACTACTGATTCACTCCTGTCAAAATCCAGGTAGTAGCCATGCAGGTCAGCAATCACACTGTCACTCTCTGTCGACTACTGCAATCATCGTGCCAGAACCATGTCCTTATCTAATCCCTGTGCTGAAACACAAGCACTTATAAACTCACCCTGCTGTCAACTACCAGCACCCTAACTATACCGTCACTGTCCACGCACTTGTACAATGTCTCAGGCATTAGGAGACGCAGTGGTACAGTCAAATGTGCACAACCTATGCGGTCCCCTACCCCCTGCAGACTACTGATTCACTCCTGCAAAATTCCAGGTAGTAGCCATGCAAGTCAGCAATCACACTGTAACTGTCCACTCCTGCAAACTTCCTGACTGAACCATGTCCTTATCTAATCTCTGTGCTGAAACACAAGCATGTATAAATTCACCCTGCTGTCAACTACCAACACTCTAACTATCCAATCACTTTCCATAACCTTGTACAATTCCTCAGGCATTAAGAGACGCAGTGATACAGTCAAATGTGCACAACCTATGTGGTCCCCTAACCCACTGCAGACTACTGATTCACTCCTGCCAAAATCCAGGTAGTAGCCACGCAAGTCAGCAAACATACTGTCACTCTCTGTCCACTCCTGCAATCATCCTGACAGAACCATGTCCTTATCAAATCTGTGTGCCGAAACACAATCCCTATAAACTCACTCTGCTATCAACTACCAGCACTCTACCTATCCAGTTACAGTCCATGCACTCGTACAATGACTCAGGCATTAAGACACGCAGTGGTACAGTCAAATGTGCACAACCTATGTGGTCCCCTAACCCCCTGCAGACTACTGATTCACTCCTGCCAAAATCCAGGTAGTAGCCATGCAAGTCAGCAATCACACCGTCACTCTCTATCCACTCCTGCAATCATCCTCACAGAACCATGTTCTTATCTAACCTCTGTGCTGAAACACAGGCAGTTATAAACTCACCCTGCTGTCAACTACCAGCACCCTAACTATACAGTCACTGTCCATGCACTTGTACAATGTCTCAGGCATTAGGAGACGCAGTGCTACAGTCAAATGTGCACAACCTATGCGGTCCCCTAACCCCTTGCAGACTACTGATTCACTCCCGCAAAAATACAGTTAGTAACCATGCAAGTCAACAATCACACTGTCACTCTCTGTCCAATCCTGCAATCATCCTTACAGAACCATTTCCTTATCTAATCTGTGTGCCGAGACACAACCCCTATAAATTCACCCTGCTGTCAACTACCAGCACTCTACCTATCCAGTCACTGTTCATGCACTTGTACAATCACTCAGGCATTAAGAGACGCAGTGCTACAGTCAAATGTGCACAACCTATGCGGTCCCCTAACCCCCTGCAGACTACTGATTCACTCCTGCAAAAATCCGGGTAGTAGCCATGCAAGTCAGCAATCACACTGTAACTCTCTGTCCACTCCTGCAAACTTCCTGACTGAACCATGTCCTTATCTAATCTCTGTGCTGAAACACAAGCATGTATAAACTCACCCTGCTGTCAACTTCCAACACTCTAACTATCCAGTCACTTTCCATGAACTTGTACAATGCCTCAGGCATTAAGAGACGCAGTGCTACAGTCAAATGTGCACAATCTATGCCTTCTCCTCACCCCCTGCAGACTACTGATTACTCCTGTCAAAATCCAGGTAGTAGCCATGCAGGTCAGCAATCACACTGTCACTCTCTGTCCACTCCTGCAATCATCGTGCCATAACCATGTCCTTATCTAATCACTGTGCTGGAAAACAAGCAAATATAAATTCATCATGCAGTCAACTACCAGCACTCTAACTATACAGTCACAATCCATGCACTTGTACAATGCCTCAGGCATTAAGAGAAGCAATGATACAGTCAAATGTGCACCACCTATGCGGTCCCCTAACCCCCTGCAGACTACTGATTGACTCCTGTCAAAATCCAGGTAGTAGCCATGCAGGTCAGCAATCACACTGTCACTCTCTGTCCACTACTGCAATCATCATGCCAGAACCATGTCCTTATCTAATCACTGTGCTGAAACAACAAGCACTTATAAACACACCCTGCTGTCAACTACCAGCACCCTAACTATACAGTCACTGTCCACACACGTGTACAATGTCTCAGGCATTAGGAGACGCAGTGGTACAGTCAAATGTGCACAAGCTATGCGGTCCCCTAACCCCCTGCAGAGTACTGATTCACTCCTGCAAAAATACAGGTTGTAACCATGCAAGTCAGCAATCACACTGTCACTCTCTGTCCACTCCTGCAACCATCCTGACAGAACCATTTCCTTATCTAATCTGTGTGCCGAAACACAACCCCTATAAACTCACCATGCTGTGAACTACCAGCACTCTACCTATCCAGTCACTGTTCATGCACTTGTACAATGACTCAGGCATTAAGAGACGCAGTGCTACAGTTAAATGTGCAAAACCTATGCGGTCCCCTAACCCCCTGCAGACTACTGATTCACTCCTGCAAAAATCCGGGTAGTAGCCATGCAAGTCAGCAATCACACTGTAACTCTCTGTCCACTCCTGCAAACTTCCTGACTGAACCATGTCCTTATCTAATCTCTGTGCTGAAACACAAGCATGTATAAACTCACCCTGCTGTCAACTTCCAACACTCTAACTATCCAGTCACTTTCCATGAACTTGTACAATGCCTCAGGCATTAAGAGACGCAGTGGTGCAGTCAAATGTGCAAAACCTATGTGGTCCCCTAACCACCTGCAGACTACTGATTCACTCCTGCCAAAATCCAGGGAGTAGCCATGCAAGTCAGCAAACATACTGTCACTCTCTGTCCACTCCTGCAATAATCCTGACAGAAACATGTCCTTATCAAATCTGTGTGCCGAAACACAATCCCTATAAACTCACCCTGCTATCAACTACCAGCAATCTACCTATCCAGTCACAGTCCATGGGCTCGTACAATCACTCAGCCATTAAGACGCGCAGTGCTACAGTCAAATGTGCACAATCTATGCAGTCTCCTCACCCTCTGCAGACTACTGATTACTCCTGTCAAAATCCAGGTAGTAGCCATGCAGGTCAGCAATCACACTGTCACTCTCTGTCCACTCCTTCAATCATCGTGCCATAACCATGTCCTTATCTAATCACTGTGCTGGAATAAAAGCAATTATAAATTCATCATGCAGTCAACTACCAGCACTCTAACTATACAGTCACAATCCATGCACTTGTACAATGCCTCAGGCATTAAGAGAAGCAATGATACAGTCAAATGTGCACCACCTATGCGGTCCCCTAACCCCCTGCAGACTACTGATTGACTCCTGTCAAAATCCAGGTAGTAGCCATGCAGGTCAGCAATCACACTCTCACTCTCTGTCCACTACTGCAATCATCGTGCCAGAACCATGTCCTTATCTAATCACTGTGCTGAAACAACAAGCACTTATAAACACACCCTGCTGTCAACTACCAGCACCCTAACTATACAGTCACTGTCCACACACGTGTACAATGTCTCAGGCATTAGGAGACGCAGTGGTACAGTCAAATGTGCACAAGCTATGCGGTCCCCTAACCCCCTGCAGACTACTGATTCACTCCTGCAAAAATACAGGTAGTAACCATGCAAGTCAGCAATCACACTGTCACTCTCTGTCCACTCCTGCAACCATCCTGAAAGAACCATTTCCTTATCTAATCTGTGTGCCGAAACACAACCCCTATAAACTCACCATGCTGTGAACTACCAGCACTCTACCTATCCAGTCACTGTTCATGCACTTGTACAATGACTCAGGCATTAAGAGACGCAGTGCTACAGTTAAATGTGCACAACCTATGTGGTCTACTAACCCCATGAAGACTACTGATTCACTCCTGCAAAAATCCAGGTAGTAGTCATGCAAGTCAGCAATCACACTGTAACTCTCTGTCCACTCCTGCAAACTTCCTGACTGAACCATGTCCTTTTCTAATCTCTGTACTGAAACACAAGCACGTGTAAACTCACCCTGCTGTCAACTACCAACATTCTAACTAACCAGTCACTTTTCATGAACTTGTACAATGCCTCATGCATTAAGATACGCAGTGGTACAGTTTAATGTGGACAACCTATGTGGTTCCCAAACCACCTGCAGACTACTGATTCACTCCTGCCAAAATCCAGGTAGTAGCCATGCAAGTCAGCAAACATACTGTCACTCTCTGTCCACTCCTGCAATCATCCTGACCGAACCATGTCCTTATCAAATCTGTGTGCCGAAACACAATCCCTATAAACTCACCCTGCTATCAACTACCATCACTCTACCTATCCAGTCAGCGTCCATGCACTTGTACAATGACTCAGGCATTAAGACACGCAGTGGTACAGTCAAATGTGCACAACCTATGCAGTCCCCTAACCCCCTGCAGACTACTGATTCACTCCTGCAAAAATCCAGGTAGTAGTCATGCAAGTTAGCTATCACACTGTAACTCTCTGTACACTCCTGCAATCATCCTGACAGAATCATGTCCTTATCTAATCACTCTGATAAAACACAAGCACTTATAAACTCACTCTGCTGTCAACTACTAGCACTCTAACTATCCAGTCACTGTACATGCACTTATATAATGCCTCAGGCATTAAGAGACGAAGTGGTACAGTCAAATATGAACAACCTATGCGGTCCCCTAAACCCCTGCAGACTACTGATTCACTACTGCCAAAATCCAGGTAGTAGCCATGCAAGTCAGCAATCACACTGTCACTCTCTGTCCACTCCTACAATTATCCTGAGTGAACCGTGTCCTTATTTAATATCTGTGCCAAAACACAAGCACTGATAAACGAACCCTGCTGTCAACTACCAGCACCCTAACTATCCAGTCACTGTCCATGCACTTGTACAATGGCTCAGGCATTAAGAGACACAGTGGTAACGTCAAATGTGCACAACTTATGCAGTCCCCTAACCCCCTGCTGACTACTGATTCACTCCTGCCAAAATCCAGGTAGTAGCCATGCTAGTCAGCAATCACACTGTCACTCTCTGTCCACTCCTGCAATCATCGTGCCAAAACCATGTCCTTACCTAATCACTGTGCTGAAGCACGAGCACTTATAAACTCACCCTGCTGTCAACTACCAGCACTCTAACTATACAGTCACTGTCCATGCACTTGTACAATGACTCAGGCATTTAGAGATGCAGTGGTACAGTAAAAGGTGCACAACCTATGCTGTCCCCTAGCCCCCTACAGACTACTGATTCACTCCTGCCAAAATTCAGATAGTAGCCATGCAAGACAGCAATTACACTGTCACTCTCTGTCTACTCCTGCAATCACCCTGACAGAACCATGTCCTTATCGAATCTGTGTGCCGAAACAAAACTCCTATAAACTCCCCCTGCTGTCAACTACTAGCACTCTACCTATCCAGTCACTCTCCATGCACTTGTACAATACCTCAGGCATTAGGAGACTCAGTGGTACAGTCAAATGTGCACATCCTATGCAGTCCCCTAACCCCCTGCACACTACTGATTCACTCCTACAAAAATCCAGGTAGTAGCAATGCAAGACAGCAATCACACTGTCACTCTCTGTTCACTCCTGCAATCACCCTGACAGAACCATGTCCTTATCTAATCTGTGTGCCGAAGCAAAACTCCTATAAACTCCCCCTGCTGTCAACTACCAGCACTCTACCTATCCAGTCACTCTCCATGCACTTGTACAATACCTCAGGCATTAGGAGATTCAGTGCTACAGTCAAATATGCACAACCTATGCGGTCCCCTAACCCCCTACAGACTACTGATTCACTCCTGCAAAATTCCAGGTAGTAGCCATGCAAGTCAGCAATCACACTGTAACTGTCCACTCCTGCAAACTTCCTGACTGAACCATGTCCTTATCTAATCTCTGTGCTGAAACACAAGCACGTATAAATTCACCCTGCTGTCAACTACCAACACTCTAACTATCCAATCACTTTCCATAACCTTGTACAATTCCTCAGGCATTAAGAGACGCAGTGGTACAGTCAAATGTGCACAACCTATGTGGTCCCCTAACCCACTGCAGACTACTGATTCACTCCTGCCAATATCCAGGTAGTAGCCACGCAAGTCAGCAAACATACTGTCACTCTCTGTCCACTCCTGCAATCATCCTGACAGAACCATGTCCTTATCAAATCTGTGTGCCGAAACACAATCCCTATAAACTCACTCTGCTATCAACTACCAGAACTCTACCTATCCAGTTACAGTCCATGCACTCGTACAATGACTCAGGCATTAAGACACGCAGTGGTACAGTCAAATGTGCACAACCTATGTGGTCCCCTAACCCCCTGCAGACTACTGATTCACTCCTGCAAAAATCCAGGTAGTAGCCATGCAAGTCAGCAATCACACCGTCACTCTCTATCCACTCCTGCAATCATCCTCACAGAACCATGTTCTTATCTAACCTCTGTGCTGAAACACAGGCAGTTATAAACTCACCCTGCTGTCAACTACCAGCACCCTAACTATACAGTCACTGTCCATGCACTTGTACAATGTCTCAGGCATTAGGAGACGCAGTGGTACAGTCAAATGTGCACAACCTATGCGGTCCCCTAACCCCTTGCAGACTACTGATTCACTCCCGCAAAAATACAGTTAGTAACCATGCAAGTCAACAATCAGACTGTCACTCTCTGTCCAATCCTGCAATCATCCTTACAGAACCATTTCCTTATCTAATCTGTGTGCCGAGACACAACCCCTATAAATTCACCCTGCTGTCAACTACCAGCACTCTACCTATCCAGTCACTGTTCATGCACTTGTACAATCACTCAGGCATTAAGAGACGCAGTGCTACAGTCAAATGTGCACAACCTATGCGGTCCCCTAACCCCCTGCAGACTACTGATTCACTCCTGCAAAAATCCGGGTAATAGCCATGCAAGTCAGCAATCACACTGTAACTCTCTGTCCACTACTGCAAACTTCCTGACTGAACCATGTCCTTATCTAATCTCTGTGCTGAAACACAAGCACGTATAAACTCACCCTGCTGTCAACTTCCAACACTCTAACTATCCAGTCTCTTTCCATGAACTTGTACAATGCCTCAGGCATTAAGAGACGCAGTGGTACAGTCAAATGTGCAAAACCTATGTGGTCCCCTAACCACCTGCAGACTACTGATTCACTCCTGCCAAAATCCAGGGAGTAGCCATGCAAGTCAGCAAACATACTGTCACTCTCTGTCCACTCCTGCAATCATCCTGACAGAAACATGTTCTTATCAAATCTGTGTGCCGAAACACAATCCCTATAAACTCACCCTGCTATCAACTACCAGCAATCTACCTATCCAGTCACAGTCCATGGGCTCGTACAATCACTCATCCATTAAGACGCGCAGTGCTACAGTCAAATGTGCACAATCTATGCAGTCTCCTCACCCCCTGCAGACTACTGATTCACTCCTGTCAAAATCCAGGTAGTAGCCATGCAGGTCAGCAATCACACTGTCACTCTCTGTCCACTCCTGCAATCATCGTGCCAGAACCATGTCCTTATCTAATCACTGTGCTGGAATACAAGCAAATATAAACTCATCATGCAGTCAACTACCAGCACTCTAACTATACAGTCACAATCCATGCACTTGTACAATGCCTCAGGCATTAAGAGAAGCAATGATACAGTCAAATGTGCACCACCTATGCGGTCCCCTAACCCCCTGCAGACTACTGATTCACTCCTGTCAAAATCCAGGTAGTAGCCATGCAGGTCAGCAATCACACTGTCGCTCTCTGTCCACTACTGCAATCATTGTGCCAGAACCATGTCCTTATCTAATCACTGTGCTGAAACAACAAGCACTTATAAACACACCCTGCTGTCAACTACCAGCACCCTAACTATACAGTCACTGTCCACACACGTGTACAATGTCTCAGGCATTAGGAGACGCAGTGGTACAGTCAAATGTGCACAAGCTATGCGGTCCCCTAACCCCCTGCAGACTACTGATTCACTCCTGCAAAAATACAGGTAGTAACCATGCAAGTCAGCAATCACACTGTAACTCTCTGTCCACTCCTGCAAACTTCCTGACTGAACCATGTCCTTTTCTAATCTCTGTACTGAAACACAAGCACGTGTAAACTCACCCTGCTGTCAACTACCAACATTCTAACTAACCAGTCACTTTTCATGAACTTGTACAATGCCTCATGCATTAAGAGACGCAGTGGTACAGTCAAATGTGCACAACCTATGTGGTCCCCTAACCACCTGCAGACTACTGATTCACTCCTGCCAAAATCCAGGTAGTAGCCATGCAAGTCAGCAAACATACTGTCACTCTCTGTCCACTCCTGCAATCATCCTGACAGAACCATGTCCTTATCAAATCTGTGTGCCGAAACACAATCCCTATAAACTCACCCTGCTATCAACTACCAGCACTCTACCTATCCAGTCAGCGTCCATGCACTCGTACAATGACTCAGGCATTAAGACACGCAGTGGTACAGTCAAATGTGCACAACCTATGCGGTCCCCTAACCCCCTGCAGACTACTGATTCACTCCTGCCAAAATCCAGGTAGCAGCCATGTAAGTCAGCAATCACAGTCACTCTCTGTCCACTCCTGCAATCATCCTGACAAAACGATGTCCTTATCTAATCTCTGTGCCGAAGAACAAGCACTTATAAACTCACCCTGCTGTCAACTACCAACACTCTAACTATCCCGTCACTGTCCATACACTTGTACAAACACTCGGCCATTAAGACGTGCAGTGCTACAGTCAAATGTGCACAATCTATGCGGTCCCCTAACCCCCTAACCCCCTGCAGAATGCTGATTCACTCCTGCCAAAATCCAGGTAGTAGCAATGCAAGTCAGCAATCACACTGTCACTCTCTGTCCACTCCTGCAATCATCCTGACAGAACCATGTCCTTATCAAATCTTTGTGCCGAAACACAATCCCTATGAACTCACCCTGCTGTCAACTACCAGCATTCTACCTATCCAGTTACAGTCCATGCACTCGTACAATGACTCAGGCATTAGGACATGCAGTGCTACAGTCAAATGTGATCAACCTATGCGGTCCCCTAACCCCCTGCAAACTGCTGATTCACTCCTGCAAAAATCCAGGTAGTAGCCATGCAAGTCAGCAATCACACTGTAACTCTCTGTCCACTTCTGCAATCATCCTGACAGAACCTTGTCCTGATCTAATCTCTGAGTCGAAACACAAGTACTTATAAACTCACCCTGCTGTCAACTACCAGCACTCTAACTATCCTGTCACTTTCCAAGCACTTGTACAATTCCTCAGGCATTAAGAGACGCAGTGGTACACTCAAATATGCACAACCTATGCGGTCACCTAACCCCCTGCACACTCATGATTCACTCCTGCCAAAATTCAGGTAGTAGCCATGCAAGTCAGCAATCACACTTTCACTCTCTGTCCACTTCTGCATTCATCTTGACAGAACCATGTCCTTATCTAATCTGTGTGCCGAAACACAACCCCTATAAACTCACCATGCTGTGAACTACCAGCACTCTACCTATCCAGTCACTGTTCATGCACTTGTACAATGACTCAGGCATTAAGAGACGCAGTGCTACAGTTAAATGTGCACAACCTATGCGGTCCACTAACCCCATGTAGACTACTGATTATTCTCTTTGCTGAAACACAAGCACTTATAAACTCAACCTGCTGTCAACTACCAGCACTCTAACTAGCCAGTCACTGTCCATGCACTTGTACAATGTCTCAGGCATTAGGAGACGCAGTGGTACAGTCAAATGTGCACAAGCTATGCGGTCCCCTAACCCCCTGCAGACTACTGATTCACTCCTGCAACAATGCAGGAAGCAGCCATGCAAGTCAGCAATCACACTGTAACTCTCTGTCCACTCCTGCAATCATCCTGACAGAACCCTGTCCTGATCTAATCTCTGAGTCGAAACACAAGCACTTATAAACTCACCCTGCTGTCAACTAATAGAACTCTAACTATCCAGTCACTCTCCATGCACTTGTACAATGCCTCAGGCATTAAGAGACACAGTGGTACAGTTAAATGAGCACAACCTATGCAGTCCCCTAACCCCCTGCAGACTACTCATTCACTCCTGCAAAAATCAAGGCAGTAGCCATGCAAGTCAGCAATCACACTGTCAATTTCTGTCCACTCCTGCAATCATCGTGCCAGAACCATGTTCTTATCAAATCACTGTGCTGAAACACATGCACTTATAAACTCACCCTGCTGTCAACTACCAGCACTCTGACTATACAGTCACTGTACAAAGCCTTAGGCATTAAGAGACGCAGTGGTACAGTCAAATGTGCACAACCTATGCGGTCCCCTAACCCCCTGCAGACTACTGATTCACTCCTGCAAAAATCCAGGTAGTAGCCATGAAAGTCAGCAATCGTACTTTCCCTCTCTGTCCACTCCTGCAATCATCCTGACAGAACCCTGTCCTGATCTAATCTCTGTGCTGAAACACAAGCACGTATAAACTAACCCTGCTGTCAACGACCAGCACTCTAACTATACAGTCATTGTCCATGCACTTGTACAATGTCTCGGGCATTAAGAGACACAGTGGTACAGTCAAATGTGTACAACCTATGCGGTCCCCTAACCCCCTGCAGACTATTGATTCACTCCTGTCAAACTCCAGGTAGTAGCCATGCAGGTCAGCAATCACACTGTCACTCTCTGTCCACTCCTGCAATCACCGTGCCAGAACCATGTCCTTATCTAATAACTGTGCTGAAACACAAGCACTTATAAACGCACCCTGCTGTCAAGTAACAGCACTCTATCTATACAGTCACTGTCCATGCAATTGTACAATGCCTCAGGCATTAAGAGACTCAGTGGAACAGTCAAATGAGCACAGCCTATGCGGCCCCCTTAACCCCTGCAGACTGCTGATTCACTCCTGCCAAAATCCAGGTAGTAGACATGAAAGTCAGCAATCACACTGTCACTCTCTGTCCACTTCTGCAATCATCCTGACAGTACCATGTCCTTATCAAATATGTGTGCCGAACCGCAATCTCTATGAACTCACCCTGCTGTCAACTACCAGCACTCTACCTATCCAGTCGCAGTCCATGCACTCGTACAATGACTCAGGCATTAAGACACGCAGTCCTACAGTCAAATGTGCACAACCTATGCGGTCCCCCAACCCCCTGCATTCTACTGATTCACTCCTGAAAAATCCAGGTAGTAGCCATGCAAGTCAGCAATCACACTGTAACTATCTGTCCACTCCTGCAATCATCCTGACAGAACCCTGTCCTGATCTAATCACTGAGTCGAAACACAAGCACTTATAAACTCACCCTGCTGTCAACTAATAGCACTCTAACTATCCCGTCACTATACATGCAACTACACAGTGCCTCAGGCATTAAAAAACGCAGTGGTAGAGTCAAATATGCACAACCTATGCGGTCCCCTAACCACCTGCAGACTACTGATTCACTCCTGCCAAAATCCAGGTAGTAGCCATGCAAGTCAGCAATCACACTGTCACTCTCTGTTCACTCCTGCAATCACCCTTACAGAACCATGTCCTTATCTAATCTGTGTGCCAAAGCAAAACTCCTATAAACTCCCCCTGCTGTCAACTACCACCACTCTACCTATCCAGTCACTGTCCATGCAATTGTACAATGCCTCAGGCATTAAGAGACGCAGTGGTAAAGTAAAATATGCACAACCTATGCGGTCCCCAAACCCCCTGCAGACTACTGATTCACTCCTGCAAAAATCCAGGAAGTAGCCATGCAAGTCAGCAATCACACTGTCACTCTCTCTCCATTCCTGCTTTCATCCTGAAAGAACCATGTTCTTATCTAATCTCTGTGCTGAAACACAAGTACTTATAAACTCAACCTGCTGTCAACTACCAGCACTCTAACTATCCAGTCACTGTCCATGCACTTGTACAATGCCTCAGGCATTAATTGATGCAGTGGTACAGTAAAAGGTGCACAACCTATGCGGTCCCCTAACCCCCTGCAGACTACTGATTCACTCCTGCCAAAATCCAGGTAGTAGCCATGCTAGTCAGCAATCACACTGTCACTCTCTGTCCACTCCTGCAATCACCCAAACAGAACAATGTCCTTATCCAATCTCTGTGCCAAAACACAAGCACTTATAAACTCACCATGCTGTCAACTACCAACACTCTAACTATCCAGTCACTGTCCATGCACTTGTACAATCACTCAGCCATTAAGACGCGCAGTGCTACAGTCAAATGTGCACAATCTATGCAGTCTCCTTACCCCCTGCAGACTACTGATTCACTCCTGTCAAAATACAGCTGGTAGCCATGCAGGTCAGCAATCACACTGTCACTCTCTGTCCACTCCTGCAATCATCGTGCCAGAACCATGTCCTTATCTAATCACTGTGCTGGAATACAAGCAGATATAAACTCACCATGCTGTCAACTACCAGCACTCTAACTATACAGTCACAATCCATGCACTTGTACAATGCCTCAGGCATTAAGAGACGCAATGATACAGTCAAATGTGCACCACCGATGCGGTCCCCTAAACCACTGCAGACTACTGATTCACTCCTGTCAAAATCCAGGTAGTAGCCATGCAGGTCAGCAATCACACTGACACTCTCTGTCGACTACTGCAATCATCGTGCCAGAACCATGTCCTTATCTAATCACTGTGCTGAAACACAAGCACTTATAAACTCACCCTGCTGTCAACTACCAGCACCCTAACTATACCGTCACTGTCCACGCACTTGTACAATGTCTCAGGCATTAGGAGACGCAGTGGTACAGTCAAATGTGCACAACCTATGCGGTCCCCTAACCCCCTGCAGACTATTGATTCACTCCTGTCAAAACCCAGGTAGTAGCCATGCAGGTCAGCAATCACACTGTCACTCTCTGTCCACTCCTGCAATCACCGTGCCAGAACCATGTCCTTATCTAATAACTGTGCTGAAACACAAGCACTTATAAACGCACCCTGCTGTCAACTACCAGCACTCTGACTATACAGTCACTGTCCATGCAATTGTACAATGCCTCAGGCATTAAGAGACTCAGTGGAACAGTCAAATGTGCACAACCTATGCGGCCCCCTAAACCCCTGCAGACTGCTGATTCACTCCTGCCAAAATCCAGGTAGTAGACATGAAAGTCAGCAATCACACTGTCACTCTCTGTCCACTCCTGCAATCATCCTGACAGAACCATGTCCTTATCAAATCTGTGTGCCGAACCGCAATCCCTATAAACTCACCCTGCTGTCAACTACCAGCACTCTACCTATCCAGTCACAGTCCATGCACTCGTACAATGACTCAGGCATTAAGACACGCAGTCCTACAGTCAAATGTGCACAACCTATGCGGTCTCCCAACCCCCTGCATTCTACTGATTCACTCCTGCAAAAATCCAGGTAGTAGCCATGCAAGTCAGCAATCACACTGTACCTCTCTGTCCACTCCTGCAATCATCCTGACAGAACCCTGTCCTGATCTAATCACTGAGTCGAAACACAAGCACTTATAAACTCACCCTGCTGTCAACTAATAGCACTCTAACTATCCCGTCACTATCCATGCAACTACACAGTGCCTCAGGCATTAAGAAACGCAGTGGTAGAGTCAAATATGCACAACCTATGCGGTCCCCTAACCACCTGCAGACTACTGATTCACTCCTGCCAAAATCCAGGTAGTAGCCATGCAAGTCAGCAATCACACTGTCACTCTCTGTTCACTCCTGCATTCACCCTTACAGAACCATGTCCTTATCTAATCTGTGTGCCAAAGCAAAACTCCTATAAACTCCCCCTGCTGTCAACTACCAGCACTCTACCTATCCAGTCACTGTCCATGCACTTGTACAATGCCTCAGGCATTAAGAGACGCAGTGGTAAAGTAAAATATGCACAACCTATGCGGTCCCCAAACCCCCTTCAGACTACTGATTCACTCCTGCAAAAATCCAGGAAGTAGCCATGCAAGTCAGCAATCACACTGTCACTCTCTCTCCATTCCTGCTTTCATCCTGAAAGAACCATGTTCTTATCTAATCTCTGTGCTGAAACACAAGTACTTATAAACTCAACCTGCTGTCAACTACCAGCACTCTAACTATCCAGTCACTATCCATGCACTTGTACAATGCCTCAGGCATTAAGAGATGCAGTGGTACAGTAAAAGGTGCAAAACCTATGCGGTCCCCTAACCCCCTGCAGATTACTGATTAACAACTGCCAAAATCCAGGTAGTAGCCATGCAAGTCAGCAATCACACTGTCACTCTCTGTCCACTCCTGCAATCACCCAAACAGAACGATGTCCTTATCCAATCTCTGTGCCAAAACACAAGCACTTATAAACTCACCCTGCTGTCAACTACAAACACTCTAACTATCCAGTCACTGTCCATGCACTTGCACAATCACTCAGCCATTAAGACGCGCAGTGCCACAGTCAAATGTGCACAATCTAGGCAGTCTCCTTACCCCCCGCAGACTACTGATTCACTCCTGTCAAAATCCAGATGGTAGCCATGAAGGTCAGCAATCACACTGTCACTCTCTGTCCACTCCTGCAATCATCGTGCCAGAACCATGTCCTTATCTAATCACTGTGCTGGAATACAAGCAGATATAAACTCACCATGCTGTCAACTACCAGCACTCTAACTATACAGTCACAATCCATGCACTTGTACAATGCCTCAGGCATTAAGAGACGCAATGATACAGTCAAATGTGCACCACCTATGCGGTCCCCTAAACCACTGCAGACTACTGATTCACTCCTGTCAAAATCCAGTTAGTAGCCATGCAGGTCAGCAATCACACTGTCACTCTCTGTCGACTACTGCAATCATCGTGCCAGAACCATGTCCTTATCTAATCCCTGTGCTGAAACACAAGCACTTATAAACTCACCCTGCTGTCAACTACCAGCACCCTAACTATACCGTCACTGTCCACGCACTTGTACAATGTCTCAGGCATTAGGAGACGCAGTGGTACAGTCAAATGTGCACAACCTATGCGGCCCCCTACCCCCTGCAGACTACTGATTCACTCCTGCAAAATTCCAGGTAGTAGCCATGCAAGTCAGCAATCACACTGTAACTGTCCACTCCTGCAAACTTCCTGACTGAACCATGTCCTTATCTAATCTCTGTGCTGAAACACAAGCACGTATAAATTCACCCTGCTGTCAACTACCAACACTGTAACTATCCAATCACTTTCCATAACCTTGTACAATTCCTCAGGCATTAAGAGACGCAGTGGTACAGTCAAATGTGCACAACCTATGTGGTCCCCTAACCCACTGTAGACTACTGATTCACTCCTGCCAAAATCCAGGTAGTAGCCACGCAAGTCAGCAAACATACTGTCACTCTCTGTCCACTCCTGCAATCATCCTGACAGAACCATGTCCTTATCAAATCTGTGTGCCGAAACACAATCCCTATAAACTCACTCTGCTATCAACTACCAGCACTCTACCTATCCAGTTACAGTCCATGCACTCGTACAATGACTCAGGCATTAAGACACGCAGTGGTACAGTCAAATGTGCACAACCTATGTGGTCCCCTAACCCCCTGCAGACTACTGATTCACTCCTGCAAAAATCCAGGTAGTAGCTATGCAAGTCAGCAATCACACCGTCACTCTCTATCCACTCCTGCAATCATCCTCACAGAACCATGTTCTTATCTAACCTCTGTGCTGAAACACAGGCAGTTATAAACTCACCCTGCTGTCAACTACCAGCACCCTAACTATACAGTCACTGTCCATGCAATTGTACAATGTCTCAGGCATTATGAGACGCAGTGGTACAGTCAAATGTGCACAACCTATGCGGTCCCCTAACCCCTTGCAGACTACTGATTCAATCCCGCAAAAATACAGTTAGTAACCATGCAAGTCAACAATCACACTGTCACTCTCTGTCCAATCCTGCAATCATCCTTACAGAACCATTTCCTTATCTAATCTGTGTGCCGAGACACAACCCCTATAAATTCACCCTGCTGTCAACTACCAGCACTCTACCTATCCAGTCACTGTTCCTGCACTTGTACAATCACTCAGGCATTAAGAGACGCAGTGCTACAGTCAAATGTGCACAACCTATGCGGTCCCCTAACTCCTGCCAAAATCCAGGTAGTAGCCATGCAAGTCAGCAAACATACTGTCACTCTCTGTCCACTCCTGCAATCATCCTGACCGAACTATGTCCTTATCAAATCTGTGTGCCGAAACACAATCCCTATAAACTCACCCTGCTATCAACTACCAGCACTCTACCTATCCAGTCAGCGTCCATGCACTCGTACAATGACTCAGGCATTAAGACACGCAGTGGTACAGTCAAATGTGCACAACCTATGCGGTCCCCTAACCCCCTGCAGACTACTGATTCACTCCTGCAAAAATCCAGGTAGTAGTCATGCAAGTTAGCTATCACACTGTAACTCTCTGTACACTCCTGCAATCATCCTGACAGAACCATGTCCTTATCTAATCACTCTGACAAAACACAAGCACTTATAAACTCACTCTGCTGTCAACTACTAGCACTCTAACTATCCAGTCACTGTACATGCACTTATATAATGCCTCAGGCATTAAGAGAAGAAGTGGTACAGTCAAATATGAACAACCTATGCGGTCCCCTAACCCCCTGCAGACTACTGATTCACTCCTGCAAAAATCCAGGTAGTAGTCATGCAAGTTAGCTATCACACTGTAACTCTCTGTACACTCCTGCAATCATCCTGACAGAACCATGTCCTTATCTAATCACTCTGACAAAACACAAGCACTTATAAACAAACCCTGCTGTCAACTACCAGCACCCTAACTATCCAGTCACTGTCCATGCACTTGTACAATGGCTCAGGCATTAAGAGACACAGTGGTACAGTCAAATGTGCACAACCTATGCAGTCCCCTAACCCCCTGCTGACTACTGATTCACTCCTGCCAAAATCCAGGTAGTAGCCATGCTAGTCAGCAATCACACTGTCACTCTCCGTCCACTCCTGCAATCATCGTGCCAAAACCATGTCCTTACCTAATCACTGTGCTGAAGCACAAGCACTTATAAACTCACCCTGCTGTCAACTACCAGCACTCTAACTATACAGTCACTGTCCATGCACTTGTACAATGACTCAGGCATTTAGAGATGCAGTGGTACAGTAAAAGGTGCACAACCTATGCTGTCCCCTAGCCCCCTACAGACTACTGATTCACTCCTGCCAAAATTCAGATAGTAGCCATGCAAGACAGCAATTACACTGTCACTCTCTGTCTACTCCTGTAATCACCCTGACAGAACCATGTCCTTATCGAATCTGTGTGCCGAAACAAAACTCCTATAAACTCCCCCTGCTGTCAACTACTAGCATTCTACCTATCCAGTCACTCTCCATGCACTTGTACAATACCTCAGGCATTAGGAGACTCAGTGGTACAGTCAAATGTGCACATCCTATGCAGTCCCCTAACCCCCTGCACACTACTGATTCACTCCTACAAAAATCCAGGTAGTAGCAATGCAAGACAGCAATCACACTGTCACTCTCTGTTCACTCCTGCAATCACCCTGACAGAACCATGTCCTTATCTAATCTGTGTGCCGAAGCAAAACTCCTATAAACTCCCCCTGCTGTCAACTACCAGCACTCTACCTATCCAGTCACTCTCCATGCACTTGTACAATACCTCAGGCATTAGGAGACTCAGTGCTACAGTCAAATATGCACAACCTATGCGGTCCCCTAACCCCCTGCAGACTACTGATTCACTCCTGCAAAATTCCAGGTAGTAGCCATGCAAGTCAGCAATCACACTGTAACTCTCCACTCCTGCAAACTTCCTGACTGAACCATGTCCTTATCTAATCTCTGTGCTGAAACACAAGCACGTATAAATTCACACTGCTGTCAATTACCAACACTCTAACTATCCAATCACTTTCCATAACCTTGTACAATTCCTCAGGCATTAAGAGACGCAGTGGTACAGTCAAATGTGCACAACCTATGTGGTCCCCTAACCCACTGCAAACTACTGATTTACTCCTGCCAAAATCCAGGTAGTAGCCACGCAAGTCAGCAAACATACTGTCACTCTCTGTCCACTCCTACAATCATCCTGACAGAACCATGTCCTTATCAAATCTGTGTGCCGAAACACAATCCCTATAAACTCACTCTGCTATCAACTACCAGAACTCTACCTATCCAGTTACAGTCCATGCACTCGTACAATGACTCAGGCATTAAGACACGCAGTGGTACAGTCAAATGTGCACAACCTATGTGGTCCCCTAACCCCCTGCAGACTACTGATTCACTCCTGCAAAAATCCAGGTAGTAGCCATGCAAGTCAGCAATCACACCGTCACTCTCTATCCACTCCTGCAATCATCCTCACAGAACCATGTTCTTATCTAACCTCTGTGCTGAAACACAGGCAGTTATAAACTCACCCTGCTGTCAACTACCAGCACCCTAACTATACAGTCACTGTCCATGCACTTGTACAATGTCTCAGGCATTAGGAGACGCAGTGGTACAGTCAAATGTGCACAACCTATGCGGTCCCCTAACCCCTTGCAGACTACTGATTCACTCCCGCCAAAATACAGTTAGTAACCATGCAAGTCAACAATCACACTGTCACTCTCTGTCCAATCCTGCAATCATCCTTACAGAACCATTTCCTTATCGAATCTGTGTGCCGAGACACACCCCCTATAAATTCACCCTGCTGTCAACTGCCAGCACTCTACCTATCCAGTCACTGTTCCTGCACTTGTACAATCACTCAGGCATTAAGAGACGCAGTGCTACAGTCAAATGTGCACAACCTATGCGGTCCCCTAACCCCCTGCAGACTACTGATTCACTCCTGCAAAAATCCGGGTAATAGCCATGCAAGTCAGCAATCACACTGTAACTCTCTGTCCACTCCTGCAAACTTCCTGACTGAACCATGTCCTTATCTAATCTCTGTGCTGAAACACAAGCACGTATAAACTCACCCTGCTGTCAACTTCCAACACTCTAACTATCCAGTCACTTTCCATGAACTTGTACAATGCCTCAGGCATTAAGAGACGCAGTGGTACAGTCAAATGTGCAAAACCTATGTGGTCCCCTAACCACCTGCAGACTACTGATTCACTCCTGCCAAAATCCAGGGAGTAGCCATGCAAGTCAGCAAACATACTGTCACTCTCTGTCCACTCCTGCAATCATCCTGACAGAAACATGTCCTTATCAAATCTGTGTGCCGAAACACAATCCCTATAAACTCACCCTGCTATCAACTACCAGCAATCTACCTATCCAGTCACAGTCCATGGGCTCGAACAATCACTCATCCATTAAGACGCGCAGTGCTACAGTCAAATGTGCACAATCTATGCAGTCTCCTCACCCCCTGCAGACTACTGATTCACTCCTGTCAAAATCCAGGTAGTAGCCATGCAGGTCAGCAATCACACTGTCACTCTCTGTCCACTCCTGCAATCATCGTGCCAGAACCATGTCCTTATCTAATCACTGTGCTGGAATACAAGCAAACATAAACTCATCATGCAGTCAACTACCAGCACTCTAACTATACAGTCACAATCCATGCACTTGTACAATGCCTCAGGCATTAAGAGAAGCAATGATACAGTCAAATGTGCACCACCTATGCGGTCCCCTAACCCCCTGCAGACTACTGATTCACTCCTGTAAAAATCCAGGTAGTAGCCATGCAGGTCAGCGATCACACTGTCACTCTCTGTCCACTACTGCAATCATCGTGCCAGAACCATGTCCTTATCTAATCACTGTGCTGAAACAACAAGCACTTATAAACACACCCTGCTGTCAACTACCAGCACCCTAACTATACAGTCACTGTCCACACACGTGTACAATGTCTCAGGCATTAGGAGACGCAGTGGTACAGTCAAATGTGCACAAGCTATGCGGTCCCCTAACCCCCTGCAGACTACTGATTCACTCCTGCAAAAATACAGGTAGTAACCATGCAAGTCAGCAATCACACTGTCACTCTCTGTCCACTCCTGCAACCATCCTGACAGAACCATTTCCTTATCTAATCTGTGTGCCGAAACACAACCCCTATAAACTCACCATGCTGTGAACTACCAGCACTCTACCTATCCAGTCACTGTTCATGCTCTTGCACAATGACTCAGGCATTAAGAGACGCAGTGCTACAGTTAAATGTGCACAACCTATGCGGTCCACTAACCCCATGTAGACTACTGATTCACTCCTGCAAAAATCCAGGTAGTAGCCATGCAAGTCAGCAATCACACTGTAACTCTCTGTCCACTCCTGCAAACTTCCTGACTGAACCATGTCCTTTTCTAATCTCTGTACTGAAACACAAGCACGTGTAAACTCACCCTGCTGTCAACTACCAACATTCTAACTAACCAGTCACTTTTCATGAACTTGTACAATGCCTCATGCATTAGGAGACGCAGTGGTACAGTCAAATGTGCACAACCTATGTGGTCCCCTAACCACCTGCAGACTACTGATTCACTCCTGCCAAAATCCAGGTAGTAGCCATGCAAGTCAGCAAACATACTGTCACTCTCTGTCCACTCCTGCAATCATCCTGACAGAACCATGTCCTTATCAAATCTGTGTGCCGAAACACAATCCCTATAAACTCACCCTGCTATCAACTACCAGCACTCTACCTATCCAGTCAGCGTCAATGCACTCGTACAATGACTCAGGCATTAAGACACGCAGTGGTACAGTCAAATGTGCACAACCTATGCGGTCCCCTAACCCCCTGCAGACTACTGATTCACTCCTGCAAAAATCCAGGTAGTAGTCATGCAAGTTAGCTATCACACTGTAACTCTCTGTACACTCCTGCAATCATCCTGACAGAACCATGTCCTTATCTAATCACTCTGATAAAACACAAGCACTTATAAACTCACTCTGCTGTCAACTACTAGCACTCTAACTATCCAGTCACTGTACATGCACTTATATAATGCCTCAGGCATTAGGAGACGAAGTGGTACAGTCAAATATGAACAACCTATGTGGTCCCCTAAACCCCTGCAGACTACTGATTCACTCCTGCCAAAATCCAGGTAGTAGCCATGCAAGTCAGCAATCACACTGTCACTCTCTGTCCACTCCTACAATCATCCTGAGTGAACCATGTCCTTATTTAATATCTGTGCCAAAACACAAGCACTGATAAACAAACCCTGCTGTCAACTACCAGCACCCTAACTATCCAGTCACTGTCCATGCACTTGTACAATGGCTCAGGCATTAAGAGACACAGTGGTACAGTCAAATGTGAACAACCTATGCAGTCCCCTAACCCCCTGCTGACTACTGATTCACTCCTGCCAAAATCCAGGTAGTAGCCATGCAGGTCAGCAATCACACTGTCACTCTCTGTCCACTCCTGCAATCATCGTGCCAAAACCATGTCCTTACCTAATCACTGTGCTGAAGCACAACCACTTATAAACTCACCCTGCTGTCAACTACCAGCACTCTAACTATACCGTCACTGTCCATGCACTTGTACAATGACTCAGGCATTTAGAGATGCAGTGGTACAGTTAAAGGTGCACAACCTATGCTGTCCCCTAGCCCCCTACAGACTACTGATTCACTCCTGCCAAAATTCAGATAGTACCCATGCAAGACAGCAATTACACTGTCACTCTCTGTCTACTCCTGCAATCACCCTGACAGAACCATATCCTTATCGAATCTGTGTGCCGAAACAAAACTCCTATATACTCCCCCTGCTGTCAACTACTAGCACTCTACCTATCCAGTCACTCTCCATGCACTTGTACAATACCTCAGGCATTAGGAGACTCAGTGGTACAGTCAAATGTGCACATCCTATGCAGTCCCCTAACCCCCTGCACACTACTGATTCACTCCTACAAAAATCCAGGTAGTAGCAATGCAAAACAGCAATCACACTGTCACTCTCTGTTCACTCCTGCAATCACCCTGACAGAACCATGTCCTTATCTAATCTGTGTGCCGAAGCAAAATTCCTATAAACTCCCCCTGCTGTCAACTACCAGCACTCTACCTATCCAGTCACTCTCCATGCACTTGTACAATACCTCAGGCATTAGGAGACTCAGTGGTACAGTCAAATATGCCCAACCTATGCGGTCCCCTAACCCCCTGCAGACTACTGATTCACTCCTGCAAAAATCCAGGAAGTAGCCATGCAACTCAGCAATCACCCTGTCACTCTCTCTCCACTCCTGCTTTCATCCTGAAAGAACCATGTTCTTATCTAATCTCTGTGTTGAAACACAAGTACTTATAAACTCAACCTGCTGTCAACTACCACCACTCTAACTATCCAGTCACTGTCCATGCACTTGTACAATGCCTCAGGCATTAATTGATGCAGTGGTACAGTAAAAGGTGCACAACCTATGCGGTCCCCTAACCCCCTGCAGACTACTGATTCCCTCCTGCCAAAATCCAGGTAGTAGCCATGCTAGTCAGCAATCACACTGTCACTCTCTGTCCACTCCTGCAATCACCCAAACAGAACGATGTCCTTATCCAATCTCTGTGCCAAAACACAAGCACTTATAAACTCACCATGCTGTCAACTACCAACACTCTAACTATCCAGTCACTGTCCATGCACTTGTACAATCACTCAGCCATTAAGACGTGCAGTGCTACAGTCAAATGTGCACAATCTATGCAGTCCCCTTACCCCCTGCAGACTACTGATTCACTCCTGTCAAAATCCAGGTAGTAGCCATGCAGGTCAGCAATCACACTGTCACTCTCTGTCCACTCCTGCAATCATCGTGCCAGAACCATGTCCTTATCTAATCACAGTGCTGGAATACAAGCAAATATAAACTCACCATGCTGTCAACTACCAGCACTCTAACTATACAGTCACAATCCATGCACTTGTACAATGGTTCAGGCATTAAGAGACGCAATGATACAGTCAAATGTGCACCACATATGTGGTCCCCTAACCCCCTGCAGACTATTGATTCACTCCTGTCAAAATCCAGGTAGTAGCCATGCAGGTCATCAATCACACTGTCACTCTCTGTCCACTACTGCAATCATCGTGCCAGAACCATGCCCTTATCTAATCACTGTGCTGAAACACAAGCACTTATAAATTCACCCTGCTGTCAACTAACAGCACCCTAACTATACAGTCACTGTCCACGCACTTGTACAATGTCTCAGGCATTAAGAGACACAGTGGTACAGTCAAATGTGCACAACCTTTGCGGTCCCCTAACCCCCTGCAGACTACTGATTCACTCCTGCAAAAATCCAGGTAGTAGCCATGCAAGTCAGCAATCACAGTGTAACTCTGTCCACTCCTGCAAACTTCCTGACTGAACCATGTCCTTATCTAATCTCTGTGCTGAAACACAAGCACGTATAAACTCACCCTGCTGTCAACTACCAACACTCTAACTATCCAGTCACTTTTCATGAACTTGTACAATGCCTCAGGCATTAAGAGACGCAGTGGTACAGTCAAATGTGCACACCCTATGTGGTCCCCTAACCCCCTGCAGACTACTGATTCACTCCTGCCAAAATCCAGGTAGTAGCCATGCAAGTCAGCTAACATACTGTCACTCTCTGCCCACTCCTGCAATCATCCTGACTGAACGATGTCCTTATCAAATCTGTGTGCAGAAACACAATCCATATAAACTCACCCTGCTATCAGCTACCAGCACTCTTCCTATCCAGTCACAGTCCATGCACTCGTACAATGACTCAGGCATTAAGACACGCAGTGGTATAGTCAAATATGCACAACCTATGCGGTCCCCTAACACCCTGCAGACTACTGATTCACTGCTGCAAAAATCCAGGTAGTAGCCATGCAAGTCAGCAATCACACTGTCACTCTCTATCCACTCCTGCAATCATCCTGACAGAACCATGTTCTTATCTAACCTCTGTGCTGAAACACAGGCAATTATAAACTCACCCTGCTGTCAACTACCAGCAGTCTAACTATCCAGTCACTCTCCATGCACTTGTACGATGCTTCAGGCAATAAGAGATGCAGTTGTACAGTAAAAGGTGCACAACCTATGCAGTCCCCTATCCCCCTGCAGACTACTGATTCACTCCTGCCAAAATCCAGGTAGTAGCCATGCAAGTCAGTAATCACAGTGTCACTCTCTGTCCACTCCTGCAATCATCCTGAGAGAACGATGTCCTTATCTAATCTCTGTGCCGAAGGCCCGAAACACAAGCACTTATAAACTCACCCTGCTCTCAACCACCAACACTCTAACTATCCAGTCACTGTCCATGCACTTGTACAATCACTCAGCCATTAAGACGCGCAGTGCTACAGTCAAATGTGCACAATCTATGCAGTCTCCTTACCCCCTGCAGACTACTGATTTACTCCTGTCAAAATCCAGATAGTAGCCATGCAGGTCAGCAATCACACTGTCACTCTGTCCACTCCTGCAATCATCGTGCCAGAACCATGACCTTATCTAATCACTGTGCTGGAATACAAGCAAATATAAACTCACCATGCAGTCAACTACCAGCACTGTAACTATACAGTCACAATCCATGCACTTGTACAATGCCTCAGGCATTAAGAGGCGCAATGATGCAGTCAAATGTGCACCACCTATGCAGTCGCCTAACCCCATGCAGACTACTGATTCACTCCTGTCAAAATCCAGGTAGTCGCCATGCAGGTAAGCAATCACACTGTCACTCTCTGTCCACTACTGCAATCATTGTACCAGAACCATGTCCTTATCTAATTACTGTGCTGAAATACAAGCACTTACAAACTCACCCTGCTGTCAACTTCCAGCACCCTAACTATACAGTCACTGTCCACGCACTTGTACAATGTCTCAGGCATTAAGAGACGCAGTGGTACAGTCAAATGTGCACAACCTATGGGGTCCCTTAACCCCCTGCAGACTACTGATTCACTCCCTCAAAAATACAGTTAGTAACCATGCAAGTCAGCAATAACACTGTCACTCTCTGTCCACTCCTGCAATCATCCTGCCAGAACCATTTCCTTATCTAATCTGTGTGCCGAAACACAACCCCTATAAACTCACCCTGCTGTCAACTACCAGCACTACAACTATCCAGTCACTGTCCATGCACTTGTACAATGACTCAAGCATTAAGACACACACTTCTACAGTATAATGTGCACAACCTATGCGGTCCCCTAACCCCCTGCAGACTACTGATTCACTCCTGCAAAAATCCAGGTAGTAGCCATGCAAGTCAGCAATCACACTGTCACTCTCTGTCCACTCCTGCAATCATCCTGTCAGAACCCTGTCCTTATCTAATCTCTGTGTCAAAACACAAGCACTTATAAACTCACCCTGCTGTCAAGTACCAGCACTCTAACTATCCAGTCACTGTGCATGCACTTGTACAATGCCTCAGGCATTAAGAGACGCAGTGGTACAGTCAAATGTGCACAACCTATGCGGTCCCCTAATCTCCTGCAGATGCAGACTACTGATTCACTCCTGAAAAAATCCAATTAGGAGCCATGCAAGTCAGCAATCACACTGTCACTCTCTGTCCACTCCTGCAATCATCCTAACAGAACCATCTCCTTATCTAATCTCTGGGCCGACACACAAGCACTTATAAACTCACCCTTCTGTCAACTACCAGCACTCTACCTATCCAGTCAAAGTCCATGCACTTGTACAATGCCTCAGGCATTAAGAAAAATAGTGGTACAGTAAAATGTGCACAACCTATGTGGTCCCCTAACCCCTTGCAGACTACTGATCCACTCCTGTCAAAAGCCAGGTAGTAACCATGCAAGTCAGCAATCACACTGTCATTCTCTGTCCACTCCTGCTATCATCCTGCCAGAACCATGCCCTTATCTAATCACTGTGCTGAAACACAAGCACTTATAAACTCACCCTGCTGTCAACTACCAGCACTCTAGCTATCCAGTCACTGTCCATGCACTTGTACAATGACTCAGGCATTAAGGCACATGGTGCTACATTCAAATGTGCACAATCTATGCGGTCCCCTAACCCTCTGCAGACTACTGATTAACTCCTGTAAAAATACAGGTAGTAGCCACGCAAGTCAGCAATCACACTGTCACTCTCAGTTCACTTGTGCAATCATCCTGACAGAACCATGTCCTTATGTAATCTTGGTGCCAAAGCACAAGCACTTATAAACTCACCCTGCTGTCAACTACCAGCAGTCTAACTATACAGTCACTATCCATGCACTTGTACAATGCCTCAGGTATTAAGAGACGCAGTGGTACAGTCAAATTTGCACAACCTATGCGGTCCCTTAACCCCCTGCAGACTACTGATTCACTCCTGCCAAAATCCAGGTAGTAGCCATACAGTTCTGCAATCACAGTGTCAATCTCTGTCTACTCCTACTATCATCCTGACAGAACCATGTCCTTATCTATTTACTGCACGAAAACCCAAGCATATATAAATTCACCATTCTCTTTTGTTACAGTACTCTAATGATCCAGTCAGTACCCATGTACTCATGTAATGACCCAGATACTAATATAGTCAGTATTACAATTATCTATCCACTATTGATGCAGTCCTCTAAACACATAGGGGCAGATTTATGTTGCACTTGCGGCACTTTTGCGCCACCGTTGCGGCACTTTTGTGACGCAGCAGCGGCGCAAATCCTGCGCCATGGTGCGCGGCATTTACAAACGTGACGCATCTCCGAGATGCGTCACGTTGTAAAGCCCTGCGCCACATGTAGGCATTCCAGGGCAGGTGGGGGCGTTCCGGCGCAGGAACGCCTCCTAAAAGTGGCTGAGTGAAATCTACAAGATTTCACTCAGTCACTTTTAGGCCCATGCTGCGTCAAAACCCTGCGCCTGCTTGAAGCAGGCGTAAGGATTGACGCAGCATTGTACAGATAGGGCCCCCCAGATCATTGCTGGAGCTGCGTCGCGCTTGCGACGCAACTCCAGCAATGCGCCACTTTTCGGCACAGATGCGTCACGCATCTGTGCCGTTTTTGCCCCATGGTGCGCCGCATTATAAATGCGGCGCATCCATGGTGGCGCAGCAGTGCCGCATCATAACTGGCGCATCCCTGCTGATATGCAGGGATGCGCCAGTCGTCATAAATCTGCCCCATAGACACTACTTATTCAGTTCTACAATTATCCAGTTAGTATCCTTGTCTTGCAGTAAATGGATTGTGATTTTAAAACAAAGTGTTTAAATGGTTTTTATATACAACGTGTTTATTTAATAATACAATAGTATATTTTGTAAATTTATTTTAATAATGTCATTTATATTTTTTTTAAACAGGTATTGTTCAGCATCATTAAAAAAAAACTTACCATGACTAGAATAACACAAAAGAGGAAACAACAAAAAAAATACAATTTTTTGAAGAAAACACAACAGCAAGAATTAGATGAACTACAACATGTGGGAAAAAGGAAAAAGTCTTGCGGTAAGAGAACAAAAGAATTTATTAAAAAACTTTCAAAGGCTAGAAACAGTGTGCATAGTGTAGAAAGAAGAAAGAATACCTCAACAACAAAAAAGAATAAGAAAAAAAAAAGTGAAAATATTGGGAAATCATGTTCTAAATAAACAATGTATGGTAAAAGGAGAAAAAATCAATTTGATGAAATAAGGAAAAGAATGTTTTACAATAGAGCTGTCTTTAGTTTGTTAAAAGATGTGAAGAAATATTAAAAAAGATCAGCATTTTATAAAAATAAGAAACATTGAAACTATTGTTGAGAAGGCTTTTGATTTATAAATTTAAATAGAATTCGATCACTAGATAAGCCAATACATTTTATGAAGGCGAAAAGTAAAAAGAAGCGAGCAATTAACAGAACTAACTTTTGTTATTTTTTTGGGGGGAATGGAAACACAGTTCAAGTTCAGAGCCTGTTTTTTAATGAAGAGAGTTATTTTCAAACCAATACATTACTGCTTGCAGTTGATACCAGTGTCTGTGCTTATGAGGTTAGAAATGGTTGTCCAATTGAAAAAGAGAAGATGGTTCTCAGAAATGTAGAAGAAAGGATAGCTGATGAAGTTCTAGGGAGACGTACTAAAGCCCCAGTGTATACTTGGGATTGTACTAGTATTTGCAGTATACGACAGGAATCTATTGATATTTTTCGGAGTTTTTTATGAGTCTATAGTAAAAAAAGTGTTAAACAAAATATTAAGATGTTGCAAGGACTAGATCCTTGAAGAGTGAGAAAAAATACTGGTTTGCAAGGGTATTCTCTGGCTTGTGTTTCTAGAAAAGTATGTCAAAGTGTTTTTCATCATTTTAGAATGTTAGCAGTACATCATTCTCAAATGCGGAAGTTAGTCAGAAGATTGTATTACGCAAAAAGTCCAGCAATAATTTTAAATTACTTAAACAGTGCTCTTTTGCATGGGTCAGTATCAGATGTAAAACAAGTTTGTGATGAAATAGAGTTTTGTTACTTTGGTCCTGAAGAAGAGAGTGGACAAAGTGAGACATTGATAGAAGTAGATGTTGAAGATAATGTGGAAAATAGTAGTACAGAGAAGTTTGAAGAACAAATTACAAAGTTTAAGGTTATTTTGTGTGAAAGGACAAATTATACTTGTATTTGTTGTCAACAAACTCACTATAAAAATCAGACTAGGACTGTTGATCTGTATTTAAAAAGTGAAAGAGATAATAATGATAAGTGGAAGGAATTTGCAACTTATTTGTTGGTAGAGGATTGCTTTGATTTGGGTACTGATCAGCGAATTTGTAAATATTGTTATAACAAATTAGACGATAATAAAATGCCTGTTAGAGCTGTCCATAATAATCTAGAGTCGGTAACTATTCCTCCAGAACTGAGATTTGAACACATATGAGTCTATTCTAATTCATTGTGTGCACCCTTTTCAGGCTATTGGTCGTATGGAGCCTAAAACAGGTAAATTGTCTCCTTCAGATTTACAGAGAGGATTAAAAGGTAGAGTTGTATATTTACCACTAGATTTAAAGAAAAATATTCTAGTTAATGGTGTTCCTACTAAGAGTAAGAAATCTGGCAGCAATTGGTGAATGTCAGGGAAGTGCAAAAGGCAACATTATATCTTATAAAAAAACAATGATTAATACAAAAATGTGAATGTGGAAGAAGAAGAAATACTTTTAGGAGATGATAGTGAAATGTCAAGTGGTCAAATTGAGAAAGTGGACATGTCCAAAAGTGAAGAAAGTTATGAACATTATAGTGTACATCCACTTCATTCAAAAGAAGTGATGGGGAATACTATTGAATTATTCCACATTAAGAAAGCGAAGGGGAATCCCATCAGTGTTTGGGAAAAAAGTTTGGAAGCTCGTTGCTTTCCCCAACGGTTCCCAACTGGAAAAGGTGGACGATATTACGAATGATCAGTACAGATTCTGGCATCAAAATATTGGACAACAAGATTGTATGCAGAAGATCCAAGATTTCGACAATGTATCCAATATATATTTCATCTTTTCTTTGAGAGTGACTTGCCTGGGCTTTCATATGCAATCAACCACATATTAAAAACAGGAGTACATCTTCAAAATGTTTCTGCAAAGGAATTTATGGATAAAGTGCATCAGAGAGACGATCATTTAGAATCTCAACTGATTAATTTGATGGCATGTCAGCGTGGTACTAATGAGTATTGGTATCATCATCATGGAGAAATTAAATGCATGCTAAGGAACTTAGGAACTCCTACGTTGTTTGTTACCCTAAGCTGTGCTGAATTCGCCTGGGATGATTTACTTGAATTTCTTCGAGAAGCAAATTCAAATATTACAAATATTGAATACAAGACACCTTGAGAATTGTGTTCTTTAGATCCTGTAAATGTATGCAGATATTTCAATCATAGGTTTGAGCTATTATGTATTTTATCTGCAATAAAAAGAATCCTCCTCTTGGAGAAGTTATTGATTTTTTGTGGAGAAAGGAGTATCAAGCTAGAGGTGCTCCTCATATACATATGCTTTTAAGGATCAAGTATGCACCCAAATTTGGAACTGATTCGGATGACACTGTTTTATCTTTTATTGAAGATTATGTTACATGTGCTATACCGAAAAGAACAGAAGAAAACACCTTAAGGCAACAAGTGTTACGATTCCAAAGTCATCGATATGAAAAAAACTGTAGATGGAAATACAAGTCGAAGGAAAAGTTTTATACCAAATGTCGTTTTGGATTTCCATGTCCAGTAATATCCAAAGGAAGAGTAAAAAGTTTCATGTCAGCAGTGAGACATACCATCACTAGAAAATCACCCAAAAATACTTACAATTTGAAAAGAAGTGGAGAATCAAAGTATATCAATGATTATAATCCAGTTATTCTCTTGATGTGGAATGTTAATATGGATATCCAGTATGTTGCGGATAATTCCATTGCTGTTGCTCGGTTTATAACATCATATATAACAAAATCAGAAAAGACGTAGTTGAAAGAAATGTGGGAAGAAATTTCTCACAAGAAGAGTCTTAGTAAGAAATTGTACAGTTTTAGTTTGAAGATGTTATCCCATCGAGAGATTTGAGCGTACAAATGCTCGGATCGGTTGTCGTCTGCAAGTTTATATTCAAAGTCAAGAGGAATCATTCGGGTGAGTCTAGGTCTTGCTGCAACACGAAATCGAGTACTTAAATCTAAACAAGAAATCGGATATTTAGCAGTAAATGAACCGGAAAGTACAGATATTGTCAAAACAAACATGTTGGATACATACTATCCAAGTAGAAGTCGTCATCTTGAAACCATATGTCTCTATGAAGTCCTGCAATATTACAGTTTTAAGAGAAATACTACAGACAACATAAATGAAGGAAAATATGCAGTGATTGGTTCAGAAGGATGTTTGGTGAAACAAAGTAAAGGAAATCTGATTAATCATAGGAAACTGAGTTGTGACACTCCTGATAGAAGAGAATTTTACTATTTAGCACTTTTGCAACTGCTCAAGCCTTGGCGTACGGAATTGGAATTACTTGAAGATTTTCAGTGCTATGAAGATTCTTTCAGTGCATGTAAAGATAGCATTGAATGAACAGTTTTTGCAAATTATCTCAAAATGTTGAATGAAGAAATTGATCAAGAAGCTACTATTGCAGCTGAGATTGCTAGAGACAGTTCTCAAGAGAGTCAAAGTTCTGCTCCACTGAGTCAAGATGCACTAGGACAACCAATTCTTAAAAATGAAGCAGCAATCACTATGAGTGAAGTGGAAACAGCAATGCATCAAGCTCAAGAAGATATTATGGACTTAGGAAACTTGGAAGAACAACTAAATATTGAACAGAAAGAAATATATCAGCAAGTGAGACAACAGCTCGACCATGGTTTTCTTCATGAAAAGAAAGAATGCACATGCACGTCATTTCAACCTATTCGAATGTATGTCAGTGGTCAATCTGGTACAGGAAAAAGTTTATTAATTGACGTTTTGACCAGTTATCTACAGAAAACAACTGACTCACATTTGTCTTGTGTTGTAACTGCTCCAATTGGGTTGGCAGCACAAAACATTATAGGAATTACATTACTTTGTTTACTACTGCTACCTGTGGAGCATGAAAATAAATTGGAATATCACAAGTTATCTGGAGAAGCTTGTTATGAAGTTTGAAGAGTGCTAAAGAAAATGAAACTTCTGATTATTAATGAGGTGAGCATGGTCTCATACTTAATGCTTGCCTTTGTGCATTTAAGAATGCAGCAAATACTAAAAAAACTGAATACGATGTCTTATTTGGAGGAAAACATGTGATAGTTTTGGTGATCTAAAGCAACTTACTCCTGTAAAAGGTCAACCAGTATTTAAAACGCTTGTGCATGAAGACACCAAAATGTCTTTGGGAAGTGTTGGAAACGTTAACATTTGGTCATATGTTGAATACAAAGAACTCATTAAAAATATGCGACAGGCACATTATGTTGATTATGGAACCATTCTTCAAGATAGAAGAATTGGAGTATTGACAGAACATGGCAAACAAGCTTTGCAAAGTCGGCTACTTACAAACTTGTTTCCAAATGAAAATATAGTTCCTGAAAAAAATACCAAAAATTGCAGAAAATAAATCTATAATCTGCCTAATGCCAACACTGCAAGAGTGTTCTACATTCAATGAAGAACTTTTAAAGCTGGAAAATGAACAAATAATAAAAATGGAAGCCATTAATAAAATAGAACATGAAGGAATTACTATTATTTTGACAGAAAAATTGAAAACAAAATTAGATTCTTTAGCAAAATGTATATCTAAAACTGCTGGTTTAGAAAATAATTTATATCTATGTGTAAACTGTTGGGTCATTTTACGGCGTAATTTAGATGTGGAAAAAGGTTTAGTAAATGGAGCAATGGGTAAAGTTGTTGATTTTGTTAATTATCAAAATGGAGGTGGAATAGAATTTTTGAAAATCAAATTTAATCAAATTAAAGAAGTAAAACCAATTGCTTGTTGTTCTGTTCATTTTTGCTTGTTAAAGATTTGTATGTTCGTAGAAAACAGTTTCCTCTTTCTTTGGCATATGCGGTGACTATTCATAAATCTCAAGGTTTAAGTGTAGACAGTGCTTTGGCAAACATTGGAAGTACAGTATTTAAAGGGGGTATGGCATATGTTGCTTTGTCCTGAGTCAGAACCTTATCTGGATTGCATTTGATTGATTTTGATGAGAGAAAGATTAGTGCAGATGCAAATTATGTAAGAGAGTATAATCAGTTAAGAAGACTGTATGCTCCCAATTTAGGTGAATATCCTGTATTTGAAAAGCGTATTGTAGGTCGAAAAAGAAGATATGAGAATAACTGTAGTGAAGTTAAAGAGAAGAAAAAAAATCAAGATAATGTTGAGATTCCAAGCAAAAAGAAAAAGGACACTATTGAAGAGATTGTCGGATATCAGTTAGAAAATAGTTCAGGTATCAATTGCTATGCTAATGCAGTGGTAAATGTTGTAGTTTTCTAGAAAATCTGCCACAGCAAATTATGGAGAATCGAGAAAAAAGGTTTTGTTCTTTGTTGCATTCTAGTTTTGAAAAATTGAGAACTGATAAAAGTAAAATCCAAAGTGTTTCTGATATTCGGAATCTTCTGGATATATGTTCTGGTTCTACGCAATTTACACAGAATGTGCAAAAAGATGCTCAGGAATTTCTAATGTATATGCTTGCTGTATTGGAAGATGAAGGAATACAAATTGAAAATGTGTTTGGACTTCGTTATAAATGGGAACATAAATGTGAAAATTGTAGATTTCCTTCTAACACTAAGACAATGAAAGATTCATATATTTGACAATACCAGACTGTAAAACAGTGTCTTTCAACAAATTAGTTAAAGCAGCAAATCAAAACATGGAGGGTAGCCAATGCAAATCAGAAATGTTATCAACATTATTTATACAGAGATTTGGACAATGTATAATTTTAATGATACAAGGTTGTACAGCTGATGGAAGAAAATTGGAAACTTTAATTAAAAATATTGTAGCAAGTCAACTATCAATATCAGGAAGAACTTTTGTAGCAGTAGCAATTATTTTCCACGATGGTCCTTCTACAACATCTGGACATTACACTGTCTATTTAAAATGTAATAAAGGATGGACATATTGTAATGATACTCATTTGGCTTTTAGATATTGTTTGACTAGCGAATTACCAAATTCATACCTAATATTTTTAAAGCCAAAGTTCTAAAAACATAATTCGGCCTATTAGGAATATGTTAATATGTATTAATACCATTACTTTCGACAATTTCAGTATAAAGGATTTCAGGAATATCATTTGGCCTAGAGGAAAGATATTAATATGAATTAAGCAGCTTTTTGGGGATATTCTGACAGTAAATATTTTAAAGAACATCATTTAGAGTATGTGGGAATTATATAGAATTGTTGATTGAATTATTGTTTCTGTTCTTCCATATTGTACTGACAAAATTCTCTTAGAAAGAAGCACTTTAAATATGTGAAATTTGTATTATATGCTAGGTGATTGAGGATGTTATTTTTATGCAATGTGCAGAGGTAGGTGACTATGTTGAAAACATTTTTGACACAGATTTGTTTTTTTTAAACAATCTTATTGACTGTTTTTTTTTGCCCGCTTTTATGTTATGATTAACACTGAAATCACTATTTATAGTGAAATTCAATATATTCTGAGAACAGCAAAAAAGGCAAACTAAATAATTTATATAATGCTGAAATTATGATTTGTTGTAAAAATTATGATATTATATATTATAACTGTATTTTTTCTTCTCTTTTACAGATCCTAATTCTAAAGTTCAAAAGTTTTTAAACTTTAAAGTATAAAAAACAACTGCAAAAAGTTTTTACAATATTTTAATATCTACTATTGTAAAGGTAAGTTTAAGTAATCCAAACACTATCCATCCAGTACTACATTCACCTGTGCACTATTCATACACATCTTTAAACACCTACTCACTGCTTATTAATGTCTAAAATACCTCAGGTACTAACCATACAGTCCACCAATCACTCTGTTACTGGTAATGCAGTTTTTCAGTCATTTACTACTAGCATGTACTAATTCGATAACTCTGTCAATACCCAAGCAGTTATGCATTTCCTCAGGTCATCTCCTTGCAATACTCTAATCATTCAGCAGAACTATGTCCTTATCTAATCACTATACCAAAACACAAGCACTTATAAACTCACCCTGCTGTCAACTACCAGCACTGTAACTATGCAGTCTAGGTATCCTCCTGTCTATCCCATGCACTTCTCCAATCACTTATCCACCACTATCTACTTATCCTATTACTCTGCCAATACCTAAGCACTTATAAATTTACCACACACTCTGTTTGCAGCACTGTAATCATTATAGTTACTAGTCCTGTACTGATGGAATAGTCTAGCCAGTAACACAATTACATCTACAATATTCTGAGCACAATACATGCAGACCTTTAACCAGGTACATACTATTTGTACACTCCTGTAAATATCCAGGTAGTACTCATATAGTCTAGGAATCTTCCTGTCAGTCCCATGCACTTCTCCAATCACACCTCCAGCACAATCTGCTTATGCTACCACTTTACCAATACCTAAGCACTTATAAATTCACCATGTATTTATGGAGTGCCTACCCACTAACACAAGTACACCTACAACATTCTATGCACTATGCATGCGGACATTTAACCACATACATACTATTGGAAAAGTCATGTAAATACTAAGGTACTACCCATGCAGCCTAGGATTCATCCTGTCACTCCCATGCACTTCCTCAATCATACATCCAGCACTGTCTTCTTATCCTATCACTCCGCCAATAACTAAGCACTTATAAATTGACCATGCACTCTGTTTGCAGCACTGTAATCATTCCAATTACTAGTGATGCACTTATGGAATGGCCTAACAACTAACACAAGTACACCTACAATATTCTGTGCACAATGCATGCAGAACTCTAACCAGATACATACTATTGGTACACTCCACTAAATACCCAAGTAGTATCCATGCAGCCTAGGAATCCTCCTATCACCCAGCACGCATGGAGAATGCACCCGATGCGAGTCTGTGAAAATATGTTTAACAATAATATAAGTTTATAACAAGTAGAAATATATTATTTGTATAATTAGTTTAGATAATGTGTTCCCCTGATATCTACATTAAAGTTACATACATATATTTTTACAGTATAAAAACTTTTACGGGAGTCGTGCACCCAGCGCACACGGAGAACGCACCCAATGCAACTTCGCGAAAATATATTTAACAATAATATAAGTTTATTTCAAGTAGAAATATATTATTTTTATAATTAGTTTAGATAATTTGTTCCCTTGATATGTACAATAAATTTACATATGTATAGTTTTACAGTATAAAAACATTTAGGGGAGTCGCGAACCCAGCGCGCCTCAGCACGTTTATGATGTCACACGGGTCCCGCCACCGCGCAGTCGTCGCATAACGTAATACATACGTGACGCGAATACGCGGGAACAGAAGTCGCGCACCTGTTGCATACCAATCGCGCACATCACGTAATGTTATAAGTATATGACATAACACGAAATTACGCACCCGTCGCCGACCGTACGCGGATCCTTCATGACTTTTCCAATATGACAGCTGGATTACGCGCTTTGGGAGCGCGACTCCAAAATTTCTTTAGAAAAAACAAAAACTTAAAGACAAAGGACATTACATAATTATATTTAAAAAATGTAAAAAATAATTATCAAATATCCCAGTTTCAAAAATTATTTAAAAAAATAATAATTTACAGAAAAGTATATAATATTGTTTAATAAATATTAAAAGTACAAATTTACAATTAAAAAACTCAAGAAATTCTGCAAAAAACATAGGAATAACAACCATTATACTTAAAAATTAACATTTAAAAAACCTTTGAAATTCACTGAAAAACCATAGCTTTCAGGCACGTTATAGTTAAAAATGAGCATTTAAAAAACCATTGAAATTTACTGAAAAAACCATAGGCTTCAGAGACATTATAGTTAGAAATTAGCATTTATAAAACCCTAGAAATTCATTGGAAAAACCATAGGTTTCAGGGTTGTTATAGTTAGTTGGACATTTCACTTGTACAAAACCAATGAAATTCACCCTTATAGTTAGTTGAGCTAACTATAACTCGAGCGCCCGCAATGCACTGAGGATGACGTCACCTATTACATCACTCATGACATGGTCAGTGACATCACTCATGACATCACTGATGATATCTCAAATGACATCACTGATGACAAGCATAAAAGAACTGTACAAAAAATTGGAAAAGCTCATGAAGGCAGAGCAAGCCAAGTGGTGGGAACACAAGTCCCTCTCAAGATATCTGGAGGTAGGCAGGATTTCCCGTGTGCTTCGCATCATGCTGGCACCAACTTACAAAAATCCCAACCCGAACATGCTACGGGAGTGGGTCGAAAGTAACCTAGAGGCGTCAAGGAAGCTAGTGGAATTACTGATTAAATTCGCCAATATGGATAGAATGGAACTTCATAAACAAATAGATCTGTTGAACCAACAAATCCAGACAATAGAAGGCAGCGATGTAATATCCAAAACTAGGGTTGACATGTTAGCACGACTTAAGAAGGAAGAAGACTTCATTAAAAAACGTAAAATCTTCAAGTTTCAAAGGGACAAAAATGATTATTACAATGGGCAAGTATTCACCTTCGCTCGCAAATACAATGCGGTAAAAGCTACGCACAAGGAAGTCAAGCCCAGGACTGACATGGAGGTTATAGCTGGTCTCAGTTTTGAAATACAGGCAACATCATCATTGTCTGATTTAATCTCCGCTGTGGAAAGTGGATGGGAGACAGAATACCACACTGACGCAACAGGAGGAGATATACTACATAAGCAGAAACACACGCTTGCAGAGGAACATAAGTTTTTCACGGGAAGAACGGCGCCAAACACTCTGCCCCAGGAATGCACACTCCAAATTAAACAGAGAAAAAATGCAAGACGGCGTGAAAGAAGGCGAAGAAGGCGCCAAAACTCTTGGAAACAAGAAATCAGCCAACAGAGGCTGGCGACGCAAGTGATCCAAGACAGACATTCTGCCAATACCATCATAAATCTATCAGATATTCACCTTGACCACGCTGAACTATAACTTTTAGTGTTGGGGCTTTCATATTGCTCATAGAGCAATTTCGACTATCCCCAAACAAGGGCTGATATTTACAATTAAAAAAATTCTATCAGTTAAGACAAAACAAATCTACAACACAGGTGTTAGGGGTGGCTTCTCAAAGCGACGCCTCCCCACTGGCAGCATGAGATGTAATAGGGTTTGTACCTTCTCCCCTTTTTCTTTATTGTGAGTACACAGCATGTGATGTAAGCCTCCTTTGTGACCTACACGCCCTACAAAATCATGCATCCAGACCGGCGCAATCAGAGTCTACTCAACCACTCATAGAACTACAACAAATAAATATTACTGCCACCCTAAACACAGGATTTAGACCCAAATCTACTTTTGTACCCATCATGCCCAGGGATTCCATTGACACGTTTAATGAATTGATAATGGCAGAAGTAAAGAAACTGAACTACAAAACTCACACAGATAATACAAATCAAAACGCACGACAGTATAAATTCCATCAATTAATCCCAAAACTTCGGGACAATGAACCAGTAGTTGTCCGGAACTCGGATAAAAGTGGTAATGTGGGTAACTGGCCGAAAAAACTATATATGGAGGAAGCTATGTCTCAAGCTAAAGACCGCAATTGCTACAAGATAAGCAATAAACAAGTCATCAGGGCGGTACAAAATGAGCTTAACTCTTAACTGCTTAACTCTTGGCCTGGAAAAGTGTGGGATTAATCAATCAAGAAGAATACAGGTTTCTTAGAAATGACTATCCAATCATGCCCGTTATTTACTTTATTCCAAGAGTACATAAGTACATTTTAAGACCCCGGGAAGGTCAATAATTTCTGCGAAACAGAGCTTGCTTGAAAATGTGTCTGTCTACATTGATTTCTTCCTACAAGACTTGGTCAAAGCCTTACCATCATTTATACAGGATACCACCGACTTTTTAAAACAAGTCCATGACCTACAATGGCAAAATGACCATTTGCTAATGTCATTAGACGTATCTAACCTGTATACATCGATACATCAAAATGACGGGGTCAGGGCATTGGAACATTTCTTAGACACCAGACCGATTGAATTCTATCAGCACAACAAAATGCTCATCAGTCTGACAAGATTTTGCTTGGAGAATAATTACTTTTTGTTCCAACAGCAGGTCTGAAGTACTGGGAATTTTAAGCCCAGCGGTGCAGGGGAACACACCCTAAGACTTCGGGTTCTTCCTGTTCCAGACCTACAGAAACACAGAGTCTTCTAGGTGAAGTCAAAGATCAATTTATTGGCTGCAGACCAATTACAGGTATCCCAGAAGTACAACACAATGTATGTTCTCAGGAGACTGCTTAAAATTACAGAAACGGGCTTCTCCTTAAATACAAAATATCATGCTTCAGGCACACATTCCTTGTTTTACGATATGGTCATCTACATGTATCCATTACAAATGAAAAGGCAGAGTCATGATGACCATCCCACATTCCAGTTAAGCCAGCCCACAATTATTTACCCAGCAAGGCTCAGATCCCACATCAGATATCAACAGGCCCCAATAAACATGGGCATCTCCTGTTTGGAAAACAAGCCATAAAGCAGGAAGAGTCAGGTGTGAAAGAGATTAGCCGGAGGCTCGTGTGGGATGAAAAGGCTTTATGGTGTGTCAAACCCTGATGCTAATCACAGGTGGCCGTAGGACGGGGAGCTCGTGGGACCGGACTGACCTGGGGCAGCGGAGCCAAGCTGCACAGGTCACAGAGAAGTCAAAGGAAGGCACATGTGTTCTAAAGGCCCGTATTTGCTCGTAATATGTAGCCTATGTGAGGGCAACCATAAGATGGCCACCGCTCTAAGATGGAACCCACGAAGTCAATGTATAATATCGTATACATAGTGCATTTATCGCTAAAACGTTATACAAAGCACTTGTACATACCGCATTGACCATTCGCGGTTCGCTAATACCGGGATAGACAGGGGTAGGGTCCTGCCTCCCACGCGGTCCCAAATTCTAAAGTACCACAGACCCTCCTTTTGCCCTTACATAGGCAATAACTATACTCACATCAATCCGAGTCTACGTCAATATTCACGAACTCATGGAGATGTTGCTGTAGCATCATCCTATTACTTAGCTCGTCCCTCGATACAGGTTTCCTTACACTTAATGTAGCACAGAGGCCACATATCGCAGGAGCACATTGTATGCACAGACAGAACAGGAAAAAGATGGCTAAGATCATTCCAATGACCATCAGAATCTTCCAACCCCAGGCAGATATCAGTTCCCAGAACCACCCCACCAGTGACCAATCTCCTTTATCCACGTGAATGGATTCAGATATTTTATGCAGTTTGGAGATGGCTTGATAAACTGTTGGAGCGTTATCTGGTATGAAAATGCAACAACTAGATTGGATAACCTTACATACCCCGCCGCGGTCTGCAAGTATGACGTCTAGAACCATACGTTTCTGCAAAGTCATGAGGCGATCTGCTTAGAGCTCAGCTGTCAAATTACCAAGGGCACCAGCCGTAACATTAACAGTGGATTCAACCACACAAGTCAGTTATCTCAGGTTCCTACTATTGACCATAGGTCCCCAAAACGGCAGGAAACTCAAAAAGAAGTCTCCCGCTTCCTGACCGGCAGTATCCTCCTTACTAATCACGCCTCTTACAACTCTGGTCTTGTGATAATCAGAGGCAGCAGTAAATGTCGGCGGTAGCAGATTTGCAATACAACATGTGCCCGAGAAATCAGGGGGCAACCATGTATATGCTCGGTCGTTGCAGACAAAATATGTACCCTTGGCAGCCAAAAACGCAGGGGAAAACTGCAATGGAAAAGTGTATGTTTCAGTACAGTCACTCCTCCCCAGTTGAGCTCTTGGATTCTGACCATTACCTTGTAAACAGAACCGACCCATGTGGGGTACGACCCAAATTGGGGATGAGATCTTTCGCTGCCTTTCACCCAGACTAATACTATACCCCGTCGCGTTCCACCCTACATAAGCTCTCAATTAATCCTTGGGAATAGATGAGTATGCGTCGATATCTCTGCTCATATCGGCGACTCCTTTCATTAAAGCTTTATTATTGGTGCTAGGTCTGATGGAACGCGGTTGTCGCGAGGAGTAGACATCTAGTGCAAAAAGGAACATGGTCTGGAATGCCCATGACGATCCATTGTAACTAAACGGCAGCACTAGATAAGGAATACCCTTATTAATGGTATGTGGCATTAAACCACACACCCAGCAATTGGTTGTATTCATGACTAGTTGGTGCTGGTGCAGGAGCTGAATAAACGAGTTGTTTACAAACTCTGATCGTCTAGCTTGTTCGTGTTCAGGCAGAGGGTGGAAAGAGTGTGAGGAGACAGTAGGAGGAGGTATAGGCTGTACAGTGGGTGCAAAGGGCTCTTGAGAGGAGAAGAATACAAATCCTACAGTAAACATCATCATACTACATAGTATAAACAGACATAAAAATATAAAACGTTTGCTCTTCATTATTCTACATATTTTCGCTTTAAAGTTCATTTCCTCAGTGAGTCTCTCCATCTTGAAAAACTCCATCCTCTAATCGTGACGCTCACGGCGGGTGAGTATCTTCTGCTAAGGAGTACGCCTGTCAGTCCAGGGAACGCCCTAGACCAACCAGAACCGTTGACCTAACGTCTTCGGCCTGTACCCCAAAGTCTTGGCACCGCGACCCTGCGGCTGAACCCGGATGGTGGTTCGAAAAACAAAAATCAAAAAGTTCTTCAGATGGGAGAGCTATAATACCAAAAAATAGTAAGGGAAAGGAATTTTTATTTGTCCATAGGCCTTGGTCTCAGGTTGTAGCGGTTAAGGACAGGTACTGACAGGTCTTGAAACAAGAGTTCAGGCTCTGTGGTGTCCAATCGAATTGACGGTGGCACAGCTTCTTGCAAAATATCGTCAGTTTCTTGTGCTGAAGTTGTGCCTCTTACGCGTGCATCACTAAATGGTACAAAACGAGTTACAGTGTCTGTTTCAGAATCGGCGATACCCTCCTGGACCCACTGGTCGTATGGTAGAGGCAAAGGGATCCTCTTGCAGTGGGCGCCGTGAATCCAATTCTTCTTCCCCTTTACTCGAACCGCTGACCTTGTCGAAAGAAGTACAAGGTGAGGGCCAATCCAACGGGGCTCGTCGTTGCTCTTCCGCTGGAAGTTCCTCACCAGAACCCACGTGCCAGGGTCGATAGGGTGTCCTGGAGCTTCAGAGGCCTGGGGGAGAGTATCATGCACCTGTTGGTGTAAAACACGCAATTTAGCCGTCAATTCATACAAATAATCAAGCAGTACTGGATCTTCGATTTCGCTGAATTTTGTCGGTCTTGGCACACCCCATATATTGGCCGGGCGGCCAAAAATTATTTCATATGGGCTAAGTCCCACTCGTGAATGCAAGGTAATTCTTGTGGATAGGAGTGCTAAAGGCAGAGCGTCAGGCCATTTAAGACCGGAGCTCGCCTGGATTTTGGCTAGTTTCAGCTTCAGAGTGCCGTTGTAGCACTCTACTAATCCAGCTGATTGGGGGTGATTTGCAGCGTGAAACTTCTGCTTTATCCCTAACCCCTCACATACATTCTTCATCATTCGACCCACAAATTCACTCCCATTATCACTCCACACCATTCTTGGCATTCCAAACCAAGGGAAAAATTCTTTCACAAGGGCTTTGGCTGTGGATAAAGCAGTGTTGTCTTTTAGGGGATATGCTTCTATCCATTTTGAGAAAGCGCAAACAACAACCAGTACATATTTCAAGTTGTTGCACCTCTCCATGTGGATAAAATCTAGCTGCAAAACTTCAAACGGGTATGATGGAGGCGCAAAATGGCCAGCTGGAATTGGGGTTCCCCTACCAGGGTTGTATTTCAAACATACCATACAATTCTTGACCACGTTCTCTGCACACTTGGGAATTCCAGCATTCTGCCATACTGGAGCCAACAACTTACAGATTCCTTTCATACTGATATGTGCCATTCCATGTGCCATAGTAACCACTGGAAGCACATATGCATCAGGTAACAACCATCGCCGATGTTCTGACAAATCAACCCAACAACCATTCTCATCCAAACTTGCCATTCTGAAGTTTAGCTCCATGCGAAGTCAGGAACCCACGTTCTGTCCACAATCGCCCAAAACTATGAGCCACGCCAAAGGCGTACTGGCTATCCGTATATATGTTCACTTTCATTCCTTCAGACAACACACATGCTCTTGTAAGGGCGATTAATTCTGCTGCTTGAGCCGAATTATGTGGCACACGTGCAGTTTCAACAATCGTGTGCAAAGTCGTGATAGCATATGCAGCAGTCGTATCACCATTCGGAAGCTTAAAGCACGAACCATCCACCCATAAGGTACCATCACACTCAGTCAGGAGAGTATCTTTAAGATCTATTCTCCCTTTAGTCTCTTCTTCTGTTCTGAACAGACAATCATGTTGCTCAAGCTCATCTAGGTCTGCTGGAATCAGCAATAATGTAGCTGGATTCAACGTGTTGCATCTCTTTTATGTGTATATGATTTGCTAACAGTGTCAATTCATATCCTGACAATCGCGCACTAGTTAAGTGCTGTGTCTTGGTCCTGTTTAACAATGTGTCCACAGCATGTGGAACCATAACAATCAATGTGTTATCCATCACTAGTACAGCAGACTGTCGAATAGACATAGCTGCTGCAGCTGTAGCTCTCAGACAACTTGGCAATGCCCTAGCTACCGGGTCCAAGGTTGACGAAAAATATGCGCATGGACGCGGTCTGTCGCCAAAAGGCTATGTTAACACTGATAATACGCAACCATCTTTTTCATGAACATACAATGTAAAAGGCTTACTGTAGTCGGGGGTACCCAACACAGGAGCTGAACATAATGCATCACGCAATTCCAAAAAACGTTTCTGACACTCCTCAGACCATGGGATAGGAATTGGTGTGTCTTTACAGGTTAATGCTAACAAAGGTTTTGCGAGCAAAGAAAAATTTGGTATCCAATGCCTACAGTATGAAGTAATGCCCAAGAAAGCACGCACTTCTCTCTGTGTTCTTGGCACGCTCAATTGTGTAATGGCTTGAATTCCTTCTGGGGTGAGTTTCCTTCCCTCCTTCGATAAGAGATGACCTAAGAAGGTCACTTCTTGTCGACAATATTGCAGTTTTGAGAGAGACACTTTGTGATGGAAGGCAGACAAATGACGCAACAATGACAATGTAGCTTCTTTGCAAATCTTTTCAGTATCCGCGGCGATTAGCAAATCGTCAACGTACTGAATGAGGATAGCGCCACTAGGTAAAACAAGTGCATCAAGCTGCGCTTTTAAAGCTTGACTGTATATTGATGGACTTCACAGTAGCCCTGGGGAGCGCGTTTAAAGCGGAAGCTTCGACCTCCTAAACTGAAGCCAAAAATGTCCTGCTCTCCTCTGCAATTGGGATGCTAAAGAAAGCATTCTTCAAATCTATCACTGAAAACCATGCAGCGGAGGCTGGAATCATAGTTAACAAGGCAGTTATATCAGGGACAACTGGAAACTGTGGCACAACAATCTTATTTACCTCTCTAAGATCAATCACAAATCTGTAAACAGGTGGCTGTGAAGGGTCCGTTTGTTTTAAAACAGGTAAAACAGGACTATTGCAAACGTTGCCTCTTGTCTCTTCAATTACACCCTTTTTAATCAAATCACTGACAATTGCTAACAACGCTTTCTGACCTTCATTGGAGATCTTGTACTGGGGAATACGTGGCAATCTGACATTGGCCTTTTAAGTGACCACGTATGGCGGTATTTCCAAGAGACCCACATCATTGGGACCAGTAGCCCAAAGGACATCCGGAAGGGATGACAACTCAGGTGGCATTGCATTCTGAGACAAATACATAGGGGAAATCACTTCCTTACCTAATGTAAGTTGTACTCCTGAGGGAGAACAATATAGCGTTGCATGCAATCTTTTTAACAAATCTAATCCCAGCAAATTCTCACCACAACCTGTCGTTAGGATGAGGGGTGCTTTTAGCTCACGAGGTCCAACAGAAAGTGACATAGGACTAGAAATCGGGTTCCTAACTGGGGCGCCAGAAAAACCTACTGAAACATTCATTTTGCCAGACAAAGGCGCGCCAGGGAGTTTTGAATGCATAATTGAACTATTTGCAGCACCAGTGTCCAGCAGAAAGGGCTCTGTTACACCCGCTGTAGTCACTTTAACATATGGTCCGCTCTGATCCACTGGTACTGAAACAACTCCCTCTCTCTGTCTATGGCTGTCCTAGTAATCATTATCTTCCACATTGTCGTCTTCTGCAGAATAATCATTATTATAGTACTGAGCTGTATTACCAGTTGCATTGGCTTGCTGATCAAAGCTATTTATGGTATTTTGAGGCGGAAGAGGACGCACATTCTGGGGAACATTTCCACGCCCTCTACCTCTAGGAGCTTGTTGACCACCTCTACCTCTTGCGCCATACGCATTACTAGTATGCTGCATTAATTTAGGGCAACTATACTTGAAATGACTGTCCTCTCTGCAATATGAACATTGATTGGGACCTAGAGGGATACGTGGTTGATAATACGCATTCATTTGCTGATTATTCTGAAATTGTTGGGGTTGCTGATAGATACCTTGGGTTTGACTATAATTATTCTGTCCTCCACGTGGCGAATAAGCCTGCTGTAAAAGGACCTTCGTTTTCAGTTCTTTCGTTTTCTTATCTGTTCTATCTTTCTCGTCTTTATCTCTATTTTCATAATACTGTGCAGTAGCCAGTATTTGCGCTGAAGAGGAAACAGCCCAAGAACTCTCTGAATCTTTTAATTTCTTACACAACTCGGGAAGTAGATTCTGCACAAATTTATCCACAAATAACCGTTGGCCACCTTCAGTACTCATGTCTTGACCACTGTGGTCGATAAACGTTTCTTCAAACCTTGTAAAGAAATCGGACACTGTCTCATCTTTCTTCTGCTTGCATGCAGATAGTTTATCCCAATTCACGCGCATCGCGGGCATTATAGTTTTCATGTAGGTGATAATTCTACCAGGGAGTTCTGCTAACAAAGGGTCAGGCTTCGCGCCACCAACTTGGCCAGCGTCTGCAGCAATGATATTAGCCCATGTTCCCCCTAGTTCTGCAGCATGATCCGTATTACAGATGGATCCCCATAAAGGCTGTGGAACAACATTCCCGAACAACATATCTATGTCAGCCAGATTCATGACACACGATTCTGCAGTTTGTGATAACTTCTTATAATATCCTGCAGGGTTTTTACGGGGGTCAGACAATGTCTGCTTAAGCGCTAACACCTCAGAATGCTTCCATGGGACATGTACCCAAACACGCTGAAAATGTGCTGGAGCAGCAACAATACCTCGAGCGGCATAAGCCACAACGGCTTCCTTCCATACCGGAGGGACTTCTCTCATAGGGTATTGTCGCGCTTTTCCCTTTTTCCCCACAGGGAATTCCTGTTCGAACAATGATTGTTGACAATCGCCATTCCTGAGGGACAGTAAAGTCGCAACTGCTCTATCTACATCGGGATCCACAATTGTACCTGTTCCAAAATCAAATCGCACGCGGCACAATTCCTGTGGGTTTGGGTTTGAACCATTATCCTCCAATTCCTCACAGAGGAATTCACACATTTTGTCAAAGACATACCTCTGTTTTGGGGCATCCCATTGGTGAAAAACGTTAACAACTGATTCCACATTATAGAGTGAAGTGAAACCAATCCACCTACGCGCCAGATGATCTAACACCTCTTTCTCGTCAGGACCAGGCAGCTGACTACGCAATTGCTTACGTTGTAAACCAGGGGTCACACTAGATGACCCAAAGAGAGGCGACATTAAACTAGTAACTACATTAGCTAGACGTTGTCGTGCTGAAGGAGAAGTTGAGGCGAAAACGGGGGGATAGACAGAAGGAAGAAAAGCGGATTCAGATACAGGTACCTGGGTAGTGTAAGAAAGAGCGCCAGGGGAGGCAGCTGATGTGCTAGGCAAAGTCGCAGGAAGCGCGGGGGCAATAGGTAACACAACTGGCGGCCCTTGAGAGGGCTGCACTGCAGGGATAGGAGCCAGCTGATGAGGAGCTGGCGGCTGTGGGAAGACTTGCGGCATATTCACTGGAGGCTGCACATTTACGAGCTGTGGAGGCGCTGTGGCATTTTGCACATACGGGCGTGGCGAACTTAGCAAATGGGACATTAGGGAATCTTTCTCTTTCTCTTCTGTTTCATCTTGCACAAGGGGTGACAAAACAGGGTAACATTTATCGATCCCTAGTTTGCGCTGTCTATTTAACTGTTCATTCATTTGTTCCTCCTCATTATCTTTAAATTGCACAGCTGCTTGCATCATTGACATACCTCTTTCTCTCTTATTCCTTTTCGCTAGCTTAATTTCCTTCTGTTTGGCTTCCTTTCGCCATAGGCGGAAACAATCAAACATCGCCGGCCGGGCTTTCTTTTTAAACAATTTAACTTCCAAATTATCTAAGATATCTGTATCGAAACTACCATTTTGGGGCCATTTTAAAACACCGTCCTTTCTGGTGTATCAGATCCATACTTCATTATATGCAATGGGGCCCACACCATGTTTTACATAAAGCTCATAAGTTGGAGTTCCAATTGGAGGAACCGGACATGAATCCTCTAACTGGGAATCCCTTCTACAACCCAAACAAAACAATCTTCCAAATACACTAGAACCAGGCATCTTCGCTCACTAGTCTAGTTTCAAACTTCAAAGGATTATCGAATACGATAGTCTCGTGAATACACGAGTCCTCTGGCTTTGGCGCTTGCAAGCTCCAAATCAAAATGATCCCGAAGGATACCAAAAATCCCGAAGGATACCAAACAAATTGGGAGACGCTCCACTTATACTTAACTGAATATCAATGATCGATGGCGTCACCAGAAGACTCTCTCGATTGTTTCGCTCTACCAAAATCGTCAAGGGTCCAAAACAGGGCGATTAATCAGGGCAGCAGTCCTTCGTAGCCGTCGGGACGCGGAGAACCTCGCAGAAAAGACTTTCGGACCACGCCGACATGCAGGGGTCGATGAAGTGGCGGCCTTCCTCCGGAATTTCCACACGAAGCTCCTCACGAACCTCTGGCTTGGACTGGTACCGCTGAAATCGTCCCGAGTTGGGCGCCAACTGAAGTACTGGGAATTTTAAGCCCAGCGGTACAGGGGAACACACCCTAAGACTTCGGGTTCTTCCTGTTACAGACCTACAGAAACACAGAGTCTTCTAGGTGAAGTCAAAGATCGATTTATTGGCTGCAGACCAATTACAGGTATCCGAGAAGTACAACACAATGTATGTTCTCAGGAGACTGCTTAAAATTACAGAAACGGGCTTCTCCTTAAATACAAAATATCATGCTTCAGGAACACATTCCTTGTTTTACGATATGGTCATCTACATGTATCCATTACAAACGAAAAGGCAGAGTCATGATGACCATCCCACATTCCAGTTAAGCCAGCCCACAATTATTTACCCAGCAAGGCTCAGATCCCACATCAGATATCAACAGGCCCCAATAACACGGGCATCTCCTGTTTGGAAAACAAGCCATAAAGCAGGAAGAGTCAGGTGTGAAAGAGATTAGCCGGAGGCTCGTGTGGGATGAAAAGGCTTTATGGTGTGTCAAACCCTGATGCTAATCACAGGTGGCCGTAGGACGGGGAGCTCGTGGGACCGGACTGACCTGGGGCAGCGGAGCCAAGCTGCACAGGTCACAGAGAAGTCAAAGGAAGGCACATGTGTTCTAAAGGCCCTTATATGCTCGTAATATGAAGCCTATGTGAGGGCAACCATAAGATGGACACCGCTCTAAGATGGAACCCACGAAGTCAATGTATAATATCGTATACATAGTGCATTTATCGCTAAAACGTTATACAAAGCACTTGTACATACCACATTGACCATTCGCGGTTCGCTAATACCGGGATAGACAGGGGTAGGGCCCTGCCTCCCACGCGGTCCCAAATTCTAAAGTACCACAGGTCTAAAACAAACAAGAGGCGTTGCTGTGGGGGCAAGCTTCTCACTGAGCTATGCCTGCCTCCACATGGGCTGGTGGGAGGAAATGATACTAGCTACCCTGTATGCAGACACGATGGCAGAACATGTTATAAAATGGTACTGGTACATTGACGATTTGTTTGTGGTTTGGCGAGGAAACAGACTAACTGCAGAGGAATTTGTAACCAATTTAAACACCAATGACATAAATCTGCACTTTACACATAACATAAGCAATAGTACTATCTGTTTTCTGGACGCAGATGTATATGTTGCCCAGGGTCAATTGCAAACAACATTACACTGTAAACCTACCGCAGGTAACACCACACTCCATTCGACAAGTTTCCACCCTAAACACACTAGATGCAGCATACCTTATGGAGAAATGCTCATGATATGCAGAATCTGTAGCAGCGAGAGTGATCTCGCAAATGCACAGGAGGAATGCAAATTATTATTCCTGGACAGAGGCTATTCCGAGCATATTGTCAACAAGGCAATAAGACATACTAGGGAATTATCCAGGAACAACCTGCTATTCAAACCATCAAGCAGCAAGACCAAGCAAACCAATAGAGCAAGGCCAGAAGGTAGCAACCCTAGACTAATCCTGACATTTAACAAACAGAAAGATAGTCTTAGTAGAATCATAAAGAAAAACTGGCACTTAGTATTAAGTGATCCGATGGTGGGGGCCAAACTACAGCAGAAACCCACAATAACATTCAGAAAGGTCCCATGCACTAGCGAACTTTTGGTCAGTAGCAGCCCAGAAATTAAAACTGGTTCTGGCTGGCTGACAGGTCACAAAGGTTTTATAAGATGTTCCACTTGCAGAGCGTGCAAATTTGGTGTCAGCAAAACTTCCTATCGTATGCCCTTCAAGAATAAGCCTATCAATATTACCAAGTTGCTGACCTGCAAAACTGTATTTGCCATATACGTGACTCTTCCTGCTCCAGCCCCCCCTTCTGGTTTTCTGGTGTTGTCCTCTGGTGGCTTACTTTTGCCACCCCTTAACCAGGACTGGCAAATCAAATGGAATTCCTTGTGCAAAGGTGTCTTCACAATTTCACGAGGAATTCCATTTGAGCAGGAAGAGGCAACATGTCCCCATGTGTGACACGGAGCAAGAGGGGGCAAAACGGAAGTAGAGATGGAAAACCTAACAATAGTCAATTTAACACCTAGCGTTTTAACATCAGAGGAAGAATCCGTGTTAAAGTTAGGTCTTACCTTTTGCCCGGATAGTCAAATGGAGTACATACAAACAAGAATAGACCTTTTCAAATTTGTCCGCAAATTAAAACTACATAAGTATTTCAAACTTAAACCAACTATAAAGGAATCAAGATTAATAAAGCAGAAATCACAGACATTTTAACTGCTGATAATCTTGGAGCATTCGGAACCTTGGAAGAGTTAGGTCTGACACAAAAAGAAGAAGAACATAGGACCCAAAATGTTGCTCAGAGAGCTATCAAAGTGGGCATCGAACAGGAAGGAGTTACAAGTCCATTCAAGCCCACTTCACAGTTTGTTTCGCAAATGCCAATACATGCCATTGACATCTTTTCAGAGGCAGTCATCAAAGACTTATTGCGGTTCAGAATAAAACACACTATCCGAAGCAAAGTGGCAATAAATCAAATAATCAAAAGAAAGCCTTAGAAATCTTGCTTATGGACAAAACAATAATATGTAAGCCTTCCGATAAAGGTGGTAATATTGTTCTGCAGCTGAGAGAGCAATATTGTAAAGAAGCCTTAAAATAACTGGGTGATGCAGACATTATGAAAAACTACTAGGGAATGATACAATAAAAGCATCAACCAATATCACTCCTTGATTCAAAAATAGCATGCAAAATCAATGTTGGCTACTGATGAATACTTATTTCTACGAAAAACAAACCCCAGGATACCTACCTTTTACCATATTCCAAAAATCCACAAGGACACAACAAATCCGCCAGGGAGGCCAATAGTGTCATCCCATGTAGTTTGACGGAACACCTCTCCACTTTAATTGATCATTTTCTGTTTCAGTATGTGTTGCAACTGCCCTCATATATCAAAGACACATATAACTTTTAAATCATATAGAAGAATTGTCACCATACCAACTAATTATTATGGAAATCACAAGTCTATATACGTATATCAACCACTGAGATGGACTTAGTGCGGTGTCTTTCTTTTTGAACAAAAGACCACTGAAATTTGCTCAGCATAACATCATGCTTATAGAATTTACATAATTCTGTCTGACTAATAACATCTTTTTGTTCCAGGAGGACTATTACAGGCAGATCTCTGGTACGGCCATGGGCACCTGCTTTGCCCCCAGCTACGCTGATCTATTCGTGGTCTGGTGGGAGGAGTAAGTGTCCAGGTCGGAAGAGAATCAAACATGGATGACGAAAGTCATTGCATGGTACATGTATATATATGATCTTTTTCTACTTTGTGAGGGATCATCTACCTCAGTATCTGATTTTATAAATCACCTGAACCAGAATGGAGTGAATTAAAAATTCAGAAGTAAAATAAGTTCAGTGGCATTAAACTATTTGGATTTTAGAGTTTCCATAATAGAAGGGCAAATATGTATGGCGCTGTATAGAAAATCAACACTGAGAACTCCACACTTCACTCCAGTAGCAGTCACCCACCAAAGTTAAAACAAAGCATACCATATGGTGAATTTCTTCGGTTAAAGAGAAACAGTCTCAGAGAATGCGATTTTCAGGCAGCAGCCAGGGAAAGTACTGCTAGATTTGTGGCCAGGGGGTATGATATCAACCTGTTAAAGACAACACTAAAAAAGTAGAAACAATGACTAGGACAGAAAAATGACAGGGGAAGAACAAAGTTGTGAAAAATGACGACATGAATACATTTAGAATGATCACAACTTATTCGGAAAATGAGGGTTCCCTGAGGACAATTCTTCAGAAGAACTGGCATGTTCTGAAGAAAAATGTTATCATAGGGCGAGATATACCACCAGCTCCTCTGCTAACATTTAAAAGAGCATGATCATTAAGAGATGCTTATACACAGTCATCTAGAGAATTCCACAGTCAAAGGGCACAATCAAGGAACTAAAGGGGTTCTTTCCCTGTTGAAAGTGCAAAGCGTGTGCTCATAGCAAGAACGTGTCCTCATATGAAATACCACGAGTAAAGAGGAAAAGGGATATTAAGAAATTTATGACATGTCAAACTGCCTTTTCAGTATACTGCCTATTATGTCCATGTGAATTAAAATATATAGGGAGCACGATACATCCAGTGAAAATCCGCATATTGGAGCATATGCGAGCTATAACTAAGAAGGATGTTTCATATACAGTAGCCAGGCATTTTGCAAATAAACATCAGAGTTACAGGGACCTGTTACGTTATTTAACTATTGATAATGTACCCAGCAACATCAGTGAAGGAGACAGAATTTTAAGTTTACGCAGACTTGAGTCGCGTTATATCATTGATTTACAAACACACGTACCCAAGGGGTTAAATAGTGGAGAAGAATTGTCCGTTAACCTTGCAATTGTAGTCGCAAAAGGGTCATACATATCTGGGGATTCTCTGTTAGGAAGGGATGCCCTCGGAACACCCTTCCTACTAGCGGCTCGCTATTCCTATTTTGCAAGTCGCCAAGAATTGGTGACTTGCAAAATAGGAATAGTACATGGCCAACTCGTTTTTTGCAGTCGCAAAGGGGTCTGAAACCCCTCTGCGAGCGCAAAAAATGGTCATACATCTGGCCCTAAGTCTGTGTTATCATCTGTATGAATAAGTGATGTGTTGTGTGTATAACTGTTTAGGTGAGTAAATGGCAGTGTGATTGATTCTTTCCATGACTAACTAACGTACTGAATGAGGATAGCGCCACTAGGTAAAACAAGTGCATCAAGCTGCGCTTTTAAAGCTTGACTGTATATTGATGGACTTCACAGTAGCCCTGGGGAGCGCGTTTAAAGCGGAAGCTTCGACCTCCTAAACTGAAGCCCAAAATGTCCCTGCTCTCCTCTGCAATTGGGATGCTAAAGAAAGCATTCTTCAAATCTATCACTGAAAACCATGCAGCGGAGGCTGGAATCATAGTTAACAAGGCAGTTATATCAGGGACAACTGGAAACTGTGGCACAACAATCTTATTTACCACTCTAAGATCAATCACAAATCTGTAAACAGGTGGCTGTGAAGGGTCCGTTTGTTTTAAAACAGGTAAAACAGGACTATTGCAAACGTTGCCTCTTGTCTCTTCAATTACACCCTTTTTAATCAAATCACTGACAATTGCTAACAACGCTTTCTGACCTTCATTGGAGATCTTGTACTGGGGAATACGTGGCAATCTGACATTGGCCTTTTAAGTGACCATGTATGGCGGTATTTCCAAGAGACCCACATCATTGGGACCAGTAGCCCAAAGGACATCCGGAAGGGATGACAACTCAGGTGGCATTGCATTCTTAGACAAATACATAGGGGAAATCACTTCCTTACCTAATGTAAGTTGTACTCCTCAGGGAGAACAATATAGCGTTGCATGCAATCTTTTTAACAAATCTAATCCCAGCAAATTCTCACCACAACCTGTCATTAGGATGAGGGGTGCTTTTAGCTCACGAGGTCCAACAGAAAGTGACATAGGACTAGAAATCGGGTTCCTAACTGGGGCGCCAGAAAAACCTACTGAAACATTCATTTTGCCAGACAAAGGCACGCCAGGGAGTTTTGAATGCATAATTGAACTATTTGCAGCACCAGTGTCCAGCAGAAAGGGCTCTGTTACACCCGCTGTAGTCACTTTAACATATGGTCCGCTCTGATCCACTGGTACTGAAACAACTCCCTCTCTCTGTCTATGGCTGTCCTAGTAATCATTATCTTCCACATTGTCGTCTTCTGCATAATAATCATTATTATAGTACTGAGCTGTATTACCAGTTGCATTGGCTTGCTGATCAAAGCTATTTATGGTATTTTGAGGCGGAAGAGGACGCGCGTTCTGGGGAACATTTCCACGCCCTCTACCTCTAGGAGCTTGTTGACCACCTCTACCTCTTGCGCCATACGCATTACTAGTACGCTGCATTAATTTAGGGCAACTATACTTGAAATGACCGTCCTCTCTGCAATATGAACATTGATTGGGACCTAGAGGGATACGTGGTTGATAATACGCATTCATTTGCTGATTATTCTGAAATTGTTGGGGTTGCTGATAGATACCTTGGGTTTGCCTATAATTATTCTGTCCTCCACGTGGCGAATAAGCCTGCTGTAAAAGGACCTTCGTTTTCAGTTCTTTCGTTTTCTTATCTGTTCTATCTTTCTCGTCTTTATCTCTATTTTCATAATACTGTGCAGTAGCTAGTATTTGCGCTGAAGAGGAAACAGCCCAAGAACTCTCTGAATCTTTTAATTTCTTACACAACTCGGGAAGTAGATTCTGCACAAATTTATCCACAAATAACCGTTGGCCACCTTCAGTACTCATGTCTTGACCACTGTGGTCGATAAACGTTTCTTCAAACCTTGTAAAGAAAGCGGACACTGTCTCATCTTTCTTCTGCTTGCATGCAGATAGTTTATCCCAATTCACGCGCATCGCGGGCATTATAGTTTTCATGTAGGTGATAATTCTACCAGGGAGTTCTGCTACCAAAGGCTCAGGCTTCGCGCCACCAACTTGGCCAGCGTCTGCAGCACTGATATTAGCCCATGTTCCCCCTAGTTCTGCAGCATGATCCGTATTACGGATGGATCCCCATAAAGGCTGTGGAACAACATTCCCGAACAACATATCTATGTCAGCCAGATTCATGACACACGATTCTGCAGTTTGTGATAACTTCTTATAATATCCTGCAGGGTTTTTACGGGGGTCAGGCAATGTCTGCTTAAGCGCTAACACCTCAGAATGCTTCCATGGGACATGTACCCAAACACGCTGAAAATGTGCTGGAGCAGCAACAATACCTCGAGCGGCATAAGCCGCAACGGCTTCCTTCCATACCGGAGGGACTTCTCTCATAGGGTATTGTCGCGCTTTTCCCTTTTTCCCCACAGGGAATTCCTGTTCGAACAATGATTGTTGACAATCGCCATTCCTGAGGGACAGTAAAGTCGCAACTGCTCTATCTACATCGGGATCCACAATTGTACCTGTTCCAAAATCAAATCGCACGCGGCACAATTCCTGTGGGTTTGGGTTTGAACCATTATCCTCCAATTCCTCACAGAGGAATTCACACATTTTGTCAAAGACATACCTCTGTTTTGGGGCATCCCATTGGTGAAAAACGTTAACAACTGATTCCACATTATAGAGTGAAGTGAAACCAATCCACCTACGCGCCAGATGATCTAACACCTCTTTCTCGTCAGGACCAGGCAGCTGACTACGCAATTGCTTACGTTGTAAACCAGGGGTCACACTAGATGACCCAAAGAGAGGCGACATTAAACTAGTAACTACATTAGCTAGACGTTGTCGTGCTGAAGGAGAAGTTGAGGCGAAAACGGGGGGATAGACAGAAGGAAGAAAAGCGGATTCAGATACAGGTACCTGGGTAGTGTAAGAAAGAGCGCCAGGGGAGGCAGCTGATGTGCTAGGCAAAGTCGCAGGAAGCGCGGGGGCAATAGGTAACACAACTGGCGGCCCTTGAGAGGGCTGCACTGCAGGGATAGGAGCCAGCTGATGAGGAGCTGGCGGCTGTGGGAAGACTTGCGGCATATTCACTGGAGGCTGCACATTTACGAGCTGTGGAGGCGCTGTGGCATTTTGCACATACGGGCGTGGCGAACTTAGCAAATGGGACATTAGGGAATCTTTCTCTTTCTCTTCTGTTTCATCTTGCACAAGGGGTGACAAAACAGGGTAACATTTATCGATCCCTAGTTTGCGCTGTCTATTTAACTGTTCATTCATTTGTTCCTCCTCATTATCTTTAAATTGCACAGCTGCTTGCATCATTGACATACCTCTTTCTCTCTTATTCCTTTTCGCTAGCTTAATTTCCTTCTGTTTGGCTTCCTTTCGCCATAGGCGGAAACAATCAAACATCGCCGGCCGGGCTTTCTTTTTAAACAATTTAACTTCCAAATTATCTAAGATATCTGTATCGATACTACCATTTTGGGGCCATTTTAAAACACCGTCCTTTCTGGTGTATCGGATCCATACTTCATTATATGCAATGGGGCCCACACCATGTTTTACATAAAGCTCATAAGTTGGAGTTCCAATTGGAGGAACCGGACATGAATCCTCTAACTGGGAATCCCTTCTACAACCCAAACAAAACAATCTTCCAAATACACTAGAACCAGGCATCTTCGCTCACTAGTCTAGTTTCAAACTTCAAAGGATTATCGAATACGATAGTCTCGTGAATACACGAGTCCTCTGGCTTTGGCGCTTGCAAGCTCCAAATCAAAATGATCCCGAAGGATACCAAAAATCCCGAAGGATACCAAACAAATTGGGAGACGCTCCACTTATACTTAACTGAATATCAATGATCGATGGCGTCACCAGAAGACTCTCTCGATTGTTTCGCTCTACCAAAATCGTCAAGGGTCCAAAACAGGGCGATTAATCAGGGCAGCAGTCCTTCGTAGCCGTCGGGACGCGGAGAACCTCGCAGAAAAGACTTTCGGACCACGCCGACATGCAGGGGTCGATGAAGTGGCGGCCTTCCTCCGGAATTTCCACACGAAGCTCCTCACGAACCTCTGGCTTGGACTGGTACCGCTGAAATCGTCCCGAGTTGGGCGCCAACTGAAGTACTGGGAATTTTAAGCCCAGCGGTACAGGGGAACACACCCTAAGACTTCGGGTTCTTCCTGTTACAGACCTACAGAAACACAGAGTCTTCTAGGTGAAGTCAAAGATCGATTTATTGGCTGCAGACCAATTACAGGTATCCGAGAAGTACAACACAATGTATGTTCTCAGGAGACTGCTTAAAATTACAGAAACGGGCTTCTCCTTAAATACAAAATATCATGCTTCAGGAACACATTCCTTGTTTTACGATATGGTCATCTACATGTATCCATTACAAACGAAAAGGCAGAGTCATGATGACCATCCCACATTCCAGTTAAGCCAGCCCACAATTATTTACCCAGCAAGGCTCAGATCCCACATCAGATATCAACAGGCCCCAATAACACGGGCATCTCCTGTTTGGAAAACAAGCCATAAAGCAGGAAGAGTCAGGTGTGAAAGAGATTAGCCGGAGGCTCGTGTGGGATGAAAAGGCTTTATGGTGTGTCAAACCCTGATGCTAATCACAGGTGGCCGTAGGACGGGGAGCTCGTGGGACCGGACTGACCTGGGGCAGCGGAGCCAAGCTGCACAGGTCACAGAGAAGTCAAAGGAAGGCACATGTGTTCTAAAGGCCCTTATATGCTCGTAATATGTAGCCTATGTGAGGGCAACCATAAGATGGACACCGCTCTAAGATGGAACCCACGAAGTCAATGTATAATATCGTATACATAGTGCATTTATCGCTAAAACGTTATACAAAGCACTTGTACATACCACATTGACCATTCGCGGTTCGCTAATACCGGGATAGACAGGGGTAGGGCCCTGCCTCCCACGCGGTCCCAAATTCTAAAGTACCACAGGTCTAAAACAAACAAGAGGCGTTGCTGTGGGGGCAAGCTTCTCACTGAGCTATGCCTGCCTCCACATGGGCTGGTGGGAGGAAATGATACTAGCTACCCTGTATGCAGACACGATGGCAGAACATGTTATAAAATGGTACTGGTACATTGACGATTTGTTTGTGGTTTGGCGAGGAAACAGACTAACTGCAGAGGAATTTGTAACCAATTTAAACACCAATGACATAAATCTGCACTTTACACATAACATAAGCAATAGTACTATCTGTTTTCTGGACGCAGATGTATATGTTGCCCAGGGTCAATTGCAAACAACATTACACTGTAAACCGACCGCAGGTAACACCATACTCCATTCGACAAGTTTCCACCCTAAACACACTAGATGCAGCATACCTTATGGAGAAATGCTCATGATATGCAGAATCTGTAGCAGCGAGAGTGATCTCGCAAATGCACAGGAGGAATGCAAATTATTATTCCTGGACAGAGGCTATTCCGAGCATATTGTCAACAAGGCAATAAGACATACTAGGGAATTATCCAGGAACAACCTGCTATTCAAACCATCAAGCAGCAAGACCAAGCAAACCAATAGAGCAAGGCCAGAAGGTAGCAACCCTAGACTAATCCTGACATTTACCAAACAGAAAGATAGTCTTAGTAGAATCATAAAAAAAAACTGGCACTTAGTATTAAGTGATCCGATGGTGGGGGCCAAACTACAGCAGAAACCCACAATAACATTCAGAAAGGTCCCATGCACTAGCGAACTTTTGGTCAGTAGCAGCCCAGAAATTAAAACTGGTTCTGGCTGGCTGACAGGTCACAAAGGTTTTATAAGATGTTCCACTTGCAGAGCGTGCAAATTTGGTGTCAGCAAAACTTCCTATCGTATGCCCTTCAAGAATAAGCCCATCAATATTACCAAGTTGCTGACCTGCAAAACTGTATTTGCCATATACGTGACTCTTCCTGCTCCAGCCCCCCCTTCTGGTTTTCTGGTGTTGTCCTCTGGTGGCTTACTTTTGCCACCCCTTAACCAGGACTGGCAAATCAAATGGAATTCCTCGTGCAAAGGTGTCTTCACAATTTCACGAGGAATTCCATTTGAGCAGGAAGCGGCAACATGTCCCCACGTGTGACACGGAGCAAGAGGGGGCAAAACGGAAGTAGAGATGGAAAACCTAGCAATAGTCAATTTAACACCTAGCGTTTTAACATCAGAGGAAGAATCCGTGTTAAAGTTAGGTCTTACCTTTTGCCCGGATAGTCAAATGGAGTACATACAAACAAGAATAGACCTTTTCAAATTTGTCCGCAAATTAAAACTACATAAGTATTTCAAACTTAAACCAACTATCAAGGAATCAAGATTAATAAAGCAGAAATCACAGACATTTTAACTGCTGATGATCTTGGAGCATTAGGAACCTTGGAAGAGTTAGGTCTGACACAAAAAGAAGAAGAACATAGGACCCAAAATGTTGCTCAGAGAGCTATCAAAGTGGGCATCGAACAGGAAGGAGTTACAAGTCCATTCAAGCCCACTTCACAGTTTGTTTCGCAAATGCCAATACATGCCATTGACATCTTTTCAGAGGCAGTCATCAAAGACTTATTGCGGTTCAGAATAAAACACACTATCCGAAGCAAAGTGGCAATACATCAAATAGTCAAAAGAAAGCCTTAGAAATCTTGCTTATGGACAAAACAATAATATGTAAGCCTTCCGATAAAGGTGGTAATATTGTTCTGCAGCTGAGAGAGCAATATTGTAAAGAAGCTTTAAAATAACTGGGTGATGCAGACATTATGAAAAACTACTAGGGAATGATACAATAAAAGCATCAACCAATATCACTCCTTGATTCAAAAATAGCATGCAAAATCAATGTTGGCTACTGATGAATACTTATTTCTCCGAAAAACAAACCCCAGGATACCTACCTTTTACCATATTCCAAAAATCCACAAGGACACAACAAATCCGCCAGGGAGGCCAATAGTGTCATCCCATGTAGTTTGACGGAACACCTCTCCACTTTAATTGATCATTTTCTGTTTCAGTATGTGTTGCAACTGCCCTCATATATCAAAGACACATATAACTTTTAAATCATATAGAAGAATTGTCACCATACCAACTAATTATTATGGAAATCACAAGTCTATATACGTATATCAACCACTGAGATGGACTTAGTGCGGTGTCTTTCTTTTTGAACAAAAGACCACTGAAATTTGCTCAGCATAACATCATGCTTATAGAATTTACATAATTCTGTCTGACTAATAACATCTTTTTGTTCCAGGAGGACTATTACAGGCAGATCTCTGGTACGGCCATGGGCACCTGCTTTGCCCCCAGCTACGCGGATCTATTCGTGGTCTGGTGGGAGGAGTAAGTGTCCAGGTCGGAAGAGAATCAAACATGGATGACGAAAGTCATTGCATGGTACATGTATATATATGATCTTTTTCTACTTTGTGAGGGATCATCTACCTCAGTATCTGATTTTATAAATCACCTGAACCAGAATGGAGTGAATTAAAAATTCAGAAGTAAAATAAGTTCAGTGGCATTAAACTATTTGGATTTTAGAGTTTCCATAATAGAAGGGCAAATATGTATGGTGCTGTATAGAAAATCAACACTGAGAACTCCACACTTCACTCCAGTAGCAGTCACCCACCAAAGTTAAAACAAAGCATACCATATGGTGAATTTCTTCGGTTAAAGAGAAACAGTCTCAGAGAATGCGATTTTCAGGCAGCAGCCAGGGAAAGTACTGCTAGATTTGTGGCCAGGGGGTATGATATCAACCTGTTAAAGACAACACTAAAAAAGTAGAAACAATGACTAGGACAGAAAAATGACAGGGGAAGAACAAAGTTGTGAAAAATGACGACATGAATACATTTAGAATGATCACAACTTATTCGGAAAATGAGGGTTCCCTGAGGACAATTCTTCAGAAGAACTGGCATGTTCTGAAGAAAAATGTAATCATAGGGCGAGATATACCCTGGTTCAGAACACTAAGCCACCAGAAATGGCCATTCTTTTAGCAAATCGAAATGCAGTTCTTTCTGAGGCCAGCCCCTCAGCCGGGGGAGACATCGATTTTTAGCAGTATTGACGAGAGGAATAAAAATGTAATTCCCGACAGGGGTCAGGGGATCACAACACCTGGCCCAGATTCAATTCAGGAGATGCTGACACAGCTGTCTCTAGAGATAAAAGAACGTTTTTCCACTTCTGAAACAATTCAGAAAAAGATTCAAGACACATGCTCTAATCTAGAGGAAAGCATTGCTGCACTAACACATCTTACGGAGGAACTGGAGAATAAGTTTGGAGAACTTACTCTAGATGTAAAAGAGAACACCCTAGAACTAGGTAGGCTAAAGGAAAGAGAGAGAGATCTCTCAGAAAGACTGGAGAGACTTGAAAATAACTCCAGAAGTAACAACATCAGGATCCTGGATTTAGCAGAAGGCCTGGAGGGGGATAACATTAAGGCTTTTGTTATTGGGATTTTTACTAAATCCTTTCCCCAGGTTGCATCGACATCCGTCTGGGAGGCCGAGATTCAACGGGTCCACAGGGACCCATTTAAGCTTAATCCAGGATGGAAGAAACCAAGAAAAATCTTGGTTTATATTCAATCATATTCCCTGAAGGAGCAACTACTTGGGGCTGCGTTGAAGTCCAAATGCATTCAGTTACAAGGTTCAACTTGTAGAATAAAATCAGATATTTGTCGCAACACAGAGGACAGAAGGTGGGAGCTAGCTAAGCGGATTGACTCACTGAAAGAATTGGGAGCGCAAGTCCGGTTAAGAATTACGGCCTTCTTGAAAGTCATGGTTGATAATAAGATGTATAACTTTAGATCCCCTGAAGATGTGGACAATTTTCAATTACATACAAAATCTGCAGCCAAATGATAGTGAAGCATGGGTTTAGTGGAGGGAGATCAGCAGAATTTATTTATTTTTCTTTATAATTTGTTCTTTGAGGTTAGTGAGCTTGGACCCAAATTGGCAAAATGGATTTGCCAAGGAACAGTCAGGGAGGGTTCCATAGGGTGGAGTGGGTGAGTGATGGGGTGTCACATGTGTGTGGGTAGGGAGCATTGGGGAAAAATATAAAAAATATATCCTAAATATGACCAGATATGACTTAATTTCTATCTGTGGACTTAGCCTGGGGGAGAGTGAGGATTATGAAAAGGGGTAGATCTGGGGTAGAGTCCCTTGAAATTCTAAGCTGGAATGTGAATGGCCTGAGAGTTAGGAGGAGACAGCGATTGGTTTTGCAGCATCCTAAAGATAATCAGGCCAAGATTCTCATGCTCCAAGAGACTCACCTGTTACAGTCCAAATGTAGAGCGTTATTTGGAAAATTAAGATGTGTGGAGAAAGTATTAGCCTCTGACCAACAATGTTGCTCAAAGGGTGTAGTTATAATTATTAAATCCAACGCAGAGGTAGAGCTTATTAGGTCACAAATAGATAATAGAGGAAGGTGGGCAATAGCGGAGGTGAGGTGTTATGGTATCAAATACACTTTAGCCAATTATTATGGTCCCAATGAGGATGATACTGATCCTTTGAATAACCTGTGCTCAGCCCTTGTGGATTTTGAAGCACCCTTAATTTTAGGAGGTGATTTTAATGTCCTGCTTAATAATAACTAAGATAGATCTTCCCCCAGAACACAAATTGCGGTCCCACGCGTAAAAGCATACTTAATGACGATGTTAAAAAACTTTCATCTTGGTGGCATTTGGAGGAAAAAAAATGGGAGAGACGAGAGAATACTCCTTTTATAGCAAAAAAACCCAGCACTATTCAAGAATAGACTATATGTTTATTGGCCTCTATGAGCTAGAGTCAGTAGGATCAATTAGATATCAGCCGATCCATATTTCGGATCATGGTGCCATGCTGTTACAGCTGGCTCTTCTTTTGGAACCTATTTTCAGGAGGTGGACTTTGAATAGAAGATTCCTTTTGCAACCTTCAACTCGTGAGTTGCTAAAAAAAGAGACAGCTACCTTTTTTCACCACAATCTAGAATTGGCTACTTTGCATATAGTGTGGGATACCTTCAAGGCTTGGCTGAGGGGGACTTTAAAGGGAACGGTTGCCGGCTGGGCTAGAGTGGAAAAAAATGAGATCAAAGACATAGAAAAACAGCTTGCATCGACCAAGACAGCCTTAAAAAGGGGGCTGATGCACGCCGCGGAGAAACAATCCCTCGAAGCTAGCGTAGACGATCTACAGATGAAATTCAGGCTTAAAATCAAAGCAATAATGCTTCAAAAGTGTGAGGCAAGTAAGATGAGTGATTTTGATCTGGGGGAGAACTGCAGCAAATTACTTGCTATGAAAAGTAGATCTGATAGGTCCCGCAATTTTATCAATAAGATCAAGGTAGGTGCCAATGTGGTAGAGGAAAAAAAGGAGATTGAGAAAGTATTTGTAGAGTTTTTTCAAGGCTTATATAGGGAGGAGTTATCGGTTGAGGATGAGGTTATTGATCAGTTGCTCTGAAAAACAACTACCGAAACTGGACTTGGCGAGCCAAGCAACTTTGACCCAAGATATAGAGGAGGGTGAAATATGTGTAATTTTAAATAAAACTAAGAAAGGGAAATCAGCTGGTCCCAATACAATACCAATAGACGTTTACACGTTAATATTAAATGAAATAATCCCGCTCTGTCTGTTGTTGTATAGTAAGATTCTTAGATGGAAATCGCCACTGCCAGATTCCTGGAATGAGGCTGTTATTACGTTAATCTTGAAACCAGGCAAGGACCCATTGGAATGTCAATCTTACCGCCCTATCTCATTATTAAATTGTGATTATAAGGTCTTTGCGGGTGTGTTACATGCTCTGCTTAGTAAGATACCGGGGTCAATTTTCCATCAAGACCAAAAGAGGTTTCTACCGGCCAGGAAGATGTTGGATCTGGTGTATTCCTTAATAGGCTCGGTTGATCTGGCAACAACATTAGGAGCCCCCCTTTCTATTATTACGGTTGATGCTGCAAAAGCTTTTGACCAAGTTAATTGGCATTATCTTAACAACACTCTAAAGGCTTTTGGGTTCGGAGTCAACTTTAGGGAAGTTCTTAAAAAAATATATAATTCTCCCCGGGCACAGATCCTGATTAACGGTACTCTCTCTGCCGCGGTCTCGATACAGCGGGGTACAAGACAAGGGTGCCCTCTATCACCGATCCTTTTTGATCTGTATATTGAGCCCCTGGCTCAGAGTCTAAGATAGAATGATAATATCTCTCCTTTTGAAATTAACGGGTTTTTCAGAAAGATTGCATTGTATGCAGATGATCTTATTGTATTTTCTTCCAACGTTAGTCATACCGTATCTGAGCTAATGGCTGAAGTACAGTCTTTTGGGGAAGTGTCAGGATATCAAGATGACATTGAAATCATGGCCTGGAATACTTCTGCACAGGGGGTTGGGCTTTCTAAAGAACTAAAGTACTTGGGAGTGATAGTAACCCAGGACATAGGAAAGATCCCCAAAACAAATGAGGATAAAGTCTTGAAGGAGGTGGAGCTTTTACTGAAGAGATGGCAGATTCTACCGTTATCCCACTATGGGAGAGTCAACTTGATTAAAATGTGTGTGCTTCCCAAAATCGCCTACCTTTTTAATAATATACCTCTGGAATTCGACAAAACTGCTCTTTTGAAAATGCAGGGTAAGATCTCCTCATTTATATGGGCAAGTAAAGGGATAAGGCTATCTTCAAAGAAGCTTAGGCGAAATCTGGTTAAGGGAGGCATGGGTCTGTCGGACCTTCAGTTGTATTGTTGGGCATATCAACTAAAATATTGCAGGATGTTACTATCAAAACCAGATAGCTCCTTGATAGGAAATATGTTCAATGCCATGCTTCCAGATAGGGATAAGGTGGGTTTTATGTATAAATTTGGAGCCCCCAAATACTTTAAAAAGATTAGTTTTAAGACTTTACATATGGCGGCTAAGCTATGGACTGAGTGTCCTCATGCATTTTCCCATAGGACCTGTTGACGCAGCTACAGCCCGAAGTGCTGAACGGAATTACACCAAATTTGGCAAAGAGGTAGTCCTCAGTTCAGACTAGTGACTTTTGCTTAAATGGTGTAAATCCGCTCAGTAGTTCCTGAGAAAATCAAAAGTCAAATCACATATATATCTGGGCGGAGCCTAACCACACATCTCATTGTGAGATCTGATTGGCTGTCAGCACTTCATCCAAGAAGTGTTGGCAGCCATCTTGGGACTAATATACATGGTAGCACTTCATTAAAAAGCATTGCAGTTAATAGAAGGTTTTAAGACTTTAGTTACATTATAAATCATTTGTTGATGGCACCATACTCATTTTAGGAATTGTGGTGTGTTCTAAGGTGATTTTACTATGTGAAAAAGCCTTCTGCTGTGATGTGATATGAATCATGTTTGAGAGAAAACTATTTTCTCATGCTTTTCCCACAGAGGTTTGGAAGGTGATCTATAAGCTAAACTGAGAGCATATTTTCTGTAAATTCACATTATCTTTCTCAGTCATGTGAGAATGAAGTCTGACATCCTCAGTAAAACATGTACATTCAACAAGGGCAGAGACTGTCAGTTGATTCCTTTGTGTTCTACTGCAGCTTCCCAGAGTGTTCTTAAGAGCAACTAGAGCGCTTACTGTCTTACTTATGACAAAAGTATGGCACACCTGAAGCCATTGATTGGAATAAACTGGTAACTCTTAAAACATTTAATTTAAAAAGGAACAAAATGAGGGGGTTCAGTTTGCCATAGAAATTATGATTAGTTTTGCAGAAAGAAAAATTAGGGCACATTTTGACTTCTCAAATCCTCTTCTATTTCATAAAAAAAATCTGACATGCAGACTGAAATACACACTTTTAAAACCAGCAGCAGACTTCAGTGGTGAGCAGTAGCTTTACTACAGTGATCTAATGAGCAACTAGAGTGCTAACATTCAGAATTTATGGCAAATGAGTGACATATCTGAATACCTTCTTGATGGAATCAAAGTAAAAAACTGAAAGCATTTCCTACTGAGGAGACTGCAGTAAATGAGGAAATTAGGAAACTTCATAACAGATAAATCTCCCAAGATGGCCACCAGTGACAAAAAAGCCCAAATGTAGCCCAAAATCACCCAGAAGTAGCCCACATGTAGCCCAATGACAGAAGTGTGCAAAACACTTATTATTTTGTGTATTTGCAGTTTTATATAGTGCAGGCTTGTCAGGTATTGGAGTGCTTTACATGAGCATTGGTTACATCACACAAGATCTTTTCATTTTGGTTGTAGACATGGGGAGATTAAGTGATTTGACCAGAATCACAGAATGTTGAGCTGAAGCAGAAACTCCAACCTGGTTCCCCAGTTGCAAAGTCTGCAGCTCTGGAAGTAACACCACATCCTCTCCCCTAGGTGCAACATTTAATCAAATGGTCAACGGGATAAAAAAACATAAAGATTACAAATAATTTAAAAGTTCTTTGTCGCTATTTGAAAACTCAGAAAATATGTCCTCATTTTAGTTTTTTAGAGCACTAACCATAGGGAAACATCCTTTACCACACAACCATTACAACGCGGTATGGTTACATCGTGGTTTTGACAACGCAAGTCGTTACACCGACTTGCACTGGAGGGCGCTCTAGACTAAGGAATAGTGTGAATTACTATTCCAACACCTTCCCTACTGTACGTAGACTGGAGTTGGAATAGTAATTCACACTATTCCTAAATCCAGCGCCCTCCAACGCAAGTCGATGTAATGACTTGCGTTGTCAAGACCGCGATGTAACATACCACGTTGTGATGGTACGCGTTGTATCATCATACATCCCTAACCATAATTTTGATGCAAATAAGACCCTCTCATATATGTAATTTCTAAAGGAAATACTCTAGGTATTACAGTTATGATTACATCAAGATGACGTCAGGCGTTCCACACTTTTGTAATAAATATAGAATGTTAGCAATGTAGTTGTTCATTGGGATACTGTTGCGAGGCAGAGGCCAGGGGCACGGACTCTGAAAATTTAAAATTGAAATTGAAGGCAGGTAGGAGAGTGCAGAGGCAACAATTTGACCACACTGGGCAGGCAGGAAGGGCAGTGGCAGCACAACAGACTATGGAGGGCAGTGGAAAGGGGGGCAGGGGCAACAAACCAACAATACAGGACTGGCAAGAGAGGCTGTGGCAATATAATAGACCATTGTGTGAAGAAGGAAGAGGCAGTGGTAGTACAACCATACATGCCAACAGACCCGTTTCAGCCAGGAAACGTCCAATGTTTTTAAGCTCAAATGGGCTTTATTTGACCTGTCTTCTGTCTACAATCTCCTCTTTTTCAATGTAACTCAAAGGGGAAAATCAATACCCCAGTCTTTTTTCAAAATCTCCCTCTTACCAAGTTCAAAATGTTCGCAAGTATGGTACATTGGATCGTGGTAGGCAGGATGAATTGGGATAGGGACATGGACTTGGATAACAGAGGACAGGAGGGACATGGAGAGGTGCACCAAACTGACCCTACAGGGCAGGCATCAGGGTTTGCAGCAGCACAATACACCACACAGCGCATGCGGGACGGGTGTGCAGCACAACAATCCATAGAAAGCAATAGGGAGGGGACAGGACCATGTACATGGACAACTGAGAAAAGAGGGGAAAGAGGCAATGGTAGCTAGCTGACCATAATGGACAGACAGGAGAGAAAGCTGCAGCATAACAGACCATAAAGGGCAGGAGGGACGGATCAGGGGCATTACAATGGAACAGACAAGCCAGGAGGGAGGGAATAGGGGTCTGCACATGGAAACAGAGGGCTGGGGACAAGGGGGCAGGGCAGTAGAAGCAAGATGACCATGGAGGTCAGGCAGGATGGGCACTAGAAACAAGACACACCATGGAGAGCAACAATGAGACTATGATGGCATACACACAGACCATGGAGGGAAGGTGGGAGGGGCCATGGCAGCACAGAAGACCATGCATGGCAAGCGGAGGGTTAGTGGCAGCACAATGGCTATGATGGGCAAGAAGGAGGGTGCAGGGGCATGCACAAAGGACCATGGAGGATAGAAGGGAGGGTCAGGACCTGGGCACAGACAAGAGAGTTCAGGGGAAGGGGCCTCACAACAGACCACGTGGGGCAAGCAGGAGGAGCAGTTGCAGCACAACAGACCATGGAGGGCAGAAGGGTGTGGCAGTAAAGTGGACCATGGAGGACAGGAGGAAGGGTATAGGGGCATGGCATGTCAACAGGCAGGGTAGAGGTGGCAGGGACAGGTTACAGTCACCTGACAATGCTAGGCAGGTGGGAGGGGAGTGGCAGCTCAACAGAACACTCATGGTGGGCAAAAAGGATGGAGCAGGGGCATGCACAAAGACATCGGAGGGCTGGGGGAAGGAGAATAGGGGCAGCAAGCTAAGCACAGAGCCTAAGTAGAAGGTCAATGATGGGCCATAGAATTGGGCAATGGAGGGCAGGAGGAGTGGACTGGTACATCATGCCAAATGGAGGGCAGTGGCAGCACATCAGACCATGCATGGCAGGAGGGAGGAGGCTAGTCCATGGATTCAGACAACAGAGGATAGGGAGGAGGTGGATGGGGGAGCAAGGTATCTGTTCAGAGAAGGTGTGTATTAGGAACTTTATTGTTTTTAAAATGTGTGTCTGGGCGAACTACTTAAAATATGAACAAGTATGCGGCATAATCTCACTTTTATTCAGGAAGAAGAGGTCGGTTGTGACTGTGATTCCGGGCTCACTTGGCAGAAACACCCCTTGACCCTCCACCCCCATCGCAAAATGTACTGCCCGTGAAAAGGGTAGGTGGGCGCAGTTTTATATAGAACATAGTCCTGAGAGCACGACTGAAAATAAAAAATAGATACAGTATATGGTATAAACTATGCACCAAAAAGTGTTTTATAAGATGAACCGGGGCGTAAAATATAATATGCAATACATTGTGCGCAATGACAGATTCATTGGAGAGCACGAGATAGCACAGGCACTAGCGCGTGCTATGCGATATGCGCCTTGGAGTGTAATATGCACAGGGCAGTGTTGTGTAACCTAACTAGTCTCTTAAGTTGTAATATAAAATATGTGCTGGGGAGTATAACGTTGCATATGCACTGTGACAAAGTTATGGATCCCAGATTGTAATATGTATGGCATAGCCCTGTGCGTTATAACATACGCATAGAGGAAGGCACGTTAGATGGGGCAATATAACCCGTGAGAAGGCAAGTGTGGCATGACACGGGGTGGTGTTACAGTGCACATGGGCTAGAGAGTGTCATAGCATACGCACTAGCTGGTGGAATACAACACAGAGGTGTGTGGCACTCGGCGGGCACTGGTGGGTGTAACACAGCATTGGGCTCAGCCAGGAGCACGCTGTGACTCTCAAGTGAGGTTTGTCTCCTTTCCAGAGAGTAAAATAAAAAGTATTACACATCCGGCGGTGGATGTGTGTTTTAATAACCGTGAGGGGGGTTTCTTGCATTGTTTGGTTGAATTTTTGTCGAATCCCCTTTGAATGGCTTGGTGTGCGTGTGTATTAAATGTGCCCGTCAATAGCTACCCATGTTTGTATAAATAAACGACAAGGGTGTCTACTTGGAGAGTACCCACCGGCGGGGGCGACGGGATTAGGCACGGTAGGGCGTCAGACACGTCAGAGCTTCACTAGCGGTGTAAATACATTCCACGTGGATTCATTGTATGCATAGTCGCCTTTTAATGAATATCACGCAAATCGTCATGGTGATAGGTACATACGGTTTGTCCAGCATGTACTAGGTGTTTCTATAAATATATATATTTTTTTTAAATAATAAAAAACAAAGGCCGGCCCCGGGGGATGTGGTCCCCGGGGCCATAAGTGGCCTGAGGAGGGGGGCAACGCAGCCCCCCTCCTAAAGAATTTTTTTAAAAAGGCCATGACCCGGGTGTTGGGGTCCCCGGGGCCGATTAAGGCCTTGGGAGGGCCAAATTAATTTTTTTCAACAAAAAAAATTAGGGTGCAGGCCCTGGGGGATGGGGTCCCGAGGGCCAATAAATTAGAAAAAGAAGGGGGCCACACAGCCCTCCTTCTTAAAAAAATGTAATAAATAAAAGACCGGCATCGCGCTGGAGGCCACGCCCCCTCCTTGCAGCACTCTGCAAACGTGCCCCCTGGCCAGTTGTAAGTTGTGGAATTAATTCCCCTTCAATACTGAGGGTCCGTGAGGGTCAACTAGCCCAACAGGTATCTCCAGTATGCGCCAGGGACTGGTGTTCTGAGGCCACGCCCCTTTTTACACCTCTCTGCAACGCAGCTCTGTGGCGCTTACTGGAGGTACCTAGTGGGCTAGGTTGACCCTAGGGACCCTTAGGATTCAAGGGGACATAATCTCTCAACTTAGAACGGCCACAGGGAGCATTTACACTGTGGTGAAGGGAGGGGACGGGGTCTGAGGTGACGTGTGCAAACACGCCCTGTGGCGCGTTTTAAGTTGGGTAAATAATTCCCTTTCAATCTTGAGGGACCCTGGAGGCCAACTAGCCCACCGGGTGCTTCCAGTAAGCGCCACTGCTCTGCATTGCAGAGAGGTGGTGCAGGCCTTGCCCCTTTTTACACCTCTCTGCAATGGCGCTTACTGGACGTACCTAGTGGGCCCTTTTTCCCCTAGGGACCCTCAGGATTCAAGGGGACTTAATCTCCCAACTTAAAAAACGGCCACAGGGCGTGTTTACACAGTGGGGAAGGGAGGGGACGGGGCCTGAGGTGAGATGTTCAAACACGCCCTATGGCGCGTTTTAAGTTGGGGAAATAATTCCCCTTCAATCCTGAGGGCCCCTGTGGGCTAACTAGCCCACCAGGTGCTTCTAGTAAGCGCCACTGAGCTGCGTTGCAGAGAGGTAATCCAGGCCGTGCCACTTTTTACACCTCTCTGCAACGCAGCTCTGTGGCGCTTACTGGAGGTACGTAGTGGGCTAGTTGGACCCTAGGTACCCTCAGGATTCAAATGAACTTAATCTCCCAACTAAAAATGGTCACAGGGCGTGTTTACACAGTGGTGAAGGGAGGGGACGGGGCCTGAGTTAACGTGTGCAAACAAACCCTGTGGCGCGTTTTAAGTTGGGGAAATAATTCCCCTTCAATCCTGAGGGACCATGGGGGCCAACTAGCCCCCCAGCTGCTTCCAGTAAGCGCCACTGTGCTGAGTTGCAGAGAGGTGGTCTAGGCCATCCTCCTTTTTACATCTCTCTTCAACGCAGCTCTGTGGCGCTTACTGGAGGTAGCTAATGGTCTAGTTGGACCCTAGGGACCCTCAGGATTAAAGGGGACTTAATCTCCCAACTTAAAACGGCCACAGGGCTTGTTTACACAGTGGGGAAGGGAGGGGACGGGGCCTGAGGTGACGTGTGCAAATACGCCCTGCGGCGCGTTTTAAGAGGTAGTTTTAATCCCCTGCCTTATTATATTCTAGGGGCTTACAGAGGAGGTCATGCTAATCACAGGGGGACCACAATGCATTGTGTTCCCTAGTGTATGTAGGTGTTTTCACTGTATTCTGAGTGTCTTTTAACATAGGACTGGCTCTAGGACTGGTTAGTCAGACTAAGCTACCACCAGTATCCGTCTGAAAAAGTTGAGGGTACAGGATGATTTTGCAACAAGGCTTCTTTCTGCTCTTCTGTTTGTTCTTTCTACACGTTATCCTTCTTCCTGCACTTTTGTTCATCTTTGAGGACTTCTGTTGCTTCTTTCTGCATTTTTTTTTCTTTCTGTGCGTTTTTTCTTCTTTCTTCACATGTCCTACCTCTGTAGGCATAGTCAGAAATTAGCATTTAAAAAACCTTTGAAATTCACTGAAAAAAACAAAGGTATCAGGCACGTTATATTTAGGAATTAGCATTTAAAAAACCTTAGAAATTCACTGAAAAAACCATAGGTTTCAGGGGCGTTATAGTTAGCTGGACTTTTCACTCGTACAAAACCATTGAAATTCCCCCGTTATAGTTAGTTCAGCTAACTATAACTCGCGCGCCCGCAATGCACTGCTGATGACGACACATATTACATCACTCATGACATGGTCAGTGACATCACTCATGACATCACTGATGACATCTCAAATGACATCACTGATGACATAACTGATGACATCATCCTTGTGATAGAGCGGCAGACCTCCTCTCCCCCAATATAACCTTTGATACACACATTCAAAAATAGAAACAAAAATGTTCAAAATAATGGAAATACCAATACCAGATACGACAACCTATTCAGTAATTCTAAGATCCACATACACATCCACTCATTCACCAACAGTCCTATACAGTCACTCATACATGTACTCACTCATCATACTCATACACCTATACATCCTGTTACACAACACCACTCCTCCATAGAGTTACTCACACACATAGTCACTCATGCTAGTAAAGAATCAAACATCCATTTACTTGCATATACAGTTATACACACACCATCACACTTACTTCTACAGAAACTTACACATACTTAGTATTTTAAACAATCACTTATAGAAACACATACTTATTCATACAGGAACTCTTTCAATCTCTCACTCTCACATATACTCACTTATATACACCAATAGTCACATATACTAGTTTAAAACATATGTATTTACTCATAAAGACACTATTGAGACAGCCATTCACTCACAAACACATACATGCACACACTCATCCACCCATACAGTCCTGCACACATGCTGTCTTCAACACATACAAACAGTGAGTCACTCATTCATGCACCTATGCACTATGTAATACCCCCCACCGAACCATACAGACACTCAGACACTCATACTGATACTCAAAAAACCAACTAATAGCCTATATAGACACTCATGTAGCTACTCACCAACCCATGCAGCCACTTATACACAAAGTGAGAGACTGATACATATATTTACATATTTAAACATTACTCACTAAGCCATGTATTCACTAAGATACACTTAATCAGTCAGTTATACAATCAATTTTTCAAAAACAAATCATCCATTTAGACACTTATATACCCATTTATTCTTCCATCGACCTTGAGATATACATATATAAAACATATGTAATTTTCAGAAAAACACTCATTCACTGGCTGATGTCATCAGTGATGTCATCAGTGATGTCATTTGAGATGTCATCAGTGATGTCATGAGTGATGTCACTGACCATGCCATGAGTGATGTAATATGTGATGTCATTAGCAATGCATTGCGGGCGCGTGAGTTATAGTTAGCTGAACTAACTATAACGGGGGAATTTCAATGGTTTTGTATGAGTGAAAAGTCCAGCTAACTATAACGCCTCTGAAACCTATGGTTTTTTCAGTGAATATATATATATATATATATATATACTTGACTTGGGGGCTGGAACGTTAAGGCGACTCGAGGGGGCACCAGGACATTATAATAACCGGGACTTGTTACTACTGGTAATTCTGCGCCTTGCCCTAAACAGCACCAATCCATTTTGGCGTTTACCATCTAATTTCCCCCACGCAACACTTACCCAATGGAGAACTCTGGGAGATGTAGTTCTCATCAGACTGCATCAGGTGTGCGAGCACATGATCTGGGGTGATGAGTGCCCCAACCAATGGGAGAGTTGCAGGACCATTTTAAAGGCGAGATTGGGACCTCAACCTGGAAGCAGCGGCATCTGAGGAAAGCAGAGTATGCCGAAATGCATTATGCAAAGCTGTCCATTAAAGTGCTTCCTGACAGATTCCTGTTAAAATCTTAGTATAAGTGTTTTGGGTTGGTATGTTCCCCCCCCCCTCCCTGTCCTGCAAATGGTATAACCCTGGGGAGTTCAACTTAGAATGTTGGTGCTTCTGTGGTCATTGCTGTGAGAGCGGATGGGCAGAATAAAGACTCTTGACTTACATCATTTGGAGTGCAATTTCTTTTGAACTTCAACACTGGCGACGAGGATGGGATATTATCCTCTTTAACCACCGTGAGTTTCCACGCATCTGGCGGGTGCTGTGCTGTGAGCCTACTCGGTTACTCCAGTCAAGCGTCTGGCGCAAGTTGAGGCTGGTGGGAACTGTCTTTTAAGAAGTTGCGGATCTTAAGGAGATCCTGTACGCTCGTTCCACTCTAAGTTGTTTATCTGTGTCAATGGAGTCACCTTTGCTCCAGTGGAGTGTGGAAGTACAATGGCCATGTTCCGGTCAGCTGATATCGGAGGAAGGCGGAGAGAGGAGAGCTCGCAGTCGGATTCTCCCTGCTTTTAACGGGAGTTTCTGAGGAGATCGTGCGGTCCCTGACGGAGGATTGAGTAAGTGCAGCCACGTCCTAGTCGGAGCCTAGCTGCGGAGGTCCAGTCTTCGGACGAGGTCGGTCTCCTGTCTGAGGAGTGCAGGGTGAGCAGCCTTGTCCCAGTCGGTGTTCCACTTCTTGGCTCTGGGTCCTGACGAAGGCGGACGTCCTGTGAAGCAATTTCCTCTCAGAAGGGCCGTCGCGCCAGCTTCTGAGGGCCGCTGATCTGCTACGCGGGAGGTCGAGTGCATCTGGGAACCCGGCGCCCCAGCCGTGTGTGGGCCGTCAATTGCTTACTTCACAATAGGAGTGAAAGCGTCAAATGCAGTGGCGGTTCGGTGAAGTCTACTCAGCGTGAATCTTGTGGAAAGCTTGAACCTGACATCCCAGCTGCGTCAGAGCGGTAGTGTGTGCACATATGAGTGTTCACGCTACCATTCAGGTACTTTAGTGAAGGAGACAGTCCTTATCACCAATCCATGTGGGGGACGTGAGAAGATTTGGTGCAGCTAAGTAAGATTATGGTTTGGGGGACACTCTGAGCCACTCAAATTGAGTATAAATCATGGGTTAGCGTATTCTAAGGTGTGAATTTCGTGGACTTTCTCGTAAATACTTGTCAGTGAGCTATCTGGGGAAATCCTAGGAGGGTTCTGTTGTTCTGCGCCAGTGCAGTGTGGGTTAGCTAGAGAGCTTCTTTTACAGTGAAACTCTTTCATAGGCAATTTACGATGGGCACGCCAGGCATGAGTCAACCCCCATCCTTTTTGAATGACTGTGGAGATCCAGAAATCCACTGGAAAGATTGGGCTAAGCTTTTCGAATCATATTTAATTGCCATGGGTGGTGAAAAGTTCTCAGCATTGAGAAAACAGCACATTCTTCTGCATAATTTGGGCGTTCATGGGCGCAAAGTATACGAAACTCTACCTGAACCTGAATTGGAGGATGAGGATGAGTGTGATGTGTTTGATGTCACACTGATGAAGCTGGAAACTCATTTTGGAGATAAGGTCAACGTAGTTCTGGAACGTCATAAGTTTTTCAGCAGAGTACAAGGGAAGTGTGAGTCGATCAGTAACTACATTGCAGCTCTTAGGGGTCTTACTCAGCTGTGTGAGTTTGGGGATCTAAATGACTCACTCATACGAGACCAGTTAGTTAGGTGTACAAACAATAGCAGTGTACAAGAAAAACTTCTGGCAAAAATTCCTACCTTGAAGGATGCAGTGGCGATTGCTCAATCCATTGAACATACCGCGAAATGTGTAAAAGAGATGAAAGTTAGGGATGAAGTAGTAGCATCAGTACAAGTGGAGGAGCAGAGTAAGGATGTGCTTAAGTTATCAGACAAATGGAGCAATAAAGATGTTTAAGTCCCTAAAGCGAACAAGGAAATGCATAATTTAAAATGTTTTAGATGTGGCAGTAGCAACCATCTTGCTAATAACCCGATGTGTACAGCCAGAAGTGTCTTGTGTAAAAAATGTAATAGGAGGGGGCATCTAGCAAGGGTGTGCAGAGAAGGAGTAAGCAACACTGTTAGTGTGGTTAGTACTTGCGAGGAATCTCATGCAAGTATGCTGCATGTGGGAAACAAAACTATCCTAAGTGTGTTATACTGGTCAATAGCAGACCGCTTGAAGTTTTTGCAGATTCGTGTTCTCCTTTCACGTTAGTAAATGTGCGTGATTTTGAGGAGTCACTGGGTGGGTCTAGAGAAGTATTAGAGCCTCCAGATATATCACCGGAAGGATACACGAGAGATCCCATTCCCCTGGTCGGCATGTTGAATAGTCAAATTGATTTCAGAGGGAGGACCACAGTGGGTAATGTGTACATCGTAGAGAATGGTGCCAATCTTCTTGGATGGCAACATCAAAGAGAGCTGGGAATTATTTTAGATCCTAACAAAGAGAACCAGGTCATTATGGTTGGCAGATCCAATAATGAGAAAGATCTTCAGGCTACATTCCCTGAACTTTTCACTGAGAATCTGGGAAAGTTACGTGACTTCCAGCATAAAATTAAAATCAGACAGGGTGCCAAACCTGTGGTTCACAAAACACGGTCGGTACCTTTCCACCTTAGAGAGACACTTAAGATGGAGTTAGATAAACTGTGTGAGATAGGAGTCATACAACCCATTGAAGCAACAGAATGGATTGCGCCTTTGGTTTTGGCATCTAAGGGTAATGGTGGAGGTATTCGTCTGTGTGTGGACCTTCGTCCCTTAAATGAAAATATTTGGGTAGAGAGATTCCCCCTCCCCAATATAAATGAGATGATAAGTACCATGGGCAAGGCTTGTTTTGTTTCAGTAATCGATCTGTCCAGAGCCTACCACCAGGTGGAGCTGCATCCTGAGTCGAGACCGTTGACGGCATTCACGTCGCCTTTTGGGGCATTTATGTTTGTAAGGATGCCGTTTGGGCTCGCCTCAGCGGCCTCAGTTTTTCAAAAAATAATGCAGCAAGTACTCAAGGGTGTCAAGAACACTCTCTGTTTCCAGGACGACATTCTAATGTATGGGGAGACAGAGGAAGAACATAATGTCACCCTCAATGCAGTGTGTCGTAGACTATCTGATGCAGGGTTAACGGTACAGCTAGACAAGTGCAAGATTAAGGTCACGTCAGTCGACTATTTGGGGCACACCATTTCCAAAGATGGGTTTAGACCCAAGCACAGCTTAATTCAGGCAGTCAGGGATGCCCCGCATCCATCGAACAAAGAGGAGCTAAAATCGTTCCTTGGGTTGGTGGAGTACATGTCCAAGTTTGTCAGAAATTTTGCTGATTTGTGTGTTGGTTTACGTGATCTTCTAAAGAAGAGCACTGCATTTGTTTGGGAGAAAGAACACAGCAAAATGGTTGAGGTGATAAAACAACGCATTTTGGATTCACCAGCACTGGGGTCGTTTGATCCCAAAAGGAGAACCATTTTAACCACTGATGCATCAAGCAAGGGATTGGGGCTATGTTATCCCAAAAAGGAGAAGGGGAAGAAAGAGTCATAGCCTTTGCATCCCGCACATTGAGTGAGTCAGAACGTAACTATTCAGTTATTGAAAGGGAGGCGTTGGCTTGCTTTTGGGCGGTGCATCATTTAAAAAATTTTTTGTGGGGAACAAAGTTTACTATTCATACGGACCACAAACCCCTAACCTTCATGTTTTCACCTAGTCATGCTCAAAACGTTTCTCCCAGGATAAGCAAGTGGGTTTTAGGGTTAGAAAACTTCTGCTTCAAAGTTGAGTACTTACCAGGTCCAGAAAATGTCATTGCAGATTGCCTATCACGGTTACCACTCAAAGATACACAAGGTGAGGAGGCACTAGATGTACCCATTTTGGCAGTGCATCTACCCTCTCTAACGGATGCAGAGTGGGAAGGAGGATAGGTCCATGGATATGTTAAAAGACCTCATTGTCAAAGGGTGGCCAGAGAAGATTTCAGAAGCTCCTGACCAGGTTAGAGACTTCTGGGAGGTGAGATTTGAACTTTCTGTCATGTCTGGTCGCGTGCATCGGGGGGACAAAGTCGTTCCACCCGAAGGGTTGAGGAACAAAATTATAGATTTGGCCCATGAAGGACATTTGGGTAAGAGTCTCACTAAAAACAAAGTGCGGAGCTGTTTTTGGTTCCCTAAAATGGATTCCAAGGAAGAACTGAAAGTTAAAGAGTGTGTCAGTTGTGCGAGAAGCGACAAAAGCAAAGTTAATCACAAAGCTCCGTTGGCTCCTGTCAGCGTGCCAATGGTTCAGTGGACTAAACTGGCCATGGACATCGTGGGTCCTATGGAAATTCTGGGGCCTCAGAAGAGATTTATATTCGTTCTGGTGGATTACACCTCCCATTGGGTAAACTTTAAGTTTACGTCGTCCACCACAACGAACAGTCTTATCTCATTTCTTAAGAACATTTTTGTGTATGAAGGCATCCCTGCCACCCTTGTAATGGACAATGGAGTGCAGTTCATTTCTGAGACAATGAAAGAATTTTTGGAGGAACACAACATAAAGCATGAAAGAACTGTTCTCTATTGTCCTAAAGCTAACGGGCTGGTGGAAAGGGTGAATCGTATGATCAAAGAACACATACAGTTAGCCGTCACCAATGGGTTCAATGTGGAGGATTCGTGGAGAGAGTCCATTTGGGCGTATCACACCACGCCCAATGGGGTCACGGGGATATCCCCCTTTGTATTTCTCAGAGGAAGGGAACCCAGCACCAAAATGAATCCGAGATGGTTGGGTGGGGGTAAGAGTGTGGTACCTGACTTCAGCCAAAGTGGAGAGAGAGTTGAGTCACATCAACAAAAATATAAGTTATGGTATGACGAGAAACATGGAGCAAAAGATATGGATGTAAAAGCAAACTCTCCTGTGTGGATCAAAAAACCTGGTAAAGTGCAACCAGGATTGAGCAAGTATGGGGTACCTCTAAAGGTGGAAAAAGCAGGTAGAAGCAAAGTCCGTTTGGAAAATGGACAAACATGAAGCAAGGACAGAGTTGTGAACACTACGTGAATTAATGTTTCTAGTTGTATTCCCTTCAGGGGGAGATGTGTTACAATCTTAGTATAAGTGTTTTGGGTTGGTATGTTCCCCCCCCTCCCTGTCCTGCAAATGGTATAACCCTGGGGAGTTCAACTTAGAATGTTGGTGCTTCTGTGGTCATTGCTGTGAGAGCGGATGGCCAGAATAAAGACTCTTGACTTACATCATTTGGAGTGCAATTTCTTTTGAACTTCAACAATTCCCCGAGTGGCCTCCTCTTCTTCCTGCATGGAGGGGTTTTGGTGAATATATATATATATATATATATATATATGTAACCTACTGGCGGTTGCCAGTAGGTAGTTATAGTTAACTTAGGACCTTGTTTCTATTCAAAAAGCATTTTTTTTGTTCCCCAATAACTTTGGCGCTGGTTGATGAATCTTTTTAAAACTTATGGCCCGCCCCGGTCAGCTCCTATCTTGAAAGTGTTTGGGTGATTCGGCAAGCGGGGGCCGAGAAAAAATGGGGGTCCCAAAATGTGTTTTCTCCATGTTAATTCCCATAGGATATTTTAGACACAACTACAGCCCGAACTGCTGAACGGAATTACACCAAATTTGGCAAGAAGGTAGCCCTTGGTTCAGAAAGAGAATTTTTTTTAAATGGTGTAAATCCATTCAGTAGTTACTGAGAAATTTAAAAAATAGAGGTTGGAAAATCATTTTTCCCATAGGAAACTTTAGACACGGTTACAGCTGAAACTGCTGAACGGAGTTACACCAAATTTGGCAAAAAGGTAGTGCTTGTTTCAGAAAGAGACCTTTTTTCTAAATTGTGTAAATTCGTTCAGTAGTTGCTGAAAAAATGAAAAAATAAAAGTTTTTATATATAGAGGCACAGTGGATCCGTGCACCCTCCCGATCACGAGCTGCATTCTAATTGGCTGTCAACACTTCAAACCAGGAAGTGTTGGCAGCCATCTTGTGCCTTGGTCGAGGCACAATAAAGCAGTAAAACAAATGCGCAAAACAAGAAAAGTGGGCAGGGTAGAAACACCCAGAACCCCCAGGCCTGCTTAAGGGGTCCCACAAGGACCCCCAGGGCCCAAAAAAGCATTTTTGTTTTTAAACCGTGAGATGCAGCCAGAAAAATAAAAAAAACTAAGCGCGGGCTCCCGCGCTTCGTTATTAATTAGCCCCTGGGTGGGCCAAGTCCCGGGGGCATGTAAAAAAAATGTGTGGGGGGTCCCAATCCCTCCACACTGCCCCGGGGACCACCACCCCCGGGGCTTTGCACAAATATTTGCGGGGGCGCAAGACCCCATCGCAGACCCAGGGATCGGCACCCCCTGGGGCCTTGTTTTTTTATGTGTGGGGGGCCTCCAAGCCCCCCAAGCACCAGGGACTGCAATCCCCCGGGGCTTTCATTAATACATTTGCAGGGGGCACATGGCCCCCCGCTGCCCCGGGGACCACCACCCCCCGGGGCTCTTACTATTAAAATTTGGGGGTCCGTGACGGAACCCCAAGCCCCGGGAACCACCACCTCCCTGGGGCTTTGCAAATGGTGAGAGGGAGGCCACGCGGCTTCCCTCATGGAGCCAGTGATGGCCACCCCCAGGGCCTGCTCCTGCAGTGTCCCGGGGTGCCCACCCCAAGGATACTGCTGTTTGCAATGACAGGGCAGGAGCCTCGCGGCTCCCGCCCTGTCATTGCAAACTCTGCTTTGCTTCATTGAAGTGAGAGCAGGGAAACCTGCTCTCGCTTCAATGAAGCAAAGCAGAATTGCTTTTCCATAAGGGGAGCTGCATGTTAGCAGCTCTCCATGTGGAAAAGCAATGCCAGCTCCCGTAGGATGCGGGGAGCCGGCGGGACCATGGGAGGATTGTCCCCAACGGATAGGGCCAGTCCCGGTGGATGGGGTCCCCGGGGCCGTATTTGGCCTGAGGAGGGGGGCCACGCGGCCTCCCTCCCCCCAAAAAAACAAAAAGGATGGCCAGGCCCTGGGGGATGGGGTCCCCAGGGCAAGGATTGGCCTGGGAGGGGGGCCACGCGGTCCCCCTCCCTCAACCTTTTTTTTTTTAAAACGAGGCAAAGCCCTGGGGGATGGGGTCCCCGGGGCTAAAAGAAGCCTCAAGAGGGGGGCCACACAGCCCCCCTCGTTTGTAAATCTATATTTTTTTTAAATAAAGGGGTCATGCCCCAGGGGATGGGATGCCTGGGGCTGCAAATGGCCTCAGGAGGGGGGTCCAAGTGGCCCCCTTCCTGATTTAGAAATAAAAAAAACAAAATTAGGGGTCAGGCCCTGGGGGATGGGGTCCCCAGGGCCCAAAAAACAGGAAAGGAAGGGGGGCCACACAGGCCCCCTTCTATAAAAGAAAAAAAAAAAACAAAGCCGGCATCGCGCTGGAGGCTCTGCCCCCTCCCACCAAAACTATGCAAATGTGCCCTGTGGCGTATTTTAAGCTAAGGAATTAATTCCACTACAATCATGAGGTTGGATCCTTAGTATTCAAGGAGAATTATTCCCCCTACTTAATACGTGCCACGGGGTGCGTTTGCACAGTGGTGAAGGGAGGGGGCGAGGCTTGAGGTGACAAGTGTGCAAACACGCCCTGTGGCGCATTTTAAGTTGGGAAAATAATTCCTCTTCAATCCTGAGGGTCCCTGGGGGCCAACTAGCCCACCAGGTACCTACAGTAAGCGCTACAGAGTTGCATTGCAGAGAGGTGGCCCAGGCCACACCCCTTTTTACACCTCTCTGCAATGGAGCTCTGTGACGCTTACTGGAGGTACCCGGTGGGCTAGTTGGACCCCAGGGACCCTGAAGATTCAAGGGGTCTTAATCCCCCAACTTAAAAAATGCGCCACGGGGTGCGTTTCCACAGTGGTGAAGGGAGGGGGCGGGGCCTGAAGTACCATGTGTGCAAACACGCCCTGTGGTGCGTTTTAAGTTGGGGGATTAAGTCCCCTTCAATCCTGAGGGCCTCTGGGGGCCAACTAGCCCACCAGGTACCTCCAGTAGGTGCCAGAGGACTGTGTTGCAGAGAGGTGCTCTAGGCCATGCCCCTTTTTACACCTCTCTGCAACGCAGCTCCACAGTGGTGAAGGGAGGGGGCGGGGCCTGAGCTGATGTGTGCAAACAGACCCTGTGGCGTATTTTAATTTGGGGAATTAATTCCCCTTCAATCCTAGTTGAACCCCAGGGACTATTAGGATTCAAGGGGACTTAATCTCCCAACTTAAAACGGCCACAGGGCATGCTTGCACTCATGTCACCTCAGGCCCCCCTCCCTTCACCACTGTGCAAACGCACCCCGTAGCGCATTTTAAGAGGTCGTTTTAATCCCCTGCTCTATTATGTACTAGGGCCTTACAGAGGAGGTCATGCTAATCACAGGTATACCCCAATGCATAGTGTTCCCTAGTGTATGTAGGTGTTTTCACTGTATTCTAAGTGTCTTTTAGCATACCACTGGCTCTAGGCCTGGTTAGGCAGAGTCAGTTACCACCAATACCTGAAAAAGTTGTGGGCACAGGATGATTTTGTAACAAGGCCTCTTTCTGTTCCTCTGTTGGTTCTTTCTGCACATGTCTTGCTTCTTCCTGCATGTTTCTTCGTCTTTCTGGACTTCTGTTGCTTGTTTCTGCATTTCCTTTGCTTCTTTCTGTATGTTTTTTCTTCTTTCTTCACATGTCCTACTTCTCTAAGCATTGTTAGAAACTAGCATTTGAAAAACCTTTGAAATCCACTGAAAAAAACATAGGTTTCAGGCACGTTATAGTTAGAAATTGGCATTTAAAAAACCTTTGAAATTCACTGACAAAAAACCATAGGTTTTAGGGAAAGTTATAGTTAGTTGGACATTGCACTCGTACAAAACCATTGAAATTCCCCCGTTATAGTTCGTTCAGCTAACTATAACTCGTGCCCCCGCAATGCACTGCTGATGACGTCACATATTACATCACTCATGACATGGTCAGTGACATCACTTATGACATCACTGATGATATCTCAAATGACATCACTGATGACATCATCCATGTGATAATTACATGCATATTTTCACACCCTAATATAACTTTAGATATACCCACTCTAAATTACAGACTGCCATTCTCAAAACCATAGACACTCCAACACCAATAACTACATACCCACCCACTGATTCTTTGGTCTACACACACATCCACTCACTCACCCGTACAGTCACTCGTACTTATGGTCACTCAGTTCAGGACTATCATATGCACTCATACACCTATATGGACACGCACAGACCGCCACCTATCCATTGAGGTACTCACACACCTAGTCAGTCTTGCAAATAATTAATCACACTCCCATTTACTCACCTATACAGTCATACACACACCAGCTCACTTACTCATACAAATACTAGCACATTCTTATGTTCTTATACAATCACTGATACAAGCAAACACACATCCATGCAGCCACTTCACAATCACACACTCTTACTTATAGCCATTTATATACTCTAACACACATATATACTGCCTTTCATATATGTAGTTACTCACACATGTACCAATGAGATATATATTCACTCACTAACACACCCATACACACACTCACCCACCCATACAGTCCATCACAGATGCACACTTCAAGCTATGCACCCAGTGAATCACCCACTCACATATCAATGCACAGAGTCACACACACCCCTCCCACACAAACTCTCAGGCACCCATACAGATACTCAGACAACCAATCAATAACTCATATAAACACTTATGTGGTTATTCACAAAACCCATGCAGTCGCTTACACACCAACAGACAGCCGGATACAGAGATTCACACAGTTTAGTCACTAACCCATACATTCAGTAAGATATGTTTAACCACTCACTTATAGAGTCAGTCACGCACCTAGTAAAACATCCGTTCAGACACTTATCCACCCACTCATTCTTCAATATGCCTTTCCCTATATATATTAAACATATTAAAACTTTACAGAAACACACAGTCACTGGATGATGTCATCAGTGATGTCATTTGATATGGCATCAGTGATGTAATCAGTGATGTCACTGACCATGTCATGAGAGATGCAATATGTGATGTCATCAGCAGTGCATTGCGGGGGTGCCAGTTATAGTTAGCTGAACTAACTATAACGGGGGAATTTCACAGGTTATGTACGAGTGGAATGTCCAACTAACTATAACTTTCCCTAAAACCTATGGTTGTTTCCAGTGATTGTCTAAGGTTTTTTAAATGCTAATTTCTAACTATAAAGTGCCTGAAACCTATTGTTTTTTCAGTGAATATATATATTTATGCAAACCAAATCCCCACTTACTGTCACAAAGGGGTCCGACACCCCAAAGGTAAAATCAAGAGGATTTATTCAAATTCAGTTCACAGCATAAGTTATGTAACAACCGGCAGATGTGTTTCAGCGATTCTAGCTTACTTCAGTGCCTGTTACATTAGTAAGATCTCGCACCTGGTGGCTGTTTGAATGTTCCCTTGGCCACTCCCCATAGAGTCTTTGTCGAGGACTCTCCTCTGCCTTAAGGGAATATTTCAACCTGCGCTGTTGAAACAGGCGGCTGCATACTGGTCTATGTCCTATCACTGTGGCCCCTGGACTTAACTCTGCTGCAGCTTCCTGTGTACCATCGTGTCCTCACTGAAACCTCTCGACTTTACCTAGCAGCCAATGCTGCTCCTCTCTCCCCACGCAATGATGTCTTCACACAGTGGTGCTTTGATCTGCGCAGGGGGGGCGATGCATTTGCATTCCCAATACAAACTCCACAACTGCTGGCTGCTGTGTCGCATCTGACCGGGAGGGCGAGTCGGCAAAGCCAGTGCCTGCAATACTGGAGTGATATGTGAACCAAATCCCCACTTACTGTCACAGAGGGGTTCAACACCGCAAAGATAAAATCAAGAGGATTTATTCAAATTCAGTTCACAGCGTAAGTAGTGTGACAACCAGCAGATGCGTTTCAGTAATTCCAGCATTCTTCAGTGCCTGTTACATTAGTGCGTTCTTGCACCTGGTGGCCATTTGAATGTTCCCTTGACCACTCCCCATAGAGTCTTTGTTGAGGACTCTCCTCTGCCTTAAAGGAATATTTCAACCTGCGCTGTTAAAACAGGCCACTGAATGCTGGTCTATGCAGTCCATGTGAGGATCCCCCTTGAGTAAGTGGGAAATCCAAACACCAGGTGGTGTCCCATCACTGTGGCCCCAGGACTTCACTCCACTGTGACTTCCTGTACACCATCGTGTCCTCACTGAACTCTTGACATTACCTAGCAGCCTTACCTATATATATATGCAATCCCTCGCTTCTTCAATCCCTTCAGGACAAACGAGAGTGGACCCAGGTTCAGTGCTTGATTATAGATTTATTCACGCACAAACGATTCCGCCATAACGCTTTTCGGCAGTTACCTGCCTTGATCACGTAACAATGTTGTATGCTTTGATCACCATTTTTAAAGTGACAGTGTATGATAGTCAATTCATGGATGTAGAAAAAATACTAAAATTCGCAACATACAATGTTCGCTCAAATGCACAATATAAATAGTATAAATACATTCGTAAATAAACACTTAGATGAATAAAGATTGATTCATGAATTTGCATATTTGTGACCTTTGATATAGATCAGTATTTCCTCAAATGTACTGTTAATTATTTTGCATAAATGCCTTCAAATCTGTTAACGTTACAATCCATGTTTTCTTGGCTACCTTAACCCACTAAAGTGCAGATACTTACTAAGTGCTTCCTTCCTCCTAAAAGTGCAATACATGTAAAGTGCAAGTGCTTATAGAAAATATATTAAAACCACATATCCATTATCTTTGGCATCCAATAACGATCTAATATCTAATTTATGATATATGATGCCCTGATAATACAAGTAAAGTGCAAAGAAGCATGGCAAATAATAGAGCAAAAAAGTGCAATATTAACAGTATCAATCTGAGAAACAATTGATTCCCACAACTGTAGACATAAGCATACCAATATGAAATATTTAAATACATGTAAATATGAATGTAAATACAATTCAATTGTTTAAAAATTGGATACAATTTGTCAGAATTAAAATTGGTTAGTCCTGTCAGAAACTTCCTATTGATTTTCTTTGGTCTTAAAGTGCATATGTGGTTGAAGACAAAATAAATTAACTAAAATCATTTATACCCCAAGATTATAAGATATATTGAGTAAGGAATTTGATCAAAGTGCAACCTAGTGGTAACTTTTTCAGAAAAAGAGCCAGATCCAACTATATATTAAATGTTGAATTATTTTTTAAAAAAATGTACATTTCTAAATGTATAACATTTTTACATGTAATTTTTTTGTAGATTATTCTAAATGTCCTTGTCGCTTTGTCACTGTTGTATATAACACAAGAGTTTTACTGATATGTATGCAAATCCTCATTTATGTTGAGGCTCCCTGGATACTTGGAGTCTAGTTCGAGTATGTACCTAGTTTCAAGACGTCTAAGCTTTGCCTCCCTGTCACCTCCTCTTTTTTGTGGTGGTATTGCGTCTAAGACAAAGTATTTCAGGGGCTTGAGACTACTCCCATGATGTTCATTATATATATATATATATATTGAGACAGGGTAGAGATACCCTGCCCCCCTAGTTCCTGTGGGGGCGGCACAGAGGGACCATCCACCCCTAAGGCCAAAATAATGTTAATACGTTTTGTTGAGATTATGCGGGACTTCCACAGGATTTCCACAAATCCCAATGGCCCCAACGTGGTGATCGGTGAATGCCCAGGGTGGGTAACGCAGTACCCATCTATAATTAATGGAGGCCCAGGGCAGATGTTGTCCCCGGGACCAAAATAGGTTGGGTTGTCATGCAGCCCTCTTTTCCTTCATAATATCACATGGCTCTCTCCTCTTTTCTATTATACTTGGCCCCTGGGGATAGGGTCCCCAGGGCCTAATAATACTCAAGGAGGGAGGCCATGTGCCCCCCCTCTTTTGTATTGTATTTGGCTTCAGGAGATGGACTTCCTAGTACCTATTAAGGCTTAGGAAGGCCCCAAGATCTGCCTTTGAATAGGGGGTTCCTTGGGCCCAAGAAGGCTCGGGAGGGGTGCTGCATGCAACCTCACCTTTGTATTGGAATTTGTAACCGGTGAATAGGGTGCCAGGGATCAATTGATTCTCGGGGAGGCAGATGGCACATTCCCTCCCCTTATTTATGTAATTAACTCCAAGGGTGGGGTCCCTGGAACATAGCAAGGCTAGCAGAGGAGGGCCGTGCAGCCTCCCCTTTTTTATTGGTTACAGCCCTGTGGGATCAGGTCCTTGTCATTTACTAAATCTTAGGCATAGGGGTCTTGTGGCCCTTTTCACATATCAAAACACCCATGGCCCCACAGAATGAAGCCCCCAATCCAATAAGGCTCAGTGAGGGGGGCTGTGGTTCCTCCTTTCCCTTTTTGTTTGCTTTTGGTCCCATGCATGGGGTCCCCTGTGCCTCATAAAGCATATGAAGGGGGTCACGCACCCTCCTCCTGTATAATTTAAATATGGCTCCTCAGGCCAATTTGGGCTTGGCGAACGGGGTCATGTGCCTCCTCCCCTAATATAAAAGTGTTTGGTCCCTGAGTCCAATACATATGTCATACAACCATCACAGAACATAAAACAGGTAAGGATAGTGCAGTGGTTCCTTTGCAATATTATATTAAAAATGTGTGAATATTATGTGGCCAAATGCAGAGACAGCTTGACCTATCAGAAAATAATATTCAAAGCAAGCCTAAATCTATATAAGAAATCAGTGATAGTAGCTCTGTGGCAGCTCTACTAACCTTTCTCATGCACTGTCCTTTTTTGTAACCAAATCTCTTTATAATGCTGTGTGGCAGTTCCCCTTTGACTAATACCCTTCCAAGGACAGCATCAGTCACACAAAACTGCCTGCAAGGCACTATGACTCCTAACTAGAAGGTCAGCAGTCGAGGCTGGAAGGAATCTAGAGTTGCTTATTAAAAAAAAAGCCATCTGAACTTTGTATTATAAAAGAGGTACATATTTGGAAGAAAGCGATGGCAATAATATTTCAAAGCTGTAATTAAGCAAAATGTTCTGACTCTTGCACAAACCCCTGTTTGAGCAAGGGTTGCAATTCAAAATGGTACAGGTTAAGCGCACCTAGTAATTACATTGTGTGATAAAATCCACACCCTTCATTACATTTCAGCAGGTCACACTTGCCAGATTTTAAAGAGAGAAACAAGTACAGCATTTAATGTGACATGCATTATTTTCACAAAAAACATTGAATAGGTGCAATTTATTTCATCTGAAAAATTCCAAACTCCGAGGAAATTAATACCAGATCTTAACATGATATTTTCCAGATTCTCATATGTGACAGCAAAGGTCAAGGTATATGTGTGGATATATGTGTACAATTAGAGTTAAAGAAAATAAGTAAACTGAAAAATAATGTATGCCTTTAAACAGAATGCCATTACCACACATGCCTTTACCATATTTGTAATAATACTGTTTATCATGCACTTTTGTGGTAATAAAATATATATATATATGTTGACATTTTACCCATACAAAGCCACAGCAATTCAGGACTTATAGTTTTAGTTATATCTATACTTATGTTAAGAAACTATGGGGCACATGTACAAGGGGATTGCGCCACCGGAACATCAGTTTTTCCAATGTTCCAGTGGCGCAAAGCCCTGCACCATATTTATAAAACAATGTTAATCCACTTTCCATGGCTTAACGCTGCTTTGTAAATATGGTACACTAACATGCAGGTATATGCATAGAAGGAGCAATCAATGGGTGTTGCTGTGGGTGTTCCACCACAAAGCCCTCACATGTTTACACTCCCTAAGATTTACAAGGATTTGTAAATCTGAGGCAGTGCCAAAATCTAACGCCATGCAGAAGCAGGCATTAGACTGATGCAACAAGGAAAGATACTATAGTGCAAGGGTGCCTGGGTTGCAAGGATAATTGTTTATGTGCAGGAAGGTTTCCCTTCCTGCACATAAACCATCAATAATGATGATTGCTACTTAATTGCAATGTGTTACTTCTGTGTGTGCTGCATTAGGCAGCACACATAGAAAAAACAAAACACCATTAATAATTGTTTTAAATATAAATAAATGTGATGAGATAAATGTAATAAATGTGAGGTGAGTCAGAAAGTGCCTCATGTAAGCACCTTCCATGGAGCTACTGGTTGCTACTCACCTGTTGGCTCACTCTGCCATGATCTGCACTTTATAAAAAATGTAAATGTAAATCCGTTTATGTAAAGCGTGAACTACTCACCCTTACGGGTCTCAAGGCGCTGGGGGCCGTCGTGGAAATTAAGTGAGCTATTGCCCAGAGTCACATGGTGCTGAGCTGAGCTGCCGCCGGAGCTGGGGATCAAACCGTGAACCCTGTGCTCTGAAGTCAGCTGCCCTGGCCGCTGCACCACACCTCTCCACTATGCACTTGTAAGGAAGGTTTTGGTTTCCACAAAGACAAACACATTTGTATAATGTGTGGGGTTCTTGCAGTACACTACAACTACATCATTTATGTTATTTTCCAGCCCTGAAGAAGTTGTGGGGAATACCCTAGATGACGAAATACGTGTTGGCTGGCTGGGCAACAAAGAAAGAAAATTAAGACCAAGAAGATATACAAGAAATGTGTCATAAATATTGATTTGTTTGATTGGACTTAGTATGTGGTCGGGCAGGTAATTTTTATGACTGGAAGATCACTTGTGGTCTCATTTATGGGGGTTGGGTGATTCCCCCTTCACTTGGAGCACTACTGTTTGAATATAATATTTGAATGTATACACCCACAGGAAGTGAGTGCCATTGTAACCTGGCGAATCATCACCCAAGGAGTCTACCTGGCAACCACTTGGGCCAGTGCATTCTAGAGGTGGAGCTATGTCCCAATGCCCTAAAGAGATTTCCACACACTTTTAGAGCAATGAAACATTCTAACATCCATGCACTACTCATGCACTCATACAATCATCCATGCACTACTCACCTCCTCATTCAATCATGCATGTACCAATCATGCAATCGTTCAACCATCCATCACCACTCATGCACTCATTCTGACATCTATGCACCTTTCATGTATTCATTCAGTCATTCATGCACCACTCAAGTACTCATTAAATCAACCAGGTACCACTCAGGCACTCATCCAATCATCCATGCATCACTCACATCCTCATTCAAACATGCATGCACCACTTAAACTCATTCAATCATGCATGCACCTTTCATGCACTCATTTAATCAACCATAAACCACACATGCCCTCACCCAATCATCAATGTACCACTCACACCCTCATTCAGTCATGCATGCACCACTCATGCACTCATTCAACAATTCATGCACCATTCATGCACTCATTCTAACATCCATGCACCCCTCTTGCAATCATTTTAACATCCATGTACCACTCTTGCACTAATTTTAACATCCATGCACCACTCATGCATTTATTCAATCATCCATCCACCACTCACATCCTCATTCAATCATGCATGTGCTACTCATTCAATTATCCATGCACAACTCACACCAGCATTCAGTCAGGCACCTAACAATCATGCTCTCTTTCAATCATCAATGTACCACTCATACACTTACTTAATCATACTTGGCCACTCATGTACTCATTCAGTCATCCATGCACCACTCATACACTAATTCAATTATCCATGCACCACTCACACCCTCATTCAATCATGCCTGTACCACTCTTACATTCATTCTAACATCAATACACCTCTCATGTACTCATTCAACAATCCATCCACCACTCATGCACTTATCCAATCAACCATGCACCACTAATAAAACATTGATGTAATACCCTCAACCTCGTTCAATCAGGTATTTTTGCACTCAGTTATCATCCATGCATCACTCAGGCACCCAATCAATAATCCATCACCACTCATGCACTCATTCTAACATTCATGCACCACTCCTGTTCTCATTCAATCATCCATCACCAGTCATGCACTCATTATAACATCCATGCACTACTCATGTACTTATCTAATCATCCATGTATCACTGACACCCTCATTTAATCATGCATGTACCACTAATACACTCATTCAATCATTCTTGCACCACTCACACCCTGCATACACCACTCATACCACTCACACCATGCACACACCACCCATACATTAATTCAATCATCAACGCACCAATCATGCACTCGTTTATCATCCATATACCACTGATGCATGCATTCGATCATTCATCCACCACTCATGCACTCATTCAAATATCCATGCCCCAGCTATGCACCCAGTTATGTCTGCATGCACACACTCATACAGCCATTTACTGACCCATACAGAAACTCAGGCACCCTTGCACTCACTCATATATGTGAACATTCACTCATACGGCATACTTTATCTTTCTTTAACTGTAAAAGACAGTTCCAACAGGAACCTTTTTCTTTTTTACTTTTTTGTGATTTCTAAAGTTTTATATTTCTTTTAATTTTCAGGGAAACAAAAATGGCAACTGTTAGATGAAAAACTTCAAAAAGCACTCAAAAATGTACAAAACTATAAAGGCGGAAAACAATAAAATCAACATTTGTGATTTTTTTGCAGCATTGCGAATAGCTGTCATATACTGATCTCCAGCACTCAATACAACTTCACAAACCATACGGTATGATGCCATCTGGCTAAACTCTGGCACCATACCTTCAGGATGATTCTGAACCACTGAAGGAACTCTCTGCCCTGTTGTTGATTTTGCCGCCAATTAATTTGAGGGTCCTCCTGCTTCTCGTTGTTTCCTTGTTGTCTTCAGGTGATTGCCATGGAATTTATTTAGGTGGTACAAAATGGACATAGACCCACAGGACTGTTTTTACTTATCCCCTAGACAGTGTCTTCTCACATAATGTTCATTTCACAAATTTACCTACAGTCTTTGATTCGCCTGAACTAATCCTAAAGGAATCCCATCCATTGTTTGTGTCACAACCACAGGAACTCCTCAAGATCCGGGCGATGCACAAAGGGGTCCACCTCTTGACATCCCCAACTCTGACTTTAGTATGCACAGAGTATTGAATGGATCAAGCGAGGGATATGAATTAGGGTAGGAGCAGCAGGGGAATGGGATGCCTGCAACAAAAAACACAGGGTTAATATACTCCTACAACACTGGCTACTCTCAAAGAGTCTCACTAGGTAAACCAGTACCTGTCATCCGACTCCAACAGCTGCGGGGGTGTCTTCCTAACCAGATAAGATGCCTCTTTCACCTGGAGAAATATTTACCTACAAACAAGACAGAACAATTAAAAATCCACTCACCCATTCTGTCCTTTTACCATAAGGAACAAAAACAACCTCATACATAACCTTTCTCTCATTTGAAAAACAAAGATGAAAAGAGGATAACAGAAAAGAACAAAATATATTGTCTTGTATCCTAAAGCGAAGGATGAAACCAAAGAGAGTCAAAGGAACTTCGACTCCATTTCTTAATCCTTCGAATTACTTCCAGATTGTTGTGAGGCAAAAGGCTAAAGGCAAAAATGAAGGTAGTCCCCCAGATGTAGAACAAATGTCAAGGTGCTAACTGAAAAATAAGGGTTGCCTCCCAGTTGATGAACCAATGTCAAAGTACCTCAATGAAAATTAAAGATTGCCTCCCAGTAGTGAAAAAATCCCTGAAAATCTAACATGCTCCCCGGGGAAGCCAGCCGCCTCCAACTTGACCTCCTACTATGGAGCAGAATGACCCCTTCGTTAGCCGCCGAGGATCTCCAACTGCCTTTCCTTCCGCAGACACAGGACAGGAAACGTGACTCGCTCTCTACCTCTCCTCCAAGCGGCTTTGTCGTCAGCAGTCTGTAGACCCAAGAGCAAGACCGGCTCGGGGAACAGCGGCTCCGACACAATACTGAAGGACGGGCACTGAAAACCAGCATGCGCTCCTCGTAAGGCCCTGCGATGAACTTCCCGATACTCCAAAGAATTACGCACAACGCTCTGTGCGCTCGCTATCATTTAACTGTACATGGTCCCTCCCAGAAGGACGGCCTTCTGGGAGATGTAGTCCTGCTGCCACAACCTCCAAAGCCACGCACAATGCAGGCACTACCGGTCACAGCCTGACAGTTTGATTTTTTCCAGGGAGGCCCTCATCTTCAGAATCACCGGAATGCACATCTTGGACTTCCTGCTCCTCCTGCTGGTCCACCTGAACTCCCTCTGCAGGCTCTTTTGCCATTTTTGCTCCCAAAATTCCTGCAGTAAAAAGCACTCAGCTGCTCACAATGTTATGGTCTCAAAGAAGACTCAAGAAAAATGAATGGGCTTGCGCTTCATATTCTTATACTTGAAAAGTGTATTATCCATTGTGAGACCGGACTCGTGGCGTGGGCCCTCCCGACCAGCAAGTTACCCTACAACCACGCCGAGCCTCGTGGACACGGCCTTCCGGCTCCCGTGGGCCAACATCCCGATGGCCGACCAGATCCCCAACACTCATGCCCGGTCGAGGGAGAACAAAACCCCCACCCCAAACCAGACCGAGAGGCGCCGACCCTGTCACACCTCTGGTCTCTCCCCCGAGGGAGGTTTTGATCGACCACCAGGCCCCCGGTGAGCGGGCGCCTCGCCTGCTGGTTGTCTGGAGTCCCTCCCAGACCCACCTGAACAGATCAAAGGGCCGAACGACAGGAAACCCCGACACACTGCCCCCCAGGCCCCAGACCCCTCTCCGCGAGGACTCCGGACTTCAAAGAGGAGGGGGAGTATAACAAGGGGTGCGGAAAGGACGGGGGCAGAGAAGACCTGGACTGACGAGAGCTTGCTGACCTGGTCGCGGCTCGATCGCTCACCGAACAGAAGAACGCTACCCGAACTCTGAACCACCTGAGCCCTGCTGACGCTGTCGCGGCTCTCCGAACTCTGAACCATCTGAGCCCTGCTGACACCGTCGCGGCTCCCCGAATTCTGAACCATCTGAGCCCTGCTGACGCCGTCGCGGCTCCCTGAACTACGAACCTCCGGTGCCTGCTGAGTGACTCGCGGCCCGCTCCTCCAAGAGAATCGGCAGAGATTGCCGAGAGAAGCAACATCCCCGCAGCTCGAGGATTGAGAGCTGTGCGCCGGATACCTCGCAGAGACACTAATTCAAAGACTGTCCCGCTACCCCTTTCCCTCCTCACGAGATCGCTGCCGCTTGTGGCATTAATTCTGCACCTGCCTGCCGGATCATAAAGATCCCTGACAACTACCGATAAAAGCATATTGTCTTATAACGACTTACTGTGTGGTGTCCCTCTATCCGAAGAGAGAGTAAGCGCAGCATGTGCGATCCTAGGTGCGAGACCCTTCCAGGAAGGGCCTCCCTGCTCTTGCTCGGCCTAACTCTGGGTAAGGTGGGCCTCCGGGTGGTCGGGAACGCATTCCGCAGCCTCCCCGAGGAACGCCTTCCAACATTTGGTGGCAGGCGACGGGATACGAGCCAACACCTAGAGATCGTGCAGTAGACGGCTTATGCACTACCAAGAAGAAATGGAAGGAGAAACTTCCCTAGGTGCCGCAGGCACCAACCCGAGCACGGCATTTCAAAAGGACCAGTTAGAATCTTATACGCACCGAGAACTGAAACAATTTTGCAAAGACTTTGGAATCGCTACCACCGGACTAAGCACGAAAGAGGACTTCCAGGGGGCATTAAAAACCTGGATCGAGGCGGGAACTCCCCGGACACAAACAGAAGGAGAGCCTCCCAACGAACCACGAAGCACCCCGGGGAGGAACGGCGCCCCCGAGGGGGGCCTATCCCCAGAGGAACTAGCGGACCGAGAAAGAGGTCGCAACCACGAACTGGAACTAGCAAAAGTAAAAATCGAAGGAGAGATAAAACTGGCTGAAATAAAACTGGCGGTGGAACAGTTACGCCTACAAGGAGAACTAGAGGAAAAGAAACAACAGAGAGAACACGAAGAAAGAAAACTCCAACTAGAGCACAAACGTAGCCTAAAAGAAATCGAGCTCAAGGCTAAGAAAGCGGAGGCCCGACCCTCGGAAACCCAACCCATTTCCTCCACCGCGGAACCAATGGTCCACATCCCCAAAGATGTGGTGAAAGAATACTATAAGAACGACGACATTCAGCAATGGTTCAAGGCCTACGAAGTCGCCATGACCTCCCACCGAGTCCCGCAGAAAGACTGGGGGGCTGGGCTGTGGGGCCGGTTCCTGAGCGAGGGGAGAGATACCCTGCTGGACCTGCCCTCCACGGTGATGAACTCCTACAGTCACATGAAAGAGGCCCTGGTAGCCAGATATGAGCTCACCCCTGAAATGTACCGGCAACGGTTTAGAGACTGCAAAAAGATACCCGGTACCACCTGGGTGGAGTACGTGAACTTTTACAGCCGGGCCTTGGACGGATGTATCAAGGGCAGCAAGGTCTCCACCTTTGAGGAGCTGTTCGACCTAATCGCATGGGAACACTTGTCCGCTAATTGCTTCGTAGAGCTGCGCCAGCACCTCCTGGACAGCAAACTCACCAACCCTCGAAAACTGGCCGTCGAGGCTGACCGGTGGGTGAACACCCGGGCCTCCCGGGGCCCCGTGGGAGACTACGGTCGCCACAGTCAGGGACCCCCCCGCCAGAGGGGCGGAGGGAATCAAGGCCGGCAAAGGGAGCTCCTGGGGGGATCCCCGCTCAGCCCTCCCAGAGGACAATCTCCGCCCTTTCCAGCTCCACCTCCGGCCAGCACCGGGCCACCAGGGAGGCCGGGGCCCGAGTGAGGATCACCTGTTTCCGCTGCCAACAGACCGGACACTATGCCAGTGACCCTCAATGTCCCCTGTACCAGCGGACCGCCACAACAACCCCGCCGGCTCGACAGATGGCCTCCGTAGCCCTGGGGGAAGAGATGGAAGACTCCGAAGAGTGGGAACCAGCCGCCATGGCCTTGGTCTCCCTAGGGGACTGGGAGATGGTCCCCGGAACGTCCCTGCCCGCCAACACGAAGAAGTACCGACAGCAGGTAACGGTCAATGGTTACCGCATCGAGGGCCTCCGGGACACGGGGCGAGTGTCACGGCGGCTCATTGTCACTTGATTTCGAAAGATCAGATCCTGCCTGTCGCCTTTTGCCCCGTCATATCATCAGACAATTCCGAGAGCCTCTGCCGGATGGCCCTAGTCCCCTTCGAATGGGGGGGAGTCACCGGCAAGTTAAAGGTGGCGGTCCGCACCTCCCAGCCCGTGGACTGCCTCCTGGGCAACGACCTTGAGAACTCCCCGTGGGGACAAGTGGAACGAAGAGCCCACCTCGAGATGATGGGCCTACCCGAGTGGGTATGCGCCACCACGCGCTCGATGACTCTCAGGGCGCCTTCCTCCGAGGGGGGAGAGGCCATGCCGCTGAGCACCGCCACCATCCCCGAGATCCAGATTACACCACCAGAGGCCAACGACCCCCTTCTGGACGAACCAACCGCTCCCGACGAAGGATCAGTGCCTTCCGACCCCGAAACCCTGACCAAACTCGGGGACTTGCCAGAACTGGCCCCGTGGCCCTGCGAAGGGGGCCCCTCCCGTGAAGAGTTCTGCCAAGAACAATCCACTTGCCCGTCCCTCATTGGACCCCGACAACAGGCCGAGGCCCAAGCAGCAGGCGACCGGACGGGCACCCACTGGGTATACTGGGAGAACGGACTGCTGTACAGCGAACAGAAGTCGGACGAGTTGGGATCGGCCCGAGTACTAGTGGTACCCCTACGCTTCCGAAGTCTTCTCCTGGGCCTGGCCCATGATGTACCCCTGGCCGGACACTTAGGCCAAGATAAGACCTACCAACGACTCGTCACCCACTTCTATTGGCCCAAGATGCGAGCAAATGTGGGGGCCCACTGCAAGTCCTGCCCCATGTGCCAGGCCAGCGGAAAGAGTGGGGGCAAGCGCAAGGCTCCGCTACAACCCTTCCCCGTCGTCAGTACCCCTTTTGAGCGGGTAGGAATCGACATTGTAGGACCGCTGGACCCCAAGACCGCCCAGGGCCACTGGTTCATCCTCGTCCTGGTGGATCATGCCACCCGTTACCCCGAAGCCATCCCTCTCCGCACCGTGACGGCCCCCGTGGTGGGCCGGGCCTTGATGGGGATCTTCTCCCGCATGGGGTTCCCCCGCGAAGTCGTGAGTGACCGGGGTACGAACTTTATCTCCCGATATATGAAGTCCCTCTGGCAGCAGTGCGGAGTATCGTACAAATTCACCACCCCGTACCACCCCCAAGGAAACAGCCTAGTCGAGCGCTTTAACAAAACACTGAAAGGGATGATCATGGGCCTCGAGGAACCCCTACGCCGGAGGTGGGACGTCCTCCTCACCTGCCTCCTGTTTGCCTACCGGGAGGTTCCCCAAAAATCCCTGGGATTCAGCCCATTTGAACTACTATATGGACACCCCGTCCGGGGACCCCTGAGCCTGGTCAAGGAGGGGTGGGAAACAACCCCCCGGGGGACCCCTCCGGATGTGTTCCTATACATCTTGGCGCTCCGCAACCAGACCCGGAAATTCAGAGAACTCGCAGAAGCGAACCTCTAGGCTAGTCAGGAAGAAATGAAGCGCTGGTATGACCAGAATGCTACGCTGGTCGAGTTTCAGCCGGGCCAACAAGTCTGGGTCATGGCCCCGGTGAGACCCTGCGCCCTCCAAGATAAATGGACTGGACCCTTCAAGGTGGTCGAGCGGAAGAGCCAAGTCACCTATCTCGTCGATGTACAGTCCCCGCGGAACCCCCTCCGGGTCCTCCACGTGAACGGCCTCAAACCTCACTTTGTACGGACAGAATTGAGTTTACTCCTGGCCACCGACGATGGGGCCGAAGAAGACACCGAGCCCCTTCCAGACCCCCTGGGGGCGAAAGAGACCGATGGGTCCGTGGAGGGAGTGAAACTGTCAACCGCCCTCACAGCCCAACAGTCCGACGACTGCCGCCAGCTACTAGGGCAGTTCGCGGACCTCTTCTCCCTGACCCCTGGGGTCACCAACTGGTGTGTCCACGACGTGAACACCGGCGACAGCCCGCCAGTGAGACATCGGGCCTACCGGGTCCCTGATCGGGTCCGAACCTGCATCCAGACCGAGGTGGCGAAGATGCTAGCCCTCGGAGTGATTGAACCCTCCGACAGCCCCTGGGCCAGCCTGGTAGTCCTGGTTCCGAAAGCAACTACCCCGGGTGTTGCCCCCGAGCTGAGGTTTTGCGTGGACTACCGAGGACTCAATGTGGTCACCCGAGCGGACGCTCACCCTATCCCCCGTGCCGACGAGCTCATTGACCGCCTTGGGGCCGCTCGCTACCTCAGCACCTTCGACCTGACTAGTGGATACTGGCAGATTGCCCTCACCGAGGGAGCCAAGGAGCGCTCCGCCTTCTCCACCCCGGATGGGCACTACCGCTTTAGGGTGATGCCGTTTGGAATGAAGAATGCCCCGACCACCTTCCAGCGGCTGGTGAACAGGGTCCTGTCCGGACTAGAGGGGTTCAGCGCAGCATACCTCGACGACATAGCAGTCTTCAGCTCCCAATGGACCGAGCACCTCCAGCACCTCCGTCAAGTCCTGCTGGCTCTGCGCCGGGCCGGCCTCACCATCAAAGCCAGCAAATGTCAAATTGGGCACGGCTCCGTAACCTATCTGGGGCACCAGGTGGGAAGTGGGCAGGCCGCCCCCTCCAGCCGAAGATCGACGCCATCCTGTCCTGGGAACCCCCCGCAGCCCAAACGGAAGTCCGGGCCTTCCTGGGCCTCACCGGCTACTACCGAAGGTTTATCAAGAACTATGGCAGCATCGCAGGCCCCCTCACAGAGCTAACCTCCAAAAAACACCCCAAGAAAGTACACTGGACTCCCTCCTGCCAGAAGGCGTTCGACACCCTCAAGGCCGCCATGTGCGCAGCTCCAGTGCTCAAAGCACCCGACTACGCCCAGGAGTTTGTGGTCCAGACGGACGCCTCGGAACACGGCATCGGGGCAGTCCTCTCCCAGTTCGACGACAAGGGCATAGATCGGCCTATAGCCTTCATCAGCCGAATGTTGCTGCCCCGGGAACAGCGGTGGAGCACCATTGAGAGAGAGACCTTCGCAGTAGTCTGGGCCCTCAAAAAGCTACGACCCTACCTGTTCGGAACCCACTTCCGAGTACAAACGGATCACCGCCACTTGCGGTGGCTGATGCAGATGCGAGGGGAAAACCCCAAGTTGCTACGCTGGTCCATCTCCCTCCAAGGGATGGATTTCACGGTGGAACATCGCCCCGGGACGGACCACGCCAACGCGGACGGTCTGTCCCGATACTTCCGCTTCAGCGAGGAGAACCCCCAAGTGGATGGGTAGTTCTCCCCGCCTTTCAGCTGGGGGGGCACGTGTGAGACCGGCCTCGTGGCGTGGGCCCTCCCGACAAGCAAGTTACCCTACAACCACGCCGAGCCTCGTGGACACGGCCTTCCGGCTCCCGTGGGCCAACATCCCGAGGGCCGACCAGATCCCCAACATGCATGCCCGGCCGAGGGAGAACGAAACCCCCACCCCAAACCAGACCGAGAGGCGCCGACCCTGTCACACCTCTGGTCTCTCCCCCGAGGGAGGTTTCGATCGACCACCAGGCCCCCGGTGAGCGGGCGCCTCGCCTGCTGGTTGTCTGGAGTCCCTCCCAGACCCACCTGAACAGATCAAAGGGCCGAGCGACAGGAAACCCCGACACACCGCCCCCCAGGCACCAGACCCCTCTCCGCGAGGAATCCGGACTTCAAAGAGGAGGGGGAGTATAACAAGGGGTACGGAAAGGACGGGGGCAGAGAAGACCTGGACTGACGAGAGCTTGCTGACCTGGTCGCGGCTCGATCGCTCACCGAACAGAAGAACGCTACCCGAACTCTGAACCACCTGAGCCCTGCGGACGCTGTCGCGGCTCCCCGAACTCTGAACCATCTCAGCCCTGCTGACGCTGTCGCGGCTCTCCGAACTCTGAACCATCTGAGCCCTGCTGACGCCGTTGCGGCTCCCCGAATTCTGATCCATCTGAGCCCTGCTGACGCCGTCGCGGCTCCCCGAATTCTGAACCATCTGAGCCCTGCTGACGCCGTCGCGGCTCCCTGAACTACGACCCTCCGGTGCCTGCTGAGTGACTCGCGGCCCGCTCCTCCAAGAGAATCGGCAGAGATTGCCGAGAGAAGCAACATCCCCGCAGCTCAAGGATTGAGAGCTGTGCGCCGGATACCTCGCAGAGACACTAATTCAAAGACTGTCCCGCTACCCCTTTCCCTCCTCACGAGATCGCTGCCGCTTGTGGCATTAATTCTGCACCTGCCTGCCGGATCATAAAGATCCCTGACAACTACCGATAAAAGCATATTGTCTTATAACGACTTACTGTGTGGTGTCCCTCTATCCGAAGAGAGAGTAAGCGCAGCGTGTGCGATCCTAGGTGCGAGACCCTTCCAGGAAGGGCCTCCCTGCTCTTGCTCGGCCTAACTCTGGGTAAGGTGGGCCTCCGGGTGGTCGGGAACACATTCCGCAGCCTCCCCGAGGAACGCCTTCCAACATTTGGTGGCAGGCGACGGGATATGAGCCAACACCTAGAGATCGTGCAGTAGACGGCTTATGCACTACCAAGAAGAAATGGAAGGAGAAACTTCCCTAGGTGCCGCAGTCACCAACCCGAGCACGGCATTTCAAAAGGACCAGTTAGAATCTTATACGCACCGAGAACTGAAACAATTTTGCAAAGACTTTGGAATCGCTACCACCGGACTAAGCAGGAAAGAGGACTTCCAGGGGGCATTAAAAACCTGGATCGAGGCGGGAACTCCCCGGACACAAACAGAAGGAGAGCCTCCCAACGAACCACGAAGCACCCCGGGGAGGAACGGCGCCCCGAGGGGGGCCTATCCCCAGAGGAACTAGCGGACCGAGAAAGAGGTCGCAACCGCGAACTGGAACTAGCAAAATTAAAAATCGAAGGAGAGATAAAACTGGCTGAAAAAAAACTGGCGGTGGAACAGTTACGCCTACAAGGAGAACTAGAGGAAAAGAAACAACAGAGAGAACATGAAGAAAGAAAACTCCAACTAGAGCACGAACGTAACCTAAAAGAAATCGAGCTCAAGGCTAAGAAAGCGGAGGCCCGACCCTCAGAAACCCAACCCATTTCCTCCACCGCGGAACCAAAGGTCCACATCCCCAAAGATGTGGTGAAAGAATACTATAAGAACAACGACATTCAGCAATGGTTCAAGGCCTACGAAGTCGCCATGACCTCCCACCGAGTCCCGCAGAAAGACTGGGGGGCTGGGCTGTGGGGCCGGTTCCTGAGCGAGGGGAGAGATACCCTGCTGGACCTGCCCTCCACGGTGATGAACTCCTACAGTCACATGAAAGAGGCCCTGGTAGCCAGATATGGGCTCACCCCTGAAATGTACCGGCAACGGTTTAGAGACTGCAAAAAGATACCCGGTACCACCTGGGTGGAGTACGTGAACTTTTACAGCCGGGCCTTGGACGGATGGATCAAGGGCAGCAAGGTCTCCACCTTTGAGGAGCTGTTCGACCTAATCGCATGGGAACACTTTGTGCAAAGGTAGGTCGCACACTGCTTCACACCAGCAAGTTGCCCCAAGGAACTGTGGTAAATGTAGTGGCGACTGCGAGTACGCCTATGCCACGATGTATAAAGAACAGTATGTGTTGCGTTAGCCATCCCTGGACACTTGTTTCGAGGTAGTTGCCTCTCGTCAGCAGGGAGCAGGTCAGTGTAAGGGGTGCCGCGTGGACTGCCAAAATGTAATTAAAACAGGTCAAGTACCTCTCATGGCACGCAGGTGCAGATCCAAGGCTCGTCAGCCCGTTGGCTCAAGGGAGCCGTAATAAATTGTGCAAAGGTAGGTCGCACACTGCTTCACACCAGCAAGTTGCCCCAAGGAACTGTGGTAAATGTAGTGGCGACTGCGAGTACGCCTATGCCACGATGTATAAAGAACAGTATGTGTTGCGTTAGCCATCCCTGGACACGTGTTTCGAGGTAGTTGCCTCTCGTCAGCAGGGAGCAGGTCAGTGTAAGGGGTGCCGCGTGGACTGCCAAAATGTAATTAAAACAGGTCAAGTACCTCTCATGGCACGCAGGTGCAGATCCAAGGCTCGTCAGCCCGTTGGCTCAAGGGAGCCGTAATAAATTGTGCAAAGGTAGGTCGCACACTGCTTCACACCAGCAAGTTGCCCCAAGGAACTGTGGTAAATGTAGTGGCAACTGCGAGTACGCCTATACCACGATGTATAAAGAACAGTATGTGTTGCGTTAGCCATCCCTGGACACGTGTTTCGAGGTAGTTGCCTCTCGTCAGCAGGGAGCAGGTCAGTGTAAGGGGTGCCGCGTGGACTGCCAAAATGTAATTAAAACAGGTCAAGTACCTCTCATGGCACGCAGGTGCAGATCCAAGGCTTGTCAGCCCGTTGGCTCAAGGGAGCCGTAATAAATTGTGCAAAGGTAGGTCGCACACTGCTTCACACCAGCAAGTTGCCCCAAGGAACTGTGGTAAATGTAGTGGCGACTGCGAGTACGCCTATGCCACGATGTATAAAGAACAGTATGTGTTGCGTTAGCCATCCCTGGACACGTGTTTCGAGGTAGTTGCCTCTCGTCAGCAGGGAGCAGGTCAGTGTAAGGGGTGCCGCGTGGACTGCCAAAATGTAATTAAAACAGGTCAAGTACCTCTCATGGCACGCAGGTGCAGATCCAAGGCTCGTCAGCCCGTTGGCTCAAGGAAGCCGTAATAAATTGTGCAAAGGTAGGTCGCACACTGCTTACCACTGCACCGTCGCTACTACATCGCCCATAGTTCCATGGGGCAACTTGCTGGTATGACGAGCAGTGTGCGGCCATTTATACCTAATTCATTACGGCTCTCCTGAGCTACCGGACTGACGAGTCTTTGACCGGCACCTGCGCGCCTTGAAAGGTACTTTACCTATTTTTAATTGCAGGCAGTCTACACGGCACCCCTCTACACTTACCTACTCCCTGCTGACGAGAGGCAACTACCTCGAAACACGTGTCCAGGGATGGCTAATGCGACACATACTTATTTCTTACACTTCGTAGCATAGGCGTACTCGCCGTCGCTACTACATCGCCCATAGTTCCATGGGGCAACTTGCTGGTATGACGAGCAGTGTGCGGCCATTTATACCTAATTCATTACGGCTCTCCTGAGCTACCGGACTGACGAGTCTTTGACCGGCACCTGCGCGCCTTGAAAGGTGCTTTACCTATTTTTAATTGCAGGCAGTCTACACGGCACCCCTCTACACTTACCTACTCCCTGCTAACGAGAGGCAACTACCTCGAAACACGTGTCCAGGGATGGCTAATGCGACACATACTTATTTCTTACACTTCGTAGCATAGGCGTACTCGCCGCCGCTACTACATCGCCCATAGTTCCATGGGGCAACTTGCTGGTATGACGAGCAGTGTGCGGCCATTTATACCTAATTCATTACGGCTCTCCTGAGCTACCGGACTGACGAGTCTTTGACCGGCACCTGCGCGCCTTGAAAGGTACTTTACCTATTTTTAATTGCAGGCAGTCTATACGGCACCCCTCTACACTTACCTACTCCCTGCTGACGAGAGGCAACTACCTCGAAACACGTGTCCAGGGATGGCTAATGCGACACATACTTATTTCTTACACTTCGTAGCATAGGCGTACTCGCCGTCGCTACTACATCGCCCATAGTTCCATGGGGCAACTTGCTGGTATGACGAGCAGTGTGCGGCCATTTATACCTAATTCATTACGGCTCTCCTGAGCTACCGGACTGACGAGTCTTTGACCGGCACCTGCGCGCCTTGAAAGGTACTTTACCTATTTTTAATTGCAGGCAGTCTACACGGCACCCCTCTACACTTACCTACTCCCTGCTGACGAGAGGCAACTACCTCGAAACACGTGTCCAGGGATGGCTAATGCGACACATAATTATTTCTTACACTTCGTAGCATAGGCGTACTCGCCGTCGCTACTACATCGCCCATAGTTCCATGGGGCAACTTGCTGGTATGACGAGCAGTGTGCGGCCATTTATACCTAATTCATTACGGCTCTCCTGAGCTACCGGACTGACGAGTCTTTGACCGGCACCTGCGCGCCTTGAAAGGTACTTTACCTATTTTTAATTGCAGGCAGTCTACACGGCACCCCTCTACACTTACCTACTCCCTGCTGACGAGAGGCAACTACCTCGAAACACGTGTCCAGGGATGGCTAATGCGACACATACTTATTTCTTACACTTCGTAGCATAGGCGTACTCGCCGTCGCTACTACATCGCCCATAGTTCCATGGGGCAACTTGCTGGTATGACGAGCAGTGTGCGGCCATTCATACCTAATTCATTACGGCTCTCCTGAGCTACCGGACTGACGAGTCTTTGACCGGCACCTGCGCGCCTTGAAAGGTACTTTACCTATTTTTAATTGCAGGCAGTCTACACGGCACCCCTCTACACTTACCTACTCCCTGCTGACGAGAGGCAACTACCTCGAAACACGTGTCCAGGGATGGCTAATGCGACACATACTTATTTCTTACACTTCGTAGCATAGGCGTACTCGACGTCGCTACTACATCGCCCATAGTTCCATGGGGCAACTTGCTGGTATGACGAGCAGTGTGCGGCCATTTATACCTAAGTCATTACGGCTCTCCTGAGCTACCGGACTGACGAGTCTTTGACCGGCACCTGCGCGCCTTGAAAGGTACTTTACCTATTTTTAATTGCAGGCAGCCTACACGGCACCCCTCTACACTTACCTACTCCCTGCTGACGAGAGGCAACTTCCTCGAAACACGTGTCCAGGGATGGCTAATGCGACACATACTTATTTCTTACACTTCGTAGCATAGGCGTACTCGCCGTCGCTACTACATCGCCCATAGTTCCATGGGGCAACTTGCTGGTATGACGAGCAGTGTGCGGCCATTTATACCTAATTCATTACGGCTCTCCTGAGCTACCGGACTGACGAGTCTTTGACCGGCACCTGCGCGCCTTGAAAGGTACTTTACCTATTTTTAATTGCAGGCAGTCTACACGGCACCCCTCTACACTTACCTACTCCCTGCTGACGAGAGGCAACTACCTCGAAACACGTGTCCAGGGATGGCTAATGCGACACATACTTATTTCTTACACTTCGTAGCATAGGCGTACTCGCCGTCGCTACTACATCGCCCATAGTTCCATGGGGCAACTTGCTGGTATGACGAGCAGTGTGCGGCCATTTATACCTAATTCATTACGGCTCTCCTGAGCTACCGGACTGACGAGTCTTTGACCGGCACCTGCGCGCCTTGAAAGGTACTTTACCTATTTTTAATTGCAGGCAGTCTACACGGCACCCCTCTACACTTACCTACTCCCTGCTGACGAGAGGCAACTACCTCGAAACACGTGTCCAGGGATGGCTAATGCGACACATACTTATTTCTTACACTTCGTAGCATAGGCGTACTCGCCGTCGCTACTACATCGCCCATAGTTCCATGGGGCAACTTGCTGGTATGACGAGCAGTGTGCGGCCATTTATACCGCATGGGAACACTTGTCCGCTAATTGCTTCGTAGAGCTGCGCCAGCACCTCCTGGACAGCAAACTCACAGACCCTCGAAAACTGGCCATCGAGGCTGACCGGTGGGTGAACACCCGGGCCTCCCGGGGCCCCATGGGAGACTACGGTCGCCACAGTCAGGGACCCCCCCGCCAGTGGGGCAGAGGGAATCAAGGCCAGCAAAGGGAGCTCCCGGGGGGATCCCCGCTCAGCCCTCCCAGAGGACAATCTCCGCCCTTTTCTGCTCCACCTCCGGCCAGCACCGGGCCACCAGGGAGGCCGGGGCCCGAGTGAGGATCACCTGTTTCCGCTGCCAACAGACCGGACACTATGCCAGTGACCCTCAATGTCCCCTGTACCAGCGGACCGCCACAACAACCCCGCCGGCTCGACAGATGGCCTCCGTAGCCCTGGGGGAAGAGATGGAAGACTCCGAAGAGTGGGAACCAGCCGCCACGGCCTTGGTCTCCCTAGGGGACCGGGAGATGGTCCCCGGAACGTCCCTGCCCGCCAACACGAAGAAGTACCGACAGCAGGTAACGGTCAACGGTCACCGCATCGAGGGCCTCCGGGACACGGGGGCGAGTGTCACGGCGGTTCATTGTCACCTGATTTCCGAAGATCAGATCCTGCCTGGCGCCTTTTGCCCCGTCATATCATCAGACAATTCCGAGAGCCTCTGCCGCATGGCCCTAGTCCCTTTCGAATGGGGGGGAGTCACCGGCAAGTTAAAGGTGGCGGTCCGCACCTCCCAGCCCGTGGACTGCCTCCTGGGCAACGACCTTGAGAACTCCCCGTGGGGACAAGTGGAACGAAGAGCCCACCTCGAGATGATGGGCCTACCCGAGTGGGTATGCGCCACCACGCGCTCGATGACTCTCAGGGCGCCTTCCTCCGAGGGGGGAGAGGCCATGCCGCTGAGCACCGCCACCATCCCCGAGATCCAGAATACACCACCAGAGGCCAACGACCCCCTTCTGGACGAACCAACTGCTCCCGACGAAGGATCAGTGCCTTCCGACCCCGAAACCCTGACCAAAATCGGGGACTTGCCAGAACTGGCCCCGTGGCCCTGCGAAGGGGGCCCCTCCCGTGAAGAGTTCTGCCAAGAACAATCCACTTGCCCGTCCCTCATTGGACCCCGACAACAGGCCGAGGCCCAAGCAGCAGGCGACCGGACGGGCACCCACTGGGTTTACTGGGAGAACGGGCTGCTGTACAGCGAACAGAAGTCGGCCGAGTTGGGATCGGCCCGAGTACTAGTGGTACCCCTACGCTTCCGAAGTCTTCTCCTGGGCCTGGCCCATGATGTACCCCTGGCCGGACATTAAGGCCAAGATAAGACCTACCAACGACTCGTCACCCACTTCTATTGGCCCAAGATGCGAGCAAATGTGGAGGCCCACTGCAAGTCCTGCCCCACGTGCCAGGCCAGCGGAAAGAGTGGGGGCAAGCGCAAGGCTCCGCTACAACCCTTCCCCGTCGTCAGTACCCCTTTTGAGCGGGTAGGAATCGACATTGTAGGACCGCTGGACCCCAAGACCGCCCAGGGCCACCGGTTCATCCTCGTCCTGGTGGATCATGCCACCCGTTACCCCGAAGCCATCCCTCTCCGCACCGTGACAGCCCCCATGGTGGGCCGGGCCTTGATGGGGATCTTCTCCCGCATGGGGTTCCCCCGCGAAGTCGTGAGTGACCGGGGTACGAACTTTATCTCCCGATATATGAAGTCCCTCTGGTAGCAGTGCGGAGTATCGTACAAATTCACCACCCCATACCACCCCCAAGGAAACGGCCTAGTCGAGCGCTTTAACAAAACACTGAAAGGGATGATCATGGGCCTCGAGGAACCCCTACGCCGGAGGTGGGACGTCCTCCTCCCCTGCCTCCTGTTCGCCTACCGGGAGGTTCCCCAAAAATCCCTGGGATTCAGCCCATTTGAACTACTATATGGACACCCCGTCCGGGGACCCCTGAGCCTGGTCAAGGAGGGGTGGGAAACAACCCCCCGGGGGACCCCTCCGGATGTGTTCCTATACATCTTGGCGCTCCGCAACCAGACCCGGAAATTCAGAGAACTCGCAGAAGCGAACCTCGAGGCTAGTCAGGAAGAAATGAAGCGCTGGTATGACCAGAATGCTACGCTGGTCGAGTTTCAGCCGGGCCAACAAGTCTGGGTCATGGCCCCGGTGAGACCCTGCGCCCTCCAAGATAAATGGACTGGACCCTTCAAGGTGGTCGAGCGGAAGAGCCAAGTCACCTATCTCGTCGATGTACAGTCCCCGCGGAACCCCGTCCGGGTCCTCCACGTGAACCGCCTCAAACCTCACTTTGTACGGACAGAATTGAGTTTACTCCTGGCCACCGACGATGGGGCCGAAGAAGACACCGAGCCCCTTCCAGACCCCCTGGGGGCGAAAGAGACCAATGGGTCCGTGGAGGGAGTGAAACTGTCAACCGCCCTCACAGCCCAACAGTCCGACGACTGCCGCCAGCTACTAGGGCAGTTCGCGGACCTCTTCTCCCTGACCCCTGGGGTCACCAACTGGTGTGTCCACGACGTGAACACCGGCGACAGTCCGCCAGTGAGACATCGGGCCTACCGGGTCCCTGATCGGGTCCTAACCTGCATCCAGACCGAGGTGGCGAAGATGCTAGCCCTCGGAGTGATTGAACCCTCCGACAGCCCCTGGGCCAGCCTGGTAGTCCTGGTTCCGAAAGCAACTACCCCGGGTGTTGCCCCCGAGCTGAGGTTTGGCGTGGACTACCGAGGACTCAATGCGGTCACCCGAGCGGATGCTCACCCTATCCCCCGTGCCGACGAGCTCATTGACCGCCTTGGGGCCGCTCGCTACCTCAGCACCTTCGACCTGACTAGTGGAAACTGGCAGATTGCCCTCACCATGGGAGCCAAGGAGCGCTCCGCCTTCTCCACTCCGGATGGGCACTACCGCTTTAGGGTGATGCCGTTTGGAATGAAGAATGCCCCGGCCACCTTCCAGCGGCTGGTGAACAGGGTCCTGTCTGGACTAGAGGGGTTAAGCACAGCATACCTCGACGACATAGCAGTCTTCAGCTCCCAATGGACCGAGCACCTCCAGCACCTCCGTCAAGTCCTGCTGGCTCTGCGCCGGGCCGGCCTCACCATCAAAGCCAGCAAATGTCAAATTGGGCACGGCTCCGTAACCTATCTGGGGCACCAGGTGGGAAGTGGGCAGGTCGCCCCCCTCCAGCCGAAGATCGACGCCATCCTGTCCTGGGAACCCCCCGCAACCCAAACGGAAGTCCGGGCCTTCCTGGGCCTCACCGGCTACTACCGAAGGTTTATCAAGAACTATGGCAGCATCGCAGGCCCCCTCACAGAGCTAACCTCCAAAAAACACCCCAAGAAAGTACACTGGACTCCCTCCTGCCAGAAGGCGTTCGACACCCTCAAGGCCGCCATGTGCGCAGCTCCAGTGCTCAAAGCACCCGACTACGCCCAGGAGTTTGTGGTCCAGACGGACGCCTCGGAACACGGCATCGGGGCAGTCCTCTCCCAGTTCGACGACAAGGGCATAGATCGGCCCATAGCCTTCATCAGCCGAAGGTTGCTGCCCCGGGAACAGCGGTGGAGCACCATTGAGAGAGAGACCTTCGCAGTAGTCTGGGCCCTCAAAAAGCTACGACCCTACCTGTTCGGAACCCACTTCCGAGTACAAACGGATCACCGCCCCTTGCGGTGGCTGATGCAGATGCGAGGGGAAAACCCCAAGTTGCTACGCTGGTCCATCTCCCTCCAAGGGATGGAGTTCACGGTGGAACATCGCCCCGGGACGGACCACGCCCACGCGGACGGCCTGTCCCGATTCTTCCGCTTCAGCGAGGAGAACCCCCAAGTGGATGGGTAGTTCTCCCCGCCTTTCAGCTAGGGGGGGCACGTGTGAGACCGGCCTCGTGGCGTGGGCCCTCCCGACCAGCAAGCTACCCTACAACCACGCCGAGCCTCGTGGACACGGCCTTCCGGCTCCCGTGGGCCAACATCCCGAGGGCCGACCAGATCCCCAACATGCATGCCCGGCCGAGGGAGAACGAAACCCCCACCCTAAACCAGACCGAGAGGCGCCGACCCTGTCACACCTCTGGTCTCTCCCCCGAGGGAGGTTTCGATCGACCACCAGGCCCCCGGTGAGCGGGCGCCTCGCCTGCTGGTTGTCTGGAGTCCCTCCCAGACCCACCTGAACAGATCAAAGGGCCGAGCGACAGGAAACCCCGACACACCGCCCCCCAGGCACCAGACCCCTCTCCGCGAGGACTCCGGACTTCAAAGAGGAGGGGGAGTATAACAAGGGGTGCGGAAAGGACGGGGGCAGAGAAGACCTGGACTGACGAGAGCTTGCTGACCTGGTCGCGGCTCGATCACTCACCGAACAGAAGAACGCTACCCGAACTCTGAACCACCTGAGCCCTGCGGACGCTGTCGCGGCTCCCCGAACTCTGAACCATCTGAGCCCTGCTGACGCTGTCGCGTCTCTCCGAACTCTGAACCATCTGAGCCCTGCTGACGCCGTCGCAGCTCCCCGAATTCTGATCCATCTGAGCCCTGCTGACGCCGTCGCGGCTCCCCGAATTCTGAACCATCTGAGCCCTGCTGACGCCATCGCGGCTCCCTGAACTACGACCCTCCGGTGCCTGCTGAGTGACTCGCGGCCCGCTCCTCCAAGAGAATCGGCAGAGATTGCCGAGAGAAGCAACATCCCCGCAGCTCGAGGATTGAGAGCTGTGCGCCGGATACCTCGCAGAGACTCTAATTCAAAGACTGTCCCGCTACCCCTTTCCCTCCTCACGAGATCCCTGCCGCTTGTGGCATTAATTCTGCACCTGCCTGCCGGATCATAAAGATCCCTGACAACTACCGATAAAAGCATATTGTCTTATAACGACTTACTGTGTGGTGTCCCTCTATCCGAAGAGAGAGTAAGCGCAGCGTGTGCGATCCTAGGTGCGAGACCCTTCCAGGAAGGGCCTCCCTGCTCTTGCTCGGCCTAACTCTGGGTAAGGTGGGCCTCCGGGTGATCGGGAACGCATTCCGCAGCCTCCCCGAGGAACGCCTTCCAACATCCATCATATGCCTTTCTTTCCCAGTCCCATGAACTTAATGATGACATCCCCGGAAATTGCAAAAAAATATATATTTTCTTTAAATTAAGTACACAAACATAAGTGTAAACCTTATGGTACTAAATCCAAAATGTTTAACATACAATATAATATCTATAAACATCTATTACACACTTTCTCAAAAAGAGACGCTCATCGTACTTATTAACATATTTGTGATGAGTGCTGACCACACGCAAAGTGAAAATGTATTTCAAAGAAATATTTTATTAAACAGAAATGTAAAATAATGGCATGGTAGTAGACCCCTAATGTGTAGTACATAATAAAATTTGTTTATATATGTGTTTTACATTTTATAAAATATACACGGTCATCCCGGATACTGATGTCATTGCGACGTCTAATGTCACCGCAATCAACAGTATATATATATCTATATATATCTGTCAGTACTTTTTGAAAACTAGAAGCGCACACCTGCTGGGCCACACACAGATGATCCTTCAGATGATTGAAGTGTGCCTTACAGAGAATGATTTATGTTCAATGGTAATTGGTATAAACAAACGCAGGGTACTTCGATGGGCACTTGCTTCGCTCCCAGCTACGTGAATCTTACTGTGGGCTGGTGGGAGAAGCAAATGCTCTGGAGTGAAGACTTGGAAAGGCGGACTAAAAACATTAGTCTTTGGTTGAGGTATATCGACGACATTTTATTCATTTGGGAAGGTGTGGAAAGTGATCTGTTTTTGTTCTACAATGCTCTGAATGATAACTGTATGAACCTGAGGTTTACCATGGCACACAGCCAACAGACTGTAGATTTTCTGGATATTAAACTCAACGTTACAAACCACACCCTAGCCACCACCCTCTTTAGGAAAGAAACATCCGGGAACAGCATCTTGCATGCTGCTAGTTGCTATATGCCCAGTTTCAGGTGGAGTCTCCCGTACGGAGAACTACTTAGAGCTAAACGCAACTGCAGCACAGAGGAGGCATATCAGAATACTAAAAAGGATATGCTGACTAGATTGAGGGATAGAGGATACACCAACAAAATGCTGGAAAAGGGGGTACAGAAAGCAGATAACATCAATAGAACTGAGGCCCTTTTTAAAAGTATGAGAGTACAAAAAACTACTCCAACCGATACGGCACCACTCAGATTTATCACTACTTTTTCCACCCAAGCAGACCAACTCAAAAAGATTTTGAAGAAAAGGTGGGATATCCTTACACATGATACCACATTATCAGCCAGGATTGGACCTAATCCATCTTTCTCATACAGGAAGAACCCATCCCTCAAAGATCTATTGGTTAATAGTCATCTGAAACCTAAGAAAGGGACCTGGCTTGAACAGGGTAAGGGCTTTAAGCGATGCAGAAAATGCAAAGCATGCAGTCACTCTGATGATGTTAAAGAGGTCACCCTAGAAAAAATAGGGAAAGTATGGAAGATTCCAAAATTGATCCACTGCAACACAGACTTATGTGTCTATGTCATCACCTGTCCCTGCCCTAAATGGTATATAGGGTCAACTACTTTTCCAGTCAAGAAACGTATCCTGGAGCACTGGCGAGCAATTACCAACCAAGATCAAAGTTACAGCACTGCCAGACATTTCAGGGAATACCACTCAAGTGACTGGACCAAAGCGAAATACTTTGCTCTTGACACTGTGCCCAAACACCCCAGAGGTGGCAACAGAATACAGTCTTTGAGGAGGTTAGAATCTCGCTTCATACTACAGACAGGCAGCCTTTTCCCGATAGGGCTCAATAATGATGAAGAAATGTATTTCTTAGCCAGGCTTGGCCGGTTTTGAAACCAGTTGTTTGACTATAAAATTGTTTTTATTCTCACTTTGCACATCATGGTCAATCTTGTAAAGGTTTCTTTTTCCCGTGTCTGGTATGTCGCAATTGTGGATAATACGTGAACCTGAGTTACATATGCTTACTTTGATTATTGATGTAATATGGTCATTGCAATAACAAGATATACATTAAGCACTAATGTTATATTATTTTCTTTGTTTCTGCAGCTTGGGGGCTCACGGATAGACCAGTGCATGACAAATAGTCACGGATATGGCGTATTGATAAAATTCTTGGTATGAGCACATTCCTCACTGGAAATATGCCACAAATGCAAATACAAGGGTACTATACCTTTACTCTGCACTCTTAGTCAACTGACGTGGACACACAGTGCCAATCACGGACCAACTCATCTTGGTACTAGACCGCTAATGCGCCAGCACCCCAATCACTGCGCTATTTACTCGCAGAATACTTTACCTTGCACTGACCATAGTCACCACCATTATCGTGTGATTTGCAACAAAGAAACTAACTAAATAATGACATAGACACTTACAGGTTTCTCAGGTTTTTCAATAATGAATTGATTAAAATGCTTATTATAGGGCAACAATGTTTTCCTGTATTTAATACGATTTATATTATTGCGACACAAATGTATTTCTGAATGCCATGATTGACTAAGTCTTTTTCACTTTCACTCCCCGCACGCTGTGACGTGCTCAACACGTATTTGTTTATATACTTCCTGGTTCACCATAGAGGTCATGTGACCAAGGCTGCTTGACAGCCGAAACGCGTCTTTTTGCCCCCTCGCGTAAATAAATCTATATTTTTCAGCAAGACCGGTGTGGCTAGTCTTCTTTCCAAGTGGAACTGTGTGGAGAATTTCTTTGCAATATATATATATATATATATATATATATATATATATATATATATATATATATATATATATATATATATATATATATATACTATATATATATATATATATATATATATATATATTACCTACTGAATGGTCAGAAGTAGGTAGTTATAGTTAGGACTGAGTTTCTAGCAACAAGATAATTTTCAGTTGCCTGTATCTTTGGCACCTGTTGATGATTTTCCATGAAAAAAATGTGCCAGGTACTTCAGATGGTGTCTGGAAAGTTTCGGGGTGCTTTGTGTAGCAGGTGCAGAGAAAAAGGAAGGGTCCCAAAACACGTTTTCCTTTGAACAAACTTACAGCCTGAAGCAGAGGTTGGAATTACACCAAATGTGGCAGGAAGCTAGATCTTGGTATGCAGATTGTGTCTTTTGTGATTTGGTGTAAATCTGTTCAGTATTTTTGGAGATATTAACTGGAAAACAAATTTGTATATCTAGAAACATGGATTACCCACGGATCCATCCGTGAGTAATCCTCAGATTCATACACACCACCGAACTCCTGATTGGCTGGCTGCACCTTCACAGAAAAGCTGTGACCGCCATTTTGTTTTTCGGGGAACGGTCCCAAGGGCTGAAAATTTGTTTGCAAATTGAATGAAGGAGTCAGGTGAGAGGTTTCCTGGACCCTTGTACATATCATTAAATAAGGCTGAACTCTGTCCTGAGGTCAGCAATGTGATTTATTTTTATTTTTGGCTACTTGGGAAATCCCCGGATCCCTCATGGGGCTCAGCACACACCCTCTTGTAGCCTGTGTGGCTGACAAAAATAAATATATGTATATATTTATATACTCTCTATTCTTCTCACAGCTATTCACATACCAATACAGATACTGCCACACCCACTTTAATACTCAAACAGAGACTCTCACATCCACTCCTACAGACACACAGACACTGTCACACCCATTCACATAGCTACAGAGAGACTCTCACACTATTCACATACTCTGTGACACCCATTCAGAAGCCCATGCAGTCACCGTCACACCCATTGAGAATTCCATTCACACTGTCACACCCATTCACAATCTCATACAGACTCTGTATCACCTATTCACAAACCCATAGATACGGTCACACCCATTCACATACCATTAGAGACACACACACCCATTTACAAACCTACCCGGACACTAGGTCACCCATTTAAATACCATAGAGATACTGTTGCATCCCTTCACATGTGTAAAGACACTAAGTCTGTGTTGTGAACTCCGCTCTGCTCATGTGGGTTTGTGGAGTTTTCCACGCTCCGCGTTACGCAGAGGTCGCCGAGTTCTGAAAAACTTCGCTATATGTAGCAGAGTATTCGTCTTCGCTCGAGTTCATCAACGTCAAGTTGGCGAGCGCAAGCAGGGACAATCCACCTCCCTGCAAGATTTTTCTTTGTTTGGAATCATCGACATCAAGTTGGCAAGCGTAGAAAATCAATCTCCAGGTGAGATTTCTCAACGCCGGCGGTCAGATTTCTCATTGCGAGTGGTCATGTATGCTCGCGACTGCTCGCTTTGAGAAACTGTCCGTTCGCGTTGAGAAAGCTGATGCTCGAGTAAAAATCTACTCGAGTGGCAGAAAGAAAACAGCGCCTGCTTGCACTGTGCATGGTGCTGTTTGCAATGATTTCACAGTGGGGACAAGCACCTGGCACTGAAAATCATCTTGAACCACATTTATCTAATGCGCTCTGCTGCTCGCGGAGCTTCATGTAGTGCGGCAGAGGTTTTTTTGCGCTCCACCCAGGCTTAAAAGACACTCTGGGGTCGATTCCGATCCTGGAGAAATATTCCCTGTACGAATCGTATCCGGATTTTTTTTCGTACGAATCGTACAAGTTCTGTACAAACTGGCAAGTATGATTCATATGTAAAAAACACCATACGAATCGCATTGGGAATATACCCCGACACATCCTCGGGTCTGAAAAAGTGTCCGACACATCCCCGGACGTTTTTACGTACGACTCGGTAAACCGACGTCCGAACGCGCAAGTACGATCCGTCCCGTCCGTCCGAATCCACAACCGTATGGTAAAAACACCGTACAGAGCGAACCTCCACAGCAACCATGGAGACGTCCAAACATGTTCCCACATACGCGCCGAACACCCCCACATGTCCGCGACGTCCCCCCAGCCCCCCGTATGTCCGCGATGTCCCCACAGCCCCCCGTATGAACGGTGCGGACCCCCACCCCCGTATGTATGGTGCAGACCCCCACCCCACCCCCCGTATGTACGGTGCGGACCCCCACCCCACCCCCGTATGTACGGTGCGGACCCCCACCCCACCCCCATATGTACAGTGCGGACCCCCACCCCACCCCCCGTATGTACGGTGCGGACCCCCACCCCCATATGTACGTGCGGACCCCCACCCCACCCCGTATGTACGGTGCGGACCCCCACCCCCATATGTACGGTCCACACCGTACATACGGGGGTGGGGTGGGGGTCCACACCGTACATATGGGGGTGGGGGTCTGCACTGTACATACGGGGGGTGGGGTGGGGGCCCGCACCGTACATACGGGGGTGGGGTGGGGGTCCGCACCGTACATACAGGGGTGGGGTGGGGGTCCGCACCGTACATACGGGGGTGGGGTGGGGGGACGTAGTGGACATAGGGGGGGCTGGGGGTATGGTGCGCACATACGGGGGGCTGGGGGGACGTCGCGGACATACGTGGGGGCTGGGGGGAAGTCGCAGACATACGGGGGGCTGGGGGTACGGCGTGGACATACGGGGGGGCTGGGGGGGTGTCCGGCACGTACCAGGCCCCCTTTTCCTCGCACTTCGCGGCGTACTTAGCATTACCGGCACTTTTTGTGTGCCGTAAAAATATAGCCGTCCGGAGTGCTGTCGGTACGAATCGTACTTGCTGGTACGTAAAAAGCTGCCTACTCTGTCCGCATGTCGCGTACGCGCCGTCCCGGATCTCATTTGTATGTGTTTTTGTGTCGGTCGGTGTTTTGTACGAATTGTACGGAAATGGTGTTTCCGTACGAATCGTACTTGCATGTTTGTATGGTGTTTTTACCGGGTACAAGTCGGACGGAGAAAACGCTCCGACCGACGGTTCGTACCCGGTTTCTCCAGGATCGGAATCGACCCCTCGGTGTCCCCCATTCACAAACTCATACAGTCACGTCATATCCATTCATAAACCTACATAGTCCCTGTCACACCCATTTACAACCCCATACAGACTGTCACTTCCATTCACATACTCACAGAGGGACTGTGAGAATCATTCACATACCCATGGAGACAATCTTACACCCATTCACAAACCCATACAGACACTGTAAGTTCCATTTATATATCATAGAGCTGCAGTTACACCCATTCAAAAACCTATACAGACTGTCTTATCCATTCACAACTCCATACAGATGCTCTTTTACCCTTTCACAAACCAATAGAAACATTGTCACACCCGTCACCCACGCACTCATAACCAGCAGACTGGACCACGGCAACGCCCTGTACGCCAGAATCAACAAAACCCTACTACACAGACTCCAGACCATCCAGAATGCCGCTGCCAGACTTGTCGTTGGACCGCCACGTCACAAACACATAACCCAACACCTGTGAGACCTCCACGTTAAGAAAAGGGTCACCTTCAAACTCCTCACTCACACCTACAAATCCCTCTACAACATCGGACCCAAATACCTCAACAAGAGAGTATCCTTCCACATACCCAAGAGGAACCTCCGCTCTGGCAGAGGTCCCGCACATACGCAGAAACAGAAGGGGCGGGAGAGCTTTCTCCTACATCACAGCCAAGACCTGAAACGAGCTCTCAGTAAACATCAGACGCTCGCCTACTCTGCACACCTTCAGGAAGGACCGCAAGACCTGGCTCTTCACTGATCCGGAGCTGCCCCCCTAGCGCTTTGAGATCCTCACAGGTGAGTAGTGCGCTTCATAAACTTCTGATTGATTTATTGATTGATTCACAATCCCATACAGATACTGTGACTCTAATTTACGTACTCAAACACACTCTGTCACAACCATTCACAAACACAGACAGACACTGTTACACCCATTCACAACTTTATAGTGTCATTGTCACATCCATTCACATACCTGTAAACACTGTGTGACACTCTTCACAAACCTATACAGTCATTATCATACCCATTGACAAACTTAATTAGACACTGTGACACCCTTTCATATGTGTTAGATACACTGTTACACCCATTCAGAAACCCGGAGAGTGTTATATCCATTCACAACCTCATAGAGACTGTGTGACACCGATTCAGGAACCTATAGATAGACTGTCACACCTATTCACAAACCCATAAAGACACTGTCACACAGATCCACACACTCAAATATACAGTATCACACTCATTCACAAACCCATGCAGACACTGTTACACCCATTCACAATCCCCTGGAGACAGCCACTTACCCATTTTCAAAACCCATACAGTGTTACAGCCATCCATATATATATATATATAGAGACACTGTTACTCCCATTGACAAAACCATAGAGATGCTGTCAATAATCTCACACCCTTCACTTCGTCTTTTATTTTACAGTTAATTAAAACCGTAACATACAAACATCATTTTGGTACTTAATAAAAATTAAGGATTAAAAGTTGAATACACATTATAAAATCTAACAGTACGAGATAAGAAACAATTCCAAAACAACATTTCAGGTTGATGACAATATATCACAATTAGCCATTTAGTGCCAAAAGGGAAGTGTGTAGTGCAGAGGCAATACCAAAATGACCCAATGCTCGTTACAGACACCGATAGATACCTTTAATCAAAGTTAATTTGTACAATAGCAATATAAAATAGAACTTGAGATTGATGCAGCGGCTCTTACTCGGCTATCTCTGTAAGTGCGTTGTTAATCCCTGCAAGGAGATAAGATTTAGCCCCCTTAAGCCCATCTCATGTTCTACGTCTATTTTTTAGTGCTGGGCTGTATGCAGTGCAGTTAAAATAATATTAACAAACGTCCCAGCCCTTGCTAGAACTTGAGCTGAATTATTACTGATGTACAAATCAGATGCTTCCCTGCAATACCTCAGTAACTTATCCCGATAGACTGGGACCAATAGATGACGACGGTCATTAGCAAGATGAGGACAACAACATATCAGATGTAACCAGGACTCATGTGGATAATTAGAGAGCCTACATGTTAGCTGTCCATTCTTCCAAGCCCACAGCGGGTTAAAATTGTAAATTGGAAGGGCTAACAGCCTCATATAAATAATTTTATTGTGAGTCTGTGGTTGGAGGGAGTATTTAAAGTACAGTTGAGGTTTCCCCTTGATACACGAGGCATCCAGACATGTGAGGCGTGGCTTTTTGGGAAGCCGAGCGATGTCTCTCTCAAATGACACTAAGGTCATTTGGCTTTTTATAGTTTTTTTCCACATTGACATGGGAATGATTGGGTTAGAGAGGTTTATGGTTTCAATCTTCAGTGTGGAAATGGCCTCACACCCATTCACAAACCCACTTATGCACCTAAAATGTACCCTTTTTGATTGCTATACATACTGCGAGATCCATTCATTGATAAATAAAAAAAGAGATTTATGGATAAAATAACTGTTTGGGACATAGGAGAAGAGCCATTGTTTTAATTGTGTTCATATGATGACTGCAGATACCACAAAATGCTGCGTTTTAAGTTGTTCAGAAACACTTTGTTGCCCTTATCTGTGAAGTGAACACAATCCCTCCTGTATGTTCCATGCATGTTAAAGCACAGTTTATTATTATAGACAAAACCCATGTTGTCGTCTCTGAGGAATGCTGAAACAGTTTTAATAACATGTTACCTGGTTTTTTTATTAACATGTTTCCAGGCTTTCTAAATCTGTGGAAAAAACATGCATAAGACCAGTTCAATTTCTGCCTCTGGCATATGTTAGAAAACACCGAAACAGTGTAAGGGAAGAGTTGCATTAATTGTTTAAAGATATTATTCTTTAGGATTTCCAGTCCTACCCAGACAATGTGCCCAGGTCATTGCCACCACAGTGCTCATGAGTTCTAGATGTTGGCTCTCCATAGTTCTTTCAACCAATGGAAACAAGTAATGCAACTTTAACCCCATCTGGCCAAATTAATATCTAAATTAGGCAAACCAAGTTTCTAGTCAATCCCTCTGTTTCTAGCAAACTCTCTCGCCCAGAACACAAAGCTGTGACCCACAATCCACACTATAACCATTTTGAAGGATGGAGCAGTAGCACACAGGAGACGTCTGCAGCTGAATGAGGCAGTTTTGAAAATTAAGTCAGTTAGAAATGGCTCAAGCAAGTAAGGTTGATTGGATGGTGCAAGTAAGGTAGAGAGTAAAACTAGGTTTTGCAACAAATGTAAAGTAAGTACATGTATGATTGGTTAGGAGGAGTATGTCTGTAATTGAATACACTCAATCACACCTGCAAAATGTCCCTTGAGAGTTAGCATGGTTCTGTAGAGATGGTTGTGAACTTCGGACCTACTGCTAGCAGAGAATGTTACAATTTTGATCACCATACAAACAGAGCTAAAGGAGTAGGGAGGAGGGGAAGAAAAAAAACCTAGAATGTTAATGTGAGGAGGCATTGTTTATGAAAGAAATAGCGAATGTGTCTAAATTTAAGAATTTGTAGGAAGTGATGTGTAAGTGGTAGTGTTTAGGAATAGATTTCAGTTTATCACACATATCCATGGATCCTCCACGAGGTCATAAGGGGGGCTGCACTAAGACTCTTGGATCACTTTGTGAATCTGTGGATCTTAATCAAAACTGCTACTGAATTGGGCTCCCTTCAGAGGAGTCAAACAGAGGGTTAAGAAAAGTGACCATACAGAAGAGCTGTATGATTAGAAAATAAATTAAAGCAGTGTTTCTATTTGTTTGCAACCTCTGTAACCTTGAGAGCTAAGTTGAATAGGGTGTCATTAGTTGTTGTCTTGTATGAAAGTGGTATACCATTCTTCTGCTTGTTTTTTTTGTGCTAACAAACAGAGGACGGCGGCTAACAATATCCTGGAGGTTAAACGGGGCGACGGGAGTAGTGTAACAGATCGTCAGGACATTCTTCAAGTTTTTGTTGATTTTTATGGAGATATTTATAAATCTCAGACTGATCCACAATCTGCCACAGGTCAGGGTTTAATTACTCCTACTCCCACTCTTACTCCTGAAATTTTACAGGAACTGGAAGAAGATTTTACACAAGCTGAGGTTGACGAGGCTTTACAGTCTATGGCATCTGGTAAGGCTGCTGGTCCCGATGCAATTCCTATAGAATTGTATAAGGTTTTGTACTCCGAGCTATCACACATACTTTTGGATTTATTTTTAGCAGTACAATATCATGGTACTACACCCCATTCTTGGAAAGACACTAATTTAATTGTTTTTTTGAAAAAAGGGAAACCATCTGATAACCCAGCCTCATATAGACCTATTTCTTTGATTAACACCGACGAGAAATTATACTCTAAAATTATAGCCAATAGGCTTTCAAAAATAATTGCTTCCTTGGTTAGCCCATGGCAGCATGGCTTTAGTCCCGCGCGTGGAACAACGGATCATGTGCGCCTGGTGATCTCCTTATTTGATATTACCGAACAGTTGGGGGGGCAAATGTCTCTGATTTTACTAGATGCACAGAAAGCCTTCGATCAGGTTGAGTGGGCTTTTCTTTGGCAGATTCTAAATTCTAATGGCTTTGGTCCTCGTATTCAGACCGCCATAAAGGCCATGTACGCACATCCATATACTAAAATACAAATGATGGGGATGGAATCTGGGAGAATTAAGATCTCACGTGGCACCAGACAGGGATGTCCATGTTCCCCGATTCTTTTTGCTCTGTACATAGATCCTCTAATAAGATCCATGCTTAACGATCAGGCTAGTAAACCTATAGTGGTTAGGGGATTTAGTACAAAAATCTTAGCGTATGCGGATGACATCGCTATAATTACTCCTGACCCCCTGACCGCGTTGGTCCGTATCGAGGCTCTTGCATTAGAATTTGGTCGCCATTCTGGATACAGGTTGAATACAGCGAAAACTAAGATTGTTTGCTCCGATAATATCCCGCTTAACGATGATAGGAGATCCTCGGTGGCTACCTATCTAGGGATTAATATAAGTGCGGGCGCTTCTACTATCTGGGATATTAATCTCCCACAGTTGCTAACTAAGATTAGCACTGACTTAAAGCGCATAGATAAATTATATATTTCCATCATAGGACGTGCTAATATCATTAAAATGACTATGTTTCCCAAATTTTTTTATTTTTTTAGATGCATTCCAATTGAGCCCCCCAATGAGTTTTTTCTAAAAATTGACGGGATTTTTTCTCAGTTTGTATGGGGGTACAAAAAGATTAGAAGATCTATAAAGTGGATGACTTTGCCACAAGACCGTGGCGGATTAGCTATCCCCCATATGAAATTTTATTTTTGGGCTGTAATGCTGCAGCAAATGGTTAGTTTATTTCGACCAAAATCTGGACCAGGTACAATTTCGGCACAGTATAATACGGACTCCCCTCCATCTGTCTATGAATTAGCATTAGGTGACTATGCACCAGGCGTTTTATTAAGGCAGTTAGATGGCAGCTATTACAAGAGAACGCGGTTCAAAATAGTCAGAACTGCCTGGAGAGTCTGGAGTAAAATAAGTAAATTTCTGGGGATCCCTAAGATACATAAATACCATGTTATCTGGCGCTCGTCTATTTTTCCACCTTTATTTTATGATAATTTAGGAAAAACTTGGGAACTGGCTGGTATAAATCTAATCGGAGACTTATTCGTGAGATCCGAGCTAAAATCCTTCCAAGAGCTTCAAAATCAATTTGGGGTGGAAACTAAGACTTTTTTTAAATATCTACAATTCAGGGAGATTATTAAAACTGCAAAGTTTCAATTAACTGGATTCGACGATATACCAATGCTTGATTGGCTTGGGCATAGGCAGCCTCGAATAAAGGATTTATACTTAATCTTGCTGAATGCTAATCAAGATGATATCGTCAGCTCCGAAAGTGCCTGGGCAGGCTTACTAGGGGACCCAGACGTGGACATTTGTAGGTCTCTTTATTTGTCAAAAAAAATATTTCTTGCAGCTAACCTTAAAGCCCAACATTTTAAAACTTTGTTTAGGCTATACTATACCCCGGCTAAACTCTTTAGTTGGGGGAAAAGGGAAACTGATTGTTGCCCCAGATGTGATTACGGTCCGGCAGATATAATACATATGTTTAGTGGATGTAATAAACTTGTTAATGTGAAGGAAAAGATAGAGAATTTTCTTAATCAGGTTACTGGTGGTTCGGCACGACTAACTTCCACTCTGATCATTTTAGGGATTGATGATAGTCTATGTCTAGATTCTTCCCAAATTTATTTTTATTTTATGGCTTTGGCCATTTTTCGTTTAACCATTGCAACTCATTGGAAGGACCCTGAACCACCTTCCTTTCAGGAATGGTATTCAAGACTTCATCATGTTTTTAATTTAGAGAAGGCACTTTATAAATGTAAAGGAAATAGAGCCAAAAGAAGAGGTCTTCGGATATGGGGCCCAATTTGGGAAACTGAAGAGATTTAGGGATGTATTTTTCTGATTGTCTAACCGTTATTTTGAAATGTATAGCTGGCTTTGTAATATGTTACTTGCAGTGATTAATTGGCTTTTTCCCATTGTCTGTATGACTATCTCTTTTTTTTTTTTTTTTTTTTTTCTTCATAGTGTAACTATGTTTCTCTTGATTTCCCTGTCTAAACCAATAAAAATATATTATAAAAAACAAAGGGAAACAAGTAATGCAACTTTAACCCCATCTGGCCAAATTAATATCTAAATTAGGCAAACCAAGTTTCTAGTCAATCCCTCTGTTTCTAGCAAACTCTCTCGCCCAGAACACAAAGCTGTGACCCACAATCCACACTATAACCATTTTGAAGGATGGAGCAGTAGCACACAGGAGACGTCTGCAGCTGAATGAGGCAGTTTTGAAAATTAAGTCAGTTAGAAATGGCTCAAGCAAGTAAGGTTGATTGGATGGTGCAAGTAAGGTAGAGAGTAAAACTAGGTTTTGCAACAAATGTAAAGTAAGTACATGTATGATTGGTTAGGAGGAGTATGTCTGTAATTGTATACACTCAATCACACCTGCAAAATGTCCCTTGAGAGTTAGCATGGTTCTGTAGAGATGGTTGTGAACTTCGGACCTACTGCTAGCAGAGAATGTTACAATTTTGATCACCATACAAACAGAGCTAAAGGAGTAGGGAGGAGGGGAAAAAAAAAAACCTAGAATGCTAATGTGAGGAGGCATTGTTTATGAAAGAAATAGCGAATGTGTCTAAATTTAAGAATTTGTAGGAAGTGATGTGTAAGTGGTAGTGTTTAGGAATAGATTTCAGTTTATCACACATATCCATGGATCCTCCACGAGGTCATAAGGGGGGCTGCACTAAGACTCTTGGATCACTTTGTGAATCTGTGGATCTTAATCAAAACTGCTACTGAATTGGGCTCCCTTCAGAGGAGTCAAACAGAGGGTTAAGAAAAGTGACCATACAGAAGAGCTGTATGATTAGAAAATAAATTAAAGCAGTGTTTCTATTTGTTTGCAACCTCTGTAACCTTGAGAGCTAAGTTGAATAGGGTGCCATTAGTTGTTGTCTTGTATGAAAGTGGTATACCATTCTTCTGCTTGTTTTTTTTGTGCTTTCTTGAGACAAGTTTAAGAACCCGATACAGAGAAAGAAGAGTACTCACCACCAACCACATTTAACAGGTATGTCTATTAAGCTGTAGCATAACCACATTGATACAGAAGGACTGAGTGTAAGTAAGGTGGATGAAAGTGAGGAGGATGTTTGAGAATAGTAAAAGGAAATGTTGAAAGTGAGTAGAAGATGAATATAAAGTCAAATGTATTGATCAGGGACTATGAAGAAAAAGTAGTGAATACAATCAAAACAGAGGTATACACCAATGTAGGGAGTAACACAAGGAGTGAAATGCTAATATTTGCAGTGAGATATTGAGGCATTTTATAACGTATACAGTTATGCAATGAGATATACACAGATATGTAGATTAAGATGAGCTGGTTCACACTGATGCTTTTGCTAAGAGAGCAAGATATAGTTAAATATATTTACTTTTCACACATCATGATATAGCTATGCACATAGTAAAAGAGCAGAGGGTAAACTGATGCATGCATTTATATAGTGAGAGGAAAGCTGATTTGTGCACCCTTTCCAATACTCATTCAGACCTCCTTTATTCTCATTTAAATACTTATACAGAGTCTCTGATATTCTCAACTATACCCATTAGGAGACTCTCACATCCACTCACATACCCATACATATATACACACCCTGTCACATACCGATTAGGACCTTCTTTATTCCAATCCACATATCCATACTGATACCCATACATAGACTGTCAAACCCTCTAAAATACGTATACAGGCACCCGTGCACGCATTCACATATGTACAGAGATACTAATATACCCTCTCACATAGCCATACAGACACTCATATACTGATTCACATAGCTATATGCATACTGTGACATCCTATCAGATACTCAAACAGACCTCATTTATTCCCATTAATATACTTATAAAGACAGTGTGATACCCATTCACATACTCATACAGAGACTCTTATACCCTGTCACATACCCATACAGACACTGTTAAACTCATTCACATTCTGATACGGAGACTGATATCCTGTCACATACGCATAGAGACATTCACACCCTCTCACATATCAATATGTAGACTGTCACAGCCTGTCATATACCTATTCTATCCTTCTTTATTCTTATGCATATACCTATACAGACAGTCTGACACCCATTCACATATCCATACACAGACTCTCACACCCTTTTACATATTTGTATAGAGACTCTCATCTCCTCTCACAAACCCACATAGACACGTTTATACCCAAAAAGAGAATCTGGTAAGAGTACTAAGCAGTTTCTCAGAAAAATATATCATAAAATGCAGAATGAGAGTACAGTCCTATATAAAAATGGAATTTGCACATCAAGTGAAGAAAAGTAAGGAGCACATTTCACAAAGTAGGAAATGTTCTAAGAAATGGGAGACTTTTTAATGGAGACAGAATGCGTTTAAGGAGTTAAGAGCTAAAATGTTACAAGCTAGGGTAATGCAAAATCTGCTCAAAAGGATGAAAAAATTTAAGAGGAGAAGTGATGCATTCAAGCAAAAACAGCATATTGAGAGTGTTATTGAGAAAGCATTTGCTCTGAAAAGGAAAGTATGTATATTAAGATTGAATAGAATGAGGACTCTAGACATAACAGTGTTGTGCTTGAAGCAAAGAAGTGTATGGAAAACGCTTATTAATTGAACTAATTTTTGCAAAATGTTTAGAGGTGAATGGAAGCACACATCTAGTACAAAACCTTATTTTAATGAGGAAAGCTATTTCCAAGAGAATACACTACAGCATGCTGTTGATTTAACTGGTTGTTGTAATGAAGTAAATGATGGTACTCCTATTGAAAATGAGGAGTCGGTTCCTAGGAATATAGAGGGAGTGATAGCTGAAGAGGTGCAAGAAAGGCATACACAGGCCCCAGTATATATGGAATTGTAGTAGTGTTTGAAATATTCATCAGGAATCAATTGATTTGTTACAAAATCTCATACGTGACTTTCCGTGTAGAAGTCTGAAAAATAAAATTTCTATTTTTCATGCAGTAGATCCATGCAAATTTAGAAAATATATCGTAATTTACAGGGACATTACTTGTCATGTCCTTCAGGAAAAGTTTGTAAAATTATGTTCCATAATTTTAACATGTTAGCTGTTCACCACTCCAAAATACAAACGTAGGTTAGAAAAACTTAGGGCCCGATTCACAGAACTAACTTAAGACAAAGTCCTAAACTTACTACCATTTTGGTATTCACAGAAGGCCCTTACTCATTTTGGTATTCACAGAAGGCACTTACTCATTTCGGTATTCACAAAAGTTAGGAGTCCTAACTTTAGGACTCCTAAATGCCTTCTGTGAATACCGAAAGTCTTAAAATTAGAATTTTTCTCAGTTTAGTAGTAGTATAGTTAGGACTCCTAACTTTACGACTCCTAAACTGAAAAAAATCCTAATTTTAAGACTTTCGGTATTCACAGAAGGCATTTAAGAGTCCTAAAGCTAGGACTCCTAACTTCTGTGAATACCAAAGTGAGTGTCTTAAGTTAGTTCTGTGAATTGGGCCCTAACTATGTAAAAATCCCTGCTTTATAATCAGGAGACATGAATATAGGTTTATTGTATAGGACATTAGCAGAGGTAGAGAAAGTTTGTGAAGATTTTCAGTGTCAGTGGTTTGGCCCAGAAAAAGAGTTTAGGGCAAATTAATAGGTGTAAAGGAACAAGATACAGCAATTATAACTGAATACATTGCTCAAGACATTGCAAAGTTTAACACAGATCCTCAGAAAAAATAAACTGTGTTTGTATTTGTTTCCGATGTACTCACTACAAAACTCAACCTTGGAATGTAGTTCTATACTCTAAAGTTGATAAAGAGAACAAAGATAAGTGGCAAGAATTTGGTGTATCGTTATTTGTTGAAGAAAGATTTTATTTATCCACAGAACAGATTATCTATAAATACTGCTATGAAAAGTTAGAGAATAATTAAATACCAGCTAAAGGTATACATAACAAGTTCAATTTGGTATCAATGACACAAACGCTTAAAGCATTTTATGCTTTGAATCAATTCTAGTACAACACATACATCCTTTTTAAGCAATATTTTGTATGGAGCCAAATACAGGGAAATTACCTCTAACTGAGCTCCAGAGAGGACTAAAAGGATGAGTTGTGTATTTACCTTTAGATTTTAGGAACAATAGTGAAGCTATATGAGTAGATAGAGAGATAGAAGAACCAATTATCATTTTAGTAAATGAGGTTATAACAAAGAATAGAAAAATCTGGCCAAGTAAGAGAAATGTCTTCAAAATGGGCTTTTATACATTGAAATGTCAAATCTATTTTCATAAATGGACCATTTGAATATCATACTACATTTTTTGAGGTATGTTGATTTATAGCATTTGAGTGGGTAAAAGTGAAATACATCTTTAACTGTTTGTAGTGAGTGCATGAATAGTATGATGTATTTACAGTGTTACACTGTATACGTCTGTGTTTTTCTCTGCAATCTATTTGGATGTTTTTTCCACGCTCTTTAACGATGAAACTTCAGACAGTACATTGTTTAAGGTGTACCAGTATGATACCATAAGAGCAGCAAAGAGAATAAAAATGAAATGATTGAGATACATGTTTAATTGCTTTAGAAATTCGCCGATCTGTAGTGTTTCTTTATTAACAAATGTATTTATATTGCAGAAACGTAAACTTTACTTTGTAAATCTATACTGTGTAACATTAACTTATATTTGTGTTTTTGCTTTTTTATCACAGAGCCAAGGAATTATTTATTCCAGTAATGTAGGTACCTAATTATAAGTTTACTTTTATAGTAAGAAAAAAGGAGCCAAATTAACTAAAGAAACTCTTCTGATTCTTCAGCAGGAAGATTTTGTTCCCATATTTTCAAAAGACGTTTTGCAACAAGCACTATATAAACTTCAATGCTGGTTGATGAAGAGTTTTATTTTCAGACATGGTTGGATGATGGTATATCTTCCTGCTTCTCTATCACTTGAGTATTTTCAAGTATCTTTAAAAAGTATAACATTAGCACGTCTTTGGGCTTTTACAACAAAACAAAACAAAAAAAAAGGAATTAACAGCGGTGTACCTTTACCTTCAACCAGTGGCGGCTGGCGACATTTGAAAGTGGTGAGGTGTAGTTTGTGATGAGTCCTGTCACCGGTGGGGAGCGAGCCCGGCCGTCAAAAGAGGGTTTTGGGGGGTGGGGGGCTCTTAGAACATTTTTTGATGATTTATTTATTTATTTTTCACATTTATAAAGCGCACTGTTACCCGGAGGTGTCCTGGCGCTGATTGTCAAAGAGTGTGTGTACAGAGGGATTAATGTGTGAAGAGCCACGTCTTCAGTGCTCTCCTAAAGGACAGGAGTTCCGGCAATTGTCTGAGGTTTAACGGCAGAGCGTTCCATGCCTTTGCTGCACCCAGGGAAAAGCTCCTACCTCCCCAGCGAGCTTTCCTAGAGAATTCCTGATCTCCTGATCTCTGGAGATTATTCATGAGAGAAACAGCCTTCACCTTACGGGGTAAGTGTGTTTTTAAACAGAACCACAGGGAGCAATTAAACATTCTCTAAGTTCCAAAGTAACTTTCTGCAGGGCCAAGCAAGGTCTCCTTTCACTCGGTATTAAACAGAGTTTTTTTTTAGTTCAAAGGTAACATTAAACAACACAAATAAAGACACGTTATGCAACAGAGAGACTAAAAGATTACACAAAAGAAAACGGCAGGTCAGACACTTTGAAGTATTTTCAAAGCCAAAAACAAACAAGTTTCCAATTATTTTTAATAAAGCATAAATCTCTCTTAAATTGTACTTAGTGGGCAGGACAGCAAGAAGAAAGCAATTTTAGTGTCAAAGACTAATATGTTACACGTCGAACATAAGCAACAGTATGGAACTGAGAATGCACAACGATAATTACTTGCGAGGAGACGAGCTTGGGTAGCGAGAGGAATGGGCAAAAGGTATGAGGATCTGCCATTGTATGCTCCGATGACAAGAGGCATTTATCTAAAAAAATGATGACAAGAAGCATTTATCTAAAAAACATTATTTATTTTGTACTTATTTTGGACTTCGGCAATTTATAGATTGCGGGCCTCAATACAAGAAGTAGCAGAACGCTGTAGACAGAGGGCCTCTTTGAGATACACGCAGGCAAACAGTAAAGAAAATAGCAGGTGCAAACTGGGAACCATATACAGATTTTACAGAGAGGTGGAACTGGAGATACGGTGTAAGTCGATTTTCTTTAGAACACAGAGTCAAACTCTTAGTCTTACACAACTACATGCCTCGCTCCAGCACAGACCCCGGGGCCTCCTACAATCCACAAGTCAGTCACGGCCGGAATTGCGGGTGGGGGGGTGGAAATGGGGTTGTCGCGGGGAAATGGTGGGAAGAGGGAGGGGTTTAATTAAATACAATACATACTACAATTATCAAATAAAAAAGTACTTACAGTTACTCAGCTTATGGATGGGTCCGGGTCCGACTCCAACCGTCCTACGCAAATTCCTGCAGCTCTCCTTGTGACCGCTGGTCATCAGGAAAGGAAGCCTCCCTCCCTCTTCCTCCGCCAATCACGACGCTGCTGAGGCACTGGGGAGAGCGCCCCAGCCGCGCCATTTTCTCCCGCATAGAGAACAAGGGAGAGTGGGCAGTCACGCTTGAGGGCAGGGGGGGAGTGGCTTACCCAGTGTTGTGGGTACTGGCTGTTTGGTTGGCTCCAGGGGCTGTCCAAACAGTCAGTACCCAAAACAGGGGGTAAGCCACTCCCCCCCTGCCCTCGAGCACGACTGCCCACCCTTCCGTCCCCAACCAGGCACTTCTGCTTTCTCGCAGTGCGAGAAGCAGAAACATGGCAGGGGGGCGACGCCCAAACGCCCCAATGAAGGAGCCGCCACTGCCTTCAACAATATGGTGATAAGGTATTTGTTTTCATTCAAAACAAGTTGTTAGCATTTAGAACAGTGAACAACTATGTTTTTAAACTCTGCACAAGTTGCTACAATGGTGATATGTGCAAAAGGTTGGTTGGGCGTAGATGACGATCCTCTTATGTCAGTAGAAGATGTTACTATCTCCTTCAAGATTCTTAATTATGCACGTTCATGGTTGCTCTTGATGTGCTTTCACATTTAGGATAGCTCTGGAAAGCTGTTCTGGCAGTGGCTTTCTTATCTCCTGAAGGTACAACAGATTAGTTCCACAGGATTAAAGTGAATGTTTTGGAGTTGGTTTTCTCAAAATCTGGGTGTGGTTAAAGAGGAGCCAATAGAACTGAAGCTTTTACATTTCTTATTGTGTGTCCCTAATAATTCCACTGCACAGTTCATTTCACCAGGAGATTGAAAATTTACATTAAAAATGTTTTAAATAAATTAAAATAGTTTGAGGTATAATTGTTGTAATGTATGTATGTATATATTTATATAGGGTTATAATAGTCATATGTAAATTAATAAAGTTGTTTAATTGTTTTGTTTAAATAAATGTATTATTGTAGTCATTTTCACTTATTTGTCATCTATTTCTCAATTCGATCTACTTTACATTGAGTCCTACCTTTTTCATAATTGTTTATGCTTTGGCATAATTGTTTCTGTAGTATTTACAGTTCTTTGTAATGTGTTTTTCCCAAAAATATAACATATGCCTTCTCATCTCCTTCCTATGTAATGTATGCCCATCCACACACACTGGAAGTTGTATGTGCTCAGCCAGCACATGCATAACACTGCAGTGGGGGAGGCCCACCAGGGCCACACACCTTCTTTAGTTTCAACACACATTGTCTTCTGGGGTGTATCAGTTGTATTCAACCGCACATCCCGGGTGCTGATTTACGAGCCCAGTGTGTCCCAGAACGTCACTCTTCTTGATGTTCCGGAGTCTTACAGGGCAAATCCATTCTTGGGAGGCCATGCAAAGCCACATAGATGTAGAGTAAGGCAAGGCAGCACTTGAACTGCTTTGCCTTAATCTATATCTATGAAGCTATTCAAAGCCACCCAGGTTGGCTTTGCATTGCCTCTTGGATATGATAGAGATACCTGCGCCCCCGGAGTGTAATTAAAAGTGAGGGTCCAGCAGTAGGGGCTTCTTGCAACAGAGCAAACACAAGTAGATGATGACGGAGTGCTGAAACTTTTCAGAAACTCCCCGCCAGTCACAGAACTGAACACATGGAAGGGAGAAACATGAAGGAGCCGTAGTGAGCTGTGCCACATGTAACTGGGCAGTGTGACTTAAATTTATGAGATGCCTAATGGTACATGACTCGCATAAATGCTTTTTGCCCTGTACTCGGTGCAGTGGAGCACTGGTACTTAGCTAGCTGCTCTGCACGATATGACCTTTTTGCTCACATTGCCCCATGTTGCGACACCCTGTAGGTACTGTTGTTCCTCATGGACTGCACTGTCTTGCCCTGTAACTCCTGCCACCAACTCCTCTAGGATGCAAACTGCCACTAGCTCCTCCAAGGCATCCAGCTTCTCCTGCTGCTCCAGACTTCGTCCTCCAGTCTGTATTGCTGCCTTCAGGTTGTTGGCCAGTTTCTCTTTTGTCCTGCGCTTTATGTCGTGCCAACATTTTTTCAACTCAGTGACTGTCCTCTTTGCTTGTCCCACGCTGTTGACTGTGAAAGAGGACAGTCACTATGGACTGCCAAATGAACTCCTTCTTTACTAATGGAAATTTTAAGGTGACAAATAGCTGATGTTGGTGGTCTGTCAAGTCAGTGGTCAGGATCTTATTCTCCTCCTCACTGAAGATGCACTTCCACTTCCCCTGAGAGTCTGTCTGGACATCCTGGCTGGTACTGGAGTTGTTGACATTGGGCCCGATTCACAGAACTAACTTAAGACAAAATCCTAAACTTACTACCATTTTCGTATTCACAGAAGGCACTTACTCATTTTGGTATTCACAGAAGACACTTACTCACTTTGGTATTCACAGAAGTTAGGAGTCCTAACTATAGGACTCCTAAATGCCTTCTGTGAATACCGAAAATCTTAAAATTAGGATTTTTCTCAGTTTAGGAGTCCTAAATACCGCGAAGCCATGGAACGCATCTTTGGGCAATTCCGCGTTCTCCGCGGAACGTGAAATTACCCAAATTCCGCAAATACCGCAAGCGGAACGGAATTTACCGCCCAGGCCTACTTGGCATGCTAAAACAGAACTACTTGGAGAGAATGACTGCTATGATGATCCTTTCAATGCTATGAAAGACACGACTTAGCACTCAGTCTTCCCAAACTACTTGCAAATGTTAAATCATAAGATTGAACGGAAGGAAAATATTGCTGCTGAGATAACGAAGGAGGTCTCACACAGCACACAAAGTTCTGGACCACTGAGTCAAGTTCCTCTTGAACAACCAACTATTGAAAATGAAGCTGCAATAGTCATGAATGAGGTGGAAAGTGCAATGGAACAAGTGAGACATTAAAGTGTTGATATGGAACAGTTAGTTGGACAACTGAACGAGGAACAGAAAGCAATTTATATGGCGATAAAAGAGAAAATAGAGCATGGATTTCTCCACAAGAAGAAAGAATGTAAATGTTCATCATTTAAGCCAATACTATCATAGATCAGTGGTGAAACTGGTACCCGGAAAAGCTTTTTAATTAAAGTTCTCACTGCTTATCTATAAAGACTACAGAATCAAATTTATCTTGCGTAGTAACAGCACCAACTGGATTAGCTGCACACAACATTGAAGGAATTACTCTACATTGACAACTAATGCTACCTATTGAACATGACAAAAAACTGTAATACCAGAAGTTTTTGGGTGAAATTTGTCATGAGGTGTCAAGAGTATTAAAGAAACTGGAGCTTTCAGTCATTGATAAGGCAAGCATATTCTTAAACCTAATGCTTGCCTTCCACACTTAAGAATGCAACAGATTTCCTACCAGCATTTTCTAGAAGCAAGATGGTGTTTGAAATGGTTGCATGGAGCTCTCTCAACCTAGCAGACTCTGGAACTTGTGTGGGATCCTAAATATGCCCCCATGGGCTGCAGTTAGTGTAAGACTTATTCTGGTTTTGCTGTGACGTTTTGCGGGGAAGAGCAGTACCGTCGAAATACATAGACTTTTTTTAATGTTGGAGCATTTAACTGCTCTGATTTTGGGCTCCCAGGGAATTTCCGATACTGTATTAAGTGGATGCGGCCGAAGTCAAACGTGGCTGCTGGCCACAAATGGAAGCCAAGAGCGTCAGCTCCCTCCCTCATTTGGAATGGTAAGAGCAAGTGTGCCACGGGATCTACGGCCAGGCAGAGCTCTCGCCGTGCTACAGGAACAATGGAAGCGAGTGAAAAGAAGGGGAAGAATGGCCTGCTACCTGCTCCACACCCCCACTTGCCCCTTAGGTGTCTAGCATCTCTATTGTTGATCTTTTAAGGCAGTCAGGGGATACTGCAGTGATCCCAAAAGCAAAGGAAAACTTTTTAATGGCCGCTTCCAGGTCAGAAACGGTACAACTTGAACCTGTCCATTTAATGGCAAATGGGACGTCAACAGCTCAGCATGTGGATCAGGCAGCTGTTGATGCTGAGGTAAATTAATATAATATCTAGTTGCTTTTTGAAAGTACTGGCGCATTATGCTCTCTAGAGAGACAGCAGGGTATAGATAGGAATCTGGCTCCGTCTGGAGGCAGGGGAGTAAAATTGGAGAAGGAATGGGGAATGGGGATCAATTGTTGTCTGACAATATGCCTGCTCCTAAGCTCATTTTGGAGTATATTCATCGTAGCCCTCCCAGATCACTGAAAAGCTTTTGTAAAACTCTAAAGCAGCGTACAAGTAATATGGTGGGTTCTAAGATTGGAGGTCTGGACACTGACACTGCAGAGTGTTTATTTTCTTTATCCAATGCCATGGAATGGCCAAAGAAGGACACAGATAGCACAAATGCCAGCATTACAAGTAGATCCTGTGAAACTAATGAATTGCTGATGTCTAGGGAGCCTCACAGGAGGGTTAAGAAGGGGCAGGAGTGGAGCTGAAGTGGGATTATTCTAGAATAGCAGCACATTTACCAGATGATACTACAAGGGAGTCTTTGATTGTGAATCCTCCAACACTGGAGCTCATCTATCAGACAGTTCTCGCACATAGGGAAGAGTCACAAATTGATAATTGGAAAGCCAGGGTAGCGGTGCACAAGCTACAAGGATCAGTGTGGAAAGTTGGTAAAACATGTGCCACAATTGCAGATAGGATGTCTAATCTGGGGCACAGAGCTACAGCCCTTGAAACTGATTTTTCTGGCTCTAAGGGAATCACCAAGGCTCTTGAAGCACAGCTATTAGATTTACAGTAGAAGTTGTGGGAGCATGAAAATCTCCAAAGAAGTAGCATCCTGCGAATTCTTGGGGCCACAGAGGCAGTGGAAGGGGCAGACGTGAAAGCTTTTCTGATGGATTTATTTCAGAAGGCTTTTCAGGACCTTCAGGGGTGAAACTGGTTGCAGGAGATTCAAAGAGTGCACAGAGTCCCAGTGGTTTTGAGCTAGAAAGGGAACAAGGCCGGAAAACTGAGTGCAATTTTGGTGTATTTCTGCAACTTTTTGTTAAGGCAAGTGATCTCTTAAAAGGCATAGATTATAACTGTATTGTGGAGGGATGTGAAATCTTTTTACGTCCAGATTTCTGCCATGTCATAGTCAAAGCAAGATGGGGGCTTAGAAAGCTAAAAAGGCCTTTCAGGTTAAAGGCGCCCTTGCATTCCAGATTAATCCGGCAAGACTCAAAGTTATGTGGCATAATACTACAACATCTCCCTACACATCAGAAATCAAAGCAAGGGAATTTCTGCAAAGTCAGAGTTTGTAGACCATTAGCCATTGTAGTCACAGGATAAGATTTGGTTCTGGGTTTTGACAGAGAGAGCTCACTCATCTCCTACAGACCATGAGTGGTATGTACGATTCACATAGGTGGGAGGGGTGTGATGAAAGGGAGGCTGAGGGCTGGAAGTGGGGAGGAGGTGTAGTGGGGGTTAGGGTGGTTCAGCAATGGAGAAATCAAAAAAGGAGCATGAACAGGAATAAATATTTGGTGCTAAGCAATGGAACCTCTTGGGATTTAAACTATGTGGTGAAGGTCAGGTGTCTTGGTATTACATAAATGTCACAGTGGGAGTGGGAATTGATGTGAGGATACGGAAGTGATGCACCACAACTCTGTGGCACATATCAGAGAGGCTCAGCTCCTCGCTATAGCTCAGAGCTCGGAGCTTGTACCAGCCTGCGCCAGCCTCCCCATGGCTCTCCTCTGAAGCAGAAGCCACCTGTGAGGCCCCAGCGGTCCCTTGGCAGTGAGGTCTCAGCAGCAAGGCTCCGGTAGAAGGACTTCAGCGTGGGTGGAAGGGTAGTAGTGTGGCCTTACTTGGGACGTTTACCATGCTTCAAGCTCACTCCACTTTTGCATAGGCCTCTCTGCAGCTAAAACAGATGCCATCTGGGATATCCAGGCTGAGGTGAGGAGTGCGGCTGGTGAAGTGGAGAGGACACTGGTGCAATGAGAATGTAGTGACGCCTGAAGCAACTAGAGCTGGGGATTGTACTCAAGAACCCAGATAGCAGGCAGACTCAGTTAAGGCCGGTGCTGCAGTAATCTCCAACAGGCACGGAAGAGGGCGGCACAAGACTGGTGCGGCTTGCTCCTTCGAAGGTCTGCACCTGTAGCTGACTGCTCAAAATGTCTGTGGCCCAGTGAAAAAACTTGTATAAGTAGCCTTGCTGGGGCAAAAGCTTGTGTGTGACTTTGCGAGTTCAAGTCACCATCTTGTGGAAATGTGGAAATCTTCATTTAGAGCTTCTCGCCATTCTTACTTTATATGTGGTCAGACGGCATATATGCGTCTGCCTCTAGATTGGGATGGTACCTGTTACATAGCATTCCTTTTGCCACCTGTTTTCCTAGCTCCCCCTGATTATTATCGAAATGTTCATTTAGTACACAAAAGAGAGCGTAGAGATCTCCCAGTTGTCGATTATACTGAGACGGCATGGGACAAGTATGTAGATTTCAATAAAGGTATCTTTCCCTATATAGGTACAATATCAAATAGTAAGCTGATACGCAGACTCACCAAGACTCTTGAAGCTGTAGTAAACGAGACTATAACCGCCCTAGGCAATCTGACAGAGGAACAATCAGTGATGAGAATTGTTGTTCTCCAGAATCGTCTTGTCCTTGACGTCATCCTGGCCGATAGGGGCGGAGCTTGCAGGGTCATCGGATCCAGCTGCTGCATATTCATACCAGAAAATTCGCCATCTGTATATAAAGCTATAACACGCCTTCATAAGATTGTAAGCCAGATACACGAGAATCCAGGCACTTGGACGTGGTCCGGGTGGTTTTGGAGTGTGATATCAGCCTGGGGATGGAGAGTTCTATCCTTCCTAGGTATTGGCCTTCTTATGCTCTTCAGTTGTTGTTTATGCCTGCAATGTGGACCAGCGATTTGTGGTCTGTGTGCCACATCATGCATTCCATATCAAAGTTCTCGTTCAAAATGCCGGAAAAAGAAGGAAGAAGAAATGATGCTCCATGAGCAAATCGATGGAATAATGAAGATTGATATCTCTTGAAGGGCAAGTAGGGGACAAGGAGGGAATGTGGAAATGTGGATTTTCCTGATCAGTTATGTCCCCTATCTTGGACCCCAACGATTCTATGTGCATGTCACAAGTACATGTATGTTCCCTCCAGTTCCAGTTTCCAAGACGCAAACATATGTGTGTCTACCGTCGACATGTTCTCTGTCAGATCCGCCATCAATGGGCTGGATATTCAATTCCTAAGTATGAAAAGCCACCGACTTTATATGGCTAAGGTACTCCATTTTTACAGTTCAGGCAAGTAGGCCCGATTCTTTCCTCAAAGCCTTTCCCTGCTCTCTGTCTCTGACAGTTTCAGCTTGAGCTCGCATCTGTATCCATGAACTTTGTCCTACTCCCTGTGCAGCTAACGGTGCCTGCCTCGGCCAGTTTTCGCCTGCCTGCCAAGAAGCTGTATTTCACCTTCGAATTATCTATTTTGCTCTTCAGCCGATGCATTCCTGTCTAGTGATTTAGGTAAACATTTCCTTTAGCTCACAAGCAAAGGACTCAGCCTTTCCGTCCTCCTGCAAGTGATTCATAGCCCTGTTGCCATGGAAAGTTTTCTGCCCCTCGCTTCTCATATAGACACTTAGACGCTTGTACATGCACATACAGTTAGTATAGAATAGATTCTGTCCGAGAGTCCTTCCTTGTGGATAACATAGTTCTCTAAACATAGGATGTTAGATATGATTTGGGATTAGGTTGACATGACCCCCTAGACTTCTCGTCTCCACATGTAGAGCTAAATGTCAAGTCCCCTTCACCCCCTAGTTGCACGTCAATCACACGTCATGCTGCTGCGCACGCATCCATGTTAAGTATTATCGTATAGATCCACCTATGTAAGATAATGAGAGCCAATCATGTTTCTTTTTGCTCCTTATTACGCCTAGTTTCAATTACGTATCACTATGTTAATTTATCTTATCAATTGTTACGCCTTTTTGCACTTGTTTCATTGTAAATGTATGACCTATAAAAGTTACTTCTTGTCAATAAAGTAGTGTACTTCACTTCCTGAACCCTCATGGTGACGGAACCTGAAGGCCGCGACTCGAGTCGGCCATTTTGGATGGAATAAAGCCCATTTAGAAACCTCTTATACCACGGATTTCTGCCTCTTGTTATTCTGAGCTATTTTACTTTATTTTAAGGATTCCGTATGAAATTCAGTTTCGGTAAAAAGAATATTTACCACATAATGGCGCCCGAACAGGGACACTTTCTCATCTCACGCGCCGGCGGTGCGTTGCAGGCCCGGTCTCCTGCCACAGCTGGACGGACCATAAACGCGTACCAGCAGGATTTCCTGTAAGCTCCCTCCGGTCAAGCGGGGGCGACTGAGGCTGCGATCAACCCAGACGAGGCGGTGAGAAGTGCGAAGTATCCCGACCAGAGCCTAGCTGAGAGAGCAAGATCCGAGGTATACAGAAGCCCACCAGGTTTTTCGAAATCCCGATGTCCAGAGGGTCCGCTATCCGCAGTTATCGAGTCCTGTCCATTCTCTGAGGCCTTCCGTTTCAAGGAGCTACTCGGTGAGTACCATCGCCGAGGAGGCGTGTTGACGCGCACATAGGTTGTGCCGGTCAAGACGGATTTGGGTACACAAATCCGGTCGGCACTGTTTAGCAGTGTATATGTACTGTTTAGCAGTATATCAAGTATTCCGAAGTATTCAGTTATTGTCAAGAATTCAGCGTGGTGATTAGTTAGGCAGACTGTCATCATTGTCGGTTATTGTTAAAATGTTTAATGTTTAAAGTGTTCAAATGTCTTGCATATTGTGGTATGAATGATTGTTCTTTGTTCGCTGTTCATTATTGTGTTTTTCGTATTAAGTGAATTCAAGAGTAAGTATCAGATCAGTTGTCAATATGCCGCTCTTCTCGAAGTTAAGACAGATTACTACCAGAAAAGGGGTGCTTGAAGAAGCAGTTCCTATTCCTCCTAGGGACACTCCAGGGCATTTTATGTACCACAAGCATGGCTTAGATGCCATATTGTTTCTTGATCTATGGGTAGATTATACCAAGGGATTGCCGGAAAGTCAAAGGTGGCCCGCAGCGGGAACCTGGGATGCAGAGTGCATCATGAAAGTGGAGGAAGAGTTATGGAAAAGAAAGGTCAGACAGTCACAGAAAGACGCTGTTGAGTTATGGCGTAAAGAATCTCATAGACGTACAGAAAAAGCACGTAGACAAGAAGAGAGGAGTAAAGAAAGTTCAAATAAAGTTCAAGAAGATCTATTAATTGAGGAAGGTATCCGAGTGAAGTCAGAACAAGTAAATAGACAAAGAAATGCTCTTATGAATGGTATGTATCCCCTTCTAACCGAAGGACTACCAAAGGCTGTTCCAGGGATGCCAAAAGACTTGCCACCCCCGTTATTTCCAATTAAGGTACATCAAAAAGGCATCCCAGAACCGCAGAAGATGTTTTTCTTTCCTCATATCTAGACGACACAGCTCCCGAGTATACTAACGCCACACTACATAGACCGTCTGGCGGAGGGGTTCAACGTCAGGATCAGGTATCCGACCCCGTGCAACAGCAAGTCCCGATACAAGCTTCGGCAAGCACATCTGTCCCCGCAGTCGATTCTACAGTGGTATCGACACCCATAGTTGCTGTGTCACGTTCAACGAACCCATTCACACCCGATGCCCCAGATGGGGCCACGGGAGGTGCTAGCAATACCTTTACACCACCCAGAATAAATAAACTTGTCTTTCAAGAATCAGCGCATTCACGTACACCTAAATTCGTAAGTGAACGTACGCTTAAGGAACTCCTTGTAAATTGTAGATATGACCCGGTGGTTGGTAAAGAGGACGAAATGGTCCTGGCATCATTACGCATCAGGCGAGCCGCAGAGTATTTAGCAAGGTTACCAGGAATGACTACGCATCTAGATAACATATACCATTTTGTTCAAACAGGACGAGATCCAGGATGTATTAACAGAGCTATGGAATTCCAGAAAGTAGAGATACAGGGGGAACTGTTACGTTTCCTCATAAACTGTGTGATCAGAAATCAAGACCGTCCGGGGGTAGACCCGAATGCAATGCTTATTCTTACAAGATGGAGCCAGAATATATCAGAAGGGAGACACGATAAGCAAAATTGTATAATAGCCATGTGCCGAAAAATCCGTAGAGAAATAGAGCGTATTCATGAAGAAAGATTGGGAACAGACGAGTTCGAGCAAGATGAAGTGTCCGAATCAGGGAATTCCGCAAGACAGTCAGAGACCATAGCCTATGTAGGCAGAGGAAGATCCTGTGATAATGCTAGATGTTTTTCTGATCCCATACACTCTGTATGCCCAAATAATAGCAGAACGTATCCGACGCCTGTAATAAATCTGAAGTCTCCTGAACATTTGTTTCAAGCCGCAGATAAAATACTACGAGAACGAAGGGGTTACCACCTCCTCGATTCCATGGATGAGCAAGAATTAGCCAGATCAGCTGTTCACTGGATTGACAGTCCTGAAATATACGGTGATGAGACCGTAGCACACACGTTTTTTAATCTCAGTGCAGATGAACAACGTTTAGCTGGAATCTATATGATTCAGCAACTCCTTATATTATATAAGAGCCAACATGCTGACCCTGGTCCTTTACCTGATATATTAACGGAACTACTCACGAACAGATGGAGAGGTTCTAGTAACAAGCTAATTAAAGAGATATTAGTGTCACGTAAACAGTATGTCCTTTTTGTAAATCCGGATTCTCTCTCGCTGCCCCACAGAGAAAGAACGCCGTACTATATGGATAGACAAAATCCTTTACGAGAAGTGCACCCAATAAAAGGCGAAGACAATGAGTTTCACCGTGTATTTGTTTACACACCCATATCAAAAATGGAATTATTAGAAATGAAGAAAGTAGTACCTAGTCATGATAAAGACCCAGCGGGTTTCCACCGAGAAATTAAAGACATGTTACTAATGGGAGAGTACACCTTTCCTGATATTATGACGATATTAAAGGTGCTTTTGCCTGCTGGCATCTATGAAAAACTGAAAGAAAAAGAGTGGGAAGTGGGAGACCAAAAGATAGACTGGACAGCATTAGCAGAGGAAGAAAGGGCCCGAACTGCAGGTTCAGGGCTCGGGGATAAAGTTAAACTGTTACCAGGTTTACTAGTACAGGTACTGCCACGTCTATTAACTACAAAAAAGGAAGATTGGGGTGCAATCACAGCCTGCAAACAAAAGCAAGATGAAGACACAAGCGATTATTATGCTCGATTTGAAAAATGTTTTGGTATAAACAGTGGTATAAAAGCAAGTAGTGACTCATATCCACATTTATTTGTGACAAAATTAGTGGAAAATGCATTGCCTCCAGTGAAGAATAGAATATTGAAATTCGAGAGTACCTGGCAAAGTAACACTCCGTCACAAATGCTACAAATGTTACAGTATCATCACAATAGAATTAGGGATGAACAAGAACACGAGCATAGACGCATGAAGGATACAAAAATGAAAATGCTAGTTTCTCAGACAGTACCAGCAGAGGGTCACAAAAAGGGTGTGACACATTCTGGTGATTCTGCAGCTCCTGTAAAAGGAACCTGCAATTACTGTAAGCAACTAGGCCATTATGTACACGATTGTCCAGTCCTGAAACGTAATATAGCTACAGGTATTGCAAAAGAGAGACCACGATTAGTTAGACAAGATCAGAATGAACAAGGAGCTATGCAGCATGGACAGTCCATGCCAGTTCAGCAACAGTCCATGCCAGCCTCACAGCAGCCCATACAGTTTGTGCCAGCTGCACCACCGTTGCCTGCTACTGCCACACAAACCACAACACGACAAATGTATCAGACTGCACAATATGAATATCCTGAGTATCAGCGTTACGCATGAACAAGCCTAGAGAGGGAAGTTGACTTACCGCTCATCGAGATTCCTGTAGATCAAGAAGGACCGTATGTACATAGTGAATTGTTAGGTCAAGATAGAAAATTCTTACTCGATACAGGGGCAAGTCGAACAACTATAAAACGTAGTGAAGTTCCAGGGGCACCCCTCTCAGGCTCTCAAAATGTTTCCCTTGGTTTTTCAGGAAAACCTATTGTTAATGAAGTATCACAGCCTCTCCCACTTACGATAGGACCTTTGACACGAACTACAGATTTATTGCTTACTAAATCATGCCCAGAAAATCTGTTAGGAATTAAAACTCTGAAAGCACTAGGAGCCATAATATGTTGTTCTCCGGAAGGAGTAAGGTTGTTTCTACGTGATTTTAAAGGTCACTATGTGTCTAGGGACATGGATCCCCGACTACAGACTTTACCAGTACATCTATGGGCACAAGGCCCTACGGATGTTGGCTGCATGAACATTACACCATACCGAGTCACATTGAAAGCAGGAGTGGTACTACCACGAATGCGACAATACAAGTTACCACATGATGCTGTAGTGGCTTTGCTGAAAATCATTGATGAGCTAATTGCCCAGGGAGTAGTTGTAGAAACAGACTCCAATGTATGTAATTCACCGATAATTCCGATTCTTAAACGAACTGATCCTACTGCCCCACCAGTATACCGATTGGTTATTGATTTGCGTGAACTAAACAAGTGCATTGTACCACAATTTCCTGTGGTCCCTGATATATCATCATTATTGACAGCAATTGATTCCGAAGCAACATTCTTTACTGTAATTGATCTCAAGAATGCCTTTTTCAGCGTCCCAATAGATCCGGAAAGCCAATATTTGTTCGGATTCAGTTTAAATGGGCGCAGCTTTAAATTCTCACGCGCTCCCCAAGGATTCACAGAAAGCCCCAGCATCTACAGCCAAGCACTGAAACGAGAACTTGACAGTATCCACATGCCAGTCAATACTGCACTGCTTCAATATGTCGATGATCTGCTGATCACCGCGAGAAGCGAACCTGAATGTGAAAAGGCTTCTCTGACAGTTTTACATTTTCTAGCCGACAAGGGGCACAAGGTGTCTCCTTCTAAGCTGCAATTCTGTGTCCAGCGAGTTATTTATCTTGGTCACTCGCTGTCCAAGGAGGGAAGGCAGCTTACACCAGATCGCATCCAGTTAATTGCTAACATGTCAATACCCCAGACACAAAAGGAAGTGCGGGCTTTTATAGGCCTCACTTCATATTGTAGGCAGTGGATCCCTCAGTACGCATTTCTAGCAAAACCACTCATTCAGCTAACCACACAGGAGGCAGCCACATCGACTGTTCTCCCTTGGACTCAGGAACATACACAAGCTTTTGAAAGCCTAAAGGAAGCTTTATGTCAAGCACCTGTTTTAGCAACACCATGTTATAGCAAACATTTTACACTTTTTGTTACAGAACGTGAAGGTACTGCCTTGTCAGTACTCACTCAGGATCAAGCAGGATCACGCAAGCCATGTGCTTATTTTTCCAGTACATTAGATCCCGTAGCTCAGGCTTTGCCTGCATGCCTGAAATCAGTGGCGGCGACAGCTTTAGCAATCAGACAAAGCGATGCCATAGTATTAGGACATCCATTGACAGTACAAGTACCACATGCAGTAGAGGTTCTTGTGAACCGAACACAAACACAACACTTGACCATAGCAAGACTTACCGGTTATGAACTGACATTGTTTCAACCACACATAGAGATCCGACGGTGTAATACATTGAATCCTGCTACACTATTACCTGTAATTGGAACAGACCCACTAGCTCATGATTGTGTTGAAATCATTGAAATAAAGACGAAACCTAGACAAGACTTGACAGACGTTCCATTGTTAGATCCAGACCTGACGTTGTATGTAGACGGATCGTGCATGAGAACAAGTACAGGAGATTTAGTGGCCGCGTATGCAGTCACAACAGACACTGAAGTTATTGAGACAAATTGTATAGATACTTTGTCAGCCCAAGCAGCAGAACTTATTGCTCTAACACAAGCCTGTATTCAAGCCACAAATAAGAAAGTTAATGTATACACTGACTCACGTTATGCATTCGGAGTTGTACACGACTTCGGCGTACTGTGGCGAGAGAGAGGTTATTTAACCTCCCATGGTGCCCACATTCAGCACGGACCCCTCATTCATGCCTTGTTAGACGCAATACATCTACCCACTGCTATATCGATTATGAAATGTAAAGCACACACGAAGGTTACTGATATCATTTCTCAAGGCAATGATTTAGCTGACAGAACAGCTAAACAGACTGCTCAGAATCGCACATTAGACATGACAAAGCCAATAGTTCAGACACCAACACAGTGTATGACAATTAAGGATCCCGCACTTGACGTAATTGACATACAGACACATGCTACTGCAGAAGAATTAAAGAAATGGACTGAACTAGGAGGGATCCAGACAGATCAGGGATGGATGACGAAGGAGAAATCTGTATGGTTTCTTCCTGACTCTATGGTCCAAGCCATTATAGCTACAATTCACAGCCCGGCGCATTTAGGAGAAAAAGCTATGCTAGATAGCATTCAACACATTTGGTTCAATAAACATTTACGAGCAGCAGCTAAACAAAAGGTCCGTACCTGTATGATATGTTGTCAGTTCAACCCGGGAAAAAGTGTTCCCGTAGAACAGGGTGGATTCCAGACTCCTGATCATCCTTTTGAAGTGCTCCAAATGGATTATATCCAGATGGAACGATGTTGAGGATTCAAATATGTTCTTGTAGTTGTCTGCGCTCTCTCCCGATGGACTGAGGCGTACCCAGTATCAGATTACACGGCCCCGACTACTGCCAAACAGTTAGTTCGAGAATTCTTCCCACGGTACGGGCTACCACGTGTTGTATATTCAGATAACGGCCAGCCTTTCTCATCCGAATTAATGAAACATGTCTCACTTTTGTTGGGATATCAGTGGAAGTTCCACTGTGTCCGACACCCCGAGGCAGCAGGTCTCGTGGAACGACATAATCAAATTTTGAAAATCAGATTGTCTAAAATATGTAAGGAGAAAGGTGTTGACTGGATAGTAGCCTTACCAGTTGCACTATTTTACATAAGAATGGTAGCACACTCTCGAACAGGGCTATCCCCGTATGAGGTGATCTTCGGAAGGCCACCAAATATGTGGGGGACGCCTGTACCACGTAAAATAACTGATGTTAATTGTAATATGCTGACAGATTACCTGGCTTCCTTGATGTCTGCACTACGATCTTGTCGTTCACAGGTAGCTGCAGCTTTTCCTGACAACACTGAGGTGAAACCCCATGACGTTGCTCCGGGGGATCTGGTGTTTGTGAGGAATTTCGATCGGAAAACCCAATTGGAGCCCAGGTGGAAAACACCGAAGCTAGTCCTGCTGACCACAAGAACAGCCGTGAAAGTGGAGGGCCGCAAAGGATGGATACATTCCAGTCACGTTAAGAAATTTCATGGACTATCCTCGGATATAGACACTGTGCCCTGCACTCCCTCACAGACTGATTCAAAACTTCCCTTTGTTGAAAGGAATGACTCTCAGAACTATAAATTAAAACTTAGGCCCAAACAGTCGAGCAATTTGATTGTTTAAGTCCTCTCCAAGGTGAAGCGGTTGAATTGTCTCTGACATGTATCCCTTGGACCTGAGTAGAGAAAATACCAGAGAAATGTTGAAACGACAGGCGTATTGTAAATCACTGCGTAGCTACTGTGTGAGGACATTATCAATTCTGTTTTTATTGAGTGTTTTAATAATCATTACGAGTGTGATTTTGCACATATATCATCCTATTTCTAGACATGTTTATAATATTACTGCTGAACATTCTTTTAGTGACCTACCGCCACATGAATTATCTTATAGACTTGCGCTGCGCAATAACACCTTCATTAGTATGTTACATCATTCCCATCAGACTAGTAATGCCACCAATTGTTGGGTGTGTGGCCGACTCCCTCCCTATCAGAATAACAAAGGAGTTCTGCCTTTCTTTCCACATCCGTTCACACACAATGGCTCCTGTGGAGCATGGTTTAGTTTACTAAATTCCATAGACCCAGACACAGCAGTTTATCAACAACATTGGATATGGGGAAATCTGAATCTAGTTTTATTCAAAGTCTGTCACCCTAATAAGGAGGGTCACCCCAGTAGAACAGGAACTGATTTAGAAAATGAAGTGTATAAATTAGGTAATTTTACGCCTAACCTCATGATTTTGAACGTCAAATCCGAAGTTGAATTAATTCTGCCCACTATGTCAGTATTTCCAGTTAAGGGTGAATTATGTGTGAGAAAAGTTGGTTCCATACACATGGGCCATAGCAAATGCGTTACTACAGTAGAATATAGTGATCAAGGGAAATCTTCATTTAGAGCTTCTCGCCATTCTTACTTTATATGTGGTCAGACGGCATATATGCGTCTGCCTCTAGATTGGGATGGTACCTGTTACATAGCATTCCTTTTGCCACCTGTTTTCCTAGCTCCCCCTGATTATTATCGAAATGTTCATTTAGTACACAAAAGAGAGCGTAGAGATCTCCCAGTTGTCGATTATACTGAGACGGCATGGGACAAGTATGTAGATTTCAATAAAGGTATCTTTCCCTATATAGGTACAATATCAAATAGTAAGCTGATACGCAGACTCACCAAGACTCTTGAAGCTGTAGTAAACGAGACTATAACCGCCCTAGGCAATCTGACAGAGGAACAATCAGTGATGAGAATTGTTGTTCTCCAGAATCGTCTTGTCCTTGACGTCATCCTGGCCGATAGGGGCGGAGCTTGCAGGGTCATCGGATCCAGCTGCTGCATATTCATACCAGAAAATTCGCCATCTGTATATAAAGCTATAACACGCCTTCATAAGATTGTAAGCCAGATACACGAGAATCCAGGCACTTGGACGTGGTCCGGGTGGTTTTGGAGTGTGATATCAGCCTGGGGATGGAGAGTTCTATCCTTCCTAGGTATTGGCCTTCTTATGCTCTTCAGTTGTTGTTTATGCCTGCAATGTGGACCAGCGATTTGTGGTCTGTGTGCCACATCATGCATTCCATATCAAAGTTCTCGTTCAAAATGCCGGAAAAAGAAGGAAGAAGAAATGATGCTCCATGAGCAAATCGATGGAATAATGAAGATTGATATCTCTTGAAGGGCAAGTAGGGGACAAGGAGGGAATGTGGAAATGTGGATTTTCCTGATCAGTTATGTCCCCTATCTTGGACCCCAACGATTCTATGTGCATGTCACAAGTACATGTATGTTCCCTCCAGTTCCAGTTTCCAAGACGCAAACATATGTGTGTCTACCGTCGACATGTTCTCTGTCAGATCCGCCATCAATGGGCTGGATATTCAATTCCTAAGTATGAAAAGCCACCGACTTTATATGGCTAAGGTACTCCATTTTTACAGTTCAGGCAAGTAGGCCCGATTCTTTCCTCAAAGCCTTTCCCTGCTCTCTGTCTCTGACAGTTTCAGCTTGAGCTCGCATCTGTATCCATGAACTTTGTCCTACTCCCTGTGCAGCTAACGGTGCCTGCCTCGGCCAGTTTTCGCCTGCCTGCCAAGAAGCTGTATTTCACCTTCGAATTATCTATTTTGCTCTTCAGCCGATGCATTCCTGTCTAGTGATTTAGGTAAACATTTCCTTTAGCTCACAAGCAAAGGACTCAGCCTTTCCGTCCTCCTGCAAGTGATTCATAGCCCTGTTGCCATGGAAAGTTTTCTGCCCCTCGCTTCTCATATAGACACTTAGACGCTTGTACATGCACATACAGTTAGTATAGAATAGATTCTGTCCGAGAGTCCTTCCTTGTGGATAACATAGTTCTCTAAACATAGGATGTTAGATATGATTTGGGATTAGGTTGACATGACCCCCTAGACTTCTCGTCTCCACATGTAGAGCTAAATGTCAAGTCCCCTTCACCCCCTAGTTGCACGTCAATCACACGTCATGCTGCTGCGCACGCATCCATGTTAAGTATTATCGTATAGATCCACCTATGTAAGATAATGAGAGCCAATCATGTTTCTTTTTGCTCCTTATTACGCCTAGTTTCAATTACGTATCACTATGTTAATTTATCTTATCAATTGTTACGCCTTTTTGCACTTGTTTCATTGTAAATGTATGACCTATAAAAGTTACTTCTTGTCAATAAAGTATTGTACTTCACTTCCTGAACCCTCGTGGTGACGGAACCTGAAGGCCGCGACTCGAGTCGGCCATTTTGGATGGAATAAAGCCCATTTAGAAACCTCTTATACCACGGATTTCTGCCTCTTGTTATTCTGAGCTATTTTACTTTATTTTAAGGATTCCGTATGAAATTCAGTTTCGGTAAAAAGAATATTTACCACAATCTTGTGGTTACGTGGGGTGCGAAGTTTAATATTCAAACCCCTGACAGCCCATAAAGTGGAATGCCTGGGAAGGTACTCACCACACGATTGCATTATATCCGTTCCGTCCATTCGGATAATCAGTTTAATGTGGTTGATAATCCCACTATGCACTCAGGAAGAACAAAAGGGACTCCAATAATTGCTCAGCATAGACAAAAGTATTTCTATGGGTTGGTTTTTAAAAGATACACACACATGTAAGCAGAGGCTAGAACAGAACAAGAAGGGGGATTTCCTTCAATTATACCAGAGGTTCCAACCACCAGCCAAATAGTACAGGGGAAAATGCAGACAGAATTGGGTTTTGTAAACAATCCATTGGATGCTCTACTTACATATCACAAAGAGACAAGGGGATTACAAAACCTGCAGCATCCTTTTGCACCTGTTTTTTCCGAAATAACACCCAAAACTCAGAAGTTTTCTCTAGATACTGTTACTTCCAAAGAAATTAAAACCAAAAAACCTGCTTTATATCCAGAGGACTTAGCGAAAAGGAGCTTCCAAGCCATGGAAAGACGGCAAACTCAGGGGTTCACCTCATCGGATGGTCATATTGACATAGAGATTTTGCAGTCTGAGGTGGATAATGTTCCTGAGGCAGTGGTTCCAAATTCCAATGGGCCACTGGCAGCTAACTGTGTAATAGAGCCAAACACTGTCTTGACAAAGGATAAGGTTATGCAAGAAATAGTTGAGGTGCATCAACCATTTCTTCCAATGACAACAGCCTCAAGCCTTGACTATCTGGCGTGGACGACAAGGATTCTGTCCAGGGAACAAAACAGAAAATTACCAATGGCATCTCTCTAACTGGGCTGTCTTATTCCATTTGATTTCGGAAGGAAGAATTTCAATTGGAAGAGACCTTTCCACTCTCACACGTGGAGCCACAGACAAAGCCTGTTTTGAGGCAGGAAGAAGGAATACCTCTGGCTGGCTCCCCTTTATCAATGTCTCGAGACATCTCCCTACAATCTGAAGTACTGGACAGTCACTCCCCTTGTCGAGGAGAAAACATTAACAATACATGGGACATTTTCATTCCAAGCTGCTGTCGGTGCATCAACAAACAAGTTAAAATAAGAGCTAACAAAACCGAACCAGTTAACACGTTGGGAAAGGAGCTGGACCATACTGAGCCGGCAGATACTCACAATGTGACCAAAACAAATTCCAAAGGAGCAAATAGTAATATCACAAGTAATACAAGCAAACCCTTATTACAATCAGATCCAACCCCGCTATTGGAAGCTTCCGCAGTACTAGAATATAAGAGTCTTAAAGCAGAAAAGTTAGAGCATAAGCAAGAACTAGGAGGAACAAAAACAGGCTTACAAGTGGTGAAGTTGTTTTCTCAAATAAAAAACATCAGGCTACTACAACTGCCCTTCAGGTAAAAAAAGATGAGAAATCTTGGGCCAATTGTTCTGCCAGGGTGGTCCATCTCCCCCCTGATGAAAGGATAATCTCCTACAAAGACGACAGTAAAAAGTTCAAGTACAACTTCATCAGACAGAATGAGTCCCCCCTTTAAAGACTAATAAGACCTTGGAAAAAAATCGCCTTCGACCAATACTTACCCATGTGATAAACTAAGCAATGTGTCAAATCAACAGGGACCAATGCTACATATGGCTCAAGAAATTCCGTCTCTATAACATATTGTGTCATCCGACACACATGTAGCTACTTTTTTAAATGCACAAATTTCTGGTGGGGACTAACCAACAACAATAACCTGGGCATCGGCTTTGCTGGCTGAACAAATATGAGCAGATAAGCAGGCTTTTTAAAACTGGAACATAGAAATCATACATGAAAAAGATTAAGCATATCCTCAGTTTCATCAGCTTGAATAATATGGGGCCTGTGGCTCAGCAACAGGGGGAGTGGGTTACAGGGGTTCACATGGTCTGAATAAAAGTTATTTCTCGAGTTATTCCCAGTCCACCGCAGTTTCAATACTAAAAGGGGCCAGGAGCCAATCAATCACTCTGTCCAATGCCAGAGTGGTTGCTTTAAATGATCAAAACACAGATGATCAATTAGTAAGTCAAGATCAACATGTAAACTCAGATTGTTCATGGTTACCGGGGGCACTCTAATCTACATCCCAAAAGAAAATGTATAAGTGACAGGGCAATCATTGGCCCACTAACCAATCGCAGGATACACTTTTGGCATGTGTTTGGAACAAAGAGGGCCTCCTGGGCAAAATAGACAATGACAAATTTTTCAACTTCATCAGACAATTCTAAATGGTGACAATGCAAGAGACGTGGGCTCAGGAGTGATAGATCTCCTAGAATATCTGTGTCTTAGTAAACCAGCAATCAAATGAAAATTAATGGGGGGTGCTGCGGGAGGTTTGGCCCTGTACATCTTAGTGAAATTAGATGTCAGTATAGAAGAAATGAAAATTAACCACCCCAAACTGCAAGCAGTAAAGGGTTAGATCTAATACTCATCAAGTGTGCTCCCACTGTTGATTATTAATGTTTATATCCATCCACAACTGGGCCGCAAAGAAGAAACAATCGAGATTGTATTGGCTTTGATATCTACTCAACGTATATCTAACTTCGAGTCTCATACTCTGTTGACCTGGATTTTAATATGAATTTATTTCAGATTGTGCCTCAGGACCAAATTACTAAAACCATTGACCAGATTTGGCACATTTCATTGATGCAACCCTTTAAACAGCGAGAAGATGCACGTGGGAAGCAATTTGCGAGCAACATGGAGCACCTTGGCCTGAGAGTTCTGAATGGCCGGGTGGCACCGGACGTCTTCACACATGCAAAGCACTACTGTGCATGATCCCAGGCCATTTTAGATTACATCCTAGTGTCTCTATCTTTATTCCACATGGTGATAAATTATGAAGTAGGAAATAGGCTAGCAAGTGATCACCAACCACACACGATTGGACTTAACATAAAAGTTTTATTGCACGACCATTCACCACCAGAAATCGATCACTCTACAATGACTGTCCGTAAAAAGCTGCGATGGTCAATAACGTGCGCTGATAAAGTGGAACAACAATCCAGATTCCAATGGAAAAAATTAAGTGAATCAACCCTTAACCTTTGGGATCATTGGGTGCAATTTTCAAAGCTCTTATTAGATAATCAAGTTGGCTGTCTTAGGGCCAGAAATATAATAAGAGTCAGATTGGGTTGTGGGTCAACAATCTCAATTATTTTTTTGTTGCGATTAATGGTTTGAAAAAAGGCTGTGTCCTGCCCCCCCCCTTATGTTTAATTTGTATCTTGCAGACATTACTCCTAGAACTTGATCATTTTTTTAGGGTTTTATAGAGCGCGAACTAGACACAAAGATATCAGGTATCAGACCGCTTTACAGTTTCATTACAGATGGACACATTCATTTTTGTTAGGCACGGGGAGATTGAGTGATTTGTCCAGAATTACAGGATGTTGAGCGCCGTTGCCAAGATTCGAGCCGTGTTCCCCAGCTTCAAAGTCAACCGCTCTAGCTGTATGGCTGCATCCTCTCATCTGAACTAATTTGCATTCCCCAACTGTGACTTGTTTCAACATTTCCCATCTATTGCATGCTGATTATATAGTTTGGACTAGTTATACAATAGTGGGGTTACAGCGATTAATTAACATAACTGAACAGTATGCTGCTGATCATGGGCTAATCGATAATTTAAGCAAAACTAAAACCATGTTAGTATCAATTGGAAAAGGGTCCTGTCCAAAGTGTCATACAGAAGGGTGAGTGTTGGGAAACTGAGACAGAGTATAGATATCTTGGGGTAATATTTGATTCAGGAGGTTTGTTCAAGAATCAGTGTGCTGCAATTTCAAGAAGGAATCATGCACTAGTGGTTGTCTTTGCTTCACTATGGAAAATCTTAAAAGGTTTGTCTCTTAACCCACTTTTGCAAGTTATGGCAGCTAAACACGCCCCTTCTCTGATGTATTGTGTGGAGATATTAACCACTTCGCTGCCAGGCCTTTTCCCCTCCTGTGCCACGCCCTTTTTTGGCTATTTGGGGTAGTGCGCGCTGAGGCCCCTGTAACTTTTTGACCACATAAGGTATCCACGCCATATTTGCATCCTTTTCTTCCAACATCATGGGGATTCTAAAGGTACTCAGGGTTTGTGGATTCTCCAAGAGGGGTCACAGAAATGAGCCAAAATACAGCAACATTTTGCTTTTTTCGGAAAAATTGGAAAAACGGGCTGCAAATGAAAGCATCTGGGTTTTTCCCTGCAAATGTTATCAAAAAAGGGTTTGTGGGGTTGAAATCACCATTTTCCCAGCTTTTCGGGGATACCAGACTTTTGTCAGAAACCCAACATTTTTTACACAGTTTTGGCATTTTTCTGGGACATAGCCTAATTTTGCTATTTTTTGTGCTTTTGACCTCCTTCCAGTTAATGGCAGAAATGGGTACAAAAGCAATAATGGATCCTGGAAAGCTATACATTTACTGAATTCAGCAAGAGGTCATTTGTGTAGATCCATCAAGGTTTTTTTATAGAAACTAACAGTTAAATATAGGATAAATTGAAAATTAGTTGAAAAAAAGCCTTTCATGTCAAAGTTTTCACCTGTAACTTCTTCTAATTATGACAGCTCTTTGAAAGCAATATACCATTACATCCGCTGGACATTACTGGTTGTGGGGATATATAGGACTTGTAGGTTCACCAAGAACCCGACGAACTTAGAGCCAAAAACTGAGCAGCAACTTGCAATGGTTTTTTATTATGTACCGGGTATATAGTAATTATTCTGTAAAAATGTGTACATGGAAAAATCGGTATGAAAGACACCTATGTATTTCTGAAATGGGAACAAAATATAGAGTTTAGAAACAGTAGATATTTGCACATTTCTGAAATTGGGAATACTCATACTAGCATGAGAATTATCAGTCATTTTTTAGAATGACTTCTTTTTTACACAATATCTTTCATTTGGAAGGCAGAAATGCATCGAAAGTCAATAGATAATAACAGTTCCTTTACAAAACTGAATTACCATAAGTCTCCCGATAAAAATGGTACCTCACTTGTGTGGGTAGGCATAGTGCCCGCGACAGGAAACGGCGCAAAACGCAACGTGGTCACAACTCAATATCGCAGTGAAAATGTACCCTTTTTTGGCAAAGTGCCTAGCTCTAGTTTTTGAACCCTAGCTCTACGGGCACCTTGGGAAACCTAACAAACCTATACATTTCTGAAAACTAGACACCCAGGGGAATCCAGAATGGGGTGACTTGACGGCCTCCCACCAGGGTCTGTTACCCAGAATCCCTTGCAAACCTAAAAAATTGACAAAAAAAACAAATTTCCCCACATGTCTGTGGTGGAAAGTTCCGGAATCTGCGTGGATTCACAAACTTCTACCCACCCCGCGTTCCCCAGAGTCTTACGAGAAAAACGGTACCTCACTTGTGTGGGTCGGCCTAGTGCCCGCGACAAGAAACGGTGCAAAACGCAACGTGGTCACACCTCAATTTCGCAGTGAAAAATGACCCTTTTTTGGCAAAATGTCTAGCTGTAGTTTTTTAACCCTAGCTCTGCGGGCACCTTGGGAAACCTAGCAAACCTATACATTTTTGAAAACTAGACACCCAGGGGAATCCAGGATGGGGTGACTTGCCTGCCTCCCACCAGGGTCTGTTACCCAGAATCCCTTGCAAACCTAAAACATTGACCAAAAAAACACATTTTCCCCACATTTCTGTGGTGGAAAGTTCCGGAATCTGCGTGGATCTACAAATTTCCACCCACCCCGCGTTCCCCAAAGTCTTACGAGAAAAACGGTACCTCACTTGTGTGGGTCGGCCTAGTGCCCGCGACAGGAAACGGCGCAAAAACGCAACATGGTCACACCTCAATTTCGCAGTGAAAAATGACCCTTTTTTGGCAAAATGTCTAGCTGTAGTTTTTGAACCCTAGCTCTGCGGGCACCTTGGGAAACCTAGCAAACCTATACATTTTTGAAAACTAGACATCCGTGTGCTTCCAGAGAGGCATGGCTTGCGTGGATCCCCCAACGTTTCCTTACCCAGAATCCCCTGCAAACCTCAATTTTAGCTGAAAAAATAACATTTTTCACACATTTTTGTGTGGGAAAGTTGAGGCATCACCGGGCTGACACAAATTTCCTACCACCCAGCGTTCCCCCGGGTTTCCCGATAACAACGGTGCCTCACTTGTGTGGAAGGCCAAAGTACCCGCGACTGGCAAGGCCCCAAAACGTATTTAGGCGACATGAAAATTGCCTACCTCAAAACGACCTGGTTTCGCAAGGGGGGTCACCTGGGTTTTTGGCCCGGTGCTCGGCGGCCACCTAGGGGAACCTACCAAACCCACACATTTCTGAAAACTAGACACCCGGGGGATTCCAGGGAGGTATGGCTTGCGTGGATCCCCCAACGTTTCCTTACCCAGAATGCCCTGCCAACCTTAAATTTAGCTGAAAAATCAGCTTTTTCACACATTTTTGTGTGGGAAAGTTGTGGCATCACCAGGCTGACACAAATTTCCTACCACCCAGCGTTCCCCCGGGTCTCCCGATAACAACGGTGCCTCACTCGTGTGGGAGGCCCAAGTACCCGCGAGAGGCAAGGCCCCAAAACGTATTGAGGCGACATGAAAATTGCCTACCTCAAAACGACCTGGTTTTGCAAGGGGGGTCACCTGGGTTTTTGGCCCGGTGCTCGGCGGCCACCTAGGGGAACCTACAAAACCCACACATTTCTGAAAACTAGACACCCGGGGGATTCCAGGGAGGTATGGCTTGCGTGGATCCCCCAACGTTTCCTTACCCAGAATGCCCTGCAAACCTCAAATTTAGCTGAATAAATCACCTTTTTCACACATTTTTGTGTGGGAAGTTGTGGGAGGCCTAATGACCCGCCACGGGCAAGGGCCCAAAACGTAGTGAGGCGCACTACGTTTAGGACCCTTGCTTGTTGAGGCGCACTACGGTTTAGACCCTTGCCTGTCACGGGTACTTGGGCCTCCCACACGAGTGAGGCACCGTTTTTATCGGGAGACCTGGGGGAACGCTGGGTGGTAGGAAATTTGTGTCAGCCCTGTGATGCCTCAACTTTCCCACACAAAAATGTGTGAAAAAGGTGATGTTTTCAGCTAAATTTGAGGTTTGCAGGGCATTCTGGGTAAGGAAACTGCCCTCCCGGGGGGGGCAGAAAGACTGGAATTTCTCTGGGGGTGGGGTGGGGTATTGTCATGCCCATTTTGGGGAGCCCCTACCCCTACACTAATAAAACAAAAAAATCCATGGTTTCTAGTGGGCATTCGGCATCAAAGACTGACATGGGGGGGCAGAAAGGCTGTAATGGTGGTGGGTGGGCTCATTGGCTTGCCCGTTGCGGGCAGCCCCCACCCTAAAATTAAAACTAAAAACTAATCCCTGGTGTTTAGTGGGCTTTCTGCCCCCCCAGAGGGGCAGATTAGGGGCCAATGCCCCACCTGCCCCCCGGGGGGGCAGAAAGACTGTAGTAATTGGGGGGGGTGGGGGCATGGGCCTGCCCATTTTGGGCAGCCCCCACCCCTATTTTTTTTTTACGCAACTTCCCTGGTGTCTAGAGGGCTTTTTACCCCCCGGGGGGGCAGATTGGGGGCTAATGCCCCCATCTGCCCCCCAGCAGAGGGGGCAAAAAGACTAAAATTCCCAAAATTACACAGGGGGGAGCCAAGGCCCTTGCCCAAGGGGCCGCTCCCCCCTCCCTGGTGTCTAGTGGGTGGATCCCTGCTTGGGGATCGCCCTCCTGTGGCATTGGAGATTCTCCCCTTTCCAACGATACCTCTCCCGTCTTTCTACGTGCTCAGGGGGCTGAGATAGCCCCCTGAGCACATACAAAGTGGAACCTGAAATGAGCCTCTTGGCTCATTTCAGTTTCACTTTCACTGTAATGAAGTTGGCGCGACGTGCGCGCCGATCGCCATTACAGTGAAAGGGGAGGGGGGGGCCTTGGGTGCTGGGGAAGCTCTTCCCTAGCTCCCGAGGCTATTTGTGCAGAAAGGGAATCCCTCTGGTGCCCGCACCAGAGGGATTCCCTAGGGTATGCCTCATGACGAGCTGGACTCGTCATGGGCACAGCGCGACTGTGCTCCATGACGAGTCCAGCTCGTCATGGGCATACAAGGGGTTAAGAGGGAATGCTGATAAAACTATAGATAGCCTCACAATGGGAACTTATCATTGACTTTTTAACCTACCTCGTCATGCATCGCAAGCTCAAATTCAATTAGAATTTGGCATTAGGAGGCAACACATAAGTAGCCTAGGAACATACTTGAGATTTTCTCACAAATTAAAAAATGACACAAGACCCACACTCAGTCATATTGTATGGGAGGCAATAAATTACCCTATAAACTTTACAGCACATGGATACCTTAAACTAGCTGTCTCTACTTCTAAGGCTGAGGAACTCTGGGACCTTCAGGTTTCAAAATCTGTATTTGACAGAGTTATTAATGGTCTTAGCAAAAAGATCTCATCCCTAATGGACAGAGAGGTGTTAGTAAAAAGAGTCCACAGTGGCGGCTCCTCATGGAAGTGCTGCGGGGCGGTGGGGCGGGGAGGGGCAGATTGGGGCAGGGTGGGGGGTAGTAAACTCTGGCTTACGGCCGAACGGAGTTAAGTAAATCATTAAATAAATAAAAACGAATTACATTGCGCGCTCTGCAACGCCAATCTGCAAAGCAGTGTGCGCCCCGCAGCACTCCCACGAGGAGCCGCCACTGAGAGCCCACGCTTGGATAGTCATTGCCTCATATGACATTAAAATCCGAGACTTACCTGAGTGGCCTGAATGGATCAGAAGCAAAATTACAGCTTTTGAGATTCCGGCTTGGCAACTTCCAATTTTGTCGTAATTTTCCAGCCTGGAAAAGGCTGGGGAAGAACTTATCATGTTATCTTTATAATTACATCAGAAAAGACATTTTTCATTATGTTTGTTGTTCCCCAGCTCTAGTTTGTTGTTAAATCATTAAATCAGAATACTATCCGCAAATGTCGTCAAGCAGTGATTGCTCCCCTTCATGGAGAGGATTTAATTTTTTGTGGGAGATTTTTAAAATTTATGTCTATTGCTGAAAGTAAACTTTAAAAGTGTGAATAGTAATACCCGTCGACTGGTACATTAGATGATTTACGAAGCACAGGTACAAGAAGGTTTATCGGTTTAACGGGCTATTCCGAAATATTATTCCAGGTTTTTTATTACAAAAGAACATAGCATTTTAACCTTCTGAATAAATCACATTTTCTTATTAATTCCAGGGTAGCCATCGCTAAGTGTGAGGGTAGTAAATTATTGGTAAAAAGGGTACTTGAGAAATATTTGGGCATGTGACTTTACTGACCACTTTATATGGTCTAACTAGCAATAGTTAAATAGGCGTAAGTTTGATTATTCTAATAAAGTCTGTTAACCCCAAGAATAATATATATCACTTGATTCCTTGGGGTATTCAATAGCGCACAATGCACTTTTGTGACTAAACTGAATAACAATGATGCAAGGTTCAAACAACAATAGTTTAAATAGGACTCTTTATGCGTAAGAGGCCTATTACACACAATATGTTCTATGGGATGATACCGTTTTAAACTAGTTTTATTTAAGATGTTTTAAAATGCTACCTCTGTACAATTACTTTTTTATTTAAGATGTTTTAAAATCCTACCTCTGTTTGAAGTGTTTTGATTGTGACGGAATGTAAGTTTTATTTAATTGAACAATAAACTTATTCACCATCATCATCATCATCAACATAGATATTACATGATGTTATTTAACAAATTGTCTATATGCTCTGTCAATGTTTGTGGGCTAAATCGTCAGGACAAAAGTTAAAGTGGCTGAAAAGCTTCAAATGTATCACCCGGATTGAATATGTGGGCAGGAGATCCATATATCTTGGGATAAGAGGGATCTTCTTCAGATCAGGGGTTATACCCTGATGGCATGCACATCACAAACAGTCCACACTAGAGGGGTGCCAATATATTAGCAAAAAGAGGGTTTGTTTCTCCAGGGCGGAAATTCATTGATAAACATGGTCATGTTGGGTCATCATGGAGTGTCATATTCTGGGTGGCAAGCTTACTATTCGTTCTGTTTAAGTTTCAAATCTACACGAAGCAGTGGTTTGGGAAAGGTTGGACATGGATTTGGCAGCATGGGCTACACCCTTAGTTGTGTGTGGGGATTTCAATATTCATTTGGATATTGGTGGTTCTGGGAAATAGGCAGCTAAATATATGGGAAGGACACCTGTGGTTTTCAGGGCACTATCACAATTTAAAGAAAGCCATGGTCTGGTTGATACAGAGAACAGGTTAAATGTTTCTGATCCAGCCTACACCTACTTTTCATATCCTCCCCAAAAGTATGCCCGACTAGATTACGTCCTAGTATCTCAAGGGCTGGTCAGGAAGGCTGCTAAAACGTTATCTTGAATCTTTTCCAACCAAAATCCACTATTCTAAGATCTTGAAGGGGTAGGGGCAGTGCGATGTCCTGACAAATGGCCATTCAAAAGGAAATTGCTCTTAAAACCCAACTATATAGAACATATGAATAAGTGAGTAGTTAATTCATTGGAACTAAATATGAACAGTGGTTCAGGAGGTGTTATGTGGGACTCTTTCAGGGCTGGAACGAAGGGGAGATGATTCGTTTTGCCTCCCATCATCAGAAGCAACAGGCAAACAAAACTACATAGCTGTATGAGGAGGTAGCGAATCTGGAAGCACAACATATCAGATTATTCAGGATGGGGTTCAGGGGTCAGGAGATACTGCAAAAACCTATGGTACTTAAATCAAGGATTATTGGGTAGCATTCAAGAAAGATGTCTAAGAAATATCAGATTTACAGGAAAGAGATGTATGAATACCGGGAGAAAATAGGTATACTACTAGTGCTGCAATGCACAAGCAGGAGATTGAGAGGGGTATTAGAGCAGTTAAGGGGTTGGATGGGAGCATAGCTGCCACACCGGTGGGCATGTTTGAAGATTATTTTAAGAGATTATACTGAGAAGATGGATGTCCAACTTCAGAGGAGTTAGCAGAATATATAGGTGCAGCTTGTGGCAGTAGATTAGATCTTAACGATATGAAGATTATGGACTCATATATAACATATGAAGAACTAGACAATGCTCCAAAAAGCCTGGCCTTGAGCAAAGTGGCAGGGCCCGATAAAATTCCCATGGAGTTTTATAAAGTGTTTTCACAGGAGTTGTTAAAGGATTTATTGGAAGTGTTTCTTTGTGTACAGTGGGATGGGATGACCCCAGCATTAATATTGTAATTGTTTTTTGTTTTTTTTGGAAAGCTTTATTGTGCAAAAAAGCATCATTACAAATATGGGCCTACAACCACCAGGGCCAGCGGCTAGTATATGCATGTCAATTGCTTGACGTCACGAAGCAGCGACTGATCTCCAGAGGTTCAGCCGGTTTACAGGAGATATTCTCGGCAACTCAGAAGTTAGACAGGATACAAATATTTTATATTTGAAAGAAAAGAACAAACAAAGAAACGACGAAACAAAACTCAAGGCGAGAAACAGTCTAGACGGTGTCGAGCGCCGATGGGGGGACCCCATCATACCAAGTAGAGAATCAGGAGGACAATAGAGATGGCCAGGGGGGGGGAGGCAACGGGGAAGTAGAACAATCAGCAAAAAGGGGTACAGTATTCCAGGAACCTCAGGATCAGGGGGACAGAGAAATGTCCGGAGTATCTACAAAAGGGGGCATACAGATGTTACCTCGGTAGGTGTTCCACTGACCCCAAATTCTACCCCACGCCCCGGGCTTGCCCCGAACCAGATATACCGTCTTCTCTCTGAACATGCACCAGTCCATGTTCTCCTTCCACGCTGACACGGTGGGAGGCCGTCGGGAACCCCAAAGCTGCTCAATATCCCGCTTTGCAACCATGTTCCCAAGTGCCGCCCACCGGGCCTGGGCGATGTTGTAGTCATTCGGCTCCCATACATTCAACAAACATCGACGAGCCTCAGGCAACAGAGCGACCCCAGTGACACACTCCATTACAGCATCCACACGGTGCCAATATGCCGCAACCTCGCGGCACTCCCAAAGGAAATGAAGGAAGGTGGCACTCATTCTACAGCCGCGCTTACACAACCCATCCGAAGAAAAACCCATCACAACCAAACGAGGACCCCTCACATAAACACGGTGAAGTATTTTGAGCTGACGAGACGGAGACGGGCAGGAATGGCGACCTCTTTCGGGGAGGACAGTGCGGACTGCCAGTCTTCGTCATCCAACTCCAACCCGTCTCCGGTCCAGGCCTCCCGAAGACGCACAAGGAGGTCCGCCCGATTGTTGATTAATTTCTTGTAAATCAAGGAAATCGTACTATCGGGCAGATGACCATCAAGTATACGGTCCTCGAGTGGTGAAGATGCAGGGACTGTGGTACCGGCCTCGAAGACCGACAGCAAAGCGTGACGAACCTGTGCATATCTGAAGAACTCCCTCTCACTCAACTCATACTCACTCTGAAGCACCGCAAAGGATTTGACCGCACCTTTCACCCAGAGATCACCCACTCTGCTAATGCCAATCGTATCCCAGTTCTCAAAACCTTTCGTTGTCCAGAGGCATCCCAATCTGTCCGACGCAAACAAGGGGGTCGCTCATGTCAGGCGATCATTCCATCCCATAGCCACATTAGCATCCTTCCACACACGTACTGCAATCTTAGTGGGTCCCGTTAGGTTCCTCCCCGCCGTCCGAGAGTAGAGCGCTCTGTTGAAGTTGCCACCAGGCAACTGATATTTATCCATCTCGAAAGCCGGATTTGGACCGGGTGCATACGTAGCATGGTTGACAGCGGACAACTGGGAGGCCCAATAATACCTCCTGATGTCCGGGAGCGCAATGCCCCCGTCATACCAGGGTAGAGTCAGTTTTGCAAGAGCGATGCGTACGCGACCGTCCCAAACAAGTCTCCTCTGTAAACCCTCCACCTCCCGGAAGTAGGCCGCCGGAATAATATCAAAGGAGTTCTGGAGTGCGTAGAGAAATCGGGGCAGGGACATCATTTTAAAAAGCGCCGCTCGACCGAGTGGGGACAACGGCAATCTACGCCACCGAGCCACGTCCAACTTCAATTGCCGGAGAGGGGGGAGGAGATTATGCTCGTGGCGGACCGCCGGGTCCAGCGATACGTAGACCCCCAAGTACTTGAAACCGGATTGCGAAATTCGAATGGGAAACCTATTCGGTAAGGGGGGAAGGCTACCGGAAATAACATACACACATGATTTAGACCAATTAATGATCAAACCGGAGTTTTTACCAAAAGAAGTGAGGACATCAAATAGGACGTTAAGGGATTCACGCGGGGAGGTGAGGTACAAAATAATATCGTCGGCGTACAACGAAACCCGGTCTTCAAAGCCAGGGGCCCACTGAATGCCCTTTATCGACGGTTCCCATCGGAGCCAGGCTGCAAGCGGTTCTAGAGCAAGAGCAAAGAGCAGGGGGGACAACGGACACCCCTGCCTAGTACCCCTCCCGAGAGCGAAGGGCTGGGACACCCTCCCATTGACAACAACCTGAGCAAGTGGATCCGTATATAAAAGTCTCACCCAACTAATAAATCCCGCACCGAAACCGAACTTCGCCAGAGTGGCCCAAAGATATGGCCATTCTATCGTATCAAAGGCCATCGTGGCATCCAAGGAAGCCAAGATGGCCGGCTCGGAAAGAAACTCCGCCCTGGCGAGAACGCCATGTAAGCTCCGCACGTTGAGAGCAGTGTTCCAGTGCGGAATGAAACCAGATTGATCCGGATGAATCAGGTCACAGATAACAGCGAGTAAGCGATTAGCAAGGACCTTGGCGAGAATCTTCGGTTCAGCATTCAATAGGGAAATAGGCCTGTATGAGGCACAATGATCACGAGGCTTGCCCTCCTTAGGAATCACAACTATAGTGGCCAGACGCTGGTCACAAGGGAGGGAACCAAGCTCACGCGACTCCAGAAACATATCGCGGAGAAACGGTGCGACTTTATCCGGGCGCAATTTGTACAATTCAATAGGCAATCCATTGGGGCCCATAGCCTTGCCAGAACGAAGGGAACGAATTGCGGAGGCAATCTCGTCGGCCGACAACGATGCCTCCATGCACTCTCGATCCTCGTCAGACAGGCAGGGCAGCGCAATGTCCCTTAACAAGAAACGAGAGTCATCCTCATCTCTATCGGACACCGGGGAGTAGACCACGCGAAAATAGTCAGCAAAACACTTCACAATCTCGCCAGGGTCAGTCACATGCACACCGTCAGAATTCTGAAGCACAGGGACCACACGGTTCGCTCTCTCCTTCTTATCAAGCCATGCAATCAATTTACCCGCCTTATCCCCAACATCATACAGTCTACCTTGCTGTTCCCTATACATTGTCTTGGCAGCATCCGTAACAAGGGATTTATATTCAAACTGTTTCAAGCTAAGGGTGTGGAGCCTATCCTGGGTGAAACCTAAGTCTAGATCAGCCTCCAACTCCAGTATTTCGGCCTCCAGCTTCACGACCTCCCCATTCCTGGCTTTCTTGGTCTCGTTTATTAAAGATAGGGCCTGTCCACGAATAACAGTTTTGAAGGCTTCCCACAGGGACACTGAGGACACAACAGACCCCTCGTTCTCCAGGAAGTAATGGTCGAGCGACTTAATGAGGCTGTTGCGAGTCTTGGGGTTGCGCAGATGCCAAGGGTTAATAGGGGCGATCCGCCCCGCGGCTTGCGTCCCTGTGTCGAAAAGAAGCCACACAGGGGAGTGATCTGAAATGCCTCGGGCCAAGTGTCTAACCTCCCCAACGTGGGAGGACTGGGCCGCGGGCATGAGGAAGTAATCAAGCCTGGAGAGACTCCCATGAGCCCCAGAGTGGAAGGTGTATTGACATTGCGTCGGATGCATTAACCTCCAGCAATCCACCAGACCAAAGGTGTCCAAAAACCCACCAAGCCATGATTGGGAAATGGGAAGGGCCCTGGGGGGGTGCCGATCCAGGTCGCTGGATAGCACGGAATTGAAGTCCCCACCCATGAGGAGAAGACTATCGGGGAGTTCCAGCAAAATCCGACCAACATCAGAAAAAGTGGAGGTCTGGAGGCCTGTGGGAACATATATCGTGACTAAAGAAAGAGTCCTACCCTCCCACCTACCGGTTAGGGCGGCATAACGCCCTCTGTCGTCAAGGATGACATTATCAATCTCTAGTGGGAGGGAAGACCGGACCAGAATACCAACCCCTCTGGAACCAGTGGTGAACCCGGAGTGTGCAACAAATCGGTATCCCCACCTATTGATAGCATGACACACATTGCCTACCAAATGCGTCTCCTGCAGGAGTACCACATCAGGAGTCAAACAACGCAAATAAAAGTTGCATGAGTCCCCCCACAGAGAGCTGGACACCTGAAGCAGAAAAAGAACCAATATGCCGCCTTGAGAAAAGAAAACACGAACACAAACACCCCCTCCCACCCCCCAACCAAAACCCGTTACAACTCCCCCCTCCCTGCACCCCTGCAGACTATAAATCCACCCCAAAATGCAGTGTGCCTGTCGCCCTAACAATCCCAAGCTACAAAAAGACCCCGGAGGAGGAGAGAGGCCCGTCTCCACCCGCCACCCGGACGCGAACTACTATAAGACAAAATATACAAAACAAATAGAACCCAACTGAGCAATGTCCGATTGTCCAGGTTAGGGACCGAAAGATCACTTCTGTGTAGGCTCACCACCCTCGGCACCGCCAGGGTGCCCCGTTCGATCGCTCCGACCAGGCAGGGAATCCAACCAGTCACTCACATTGTCCGGTCGCTCGAAAAAGAAGGTCCGTTCCTCATATTCCACTCGAAGCCTGGTGGGGAAAAGCATAGTATACTTCAGTCCCAGGTCCCAGAGACGTCGCTTAACCCCCTGAAAGCCCATCCTCTGTCTCTGGACAAATTGAGTGAAGTCCGGGAAAAAATTGACAGAGGAGTTTTCAAATTACACCGGGCCGTGCACTCTCGAAGCCTGCAAAATCGCATCACGGTCCCTGAAATGAAAAAGTTTTGCGATGATAGGCCTCGGAGGAGCGCCAGGCTTGGGCTTACTGCCCGGGACACGATGTGCATGCTCCACAGCGAAAAACTTGCTCAGTCCAGAAGGGGCAAGATGGGTGAGGATTAGATCTTCGACCAGGAGGTCAACCGAACGAGTCTCGGGATTCTCCGGAACACCTATGACGCGAATGTTGTTGCGTCTTGCCCTATTCTCAAAATCCTCCAGCCGATGGGACATCAGGTCGTTGGCCGATTTCAGAGTACCAAGGTCTGTCTGAAGTTCCGACACATCGGCCGTGAGGCTGGAAGTCTTCAAATCCAATGACTGCACCTTCTCGTTAGTCTTAGACAGGTCGGCCCTGATTAGAGTGACATCAATGGCGACCGTGTCAATTTTACGAGCCAGAGCCTCATATTGCTGGCCGATGGTCTCCTTCATGCCGGTGATGGCGCCCATAATGTCCTGCAGGGACAAGTCAACAGGGGCAGAAGGGTCTTCTCTGGTGTCCTCCGGGGTACTGCTGGAGAGCCCGGGAGATCCTTTGGCTTGAGTGTAACGATCCATAACATTTGTCTGGAATGGTCCCCCACGAAGCGACGTCTTGGTCTTACGCTTCTCGGGTTCACCCCTGCACGTCATGTTGCAAGATGCACCCCGGAGGGGCACGCAAGACCTGGTGAAAATGGCCGCCGGCAGGTCGGGCACCAACAGGCCAAGAAGTTGGCTCGTACGGTCCGGAGAAAATCACTACTTGACCCAGTAGGCTATGATGAGGAAGCAGCGATGACACTAAATGGAGGCTGGATTGGTCCCCGGCCGAGCGAAACGGTCTCTCAATCAGACCATGCCAGGATCCGAAAACGAAACCGAAAGTGGGGGTAAGGCCACTGATGAGGTCCCACTGCCGTTGTTGTTCAACTACGTCCCGGCTCCACAAATCACCAAGTCCCCGGCACGGCCTCCAGGTGGGCCTCAAAAGTTCAAAGTGCTGTAATTCTGGTCGCCCAAGTCCGATTTAAATTCTGGAAAGAGTTATGGACTCAGTCGAGGTTCACCTTCGAGAGTCCATCCAAGAAATCAGGATATCATCAGGATAAATTGCGAGGAGTGGTGAGGGTCCGGGGAGCCCTGTGCTCACGCGACCATCTTGGATGCGCGCTTAGCTCCTCCTCCTGTAATTGTTTTTTAATGGCAAATACCCTAATAAACCCATATCATATGGACCAATATCCTTGATAAACTCAGATGCAAAAACTTATTAAAAATTCTTGCCTCATTTTTGAGGCGGATCATAGACAAGGTGATATTACCTTGGCAGTAGGGGTATATACTGGGATGAGGAACATCAGACCATATATGTAGAGCTATTAATTTATTTGATATGCCTGAAACTAAAGGTGACCCTCTGTCTATGATCCTTATGACGCAGAGAAGTGCTATGATTGAGTGTCCTGGAGGTAGTAAGGTTTAAGGGGTTGGGCCAAGGTTTATTGAAGACAATCAGAATGATGTATGACCGCCCCTATGCCCAACTGTAAATCATGGGCATGGAATTGAAAATAATTCTGATTAAGCACAGTACAAGACAGGGCTGTCCCTGTTCCCAATATTGTTTGCCTTCCATATTGATCCATTTTTAATTTGGCTGTGCATAACTCAGTGATTATACCAATGACCTTAAATGGCTTAGATACCAAGGTTTCAGCATATGCAGATGAAGTGGCTTTGCTCACACCCAACCCCCAGTTGGCTCTGGTAGAAGATGAATGAATGGAGGAAGGATTTAGTTTTGTATCAGGGTGCTATATATAAAAAAGAGAAAACTCAGGTAGTTTGTACTAACAATGTGGCTCTGCTAGACAATGGTAGGCTGGATAACCCCACGTATTTGGGGATTAGGATTTTGTCTGTGATAGGTTCTATCTATAGGCTAAATCCTGACACAATTTTAGGGAAAGCAAGTCAAGAACTGAGGCAGATCAATAACCTACATCTTACTCTGGCAGGATGCTGTAATGTCCTTCAAATGACATTTTTATATAAAGGTACCGATTCCGATCCGGTAAAAAGATTTCCCGTATGACTCGTATCTGTATTTTTTTACGTACGAGTCGTACAAGTCCCGTACAAACGGAGAAGTACGATTCGTACCATAAAAATACATACGAATTGCCTTGGGAAAAGTCTACGAGACGTCCCTGGTCAGATTTACGTACGAGTCGTAAAACTGAAGTCCGAGCGCACAAGTCCGATCCGTACCGGCGTTCCGAATCCCCAAGCGTATGGAAAATGTCCCGTACGGAGCGAACTTTGTATGACCACTACCCCAGTACACTTGGGCCCGGGGTATGAGTCATACGGACCCCCCACCCCACCCGCGCATGTACGCGCCATACCCCAGCACCCGCGTATGGACACTCTGGACACCCACCTCAGCACCCGTGCCTCTATGCGCCGTACTCCAGCACCCGTGTATGTACGGGTCGTACCCCCCCACCCCAGCACCCGTGCATGTACGCACCGTACCCCCACCCCAGCACCTGCGTATGTCCGCGCCATACCCCCCCACCCCAGCACCCGCGCATGTACACGCCATACCCCCCACCCCAGCACCCGCGTATGTACGTGCCTTAACCCCCCACCCCAACACCCGCGCATGTACGTGCCGTACTCCCCAACCCAGCACCCGCGCATGTATGCACCGTACCCCAGCACCCGTGTATGGTCACGCTGTACCCCCCCACCCCAGCACACACGTATGAAGCACCGTACCCCCACCCCAGCCCCGTACTCGGACGCACCATACCCCAACACCGTACCCCAGCATCCCCCCATGTACGCGCCGTACCCCAGCACACGCATATGTAAGCGCCGGATGCCCCACAGCACCCGCATATGTACGCCCTGTACCCCCCACCCCAGCCCCGTACTTGGACGCACCGTACCCCAACACCGTACCCCAGCATCGTGTATGTATGAGTCGTACAAGACCATTGCACATGTGAACACTGTACAACAACATAGCCATGGATGCACCTTACCTACGCGAAAAAGACTCGTACTGAACCAGGACACTGTAAAACAGCACAAGGACCGTCAATTCGACTCGCACAACACCACAAAACACGTCTTCAGGACAAAAAACAACTAAAAGACTGACCTGGCACATCCAAACAGTCAAACAGAGGCCCAAAATCACAACCACCTCTTATAACACACCCAACAAAAGTTCAAACACAGCCACACCCACAAATGGACCAATAAAAAGGGCCCACAAACACAAACCATGAGCCTTTGCAACAGACCCACTGCTGACAGACATCACACACAAACAACTGCACCCATACACCTTAACTCACACACCTTCACACAACCTCCTTCACACAGACCCCCTCTACACATACACACACACCTATACATTCACACCCACACACCCACAACCATCCACACCCACACCCCACACCATGCCCACAGACAAGAATCCAAAGTTCACAACGGAGGAGCTGGACATCCTTGTCAACGAAATCATCAGAGTTGAGCCACAGCTGTTTGGAACATTGGTCAGACAGACCAGCATATCCCAAAAAACTAGCCTGTGGCAGAGGATCATCGATCGGGTGAATGCTGTTGCGCCCATCAGAAGGACCAGGAATGAATGTCAAGCCAGGTGGTACGATCTGCGCAGGGCAGTCAAGCGCAAAATGAACGAGGAATACACCCAGAGTAACATCACAGGAGGTGGGCTGCCCCGCAGACCGGTACATTACCATCCCTGGGAGGAGAAGGTGATGTGGCACAGACAAGCTGACAAGCTGATGCCAGACGAATGAATGGGTGGAGGGAGGAAGGGAGGAGCATCTTTGAGGTGTGTGTGTTGCCGAATCTGTAAACTCTCTGTGCCCTCGCTGCAGGGGCTGCAGCAGCAGGCGGCATGACCTGGAAACTATGCCACTAGTTGCACACAAAGACAAGGATGTCAGAAAGGACTACTGCAACAGGCGTATGTAAAGGAGGAGTGTCCGGTTTCCAATGGCACACCCAGAGACAATGGATGCACAATCCCCAAAGATGACTGACACCGGATCATTAAACTGAAGGACGAGCTGCGCACAAGATACACACCCTCAGCAGGTGTTGGTGTGTCTGTTGTAGCAACCAACATGCCCAAATACATACACAACCATGGACATCATGCACAATGGATATTCTAATCCCTGAAGAACTGCATGCATGTTGCTAAACTACACATAGACTCATATGCCCAATCTTTGACAACTATGCCAGAGATGCCGCATGCAAAGTGGCAAGAGACCAGCATTGACAGAGATGAGGCACCTTGGAGGGTGAGGTACACCTTTATTACTCAGGTTCACACCTAGGGAAATGCATCAATAGGAACAGACTCACAGGTCATTTTACAGAACATGTGGGACCTACACTGGACACCCCCTTCACAACACAGATGCTGTAAATCCATTGAACTGGCACACAAGTGAAGTGTGTGAGCCAAACACCCCCTGCTGCACATGGAGGGGCTTCAATTCCCCATTTATCCTCTAATGGCGATGTCCCACACTATGTCCACCCGTAGCATCTTGTGTGTTTCAGAGGGAAGTTGTACACACATTGATGCCTTCTTCAGAATCCACAGTCCCATCACAGATGACTGCTACGAAGGGTGACTATCAATACATGGGATTCATGCAACATGTCATGTGCCCCATGGTGAGTCGACATGTATGTATAGTAACACAACATGCACAGGAGCAGTGCCCACACATTACAAACACCTACCAACACCAAAATGCCGTGCAGCAATCCTTAACCAAATAGACTTTTGCCCATGTCCGTGCATGGGACGCTGATTCAGCACACGTTGCAATACTCATGAGGAATAACGGGAGCCCAACGATGACACGAGCAGACAGCATGCAAAACAACCTGGGGATGACAGACACACAAGAAGTCAGGGAAGAGATTATCATCTGCATGCATGGTAATTTACTCTACAGGAATAAGTCTGTCACCATGCTATATTACAATTGAGTGTCTAAGCTAAAATGTGTGGAAGGCCATCATCACTCGAGTGACACATCTGAACACACATCTAAGTCACTTAGCATACAGTCAGCTGGACACACACATTGCAACACATGCCACACAAGGCTTCAGCCGTGCACACTCAGACCCATGGACTCACCCTCATGAGAAGAAGTTGCGTATGAGCTGACTCCGGATGTCGTCCTCCTCCTCCTCATCATCGTCACTTGCCTCGTGACCAAGCCCTTCATCCTCCACGGGTGGATGTTCCTGCTCATCCGGATCCAGGATGAGTGGCACAGCCTTCACCACTGCCATGTTGTGCAGCATGCAGCACACGAGGAAGATCTTGCAGGCCTTCACCGGTGCATATGGGAGGGACCCACCTGTCTTGTGAAGGCACCGGAATCTGCTCTTCAGGAGGCCAAACGTCCTCTCAATCACTCGCCTGGTCTGCCCATGTGCGTTGTTGTAACGGTGATCTGCAGCTGTTCTGGGGTTGCGGAGGGGCGTCATCAGCCATGGCATGTTGGGATAGCCAGAGTCCCCTACATGGAAACATCATGTAAAGAAGTGGGTCAGGAGATGCCGTAAGATACAAAAAAAGCACGAAACAGAGGACAAACAGAGTATACCCACCAACAAGACATGCTCGTTCGTTGTGCATCCCCAGCATCATTTCTGGCACCCTGCTACGCCTCATGATGTAGGCATTGTGTGCTGACCCTGGAAAACGTGCACAGACATGGAAAATCAGCATGTTAGCAAGACACACCACAAGGGCATTTATGGAGTGGTAATGTTTACGGTTGCGATAGGTGACCTCCTGTGCCTGTGGTGGTACCAAAGCCACATGTGTCCCATCAATAGACCGAATGACATGGGGCATCCCTCCCAGGGCATAGAACTCACCCTTGACACCTGTCAACTGCTCACGAGTTGGAAAATGGATGAATTCATCCAGGTGCTCCAACATGGCTTCTAAAAAATCATGCAGGACACGGCTGAACATGGTCTGTGACATGCCACCCACATCAGTTATGGTGAATTGAAACATACCGGTGGCAAAAACATGTAGGGCTGCCATCACCTTCATCTTGGGGGTCAGCGCAGTAGGATACCTGTTTCGCGGTTGGAGGCGTTGTTCAAGCTTTGCAGTCAAGTTCTCAATCAACTGTTGCGAGAAGCGGTAATGTCTTATGCAGTCACGTTCCCTCATGGCAGCCAAGTCTGGCATTGGTCGGGGAAGAGGCGGTGCCCTGCAGATAATTGGAAGGAATAACGAAGAGTGAGTATCTAACAACATCAATGTCAATGAACTGAGCACATGCTCAACTGCTACTACACATCTGCTAAATACAGAGTCAGGTATGTGCTATACATCCAGGACACGTATGCCAGCCAGGTGATACTCCTACGACAAGCCAGCTACACCCGTTGATAGTCAAGTTCTACATGACATGGCCCAATACTAGCTGTGGGCCAGTGTAAGTGAACAGCCAGAGACATCACAGGAGTGACATACATCCACATATCTGCATTTGAAGGATGTCATCTCATACAGACTGCTGGCGGCAATCTAGACACACAGGTCACATGTCATTGGAAATGTACAGATCATACACATAGCGATGAAGGGGTACACATGAAAAACGAAAACACAGACATGGATACGGCGCAGATATGTCCTCATGTCATAAAATCATCTTTGAAGCATCCAGACACACGTAACGTGTGAATCCACATGTGGCATGGTGTGCGTATATGTGTGCCATGCCCATCTACACACAGACACATGTTGGATGCAGCAACAACAGATGCAGTTGACGGAACAACACCAGCAATCTCATGGGAACACATGACACACACAGGACATAGTCACATCGGGGCACTCTGGTACTTAGATGTCAGGTGTTAGTGTCCCTGTCCCTGGCATCAGGGAACATTTGCGGGTGTTGGTGACTGTGCCATACCAGTGATGCAGTGCTTGACACGTTTGTACTACATGAACACATGTGCATTGTGGGAAGGGGAAGTGTGCCACATACTGCCCCATCACACATGACATGTGTACACAGGTCATCACACATCTATTGTGCTAAAACATGAGGAGACATGTGCCACATCACTGCCTGACACACCTAGGCCCTGCACATGTATGACTTGATGTACAGCCGTGCACAAATCTGACACCTCCATTCCATTCGTGTGTGCCTCCTATCACCTGTGTAAGCTGTGAAACGCACCGTACACACGCTCTGAGGGCGTGTGAACGGTCCGTATCATCACATTGGTGTTCCCGCCAGAGTATGGGTGTGTGTATGGACCGTACACATGTACGTGTACTACCAGTGTGTACACGCACGTAGACTACCTGTGTGTACACGTACGTGGACTACCAGTATGTACACGTTGGTGTACACACTGGTCGTACACGTACGTCTAAACACTGGTAGTACACGTACGTGTACACACTGGTCGTACACATACGTGTACACACTGGTAGTCCACATACGTGTACACACTGGTCGTACACGTACATGTACACACTGCTCGTACACGTATGTGTACACACTGCTCGTACACGTATGTGTACACACTGGTCATATATGTACGTGTACGACCAGTGTGTACATGGACGTGGACTACCAGTGTGTACACGTACATGGACTACCAGTGTGTACACGTTGGTGTACACACTGGTCATACACGTACGTCTACACACTGGTTGTACACGTACGTGTACACACTTGTAGTCCACATACGTGTACACACTGGTCGTACAAATACGTGTCAAATGCAATGTGCAACTGGTGCGGTAGGTGCACGTGTGAAACGCATCATACCTGTGTGTGGATAGCTAAATTACATAGGGACACATGAGGGACAAATATTAGGGCCTAAATGCATGCTGGTTGTCATCGATACTGATTTTCAAGATCAAATGTTCAATCATGTGGCCTGGAATAGGCAGTTGGAAACTAAATACAATGTTGCAAAGTGGTTGTTGACTTCACATCATGCTCAAATTTTGAACCATGCAAAGGCCCTCACTGGGGTATGTTTAAAGGGATTGGAGGAAACGTAGGATGCAAATGAGACTGACCAATCACTCTGTACTCCTTTAAATGAAACAGCCCAGCAAGGCAGATATAAGTCAGCCAGAACCCATGAGAGGGCACTTGCCTGCACTACCTTACTCTCGACACCACTGCTGCTGCTTGTGATTCCTCTGGCACCATGTCAGGGACTGTGGAGAGGGCCCAGCCTTTCACCCATGAGGAGAATGAGGCATTGCTTGATGTAATCCTCCCACAGTACCCCAGCCTGTATGGGAGACCAGGGGAGCAGGTGAGTGCTGACTCCACTGGCTTTGACTGTGCCCCCTTTTTGTGACTGTCACTTCTGGCATTGTGTCCAGGTGTGACAGACATGCAATGTTATTTAGCATGGGTCCCAGGGGGGGAATAGCTTATGTCTCCCATGCAGAGCATGATGTAGTTCCTGTGTGCACTCCTCACTTGCATTGTGCTTACTGTGACATTCACTGCATAGTGGCATAGTTCCCTGCCCTCAAGTGTGCTACATGTGCCCATTGTACAGGCTGACCCCATTTTGCTTGTGCATCCTCACACTGGGCAGTGCCTGTGTGTCTATGTACAACTATCTGTTGATGGTTGTTGGTCACAAATATGTGTTGGCAGCCTCACGAGGTGATGTGGGGTACATTTAGGAATTCTTGATGCACATTAGAGTAAACCCAGATTAAGAGGTGTCACTTCTTGATCTGTCACAATCACATTGTCTCAGGTATGGGGGGTTTGTGCGGTCAAGGCCTACATGTCCGAACCTTATGTCTCCTTGCCGGGTCTAACCTGTGTGTGATAATTGTCTGGACAGACACTCAACATGCAGTGACACAGTCATGTTTTGCTGGGTTTAATGTTTGTGCTTTGCAGCATGTGTCAAAAATGGAAATACGTGGTTAATGCTCATCCATTTTTGCCACCAGTGTGTGGGCGAGATGCTACGTAGTTTGGTCTGTGTGTGCTGACATCTGTATGGACATTCTTTCTTGCCATGAGGGTGTCTCCTCAGTGCAGGTGCTCCTTATCCCGACACATTGCAGGCCCATTAGCTAATGCATTGTCCTGTGTTTGGACATGTGTGCCACTCCACATGACAGGCAGTGGGTCAGATGTGTTGCCAACTGTGTCATCATGGTACGGGTGTCCATGTGACAGGTGGCATGATTCAAGTTTTCAGTCAATAAGTATTGTACCTTGGCACTCACTACACTTGTCAACATGTCTCCATTTTTCCTATGCTTCTTTTTGCTAGTTGGTTGTGAAGGACAATAATGTGCCTGCATGACAGATGTCTCCCAGGGAAGTGCAAAATAAAGTACTTTTACACTTTCCGTGGACATGCAGGCATATTTCACTGGAAGGCACAGTTTGATTACCACTTGTTTTCTGAATATACATATCCATGTTCACACAGTGTGTTTGCATGTGTGTAAGTCCTTGGTTGTTGCTGATGCAAACTTACGAGTGTCAAGTCATCCAGACCACCGTGGTGCCATGTATATGTACTTACTGATACCCCATTTCTTAATTACAGTGGCTTTTTAGAATTCACCTGCCAGCTCATACAATGACTGTGTAAATGTATTTTTGTGTGCACATCATTGTGTGACTTCTGTCATACAGGCAGATGTGTCTTCTGTTCACGAAGTGGCACATTCACTCATTCTAAACATGTACATTGTGTAAAGTGTTGTGAGTCCCAAGGAACTGCAATGTTTTTGGCCAAGGTTTCCTAAGTACTCACAGGTCTCAGAGTGTGGGGACACCTTCAGTATTGAGGTGTGTTATTTGGCCTGGGGTGCACCAATACTGTTTTGTTCACAGTGAACAAGAGGTGGCATGGATTCATATTCTTGCTGTGCTCAACTGTCCCCAGACACTAGCTTCTCAGTATAATTCGATATCAAGTTGTGTGCTGTTGTGTCATGATCTCGATTGTTTCCAAGTGTCATATTGGGTCAACCAACTGGGGAGTGCAGGGTTACATATGTGCGGACTATTCTAGATGTTACTCATGATGCATTTGCTGATATGCACTGTGACATTTTTATTGGGACTCATGTGTCTGTTGTATACAGGTGACTGATTATTTTCTGTCTCTTCACCTTGCCCACAGCATCATCGGAGGACACCGAGCGAGACACCTGCACGGACGTGGAGGAGGGATCCAGCACCGCTGCCACCACTGATGCGGAGTCTGCGGGAGCAAGTGGCACAGAGGGTGAGGGGAGTCAGGCGGAGGACCTGTCTAGTGACAACACTGACTACGATGCAGACGGGTCTGATGCTGAACTCCTCCAGGGGGTGGAGGCTGCTACGACACCTGGCAGCAGCACTACATCTGTCACCGCCCCCTCCATTCCCATCACCGCCTCCCAGTTGCTCCGGTCCCTTCTGTCCGTGCTAGGCAACACCGTGTCTCCTTCGTGCCAGGCACCACACCCCCTGCCCCTGTCCCCCCTGCTGCCCTCACTGCAGAGTCTGTGGACATTCTACGGCAGTTGCAGGTTGGACAGACATCGCTGCTGAATGTCCTCCTTGGCCACACCCGAATGATGACACAGATGGTGTCGTACATGGAGGGCATGTCATCAGCGATGTCTGACCAACGGATGTTGCTGAGGTCCATGGACTCTTTACTGATGGCAGCAGTGAGTCTCCTGCAGTGCTTTGTCCCCCCTACCCCTGCACCATCAACACTTCCCACTGCCATACCTATTCCAAGCACACACAGACATTCACAAGCACGCACCCCACCAGACACAGGCAGCACACCACCACGTAAGGGCAAGCGCACTCCTCCTGGCACGCACACTCAGGGGCATGAGGGCACACCCACTGGGTCTGGGGCACACAGGCATACACGCAGCCACAGTCCGAGGCTGCATGGCGCACTAACCAGTCCCTCCAAAAGGCACTCCCCTCGGCTCCCCTACCACACATCCTGAAAAAGAGGTCTACTTGGCTGTGCTGGGCCTCGCCCCTCTGGCTCTCCAGCCCGCAAACAGGAACGGCACTCCACAGGTAGGGGAGTTGAGTCCCCTCCCCTGTCCCACCCTTCCCCCAGTAGCGCTGCACCCCATCACTCCGACCCCCCCCTCCTTTGAGGCTGTGTTGTGTTCGGGTGAAAGGGAGACGCTGGATGGCAGCAGTGTGCAGCGCCGAGCTGACCTCCACCTTTGGTGCTGCCCCACCCCCTGTGGTGGAGGCGTCCGTCCCTGCACCCACCACACCTACCCTTCCACCTCCTGTCCCTGTGGTGCCTGGTCCTTCCCCACATGATGCCCCCCCCAGTCGAGGAACCTGAGGGTTCTAATGTGCAGGCAAGCTAGGGGAGACGCGTGGCCATGTGTCCCCCCCAAGGACTTCAGATCTGGACTGGCCATGTGCCTTTGTAAATAGTGTTGTTAACTACATTTTCATTTAATGCTGAATAAAGCATTTTCTTTTCAGTTTGAACACATTTGCATTTCAGGTATTGATGTTGGTGCTGATGGTCCCGGAGTTGGGGTGGTGGTAATGTGTTATGTGTCAGGAAAAAGTTGTAGTCTGATGCTAATGGGGTGGACCATGGTATCTGCGTGCCATCACAATGTCTCTGCAAAGTTTATTTGGTCGTGTGTGCTATTTGTGTTTGGAAACATTGTCCCAAGGACTGTTCATTCCTCTGTTGCACCTGTCATCTACCCTGCAGGGAGTTGCACTTTTGTTGTGCTGACCTGTGTCTACATTTCCTTTGTTGGTGACGGATCCCTTCAACTATGGCCATGCCTGCCCAGCAATGTCTCCGGCTGCATCGTCTGTGCCATCCTTGCTAGTCACTGTACTTGTGTATTGAGTATGTTGTCATGCCTTAATGGCGACATTCAGCATTTTCCGCACTATGCATGTGTGATATCCCAGCCTAGCACACATTTGGTACTTGTTCTGCAGGGTATTTGAGCACCTGACTGACAATTGTGGGCATTGTATCTGTGGGAAGTCCACCCTATTCCTTCCATGAGAGGCAACATCTTGGTGGCTGTCCCAGCACCTGTACATTCCTATCAGTCCTGGGATGTGTGTGAAGAGTGTGTGTTCCCTTTGCCTCTCTTAGTGTAGTGGCCATTGACATGAGTATACAGTCTTGTGGCATGATCTCTGTGTGTGGATTGTGCTGCATCCGCCAGGGGTGGGTATGCATGTGTCATTTTTCCTCACACCCACATGTGTTGTGTCATGCAGTGGGGGAAGGACATCCATCCTCATGGTAGTGGGACACTGCTGTCAGTGATGTGTTGTTATGGCACTATCAACATAGTCGAACATTAGGGATGTGTACATACACCCATGGAGTTGTGCTCATCTGATCATGATGTACACACCCCCATGTCTCTGTCCACTGCTGGGAGTGATAGGCACCCACCCCTCATATGTCTGTCCACTGCTGGGAGTCCTCTGCACCCACCCCCATATCTCTGTCCACTGCTGGTATTGATAGGCACCCACCCCTCACATGTCTCGCTCCACTGCTGGGAGTGATAGGCACCCACCCCCATGTCTCTGTCCACTGCTGGGAGTCCTCTGCACCCACCCCTCACATGTCTCTGTCCACTGCTGGTATTCCTCTGCACCCATCCCTCACATTTCTCTGTCCACTGCTGGGAGTCCTCTGCACCCACCCCTCACATGTCTCTGTCCACTGATGGTAGTGATAGGCACCCACCCCTCATAAGTCTGTCCACTGCTGGTATTCCTCTGCACCCACCCCTCACATGTCTCTGTCCACTGCTGGGAGTCCCCTGCACCCACCCCTCACATGTCTCTGTCCACTGCTGGGAGTGATAGGCACCCACCCCTCACATGTCTCTGTCCACTGCTTGGAATCCTCTGCACCCACCCCTCACATGTCTATGTCCACTGCTGGGACTCCTTGGCAGACACACACCCACCCACTCGCACCCTTGGTGCTGTACACTGCTGTCCTGGCCATGTACACACCCCAAAATACTGGTTGTATGCTGCACCAGGCCCTAAGCCAACATTCGTGGCGTGTCTACGCCTTGTATCACTAATGTACTGGTGCAAAAGAGGTACGGGTGATGCGGTCCGTACCCCCGCTCTGAGGGCGTGGGTACGGCACGTACACCTACATCACCACTACAATGGTGGTACGGGCCATACCCACGCCCTCAGAGCGGGGGTACGACCCGCATCACCCGTACCCCTACATCACCACTACAATGGTGGTACAGGCCGTACCCACGCTCTGAGGGCGTGGTTACGGGCCGTACCACCATTGTAGTGGTGATGTAGGGGTACGGGTTATGCGGTCCGTTCCCCCGCTCTGAGGGCGTGGGTACGGCCCGTACCACCATTGTAGTGGTGATGTAGGTGTACGCGCCATACCCACGCCCTCAGAGCTTGGGTACAGCCCGTACCACGCGTACCCCTATATCACCACTACAATGGTGGTACGGGCCGTACCCACCCTCTGAGGACATGGTTACGGGCCGTACCACCATTGTAGTGGTGATGTAGGGGTACGTGTCGTACCCACGCCCTCAGAGTGTGGGTACAGCCCATACCACGTGTACCCCTACATCACCACTACAATGGTGGTACGAGCCGTACCCATGTTCTGAGGGCGTGGGTATGGCGTGTACTCCTACCTCACCACTCCAATGGTGGTACGGGCCGTACCCACGCTCTGAGGGCGTGGGTACGGCCCGTACCACCATTGTAGTGGTGATGTAGGGTTATGCGCCGTACCACCATTGTAGTGATGATGTAGGGGTACGTGCCATACCCACGCCCTCAGAGCGTGGGTACGGCCCATACCACCATTGTAGTGGTGATGTAGGTGTACGCGCTGTACCCACGCCCTCAGAGCGTGGGTACGGCCCGTACCACGCGTGCCCCTTTATCACCATTCCAATGGTGGTACGGGCCGTACCCATGCAATCAGAGCGTGGGTACGGCCCGTACCCCCATTGTAGAAAATGAAGCCCCACAGCTACAACAGTGGTTTGCCCATCTGTTTATACATTGAATAGGTGTAAATTAGAGTGTGCTCTGTTTGATTGTAAGAGGAGGGGGGTGAGTAGGCAGGGAAGGTAGATTTGGTCTTCATTGAGGTCATAAACGGATGGTGCACTCTCAGCAGTCTAGCTCAACTCTCAGGTTGCAGAGTTCATAAAAAAATTATGGTAATGCAGCTTATTAATTTCAATTTATACTGTGTTCCTTTTTTGACAATAAATAAAAAATGCAGCACATTTTCAAAAGAGAGTATGACGGGCTGTTTGAAGGAAATCATTGAATTGTCCTCCTGCAATTTACCACCCTCAAAGGACAGCCTGTTTTCAAGACACTTCTCTATGATGAAACTCAGAATTATTTGGGAAGTATTGGCAATGTAAACATTTGGCCAAACTTCCAATACAATGAACTACTGAAAAATATGCACCAAGCATCTGACTTGGAATATGGAAATATTGCTATACATATATCTCATCATCATCAATATCACTTTCTTCGACAATTTGTCATAAAAGCAGTAAAATTCTTCCAATAGTAAATGGTCAAGAAAATTGCAGTTGAAACATTAAAATACGAGAGATAAACAACATCATACACATTTTTTAATCAATCAATCAATCAAATTTGTAGAGCGCAATACATACCCGCAAGAGTTCAAAGGCGCTGAGGGAGGGGAGAAGGGAGGTGCTATTGCTACTGGTCGAACAGCCAGGTCTTGAGTTGTCTCCTGAAGGTTAGAAGGTCTTCGGTTTGTCGTAGGATGAGGAAGAGGGTGTTCCAGGTTGTGGCGGCGCGGTGGAAGAAGGATCTGCCTCCGGCTGTGGTTCTACAGATGCATGGGACGGTGGCCAGGGAGAGGTCTGCAGAGCGGAGTTTCCTGTTGGGTGCGTAGAAGGAGAGTCGACTGTTGATGTAGGCTGGGCCGGTCTTGTGGAGTGCCTTGTGTCCGTTGATCAGGAGCTTGAAGCCAGTGCAGATTCCTGAGGTGGGGGGTGATGTGGTCGCGGTGCAGGATGTCGAGGATCAGGCGTGCAGAAGCATTCTGGATTCTTTGCAGTCTGTTGATGAGCTTGGTCGGGGCGCCGGCGTAGAGGGCATTTCCATAGTCGAGTCTGCTGCTGACTAGGGCCTGGGTGACTGTTTTCCTTGTGTCTGTCTGGATCCATCTGTAGATCTTGCGGAGCATCCGGAGGGTGTTGAAGCAGGTGGAGGAGACAGCGTTGACTTGTTTGGTCATGGTGAGTTTCGAGTTGAGGATGACTCCCAGGTTGCGTGCAAGGTTGGTGGGTGCGGGGGCTGTCCCCAGTGACGCGGGCCACCAGGAGTCGTCCCATGCTGAGGGGTTGGGCCCGAGGATGAGGATCTCCGTCTTGTCTGTGTTCAGCTGAAGGTGGCTATCCTCCATCCATTCAGCGACGGCATTCATTCCCTGGTGGAGGTTGGATTTGGTGGTGAGAGAGTCCTTGGTGAGGGAGAGGATCAGTTGCATGTCGTCTGCATTGGAGATTATGATGAGGTCGTGATGTTGGGCGAAGCATGCGAGGGGCGCCATGTAGACGTTGAACAGCATCAGGCTGAGGGAGGAACCCTGCGGGACGCCGCAGATGATCTTGGAGGCTTCGGATCGGAACGGGGGGAGGCAGACTCTCTGGGTTCTGCCGGAGAGGAAGGAGGAGGTCCAGTCCAGGGTCCTGTCTCGTATCCCTGCGTCGTGGAGTCGTGTGCATAGTGTGCGGTGGCAGACGGTGTCGAAGGCAGTGGAGAGGTCCAGAAGGATGAGGGCCACCGTCTCGCTGTTGTCCAGTAGAATCCTGATGTCGTCTGTGGCGGCGATGAGGGCGGTCTCGGTACTGTGGTTGCTGCGGAATCCTGACTGGGAGGGGTTTAGGATGCTGTTGTCTTCGAGGTAGCGGGTGAGCTGGATGTTGACTATCTTCTCGATGACCTTAGCTGGAACGGAAGCAGGGAGATGGGCCAGATGTTTTTGAGTTCGCTCGGGTCCGCCTTGGGTTTCTTCAGTAGGGCGTTAATCTGGGCGTGTTTCCATCTCTCCGGGAAGGTCGCGGTCTCGAAGGAGAGGTTGATGATGTTGCGTAGGTGGGGTGCGATGGAGCTGCCGGCTTTGTTGAAGATGTGGTGTGGAAAAGGGTCAGACGGCGAGCCGGAGTGGATTTTGCCCATGGTCTTGATTGTGTCTTCGATGCTCACGTTGGCCCAGGTTGTAAGGGGGTCGTGGTCGGTGGGGTGTGGTGGGTCTGGCGTGTTGGGGCCTGTTAGGGTCGTCTGGGGGTTGAAGCTGTTGTGGATGTCGCCGATCTTGCGGTGGAAGAAGGTGGTGAGGGAGTCGCACAGGGCTTGCGACGGCGGGATGTCGTTGGCGTTGGAGCTGGGGTTGGAGAGTTCCTTAATGACGTTGAAGAGCTCCTTGCTGTTGTGTGCGTTGTTGTCGAGGCGGTCTTTGAAGGAGGTTCTCTTGGCGGTACTGATGAGGTGGTGGTGGTTGCGGATGGTGTCTGTGTGGGCTGTGCGGCTGCCTGGCGACTTCTCGCTGTGCCATATGTTCTCCAACTTCCGGCAGGTGCACTTAGACGCTAGGAGTTCCGGGGTGAACCAATTGGCTTTCTTGCTGGTGTCTTTGAGGGTTTGTTTTTTCAGCGGGGCTAGGGTGTTGGTGCAGTCGTCCATCCTTCATCTGAGGGTGCGCGTACCATTGTCGGGGTTGGAGGGGTCGGTCGGTGGGTTGAGTGCGAGGCTTGTCTGTAGTTGTACTTCGGTGATTTTGCCCCAGCAGCGACGGGGGATCTGTAGGGTGAGGTGATGTGCGCCGGGTTTCCGAGAGGTGAAGTGGATGCAGTGGTGGTCGGTCCAGGTGGGTTTGGAGACGTGGCTGAAGGAGACGCGGGGGCTTGAGGAGAAGATGGCATTGAGCGTGTGTCCGGCGATGTGGGTCGGCGTCGTGACGAGCTGTTCCAGTCCAAGGTACACATACACATATCATAAAATGCATACACATATCATAAAATGCATAAAAGACCTACATCAGAGTGGTATTAAGTACACAAAAAATGAAAGAAATCAGTGGGGAAATATCCCTGAATCCGGCCCATATTTGGATCTTGTCTGGCTGGTGTCCAATAAGCAGTTATAAAAGAAAACTGATATTAATGCTAAATACTACACACTGTCGCTCATATCTTTTAAGAAGCATATGTATTAAAAAATAATTTTGCGAGTCCTTAATAGTGATTTTTTGCGAATCGCTATTAAGGACTTGCAAAATGCAATGCATGTAGGAATCGCAATAATTATTGCTATTCCTACATATTCCTTAATTGCAACTTGCAAATTGTGAATCGCAATTAAGGAATACCTTCCCATTCATTCCTATGGGCCTAGAGGCCCATACAAATGAATGGGAAGACATTCGCAATTTGCGAGTACCCATCAGGTACTCGCAAATTGCGAATGCAATTTCAAGGGTGCAAGGGTGTCAAAAGGACACCCTGTTGCACCCCTGAAATATGTATGTGTGCACAAGTGGCACACATACATGTGCGCCACATGGCACTTTGAAAAATGCAAAAAAGTGCATTTTTCAAGCAAATCACAAAATACCACCAATTTGAAGTTGGTGGTAATTTGCGATGTCTTAAGCCAAAATCGCACAACTTGGGTACTTCCAGAATTGCATTTAAGGAATTGCACTATTCCTTAAATGCATTCCACAGAATAGGGAATCGTACATTTTGCGAGTCCCTATTTTGCGAGGGCCTTCAGTGATGATACATCCCAAAAGACTTTTTCCTGTTCGCAAACGTGCCGATTCTGAAAATCGGCCCGTTTGCGAACGGGAAAAAGGCTTCATACATCTGGCCCTTACTCTGGCACAAATAGAGATATCAGGAGCGAGCAGCAGATGTCATAACTTTAGCTTTGGTGAACCACATTTTCCCTGGAAACTTTGCCACTATATATATAGATATTATAAAACAAAATACAAGTAATACAACTTGAACAAAGAACAATTACAACTATCCAATATTTTATATTTGACCTCAAGGAACTACAAACGACGTAAAATTTTAAGGTGAGGCCAGAAATCATTTGCAGGAAGCAAATAGGCACTTTAGTTGAGAGAGAATTTTCATGTATCGCTATAAATTAGTTTTTTCCAACTTCCAATGCTGACACGAGACACAAATCTGCCTCAGCTGCACAGACAACTTCCAACCTGTGGCGTTGCTTTGCCTACGTCAGCAGCTGCCACGTGACACATCTCAGGAGCACGCCACGGTGGCACAGAGTCACACAGTGGTTGAAGTTGTTCGTAGGGAGGTCAGTTCGGCCCTAAAGAACGGGCGGATAGTGCTTACCGCTGAAGACCGTACCCATGTTTCAATCGCACTCTGTCGCGCGCTGTCTCTAGCCGTGTGCCTCCCTTCACTCCCGCTAGCAGCACCGCTCCCGGAGGAGAGTGAAAATGAATTTCTCTTCAGTCCTCAAGGCCGCTGCGTTTCAGTTCATAAGGGCTATTTGTATACCAGAGAGATAGCTTTCTAGTGATCATTTTCAAAAGCTTTCAAAGATGACGAGCTCTCCTGAAACCAGCTTTTGATGAAGAGGAGGTAAATGTAAAACTCAAATTAAATCATTATACAACGGGACATCAAACATAATTAGTGAATATATTTTTTTCCCGTGGCAATTAGTTTGATCTTTTGATCCCCACTATGAAAAATGTATGAAGTTTCCACTGTCACTCGGATGCTCTTTCTACTCAGTGAACGTCAATTATATTAATTAACTCCAGCAACTGATTCAGCAGTTCATAGGGCTGCGGCTATTATTATCGTGATTGAAAACAGTAGTGACAGTATTCAGTTCAGTATACAGGAAAACAGTGACATGTAAACAACTATCAGCCTGACAAACCTCCAGACAGAAATCACACTGACCGACGGTAATCGCTGTGCCCCTCACACGCAGACAGTGCCTTTACCAGTACCCACACAGGGAACAGAGCCATAGCAACAGCACGTTGGATGACTGGGTAAGCAAGAATCAAATTATTTAGAAAAAATATCACAGCCAGCCGTGTCATTCCCTGGAAGTGGACATAGAAGATGATAAATGCTGAATTCAGGCCAGTTTCACGTACCAGGCTTTCAAGAGTAATCTACTTAAACATGCAAGTGCAAAACAGCATTAGTACTGCTGTCATAGTCTAATAAACTAAACAAACAAACAGATGTATTAAACAACTATAACAGCATCAACACGAGCAACAACATCATTATAAAATTATTATTAGTAGTAGTAATAATAATAATAAATAGATAAACGCCATACAACTATGATGTTAGCATTTTACTTGACAATTTAGAACGACATCACTGTATTAAAATGAACAACAAGATCATCAGAATATCTTGAGATCCATACACTTCGGGGCAGATTTACGAGTTCTGGCGCATCTCTGCAAATCATCAGGGATGCGCCAGAAAAGATGCGACACGCAATTCCCTCCCTGCGCCACCACAAATGCGTCGCATTTACAATGCGGCGTAAGGATAGGGCGATGCGTGTCGCATCCTGTGGAGTAAGGGCGGCGCATTGCTGGTGTCGTGTCGCAAGCGCGATGCGGCACCAGCAATGCTCCGGGGCGCCCTATGCCTAACATGCTGCGTCACTCCTTACGCCTGCTTCAAGCAGGCGCAGGGTTTTGACGCAGCAGGGACGTAAAAGTTACTCAGTGAAATCTTGTAGATTTCACTACGTCACTTTTACAAGGCGTTCCTGCGACGGATCGCTCACCCTGCGCCGAAACGCCCACATAAAACCTAACACAGGTTTCATGTGGTGCAGGGCTTTACAACGTGACGCATCTCCTTAGATGTGTCACGTTGAAAATAAGGCGCAACGTGGCGCATTGTTTACACCGCCGCTGCGTCACAGAAGTGACGCAACAGCGGCGTAAATGTGGCGCATGGGGCTTGTAAATCTGTCCCCTCATGAGAACTTGTGCATCCCATTCCACTAGAATATGATATTGTCAGGGAAATAGTTTGAAACCTGTTAGAAATTGGGTTTCTGGTTGGCAGAGGTATGCACCCTACCCAAGCAAAACCACAATCCCAGTCAAGGTAAGTCAGTAGCACACTTTAAATTAACCTATGCTGCTCTCTGGTACCTGGGCACAGAGCTTAACTCAAAAGGCAATGTGTAAAGTATTTGTGCAACACTTTAAAACAGTAACACAGTGAAAACACCAGAAAGAGACTCCACATCACATTAGAAAAATGGAGAATAATTTTATAAATAAAACAAGAATAAAATAGCAAAAATCCAATTATTACAAGTCAAGTTATGAATTTTTAAAGATGAAATGCAAGGAGCGTTTAGAAGAAGTAAGCACTTAAAGAGTTAATTGGCCACGCTGGACCAGATAAAAAGTCAAGAGATTAGGCTGACCGTGAAGGAGGGCAGGCTAGGTACAGGACCCATGCAGGACCTGCTGAGGAAAAGCACTTGATCCTGGTCAGCAGCAGCGAGATTTGTCAGTGAACCTATTGACGTCATTTGGGGGTAGTCAGGGGTCGCAACTGTGACCTCTAGCTTGCTCCCTGCTACTACTGGCACTTCCTTTGCGAGTTCTGGCCTATGAGTAGGCAGATGTTTTCCCCCCTCTGAGGCCAAGGGTTGCAAAGGACGTGCCAGGGGTGATAGGGAGCAAGCTAGAGGTCGCAGTGGCGACCCCTGACTACCTCCAATTGACGTCCATTTTGTCATCCTCAAGCAGTTGAGATGATGCGCTGGATTTCCACACACGCAGGTGGTGATGCGTCCACCTTTTCCGAGATGATGCAGGTCTGAATGTGAGGCACCAGGTTTCCCCACATTGTACAGGTGATGCGTCGATCTTGGCAGCCAGGCATTGAATTTGATACTGCGGTTCCGGGGATGATACAGCAGTCCCGAGGGTGATGCCTTGATCTGGTTCCCGCGACAGCTGGGATGTGCTGGTTCAGACAGGCGCAATGAGGTTGATGCATGGGTTCTGGACGATGTCGTACTTTATACTCACTTCCAGGGGCCCAGGAGTGAATTGTCACCACTTGGCAGAGCAGGACCCACAGCAGACAGATTTCAGGTGCTGCAGGTTGATGAGAGAAGTCTCTGAAATCCCTGAAACTTCATAAACAGGAGGGAAGCCGGTGATGCTTAGGATCTGGGATATAGAGCTGCAGGTCTATTCCTTCTCACTCCCAGGCAAAAGGGCAGTAGGACAACAAAACAGTTCAGCAAAGTGCCATCCCTCCAGCAGCACAGCAGTTGGCCCTTTGAAGTATGGAAGACTTCAAAGAGATGCTTTGAACTGTAGAGAGTCACTTGCTTTCCTGCTCTGACTCCTGACTCACTACAGGGTACAGGACACAGCTCTTTCAGGTGTAAGCATCAGCTCCTCCCTCCCGTCCTGCTCAGAATGGCCCATCAACTTGCAGACGGCCACTCAGCCACACCTTCCCTTCCTGTCTATGTAGCTGTGTAGAGGGAATGCAACTGCATTCTGTGGGATATAGTCATTTATTGATGAACTTTACCCTGATTCTAATTTTAACAATTAAAGAATTATCAGTTTTGATGAGGTAATTGTAATTCATTCAAACAGTTTTTGCAAGTCAATTTTCAGATGTACTCTTCTGACATTATGATATTTAATTTTCATTAAATCTCTGAAGTGGAGCATGTACCTGTTGCATGGGCTTAATTTGAAAGTTGCAGAGCAATTCATATGGTAAAATAACCAAGTACCAGTAAAAGAAAAAACCCCTTCAACCCTGTTGGAGGGATGGGCAGAAACAGAAACATGGAGGCTGTATAAGTTAATAATGTTTTTTTTTATGAGAACAAAAGTGTCTTGACTTTTTGTAACCAATGGCTTCTTCTGGGTAAAAATGAAGAAAACTGTCCTTAATGCAGGTAAGTCGTAGGAAAGGCAGGAGTTTCTTCACTTCTTCTTTTCGATCTCTTCTAGATGCAGTGGTGGCCTTTAACAGAATCCCGAGAGGTGCCTCACGGAGGTGGAAAAAACAAAAGACAAGAAAAGGAGCGGTACGTATCTTAGTTTTACATCACCACAGTGAAGGGTCTGTTCGATTGGGCTGTGATGGGGTAGTGAATCTAATAGGCTGTGAAGAGGCAGTAGAACGATGGGGTGTGCAAAGGTAATCGACTGAATGGACTGTGAAGAGGTAATGAGAAAAAAACTAAAGAGAACAACTCGGTTTCTATATCCCTTGGAAGAAGGGGTTAAGGGGGTCTGCTGCCCACCAGCCCCCCTGTTTTCCCCAACTCTTTTCGCTCCAGAGTCATGTACCGCCTTCGGCTGCAACTCTCCAGAGTTGCGGCGGCTCCTGCTTGTCCTCTGGAGTCCACCATTCCTCACACCATATGTCTGGGCTCTCTTTCCCTCTTGAGTCTTCCTCTGCAGCGTCTTGTTCGGCGATGTCTTCCTCAGCGGCGTCTTGCTTAACAGCATCCTCTCTGGCAGCGTCTTGCTTTGTAGCGTTTTCCCTGACACCCCAGCTCATGTTCAGCTCCCTCACAACTCTATCCTTGATTGCTTCTCCTCAGGCTGTTCCCCCTTTCGTCTCCCTTGTCCATCTTTTCTTCCCCCCTCCTCCATTCTTCTCAATGCTGATTGGTTTATGGTTTGTTCATACCAGCCTCAGGAGGGGGCCGGCTGTTTCTTTGAGGCAGTTCCTTCCTGTGTAAAGGAACCAAAGTCATTCTTTACTGTTTGGCTTTCCTCCTGGCTCGCGTCATCGTCATCTGGACCGTAAACAAAAGGAGGCCATGGTTGAGGTACAGGGAATGGATTGTGGCTTTGAGCGGGGTTTTGAGGCGCTTCCTTACATTCCCACACCTGGCGAATGGCAAGGGCCTCAGAATCTGCAAGCCTCAAAGACATCTATATAAATGCTGGTAAAACTTCTATTGTGTTTAGACAAAATATCATGCCAAGAATATCGAGGACAAAAATATCGGAAAGGCAACTTTCTATCTGTAAGCAAACTTCTACTATATATAACTCCACATATATATCTGCCTTGGTGATATATATATCTTCAAGGTACGTAGATGTGGAGTTAGGAATAATAAATCTATACTTACCTCTTTCCACTTACCTTCTTGATATTTTGCTCCTCTATATATTTGACATGATATTCTGTCCACACAATATTTTTTCTTCCGATATTCTGTCAGTGATCCGTTTCGACAATGAATTACAAATCCTATCACAGGTGTGTCCCATCAATAAGGCTGCCTCAGTACGGCCATTTAGCAAATGAAAATGTAATGACTGTACCCTTCACAATGCCAAGAGGTTGTACTACCAGCACAGTTCTGTGATAGGTTTCAGTGTTGCTTTGTCTGTTTGTTTCCACATTTAAGGGCTCATTTACAAGCCCCATGCGCAGTTGCAATGTCACTTTTACTGATGCTCCAGTGGTGCACACTGCCGAGTCATATAAATGAGGCCATGTAAAGCCACCGTGCGTGGCTTTTCACTCCCTAGTAGCCATGGTGTGAGCAGCACAGTGCACATCATTGCGTTCCCTCACACTGTGATAGGGAGGCGTGTCCACGTGACACCGATGGCATTTGACACATTCTCAGATTTACAACATGCTGTAAACCTGGGGATGTATCAAACGATTATGCCTCCCCAGGGGTGGTGTAACAGTTGTTTTTGTGAAGGAAAGTGCCCCTTCCTGCACATAACAACTTGATTTCAATGCAGGAACCCTTGCACCTTGGTACAAGGGTGCCTGTGTTGGGCTGGCCGCCATTTGTGTGCAGGCGCAGTAAAAGAGGAGAGGAATGTGCGGTATATCATAGATATCACGCATTCCTGCCATTTTGTTTTTCAGCAGAGAGGGAAGGCTTGCAACACTGCCCTACGCCAAAAATAAGTAAATGAGGCCCTGAATGTTGTTGTCATCAAAAAATGTTGCGAATACCATGGTTCACTGACAGGACCAAAAGAAGCAACTGCCAGAGTTGAAGTAATATATTTGGTCAGCTCATGTAATAGACTCAACATGTCATGGGATAGCCATAGTATGTGGAAGGTTGAGCTTTTTTACTCTTAAAACTGAATGTTCAAAATGTTTTTAGCTTAAATGTAATACAGTTGTAATAAGGTGGACAGGGTATCTGTCATGTTGGTGACAGAATACACATATGCCAAACTCTAAACAGGCCCTATTATTTAATATTCCACTTAACGTTTGAACTGAAGAAGGGGAACATCCATAGTTATAGGCATTGTTGCATGTTTTTGTGCTGCATGCTTAGTTTGTCAAAAATCTGCATCAGGAAAGGTGTCGCTTATTTGTCTAATATTCCAATTACCTTAGGTGCTTTGACCACACGTCGTACTCCAAATACTCTGATTAATTGATCAATAGAAAAATTGTGCAGCTGCAAAGGAGGGAGGCTAAATGGGTGATGGGCATTCTCAGTGGAACTAGGGTAAAACAAAGATGTAGTCTATATACTATGTTTCCGACTTATTCTCTTAAAATTTCACACATTAACTCTGAGTTATATGTTTGAACTTTAGACACCTCACACGCAAAAAACAGGTGCTAGACCCATCATGATACAGTACATGCAGATGGAAATATCACAGATAGCCTGCAGTGTAACCAGATAAAGACATTTCAATGCCACATCATCGCAAGTTAGGAAATTAAATTATTACCTATATTTTGGGTTTGAAGGATGGGTCAGACCAATACAAACCTACCCTATTTTCAAATTATATCCAGAAGTTAGAAAATCTTTGAACGATGATAAACAAGTTGGTTTCTTGAACAATTAGTTCAATCAATTCATTGAAATCACTATGAGTTGTTGCAAAGTGGTCAATTATTTTGTTTTCATTGTTTTGGTTTTATTAGCATAGGTCCTTTCAACTGTTTTGAATGGTTTACAGGATTAAAAACTCAAGGTAGAAATGTGTTGGAAAGGTTTTAATGCATAACCACTGGAATATAACAAGCAGCACACGGAATATGGATTAATGGTTCATAACACATCTTGATATTTCTTGTTGTGTCTTACCTGCGTATAGTAAATTATACAGGCAATTCATCCTCTACATTTATTCCATGGATTCACGGGTGATATGTCTTTTGAAAAACAATTTCATTTTATTGTACTGCAATCAGCATGGTGGCCACATTTAAAGTGAGTAATGACAGAAGTGCACTTTAAGCAATACTGCCCATAACTGTTCTCCTCAACTCTTCCATCACCTTCTTATTACCACTCCAGTTCTGCCTCTCATTCCTTGCGCAATACTCCCACTGTTCTGTACATCTCACATGTGTTGAGTCAAATATTGACTTTAGCAGATATGGAACATCTGCAAAATGCACCCTATTTAGAGGTCAAATACCTTTAAAATAATGCAGACAGAACATTAACCACTTTTTGGTGGCTGTCCCAGTTTGCCAAACCCCAAATAGGTGACTTGGTCTTTTACCACCTTGTCCACCCTTCCTAATCGCTGCATCTGCCCTCTTCAGTGCTGCCAACCTCTCTCTGCTCATTTATGGGTCACCATGCAAATAAGGATGGATGCATCCAATTCTAGACTATGTTTTAGACTAGGTGGGATCTCTACCTGAAGAATAAATCCAGCTGATAATACTGATCACATACATAAATTAACATGTCTGAGTTGGTGTAAACAATTATATAATTAAGTTGTAATGTACTATAATATTTGATTTAATAACTACATTGTTCATACAGACCTTCATTCTGAAACCTGAAATTAATTGAAAAATATTTCTCAATGTCAGCTCAAGATATAATTTTCAGCTAGGCAGAGAACCTGATTTAGGTGAGTTAGTAATTGAGAATCTGCAAAGAAACCATTCTACTTAGTGTACCATATGTAACGGATATTACAGCAATGGAGATTCCAGTGTCACTGGTATTAGTTTCTCCCATGGCTTGGAGTTGACATTTACCATAGATGATAGTGGATAAGCCACACAATTTAAAGTCTGTCTGCCACAATGCCTGGCAGAGTTAATAGTAAAATAGACCACCATAGTGATTTTGCCAGTGTTAGAGGAAAAGGTTTTATCACAAGCCACTCATCTGAACTCCAGGCAGTTCCAATTGTGTGACCACTGGACCCTACGACCACTAAGAATTAACCTCGGTAGCAATAGGTAGCAAATATGCACTGGCAGAATTTTCCACATGGAAAGGGGGTTGGGATAGAGAAAGAAGACAAACCACCCTGGACCAGACATGCCTTCTCATTGGGTGCGGAGGACCAGGTAGTCTCAGGATGATGCTGGTGGCATTCGGCACCGGAAACTGGCACACTGCTCCGCTGTATGCCTGGTGGAATAGGTAATGTTAGAGGTCTCTCATATAGATGCAAGAAAGTGCATAAACAATGTTTTAACAGTAAACATTTGCACACACCCTGAGTGTACATTAACAAACCAAAATATTACACTCAGTAATAGGCTTCTCTTTTAGGACTGAGATGCTCCAAACAAGCAGTCTCTGGGATGCTACAAACAAGCATTCTCTTCAAACTGTCTTTGTGATGCTACACACAAGTAGTTTAATGAACTCACTAATGTTACCACACACTGGAGCCAAGTATGTCAAGGGGGAATTCACCAAGTCGGCTGTTTGTATGTTTCATCTATGCTTCATCTACGTGTCAACATTTTGAAAAATGATCCACCTATGACCAAGACTGTGCTATACTGTTGTTTCATCTGTTAGTCATTTCTTGAATTAAGTGTGCTACTGACTAATGTTAGTCAGTTGGAACTATTGATTGTACTGTGCTCTGTTGTTTGAATTTGCATAATTGACATGTACGGAGGAAGTTTTCTCCATAAACTGAGTAACACTGTAGGTGGCACAGTGTTTACATTGAGCACGCCATGAGACTTTGAGAGAGCTGCGTTTGCAAACTCAACAGAGGTGCTGGCTGTTTTTCTAAAACCACTGCCATCATTTTGTATATAACTTCTTGTATCTTACCTGCGCTCCATCGGGGCCTGCCATAGTTTTCAACTTTGACCCAGTCTTGCACAACTAGATGGTCCTGGCTGGCGCTTTGAATGACGAAGGCACCATTCATTAGTATAAAGTATCATTTTACTTTTCATAACTCTTACTACTTTTTGAACTGTGTGTCCTCCCTATTTAGCATTTTTCAAGCCATAGGTAACAAATCAGTTAGATAACTTGAGAGTCAGGGGGTTGAAGGACTGTTTGAATTTGGTAACTAAACTGTCATCTTCCTTCCATGACAGATGTGATGGACTCCCTCACTTGATGAATGTTTGTCTATCTTTCACCTTTACCGAATTCCCCCTACCCACCTATTTTATAAAACCCATAACCCTAACTTTTGTGTTAATTTGTACCATAAACAGGTCTTATGGTCAGGCAGATGTAGTTAAAGCAATGCCAACTCTAACAGACGGTGTTTAGTACCAAATTGACCTTTATCCATGACAGCCCTCCTGCCCAGACATAATAGGGTTATGATACTCTAGAGACATTTACAAAAATAAATGTCAAAGGATAGATAGTGTACACTGTTTTCCACAACCTGCGCCCCAAGTATTCTACTAAAGTACTTTCTACTGAGTCCTACTGATTTCCTTTGAGACTTGAGGGGTTCTTTATCTTTACTTTAGTAAGTAACTCAACACCATATTTCTAATTGTTGTTTATTCATGGTAGTCTCAGTCGTGGATTTTCCACTTCACTCTGTTTTCTTTTAGTCTAGTTCAGTGGTTCTTCACCTTTCACCTGCCGAGGGCCACACTAAATCGTTACTGGAACCAGGGGAAATCCACTGATTTATTATTGGAATCTGGGGACCCCCAACTGAGTCATTACAGGAAGCCAGGAACTCTGACCTAATTGTTTTCTATGATTTGAACCGCAAAATAATACACAAAAGATACAGAAACAAGCATTCATCAAACAAATGTACACGTGCTGAAATATTGCACGTAATTCACAAAATCAATAGGAAGGCTGGAACATTTCTAAAGTCAGTTGAGGGCACTCATCATACATACTATATTGTGTTTCATGCACTTGCACTTCTCACATGAATTAGTCAGTATTATGATACTAACTTAATTATTAGTCTCCAATTTCAAATTTTCCAAATTTACAGAACATTTAAAACATTTTAATTGTACATTTTGCTTCTTTATCTATGTACACTTTATTAGTCTGTTAATGTGATTTAATTTTCTAAGCAGTCGTGGACCCATGAACAGGCTTTGTGGACCACAGGCTAAGAGCCACTGGCCTAGTTGGTGGCTGTGATGCACTAGCTCACCTCTCCAGATTCATTTGCAATGTCCTGCTGCAATCCCTGTGATATTGTCTTGGTGAGGTTGGTCCACTGCCACTATCATTAAACGGCCCTTTCAAAACCCCAAATTAAAGTATGAACTGATTATAGGAGAGGTAGCAGGCATCACTTTATCTACTCCGGTGAGAAAAGAAGCTCTCAGTAAGGAGGAATTGTTATTTTTAAGTTGACTAAACCCATTATTAATCACTAGTTACAGAGGGTAGAGCAAGGACAGTAAGTAGTATATCATAATTACTGATACTGGGAGAGTGAGTGCTGCTCAGCCTCATCAAGCAAAGGTAGGTGGATTGCATATGGTCACTTGTATTCTCCTTTACAGCACTGATCACAGGAGACGGTTCTGGACTGAATGAGGTAAGGTAAGTAGAGTAGCTAACAAAACAAGGAAAGGGAGATTAGATCAGGCTATAGGAGAAAGTGATGGACACAGTGGGACAATTGGTTTGAAATGGTACAGGGGCAAAGACTGCCTTGGTAAAGCTTCCTCTTTAACAGTGTGTGTTGCTATTCTTCTAACTAGTAATGCAAAGACAAATATTCATGATGGTGAAAATGTCCATTGATTTAATTTAACCAAAATGTATAAAAGACCTACCCTCTCTTCCCAAAACAGGCCCACCCCTCACCTAAAGCCAACATACAACAAAAACACCCTGGCCCCAACTGTCCTTCCGATCCTCACCTCCCACAACAAGTCCCACCCCTCATTAAAAATTGTCCTACACCGTCCCTACCCAGCGCAAAAGTTCCTTATGGCTCCGATTTATCTCCTTCAGGTCCTATATGATTTGCTGGACGAGGGCAGAGTACATGGTGGTGGTTGTGGTTGGCTCTGGTATCTGGGGACTTGGATGCCAGAGGTTGCAGCAATGGTGTTGCCAGTGTCTCTCAGGCTGATGGTCTAAAGCAGCAGTGGCTGCCTCCTCCTTCTGGAGCACAACCAGCCAGTTGTACTCCCTTGTAATTGCCTCCATTTTCCAGAGGCACGGCCAAGCAGGGAGTGGAACACCAGGGCTGGATCTCCAGAAGGAGTACCTGTATGATCCAAAGGAAAAAGAAAAGAGCGGGAAGCGTAGTACTCAATATATTGCACATATTCAACACATTGTTATCCCCTAGGGCCATTGGGATTTGTTTTATGTCATTCTTGATCAGAGGTCAAATTATCCTAAACATAGTTCCCACAATGCAGTAGCAGTATGTGGTATCAATTAATCCATGATCACCACTCTAATAAATACAAAGTAGATATTTTACTAAAAGAAGGAAAAGTTAAAATGATTTTATATGGTGATACCTGCAACACATGCTTACAAAATTTTAATTGATGAATGAGCAGCCAAATATAAAAAATATATTGACATTTATCAATATATAGCACATTTATTAACTGCTGCACATTTTGTGTGACTGTGATTTGATACATCAATGGAGACATCCTGGAGGGGCAGTATGCTTTTTTAGGACATCTAGCTGTTTGTCATTGTTGCTCGAATATGAATTTACCTTGAAAAATCTAAAGACAAGAGGCATATGGCAAAACAGGAACAGTTAGTTTAATTAAACACTTCAACTGTGCATACATTTAAAGAAGCGGGTCTGAGAAATATCTCAAAGTGCTATCAATCTGAACGACTCTTTATGCAGTGTTTGGGTGTCAAAAAGCACTTCCGACAATCCTTTTTTGGTAAAAGAATGTGGGCCTTGTTTGCAGAGCCATGCATAAGGCCCCTTATAACAAATGCAGGTGAGCCTAAACCTTGCGAGCACACTATGGGGGCCATCGGTAACGTATCCAGATGTCCAGCATGAGGGACACTGGATCTCTGTGTGAAGTGTGTGTCCTGTATTTTGTGAAGTGTGTGTCCTGTATTTTGATTGGCTATGTGCTGCTAACTTCATGTGGCATCTGACTTTATGATGTTTCGGGAATGCACGCACTCCTCTGGCAATGTCTGCATTTGTGGGGCCAATCTTCCTGGGCCATTTTGGTGTTGCTGCGCTTATCTTGGGGATTGACCTGAGTTTCCTGTTCATGCATTTGTCTGATGGCTATATGCCACCCCACCTGTGATCTGTCAATCAGTATCCTCAGCCCTACGGTCACAGGGCCTGCTTGATCACGTTTTACTGACTCGGGTTGATGGAGAGTTCATGACGGGTGAGTTTGATAATAGTGATGCGATATTTCTCGTATGTGGGAGTGTATCATTGTAAACATTGATGTAAATTTGATCAATATTAACATTTCCCTCTATAGTTGAATTCTCAACTACATCGTCTAACTCATACTTCATGACAGTCACCTTAATGAGGATTTGTTGTTCTTCAGCTTTGACTATTACTGTTTTCCTAGTTACTTGCATTCTGCCCATTTTGAGGACTGCGTTTTTACAGCAGGAATCCCCCAACTGCATGAAACCACACAAGAAGAATAATAATATGAAAAAGGGTGACATTGATGTGTACAGTCTTGTAAGCCACCGGATGACCCAGGAAAACCAGTTCATGTACCTTGTCTTCTCAGGAGCCCCTCCTCCTCACACATGTCTCTTTGGAAATGGATGGCAAGAGTTAATGTCACATTGTCTTGGTCATTGCCTGGGATAAACGTGCAGCAAGATGCTCCGATTTTGGAACACACTCCTTCCTCCATTGCGGTTATTAAGTCTAACACGTATCGATGTTGCACCACCATGTTGCACCACCATGAAGCAGATGGCTCTTAGTTCTTCCTTGATAGTATTAAGGCCAAGCTCAGTGCTGTAAATCATCATGAGCATTTCCCACCTGGTAATTTGCAACCAGGGGCGTTAGCTTTTGTCTGCACTGTGAAGAAGGCTATAGACCCTTCTGCATTTATTTGTGTGGCAGAAAACAGTCTGAATTCCCCTGAAATGTCTTTCTACTGCATCTAACAAAAATACTCAGCAGTTCTATTTTCCTGAGCATAACGCAACCGATTTGTCTTCTTCTTTAGCGGATGTTGGCGCAACTCTGACAGATCTTCTCTGGGAATGACCAGGGATGGGGTTTGTATGGTGATGAGGAATCAGAGGCCACACCATCTGGGGAAAGCTGAGATAGGTAAACTCACTGCATTACCAGTAGTTATCCATCAGTGTGGATGTGCCCCATTGCATGTCCGGAATGTGCCTCATTGTGCCACAGTTTCCATTTGTTCCCAGTGGAATTATTCTTTTACCTCTGAAACACAAGCAATACAGTGTAAGTTTCTGTACAAATAGGGGTTACCCCTTCCCTTCTAACCATTCATATCTTTGTACCTCAGTATCCCAGGTTTCCTAACATGGGGTATCTATGCTGTGGATCAACCCTCCCTTACAAGACTTGTTTCCATTTGTATCATCGAGGTGGATGGCCCCACCTTAGAACTCCATGCCTGGGGTCCATTTGCTATTAAAGAAGACAGCCCCAGATAAACTAAGTGCCACTCTGGGACAGCAGATGAAAGAGGGAGAAGAAGTGTTTGTGTATTGATATGGTGGTTTGGCTACCTCCAAGAATCTCTTCTCTGGAAAGAATCAGGGCATTGCAGTATCCTCCCTTATAGTGCCCCTTCTGCGCATCCTGTCTAGCTCAGTCTGAGTGTTGCTAGACTTGGTGAAGAGCTAAAATTATGTGGTACTGGTCTCAAATTGGGTCAGATTCATTACTACTCTATGGGGTTCTACTCTGTTGCGTTGTAGCTTGGCCCTAATCCTACTTAGGTATAGATGGAGACGAACATTTTGCTTTTTAGGAGGCTACCTCTTGGAACAGGTAAAGTCTGTCTGTGCCTACTGCATGTGATATTGGCAAACAAATGAACCATGACCTGTCTGTTGTCTTGGAACCCTCAGTGGTCATGGGCTGATAAGATGTGTTGTGTGAGAGGGCACTGTTTAGTGCATGTGGAGGCCCCTACGCAAGCATGCTAATAGTTTAGGGGTGAACTCCATTTGAGTAGGTAGTACTTTAGTGATGAATGGATGCAGAGACACCCAAAGTAAACAGAGGGTACATAGAAGTGGAACAACACATAACTTTTGAACCTTGCACATCTTTGGGATGAGTCCCGGGAAGTTGTCTTGTAGTCCACTGGTGATTGGGAGTTATTGACTTGAAAGTTCGAAACAAAAGTTCAAGATAGAGATTCGCACACTGTAGATCTAGTCAGGGCATTGACGTGGCCCCTGAAAAGATAGTGCATTATTGCATTTGCCATCATTTTCCTTCGGGATTCCTATGCTTTTCTTTTAAGGATGTGCTCTCCACACTCTATTCATGCAATTTTAGTGAAGCACCAGAAGGTGGCCCAAGTTGGAGTATCTATTTTTGGAAGTAGGCTATTGTTCATAGGACACATTAACTTTTATGGGTTGTTGGGCCTACCGCCTCTCTGTCACTGGCTGGGAGTGAGACTGGTACAAGATTTTTACAGGGTAATCTCATGAACATGGGATGGTTTCAATTATAGCTAGGGTTCCATGGCATTGCCAGCCCCTCTCTCCAATATGTATATGGGGGGGGCTATCAATGGGGGTGGTGTTTTTTGACCTGAACATGCACAGGCGGTGTATAAAGAGGGTGCGTGTCACAATTACATGTTGTTGGCAAACACAGCGTGCTCTGAGGTCACTTAATACCCCTCCTGTCTCGGCATGCGGAATGCAACGTGACCCTCCCTAGTGATGCTAGGAGTCTTTATTAAGCCCTTTTTCTAAAAACTTCTTGTTGGGCTCACTTTGGGCTTCTTTTTAATGTTCTTTTGGGGGCTCTTCCTAGATCTCACATGATCTTCTATCTCATTTTATCAGGAAAAATGGAGGTGATCTGAAAGCTGTCCAGCAGCCTCCGTTTGCTTCTGATATTGCAATGTCTGAGCTTGGACTTATTGTTTCCTTTAGATGGTGTGTGTAAGGCCTGGTGTATTGGCTGATTGTTAGGCCTGATATGGGGATTAGCACATCCTTGTGCTCCAATTTCACACGGAGCTGTAATGGACTTGCGGACTCCCTTTTTCCTCGGCTTCCCATCTCCCTCGGACCATGTGTTTTCCTGGGTATTTGTACCTGTGGTTCCTAGGTGTGACTAGGGCATCTAACCAGGGGCACACTTCTGTCTTTTTTCCGGAGGGGCACGACCCAGTGAACAGGCTTTGGACACTTTTTTTTTAGGGAGATGGGAGGAAAATGATTGCTTCATGGAAAATTCATAGTTTAAGGTCGAGAACATTTTAAAATTCATCTAATGAAGGTGATGGACTGGGACAGTTGGTTATTTGGAGAGACCTCCCCTCCTGACTAACTCGTTGCCATGTGGTACTTCGAAACCTGTCAGATCTTGTGCGGTGGAGGTTATGGGGTCTTCACTATCCTGAGTGTACAGGAAACCTGGCTCTCAACACTGAAATACAGCTTTGTTTTGGAAGTTAACGGAGGCCTCCATTAGCTGGAGGCTACCAGCTTTTTTGGGGGTGCTGTTGGAACCTTACGCCATGAAGGAATTTTGGTCCCAGACTTGGGGCCCGAGAATGGGGTTGGTTTGATTTGGTAATTAGAACCCATCCCTATTGACTTTTGGGGGCGGGGACCGCGGTGCCTGCTTTAAAGGACTGGACGGAGAGCTGCCCTGCCCCCTCGTCAGACTGCCCTCTCTCTGGGGTATGGTCCGCCAGCCCCACCCTGAGAGATTATCAGCAGACTGGGGCCTAGGGTCCTGCAGGCACTCTGAATAGTGAACTCTAGTGAGGATACTCGATCCACAACACGTCCAGCAGCCCTGAATTCCTGAATGCAAGTAAAGGCTTGAATTCCTAATGTTGTCTCATCAGTCCTTCTTTTGAGTTTTGGTACAGTACAGTTAATTGTGAGGTACTCGTGAAATTGATACTTCGTATTGGAGGTTTTGATTTACTGCACATTTGGGTTCTGTGTTTGTGCGACGGCATTGCCTCCCCAGACAGCTTCCCCTACCTGCAGTGATTGCAGCCTCTGTGTCAGTTGGGCTGGGGTTCCTATCCGTTGTTGCTGTTGCCACGCATTGTCCAACTGCCTGATCCTTGTTGCGGTGGTGCTGTAGCTGACTGACTTCCCTGGGACTGTGTGTAGGGTGGATTTGAGTTCCCCTGGGCTTGGTTTGTGGATGGAGGATGTTTCGGGGACTGACCCAGGTTAATCGACCTCTGTTCATGGTATGCCTTCAGCCGATCATATGGCTCATTCTGTGCTAATGGTAACATTCTCTAAGGTCTGGCTGCTGCCAACCTCCCTGACCTCTGCTGTTATAGCTAGGTTGGAACAATCTGGTGTTTGGCGGTGGAGCTCCCTTCCCTTCAAGACGTGTGCCACTTGCACGCTCACAGCCAATGCGGCCCCCTCGAGGCTGGTCTTTTTCAACTTGTGTTGAACCAACTTAGCGGTGTCTCTCTAAGATTGCTCCTGTTTCTCCCTGTCCTTTTCTTACTTCTTTTTGTAATAGCGCAATATGTGGGCCAGGGTTTGCTGTCCAACCACACTACTCTATCCAAACCACTCTGAATCATGGTGGGCAGTCCCTTTTTGCGGATATTATAAAATAATGCGATTTGCGGGCACCTATCAATTCATGGCCGCCCTTTTTCTTGTCCCCATCGTTCCGTCATTCTATCCAGAAAATCAGTCATGGTCTCTGCAGGTTTCATAGTTTCCTCCATTAACTTTCCTACATTAGGGCTGTCCTGGAACATTTCCCTCAGGGCTGTTCATATTTGGTGCCTGTACAAGTTGGATGCACCATCATTCTTGGTGTTTATCAGCGTGACTGCTTGGATGGGAGCTCAGGCAACCACCGCGTTATTCTGCTCTCCGAAAAGGCTACTTAGCAGCCTTTAGACATCGCCTATTGCTAGATTTACTCCTACGGTGTTTTTCTCAAAACATGAGATCCATTTCCCCACTCCATCTAGAAAGGGTGGAAATGTGGTCCTTTGCCCTTCTTTATCCATCTGAGCCCAGGGCACATAGATGGTCCTTGACATGCCCTTCTGAAGTAGCAGGTACAATTTGGCTTGGGAGAGCTCCACTGGTCTTTTTCCCTAACATACTGTTCCAATCTTCTTAGGTAATCCTGCATGTGGGGGAAGTTCCACTTGTGATCTCCCCCTCCGTGCCGGATGCAGTCTTCAGAAACGGCCATGTTCTCTGGTTTGAAGAATTCCACTTCCGGCCAGGGTCTATAGTACTGGTCCTCTCCCTCTGCCCCACAGGCCAGCAGGTCAGCAGGTGGCAAAATGGTCATACAAAGATCTCACCTTCCTCTCAGGCCACTATCTCTCATGAGGTCAGTCTGTCTGTTCTGGGAGAAGCAGCGGATGTCTTTGTCGCTGCTCCCCTCATGTGCATGCAAAGTTGCCATCTTACTTCTCCTATGCCTTAGTTGAGTTTGCACCAGGCTACCCTGCTCTCCTATTTCCAGGTCAGCCCCTCCCCTCTCCTGTATTGACAATCTAGTGAGGCTTGGATGCCATCCAAAAGCCTCTCCCCTAGTTCTACCTCTTCCCCAAATGGTGCTCTGTACCTACCCCTGTTCTCCTCAGGTGTTGGGCCTGCTGCTCGGCATTCTTGCTGTGATTCTGGGGGCAAGTTCTCTCTTTCTCCCTCCTTAGTTTGTGGAGTTTCTCCAAATCCCACCTAGATTGCCTCCTTTGCTCTGAGCTACGCACTGTACTTATTGGTCGTAACTTGCCTTCAAACTCCCTTCCTGTTCTTTCTTCGGCTACCTGAGCAAACCCTGCTGCTTCCATCTCATTGTGGCATTCCCGGAGAACTGGGATCCCTTTCCTCATGCTCACTAGGTGTATCCATGTTGAGAACCGCTATGATATATATAAAATAAAATTTTAAATAGATTATTAGGGACCCCAAAGAACACCCCAAGTTATTACACATAAAGTGCTGGGTGTGTTTTTTTTCGAAGATAAGGCAGGCATGGCCCCCATTCAATTATGGTGAAAAATTTGGAACACACAGGAACTGTGCTTTACCTGTAATATATAAAAGATTGCCTCATGAGTGACGTTTTATAGAACCAGATAAAATATCCCTAAATGCAAAGAATTTAATAAAAGAAAAATATATTGCATATATTGAGGAAGCTAGGTTCATGAAGGTACTAGACCTGGTCACGGTTCAATCAAACATGCTACTTTCTACATCTAAAGGTATGGAGCCCTATTTGACCTGGGTAAATTAACCCGAGCTAAGGTTTTAACAGACTAGGTTATGCAGGAACAAGATTCACTTTTTATTTGCTTTCCCATTGTCAAGTACCTGGTATCCATCATTACCTTACTGTCCATGTGATGGTAAATCACATCAATCTACGAAGCACTTTATGCCCCTTTTGCACACTATATTCTTCTCTCAGATTGTGGTTTCTGTGCCCAATTTTGAGAAGGAGATTATTTAATAATCACCAGGAGGTTTTGTGTATCCTCCAGGGGTTGGAGTCCAAAACTATATGCTGTTCAGTCTTAAATTGTATTACTCAAGCACTGAAACTGATATGGAGATATGCACTTTAGCTCAAGGTTATGAGTTTGCAGGGACTTTCATATGTGAGCCCAAAACCTGTGTTTTTAGTATGCTTTTATGGTCTTTTCGGCTGAATGAAGTTTGGTGATGATGAATCTCCCTGTCTTCTCAGGTGTGTTCACCAGACCCGGTGAGATTGTGTATTCTATCCACAGCTGGGTTTCGAAGGGCTGACTGTGACGGACCGGGGGATGTGCGGCGGAAGCCTTGCGTATCATCTGTGGGATAGGATTGTCAGTCTAGGCCAACTTGAAGATGGTCCATAGCTCTAATAGTGCCTGTCTCCTGGTGTTCTTCTGGTCTGGTTATTTGGTCTGTATGTGTGTCCTCATATGTTTGATTATGTTAGTGTCTAAGGTTCCCTCTCTGGCCACGGAAACGTGTGTAACTTAGTGCATGCATGCCATTCATGGCAATCCTTATTAAGTGTTTAAGCCTGTGTGAGGAACCTGGTATGTGTTTTAGTGGTGACTCCAATATAAGTTTGGTGCTTTTAAAGGGACGGTTTGCACTCTATTTGTTCTGGTTGTAGGTAATCTTTACATTCTGTTCTGGTTGTGGGGAAATATTATACACAGGAATTGCAGGTGTGAACTAGTTACTATCAGATCAATGCTATTTACAGATGCAGCAATATGAACATTTCACAAATACAAATAGCAATGCATATGAAGGGTCAAATCCTGGAAGAAAGTGTAATTGTTAAAACATCATGAAATTTGGCAGCAACTAGTGGACTCTACTTTGATATAAAATAACGATTGTGAGAAATAGCAGCACCTTCATATAGCACACTGAGACATCGACAAAAGACGATACTCAAGACAAAATACAGTTGCATACATTTACCATCAACACATCAGTTATACCTTGCATGAGTTTCAGTAATATAATATGAAAAAAGCTTGACAGAGAAAAAAGGTATGTCTTTGTCAAAAACACCTTAGCCCACTACTAGCGCATGCTATCCTGTGACCAGGTGAAGCCCTGCGATGTACACTGCAATAAGTGAGTCTGATGGTCTGTCAATATCAGTTCCAAGACAATGAAAATTACAATAGTTTCATGGAGAAAATGAATAGCTTGAAGAACCACAGGCCCCTCTTGGCCAACCACAACATACACCTGATCTCCCAGATCCAATTTTTTTTCCCTAACGTCCAAATTGCATCCTGTTTCATACTCATGGGCTTAGCGTACCATCTGTGTCACACCCAGCAGTTCAAGTACACAACACCTCTCACTCAGGTACCAACAGTGTTAAGAAACCGGTAGCACTGAGAAAACCCTTCAGACTAAATACTAAGATTGAGGTGACGGCACTATATTACACCCAGGCCCATGCATACCACTTGTATTACACTCAGCTGTCCAAGCGGTGAGGCCTCAAGCCTGCATCGCACCTAGGGGAAAAACATACCATCTGTGTCATGCCCAGCAGTCCAAGCAAAATCAATATTTACCCTTCCTAGCATGCTGACTTTTATGAAAAGGTGACCTTCATGGGAAGGGACACCTCCAAGGAACCTTGCGGCTACTCAGTTCGGACACACAAAATAGATAGCATGCTAGATTTCTGGCAGTGGCAGGGTGCTCAGGTTAAATTCTTGTGCTTCTTCCTAGTTTGCCATATGCCAAATTCTGTGGACTAAGAAAAGGATCAAATGTGGTCTTCTGTCCTCTGACAGCGACTTCAGGGCAGACCTCGACCCCACAGATTCAACAGAGGTTCCAATCAATTGTAGCATCTGCTCACCTTCCTTGCTGTGCAGATGTGAATCCGTATTGGTGAGGTCCCTGTCCTTCGGCTGCAGTCGGGTCCAAGAGGCGTTTGGCAAAACAGGAACAGTTGGCTCAATTAAACACTTTGGCTGGGGGCACAGTTACAGAAGTGGGTATTAGGACTGCCTCAAAGCACCATTAATCTCAATGAGTCTTTGCTCAGTTTTTGTGTGTCATAAAAAGTACCTCTGATGATCCTATTTGGTATAAGAATGCAGGCCTTGTCTGTGGAGTCATAAATAATGCTATTGTACAATGGCTATAGGAGCAGAGCCCTTCCCCTAAGCCAGAAGGGTAGAGAGGTATTCCAGAGGGGATATGTCCTCCCAATTCAAATACTGGTCACCAAAGGTATCCCACCTTGTATAGAGAAAGTTGGGGACTAAACTCTTGTGGCACCGACCGCTCAAACATGGGCAAGGAAGCAATTCATTTTTGTTAAATAACCTCACACACTCAAGTGGTGTTATGCTTCATCATTGGGTTCACCCTGACTCCTAAAAGTCAGGGTGGGTTCGACCGTAGCACTTAAGAGAGATAGGACAGGGCGTTTAAAGATTAAAAGTCCTCCTGCGTCTCCAGGTATCCCTTTATTTGCAGAGTCAAAGGGGATATTAAAAATGAAATAAGGGGGGGTTGTCAGGAGGTACTGGTCGCATGATCCTAATGCCAACATGTTTCAGCCCTATTAAATGGCCCAAATAGGTCTTGGACGTTCTTCAGGGCAAATAGGATTCCCTCCCTGGATCTTTAGCTAGGGTGCTTTGATATATTTTTCAATATAGAGTGAGCAGAAAACTAACCTCTCATGGAATGGTAAACAGAATAATTATCTCCCATTCAGTACCGTATTGTTTAGAATCCGCCTGTAAAAGAAATATTAATGAGTATAATCACTTGTGTCCACCTCGCACTGCACCTATATCACCCATATATTTCATATGTACTGGGTGCTATATTGTGCTTTCATACAACATTGTGTGATTTGTGATCTAAACAAGCTTTCTGGGGATAATGCTGTCCCAGTAATCGCAATTATCGAGTTGTGATGTCATTTACATCTCTACACTTATGCCATGGAAACTGTTAAAAATGTGTTGTTTATCTACATCTTCACGTCACATACATCCTGCACATTTATACTCATACTCATACTTCCGGGTACAGAATGCCCATAATTCTTCCTTTGTCATTCGTAATTATTTGTTGCAACAAAACTTCTTACCCTATTGCGGATGTTCTGGTACGTCTTAAGGGACTGAAGTTAAAGGGGGGACAGCCTTGTAGTCAGACTCTGTACATGTATTAGCCCAAAGTAAAAGAGGAGACAAAACAACAGAGACTTGCTTTGTTAGAACAATGCGACCAAAGTCTAATGCATGCATCTCTCAGTTGCTCCGAGAACATTCTTAGTCATCCTCGCCTCTTGCTTACTTCCTCAAAGGTCCTGCACCATTGCCTCACCTACTTGGGTCAGCATTTGCAGATGACAATACCAGGGCTGCAGCTTATGAATTATTGTTGCCTGGACTTCTCCTGATTGCCCGGATCCCCGCCCTCTGAACTTTTCTATGAGGTCATTTCCGCAAGTCCTGATCGGGACTATTCAGCAGTATGGCTTCATGGGGATTGATGTTCATTCCCTTCCGTAACCATGGTTACCAAACACCACCAGAACCCTCCTGTTGTAAGGCGATCATTGCTGCTTGTTTCTCTATATTATAAATTCGAACCGGGACATAAAGTTAGGTATCGGAATGACACTACGGTCCCGGATGCAAACACCTTGTTAGGGCAGTGACAGATGCCCCTTCCAAAGGAGAATAATCCATATATTCAATGGGCACCCTAAATGGTATTTCTAGTAAACCACAAATAATAATACCATACCCTTAGCGCTAGCCATTGTTAAAGTTGTCCTGAACAAATGATCACAGCTACAAGAACTATACCAGACATTACACTAGCGTGGTCAATGATTGTGCCACGCCCTTTCTGTTTAATATCATTGGAATGTGACATGTCCGACCATGTTCTTTATTGGAGATAAGTTTGCCAGGGACACTGAGTAAGTTACTTTGTCATCCTGACAGAGTACCTGCTCACCAAATTCAAAAATTAATGCTTAGCTAGTGGTAATTTCTCAAGCATTTGTAGGAGCAGTTGTAACAGCAATTTCTGTCAATCCTTAGGAGGGATTTTCTTTTTAAAAATGTAAAAAATGCCCCCTCACCATGGGAGTGAACTCCAATGGCCAGGGAGGCACTATTAGTTTTTTCCTGTCTCTTACCGCCAGGGTTTGCCTGGCAGTTACAGACAGTAAACAACTGCTATATTTCTACTTTCACTATTTCAATAAGCTTTATTTTAACAATATTGTCATAAAAGGAATCAAAAACACATCCAGTAAAGCTATACATAATTAAAATATACAATAGTCTTTAAAATCTTCAACGCATGAGAGACTAGCATTGAAGCATGCAAGGCTGGTTAGCAAATAAGTGAACGTATGTCATCATCTATGTAACATTGCTGAAGCTAGACACAATACATAGTTATATATTGGTAAATGCATGAAGATACAGATTAAAGGAGATATGACCAGCAGTACAGTTTCTAAGGTGGCTTATTTCACAGGAAGTTCACTGATCAGACTTTTGGCTATCTTCCTGGATCTTATTGCCCATATTCAACCTAGGAACTTGGCAACCAAGCAAGTGTACATTGGATGGGAGTCTGTCATTAAGGTTCTCAGTGCTGTGGAACAACTTCTCGTCCCCAAGGACTTGTATATGTGCTTAAGCCATTTCTTACATGGGCATGCATATGCTGGGCAGACAAACAGAACATGGGGGATGGTTTCCTTGGAGTCTGTGCATATTGGACACATATTGTCTGAGTCAGAGGCCCATTTGTTTGTGTGGAATTTTAGAGAGAGGGATCCTACCCTAGATTGAAAGAAAAGTTTTCTATCAAGCAGAACAGATATAATGTCCTAATACAATTCCAAGGAATAGCAGGATTTAAATTCTAGGAACCTCTCTGTCATTCATGGTCTCTGCCACACTTAGCTTTTCTAGTGAGAGCATTAGCCAGTAATGCTCTTTCATTTTTTCTGCTGAGGGTAGGGGAGTACCAGTTGGATTGTTTCATAATTCGTTCATTCTCTTGTCAGTCAGTGTCTTTTTGATGCTTTGAAGCCAGTCGATCTTGTGGGATCGATCGGACTCCTTAACGTCTCTTTGGGCTGTGGCGCAATGGGCCAACTCAGGTGTAGATCACAGCCTTCTCAAGTATAGTATTGGATGGAGTCTTGCCTTATAGGCTAACACCTTTCTACCTAGATCTAAAAATCTACGGTTTTAGGGGTGTGCTTTGTGGACGATGTCTCAGGTTCCTCAGGAACTTATTCTCTGAGCTGGTGAGAATGGATATGTTTAAAAAGACCTCTAATTCTGAGCCATAAAGAACTAAGCCCAGGTTTTAGCGGGAGAAGATGGTGGATGGCTAATGAGCTCGTTTGGTAGCTCCAATCCCTTCAGGATCAACACGAGGCAAGAATCAAGGTAAAATGCAAGAAAAGAGTGTCAAACCGCAATGGAGCAATCAGCTGTGACATGTGAAAGGAAAAAGCATGGAGGTATGGGGAGTATTGAGGACCTGCGAAGCCATGTCGTGCAAGCATTTTCCCGAAGTCTGAGGCTTGATATGGGAGACAAGGAGATGCGGAAACGAGAAAGTGGAGCCGGAGGGAGCTGCATGCTGCAGCGCGGTCTGGACAGCTGGAGTGTGGGCGGAAGCGATTACGGCATGTTGCAACAGCAGGAGGGCCGCCGTGAGGATGTCGTTGTGGGGGAAAGCTTTGGTTCTGGCTGCATGAAGAAAAGACTCTGGTTGCCGTCCAAACACTGAGGAAGGTGAGCAAGTGGCATATGCGGCTGGGGGAGACTAAGGAAGTCAGCAAGTGCTCCGAAATGCCACAAATGGGTACGTGAAAGGAGGCGTGGGTCCAGCTGCAAGGTCAGGGGTGGTGGGGGTATCAAGGACTTGGAGCTTTCATCGCATGCTAAGACGTTGGCAGGAGCAGGGAGTTGCATAGGGGGTGGCAACTTAAAAACTACAGCAGCCTCCCACCCATCCACTACAATAGACTTAGGCCCAGGGCAAACAAGTGAGTTGGAAGGTGATTACTGTCTCAGAAGCAGACACCTTCTAGCTAAATTTCTTCAATTATTTCAGAAGGAGCAAACTATTGTAGACAACGTAGCCCCCAAAGCACAAACAAAAAAAGAAAGCCCATGTTTCAGGGCAACCACAAGCCCCACTGTCCAGAGCAAGCCAAGTAAAACTAAAACACCTGGCTTAAATAATAAGCAGAAAATATCGCCTTCCCTAAGGTACTACTTTAAAGTTCAGGAGAAACAGAAGGTCAATATCACAGAACAAAACTCTTCAATTATTTCAGAAGGAGCAACCTATTGTAGGCAACGTAGCCCCCAAAAGCACATTGAAAAAAAGAAAGCCCATGTTTCAGGGCAACCATAAGCCCCACTGTCCAGAGCAAGCCAAGTAAAACTAAGCGCACCTGGCTTAAATAATAAGCAGAAAATAACGCCTTCCCTAAGGTCCTACTTTAAAGTCCAGGAGAAACAGAAGGTCGATAACACAGGACAATAAAGGATCTGATAGAGACCACCGGGGAAGAAGAAGGGACTCTAGTGACAATGGAAAGCAACAGGTACAGGGTACTATCGACAACAGAACACAAAGAACCAGGCTCAGAGAACCAGGTTAACACTGAGTCCAGACTACAACCTCAAGAACAACCAGATAAACAACAGAGTCAGCCACAGACAACAAATACTGAGAAATTAATGGAAATAGTGATGAAAGAAATTAGATCTAACTTTGCAACTTCAGAGAAAAACCAGACAAAGATACAGAAAGCTTGAGAGGTTCTTGATCAAAAGATAAATATGTTTATAGACAGAGTTGCATTGGTGGAGGAAGAAGTGGAGGCGCAGAACAAAAAAGTTGAGGTAAACCAAAAATAAATAAATCTGCTGAAAACTAAAGAAAATGATATCAGAGACAAAATAGAATCATTTGAAAATCAAGCCAGGAGGAACAACCTCAGAATTCTCAACGTTCCTGAAGGCCTTGAAGGGGAAGATATCAAACGTTTTACAATCAAACTGTTGGAGGAGAGAATCCCTTGGACCAAAACGGTAAACATCTCCGAGGAGATCCAGAGAATACACCGAGACCCATTTGGGAAAGGGAAAATAAGGAAAAATCAGAGGAAACTTTTAATCAACTCTAAGACATACACCCTCAAACAAAGAGTTTTAACCCCTTCGCTGCTAGGCCTTTTCCCCTCCTGTGCTAAGCCTTTTTTGGGCTATTTGGGGTAGTGCGCGCTTAGGCCCCTGTAACTTTTTGACCACATTAGGTATACACGCCAAATTTGCGTCCTTTTCTTCCAACATCATGGGGATTCTAAAGGTACCCAGGGTTTGTGGATTCTCCTAGAGGGTTCCCAGAAATTAGTCAAAATACAGCAACATTTTGTTTTTTTTGTGAAAAATGGGGAAAAGTGGCTGCAAATGAAAGTGTCTGGGTTTTTCTCTGCAAATGATATCAAAAAAGGATTTGTAAGGCTGAAATCACAATTTCTCCAGCTTTTAGGAAATGACAGATTTTTGGCAGAAATCCAACATTTTGTACACAGTTTTGACATTTTTCTGGGACATACCCTATTTTTGCTATTTTTTGTGCTTTCAACCTCCTTCCAGATAATGGTAAAAATGGGTAGAAAAGCAATAATGGATCCTGTAAAGCTATACATTTTTGGAAAGTAGACAAAATTCTGAATTCAGCAAGGGGTCATTTGTGTAGATCCATCAAGGTTTCTTTATAGAAACTAACAGGTAAATATAGGAAAAATTAAAAAGTTGTTGAAAAAAGCAGCCTTTTGAGTCAACGTTTTCACCTGTAACTTCTTCGAATCATTACATCTCTTTAAAAGCAATGTACCGTTACATCCGGTGGACCTTCCTGGTTGTGGGGATATATAGGACTTGTAGGTTCACCAAGAGCCCAACGAACCCAGAGTAAAAAACTGAGCAGCATTTTGTAATGTTTTTGTTTTTTGTTCCGGGTATATAGCAATTATTGTGGGAAAAGGTATACATGGAAAAATCGGTATGAAAGATACCTATGTATTTCTGAAATGGGAACAAATTACAGAGTTTAGAAACAGTGCATATTTGGACATTTTCGAAATTGGGAATACTCATACTTGCATGACAATTATTGGTCATTTTTCAAAATGACTTTTTTTTTACACAATGTCTTTCATTTGGAAGGGAGAAATGCATCAAAAATCAATAGGTAATAACAGTCGCTTTACAAATCTGAACTACCCTAAGTCTCCCGATAAAAATGGTACCTCACTTGTGTGGGTAGGCATAGTGCCCACGACAGGAAGTGGCTCAAAACCTAAGGTGAACACACCACATTTTCACACTGAAAATTTACACTTTTTTTGCGAAGAGTCTAGCTGTAGTTTTTGAACCCTAGCCCTGCCGGCACCTAGGGAAACCTAGCAAACCTATACATTTTTGAAAACTAGACACCCAGGGAAATCCAGGATGGGGTGACTTGACTGCCTCCCACCAAGGTCTGTTACCCAGAATCCCTTGCAAACGTAAAAAATAGACAAAAGAAACACATTTTCCCCACATTTCTGTGATGGAAAGTTCTGGAATCTGCGTGGATCCACAAATTTCCACCCACCCCGCGTTCCCCAAAGTCCTACGAGAAAAATTGTACCTCACTTGTGCGGGTCGGCATAGTGCCCGCGACAGGAAACGGCGCAAAACGCAACGTGGTCACACCTCAATTTCGCAGTGAAAAATGACCCTTTTTTGGCAAAGTGACTAGCTGTAGTTTTTGAACCCTAGCCCTGCCGGCACCTAGGGAAACCTAGCAAACCTATACATTTTTGAAAACTAGACACCCAGGGGAATCCAGGATGGGGTGACTTGACTGCCTCCCACCATGGTCTGTTACCCAGAATCCCTTGCAAACGTAAAAAATTGACAAAAAAAACACATTTTCCCCACATTTTTGTGATGGAAAGTTCTGGAATCTGCGTGGATCCACAAATTTCCACCCACCCCGCGTTCCCCAAAGTCCTACGAGAAAAATGGTACCTCACTTGTGCGGGTCGGCATAGTGCCCGCGACAGGAAACGGCGCAAAACGCAACGTGGTCACACCTCAATTTCGCAGTGAAAAATGACCCTTTTTTGGCAAAGTGACTAGCTGTAGTTCTTGAACCCTAGTCCTGCCGGCACCTAGGGAAACCTAGCAAACCTATACATTTTTGAAAACTAGACACCCAGGGGAATCCAGGATGGGGTAACTTGACTGCCTCCCACCAAGGTCTGTTACCCAGAATCCCTTGCAAACGTAAAAAATAGACAAAAGAAACACATTTTCCCCACATTTCTGTGATGGAAAGTTCTGGAATCTGCGTGGATCCACAAATTTCCACCCGCCCCACGTTCCCCAAAGTCCTACGAGAAAAATTGTACCTCACTTGTGCGGGTCGGCATAGTGCCCGCGACAGGAAACGGCGCAAAACGCAACGTGGTCACACCTCAATTTCGCAGTGAAAAATGACCCTTTTTTGGCAAAGTGACTAGCTGTAGTTTTTGAACCCTAGCCCTGCCGGCACCTAGGGAAACCTAGCCAACCTATACATTTTTGAAAACTAGACACCCAGGGGAATCCAGGATGGGGTGACTTGACTGCCTCCCACCATGGTCTGTTACCCAGAATCCCTTGCAAACGTAAAAAATTGACAAAAAAAACACATTTTCCCCACATTTTTGTGATGGAAAGTTCTGGAATCTGCGTGGATCCACAAATTTCCACCCACCCCGCGTTCCCCAAAGTCTTACGAGAAAAATGGTACCTCACTTGTGTGGGTCAGCCTAGTGCCCGCGACAGGAAATGGCGCAAAACGCAACGTGGTCACACCTCAATTTTGCAGTGAAAAATGACCCTTTTTTGGCAAAGTGACAAGCTGTAGGTTTTGAACCCTAGCCCTGCCGGCACCTAGGGAAACCTAGCAAACCTATACATTTTTTAAAACTAGAGACCCAGGGGAATCCAGGATGGGGTGACTTGACTGCCTCCCACCATGGTCTGTTACCCAGAATCCCTTGCAAACGTAAAAAATTGACAAAAAAAACACATTTTCCCCACATTTTTGTGATGGAAAGTTCTGGAATCTGCGTGGATCCACAAATTTCCACCCACCCCGCGTTCCCCAAAGTCTTACGAGAAAAATGGTACCTCACTTGTGTGGGTCAGCCTAGTGCCCGCGACAGGAAATGGCGCAAAACACAACGTGGTCACACCTCAATTTTGCAGTGAAAAATGACCCTTTTTTGGCAAAGTGACAAGCTGTATGTTTTGAACCCTAGCCCTGCCGGCACCTAGGGAAACCTAGCAAACCTATACATTTTTTAAAACTAGAGACCCAGGGGAATCCAGGATGGGGTGACTTGACTGCCTCCCACCATGGTCTGTTACCCAGAATCCCTTGCAAACGTAAAAAATTGACAAAAAAAAACACATTTTCCCCACATTTCTGTAATGGAAAGTTCTGGAATCTGCGTGGATCCACACATTTCCACCCACCCTGCATTCCCCAAAGTCCTACGAGAAAAATGGTACCTCACTTGTGCGGGTCGGCATAGTGCCCGCGACAGGAAACGGCGCAAAACTCAACGTGGTCACACCTCAAGTTTGCAGTGAAAAATGACCCCTTTTTGGCAAAGTGACTAGCTGTAGTTTTTGAACCCTAGCCCTGCCGGCACCTAGGGAAACCTAGCAAACCTATACATTTTTAAAAACTAGACACCCAGGGGAATCCAGGATGGGGTGACTTGACTGCCTCCCACCATGGTCTGTTACCCAGAATCCCTTGCAAACGTGAAAAATTGATAAAAAACCACATTTTCCCCATATTTCTGTGATGGAAAGTTCTGGAATCTGCGTGGATCCACAAATTTCCACCCACCTCGCGTTCCCCAAAGTCCTACGAGAAAAATGGTACCTCACTTGTGCGGGTCGGCATAGTGCCCGCGACAGGAAACGGCGCAAAACGCAACGTGGTCACACCTCAATTTTACAGTGAAAAATTACCCTTTTTTGGCAAAGTGACGAGCTGTGGTTTTTGAACCCTAGCCCTGCCGGCAACTAGGGAAACCTAGCAAACCTATACATTTTTGAAAACTAGACACCCAGGGGAATCCAGTATGGGGTGACTTGACTGCCTCCCACCATGGTCTGTTACCCAGAATCCCTTGCAAACGTAAAAAATTGACAAAAAAAACACATTTTCCCCACATTTCTGTGATGGAAAGTTCTGGAATCTGCGTGGATCCACAAATTTCCACCTACCCCGCGTTCCCCAAAGTCCTACGAGAAAAATGGTACCTCACTTGTGCGGGTCGGCATAGTGCCCGCGACAGGAAATGGCGCAAAACGCAACGTGGTCACACCTCAATTTCGCAGTGAAAAATGACCCTTTTTTGGCAAAGTGACGAGCTGCAGTTTTTTAACCCTAGCTCTGCCGGCACCTAGGGAAACCTACCAAACCCACGCATTTCTGAAAACTCGACACCCGGCGGCTTCCAGGGAGGTATGGCTTGCATGGATCCCCCAACGTTTCCTTACCCAGAATCCCCTACAAACCTCAATTTTTGCTGAAAAAAATCACTTTTTTCACACATTTTGGGGTGGGAAAGTTGTGGCATCACCGGGCTCACACAAATTTACCACCACCCAGCATTCCCCCAGGTCTCCTGGTAAAAATGGTGCCTCACTTGTGTGGGAGGCCCAAGTACCCGCGGCAGGCAAGGGCCCAAAACGTAGTGAGGCGACATCAAAATGGCCTATCGCAAAACCACCTGGTTTTGCAAGGGGGGTCACTTGGGTTTTTGGCCCGGTGCTCGGCGGCCATCTAGGGAAACCTACCAAACCCACACATTTCTGAAAACTAGACACCCGGCGGCTTCCAGGGAGGTATGGCTTGCGTGGATCCCCCAACGTTTCCTTACCCAGAATTCCCTGCAAACCTCAATTTTAGCTATAAAAACCCCCTTTTTTCACACATTTTGGGGTGGAAAAGTTGTGGCATCACCGGGCTCACACAAATTTACCACCACCCAGCGTTCCCCCAGGTCTCCCGGTAAAAATGGTGCCTCACTTGTGTGGGAGGCCCAAGTACCCGCGGCAGGCAAGGGCCCAAAACGTAGTGAGGCGACATCAAAATGGCCTATCGCAAAACCACCGGTTTTGCAAGGGGGGTCACTTGGGTTTTTGGCCCGGTGCTCGGCGGCCATCTAGGGAAACCTACCAAACCCACACATTTCTGAAAACTAGACACCCGGCGGCTTCCAGGGAGGTATGGCTTGCGTGGATCCCCCAACGTTTCCTTACCCAGAATCCCCTGCCAACCTCAATTTTAGCTAAAAAAAAACCTTTTTCACACATTTTGGGGTGGGAAAGTTGTGGCATCACCGGGCTCACACAAATTTACCACCACCCAGCGTTCCCCCAGGTCTCCCGGTAAAAATGGTGCCTCACTTGTGTGGGAGGCCCAAGTACCCGCGGCAGGTAAGGGCCCAAAACGTAGTGAGGCGACATCAAAATGGCCTATCGCAAAACCACCTGTCCACGCACACCGCTAGCCAAGCGCCAGTCCAGGCACACCGCCAGCCAAGCGCCAGTCCAGGCACACCGCTATCCAATCGCCAATCCACGCACACCGCCAGCCAAGCTCCAGTCCACGGACACCTCCAGCCAAGCACCAGTCCGCACACACCACCAGTCCGCGCACACCGCCAGCCAAGTACCAGTCCACGCACACCGCCAGCCAAGCACCATTCCACGCACACCGCCTGCCAAGCTCCAATCCACGCACACCACCAGCCAAGCTCCAGTCCACGGACACCACCAGCCACGCACCAGTCCACGCACACCGCCAGTCCATGCACACCGCCAGTCCACGCTCACCGCTAGCCAAGCACCATTCCACGCACACCACCAACCAAGTGCCAGTCTACACACACCAACAGCCAAGCGCAAGCCTACACACACCGCCATCACATTTAGGATTTTTTTGAAAAAAATAAAAACACAAACAAATCGCAAATAGATACAAATCTTCTAACAGAAAATCAGCAACTAAATACATTGCACTAACACCAACCTTGAAACAGAATCAAATTATCCAAAGAATACAGACCAGGCAGTTCACTTTACCACTCATGAATGCTCCCAATAATTCTTTCGCGTGTGGTACGCTCTAAAACAAGCAGGGAGACACAGTGCAGGATGAGAAGGACAGTCGGGGCAGTACATACGACTCTCCTTCCGCGAACCTCTTCGCCAACAGACTCTACATCTCCTACTGGGAAAATCTTTTAAGGGTGTGGGAGGAATGTGATCTGGAAATTGGCGATCTTTCAATCTAGCAACATCCTCCACCACTCCAACTCTAGGAACACTTGCATGTTCCACTACAACAAGGCTGCCTATTACAGACTCCTGAAACTTAGCAAAAGTCATCTTTGACTCAGGGCAAGAATCCTGGAACACAACAAAAGCATTAAACATTGCCAAGTGGAAAAGATGGATAGCCAACTTCTTGTACCAAATGTAAGCCTTACGAAGAGCAGTGTAAGGTTCCAACCTCTGATCTACTATGTCAACACCACCCATGTGCATATTATAGTCTAAAATGCACGCAGGTTTGCGCGCTTCAGCGACCTGACCCCAAACAGTCACAGGTGCAGTGCTTTCATCATGGATGGTAGTCAGCATGTAAACATCTGTCCTGTCTGAAAACTTCACAGCAAGAAGCTCCTGGCAACGCAACGCACTGCACTGTCCCCGCACAAGCTTTTGACAAACAAGTTCTTTCGGGAAACCTTTACGGTTAGAGCGGATTGTGCCACAAGCAACAGTGTCCACTTTGGCCAATTCCCTGAACAACCGCACACCAGTGTAGAAGTTATCTACATATAAATGGTGGCCTTTGTTAAAAAATCCTCTACCAAGTTCCCAAACAATTTTCTCAGTCACTCCAAAAGTGTAAGGACAACCAGGGAGGTTCATCCTAGATTCCTTACCGGTGTACACCCTGAAATTAGACACATATCCAGTCCTACTGTCACACAGCATATACAGCTTTATTCCATAGCGTGCCCTCTTACTAGGAATGTATTGCCTAAAAACCAAGCGGCCCTTGAACAACACCAAAGACTCATCCACTGCAATTTCTTTCCCAGGGGCATAAATCTCAGAAAATCGATCAACAGAGTGATCAAGGACAGGCCTAATCTTAAAAAGACGGTCACAATCAGGGGGATCTCGTGGCAACGCTAAACCATTATCAACAAAATGCATCATCCGAAGCAGAAGTCAATACCTGTCACGACTCATGACTGCCGGAAAAATAGACGTTGCCATCAAGGGACTGCTAGACCAATATGAAGACATTGATGGCTTCCTTAGCAAGCCCATCAAAAAAGTTAAACCCAAGAACTTCTTCATCTCTTCAAGATTTGTGGGAGTCCACCGGGTAGCTCTAGAGTGTGGCTTAAGACTGGCACTGTTGTCCCTCAAAAACTGTTCGGCATACAAATTAGTCTGCTCAACAATCTCTGCCAAAAACACATCGTCCATTAACAACTGAAAAAAATGTACCGGCAAAAAGTTTTCAGTATTCACTCTAGACCCTGGAACACCAGTAAACTCTGGCAATGCCGGCTGCACCATGCCAGGGGCAACCCAGAGGTCATCACTTTCAAAGGGAAGCCTTGCAGCCCCAGCCTGCAGCCCAGATGCCTCTTGCCGCACTACACCAACGGGAAGCCTTGCAGCTGCAGTCTGCAGGCCAGAAGCCTTGCAGCCGCACTACACCAACGGGAAGCCTTGCAGCCCAAGGCTGCAGCCCAGATGCCTCTTGCCGCACTTTCGGCACATCAGTCTCCTCCTCTAACACAGGCACTTCATCCGCACTAAGAGTATCTTCATCATCCGATGACTCCATATGGAGAGAAAACTCACTGCCAGAATCGTCCCCTGCCTCCTCTCCCTCAGATGCAGAGTCAGTCTCTGAACCATGGTCAGAGGAAGACTCAAAAAGCAAACCAACAACCTGCTGAGCAGTAATCCTGCGGCTAGCCATTATACTTTCTAAGATAGAAAACTGCACAAACAAGTCAACAACAACCAACAATGTGCAAACCAAGTAAGTAAAGAAATGTGTACCTTTATCACAATGATCAATGTACTCAAAAACTATAGAATTCAATTACAAGAGACAGCTACACTCACCAGAACCTACTCTGCAGTGACACAGCAAAAACCAACGATATCCAGGGGGGGGGCAGAAAAGTCTTCGAATTAATTTGGCAGCCAAGGAAGCGACCCTTGCCCAAGGGGTCGCTTCCTAAATTAGGAAAAAGACATCCCTGGTGTCTAGTGGGCTTTTCTGCCCCCCCTGGGGGCAGAAACGGGCAGAAAGACGACCGATCTGCCCACAGAAAAGTCTTCGAAATAATTTGGCAGCCAAGGAAGCGACCCTTGCCCAAGGGGTCGCTTCCTAAATTATGAAAAAGACATCCCTGGTGTCTAGTGGGCTTTTCTGCCCCCCCCCTGGGGCAGAAACGGGCAGAAAGACGACCGATCTGCCCCCAGGGGGGGCAGAAAAGTCTTCGAATTAATTTGGCCGCCAAGGAAGCGACCCTTGCCCAAGGGGTTGCTTCCTAAATTAGGAAAAAGACATCCCTGGTGTCTAGTGGGCTTTTCTGACCCCCCTGGGGCAGAAACGGGCAGAAAGACGACCGATCTGCCCCCAGGGGGGGCAGAAAAGTCTTCGAATATATTTGGCAGCCAAGGAAGCGACCCTTGCCCAAGGGGTCGCTTCCTAAATTAGGAAAAAGACATCCCTGGTGTCTAGTGGGCTTTTCGGGGCAGAAACCGGCAGAAAGACGACCGATCTGCCCGCAGGGGGGGCAGAAAAGTCTTCGAAATAATTTGCCAGCCAAGGAAGCGACCCTTGCCCAAGGGGCCGCTTCCTAAATTATGAAAAAGACATCCCTGGTGTCTAGTGGGCTTTTCTGCCCCCCCTGGGGGCAGAAACGGGCAGAAAGACGACCGATCTGCCCCCAGGGGGGGCAGAAAAGTCTTCAAAATAATTTGGCCGCCTAGGAAGCGACCCTTGCTCAAGGGGTCGCTTCCCAAATAAAGAAAAAAACATCCCTGGTGTCTAGTGGGGCATCCCTGCTCCACGATCGCGACGCTGTGCGCGATCATGGAGCAGGAATGCCCAACATTGAGACATCAGGGGAGAGGAAATACTCTTTCCTCTCCCCCGATGCCTCAAGGCCTCGCAATTCCGCTCCCCCCCCCGCCAAACACCTACCTGATCCGTTGGACGCGCTGGAAGAAATGAATTCCAGCGCGTCCAACACTTCCTGATTACGTCGGCGCGCGCTGTGCGCGCTGACGTTATCAGGAAGCGTGGGGGGGCTCGGGGGTGGCAGCGGAAGCTCTTCCGCTGCCATGCCCCTCTGTGGGGGCACGATCGATGCCCCAGGGGGGGAGCGCCAGCGATTCCCCCGGGGGCTGTGCTCATGACGGAACGGTTCCGTCATGAGCACAGCCCAACCGATGCTCATGACGGAACCGTTCCGTCATGAGCATCGAAGGGGTTAAATGAAGGTCTCAAAGCAGGTTCCTTCCCAAAAAATGACTGGTCATGCAGAATCAGATCTGATATCTCCAAAACAACTCAAGACAGGCAATGGAAACAGGGTCAGTTCATGCAACGATTAAAAATTTTAGCTGCAACAGTTCAGATGAGCTTCCCCGCTTCATTGAAAATCATGTGGGAGAACAAGATGCACAACATAAGGGGACCAAAAGAGATTGAGTACTTAATTGAATGCATAAAAGCACTACAAAAAGACCACTCTTAAAAAAGGATTAAAATGTAGCAAAACTAGCCTATCAGGGGGGTAAGGAGCTCAAAAGGGCAGAATCTTGCCCAGAAGAAGGAAAGAGGAGGCTTCTCCAGGGAGGGGGGGGGAGCAGGAAAATCACTTCAAAAAATGCCGGAAAACTAAAAGAAATGCACAAGGTGGGGAGCATAATGGGGGAAAAAGAATAAAAGCAGTATAGAGGAGGCAGGGTCCCCTGAAAAACCCCAGAGGATACCTAAAGATTATACTAAATATTGCCGAAGAAACCAAATAGATGGCAGTTAATATCTTGTCTTGGAACACAAATGGCCTCAGGATAAAAAAATCGAAGGCAAAAGATCCTTGAATATTTGAAAATAGTTGACTGTGAGATAATAATACTACAAGAGACGCACCTACTGAAAGAAGAATGGGCGAGAATTCTTAAATATCAGAAATGGGTGGATTCTTATGTATGCACAAATAAGGAGTGCTGTTTAAAGGGAGTGGCGATCCAATTTAAAAAATCCCTGAAAGCAAGGATTGAATCAGCAGAGGGTGACAGGAAAGGAAGATGGGTGATAGTGAAAACTAGGATACACAATAATCCATACACGATAATGACCTTAACATGGATCATCCGGTGCCTCTCCAAAAGATATACTCTCAACTTTTGACCGCTCACCCATAATAATGGGAGGTGATTTTAATATAATGCTAGATCCGAAAGAGGACAGACTCCCAGTCAAGAAATGCCCTAATCTACCCAAAAGGAGGGAGTAGATTGGTTTGTGCATTAAGGATCTAGGGATTATGGATATATGTGAAGAAAAAGGAGATAAGACCCATAGATATACTCTACAAAATAAAAGACTGGGGCACTCGTCAAGGGTAGACTGTTTTGTAATAGATAGAAGCCTACTAAACAATACACAAAAGGTAGAGCATATACTAGCCCATCTATCTGACTACTCGGCAGTGCTTCTGCATCTTCTATTAAAATCCACCTCATACTGCTCAAGGTGGAGAGTGGACAGAGTTATTTTCACAGATACAACTTATACAGAATTATTAGCAAATGAGACTGATTTGTTTTTCCAGTTAAATAAAGAAGGGACCTCAAAACAAATTGCATAAAAAGCTTTTATCAGAGGGAAAATAATTAGTCTTGCTGCATATAAAAAAAAAGGAATAAAAGGACTTGTATCTAACAGCTGGAAAAAGAAATAGCTACTTTGGAAGAGGAGTTAGTTAAAAGAAAAACCACACAGGAAAGATCTAATATAGAAGAGATGAAAAAAAACAAAAAAGTAGTAACTGGCAGATATACTTGAAACAATTGTTAGGGATAGATGGGAGGCCAGTAAACCTTCGCATTACGGATACGGCGAAGGATGTGGCAAATTATTAGCCTGGAAAACAAAAACAGAATTAATGCGCAACAGAGGAACAAAAATACAAAAAGGAGATCAACAGGAATGTAGCACAGAGGATACCAAGATTAGACAAGCGTTTGTAAAAGTTTTTGACAACCTTTATACTGAAGAGACTGTAGGTACATCAGAACAGATAAACATCTTATTGGACAGGATAGTAATCCCCTCCATGTCTAAAGAACAACGAGTGGAGCTTAATCAAGAGATTACAAGAGAGAAAGTTATAGAAGTCATTAAAAGCCTAAAAAAGGGATAAGAAGATGGCCCCAACACACTTCCAAATGAACTTCATGTAAATCTACCAGAAGTTCTGGCCACCCCCCCCGCCAACGGAACTCTTGAATGATATAATTTCAACTAAAAGGTACCTCCCAGACTCCTGGAATGATGCAATCATCAGTATCTTACTAAAACCAGGGAAGGATCCAGTCAAATCTGAGTCCTATAGACCAATCTCACTTTTAACTTTTAAACGCAGACTATAAAATATACACACAAATATTAGCTAGGAGATTTGGAAAAGTGGCAGGGTCCCTAGTACACTCGAACCAAAAAGGTTTTATTAAAGGAAGGCAAATTCAAGAAATAACTCACAAACTCATAAGTGCAATAGACGTAGCAATCAATCAATATGTTCCCGTATCAATTATAACTTTCGACGCCGCAAAGGCATTTGATAGAGTTAGTTGGCCTTTTTTAAACGCAATCCTAGCTAAATTTAATCTTTGGGATACTTTTCAGGATGCAATAAAACAAATCCATAAAAAGCCCTCAACAAAGGTCCTGGTGAAGGATAGTCTCACAGACAGGATAACGATAGAGGGAGGCATGAGACAAGGATGCCCTCTTTCTCCGTTACTTTTAAATTTATATATGAAGCCTTTAACGTGTATACTAAGAAATGAGCAGGAGATTATTTCATTTAAATATCAAGGATGGAAGAAGAAAGTAGCATTATATGCAGATGATCTGATGGTATTCACCAGCAATTTAGCAGTCTCACTCCCCAAGATGAAGGTATTCTAGAACAATATGGGAAAGTGTCAGGCTACTTAGCAAACCAAACAAAATCTGAAATTCTAGAATGGACCAACAACTCCAAAAACCTGATGCTGAAAGAAAAAATAAGGTATCTCGGGATAGACCTCATAACTGATATAGAAGAAATAGCAAGAATGAACTTTGACAGAATCCATAAAGAAGTAAGGAAGTTACTCAAAGTATGGGGAGGTCTTCCTCTGACCTTCACGGGGAGATCAAACATAATCAAAATGACAATACTCCCAAAATATACATATTTGTTCAGCACCATACCGCTAGAATTAAAAATAGAATGGATACACAAACTACAGGCAGAACTAAGTAGCTTCCTCTGGGCTACTAAAGAGGTAAGAATTGCCTGGACTGAGAAGGAAAAAGGCACAAGGGGGAATCGCGAGCCCAAATATGTTAGAATATTGTAGAGCATTTCAATTTAATAATATTAGAACATTATTGGATGGTTTTGACTTATATCCTGTATACTTGCAGGCATTAGTCAATACAGAAGGAAATCATTACCTCTACAAATTTGGACACCCCAAATATTTCAAGAAGATAAAACTTTAGAACCGAAGGTCAGCTGCAAAACTGTGGTATCAAATAATAAGAACTTTAAAAATCTCTTTTTATAGCGAGCTTGCCCCAATTTGGGGCCCCAGGAACCCCAGAATGTCTTAGGTATAAACTAGCAATTCTCCTGAGGGAAAGTAACATCACTAAATGGATCCAGTTAATGGAACATAACTCGGTTGTAGAATGGGAAGTCCTCAATGAAAAGACCCAGGGCACTCTTGCGAGATTTAAGTACTACCAAGTAACAAGCTGGTTTAAGAGCCAAAAAGAAGACCAACTTAGGGATGGTGACTTCAAGAAAAAGATGCGGTGAAATAGGATCAGTCAGTCAAAAAAAATAATCTTTATTCTGCTTAATGACAGCCATAAAAGAACAAATAAAACATTATTTTAACAATAATACACATAATAAGATTTTAACCAACTCGAGTAATACCCAGGAATTCATTTTCCAACAACATTACGAAGTCGAACTGCAGCGGAGATATACTTATAGACCATAAGACAGGTGAATTCATTATTTAAAAGAAGTAGATGACATAATGCAGGTTGACACTTTCTAATATTAAAAAATCTTAATAATGGTTTTAAAAAAGTGTGTCTGGGGTTAAGATACAATTTACAAAAAAACATAAAGTGCAAAGTGCTTTGTGCAGAAATTGAATTGCATGGACACAGTTCTAATTTGGCATCACAATGTACGTCACGTGGGTACGATACCAGTAAATGAGCAATACCCATCCTGAACCTGATCAAATAAAACATCTTTGCTTGATTAAAATAAAAAGAAAGATAGGATTCAATTTGTGGGGAGCTAATTAGCAGTGAATGCTCAACAACCCTTTTTTTACCATCTCTTGTCTATCTCTTTCATGCTTCAGAAGTAAAAGAAAATCACTTTTAAGCTTGGCCTTAGAAATTGCAGATATATTTCCGGGACTGTTAAAACAATCCTGCAATCCCACCTTCTCCAATTGTTCTTGCAGGTAAGCGAGCCATGGAATTTTTTTTACATAATCCAATTTTAAACAATCTAAAATTATGTCACGATTCAGGACTGGTTCCTCTTTTACCCAGATGCTACGCCAAAGCATCAATACTGCTAATTGCATGCGAAAAGATAGTGGTGTAACACGTAATTCATTATGACACATGATGGCAGGGGTACTTTTAGGTAAAGTCAGCACACGTTTTAACATTAAGTTCTCTGCTCTTTGGAGGCCTAATGTATTTGAGCAACCCCAGACTCCAGCGCCGTATAATGTAACAGCACATGTTCGTGCTTTATAAATATCGATAATTACTTTTATGGGGCGAGAACCTAATTTTTTTGTGAATCTAAAAATGGCCTCCATGCTTTTATTAAAGCCCCCATTCCTGGCATTAACTAAGTGGGATCAAGAGTTTTTTTTCGTTAAAAAGCCCAAATAAGAGAAAGTTGGCACCTGACATAATATTTCATTCTTTATGTAGAAAGTTTTCATCTTAGAAGGAGCTTTTCCGGCTACCAAGACGTGTGACTTGGCAACATTTGTTTTCAACCCAAGATCGCTCATAAATTCATTAAAACTAATTAAAAGCCTTTGTAAACCCACCCTGGTTCTCGACACTAGGACGCAATCGTCCGCATATAACAGGGCTGGTAAAGTCCTGCGGCCTATTGTTGGTGCATCTACGTTTCCAATTCTGATGTGGCTTTCTAAGTCATTTATATATAAACAGAAAAGGAAAGGAGCAAGTATGCATCCCTGTCGGACCCCACAATCCATCTTTATGGGTCGGGTAAGCTCTCCAGCTTGCCCATAGCATACTCTGCCTGTGACACCCTGATGCATTGCAGCTAAAAAGTGGACGATGTAGGGATCAATGCCCATAAGAAGCATTTTCTCCCACAATTTCCCCCTCTGCACCCAATCAAAGGCAGATGTCAGGTCCATAAACCCCAGGTATAAGGACCCTGACTTAGCCATGATGTATTTGCCAATGACCAGGTGCAGGTTAAGGCACTGTTGTATAGTGCCCAGGCCCTTCCTAAAGTCATACTGGACAGAGGAGAACTTCCCTTTTTCTGTGACCCAAGTCTCCAGTCTCTCCAGTATTACTCGTCCCATAATCTTTCAAGTGCTATTGATTAAAGAAATAGGTCAATAGCATTTGGGATCTGATCTATCACCCTTTTTAAATATGGGAACTATTGTAACTGATCTCCATGACTCTGGGGGGTCCTGAGCTGCATAACATCTTAATATATTTGGTAATAGCGGGTGCCACAAGGGGGTATTTACTTAAAATAGGTCAGCGGGTATGCCGTCTGGCCCAGGGGCCTTGTTCTTTACAGTCTGGGAGAGCGCCCTATTTACCTCATCTACATTTGGGAGTTCCAAGGGACATGCCACATATTGGAAGCAAGCGGCACTTTGTTTCTCAGTGCTGTTACTATAGAGGCCGGCAAAGTATTTTACCCACGATTCAGCTATAATTGTTGCATCAATATGGCCATTTTTTGTGTCACCAAAGTATTCTTCGTTAACAGTTTCCCAAAAAAGTTTGGAATCTTTACTCCGTGATGCCAAATGTAATTTGCCCCATGCCTCTTGCCTAATTTCCTTCTTGCGTTTCTCCAGTGCGCGTTTATAATCTATGCGCACCTGTCTCACTCCCACCCTATCTCGTGGTTTCGTTTTTAGAATCTTAGTTAATTTATTATGTAATTGGGAGCATTCCCTGTCAAACCACCTTTTATTTTTCTGTGAACTGTTCAACTGGTTTTTAGTTAAGAGCACCTTTGTTGTCTCAATTATTGCATTATACGATTTGATCATGTATGTAACACTTACATTTTCGTCCAAACCGTCCAGTACTTGCGCAAAATTGCTCTTTATAATCTCCTCCAGAACAATCTCAGGGTTGACAGAGGACCACTTCAGAGTTAACCCCGTATTTTTAGTATAAGATAAGGGGACTATCTTAACTGGTGTATTTGGAGGATCTGGTAGGATCGCTAATTGTAATGTTAGTGGGTAATGGTCGCTAAAATGTATTTTAGGAATGTTAAAAACCACGGTTTCAGAGTTAAAATAATCAGACAAAGTAATAAAATCAATTAGCGTCCCTTGACCTCTTCCAACATATGTTACCACATCAGAATTTAAGAGCTCAATAAAATCTAAGGTTAAGAAAAGTGAGAATTTTGACAATAAACAATTTAAAATTTTCCCATAAGGATTGTGCTCAAAGTGATAGCCACCCACCACATTCCTTAAATGGTGGCATGCCTCACGTTTAGACAGTGAGCACAATTTACAATTAAAATCACCCCCCCAGAGTATTACATAGTCCATTTTTATCTCCTCAATGTGTTTCATAAGTGCAGTTTCAAGTTCTTGGGCAATGGTGATATTTACACTAATAAAATTATTGTGATAACAATTAATAACCACAAAGGTGAGGTTACTCTTCAGTAAAATATTTATGATCTGGAAATGTGGGGAGTCCAGCTGCAGTTTCCTAACTCTGCCATTTAATGTTGTGGAGATCATGGTTAATAAGCCACCTTTATCATGACCACCTACAGATGGTCTAGCTGATGTGTGTACAGAGTAAAAACCATTTATATAAGCTGGTTCACGCATCCAAGTTTCCTTTAAACAAATTATGCTGAATTTGCTGACAAACTCTACCCAGTCATTAATGCCTAATTTGTTTAACATACCTGCTACATTCCAGAAAAGACTACCATGAGTAAATGTGCTGACATAAGGGGTGTCTTTATTCTCTGCACAACCGGTGTCAGTTACACCACTTTCTACTGTCATCATATTTGATATTACAGTAGAATTCACAACACCAACTAGCTCAGCAGCAGGGCATACTGGCAGAAGATCTAATGTGCCATCATTAAATGGATTAGGAGGATTAGGCCCTGAATAATATGTCAGGTTTAATAAGCATTCCTTATTGGGATGACCCGGAGCATTTAAAATTGTAATATTAGAAGAAGACGGGGATATGCCTGAGGGGGCAGGATAGCTGTCTCTTTCTGTGTCAGCTAAAACATGCAAAAAGGCTGGATTTAAATCTGGATCACCAGACTCCCTCAACAACTGACCATTCAGTCAGTCCACCTGATCTAGGGGAGAAAAGGGGTTGAAAGTTGTAATCATGAATGGGGAGAACATTTTAGGATGGGATTGAGCCTGGCCAATGCCCACATTTGACAACTGCCTATAAAAATAGCTGAGTGGTACAGCTTCGATGGTTCCCCCCATGTTATTACTCCAAGGGAGTCTGTCCGTGAGCCAGTGCACAAAACTTTTATGCTTAAAATTTACAACGATGCAATCTCCCATTTCAGTTTTTGCCTGAGACCCCACCCATGATACACGTTCTACATTATTAATTTTATCATTTAGAACGTCACAGCCTGACCAGTTAAAAGTCTTCGCCAACCAATGCACCGTTTTATTTTTCAACTGTTTCCAATCTTCTGTCTTACTGTGAGACAGAGGTGGGACATTTTTAAGAACAATGACATAGGGGGTAACTTCCGGGGGTAGGTGAAGTATTCTCAGACTATTATTCGCACCGGCTGAGAAAGTGTTATGATTTCTACCAGTGGGATTAATGTCACTTTGTTCCACATTTGCTGTCGATGGTCCCGGACGTACTTTATCAAGTTGTTTAGATGAGTGCAGTGTAGTCTCAGTGTTAATAACTACTCCGACCCCAGAGACCGGTATCTGAGAGAGTGGAATTACCTCAGAAATGTCCAAATTTGTTTTCGAGATGGGTTTGTTAGAGTCTCTGAGTCTGTAGTAACCTTCGAAATACTCGAGCCAATTAAAATTTTTAACGAGACATCAATGCTGTTTAATGCCCCTACCAGGGGTCTAAAATTGATTTGATGATAGCCTCCATCGAGCTTGCGTAATATTTGAATAATGCATTATCCCCCATATGCTCAGTGTTGGTGGGGTCCTTAGCAGCACCCGTTGCTCGTGTTACTGGCTTACGTGTTGGGGCCATGTTTTTCTTTCGTGTCACTATGGGTTCTATAACTTTCTTGGCTTTCCCACATGCCTTAGATTTTTTAGATGGCGGTGGGCAGAGTATCCCCCTCCTGAACGATGCCAATATTAACCTCATCTCCACTAGCTTCCAAGTTAATAGATGATAATCTTTCTTCAAATGTTTAATCGTGCTCACCCACAATTCCCGTGGGGATGACATTTTGCAGAGCTCATTGCGTTTCCCCCAACCTCTCCTCCAAGTACTCTATTTCACTTGTTATTGCCCCTTACTCCGTCGTTAAAAAGTTCGTAATTGATGAGGTTAGTGGCCTGGCATTCGTGGTCATAACGGTCTTACGTTTCCCCATCTCCTTACCTTTTATGTCTAGCAGTCCTCAAACTTGTAACTGAACTAGGGGGCTCTTTTTCAGGTGCTCCTTTCTACGTGATAGATGGCCAGGGGCCCTGGCCCAGCCCAGTCTCGTCCTGTAGCGGACGGACCCGGGCACAACCGCGCACGTCCTGCGCTGCGGGAGCCCTTGCCAGCACTTATGCGCCTCCTGGCGCGTGCGATGATGTCAGTGGAAGGTGCGCCGCTCGGCATGCTGGGAATTGCAGTCCCTCCCCAGTCCTCACCCTCGATGTATTTCACAGGCGGCGGGATGGCCCAGGGGCTTCAGCAGCAGCATTACCTCCCAGTAGGGGACCAGCAGCTGTTGGTGCGAAGCGTTTCCAAATTGTTTAGCAGGTACTAAAGAAAGAAGCTCCCGCTATGCAGGGAAATAGGATCAATAAAAGGAAAATCTCATGCTGGTACTGGGCCCTCATACAAGCAGGGGAAGAAGACTACAAAATTCCGAGCGAGATCTGGGGGAAAGAGCTGTCAGAGCTGGATGTCCAACATAAATGGCAAGTATCAATGGCTACGTGTTGGCGAATTGTGAAATATGCTCCTCTGAGAAAAAAACACCTGTTTACCACACGCAGAGCGTATTGGAAACCAAAGAGGCTGTCTAAGATCAACAGTCAAAAGGTGAGAAGCTTTCCTAAATGCAGGGAAGACGGAGCATACGATCTACGTATGTTCCGGCAGTGCCCCCAATTAGAGGAATTTTGGAGAGAGACGGGTAAGACTCTATCCAAGTTGTTGGGACAACCAGTGGAGGTTAGCATATAGCTCGTTATTTTTGGGATAAGTCACTATAACCTAAATAATCCCAAGATGAATAAAGATCAGGATTGTATTCTTTTCCTATTAATATTGTTAGCTAAAAGGGAAATATGTATTAAATGGGTGAAAACTATACCTCCAACACATAGAGAATGGCTGGCCTCTATCCAGAGAGTAAACAAAATGGATAGAATGGGGAAGACGAGTAAAAGGTATACATTTTGGAACATTCGGGAACATTACAACCAAAACAGGGGGGCATATTATCAAGCACGGCGTTGAAATTATCGCCGCTTTAGCAGCAGAAAGCTGCCGCTAAAGAGGCGATAATGGGATTGATAATATGCCGCAGAGAATTCCAATAGAAACCAATGTTGACACCAGAACATGGGCTTCTAAGGGAATTCTCAAGGGCATATTATCAAGCCCATTATCGCCGCTTTAGCGGCAGTTTTCGCGATAATTTTAATGCCGTTTCTTGATAATATGCCCCAGGGTTTGTGTCTTACTGTCCAGTGATTAGGCAATGCAATAAAGCTTTCAAGCAGGGACCTGAACGAGAAGTCAGAGTGACTAGCTCCCCCCAGCATCGATTTGCCCTGGAAGCGGCCAAAAAGGGGCCTGAGAAAAAGAATGAGCAAAGACATTCTCCTCGTACACAATGTGCTTACCCAGGAGAAACTCCTCTTATTCAGAACCGATGAGTAAAGGGGCCCAATACACTTCCAGCTCCAAAGTATTGCACAATGAGGACAAAAAAAAAGAACTGAGCCCAGAATTTTGGCGTCATAGATCTGCACGTCTGGGCTGTGGGCTTGGAAAAAGAACTGTTAAACCAGAGGTTATCAATGTTTATTGGTCATTATTTCTCCTTGGGGTTATCATGACATGTTTGAGGCCAGGGTAACACCCAGATAACTAAAGACCTCGGCTCTCTCAATGGCTTGTCCCCCAACCTTACACTGCCCTTGAAATATTTTTGCTGTTTAAACGTCATGTACTGCATTTTAGCTATGCTAATTACGAGACCCCGCACCCTACAATAGTCCTCAAAATGAAGCAACCACACTGTAACCCACTAGGGGTTTTTGAAATTAGTGGCGTGTTGTCGCAAACATTAAAATAAGGATTTCTAAACCAGCCAAAGCCGAAGCATCATTAGGGAGGCAAAAAAGAAACTAGACAATGCCATTGAGAAACAATAAAAAAAATAGGGTGGCCAAAACACACCCTTGGTGTACCCCTTGCCAATGGGAAAGCGATCAGTAAGTTCACTCCAATGCACCTGGATGAAGTTATCTTTGTGCAGTCAAATTATCGAAGATAACAAATCCTGGGGCATGCCCAGTTCAGACAAAATCCGCCAAAGCTTCTTGTGAGAAACCAAGTCAAAGGCAGACTTATGGTCGACAAAGGCTGCATACATGCTGCCCTTGCCAATGACCACCGCCCGCCGGTAAAGAAGCAAAAAATGGAAGACCCGGTCAATAGTAATAAATCCTGCCTGAAGGGGTGAGAGGATGTCATAGTCCGAGATCCATTCCTGAATTTTAGCCAATACAAGACACTCAAAGATTTTCTGCACTGGGTCAATTAGGCTAATTGGCCTTTCATTTCCTGGTGGGTATTTATCTATTTTGTTTAATCTGGGTATTAACTCTGTGCCCTGCCAAGAACCCAGTATTGGGGCTCCACATGCTATGGGGTTTGCCAATACTAGAATGTATTTTCATCAATTATCTCTATAGTGCAAGAATAAATCTGCAGGTATGTTGTCTTGGTCTGGTGCTCTGCCACCTGTGACTACATCTAGTGCAGTTAAAACATCAGCTATCACAAATGACAGTTCTATTGGGACGGGAGGGCAGATATCAATTTGATCATACACCTCATACACCCCAGAAAAAAAGAGTTAGAAATTGTTAACCCATGTGTCACTGCTATGTGTCTGCCCATCTAAATTGAGTTGTTAGACAAATAGCCTTTTCTCTGTCGGCCCTTACTTCCTTGGGCTTTCGGAGAGTTTAGGCCATGGTGAAAACTGAGTAGTTTCCTCTGTTTCCAAACTATGATTTACCCGTTTATAATTAAAATTATATTGGTGGCAAGCTTACTTCATATCCTTTGCGACAGATTATGCTACTGCCAATATATAAATGAGGACCATGAAATCATCCCATAGATAAATAAATGTCCCTTTTGTATTTAAAATATATACACATATAAACGTACCTGTGATGTAATGCTGCATGAAAAGGAATAAATATAATATCAAAACACATTTTTACAAAACATCACTTACCTAGCCTGACCACTTAGACTCCCACCTGGTCCGGCAGGTCCTTATCCTGGTCAATTTTAGCCCAGTGGTGCATCATTTTCTTAGAGAACCAGGTGTGTCAGGGCATGCAGCACAGCACCTTCCCCCACCTCATCTGACATTCCACTAGGGCGTAGCCCTGGAGGGGCCTGCCACCAGCATGAGGGGGAGGTGGCGCTGTGCATAGAAAACTGGTTGTGTCACCTCTGATTGATAAAAATGTGAAGGGACATTACTCCATTGTGCTGCTGTCAGTCACAGAGGGTGCAGGACTCAGCGGCACTGCCTGCCTCTGCCATAGCTTGAGTGAGACAGGCAGAACAAGAAACAGACTAACTGGGTAACAGAATTGTAAAATAAACACACCGGGGAGTAGGAAACTATTTTTAAAAATTAATATATATTTAAAAAGGGTAGTGGGTGTAGCAAAATGGGGTGGATTGGGTTGGATGGGGCCTAGGGAGCTGGAAACATGAGGGGATGGCTAAGCAGGAGCAGGCCTAAGAAAACAAAATGGCCACTCACTTGTGCACCACAACATGCCTTTTACGCTGTTTTTCATGCAATTGGTGTGATTGGTGTAATTTGTTCTGATGAGACATGCACAAGACTCATCATGCATAATTCTGCATAATCTTTGGGAATTTGTTGGTAATTCTGTTTGATTACACTACGCAGAATCAAGTGAGTTTTGTTCACTCTCACTTCTGAATCATGGGTACAAGTGGGAGTAGGTCCAAACCTTTAAGTATACACATCGATCTCAAGCATTAGGTCCCTCCTCCTCTGTTATCCTACAGGTCCAGATGTGTCCTGATGAGCTACAGAGGAGGTGTCATTTTAATAGAAATCACTTTTTAAGCACATTCTGTTAACATTAATGCAAGCTATTGTACAATACACAAGCCTTAGGTAAAATCAAAATGGCCGAGCTGTTCTGCCCTCAGCAGAGTCTGATGACTCATCCAGGGGCATTCCTAGGGAAATCCTCAGTCCCCTCCTGCACAATCACACCAAACCGGTTCTGGTATCAGCTGAACCTCCCACCAGAATGGAGCTAGGCTGGCTATCATTGGCCTTGCGATCAAAGGACCCCAACTCCCCAGATTTCAATTCACAATTAACTGAATGGGCAGGTTTTTCCCTGGTTCCTTTCAAGATGATTAAGTTCCTGAACCTTCCCAAAGCAGGGATGGGGCAGCTGCTGACAGGATAATAATAATTAGTCTACTGGATGTTCAAGAAGGGTAAGTATAACTTTCTGAAAGTTATTTTTCCAACTTCACGATTGAATTTGATTTTTAATAAATATTAAAAACAATGGTTGAATGGGCTCTGTAGCTTATTCCAGACCAAAGGTACCTAAAATAATAAATTAATTATAGTTTAGTTTTCAGATGGGAAGACTGAAAACAGATTTTGGAGGGATAGTCACGGTAGGAACATGCCAACTCTAAATCCTTATATCTTACATTTTTAAATACTAGGCACACTACTGTGTGAGCTACAAATTCTACTTGAAGGTGACTTACTTAACATTTAAAAAAGGGTTCCTTCTTGTGAAAAAGGGTTATTTTGACGGGTTTGGCTGCAGATTTAAAAGCTGCAATAGTCACTTATGTAAGCCTTAAGTCATGTTTTCCTTCTTAGCCTAGTAGAGGGCACAATATTTGCCCTGGTCTATTGGTAACATTTAACCTCCATGCCATTAGTGTATGTGCTGTACGATATACTATGCCATTACTTGAAGTTAAATATACCAATTGGGGATTATTCATGTTTTAGGAATCAGAGCACATACACTGGAGACTGTCAGCAGTGCTGGTGTGTGCAAAGTGTAAAATTTTCTAGTTGATAATTTAATATAACTGAATTATCTTTACGGCATGTGTACACAGATTCAGATGACCTTATGCAAGGCACAGACTGTGATAGCTCTGCAAGTGTCAAGTGAGTGGACTCATGTTTACTTGCTTCAGCAGACAAAAAGCAGAAAGACTCCTGACTCAAAGAGGGCTCAGCTTACCAGAAAGGACTGGGTCCTGTAGATGATATGGCTTGATGAATAACCGGTGCCCAGAAGCCTGGCGGAGGAGCTGGACATGCAGAACTGGCCAGAAGGAACTTTCAAATCAGTCGGAGAAAAGTGGGACCTAGTATTTATCACCTCCTCTAGAGGACTGAGATAAGGAGCATAGCCCAGGGAAGTTGTGCCAAAGATTGGGAAGAAAACTTTGTTTGTCCCACTTAGAACATTTTTCCAACTTTTTGGCCATGCTGAAAACAGGTTCAGTAAGACCTTACAGTAAAGGATATTGACGTGCAAATGTTGATATACTCCAATGGTAAATACTGATGGACCCTCGGCAGCTACAAAATCCAGGTTTTTCCTGCTCAGAGTTTTTAGTGCCAAAAGCAAAAGTCTCATCAGGAACTCGATGATGATGTGTCCGGTTTAAGGAGATCCTTCAGACATTTTCACAGAAGGAGCTTCACTGGGTCCCCATTCACAAACGAGCACAACTCATACTCCTCATCCACACTTTCAAGGCACTACATAGCACTGGCCTAGCATACCTCAACAATTGCATCTGCCTTCACAAACCTTTCAGACTCCTCTGCTCATCCAGACTCTTACTAGCAAAAATCCTACGTATACGAAAACCAGATCTGGTGGTTGAGCCTTCTCCTACATCACTCCTAAATCATGGAATGAACTATCTCCACCACACTTCCTGAATTCCACAAGAAGCTGAAGACCTGGCCTTTTGAGTAGTCCTACTAGACCCTAGGTGTGCTTAGACCTATACATGCTCTGCACCAGCGTAACGTCCTGGGTTACAGTGCGCTCTACAAATCTGCATAACATAACATAGCATCACATGACTGGAGCTTTTGGTGCCAAAACCAACAGGAGACAGTGTATCTAACTTTGAGGGACTGTCATCAGCAACAGCTTTTGTGCTTTTGACTTCTTTTTAATGATTTAGTCATAAAGTGAAATCTTTGTTTCAGGTGACCTGCTTGGTGGATCCGACCTCTGCTCCTTCGCAGTCAGTCTGAGATCATTCCTAATTCCCAGTCAAGAGACAATCTTGACTTTGGATTGGTGGTTTACATTTTTTTTACATATTTTGATTTAAAATGTTTAAAATTCATATCCCAAGTTTCCATTATTTGATAATGACGATCTTGTGGTCCTTCATCTTTCTTTTTTTACTTTTTATAAATTGGTTTGCAAATGTACTTTTTGTGTTTTCTGGCTTTTAAAATAGTTTGCAGTAATTGAATTGAACATGTGTTACTCTGGGAAATTGTTTTATGCTTGTGTCACAATTACTACGGGTTGAGCAGAGATTCTCTGTGGACTTTATGTCGACCTAACCAGACTGGATATGTTAAGTTTTTGATAGAGGTATGTCCCTCCCAAATTAACAGCCTAATTCCTGACAAATGCTACAAATAGTGTTTATGAATAATAAGTGGTATGTATGGGTACGGAAGTGTACTAAACAAAGTCATGCAAAACATTAAAAACATGCGTAGACCAGATAATTCAACTATGAATGGCCAAGAATATTTCCTTAGTGAATGATAGAAAAGTTCTTTACTCTACTAATTTTCTCTCAGCTCCTGTAAGCCCAATGAAGGTGAATCCAGTCAATATTGAAAAGGGGAAATAAAAGGTTCGCTAACAATATGAATGGGCCACCCCGAAACATTAGTATCAAAAGTCTGGATAGGATTTAAAAATGTGATGCTTTTCTATAAAAAAGTTACAATATAATGATGGTGCAGACCAACTCAAAATATATACCTCTTGTTGATATAGAGGTATGTGGTCACATTGCAAGAATAGCTAAAATCTATACATCAATTCAACAGGGCTCTGGGATATAGCTTACAAAGAATACACGTAAAGGATAAGTCTGAATTAACTATAAAACAGCAGGAGAATAAAAGCAAAAAGTGAGTTCACGAGAAGAATCTAACTTCATATGGAATAGGAGAGTTACAGAAATTTATACCAGAAAACAATTAGCCTTGCAGATTTAATCAACAGTTTAGAAATGGGCTTGCTAAAAGGAGCATGTGGGTTGATCTACTCATACAACCCCATCTTATACCATGGGTCATGAAAGCTATTTCAACTACAGCCTGTTTTTCCAACACAATTAAACTCATTTTTCAAGTGTTAGCATAAATTGAGCAGTCAAAAATGCCCCCAAACTTCGAGTAACAACTCTGATGTTGTGCAAAGACTACTGAATAGTGTAATATTATGTGAATGCAATTCTCTTATGTGGGCAGGGAGTGAGTATCTTTTGGTGGGAAAAAGTGTAAAAGATGGTGAAAACCCTCCAAATTGCAACTGTTTGGATGCTCATGATCATTTTCAAGCAGATTGACATGCAAATTTGCGCCTAATGATAAACCCATCAAGGGAAGGCATAACTGTGTATTCAGGTTAGCCAATTAAAGATACACCTTTTGTAATTGGTGGGGAGATTGGAAAGCTTTCTCCATGGGGGGGGGGTGTTGTTTCCAGAGAGTGAAAAACTGTTTAAATGGTCAAATGAGCTTCAGCATTACATTGACAGCTGCACAAATGTAGATCATAGGCTTTTACATATGTGTACATGGTAATGTATGAGGATAGCTTGAGTACTGCAAATCAGTCCTTAAGTACTCACTGGAATCTGCCACTGACTTACAGGATTAGTTGTCGACTCTTAGTGATTTCTATCGTATTCTGAAATGTTTTCCAGACCTAGGAGGAAATTTATTGGAATATATTTCTGACTACTTCTGATAAATCAGACTCAAAGAATGGATTGAGGTTCTGTTAGGAGGATGTAGAGAAGGAAGTCACATTTGAAAGGGAATGGAATCATTGAAAAAATTAATATCTGATAGACTAGCCAAAAATAATGGAAATGGCTAAAGCAGAATAAGCATTCCCAGACATGTAATAAAAATTGGCAAAAAAGCCTTACACTTGGGTATCATGGCTGCTCAAAAAATCACTTTAAGCAATTAAAAAGAACAAACAACATGATCCAACAAACTAAAAAATAGGAAGCAAACTTGAACACACACATTTAAAAATAATTTGTAACTGAAGAACAGGTGCTGTGTTGTATTTTTGACAATATTAAACAGAATTGACACATCAAACCTGTACACTACCCACAACCAATGCTCTTTGCTTTCTTTAATGGCAAAGCTACATAGAAATTATATATTTGATAAAGTACCTCATGCTGTACATTGTAAAGATATTGGGAGTCCCTGAGCAGGTTAATTCCCCTATAAAGGAATAAGGCTGAAGGCTATGTTCCTTTGTAAGGTTATGGTACTCGAAGGTGACTTGCAATATCCATCTAATGTATGGCCAGGGGTACTTTATTCCTTAAAATTCCTGGTTATGCCATTACCTTTCCCACAAACCACTTAAATCCGTAATGTGTAGCTCATTTGTTTGAAAGAGAGAGCATGTTTGCAAATATGAAAAGTAAAAATAAAATCTCCATGGCAAAACTAAATACAGCAAAATCATTGTTAGATATTTGTTGCAAAACAATATTAGAATCAGTTTAGTACTAGTCAATTTATTATGTGTGGAAACACGCAGAAATGTCTATGTTTTCTGTAATTAACTAAGGAGTGCACAAAATGAACATGTTGCAATAAATATTTCCTTTCTGGTTGTGATCTGACCTGCCTTTACCTTGGCTTCTGGAACAGGCATTGTGATGTCAGAACTCAACCAAAATAAAGTTTCTTTTATCACAAGTCACCTATTATAAAGAAATTAAAGTAATTTTTTTTAGACAGGGATAGTGACTCCCTTGTATTATGCAGGAACTAGGGATATGTTTTTATACAGTGATTGCAGAATCCCATGTCAGTCTCCCATCTGCAGTATTTGGTGATGTTTGTCATGTGTATAATTAAAAAAAAAATGTTAATAAATGCAGGGTTATATTTATCATTGTATTACTTTGCCCTTGCGTCACGCATGGTGCTTCATGAGCAACGTATTGCTAAAGTCAGATTTACCAAGCAATGCAAAGCAACTTTGCATGGCCTTTGATTGCTTGGTTAATCTGGAGTAACGCAAGCCAGTTAAACCTAAGACTGAATCAAAATGTTACTCCTTCCAACGTAAAGAGGAGGAATATATTTTTTCTCAGCAATTTGTCCTCTTTGTATGTGTGCTGCAGAATGCAGCACACATAGAAAGAGGAAAACCCTCAGAGGATTCAATTTTTGATCTACAGGAGGGCTCTGTGATAGAATCCTGGACCACCTTTCTAACAAACCTATTACAGGAAGCACCAACAAGAAACTCGTACAGAAGCACGAAGGGCGGCCAACACAGAGTAGAACGGCCAGGAACCTAAAAAAAAAGTTAAGAGGTGCGATCAGATCCACAAGGGGTACCAATGCACCTAAAATGGCATGGGAACAAATACAAAAACTTAAGAAGCAGTACAAAAAACAAATCTGGGAAGACAAAGTACTCAACTGGATAACTTTTGGTCCAAACTCCTATTCAATGCCAAACGATCAAATGCGAGACGTTTTTGGGAACAAGTAAACTGCCTTGTAAGATCTTCAAAGGTAAAAATGTTTGCCTGTTTCACAGAGTCAGCCTGGACACATCACTTAATCTCTACTTCCTCCATAGAAGCTGAGGTGCAGGAAACAAACGCAGTTGAGGCCAACAAATCTAGTACAGTTACCTAAGAAGGGTATACCCAGAATATCGTCTCTGGGAGCTGGGTGTGAAACAGTACGTAAGGACAGTGGTCCCAGAAAGTAACAATACAATTTAGAAAATCAAAACAAATATTCACAACAATACATAAAACGCAAGGTGTTGTATATACTCAGTGTTTTAATTCACACTGGGCAACACTCTCTTAATGGAAATATTTGTATTATTACAAAGAACAATGTCCCTAGAAAGGAACATAGTGAGGGGGAGGAAGGGAAGACGGGAATTGGTGTTTCGTGAGGATAGGGAAGTGATTGAAGAAGGCAGTGTCAATCAAAAATAATACATCAATTCGAAAATATGAGGCTCGTTCATCAAGCCTATCAATCTCAGTTTTAACAAAAACAATATACAGCCATGGTCACAACAGTAACACAACATGAAATATCTGTTGTCTATGTTGGCTAAGCGGTAAAGTGTCGACGTTTCGACCCCTAAGAAACTGTAGGCAGTTTTTTCCATTACGTCAGGGTCTTCTTTAGGACATAAGGCCAGGGTGCGGGGGTGAGAAAGGGCGCGATCTAGGGATGGACATGAAAAGGCCATTCAAATGATATACACAAACAGGGCAGAAATCAATGCAAAGGAAGGTAGCGTTAAAAAACCAGTATTACCAAAGGGCCTCTGCACGATGGCTAGGGGCGTGGGTGGGCGCGTAGGCTCCTGTGGCGAGGAAGTGAGCGAAGCACCTGTCAGGGATAAGGTGCAGTATCAGTAAAGGTCAGGTCAATGAAAAGATGAGACAAATTAAACTCAAACAGGGTCTGTTGTTCCATATAGAATTGGATGCCACTGAGGTATTGCCATGTTGATGGGTCAGATGACTGGTAAAATTAAGAAGGAAAGAAGAGGTGACCCATCAGGTGTGGACCTCGATAAATAAACCCCAAACGTAGAATAGCAATGCAACATTGGAAAACATCACTAAAAGCAAAAACGAATGGTGCTGTAGCTCAGTGATTAGGTGGAAAACTAAACTGAGGACACAATTAAACAGCATGTATTAAAGAAAAAGTTTGGTCACGGAATTATATTTGGTAAAAAATATCAGTCCAGATGAAAGTTAGAACTACTGTGACAGGAAGCGGGTGAATGGTTAACATGTGTTTAGAATAGACATCGCCTTAGAGGCGGCAAAATTAATTTGGCTAAACATTGCAAGTGATGGAAAAAAGGCAAAAATGCCTTCGCTAGATGGTGCGAGCTCGAGGCCTCCGGACAATGTAAAGTTATTGGAAGGAAGATGAAGGAAATCGATTAGCTTGAAAGTATCATGATGTGTAAAGCAGATCAAATGCGGGCTGGTTGCCGGGCTGGGACTCACCTCAATAGGATAGGAACATCTATCAAGGCCAGCGTTCGAATGAAGCAAAACGGACGTCTAGTACAGCACACATTACTTACAAAATTAACAGGCCTACCAAAGCAGACCTACCAAGTATATACAACAGTCACAACTTCCAAAGAGCCAGGAAGTACCCCGGAGGTCGACATGGCAAGAGATCAGTCACTCAATTTTACAAAATTCAGAGGAAGTAATATCCAAGGTAATAGCCAAGGGGGGTAGATGAAATGGGGCACCATGCCCAAATGGTATACACCAAGCAATTTATAAACTAGACCCCAATTTTTGGGCGGTCCGGGTTTTCCGACTGTTCCATGAGGTGAGCAGTACAAACAGGCTTCCAGAGAGCTGGAGAGGCTCAATAATCAATCTAGAGTACAAGGGAGGGGAATGAAAACATCCAGCTAATTATCGACTGATTGCCTTAACAGACACTGAAGCAAAATAGTATGCCTCACTGATCCTGGCAGACTTAGTAAGTTGATATGAGAGTAACAAAATCCCTGTCAACCAGTCCCGATTCCGCAGGGGCACTGGTACCATTACAAACATCCTTGCCCTAGGCCTAATTACAGATAAGAATTTATGGCAGCGAAAAAATCTTTACCTATGTTTAATAGATTTTAAAGTGGCCTTTGACCCAGTTAACAGAGTCCTCCTATGACACAAGTTGAAGCAGTGGGGCCTTACGGAAGCAATTTTGAGATCTATAATGCAACCAATGAATTCAAAATTAGCAACAAAAACCTGGAATTGGTTAGCAGTTACAAATACCTAGGTATACAATTGGACAGCCAATTAACCTTTCTTCCAAACACAGACTAAAACCCTACTGAAATAGGGAAATGGCCTAATATTTGCTTTCTGTTCAATATCAAAGAGTCTAAAAGGCCCATCGTTTACTCCATTATTAGCGGTAATCAAAGCAAAACTTCTACCAACTGTAACCTATGCAAGTGAAATCTACCATGGGAAAGACGCGGCAATCCTGGATAGCCTTCAAACTCGGGCATACAAAACAGTATTCTCCCTACCTCGCAACTCCTCACCTTTGGAAGGCACTAGATGGTGACCCCCAGTCTGCCTACACTAAGTATCTACAATCATCTTTAAAGCTCACAAACACGGTAGGTCTCTGGCAACAGAACCTACCATTTTCTTCTTTTCATCAAATATTAAAGAGAGCGGCAAGGCAGCACTCATTATGGGAAGACAAAACCAGGCTAAGCAAGTGAACCCATGCATGGATGGCCCTGCAATCATACACAAAACCGCAACCATCAACATACTTGGGTCTGACTTTTTCTCCTTATCTAATGACAAAATTGCTAGCAATGCGATTTGAAATGCTGCCGTTTTGTGGAAATGTGGATTTTCCTGATCAGTTATGTCCCCTATCTTGGACCCCAACGATTCTATGTGCATGTCACAAGTACATATATGTTCCCTCCGGTTCCAGTTTCCAAGACGCAAACATATGTGTGTCTACCGTCGACATGTTCTCTGTCAGATCCGCCATCAATGGGCTGGATATTCAATTCCTAAGTATGAAAAGCCACCGACTTTATATGGCTAAGGTACTCCATTTTTACAGTTCAGGCAAGTAGGCCCGATTCTTTCCTCAAAGCCTTTCCCTGCTCTCTGTCTCTGACAGTTTCAGCTTGAGCTCGCATCTGTATCCATGAACTTTGTCCTACTCCCTGTGCAGCTAACGGTGCCTGCCTCGGCCAGTTTTCGCCTGCCTGCCAAGAAGCTGTATTTCACCTTCGAATTATCTAGTTTGCTCTTCAGCCGATGCATTCCTGTCTAGTGATTTAGGTAAACATTTCCTTTAGCTCACAGGCAAAGGACTCAGCCTTTCCGTCCTCCTGCAAGTGATTCATAGCCCTGTTGCCATGGAAAGTTTTCTGCCCCTCGCTTCTCATATAGACACTTAGACGCTTGTACACGCACATACAGTTAGTATAGAATAGATTCTGTCCGAGAGTCCTTCCTTGTGGATAACATAGTTCTCTAAACATAGGATGTTAGATATGATTTGGGATTAGGTTGACATGACCCCCTAGACTTCTCGTCTCCACATGTAGAGCTAAATGTCAAGTCCCCTTCACCCCCTAGTTGCACGTCAATCACACGTCATGCTGCTGCGCACGCATCCATGTTAAGTATTATCGTATAGATCCACCTATGTAAGATAATGAGAGCCAATCATGTTTCTTTTTGCTCCTTATTACGCCTAGTTTCAATTACGTATCACTATGTTAATTTATCTTATCAATTGTTACGCCTTTCTGCACTTGTTTCATTGTAAATGTATGACCTATAAAAGTTACTTCTTGTCAATAAAGTATTGTACTTCACTTCCTGAACCCTCGTGGTGACGGAACCTGAAGGCCGCGACTCGAGTCGGCCATTTTGGATGGAATAAAGCCCATTTAGAAAACCTCTTATACCACGGATTCTGCCTCTCGTTATTCTGAGCTATTTTACTTTATTTTAAAGATTCCGTATGAAATTCAGTTTCGGTAAAAAGAATATTTACCACATAATGGCGCCCGAACAGGGACACTTTCTCATCTCACGCGCCGGCGGTGCGTTGCAGGCCCGGTCTCCTGCCACAGCTGGACGGACCATAAACGCGTACCAACAGGATTTCCTGTAAGCTCCCTCCGGTCAAGCGGGGGCGACTGAGGCTGCGATCAACCCAGACGAGGCGGTGAGAAGTGCGAAGTATCCCGACCAGAGCCTAGCTGAGAGAGCAAGATCCGAGGTATACAGAAGCCCACCAGGTTTTTCGAAATCCCGATGTCCAGAGGGTCCGCTGTCCGCAGTCATCGAGTCCTGTCCATTCTCTGAGGCCTTCCGTTTCAAGGAGCTACTCGGTGAGTACCATCGCCGAGGAGGCGTGTTGACGCGCACATAGGTTGTGCCGGTCAAGACGGATTTGGGTACACAAATCCGGTCTGCACTGTTTAGCAGTGTATATGTACTGTTTAGCAGTATATCAAGTATTCCGAAGTATTCAGTTATTGTCAAGAATTCAGCGTGGTGATTAGTTAGGCAGACTGTCATCATTGTCGGTTATTGTTAAAATGATTAATGTTCAATGTTTAAAGTGTTCAAATGTCTTGCATATTGTGGTATGAATGATTGTTCTTTGTTCACTGTTCATTATTGTGTTTTTCGTATTAAGTGAATTCAAGAGTAAGTATCAGATCAGTTGTCAATATGCCGCTCTTCTCGAAGTTAAGACAGATTACTACCAAAAAAGGGGTGCTCGAAGAAGCAGTTCCTATTCCTCCTAGGGACACTCCAGGGCATTTTATGTACCACAAGCATGGCTTAGATGCCATATTGTTTCTTGATCTATGGGTAGATTATACCAAGGGATTGCCGGAAAGTCAAAGGTGGCCCGCAGCGGGAACCTGGGATGCAGAGTGCATCATGAAAGTGGAGGAAGAGTTATGGAAAAGAAAGGTCAGACAGTCACAGAAAGACGCTGTTGAGTTATGGCGTAAAGAATCTCATAGACGTACAGAAAAAGCACGTAGACAAGAAGAGAGGAGTAAAGAAAGTTCAAATAAAGTTCAAGAAAATCTATTAATTGAGGAAGGTATCCGAGTGAAGTCAGAACAAGTAAATAGACAAAGAAATGCTCTTATGAATGGTATGTATCCCCTTCTAGCCGAAGGACTACCAAAGGCTGTTCCAGGGATGCCAAAAGACTTGCCACCCCCGTTATTTCCAATTAAGGTACATCAAAAAGGGCATCCCAGAACCGCAGAAGATGTTTTTCTTTCCTCATATCTAGACGACACAGCTCCCGAGTATGCTAACGCCACACCACATAGACCGTCTGGCGGAGGGGTTCAACGTCAGGATCAGTTATCCGACCCCGTGCAACAGCAAGTCCCGATACAAGCTTCGGCAAGCACATCTGTCCCCGCAGTCGATTCTACAGTGGTATCGACACCCATAGTTGCTGTGTCACGTTCAACGAACCCATTCACACCCGACGCCCCAGATGGGGCCACGGGAGGTGCTAGCAATACCTTTACACCACCCAGAATAAATAAACTTGTCTTTCAAGAATCAGCGCATTCACGTACACCTAAATTCGTAAGTGAACGTACGCTTAAGGAACTCCTTGTAAATTGCAGATATGACCCGGTGGTTGGTAAAGAGGACGAAATGGTCCTGGCATCATTACGCATCAGGCGAGCCGCAGAGTATTTAGCAAGGTTACCAGGAATGACTACGCATCTAGATAACATATACCATTTTGTTCAAACAGGACGAGATCCAGGATGTATTAACAGAGCTATGGAATTCCAGAAAGTAGAGATACAGGGGGAACTGTTACGTTTCCTCATAAACTGTGTGATCAGAAATCAAGACCGTCCGGGGGTAGACCCGAATGCAAGGCTTATTCTTACAAGATGGAGCCAGAATATATCAGAAGGGAGACACGATAAGCAAAATTGTATAATAGCCATGTGCCGAAAAATCCGTAGAGAAATAGAGCGTATTCATGAAGAAAGATTGGGAACAGACGAGTTCGAGCAAGATGAAGTGTCCGAATCAGGGAATTCCGCAAGACAGTCAGAGACCATAGCCTATGTAGGCAGAGGAAGATCCTGTGATAATGCTAGATGTATTTCTGATCCCATACACTCTGTATGCCCAAATAATAGCAGAACGTATCCGACGCCTGTAATAAATCTGAAGTCTCCTGAACATTTGTTTCAAGCCGCAGATAAAATACTACGAGAACGAAGGGGTTACCACCTCCTCGATTCCATGGATGAGCAAGAATTAGCCAGATCAGCTGTTCACTGGATTGACAGTCCTGAAAAATACGGTGATGAGACCGTAGCACACACGTTTTTTAATCTCAGTGCAGATGAACAACGTTTAGCTGGAATCTATATGATTCAGCAACTCCTTATATTATATAAGAGCCAACATGCTGACCCTGGTCCTTTACCTGATATATTAACGGAACTACTCACGAACAGATGGAGAGGTTCTAGTAACAAGCTAATTAAAGAGATATTAGTGTCACGTAAACAGTATGTCCTTTTTGTAAATCCGGATTCTCTCTCGCTGCCCCACAGAGAAAGAACGCCGTACTATATGGATAGACAAAATCCTTTACGAGAAGTGCACCCAATAAAAGGCGAAGACAATGAGTTTCACCGTGTATTTGTTTACACACCCATATCAAAAATGGAATTATTAGAAATGAAGAAAGTAGTACCTAGTCATGACAAAGACCCAGCGGGTTTCCACCGAGAAATTAAAGACATGTTACTAATGGGAGAGTACACCTTTCCTGATATTATGACGATATTAAAGGTGCTTTTGCCTGCTGGCATCTATGAAAAACTGAAAGAAAAAGAGTGGGAAGTGGGAGACCAAAAGATAGACTGGACAGCATTAGCAGAGGAAGAAAGGGCCCGAACTGCAGGTTCAGGGCTCGGGGATAAAGTTAAACTGTTACCAGGTTTACTAGTACAGGTACTGCCACGTCTATTAACTACAAAAAAGGAAGATTGGGGTGCAATCACAGCCTGCAAACAAAAGCAAGATGAAGACACAAGCGATTATTATGCTCGATTTGAAAAATGTTTTGGTATAAACAGTGGTATAAAAGCAAGTAGTGACTCATATCCACATTTATTTGTGACAAAATTAGTGGAAAATGCATTGCCTCCAGTGAAGAATAGAATATTGAAATTCGAGAGTACCTGGCAAAGTAACACTCCGTCACAAATGCTACAAATGTTACAGTATCATCACAATAGAATTAGGGATGAACAAGAACACGAGCATAGACGCATGAAGGATACAAAAATGAAAATGCTAGTTTCTCAGACAGTACCAGCAGAGGGTCACAAAAAGGGTGTGACACATTCTGGTGATTCTGCAGCTCCTGTAAAAGGAACCTGCAATTACTGTAAGCAACTAGGCCATTATGTACACGATTGTCCAGTCCTGAAACGTAATATAGCTACAGGTATTGCAAAAGAGAGACCACGATTAGTTAGACAAGATCAGAATGAACAAGGAGCTATGCAGCATGGACAGTCCATGCCAGTTCAGCAACAGTCCATGCCAGTTCAGCAACAGTCCATGCCAGCCTCACAACAGCCCATACAGTTTGTGCCAGCTGCACCACCGTTGCCTGCTACTGCCACACAAACCACAACACGACAAATGTATCAGACTGCACAATATGAATATCCTGAGTATCAGCGTTACGCATGAACAAGCCTAGAGAGGGAAGTTGACTTACCGCTCATCGAGATTCCTGTAGATCAAGAAGGACCGTATGTACATAGTGAATTGTTAGGTCAAGATAGAAAATTCTTACTCGATACAGGGGCAAGTCGAACAACTATAAAACGTAGTGAAGTTCCAGGGGCACCCCTCTCAGGCTCTCAAAATGTTTCCCTTGGTTTTTCAGGAAAACCTATTGTTAATGAAGTATCACAGCCTCTCCCACTTACGATAGGACCTTTGACACGAACTACAGATTTATTGCTTACTAAAACATGCCCAGAAAATCTGTTAGGAATTAAAACTCTGAAAGCACTAGGAGCCATAATATGTTGTTCTCCGGAAGGAGTAAGGTTGTTTCTACGTGATTTTAAAGGTCACTATGTGTCTAGGGACATGGATCCCCGACTACAGACTTTACCAGTACATCTATGGGCACAAGGCCCTACGGATGTTGGCTGCATGAACATTACACCATACCGAGTCACATTGAAAGCAGGAGTGGTACTACCACGAATGCGACAATACAAGTTACCACATGATGCTGTAGTGGCTTTGCTGAAAATCATTGATGAGCTAATTGCCCAGGGAGTAGTTGTAGAAACAGACTCCAATGTATGTAATTCACCGATAATTCCGATTCTTAAACGAACTGATCCTACTGCCCCACCAGTATACCGATTGGTTATTGATTTGCGTGAACTAAACAAGTGCATTGTACCACAATTTCCTGTGGTCCCTGATATATCATCATTATTGACAGCAATTGATTCCGAAGCAACATTCTTTACTGTAATTGATCTCAAGAATGCCTTTTTCAGCGTCCCAATAGATCCGGAAAGCCAATATTTGTTCGGATTCAGTTTAAATGGGCGCAGCTTTAAATTCTCACGCGCTCCCCAAGGATTCACAGAAAGCCCCAGCATCTACAGCCAAGCACTGAAACGAGAACTTGACAGTATCCACATGCCAGTCAATACTGCACTGCTTCAATATGTCGATGATCTGCTGATCACCGCGAGAAGCGAACCTGAATGTGAAAAGGCTTCTCTGACAGTTTTACATTTTCTAGCCGACAAGGGGCACAAGGTGTCTCCTTCTAAGCTGCAATTCTGTGTCCAGCGAGTTATTTATCTTGGTCACTCGCTGTCCAAGGAGGGAAGGCAGCTTACACCCGACCGCATTCAGTTAATTGCTAACATGTCAATACCCCAGACACAAAAGGAAGTGCGGGCTTTTATAGGCCTCACTTCATATTGTAGGCAGTGGATCCCTCAGTACGCATTTCTAGCAAAACCACTCATTCAGTTAACCACACAGGAGGCAGCCACATCGACTGTTCTCCCTTGGACTCAGGAACATACACAAGCTTTTGAAAGCCTAAAGGAAGCTTTATGTCAAGCACCTGTTTTAGCAACACCATGTTATAGCAAACATTTTACACTCTTTGTTACAGAACGTGAAGGTACTGCCTTGTCAGTACTCACTCAGGATCAAGCAGGATCACGCAAGCCATGTGCTTATTTTTCCAGTACATTAGATCCCGTAGCTCAGGCTTTGCCTGCATGCCTGAAATCAGTGGCGGCGACAGCTTTAGCAATCAGACAAAGCGATGCCATAGTATTAGGACATCCATTGACAGTACAAGTACCACATGCAGTAGAGGTTCTTGTGAACCGAACACAAACACAACACTTGACCATAGCAAGACTTACCGGTTATGAACTGACATTGTTTCAACCACACATAGAGATCCGACGGTGTAATACATTGAATCCTGCTACACTATTACCTGTAATTGGAACAGACCCACTAGCTCATGATTGTGTTGAAATCATTGAAATAAAGACGAAACCTAGACAAGACTTGACAGACGTTCCATTGTTAGATCCAGACCTGACGTTGTATGTAGACGGATCGTGCATGAGAACAAGTACAGGAGATTTAGTGGCCGCGTATGCAGTCACAACAGACACTGAAGTTATTGAGACAAATTGTATAGATACTTTGTCAGCCCAAGCAGCAGAACTTATTGCTCTAACACAAGCCTGTATTCAAGCCACAAATAAGAAAGTTAATGTATACACTGACTCACGTTATGCATTCGGAGTTGTACACGACTTCGGCGTACTGTGGCGAGAGAGAGGTTATTTAACCTCCCATGGTGCCCACATTCAGCACGGACTCCTCATTCATGCCTTGTTAGACGCAATACATCTACCCACTGCTATATCGATTATGAAATGTAAAGCACACACGAAGGTTACTGATATCATTTCTCAAGGCAATGATTTAGCTGACAGAACAGCTAAACAGACTGCTCAGAATCGCACATTAGACATGACAAAGCCAATAGTTCAGACACCAACACAGTGTATGACAATTAAGGATCCCGCACTTGACGTAATTGACATACAGACACATGCTACTGCAGAAGAATTAAAGAAATGGACTGAACTAGGAGGGATCCAGACAGATCAGGGATGGATGACGAAGGAGAAATCTGTATGGTTTCTTCCTGACTCTATGGTCCAAGCCATTATAGCTACAATTCACAGCCCGGCGCATTTAGGAGAAAAAGCTATGCTAGATAGCATTCAACACATTTGGTTCAATAAACATTTACGAGCAGCAGCTAAACAAAAGGTCCGTACCTGTATGATATGTTGTCAGTTCAACCCGGGAAAAAGTGTTCCCGTAGAACAGGGTGGATTCCAGACTCCTGATCATCCTTTTGAAGTGCTCCAAATGGATTATATCCAGATGGAACGATGTCGAGGATTCAAATATGTTCTTGTAGTTGTCTGCGCTCTCTCCCGATGGACTGAGGCGTACCCAGTATCAGATTACACGGCCCCGACTACTGCCAAACAGTTAGTTCGAGAATTCTTCCCACGGTACGGGCTACCACGTGTTGTATATTCAGATAACGGCCAGCCTTTCTCATCCGAATTAATGAAACATGTCTCACTTTTGTTGGGATATCAGTGGAAGTTCCACTGTGTCCGACACCCCGAGGCAGCAGGTCTCGTGGAACGACATAATCAAATTTTGAAAATCAGATTGTCTAAAATATGTAAGGAGAAAGGTGTTGACTGGATAGTAGCCTTACCAGTTGCACTATTTTACATAAGAATGGTAGCACACTCTCGAACAGGGCTATCCCCGTATGAGGTGATCTTCGGAAGGCCACCAAATATGTGGGGGACGCCTGTACCACGTAAAATAACTGATGTTAATTGTAATATGCTGACAGATTACCTGGCTTCCTTGATGTCTGCACTACAATCTTGTCGTTCACAGGTAGCTGCAGCTTTTCCTGACAACACTGAGGTGAAACCCCATGACGTTGCTCCGGGGGATCTGGTGTTTGTGAGGAATTTCGATCGGAAAACCCAATTGGAGCCCAGGTGGAAAACACCGAAGCTAGTCCTGCTGACCACAAGAACAGCCGTGAAAGTGGAGGGCCGCAAAGGATGGATACATTCCAGTCACGTTAAGAAATTTCATGGACTATCCTCGGATATAGACACTGTGCCCTGCACTCCCTCACAGACTGATTCAAAACTTCCCTTTGTTGAAAGGAATGACTCTCAGAACTATAAATTAAAACTTAGGACCAAACAGTCGAGCAATTTGATTGTTTAAGTCCTCTCCAAGGTGAAGCGGTTGAATTGTCTCTGACATGTATCCCTTGGACCTGAGTAGAGAAAATACCAGAGAAATGTTGAAACGACAGGCGTATTGTAAATCACTGCGTAGCTACTGTGTGAGGACATTATTAATTCTGTTTTTATTGAGTGTTTTAATAATCATTACGAGTGTGATTTTGCACATATATCATCCTATTTCTAGACATGTTTATAATATTACTGCTGAACATTCTTTTAGTGACCTACCGCCACATGAATTATCTTATAGACTTGCGCTGCGCAATAACACCTTCATTAGTATGTTACATCATTCCCATCAGACTAGTAATGCCACCAATTGTTGGGTGTGTGGCCGACTCCCTCCCTATCAGAATAACAAAGGAGTTCTGCCTTTCTTTCCACATCCGTTCACACACAATGGCTCCTGTGGAGCATGGTTTAGTTTACTAAATTCCATAGACCCAGACACAGCAGTTTATCAACAACATTGGATATGGGGAAATCTGAATCTAGTTTTATTCAAAGTCTGTCACCCTAATAAGGAGGGTCACCCCAGTAGAACAGGAACTGATTTAGAAAATGAAGTGTATAAATTAGGTAATTTTACGCCTAACCTCATGATTTTGAACGTCAAATCCGAAGTTGAATTAATTCTGCCCACTATGTCAGTATTTCCAGTTAAGGGTGAATTATGTGTGAGAAAAGTTGGTTCCATACACATGGGCCATAGCAAATGCGTTACTACAGTAGAATATAGTGATCAAGGGAAATCTTCATTTAGAGCTTCTCGCCATTCTTACTTTATATGTGGTCAGACGGCATATATGCGTCTGCCTCTAGATTGGGATGGTACCTGTTACATAGCATTCCTTTTGCCACCTGTTTTCCTAGCTCCCCCTGATTATTATCGAAATGTTCATTTAGTACACAAAAGAGAGCGTAGAGATCTCCCAGTTGTCGATTATACTGAGACGGCATGGGACAAGTATGTAGATTTCAATAAAGGTATCTTTCCCTATATAGGTACAATATCAAATAGTAAGCTGATACGCAGACTCACCAAGACTCTTGAAGCTGTAGTAAACGAGACTATAGCCGCCCTAGGCAATCTGACAGAGGAACAATCAGTGATGAGAATTGTTGTTCTCCAGAATCGTCTTGTCCTTGACGTCATCCTGGCCGATAGGGGCGGAGCTTGCAGGGTCATCGGATCCAGCTGCTGCATATTCATACCAGAAAATTCGCCATCTGTATATAAAGCTATAACACGCCTTCATAAGATTGTAAGCCAGATACACGAGAATCCAGGCACTTGGACGTGGTCCGGGTGGTTTTGGAGTGTGATATCAGCCTGGGGATGGAGAGTTCTATCCTTCCTAGGTATTGGCCTTCTTATGCTCTTCAGTTGTTGTTTATGCCTGCAATGTGGACCAGCGATTTGTGGTCTGTGTGCCACATCATGCATTCCATATCAAAGTTCTCGTTCAAAATGCCGGAAAAAGAAGGAAGAAGAAATGATGCTCCATGAGCAAATCGATGGAATAATGAAGATTGATATCTCTTGAAGGGCAAGTAGGGGACAAGGAGGGAATGTGGAAATGTGGATTTTCCTGATCAGTTATGTCCCCTATCTTGGACCCCAACGATTCTATGTGCATGTCACAAGTACATATATGTTCCCTCCAGTTCCAGTTTCCAAGACGCAAACATATGTGTGTCTACCGTCGACATGTTCTCTGTCAGATCCGCCATCAATGGGCTGGATATTCAATTCCTAAGTATGAAAAGCCACCGACTTTATATGGCTAAGGTACTCCATTTTTACAGTTCAGGCAAGTAGGCCCGATTCTTTCCTCAAAGCCTTTCCCTGCTCTCTGTCTCTGACAGTTTCAGCTTGAGCTCGCATCTGTATCCATGAACTTTGTCCTACTCCCTGTGCAGCTAACGGTGCCTGCCTCGGCCAGTTTTCGCCTGCCTGCCAAGAAGCTGTATTTCACCTTCGAATTATCTAGTTTGCTCTTCAGCCGATGCATTCCTGTCTAGTGATTTAGGTAAACATTTCCTTTAGCTCACAGGCAAAGGACTCAGCCTTTCCGTCCTCCTGCAAGTGATTCATAGCCCTGTTGCCATGGAAAGTTTTCTGCCCCTCGCTTCTCATATAGACACTTAGACGCTTGTACACGCACATACAGTTAGTATAGAATAGATTCTGTCCGAGAGTCCTTCCTTGTGGATAACATAGTTCTCTAAACATAGGATGTTAGATATGATTTGGGATTAGGTTGACATGACCCCCTAGACTTCTCGTCTCCACATGTAGAGCTAAATGTCAAGTCCCCTTCACCCCCTAGTTGCACGTCAATCACACGTCATGCTGCTGCGCACGCATCCATGTTAAGTATTATCGTATAGATCCACCTATGTAAGATAATGAGAGCCAATCATGTTTCTTTTTGCTCCTTATTACGCCTAGTTTCAATTACGTATCACTATGTTAATTTATCTTATCAATTGTTACGCCTTTCTGCACTTGTTTCATTGTAAATGTATGACCTATAAAAGTTACTTCTTGTCAATAAAGTATTGTACTTCACTTCCTGAACCCTCGTGGTGACGGAACCTGAAGGCCGCGACTCGAGTCGGCCATTTTGGATGGAATAAAGCCCATTTAGAAAACCTCTTATACCACGGATTCTGCCTCTCGTTATTCTGAGCTATTTTACTTTATTTTAAAGATTCCGTATGAAATTCAGTTTCGGTAAAAAGAATATTTACCACATACCATATTTATAACGCAGACCAACCAAGCTGGCAGTACCAGGGCCCAAAGTCATGTAGCCTTTGTGAATCACCAACACAGGGCTTTATTCATTTAATATGCATCTGCCCAGTTTTAAGTCCATACCATCGCCAACTCCTGAAAAATGTATTCAACACAAGGGGCATTCATAGCTGTAGGAATTGCAAAACTAAAGTGTCTTGACCCGAATGATCCACAGCTTAACTGTCATTTAGTAAAGTTTTTAATTAAATACGAGAAAGTATTAAAACACGGTTAGAGGGGAAGCACAACAGCACTTTAGATACTATGTACCACATCTTTCTGCAGTTACTTTATGCACTATAGAACCTTTCAATCTGTAGATCCTAACTGAGTATTTATGGCATTGCTGCAAACTAAAACTTGTTTTGTAACAGTGTAACGTATTTAGTCCTATCGGTATATTGTTATGGTTTTAACTAACTGAACAATAAAATGTATTCTCTCTCTCCCTCAGAGGATTGTTTTTGTGCAGGAAGGTGTAATTTCCTGCAAAATCCTGCCTGCAACACAGACCATCTTTCACCACAATGCCTGCATGCCTCCATTGGTGCTAGGCAGCAGATCCTCCACCAGTACAGGTAAAGAACAGGATGCAGCACAGCACAACAAATCAAGTTGTTTCGCTGTGTTGCGGTGTCAAAGATTGATACATCTGGCTCAAGTGTTGCATCAGATTTTTACAATACAAACATTTGTGTGTATTCCAAAGTGTTGTCAAACATTTGCTTAACATATTAAAGCATGGTTTACCATTAAACACACTAGAAAATGAAAGCATTAAGGAATAGACTTTATCCTACTTGCTGAACAAATTAAATGTTTACATGGCTAGAGTTCTCAGGATAAATGTTCCGTTAGTTTACATTTTTTCTTCATGGAGAATGTAATGTTTTTAAACTTTAAACAACTGTGTCTATATGTGAAGCGAGGTATTCTGTTGGATTTGGTTAGTTTACTCAGCTAGCTAGAAAACACACTAGAATGTATTACCTCGAAACCACTCAATCTTGAATGAGACTGTTCATTTTTATATTTTTTAATCTAAGTTAAGTTTTCATTTAAACATATTATTAAGCAAGCATGAATGCCTGCTTGAACTTTGAAGCAGCAAAACTCTATATTACAATGCAATTGGAGTTTCTAAGAAAGCATTTTAGCAGTCTACAACAGGAATTGTAGAGAAAAAGAAGACAACAATACTTTTTTGTACCCACCACTCTTCAAATGTGAAGTATTGGTGGATGTGGTTTGTATTGTTTGAGTGACATACAGAGTTATCAATTAGGCTGCTTCATCTAACCTGAACCTGTGATTTAATGAGCTGGGTTAAATATTGAACAGGATATTGTGAATAGGCACACTTCAATGTAAAATGAAGTAAATAACAACTTAAGTGGGTACTGTTCTCAACACCGGAAGCACTCATATGCAATGGTTTAATTAGAAAATGACCTCACAATTATGCAAATTGGCACTTCACATCTCACATAGAAATGAAAACAAGAAACATGCAACCCAACTGTTGTTCCTTTGTAAAACTGAAAAAAGCAGTTATTTTATCTATGTACAAAAAAAGTTCACGTGCAGCGAATGTGTTTTCAGAAATCTGTGATGCGTGTTCTACTATTTTATTTTTTGATTTCATTTACCCCATCCATGAGGTCAATATGTTTATCTTCATGAGGAGCGGAGCATTCAGCCCTCTCCCCATCCTTTTTCAAGGCCCTCAGACTCCATTCCCCAGGGTTGATAATTTTTTTTATCATGGGGAGGGACATGTGACACTGCGCCCCAGCATTTTTAAGACGCCTGCCATCTCATCCCCCTGGGGTGATATTTTTTTTAATGGGGAATTTGCCATACAGTCAACCTTTCATAGCCTTTAAAATACCCCATACCTCAGAGTCTGAATTATTACTTTCTATTTGGAGAGGTAATGTGCGCCCCCCCCCCAAGCCCTTTCAAGGCCCTGAGCACTTCATCTCCCAGTGCCGATGCATTTTTAATATAGGTAGGGGGCATTGGCCCCCATTACTGAGCCATATAATGGCCTTGTGGGCCCAATTCCCAAAGAGCCCAAAGGCAGCATTGCACTGGGAACCATATCTACCAGAACAATGTGCTGTTTCATACCCACTAGAGCACAAGTTGGGAGAATTTCAACTCCCTGCCTGTATTTTTGCAGGTAGGGAGCTCAGGTTTGCTCTTACTTGGTCGGATCAGAAAGAAAAGTTGCTCCCGCCAGGCGGGAGCTTACAAATGCTGCTGTCCCCGCTGCACCAGGAATGGTTGTTGGGACCCGAGAGCTGGCGAGGGCACCAGCGCTCCCCAGGCAGCCTAATGCCCTCATATTCCTGTGGGAGACCCAGGTTGGACAGGGACACCAAGGGCAACTATAATTTGTGAAAACCCAAGTAATGGGGTTCCCAGGACTATATTATGGCCACATGTACCTCTACCTGTAAAAAGCAAATCGGGTCTTGGGGATGGGTCCCCAGTACCTTAAAAGTTCTTTGCTTCAATTGGAACAATTCCGGTCTAGCTGTACCTAGTTCATATTACCTAATAAGGGTGAAAGCATGAATGCCTGCTTGAACTTTGAAGCAGCAAAACTCTATATTACAATGCAATTGGAGTTTCTAAGAAAGCATTTTAGCAGTCTACAACAGGAATTGTAGAGAAGAAGAAGACACCAATATGTTTTTGTACCCACCACTCTTCAAATGTGAGGTATTGGTGGATGTGGTTTGTATTGTTTGAGTGACATACAGAGTTATCAATTAGGCTGCTTCATCTAACCTGAACCTGTGATTTAATGAGCTGGGTTAAATATTGAACAGGATATTGTGAATATGCACACTTCAATGTAAAATGAAGTAAATAACAACTTAAGTGGGTACTGTTCTCAACACTGGAAGCACTCATATGCAACGGTTTAATTAGAAAATGACCTCACAATTATGCAAATTGGCACTTCACATCTCACATAGAAATGAAAACAAGAAACATGCCTAATAAGGGTGAAATCAGTGGTGTATTACTTGTGTTCAGGTTCAGGGAGAACATGGCCTGGTTTTGCCTAGCAGTTTGGGCTGGACTGTTTCCCTTTGAGCAGGCTCAAAACAAATTTGCATGTATCCGGATCCAAACATAGGTTTCATAGTGTACAAAATAACAATGGACTGGGATGCAGCCCTAGTAATTACCAGTGGCTGAGATTAATTTAAGCATTCCATCCATCCACTTTCTTGTATACCTCACTCAGACATCTCCTGGACCCCATCTTCATGAATTTCAACAAAATCTCTGTAGACAAGCCCCTTCGCCTCTCCTCGAACGACCATGTCCTTGTCCACTTCAACCTATTTATCCCTCATTGCCCCAAACAGTTCCTCCCAAATGCACCCAATTAAACTGCAATAGGATCTCAGAAAAACGTAGACTTCTGATTTCCAAGCCAGCTAACCATAACATCATCACAAACTGCCACCATCCATCGTCGACTGTGTACACAGTTTCCCCATGATCAGAATAGAATGTGTAACTATTTAAAACTTAAAAAGTCACACTTTTATAAACTGTTTAACAAGTCTCCTACTCCATTATGAAGACACCACTAGCCCACATGCAAGCTAAGGTTTCTCACACAGGCTTGGAAGCTAGAAAATCACTGCCATGAGTGGCACATCCATACAAAGGCATACATGTTTCTCTGTCCTGAAGGGGGAACATTCAATATCAACATAATGAAGCACACAAGAACACACATAAAGACCAGGTATACAGGTCAGAATAAGGCTAAAGGAGAGTCCCTACTTGAGCAGTTTTCGAGGTGGCCCCGTCCTGAAAGAGTATCTCCAAGCCTGCAAACAAGACATCTGCACCTCCCTCACAATACAATGGAAGGGAAGTGCTGTCTCTGAGGCCTGCCATCCCAGCTGCCCCTGTGCTGGGTTACACCAATCCACCAGTCGAGGGGGTTGGTGGAACCCCCCACCAGGCAGCAAGCCACCAGACCTAGGGTACAGAGAGCCCCAGACCAACCAACCCAGGGTAAGAACAGAGAGTACATGTCTGAGGCCACCAAGGCACCCAAAAACAAGCACACCCCACTGTCTGCTCTGGACTGCCCAAAGGAGGGCCCCATGGTTATGATATTAATAAGCAAGACACTGTACCACTGTCTAGTAGACACAGGGCAGCAAGGTCATGCTTGTGGAAAGGAACAGCCCCCATATCAAAAACCACTGCCAAGATACAGAGAATCTCAGGGTCAACGGCCGAGGTTCCCCTCACAGAACCTCTCAAGTTGGAGGTAGGGGAGAGGACGATAAGAAAACAATTGTTGTACTATCCTTCCTCCCCAACCAAGATACCAAGATGAGACCTACTGTCCAAGCTAAGAATGTTAATCCAGCTCACAGAGAATGAAGTTACAGACTGCTCCATCTCTGGAACCCCCTCCTAAAGCACAAACCAGTAATGTACCCCAACCCACGTGGATTCCAGACAGGGTGGTCTCAGGCCATTGAGCCCCCTTCAAGGGGGTAGTCCTGGAATACACTTAAAGCCTTTTAGAGATATGCAAATTAGAAGCTGCCAAAAGGATAAGATGTAAAGAGTACAAGGAGCAGGAGATTCAGGAACACAAAATGCACATGCCTACTGAATGCCCCGAGGCTAGGTGGGTAGTCGACCCAAAGTGCATAGGGACAATGGCGGTACCCACCAGACCGTGCACACTGCCTGGATTACCCAGGTCAGCCTATGTCACCACCCTGCCACCTCTACCAGTAAGTAAGTGGTACCGATGAGGTGACCCTGTGCCATGTGTTGCATTCCATGCACTGGAAGCACACTACTTGATACCATATGGTACCCTGCCAAATGACCTCTGTAGGGTATTTGGCATACCCGACCAGTGAAACGACCAAGGAGGTGCCCCAACCTGCCACACAGGAAACATCCAAGGGCCTAAAGTGGTCAGGCCACTTTCCACATCTCCCATGCAGTGGACCCCTTGGACGGGCCAAGAAACGGTAGTGAGCACCCTCAAATGGCTGTGGCAGCCACAAGAATGCAAGTGGCACCCAGCTTGGAGACAACTGAAACCACAGAACCCCAGAGGGTTCCAACAGTGTGATAGCGCCAGAAGGCAGAGAGGTTAACAGCCCCCAGATCTCAAAGAACGCCCTCATTGTCACCAAAGATACCATAGGGCCGACTATGACCACCTAAAAACATATCATGAGCAGAAAGGATTAGTCTCAGGACAGCCCCTACAGAATATCCATTCCCAAAACCAAGCCCAGAGCAATGCAAATGTATCATACAATCAGCCTCAGGGACATCAAGAAAAAGCCACACTGATGCAGCAAGGGCTGGGTGGTAGGCCAATCACATGACAACTGCCTCAGCAGACAGGCAGCCCAGCCCAGCAATGACAGGGGCCACAGCCACAGCAGGCAGAGATAACTGACAGGGGTGGCCATCCCCTAGCACAGTCTCCGAATACAAACAGACAGTTAGTTCAAAACCACCCCAACATGACCTATCACCTCCATACAGTTTCCAGGTACATTTCTTTACCTGCATTTGAAACCAACTTTTAGAGCTGCCGTACTATACTTATTGGGAATTCACTCTAGAGTTCCCAGTCCAGGTACCCACAGGCACCTGGGCCTCTATCAAGCTGTTGATCCCCCGGGGTGGGTCTGGCTGACCACACCCCAAGGGGAAGACAGTGTGATGAGGGAGCAGGGCAGCCCTTAAATGGAACATAAAGACTGGCACCCAGGTCTAGTTGTCCAAGTCCAGACTTGGGTGAGCTATGTAAGTCTCACCAGCCACATGGTTTCCACCAAATGCAGGCCCCCTTACAGTTCCAAAATAAGGCAAACGCTCCAGTGTCGGGACTCAGGTTTTCCACAAACAACAGATCAGGATGTCCTCAAAACTACAAAGCAAGTAACCCCAGTCCGCAGGGAAAAATCCATTGAATTTATTAGCTCTACCTGCATCAGGCCAATCATGATGAGTCCCAACTTCTCACCGACTCTTATTGAAAGCACCGCAAACAAGGACAATCCCAATCACACCCTTTCAGAGCAATACAGGGTCATGAACGACTCCCCAACTACCTTCGGTATACTACAAAAGAAGCAGCATTGCCCAAAACCATAGGTAAACGCCCAACAGAACCTGCACAAAGAAGATAAAAAGTAGCAAAAATAACCAACTTTCCAGAAAGAGGGCGTAACCCAATGACCCAATTCCATTAGGTAGAACCTCATTACACACCACATCCAGAGACCAGAGGGACATGCACGTAGCAAAGGAGATATCACCATCACCCACAAAACCCATAAAAAAGTTTTCTGATTAAACATTTACTTCCACTCACATTGTATGCAGCCCATGCAGGTCAATAAGACACCCGGCACTGGTAAAACAAGACATGCACACACATACATTTAATGAAAGCAGCCCACAGAGGAAACTACTCTTCCTGGCATAGCGAGGAGAGTGGGGACCAAAGTGCTCAAAGTACTGACAAGCTAAAGGTAAAACAACTTCAACTCACCATTCCCTAAAAAGTGCTACCACCTCATTCCAGTACCCCACTAGAATGTTTTGCACACAGTGAAGCCATTGAGTGTACCCCTAAAAAGAAGGCACAGGAATTTTCTGAAAACTGTCTAATGATGTGTTTTTCCAAGCTAACCTACAACCCAGAGCTCTTATCCACCAGGTCTGCAATTGAGCCGTACATGCACCATTGTTACAGCTGTCAGCCGCCCCTTCAATCAAAGCTTCCAAAAGGACTTCAACAAGGCCAACCGCCCAAAAACACAGACTGCAAGTTGACTTAACAGACACTTTTTTGATAAAAAAACTATTGTTGGAACTGCACCAAGGCAAGACAAGCCTGGGGTCCCAGATGACAGACATCTCTCCTGAAGACAATCCCAAGATCTACGAATGTTTCCCAAGTTATGTATTTATGTATTTATGTATTTTTGTACATTGTCTGTTTAGCATGGGGGCTCTTGTGCCTCTCTGGAGCCAGAAATCTGTCTAGTTTCATGGAACCTACTTTGACATTCTTGCAATTCTTGCATAGGGACGTCTCCCACCTCATTTACACCTATGCTGAACCAAATCCTAGCATTCCACTAGCACTATACAGTGCAGTCCCACACAACACATGGTATCAACACATGACCGCTGTGGGCACTCAAACCACAAACAGGTCGTGCTACATATGTTCACTGATACCTCATGCCGTTGGTGATGACAGAATCTATTTATCCCAAAAGATAGCCCAGAGCAAGCAAAATGTCTCATCCACCTCTATCTATGTAGGATATAGGCCAATATACAACCCAATAGAGTAGAACTCCTTAGACCAGTAGGAAACATCAACCGGTATGAGAACAACCTCACAGCATTGTACCTTTTTACCGAACCTAGCGACATTCAAACAGAACTAGACAGGATGCGCAGAATGGGCACTATAGGGGAGGGTACTGGTCGGCCCCGAGACTTTGTAGAACAGATGTAATTGAAAGTAGCAGGGCCACAGCACCAGTGCCCAAATACTTCGGCCCCTCCCTCTGCCTGTGGGCCAGGGTAGCCCTAAACATATTTGGTGCTGCCTTTTTTAATTAATATCATTAATGATTAAATGTATAAAGCACAAACAGCCACTATGTTGGTATCCTGGTGTTGATAGCATAAGTGATGAACAAACCTGCTGCTGGACCTTCAAACAGAGCACCATATTGCACTATTACCTAGGAAAGAGCGGGGTCTTTTAAGCTTTTCTAAACTATCTGGGCAGCTTGAACTGTGAAAGCACAACCCCCCAATTGTTTCTTGTGAAATTCATTCACACAGACCAGATTTGCTGACATAGATCATAGGGGTCTCCTTGGGGTATACGCTTTGATCCTTTGTTGCAGCAGCACCGGACTTTACCATGTATAGCCTTATGCACAATGCACATGGCTTTGAACATAATCATCTGCCTGATTGGCAGCCAGTGCAGTTCTCTCAGAGCACTAATGATAGGTGGATCCCGGATATGGAATTCTAGTGCAGGTCCATTCACCTTGACAAAGCTAAGAGAAATTAGTCCCATGTAAGAGGGTCTAGCACCAGCACAGATGCCCCATGCCAGGAAATCTGGGATACTGAGATCAGTAGGAACACATGGTTGGAAGGGAAGGGTCAATCCCTAATTGTACAGAAAATTACACTGTATTCTTTGTGTGTCAGAGGCAAAGGAACCATACGGCAACGCACTCTATGCCGGAATCCCAGCCAAACACCTACGATGACTACAGCGCATCCAAAATGCCTCCGCCCGACTGATTTTCAACGTCCCCCGCCGCAGCCACATCACCCCCCACCTGACAAACCTACACTGGCTCCCCATTATCAAGAGGATCACCTTCAAACTCCTCACCCACGCTCACAAAGCACTCCATGACACCAGACCAGCCTACCTGGACAGCAGACTCAGCTTCCACACCCCCACCCGCCAGCTCCACTCCGCCAACCTCGCCCTCGCCGCCGTCCCCCGCATCCAATGAACAACCTCCGGCAGCAGATCCTTCTCCTACCTCGCCGCCAAGACCTGGAACACCCTACCTACCCACCTACAGCAGACTGAAGACCTACTCGCCTTCAGAAGACTCCTCAAGACCTGGCTCTTCGAGCAGTAGTGAAACTCCCCCCCCCCTCTCAGCGCTTTGAGACCCTCACGGGTGAGTAGCGTGCTTTACAAATACTATGATTGATTGATTGATAATGCTTGGTTCAAATGAGAACTGTGAAGCAATACTGTATATACCGGAAATGCAATGGGGCACCCTCCATGCTGATGTATATTTGCTGGCAGTTTGGAAAACTTGCCTACATCCAGCTCATCCCTGGAGGGCAGGGCCTCTGCACTCTTGTGACCATACACACCCTAATACTGGTCATCCCTGGAGAACTTCTGTCTGAGATGTCCCAACATAGTCTACAGAAGAAAACAACTCTGTTGCATCAGGCTTGTATACAAAGAACTGCTTTTTATTTTTGCTGGGCTCAGTACAAGGACATTCCAAAAGAATCTAGACTGTTTTCTGTAAATGCAGCATGGTCCATACCCTTCGTCACCTTGCAAATGAAGATGAACGCCTGCTGGTTGCAAATACCCAGGTGGGAGATGCTGAAGATGATGAATGATACTGAGCTCAGCCTAAACACTATCAAGGAAGAACTAAGAGCCATCTGCTTCATGGTGATGCAGCATTGGTATTTGTTGGAATTGATACCCGTGATGGAGGGTGAGGTGTGCGCCAAGTTAGTACTTCCTGTTGTACATTCATAGCTGGAAATTATCTCAAAAACATAACTCTCACTCCTGCCATCCAAGAACTGCATCATCTACAAGTGGACATGAAATAGGAGGGAGGTGCCCCTGCGCAGAACTGATATCAAAGTACTTTTTCCTGGCTCCCCCTATGGTTGTGAAAACTATTCATGCCATTGCCTCCAGTTACCATTTTTGTACTACTGTTGTATGGTTTCCTACAAATGGGGGTTTCCTGCTGTAAAAATGCAGTCCCCAAATTAGTGAGAATGCAAAGAGATTGGGAAAGGATAACAGACACTACAGAGAAACACACTGCCTTAAATAATGTGACTATCATAACATATGAGAAAAATGATGTAGTTGTAAATTCAACAAGAGGGGGGAATGTTAAGATTGGTGAATATGCGGTTAATATACACCATAATATATACACTCATAACAATGCCAATACCAGAAAAATGCATTGGCAATGTACACCATGATATATACATGCATAACAATGTCAATACCAGTAAAAACTATTTCAATGTACGCTATGAAAAAAGTATGCATAATAATGAGAATGCCAGTAAATATGATATCAATGACCGCCATGTTATATGTACATGTGATACCGAACTCGTATCATTGCTGTCAAATTCACTTGAGATGATTTCCCCATCAACCCCAAGTCAGAGATATGTGGTCAGGCGGGCCCAGCAATCCAAACCCAAGCCTACTGATTGATAGTTCACAAGTGGGGATATACTTAGCCCAAAGACAAACGTGCAAACAGGGAAAACCCTGATTGATCTCTTAGATATGCAGTTACACAACAAACATGTCTGAGGAGATCGGCCTCAATATACCATGATTGGCCAAAGCCACGTGTTCCAAAATACCACAAAGACAGATGCCACAGGTAGTTAGGAACACTCAGACAATCAGGACACAACATGCACACTACATGTAGTGATCACTCGCTCCCAACGCTGGACATCTGGACACACAATGGCCCACACTAGCACTCCTCGAGGTCGAGAGCTACCTGTGTCCTCCTTATCAGATGGTTGTATTTATAGTTTATGGCTCGGCCCAGATCTACATGCTTTCGAAGAATGTGTAATTGTTTATTGTATCTCACAAACTGTATCTCTGACTGGCCAAAGCCTTTATAAATTGAAACTGTCAACAGACGCAACTCTGTTGATGCTCTCCCAGTCGCTGTGTTTAATTAAACTAACTTATTCCTGTTTTGACAAACGACTCTTGTCTTTTCATGTAAATCACATCCGAGCGGCATTTTCTTCCACCGCAATGTTGTTGAATTACTGACAAGCCATCAGGCCCTTGTCAGTGCTATGCTGCACTCCTTCCTGGCACAGACAGATGCTGTTGGGGACAGGGGAACCACATTTTCAGCCCCTGATGTGTTTGGGCCTCAGATGCCTCCTGCACAAACAACACTACCCTAAGGGGAGGCACAACACACATCAGAGGAGGAAGATGTGACTTCACCACTTTCCGGCAGTGACCTACCCAGTAACATTTGTCTGTACCTCTTGGGCAGTTTCACATTGGACTCGTGTTAATTATCATGCCATTGCCCTTGTTATATGTACATGTGATACCGAACTCGTATCATTGCTCTGTACTGGGGTGAATGTATGACATTGTTCTGCATTCTGTCCATCAATTGTTCTCTTTGCATTTGTCACCCCGAGTGGGATGGGTATGCCCAGACGTGGGTCCCAGGTTCTCCATGACACTGGAGTCAAGCTATCCTGGCTAATGAGGGCTGAAAGCCCGAAACCGGTCCTAGGATGCTTGTTTCCAGTCCAGAGAGGACCTGGCAGTTCTGGATGGACTGTTCCCATTGGGCGCAGGGTCAAGACTGATTTGCATATGGCTGGGTCCAAATTGGAATGGCATGGTGAGCAAAAAAACGATGGATTTATGCACAGATCTCTGTACTAGGGTGAATGTATGACATTGTTCTTCATTCCATCCATCAATTGTTCTTTTTGCATTTGTCACCCCGAGTGGGATGGGTTTGCCCAGACGTGAATCCCGAGCTCTCCATGCTACTGGAGTCAAGCTATCCTGGCTGATGAGGGCTGAAAGCCCAAAACTGATCTTAGGATGCTTGGTTCCAGTCCAGGGAGAACCCGGCCTGGTAGTTCAGGCTGGACTGTTCCCATTGGGCGCAGGGTCAAGACTGGTTTGCATACGGCTGGGTCCAAACTGAAATGGCATGGTGAGCGAAAAAACGATGGATCTAAGCCCAGATCTCTGTACGGGGTGAATGTATGATATTGTTCTGCATTCTGTCCATCAATTGTCCTTTTTGCATTTGTCACCCCGAGTGGGACGGGTATGCCCAGACGTGGGTCCCGTGCTCTCCATGCCACTGGAGTCAAGCTATCCTGGCTGATGAGGGCTGAAAGCCCGAAACCGGTCCTAGGATGCTTAGTTCCAGTCCAGGGAGGACCTGGCCTGGTAGATCGGGCTGGACTGTTTCCATTGGGAAAAGATTCAAGACTGATTTGCATATGGCTGGGTCCAAACTGGAATGACCTGTTGAGCAAAAAAACGATGGATTTAGGCCCATATCTCTGTACTGGGGTGAATGTATGACATTGTTCTGCATTCTGTCCTTCAATTGTTCTTTTTGCATTTGTCACCCCGAGTGGGACGGGTATACCCAGACGTGGGTCCCTTGCTCTCCATGCCACTGGAGTCAAGCTATCCTGGCTGATGAGGGCTGAACGCCCGAAACCGGTCCTAGGATGCTTGTTTCCAGTCCAGGGAGGACCTGGCCTGGCAGTTCGGGCTGGACTGTTCCCAATGTGCGCGGGGTCAAGACTGATTTGCATATGTACTGGGTTGAATGTATGACATTGTTCTGCATTCTGTCTATCAATTGTTCTTTTTGCATTTGTCACCCCTTGTGGGACTGGTATTCCCCGACGTGGGTCCCGTGCTCTCCATGCCACTGGAGTCAAGCTATCCTGGATGATGAGGACTGAAAGCCCAAAACTGGTCCTAGGAAGCTTGGTTCCACTCCAGGGAGGCTCTGGCCTGGCAGTTCAGGCTGGACTCTTCCCATTGGGCGCATGGTCAAGTCTGATTTGCATATGGCTGGGTCCAAACTGGTATGGCATGGTGAGCAAAATAAACGATGGATTTAGGCCCAGATCTCTGTACTGGGGTGAATGTATGACATTGTTCTACATTCTGTCCATCAATTGTTCTTTTTGCATTTACCTTCCCAAATGGCAATTTATTTTGGACCTCCTCCTCACAGGAATACTCCTCTCTTCGGCATGTCAGTCACATGACACATATCCCCCATGGGCTCTGTCTTGACATCCTTTGGCTCTTGAACAATGTTGGGGTTATTGCTGCAAGAATTGCTACTTTAAAATAGCCTATGTACCCATGTGTAAATTAATGAACTACATGAGCCGGCATGTTCTATGTTTGTTGAAGATAGGACTAACAAGACCCTGGTGGATGTGTATATTCCAAGCCACTTCCTAGCGTCACAAGTAAATTAGGCGCCAGCCCTATTGCATGCTCTGGTTGGACATGGAAAAGCTTCATGTACCTCCACTGACATGACATTATGTGCAAAGTTTCATTGAACTATTGAACATCATGGTGTGACAATAAGCATCAGTAACTTGAGTGGCCCACAGTGAAAACGCTCAGCTATTCATACAATTGCATATCTGTACAAATTGGGTCTTAGGAGGCATGTGAGCCACTAACACATTTCCACACCCCCATAGATATCTTGCTCAGTTATCATGACAATGTCATCATGCATATATGTCAGCCTCAGTCTCTTTCTGTATTGCATCATACCTATCCCACTCAAGGATGTAGAAGGTCAGTGCTACACTTTGGATGTAATTAAGCCTTAAAAGAAACTACTAAGTATTTGGGGTCCTGTGTCAAATAATAAATGGTGTATTAAGGCAAACTGGGATACGTAGGGACAGTGTGTCCTTTTTTCCCTGAGAGCCCTCACATGTATTGAGTATGAGTGTAACCACACATGACATCAATTGTACTATATACACATATAAAAATAAAAAGACGCCAGAGCACAGACCCTGGAACCAAGCTATGCATCCCTAGGCTAATGTTTTATCTAACTTAGGAAGTAGTTGCACAAATTCATATACAGGATGCGCCACACTTAGCAAGTACTCAATAGCAAGAATGATTGACATTTCCGGGCAGTAGGGGATGATTTTCATGGCTACAAACCAGCAAACAAAAATGACTTACTAGTACGATGGTGCAAGGGTGAGTGCATAAGTGGCAGGCACCACAATGTGTCTTAGCACATATGTCCTATGGGGGACAGATCCATCCCATGTAACAAAACTTCCACACACAGTGCTACAGTAAGTGACTATCTGTATTGGACTGTGCATCCACTCATACAAAGAGGACAACTCACAGTGCCCGATGAATGTTGAAGATTCCTTAAGGGACTCCATTGCAACAATTACTGTCTCTTCTCCATAGGCGTCTCACAAAGTTACACATATCTCCAAACACTGCAAGTAATTCCTACATCACGTACTAAACTCAACCAAAGCAATTATGACAACTCCTATGCAGTAAATTATTACGCAGTTGTGAAAGTGGCAAGAGTTTTTATATATGAAAATGTAATGCTTACTAACTAAAATTACCGAAGCCATGATCTTGGTTAATAATTTACTTACAGAGAGAGTTGAGATTGGGAGGGGTACAAGGCAGGGTTGCCCTCTCTCTCTCATTCTTTTTTACCTTTTTATCAAGCCTTTAGCCCAAGCAATTGGGGCGGATGAAGGACTTAAGCCATTTGATTGTGGCAGGTATAGGGGGAAGATCGCTTTGCATGCAGATGATCTGATCATTCTTACTAGTGAACCAGAATCATCCATTAACATATTTGCTCAGCTCTCAAGGAATTTCTTCAGGATGGCAGGATACTCAATCAACCAAGAGAAGACATAGATCCAGAAGTTGTGGTTGAGAGAAATTTGTCCCAAGTAGCGAAGGATGTTAAAAGGGACATAAAGAAAATGGCAGAACCTCCTGTTGACCATCTATGGGAGAGTGAACCTTGTGAAAATATGTGTGATGCCCAAGTTTTTTTTTTGTTTAGTTGTATCATATTAACCTTTGACCAAAAAGCTTTTATGAAAATTCAAGGGAATATAAATACCTTCATTTGCGCATGCAAAGGGGTGTGAATAGCATGGAAGAAGCTGAGACAGAGGTTAGAGAAGGGAGGTCTGAGGTTGACGGACATTAAATGGTATTGTTGGGCCTTTGAGTTGAAAAACTTCAGATTATTGCTTGAGACGGCGATGGAGGGAGCTAGACAGACATATGTGGCAATGACACATTGGATGAATTGCTCAGAGGACTATTTACATACATTTGGCTCACCTAAATATGTCAAGAAGGTCAGTCTGAAGGATTTAAAGACAGCTATGAATGTATGGTATAAAACTAAGAGTTATGTTAAGAATCCAGTGTTATCCTTCATTGGCTCCAGTTTGGGAATCCCCAGGGACACCTGAGTATCTGAAGTATACCCTAATCTGACCAATTAAAGCGGTGAATTACACAAGATGGAGATGATCTGATTGTTGATGGTGAACTGAGACCCTGGGAGGAGATGTACTCTAAAACAGGAGGGAGTCTATCCAGTTTCAAGTATTGGCAACTCTGCTCTTGGCTATGGAGATTAAAACAAAGAACAGGTATGGAGGACTCGACACAGGAGAGAGACTTACACATGTCTGGTGCACAAAAGAAAATAAGTGGCAAAATGGTACCAAATACTGTGTAACACAGAAGATAAAGGGGAATCTCCACCCTCTCAGAAGTGGAGCAGATGCTTGCTGGATGGAGAGCTGGAGAAATTATGGCAAGTATCATTTGAGCTTCTACATGCCACTGTCAGTCCTGCTACCCTAAAAACAAACAATCTTTTCAACTTACACAGGGCTTACTGGACTCCTTAGAAAATGGCAAGAGTGGCAATATCATATGTTTGTTTCATGTCCAGTTTTGGAGTAGTTATGGAAGGATGTAAGTAGGTTATTAAGGGTGATTTCAAGATTGCACTTTAAGGTAACCCCTAACTTTATTTTGTTTGGTGTCAGAACAGTGGATATTGGAGAACAAGCTCGAAATCATAAACAAATGTTTTTTTATTTTATTCTGTTCACTGGACATTGGATATTTAGAAGATGGGTGGACAAAAACTCGCCTATGGGCAAAGAGCGATTGCAGTTGATTAAAAGGACTATCATATTCAACAGAGCATGCTTTAAATAAAAGAGAATTACATTTTGGTTACCAGTCTTGTGTTGGATGAGATCTGGTTAGGGAAATTAGGAATATGAAGAGGGAAACTGTCCGAAGATTACAGCATACAAGTGGCCAGGGTATTTACCCTGGTGGGCAATCCAGAGGGTTCAACATCAGGGTGACTCAATGGACCAGACAAAGGAAATTGAATATAGCTGACCCGTGTCTGGAGAAGATGTTAAGAGGATAAAGTGGCTCCAAGGTGATGAGCACAAAAGAGAAAAAAAAAAGATTAGAAATACAAATGTTCACAGCAGTTGGGAGATCTGCTCCATTGCCTCCTTTAGATTTGACATATGGATGTGCTGACTGACCTGATCCTCACAAATACCCTCCAGTTTACGGTATAGTTTCCTCACTTCATGTATTATGGTGTAGTGGAACACTAAACACCAATTCCCTTTGACGGTGCCTCCTGGCCCGTGTGGGTAGATGTGTGTGGCTTTAGGGATGTTGATAGACTTTGGGGTAGCTGGGCTGGCTTGGGGCTGCTCTGGCCTGGCTTGGACCTGCTCTGTCCTGCCTTAGGCCTGCTCTGTCCTGCCTTGGGTCTGCTCTGTCCCGGCCGGTGGTCGATGCTGGCATTGCAGGTGTGGTTGATCTAGGGATGTTCCAGGGCCCGCCGCCATTGCACGAACATACAGTTTCTGCATCTTTCTGTATGCCTTTGCAATGTTCCTCACATGACGGTAATGTTCCCGGCAGATATCAAAAATGCATGTGTCATCAGCTGTCATGTTGTTCAGGGTGAAAATAGGAAAAATGTTGCAGTACATGACGCCTATGAGAAATAGTCTGACATTGCAATACAATCATATGTTCCTGACCAGACCAAGACCAGCAAAAGAGATAGATATATGGAGAATATATTGTCATTACATAGACATCCCCTACTTCAACATGAGAAACCGAGTCTAGTGCCATCTGTGTGGGTGCACACAATGTAACAGTACTCAAAGTACCCTATAACCATGATGGAGGCTTAAGTACCACTGGGGCTGGATCACAACAAACCTACCTCATGGTGGGCTAACAAATCGAAGATCCAAATGTCTATCCTATTGACAAATACACGAACAGACACATATGTAGGCATTTCATTTGTTGTCACTCATGACCCAAAGACATTACTTATGAAGATGTAGGTCCATCACATAAAACATATGCTGCAACTACCATATTCAAATGTGTAAACATAGTGATGCCAACCCAGGTGCCACTGACATATTTCAGCTGCAATTATGTCATACTGCTACAGAGGCAGTTCTGTTTTCTGCAAACATATTGGGCCTCATCTATGAGCACTTTTGCACAGCCGGAACGTCACTTTTTTGATGTTGAGTGGTGCAACATGCCGCAGCATATTTACAAAACCATGTAAAGCCATTTTATTTGGATTTTCATGGCCTTGTAAATATGTGCCCCTGTCATGCAGAAGCATTCCATGAGTCTTGCTGTGGGTATTCCCATGCAAAACCCATAGAATCTGAAGCATTCCTGATTTATGAGAAATCGTAAACCTGGGAATGCTTCAGAATATAACGCCACCCCAGTGGTGGCGTTAGGGAGGGGCAACAAGGAGAGATATTTTCATTTCGCCTCATTTTTTCTTTTTTCTATGTGTTTTACATTCTGCAGCACACATTGAAAGAGAGAATCACCTGAATTGAATAATTTTGTATAGGAAGCGTTCCTTCCTGCACAAAATCAATCAGCCCTTCAAAGTAGGCACCCTTGCACCATGGTGTCAGGATGCCTGCGTTGGCGCATTGCAGCCAATTTTGCACCAATGCAGGGGAAAAGGACAGGAATGCACCGTATCTTGCACCGTATCTCAAAGATATGGTGCATTCCTGCTTTTTTGTTTTGACATAGGGCAGTGCAGCAAAATTCCATTTGGCACTGGCCTACGTCAACACTTATAAATGAGGCCCAAGATGTGTAACACAGCAGGTATATTTGCCCACCCTTTGGTCAGTGAAACTGAAATATCTCATCTGTAAATCCCTAGAAATGTCTGAACCCATGACACAGAATGTTGATGGAACATATGTTGTAAAATCAAACTATGTGTGAATCTGATGCCATGACACCTATACTGCCCATGCTTGGTAGCAATGCCTGTGTAGAAATTATACACTTCATCTGGCCCAGCTTCCTGCACAAATTGGGACTTATCCCTCTCCAGACTTTCTTAGCGACCCATAATTCACTGTGCTACTACATACGTTGAGTCCAGATCTTATGGCTTGTGCCATTTGGTGTACCAGGTAATGCATCTGTGTGAAACACATGTAGAGTGGGTGCCAGATGATTCTCACTGCGCCCAAAGCAACATGACTATAGATGTGCCACTCTAAGAACATTTTCAAAGATGTTTACTTGCTTTGTACCTGCTTACATATACCTTACAGTCTCAAATTTCTTAGTCCATGAGCAGTCCTAAACATACTGTGGGCAGGTTCTGTCCTGAATTACAGATTGACAGTTCATTGATGGTAGCTGAGTGTTATCTCCCACCACACATCACAATAGCCCTTTTCCACATAGATCGCACACCGACTTCCTAATAATACATACATAAACTAATTACACTTACTGGTAGCATTGGAGTGGTAGAAGAATTCCGCCTCTCTCATTGAGAATTGAAGATTTCCACCCGGGAGACATGAAAGAGGGCATAGCATTGCTAATATTGCTTTCGCACATGTTTACATTTTTTATAAACAAACTATGATATCCCAGTATTTCAGAAGTACACAACAGCTGTAACACACATATGGCAATATGCCGAGCACATTGCACGCATCTAGTTAGTTTTGCAGGCCTGAGCAGGCTGGATGAAGATTTTAAGATGTACCCATCTTGACATATCTGAAGCATATGTACCCATCTTGACATACCTGAAGCATATGTCAAGGATGTGATCGACAGAATAATGATGGGCAGCATAATTGCAAAGTCCAGTGTACCATGACACATGGGTGACATAATTGACAATAGGAATAACTATGGGTGAAAATAATGAGCCCCTTGTGCCACGCTAACGTCACCTTTTGTGATGCTCCATTGGCGCTAATAACTAAATCATATGTATGACATCACACAAAGTCACTTTGGGTGAATGGCCTCATAGATATGGAGTAAGGCAAGGCAGCACAGATTGCAGCTTTGCCTTGCTCTGCAATATGGAGGCATTCAATGGGCCTCGTCGTGGTTGTTAACATGAAAGACCGATTTATTTTTATGCTTTCCTAGATTTACAAAAACATGTAGACCTGGGGATGCGCCAAAACATTATGGCTCCCTAAGGGAGGTACAACGAGGAGATATAACAAGATTTCTCCTTGTTTTATGCTCTTTCCATGTGTGCTGCAGAAAAAGGGCCACAGGCTTGTTTCTGCCAAACCCAACCCTACCAATTACACAGGCACACTTGCACCATGAATCAAGGGTGCGTGCATTGGCACTACTCTGCCGAAATGGTGCCAATGCAGGGTGAATGCACAGGAATGCATGGAATTGGATGAATATGGTACATTCCTGTCCTTACACAAAAAACTTATCCTAAATTAACCCCTCACCGACTCTAATTTCTCTAACAGAGAAAACCCAACAAGACCTACAACCGACAGTACAATGACAAATAACTATACAGTACAATGACACAGGACAACATATGTATGGGACGTAGACAAAATATGGACACACATTGACAAGATCAAAACGAACTCTCAGACACTGTCAAATAACCTCATACACCAGGCACAGACTAACAGAAAGTAAGTGAAAGTAACTTCACACTTCTTAGTTTGCAACCTGCCACACCCAATGCTTCACTTCCTAAGTGTATCCCACCTGTTTTTACAAATGTGTATTTTCTTCTGACACATCGGTACAAATATTGCCAATGTATGAGTAAATTAAAGCACAGCGTATTAGCCACAATGCTTTTTCAACGCATTGGCGCTGATGCGTGGCTTATAACCCACCCAGCGGGGGCAATGTGACATGCATATGGGTAGATGTGTGGGTTGTGACCCACGCAAGTGGCATATTGTCTGAGAGGTATTTTAGGAAATAGTGCAATGCGTAGAAAAACACCTTGGGCTTACTTTCCTTGCTCCTCTTTTCTTAACTGACTGGTAGAGGCAAAAGTTGAAGGTTGTATGTTATATACAATACATTTATTTCAATGTGATTGCAAACATAGCTGTGGCGTAGGGAGAGTAGCTTAACTGCACTATGTGGCCATGCCTGTTATATGCCCCTCTGTTGACACTCACACAACATCATGCAGACTATACTGTCATCCACATTTGTAAGACAGAAACCAAAATCATGAAATGCAGGACACAGACTCTGTCATTGTGCACTGTTTGGCACTACACCCACCCACCAGACAGTCTGTAGATGACCACACTGTAGCACACTTTAGCATCACATACAATCTCTGCATTTAAACACTCTTACACATTACTGACTTTCTGCACTTTCTGTTGTGGACGTCTTGCACAGGCACACGTGTACTTCCCATAATGCATACACATTTCTGAAAACATGATGTAGGGCTGGGGTGTGTCACACAGCAACATACTTTTGGTGTAGGTGAGTGAGCCATTAGTCAGCACTGCAGTTAAACACAGTTTAATACTCAATTTAACTTGTGATGCTCAATTAACATAGTGATACCATTCACATATGGGACTGATTATGGGTTTTGCTGTCCCACAGCAGATGGTGTAATGTGCTGTCCGATGTGGAACCCCCAAACCCAGGGTGTGACGGCCTGCCAGAACAGGAATTGTATCCTGGTCTGGCGGGCAGTCTGAGAGCGGTGGTCTGTTAGGATTACAAAAGAGCAGACTACCACTTTCCGATCACCAACTGCACCGTCCTGCATGGTGTGGCACACATGCCATACTGTGCAGGAACTGGGGATGCGTATTTACAGGAGGGCAAACCATGTGCCTCCCTGCATGCACCTCCAGAGTCAGAGGCACCTCTTTGTTGCCTCGCCACCACCCTATTTATGGCAGTTGCACATCTATTAAAAGGGTGGCAATGAGGCAACTCAAAATATGCTTGAGGTGCCAGCTGCGGCACCACCAACATATTTTTCCTAGGAAAAGACCACCAGTCCAGTGGGATGCTTGATCCCAGCTGTGCTGGGGGTCTCCTGGTGGTCCAACCACTGCAGTTGTAATACTGTGGGTGGTCTCACAGTGAGGCGGTTGTCGGACCGCCAACACAGGTTCGACGGTTCCATGGATACGGCATTGCTTGACACAGGCATATCTAATAGCACACACTCAACTTACATTTCATCTTTGAAATGAAAGATTTTTGACTGCTCAGTTATGTACTTGTAAACTCAGGTCAGAGGTACACAACTCTTGCCATGCAAAGGAAAGTTGACATCACAATCCCTCCATCTGACCATGTGCAATGTGTTAGTGTGTATGCTCATACAGTTTTGTTTGCCTTTTTATCCAAGTGCACTGATGTTGGAATATAACCTATCCAATGTCATACTGCTCTGACTATTTCCTCACTGTACAATGTCATCTGTTCATATTGTATTTTTACAGGTCTTTGTTGCTCCTTGCATTGCTGAGCATTGCATGGCAAATGTGTTCTTTATCAACTGTAGCATGATGTGGTATGTGACAATGTAGCTAGGAAATAGTTCACATATGCTATGTTTTGAGGTAAGTCACACATGCATGTATGCGTTCTTGACAAGTGATAGCTTTTACATGTTTGTATGACACTAGGCCTTCGTTCATGACAAATTTCACTCATGTTCTATAATAGACATTGCTTACAGCAAAATGCTGTCTTTCTGCATGGTAACACGGTTTTGAGACACACAACAATGTGAGGTTATTCTCAGGTATGGTAATTGATGGTTTGGGTGCCATCAGTTGTACAATTTGATGCTGAACAACATATCAGCACTGCTAGCTGTATGGCTCAGTGCTGCTTAAATGCAAGGGGGAGTAAAGATCATCATGGAATAACAAATGTGGCATGCCTGGCGTGTACCTTTATTGCAGTACACTGCTTCACATTTAATTTCTGTATATGTGAAATTGATAGGCAAGACGCATGGCCCCATGTTGCTCAACATGTCCGATGACATGATTATTACAAATTGAGACCTACTTCTATTTGACGAGATGGGGGTAAGTTGATGTTTACTTGGACTGTGACATAATTAGGAACACCAATAATGGATTCTAACGTTTATTTCCAAGTTGGACCTTCCTATTATGTTTGGACACTCTGTCCATCAAAGTACATTGTCCATTGGGAAACTTTACCAATCACTGGGATCTGACTCCAAGAGATCTGGTGACCACCAGGTTTGGAGAGGCCATGACCATGCTGGGGTTGAAACAAATTGTGGTGAACCCCACTTACAAGAAGGGCTATACCTTGGACCTTATTTGGACTAACAGATTGTAGACCATGTAGCTGGTCAGACCACCTTCTGATCAGTTTCGAGATCCCCGTGCCTAGTCGACCTAACCTCCTACCACCAGTATGGAGGATGGTACTGAACTGGCACAAGATAGAGGACGTCAGTCTGAGGGAGGCACTACACGAGACAGTGCTCCCAGGGAAACAGCCTGGGGACCTGGATGTGGAGTATGGGGACAATGAGTCCCATCAGCCTGAGAACTTTGTAGGTGGGGTCTATTCTGCCCACTCCTGCCACCACTTCAGCAGTGCTAAAAAGGGAATTTGCCCGTCCTTCGCCCATCAGCCCCAGGTGGAGCCAGAGTGGAGCCATCCTCCTTGAATTTGTGGCTCCTGAAATGAGACACCTACTGACCATCCTCCGGTGAGACCCCCTCCTATATGTGACTTTTTGCTTTGATACTTCCTCTCTTATTGTCTGGTTTGTATCTGGGGACCACCCTGTATATATTCCTTGGTGGAACTTGATCACCTGTGTCTACCTAGCCCAGGTTGTGGAGGAGTCGTATGTTCAGGTGCTCACAGTATTAAGGTCCTTTTCTTACGATGATTAAGCGTAAGCTGGGCCCAAGAATGGAGGGGCAACAGCGGCAAAGAGAGTGAGTACATTCGATGGTTATATAGAAAAGTCGGAGGGCACCTTGGACAAGGAAATCTTCCATTTGGAGAAACACTTATCATCTGTCCTGTTGCAACCTGACCTAGACAGACCTAATAGGGTGGCACAGGAAGACATCGTTCTTGCTTTAATTCTGCATCCCAGCCCCTTGTACCTGTTACTGCCCAACCCATGCTGCCCCCTGAGACTACGAAAAAAGATCTGGCCCTCAAATAAACATTAAACAGCACAAGCCTTACCAAAATATGATGCCTGCTGGACCGGAGAATCTACAACCCACTCCTCATTCCTGTTAAGAGGCTTTGGAGGCCCTCCTCATGCAGGTGGGCAAAGAACATGTGGAAACCATTGATTCAAAAATGAAGGGAGATTTTGACATGCTCAGGTGAATTGAATATGAACTGTCCACCTTGGAATGCGGGTGAGTGGGCTGCACAGTCAATGAGAATAGGAGGCGAGCGGGTGCCTATGCTAATTCTGAGTCTGGTTCCAATGCCACAAAAGTCTCCAGCTCTGCCATTACTAGAGGCGCCCAAACCCAAGAATTAACCAACAAACCCAGGGAGAGAGGGCCATCCCTTTCATCAAAGTGCCCAGTAGGCCCCCACCTTCTGACCAAATAGCCCCTTCTTCTTAAGGACACAATAAAATCATCCCTGTAAATAGATCAGGTCAGGTCTTGCTTGCCCAAGGCCATCGATCAGCAGAACAAATCCCTGCCTTTAAGAGGCACCTTTGGCTACTTCAGGGAGGGCTTTGCAGGTGTGATCTCCCACCAGCAGCCTGCCACTATGTGGCCATTCTAACGGATGTCCCCATATTTTGCCCAAAGTGCAAGAGTCCATCCTGGAATTGATTAACAAGGTGGCCCACTGACTTAAGGGGATCAACTTAGTTCAAGGTTGCTTTTTGCCAGAAATCTTAATGGTCAGGAGTCTGGGCTGGGTTGGGAAAATACATAAAAATTGTATAAATATTACTTTCAGGAACCCTAGGTTAGCCAGGCACCTCCTAGGTTTTGCAAGGCGATCAATCCTTTATCAGGGAAAGATTAAGGTCCTACCTTTGTTTTTTTCATAGGGACCTGTTTGGGAGCCTTTGCCAAAGCCTGTGGTGTCTTCTCATTATGATGTGCCTGTATTCAACTGTTTTATACCCCTAGGGGACCAGTCTGAAAATGACTGACTCAATATCCCAATTGTACCAGTATTGTATTCTGTTGAAAAGTCTGGGGTTGCTTCTAATGCTTACGCCACCCAACGACTCCCACTTCCTGTTTCCACTCATGGGAACAACCCAGAGGGGGTTTTGACATCAAGAGCACCCACCTCAAGGCATCCCAGGAACCAAAAATCTGGTGTCAACTTTCTTTTTTGGAATACTGCAGGTTTGGCCAGGCCTTGCTCCAACTTATTAAACTACTTGATCTGTTCAACGTGGCAACTGTATTTGACCCTCTAAACTTCCAAAGTAACTTTTGAGAGGGGGAAGTTCCTCTGTAATTAATTATGTTTTTGTTGACCAGGACCTTTGTACGTGGGTCTCTGGGGCTAAAGTTGATCCAAGCCCGCTTAGCGCCCATAACCCCTGTGTTTAGAACTGGGCATTCAGCGGGGGGTTGGATTAACAATGTTTCCCCTGCAATTGCTGGACATAAAAACACATGGGTGGCACCTGGACTGGAGAAATGTAAACATGGCTGCCATTCTAGATCATTTATGCACTAACTATCTCCCCTTGGTTTTTGCTTGCCTTTAGCCATTAGATTGCTCTTACAATGTGTCTTCCCATTTTGTTGATCTAGGCCTGTTGATAAGAGACATGTTAATGTAATATGGCAAATTTAGTCCAGATATTCCCTAGTGGTTTGATCATTTGTGTAGAAAAGTATCTAAGGTTCAGCATAAGGCCCTGAAGACCGTTTCAAGGGATGCGCTGCGGGTACATCGGTGTAGACAGGTATATAAGGATACATGTAGGACAAGGCAGAAGCAACTACAAACCGAGTCCTGGGGAGAGTTGGCATGGGATTGCAGGCCTAACCCCTTCCATGCCTTGGACATAATGGTTATGTCCAAGGCTGTGCCGCTCTGGTGCCAAGAACGTAACTGTTATGACAAGGCACTCTATTTAGAAATCCCTCCGCTGAAAACAGCAGAGGGATTTTTTTTTTTCAGCCTCGGTCGCTGGGGAAAACCTTGCCCAGCTGTCTGAGGCATTTTTTTCCTCTGTAGTGCTGATTGGCGCGCATACGTCATAACACTAAAAGTGAAAGTGAAATTGAAACGAGCTGATCGGCTCATTTCACTTTCACTGCCACGTGCTCTTGGTGCTATCTCAGCCCCCGAGCACATAGGCAAACAGGATAGGTATCATTGTAAAGAGGAGAATCTCCCCTTTCCATGGTACCCTTCCCTAGTAGATCCCTGCTTGGGGATCACCGCAGGAGGGCGGTGTCCAAGAAGGGATCCATCCACTAGTCACCAGGGAAGGGGGCCGGGCCATAGGCTAGGACATTTGTTCGCCACATAAAATGTGGTCAAATTCAGCCTTTCTGCCCTCCCCCTTGGAAGGCAGAAAGCCCACTAGGAAACAGGGATTGTTTTTTTTAATAATAGAGGGGTGGGGGCTGCCCACAATGGGCATGCCAATGCACCCACTCCCAACACAAAAGGGACCATCTTTCTGCCCCTCCTGGAGGCAGATGCGGGTTATTACCCCCGATCTGCCCTCCAGGGGAGGCAGAAAGCCCACTAGATGCCAGGGATTTTTTTGTACTTATAAAAGAGGGATGGGGCTGCCCACAATGGCCACGACCATGCCCACACCCATAATTATAAACACAGAAGTCTTTCCGCCCCCCCGGGTCTGCCCCCTGCGGGCAAAAAGCCCACTAGGCACCAGGGATTTTTTGTTTTGAATATGTAGGGGTAGGGGCTGCCAAAATTGGTCATGCAAATGGCCTCACCTCCCCAAACAAAAAAGGGACAGTCTTTCCACCAACCTTAGGGGACTCAGATGGGGGTTATTACCCCTGATCTGCCCCCCTGAGGGAGAAAGCCCACTAGACACACCCGGGTTTAAAAAAAAAAAAATAGGATTGTGGACTGCCCATAATGGGTGATGTCCATGCCCCCCTCCCCCCAAAGCTAGCTCCAGTCTCTCTTCCCCCCAGGGGGCAGATGGGGCAATAGCAATAGCCTCCGATCTTCCCCGGGGGGGCAGACAGCCCACTAAGCACCAGAGATATGTTTATAGGCATATCAAGGAGCAGCTCCTTAGGCAAGGGATGTTCCCTATTTTTGTGAACACATTTTGGCTGCTTATGCCCCCCGGGGGCAGATCAGTGATATTTTTTGTCTCATCTGCACCCAAAGGAGCAGAAAACCACTGGACACCAGCGAACGTTTCTGTGTGTGTGAACTGGAGTTTGGCTGATGGTCTGTGTGTATTGGAGTTTGGCTGGCAGTGTGTGGACCTGCATTTTGCTGGTGGTATGTGTGGGCTTGAGCTTAGCTGGCAGTGTGGGTGGACTAGCATTTGGCTGGCAGTGTTTGTGGACTGTTACTTGGCTAGCGGTCTGCATGGATGGCACATGTCTGGTGGTGTTTGTGGACTCTCACTTGGTTGGCAGTGTGCGTGGAATGTTACTTGGCTGGCGGTGTGCATGGAATGCTGCTTGGCTGCTGATGTGTGTGGATGGCATTTGGCTGGTAGTGTGCATGGATGGTGCTTGGCTGGTGGTGTGCATGGGCGGCGCTTGGATAGCGGTGTGGCTTGCGTGAATGCTCCAGCATTTTATTACCCAGAATTAACTTCAAACCTTAAATGTTGCTAAAAGTCACTCTTTCCACATATTTCTGTATGGAAACACCGTGGGATCACTGCGCTGGCACAAGTTTCCCACCACCTAGCATTTTCCTTGGTCTCCTGATAAAAATGTTACCTCACTTGTGTGTGTGCCCAAAGCAGAGAACCTCAAAACGTATACAATTGAAAAATTGAGGGGGAACCAAAGCTGGTACAAAAGGGCAGGGTTTTTAGGCTGACAATGCTTTGGGCACCCACACATGTGAGGTATGATTTTTATTGGGAAACTGAGTGGAAAACAGATTGGTGGGAAATGTGTGCTGGCAAGGTGATCTCACAACCTTACCACACAGAAATGTTAGAAAAATTTGACATTTTTAGCTAAATTTGAAGTTTTCAGGGGATTCTGGGTAAGAAAACTTTGGGAGATCCACACAAGCTACACATCCCTGGACTCCCATTTGTGTCTAGTTTTAAAAATGTCTGGGTTTAGTAGTTTTCCCTAGATAACTGCCGAGCTGGGACCAAAAATGCAGGTGCCCCCAATCTATCACAAAACAAGCTGTTGTTGCCTAGGGGCACCTGTGTTTTTGCTCCAGGGCACTGCTACCATCTAGGGAAACCTACAGAACCCAGACATTCCTGAAAACTAGACACCCGGGGGAGTTGATTGAGGTGTGGATTGCGTAGATCCCTTAATGTTTTTTTTAACTTAGAATCCCCTGCAAACATCAATTTTAGCTAAACAAAAAAGTCTTCCTCACCTTTCTGTGTGGGAAAGTTCTGGAATCATCTGGCCCACATACATTTCCCACCACCCAGGTCTTCTGATAAAAATGCTACATCGCTCAAGCAGGTGGGCGAAGTGCTTGCGAAAGGGAAGGGCCACAACTTAACAAAATTATCGATTACAAAAGGACCTGGTTTTGCAGGGGAGGTCACCTGCGTTTTTGGTCCCACACACGATGACCATGTAGGGAAACCTACCAAACCCAGTTATTTCAGAAAACTAGACAGCCAGGTGATTAAGGAGCTGTGGCTTGCATGTACGTCCCAAAGTTTTCTTACCAAGAAACCCCTGCAAATTTCACATTTTGCTAAATAAATAAAATGTTCCACAAATTTCTGTGTAGGAAACTTGTGAGATCACCGGACTGAGACACATTTCCTACACCCAGCATTTTCCCAGGTCTCCTGATAAAAATGGTACCTCACTTTTGTGGGTGGGCTAAGTGTCTGCTACAGGGAAGGGCCCAAAACCTATTTCGGAGACATCAAAATTATCTATCACAAAACATCCTGGTTTTGCAAGGGAAGCACCTGCATTTTTGGTCCCGGGCTCAGTAGTCCTGCAGGAAAATCTACCAAACCCAGCTATTTCTGAAACATAGACACCCGGGGGAGTTTAGAGGGGTGTGCTTTGTGTGAATACCGCAACGTTTTGATACCCAGAATCCACTGTAAATCTCAAATTTAGCTAAAAAAATCTCATTTTACTTATATTTCTGTCTTGGATCACCATGCCAGCAAAGATTTCCTAACCCTCATCGTTCCCCTTGGTCTCCCGAGTAAAATGATACCTCACTTCTGTAGGTGGGCCAAGGGCCTCTGACTGGGGAAGGTGAAAAAAGTGGAGATTATGGGGATAGCACAGCGAGCTCTAAGCGCTAAATTCTTTTTTATATGTACGTTCTTAGACTGACTCTGCATTGGACACCCTATCAAGTGAGGCATAATTTTTATTGGGAGACCAAAGGGAACACTGGGTGGTAGGAAATTTGTTCCATCACTGTGATCCCAAACAAAAAGTAGGGAACACTTCATTTTTTTAGCTAAATTTGATGTTTGCAGGGGATTCTGGGCAGGAAAACATTGCTCAAGCCACAAATCATTGGAATCCCCCAGGTGTCTAGTTTTCAGAAATGTCTAGGTTTTGGTAGGTTTCCGTTTATGGCTGCTGTGATTGTGACCAAAAACACAGGTGCCCCTTTTGCGAAGCCAGGTCATTTTGTGATATATAATTTTGATGTATCAAAAATATGTTTTAGGCCCTTCCCTGCACCTTCCAAATGTAAGACAGTGTGTAAAAAAAGAAGACAGTTTGAAAAATGCTCTCTAATTCTCAAGCTAGTATGGCTACCCAGACTGCTTCTAAACTCCATATCTTTTTCTCATTTCGGAAATACATAGAACCATTGAAAGTTGCAGCTCAGTTATTGGCTCTGGGTACCTTGGGATCTCTGTGAACATACAAGCCCTATATATCCCCGCAACCAGAAGGGTCTCACAGACATAATGGTATATTGCTCTAAAAAAATATGCCATAGTTTAAAGAAGTTACAGGTGAAAATGTTGGCTCAAATGGCTGTTTTTTTCAACTCAATTTCAATATTTTTTTTATTTCAACTGTTTTATAGGAAAACCTTGAAGGATCTACACTAATGACCCTTGTTGAATTCACAATGTATCTACTTTTCAGAAATGTATAGCCTTCCGGTATCCATTGCTGGTTTCATACCCATTTCTACCACCAAATGTAAGGAGGTTGAAAGCACAAAGAAAAGGAAAAATAGGCCCAGTAAAATTCCAAAACTGTGTTGAAAATCTTTGTTTTCTGACAAAAGTTGGCCTGTTGTTAGGATTATTAAGGCCATAGGGTTACAATTGAATACCATGGTTAACACTATCAACTAGGAAGCCTGGGTCAACCACTTTAAAACAGTTTATGGCTACTTAAGTGACTCAGAGACAGTGGGTGAGGACGTAGCTTTTCGCTTAGCCCCAGAATTTGTGGTTGAAGAGGCTAGGAAGCCTATCAACAGAAGCTCTTGCATGAAGGCGTCCAGTCCAGATGGGGTTCCTATAGATTTATTAACAATTTCCACATATCTTTGGGTTCCGCCACTTTGCAATTGTTTCAATGTTTTAGGTAAGTCTGGCCTACCTCAGTCTTGGTGCTCTGCCGTCATTGTCCCCGTTTTTTAGAAAGGCAACTCTTAGTTGCCCGAATGCTACTGCCCAATTTCTTTACTGGACTTGGCTGTTAAAATAGTGGGCAGAGTGGTTTTGAGTCACCTCCTGGATTCGGTGGGAACCACTGGTGTGCTGTTGGAGGTGCACTACAGCTTCCGTGAGTGACTGGGCATGTTGGAGCAAGGTTTAAACCTGCACTTGTTAATAAGCAAGTATTGAGCTAGGATGCAAGGTTCGGCAGGGGTGAGCCCTAGCCTACCTGCTATTTCTGCTACATATTAAAGGTCTTGCTCTTGCTTTGTCTGCTAGAGCTGAGGATGTCCCGACCATAGCTGGTAAAATGATCCCTGTCCTGCTTTACAAGGATGACACGGTTTTGCTGTTGAGAACCATCAAGCATCTGAAAACAATAATTGATGATTTTGTTCAGTTCATTGGATCTTTGGGTCTGGAAACTAGCCGCTCTAAAACATTACAATGATGTGTAATCTAGGGCAAACTAAAATGAGTGGTATCAAGATAGAGGATTGACTAGTAGCCCTTACCCCTGACATTTCCTATCTGGGCGTTGTCTTTGATCCAAAGGGGAATTGGGGATACTTTATCTCTGCCATTCTCTTAAAATCCTCTAGTTCTATTGAGTTAATTTTAACTTGGCCAGGCGTATTGGCATTAAACCAATGATACCTCTCCTGGGGGTATTTAGTAGAAACTGCTTCCCTAAATTAATGTATGGGACCGGCCTGTGGAGGTAAATAAATTATAAGCCCTTTCCGGGTGTGCAGAATACAATGTTAAGAAGACTCTTGGGGTTTTAACCAACTTGTGCCACCCATGTAACTCATTGCGAGCTTGGGATGGAATACATAGATGGTAAAGCAAGATCTGGCCAGAGTCAAGTCATTATTTACACAAAATAGGCAAATCAGCAGAGAGATGAAAATTACAGTTAGAGCGCATGCCACCCTAAATGTGTCCCTGGGAATGGTTCCTTGCTTGGGCTGGATTTACTCTAATTGGGAGAGAATGCTTCTCATGTGTTTCCATCTAGGTTTTGTGAGATGGCTTTTGTGTTTTTCCTTGGGCCAATGTGAGACAGTCAGTATTATAACTTGCCCCTGTGATGAATTGTCAGTTCACAATCAGTCATTTTTTGCAAATGCAAGGCCTTTGGTAAGCTATTCCTGCTTCCCATTGACAGAAATCAGGGACGTCGGACTTCTACAGCTAACTTTGGAGTCCAGCAGCTATTGGATTCCCCCTCTAACAGTGTCAACATCTTCTCCTTCTTAAAATGTCCATTAAAAAGAGAAATTCTATGTTGTTTTAGAAGGTTTTTATATCTGTTTAACTTTTACCATCAATTGCTGTATCTCTGGCTTTGTCTATGTATTTGCTTGTTTTTATCTGTGATGTACTATTTAACCCAATATGTTTTGCTGTGCTTTTTTCAATGTACTTTTATGGCCACATCAGTCACCGAAATAAAGGAATCTTGATTTGATTGGAACTGAAAGGAAAAGGAGAAAAGAAATTTAAATGTTGTGATTCTGGTGTCATAAATGACAACTGAAAAGGTTACTCCTGTCCCTTAGTAAAAGTAATTTTCTAAAAATATTAGTATAATTATTACTATTTGAAATTCATAGAGCGCTACCGATACCCAACTAGGCTGTTGTGGTGCTAAAGTGTAACATGGGTAACAGGAATTAAGAGAAGAGCAAGGTTTAATTTATTTTTAAAGAGCCGGTAGGTTGGTGCAAAACAGTTGTTCAATGGAAGTTTGCTCTAATGTTTGGCTGTACAGTAACCAATTTAATAAGATTAGTTGTAGAAGAGCGAATAGCATAAGATAGAATATGTTGTTGATGGATATCCCATCCACTGAAATATAAATCCCAGTATATCCCATGGGATTTATATTTCGACGTTGAGACGGAGTAACCCATCCACCAAGATGTAGATCAGGCAGAGAGTACTTTGAAGATGAACCATTTGCCAATAGAAAGTCAAGGAAGTGCATGATAAATGGGACGCGTAGAAGAATAAGAGGAGAGGGCGAGTAAAAGTCTGATCATCACACTTGTCTAAATGGAGCTTAGAAAACAGGGACAACAGGAGTCCAAGATACAGGGAGTTTCTGTAATAAAGTCTCGAGATTATGATGGGTTGAACTGTTTCTCTACTATATAAAGGAAGTAAAGGCGAAACTCTGGAGCATCTTCAGACAGTAAAAACAAGAGCACAGGCCTCTGCTAATTTGTATCAGAACAGACAGGTAACAGATGAAAACAATCCAAAGGTCTTTTGTGGGATGAGAGGGAACAATGGCAGCTCCTATTTAAAGTGGCTGTCAACTATCAAACCAAACAGAAGGAAGGGGGTGTCTTCTAACATCTAGGATCTTAGTTTTGTCTACATTAACTTTTAAGAAATTGCTTTGCATCCAGAGGGTAGCAGGAAAATTAGCAGCGGTAGAGCGGGAATACTTACTGAAAGACAATCATTTTGGTGTCATTGCCAGAGTACATCAGACAAAGCACAAAGGATCCAAATAGGTGAGCCAACGGACTGATGTAGAGATTAAATGATGTAAGGATCACCACATTTTAGTAGCTTAGAAGAGAAATGAAATGGACAAAGGCACATCACCTGGGTGCTAAAGGGAGAAGAGAGTTATTCAAGTCTCTTATCTTGATTCCTATGTGAGTATGTTGATTAATGGGGTTCAATGTCTAAAGTTGTACTGAGGTCTAATAGAATCCGTTCGGCTCTGCCATCTTGATCAAGAATAGTCCTGGATCATTTGAAACAGTCATAGGGCAGATCCTGTGTGATGTAAGGATTTGAAGCCAGCCAGCTTTGCAGCAGGCCAGTTATGTGTTCACCTCTCTCTCATAAATTTTGGCAGACAAAGGAAGTATTTGAGGTTGACCTGTTATAATTAAATGCTGAATAATCTGTTATAGATTTTCCAGCAAAGGTAACATGAGAACTTCTTTCCGTGTTATAGGGCTATAAGGTGAGGAAAGAGAGAGATTACATAGAGAAGTCATTATGGGACAGATTGCATTAAATACTTTGAGTGAAAAATGAGACTGATATGGCTCAACATGAGATCCAGATTTAGTCTTAGAGACAAGAGCAATGGCTGTGTCAAGAGAAAGAGAATTAAAGGTAGTCAACAAATTGCTGAGGTGGCGCATGAGACACGGATGGTAATGGCTCGTAATCCGCATAGGTGCTGTGAAAGGCTTACATGATTTTTTTTTATTTTATCCTGAAAATAAAAGAGGGTAGAAAGCTCTTCTTAGGGTTGAAGTTGGTGTAGACAGCAGCCGTATAGAGCAGAACTAGCTCCAGCTTGTGTACAGCCTTTTTACAGTTCTTAAAGATGGCATAGTAGGTGATCTTAGAAATGGGACTATAGTCACACTGCCAAATTCACTCTGGCACTTTACAGCTGCACATAATTGTTTCTAGTTCTTTGGAGAACTAAGGAGCTAAAGGAGAGGTTTGCTTAGAGTGATATTTTATTGAGAGTGCAATAGTATTACGGATAGGGTATTTACAGCTTGATCTTGGGAAACCTTCTTAAAGATATTATTAGAGCAGGCAACACATAAGTGGTTCTTTATCGCACAAGAAGGATCCTTGTGAGCAATACATAATATAAAATTAGAGAAATATAAAATGTAAATAGAAATCATGCCCATTCCAATATGTTAGATTGAATAGCAGCCCCTGTCGCAGGGACACAGTAATAGACATAGGAAACTTATCCAAGGGATATTAAGTTGAACATAAACTTAATTATCTAGTGCAAAACTTTATTGGCACTGGAAGTAGCCCAAAAGCAACACAATGTATTGCTGCCTTGAATAGCTTTGAATCAAGTGTGAGACCCATGTTGGTTCGTGGGCATACCCAGGCAACCAACCATTGTTTTGGATGCAAAGCCCTATCTACTAACAATTGTTGATAGAGCTTTGCACCAAACAATAACACCTCTTTGAGGCTTATGTCAAAAACAAGAATGTTTTTATTTCTCTAAACTTTCTTAACTTTTCATGTGTGCTGCACTTTACAGCATGCATCAAAAATTGGAACCATTCAAAGATAAATGTCACTCATTGACTGCAGCACCCATTGTGCCATTAACTACAGTGGAACTGAAAGAATGCCCTCCCCGTGTAATGTGTAACTGCACTGCTGCAATGTAAAACCTGATAAAGATGACAAATCATGAGCCATTTTGGCATTGCCCTGGCACAAGGCATTTTTGGCCTGCTTGCTGACTGGCAAGCAGGAACTACTGAAATAGTAGGTCGGTCCGGGCCTGTGAACATTTACTTCATTGGTCAATAAGGAACTAGAAGTGTCTTAAGGTGACCTCCACCCACAGACTGGTGAACCCTACAAATCAAGATCCTCAATCAGCCTCCTCAGAACACTTTCTGAACCTGTGAAAGATCAGAAGAGGACTGAACCTGTTGTTTGTGAACTGAGAGGAGCCCTGAAGGACTAGATCTGTTCCCTCTCGTACCCAGGGCAAAGAAGTGGACTCCAAGGGTCACTTGGATGACCTCTTGCATGTCTTCAGTGACCCAATAAGCTGCAAGATGCTTTCCCTGGGAATGCCCAGCTGACCAGTGGTAACTGGACCTGGACTAGTGTTAGACCTATCAGAATTAGGGTGGCCTTCCCCCAAACAATTTGCCATCACCCCTCTTATTTTTGACAATCTCGGTTTGCTGGCCTTAGAAGTCTGCACACTTTACCCCTGCTAACTTTTGCTAAAGTGCACTTGCCTTTAAACATGGTAAAACTGGCTTGTAGCCGATTTAGCGATGTATCTATATCTATTTAGTTCATTTGTAAGCCTCTTGTAAAGAGGTATTATGTGTACCCACTTGAGTAACCCTTTAAACATGTCTCAGGCCTGCCATTGCAGCCTGTGTGTGCAATTTTAATTTGCTATTTTGACCTGGCAAAAAAAACGTTTTCACATGTCCAACCCTTCTTTTTTAATACATACAAATCATACCTAGGGGAGACACTGGACAGCCCAAAGGAAAGGGTCAATATATTTAAAAAGTTGGACATATACTTTTATGTTTTACATTCCCTGGTAGTGAAGAACTCTTAAATTAGTTTTTCAGTAGTGCAAGGCCTACCTCTCTTATAGGGTAACATTGGAGTTTTCCATATCACATTTAATAAGCTGTAATTTCCAAATGGTAACATGCAACCAGTTCATGTTTGGTGTCTTTGGTATAGTAATGAAAAATCATGTTTTGTGGTGAAGTCGGATTTTACATCACAATTTTTAAAATGCCACATTTAGAAGGTTGGCATTTCCCTGCTTTACCCATTTAGTGCCTGTAGCCTATCTCTGTCTCACATGATTTGGTGTAGCTGACTGGTGGACATTGTGTTTTCCTCCTAGACAGCAACACACAATAGAGAGCTTTGGACAACCCTCCCCCGACCCCCACTCCTCTCCCTACAATTACACTACTCTACCCTGCACAACCCCCCTGACACTACCCTAAAACACTACACTACACAAACACTACAACACTACACTAAACCCTAAAACACTAACACAACCCTAAAACACTACACTACACTACAAAAAACCATCCTAAAACGTAAAAAAACACACAACACAAACATTACAACACTACTTTTACACTACCCTAAACCCTACAAAAGTAACCCCCACCCCAAGAGCAAACCCCTTACCTCTTTCCTCTCCAGCGTCACCGTCTCTGCTCCCGGTTCCTGCTTCCTCCTTCCTGCTTCGAGGTGCGGAGCACGTTGTTGTAAGGAAACAGCCTCAGTTTCCTCACAACGACTTGGTTAGCCGCCATTACTCATTACATCGCATGCGTTGTAAAAGCGCATGCGATGCAATGGAATGCGTGATTTTTACCATGCGTTGTAACATCGCATGTGTTGTAACGCATGCGATGTAATGGCTACTCGTGGTAAAAACCACGTTGGAATGGCTGTTCCCACCATCTGGGGAAAGAGTAGTTACCTGTATCATAACTCTTTTGTGGCAACTATACATTAAGAGTAAAACCTATTATTATTCACAAATTCTGAATTGTTATACAAAACAATGTAACTCATGGTAAAGCTGCTGTAATTTTACCTAAATAGCGGAAACCTCGAGGTGTTGCATAATATACATAAATGTAATATAATATGTACTTTAATTGTATTAATATTAGGTTAGGTTTAGGTTGGGTTATGGTTAGAGCCATACAAGGTATAACTGATTGTGTAAGATATGATAAAAGAAGAAAGTGCATGAGAAGGTTGGCATGGGAGGTGATATAGGAATGTTTCTCTCCATGTACTATAAAATGACAGAAACAAACATGACGAAAGGTAAAAAGCGTGAGGGTTAAGGGGGAAGTAACAGGGCTAGATTGATGGTTAGTGGGAGGTTAGGAACAATGCAGAAACGTATTTGTTCAAATTGTGACTTTTTCACCTTTACATTTGATATTTTCAATTGACCTATACTGGTATGAATTTTTAGACATGTAGATTTTTGTATTCAATTGTCCCCTAAAAATACTGTACCCCTTTAAGATGCATCAATGAAGGGGAACAAACAGTCTGGCTTCCTGCTGTAACCTCATAGGCATCATAATCCCCTGTCTAACTGTCCAGCACATTGAGCTAGATCATTCACTATGCACAAGCATATATTCAAAATTCCAGTGACCCAAACCGTGCACCCCACTACTTATCATGCTGGACTCCAAAATACAAATTTCTCACTATTCCTGACAGCTATCATAATAAAATGCAAAGCACATGGTTTCTGGCCTACGCCCCTCTTCCCTCCATTACTTGCTTAGATTTAGCCTTCATGACTAGAGGCACCTCTCTGGTGACTCAAGGATGACACAGAAAGGAGTGTCCCATTGATCGAATTCAAACTTCATTCAACAATACTAGCACTCTCCCATGATGTTGCATGCTACCCATCTGCTCATGCAATTCAGCATCTCATCACGTGTATGAAAAGCTAACCAAATCCTCTTGCACCCTATATTTTTCAATTTTCGTTTCACTCCCACAGGGCTTCCATATGTTTTAGTATTCACCTCATGTATCAGCTTCGGAATAAAGAAACATAGTTGGTGAAATGGGAAGTGAACTAGGAAGTTCAATGGGTTGTATTTATCAATAGTGCAGCAGGAACAATGCCGCCAGGGGATTGGGGTCTCTTTTACCTTTCTTGCACTAACACCCATGGGTTCCTGGCAGTGCCACTGGTAGTTCATGAACCCATACGTTAACCCCACATAGCATATTTTCTACTTCTCAAGAGTTTCATGCCTCTTTCACAATCTAAAGAAAATGCACTGTTCCAATTGCAAGATGTGATGCTTTCAGCTTATTCCCATGTAGAGTCAGCAATTTTCATGGTGATTTGTAAACCACAGTAAGCCGGATCATAAACTTCACAGGTTTGTTTGTTTTTGGAGTTTTATATAGCATAATCTAGACCTGAGGGTATCAGAGCACTTTACATGAGCACCTGTTATGTTACAGATAGTCAAATTCATTTTCTTTTTGTTAAGCATGGGGAGATTAAGTGATTTGTCCAGAATCACCGGATGTTGAGTATCCCTGCCAAGACCAGAACCCGGTTTCTCAGCTTCGAGGTTGACTGCCCTAGCCATTAGACCACATCCTCGCCTGGTTAATATTATATTATTTTTAAGATGCCTTTCACTCCTCTAGGGGGTATGCCCCAGTCCCTCCTGGTTGTGTTCATACATTTCACACATCCAAACCGTTTTTCACAAGTATGTCCTTGAACTGGTGGTGGCAACTCACAAATTGCCCCATAGGTGAAAAAATCTCAGCTTATCAGATCTGAAGTTCAGATGTATCTTCCTGCAATTATCTTCCCTTCATCCAGAGATGACTAGCATGACTTTGAGGTGTGCTCTGGGCTCGGGATAGGCAAACACTGCAAATGTTTAATATGCTTTGCTGCACAGCCCATTATACTTCCGCTTTTGCTATGCTCAGTACATTCTAGTTGCAGATTATGAGTCTGGCTTTTGGTTAGAACATTTTTCTGAGTGCTGCTTTCCCATACAATCTTCACTGAAGTTGTACAGCATGTAACTTGGGATGTCATCAGTGATATGATGTGTAAGGGTTTCAGCAGTGTATTAGGCAGAATTATGCTTATGGTGGTCACCTTAACTGGCTTGACACTGGGGTTTTAAGATTTGTTATGATAACCAAAACATCTCCTAAACTGAAATTAGGCATTCCAGCACTAGTTTCAGAGAAGAGATCCGTGGAGAACCTCTATCTCCTCCCATTGATCCGGTCCTTGAAAGAGAGAAAAGTTTGCACCTTCAACTATGTAGACGACCTCCAACTAATGTTAACCATTAGAAACTCTTCTGAATCGGTTCTTGGATTCCAGACTACTATGCTGCACATCCGCAGTTGGATGAACAGCAATCACTTAAAACTCAACCCAGATAAGACTGAAATGGTCCTAACGGGGGCACCCATAATCCTTGGAGCCCACACCTTTGGCCAACTGAACTGGGGTCCTGCCCCACCCCATCCCCTTCTGCTAAAAGTCTCAGGGTAACAATTAATTGTGATCTAACAACGAACTTGCTTCTTCCAGTTAAGGAAAATAAGAAAGGTCAGTAGATTTCTCGCCCAGGAAACACAGATACAGTTGTTTCTAGCAATGGTCATGTCTCATATAGACTACGCCAACTCTTTATACTTTGGCATCCCACTATATTTAACCATACAATTACAGCTGGTGCAGAACCAGGCGGCTAGACTGATCTTTCAGCAACCTAGGTGGTAACATGTCACCCCTCTCATGTAGAAGCTGCACTGGCTTCCCATCCCACAGCGATGCACCTTTAAGGTAGGCTGCCTCATCTTTAAAGCCCTGAACGGCAGGAGTCCTAAATTCATTGACAGCCTTATTCAAAGGCATACACCCACGTGTAACCTGCGCTCAGCTCACAAGCCCTTCCTGACAATACCCTCCTTCAAACTGAAGCATCAGGGTGGCAGTAGGTTCGCAGTACTGCACCCAGATACCGGAATTCCCTTCCCTCCTAAATTGGATCCTGCACCAACCTCTTGAGCTTCAGGAAGCTCCTCAAGACTTGACTGTTTAGACAAGCATATGAGTAATTCAACAGGGACCAGTACTTCTTAGAGCAGCGCCATGAAACCAATTGTTGTACGTGCGCTTTATAAGAATTTTTTAACATAACATGACAGAACACAACATAACAGAAGGTTAGATGAAGACTAGCCAGGTCTTCACAGCCCTTCTGAAGGCCCAGTGATTCTGGATGCTCCTAATGGACAAAGGCAAATCATTCCAGAGGGCGGAAGCTTTCGCAGAGAAAGAGCACCCTCCTGCTCTCACTCTTCTCACGTGTGGAACCCCAGCTAAATGAAGATTAGCAGAGCAAAAGGGTCAAAATGGGACATGAGGCCATAGCAAATTGGATGGGATGGGAGGACCCTGACAGGTGAGAATTTTATGAGTAATGCACAGGGCCTTGAAAAGGATTCTCTGATCCACCGGGGGCCCGTGCAGCCTGTCGATGAAGCCAGAGATTGAGCAGAACTTTGGAAGGGTGAATAAAAGCTGTGCCACAGCATTTTGGGCTATCTGAAGTCTTTTGGTCACTATCTTATTGGAACCCAAAAACATCGCACTGCAGTAATCCAGCCTAGAGAGTATAGTGGACTAGATGATGATCTGGCTAGTGTGGTAGTCAAAAATCCCAAAATGAGTTTTAGACCTTGTAGGAGTCCGAAGCAGATGCCTAGTACAGATTTCACTTGGGCTTCAAAGGATAATGCATTATCGACCCAGACACCCACATTCTTCACCACCGTTTTGTTCTACAGGGGTGGTCCTAACGCAGGAGACCACCAGTAATCGCCCCATAGATGGGTATCTCCCCCTACGAGAAGAATTTCGGATGTGCTAGAATTTAGCTGAAGGCAATTGGCCACCATCCTGTCTGCAATGACCACATAGTCATCTTGAAATTTGGCTAGATTCTGTGTGGAATTATTAGAGAAAAATATCACCAGCTGCGTATCATCAGCATAGGATACCAATGTGATGTTGTGTGATTTCGCCACCTGAGCTAATGGGAGAATGTAAAAATTAAACAGGGTTGAACTCAGTGGGGAGCCCTGGGGGACCCCATAGCGTAGCGTTTGAAGCTGGGACAGGTAGGGAAAGGAGATAACGAGGAAAGATCTAACAGATAGAAAAGAGGTGAGCCAAGTTAGTGCCACACCGCCAATTCCTCACATTGGATGTTGAAAGAGATGATGGGCTCTGCTGCCAATGTGGGTTTCATCTGGCCCTCCAGGAGAGAGAAGATCATTTTACTGGGGTTCCTACTGTTTTTTATTTTGTTAGCATAATATTCTGCCCTCGACTTCCAGATATGTTTGTGATATGCCTTGATGGACGCTCTGTAGTGTATTTTAGCTGAAGGCTCATAGGAGCGTCTCCAGGAAAGTTCTAGGACCTTGCAGTTTTTCTTAGCTAAGGTCAAGGACTCATTAAACCAAGGGTTAGCCTTAGTTCTTTGGTATTCAGCAGTTTTGCAGCAATACAGCTGCAAGAGCATGCATGATCCAGCCATGTAGGAGGCTGTTAGCTACCTCCATATTAGAGGATAATTGGGGGCTCTGTATAGGGAGAAGACCGCAGAATTTATTGGGATTATGATTACCTCGATGTTTTTTAATGCATTTTTATTTTTCCTTGTGAGTCTAGTGTTTGTTTCAGCGATTGTGTTCAAATCTTCAATAGATATTTTGTCCCAAGGCAAAAGAAAGAAACCAGTGTGCATTACCTTCTGTTTGAGCAATGGGACAGGAGTGCAGGTCAGGATCTGGCTTTTGCATACCAATAATCAGCCTGGTGAGTTCACTAACTAAGCCTGTGACAGTTAGTGGAATTTAATGAGTCAAAACAGAAGAAATTTTTGTAATAATCCTCTTTCTTATTCCAGATTCCTCTGATAATTCCATATATCCCAGGGTCACTTTGAAGACAAACGTGGAATACTGTGATATTTGTGCATGCCAAAATGCCCATTCAGGTGCAGCATTAATGCATCACTATTTAAGAGTGGCACATGATGGAGGACTAAATTAAAATCGAGCTTTCTGTAAGTGCTTGATCATGTTCCGAAGAAAGTATACCCCAGTGTAAATATTTGACAAAAATACAGTCCTCATTTTTTTACTCAACTGCTATGGAAAGCTGCCTACACCCTTCTCTGAATGGAATGTCATTCCTTAGTTGGGTGCCTTTCTGATAGCACGCATTTCTGATGTCCAACTATTGTATTAACTTTTATTTGCTTGTTTGCACAATCCTAAACACTATATCTAGTTTTCACCATTCATGTTCTGCTGCTTACCAACCATTCACAATAGAAGAGGAACATATAATACATTTAAAGCTGCCTTACTCTCTCCACTACAATGAGGTAAGTTACAATGAATTTAAAGGTGCAAAGTTGGATCGGTGTGTAGTTGTTGGTTGTGTACATAAAGGTTTTAAGGGTGTTAGGTATAGCTTTGGAGTAGTATTGAGTGTAATGCACTGCACTTTAATGGGTGGTTGCACTTTGCTTTGCAATGGTAAATGGTATTGCAGTGAATTAGAATGTGTGGTCAGTGTAGGTCTTTCTGAGCATGTGGGGTGTATGCACAGAGATGCATGGAGTTTGATTTGGTTGTTGTGAGCTATATTCATTTATATAATATGGCCCTTATTTATGAGGGCTTACGCCGCCGTTGTCTCACTTTTTTGTGGTGCTGTGGTGGTGTAAACAATGCGCCACACTGTGCCCTATTTACAAAGTGATGCATCTAGGCAGATGAGTCACTTTGTAAAGCCCTTTGCTACATTATACCTGCATCAGGTATAATGTAAGCAAGGTGGGCGTTCCCCTGAAAAAAGGCTCGTAGAAGTAGCGTAGTAAAATCTGTAAGATTTCACTGCACTACTCCTATGACTTGACTCCCACACAATCCTTACGCTGGAGCAGGTGTAAGGAGTGATGCAGGGCCTTTACACAGGACTCAGCCCATGTGGAATGGCACATTGCTGTAGTTGTGTCACTTTACTGACACACTCCAGCAATGCGTCATTTCTGAGCCACCAGATATGTCAGGATTCCTGACCTATCTCAGCAATCCTTGTGACATGGAGCACCGTAGTGTAAATACGGCAGATCCATGGTGTTGCAAGGATGGCGCAATGAAAAGTGTTGCATCGCTGTTTTTCCCCAGCGATGCAACACTTTTTATAAATGAAGCCTTAAATATTATATGATCAGCATGAGTGGATGATTGAGTTTAACATGATTTGTGGAAAAAGAGATTGCAACAATTTTACAGAAGAACTAGTATTTTATCGCTACCCTGGTTGGGCTCACCCGCATTCTTGGCCCGCTCCTCCCCGTTCCACCGCAGCTCTTTCCGGCTGTTTGTGTGGAGGGACGATCGGCTAGGCTGTAGTGCACCTCCGCTTGTGGCAATTTTACGACGGCCATTAGGTAGAGGTGACGCTCTAGTTGCTTTCCTCGGCTCTCTTCTCATCCCGTATTTAAGCAGGTGATGGCACCGACGTGCCCGAGATAGAGAAGGTACCAGGAGTTTTATTCTGGGGCAGACCTCTGTTGTGGGGGGACTTCATTTGTACAATGCTATTTTGCACAGTTGCTCCTCAGTCCAACGCGGCTTTACCGCTTGTTTAAATTTTACAGTGTTTTAAAAAAAAAATGTTATCGCTACCCAAGTCGGGCTCACCTGCATTCTTGGCCCGCACCTCCCAGTTCCACCGCAGCTCTTTCCGGCTGTTTGTGTGGAGGGAGGATCGGCTAGGCTGTAGCGCACCTCTGCTTGTGGCCATTTTACCACAGCCATTAGGGAGAAGTGATTCTCTAGTTGTTTTCCTCGGCTCTCCTCTCATCCCGCACGTAAGCAGGTGATGGCACCGACGTGCACAAGATAGAGACGGTACCTGGAGTTATTCTGGGGCAGACCTCTGTTGTGGGGGGACCTCATTTGTACAATTCTACTTTGCACAGTTGCTCCTTAATCTAGACGCAGCTTCACCACTTGTTTACATTTTACAGTGTTTTTTAAATGTTATCGCTACCCCAGTTGGGCTCACCTGCATTCTTGGCCCGCACCTCCCAGTTCCACCACAGCTCTTTCTGGCTGTTTGTGTGGAGTGAGGATCGGCTAGGCTGTAGCGCACTTCCGCTTGTGGCCATTTTACGACAGCCATTTCAGAGGGGTGATGCTCTAGTTGTTTTCCTTGGCTCTCCTCTCATCCCGCATTTAAGCAGGTGATGGCACCGACGGGCAGCGGATGCGCACAGCGGGTGCGCCGCTGGTGCGCCAAAGGCGTGCCTAAGGCAAGCCTGTCTGTGCCCGTCCATGCCAGGACATCACCAGGAGCAGGTGAAACACAGTTTGACACTATGCCCACATGCTTCTACATTTGCTAATCTCGAAGGTCCCTTTGCCTGCTTGTACTGCCACTCCAATAGCTGTTATGTTATCCGTATTCCACCTGACACACAGGAGGCAATATTAGCTGCAAGAGATTGGCAGGGGGAAGTGGGGTGACTTACAGTCAAGTTAGAACCCACATTTCAAACCAGTTGTGTTTCTGGAAGGGGTTTTTAGGAAACGTACGCTCGCTACCTAAACATGCCATGGAACTCTGGGATCTGGTGAGTTCAGATTCCCCAGATTTAGGTTTCCTAACGGAGACATGGCTTAAACCCATCTCAATACGTGATATTGCCCTTGCCCTCCCTGAGAATTACCGGATTCTTAGACTTGATAGAGAAGGGAAAGTGGGCAGTGGTGTTGCCATAATATACAAAGAGGTGTTGAAAGTCACAATTGTTGACTCCGCTTCAGACAATACGATGGAAATTTGTATATTTAAAATTGATCTGACTCTCCAGGAAAATTTAAAGGGCGCTCTTATTTATCGTCCCCCTGGGCCACTTAAAGATTTTAATGTAAAAATGATGGAGAAAATTGCCCCACACACTTTTACCTCCAAACACTTTTTGCTACTAGGGGATTTTAATATTCATAACGAAGATAGTAAGAACACAGATGCTGCTAATTTCTTAGCTGATATGACCTCCCTGGGCTTGGAGAAGATCAATACTGGTCCTACACACTAGGCAGGTCATACCCTGGACGTCATATTTACGAATTCATCCTTCATACTTGCTGATCCCCCTTGCCCATTGATGTGGACAGATCATTTTGTGATTCCATTTCAGATTAATAGTTGCCTTAGAAACCAAACTGCTGTATGTCCCCTGAATAGCCTCCAAAGGCAATGGCAGAAAGTCACTTATGAGTCTTTTAGCAAAATATTTGTTCCTCCTGTTTTTAATGAACATATGGACGGAACTAAGAAACAGGGTTTTTAATGATGTCATCAGTTCAGTGATAGACATGTTGGCTCCCGTGAAACATCAACATAATAACTCTCTAAAAAAAGTGAAAAATCCAGATGCAAACACCTGGAAAAAATCTGGCACAAATCTCATTCAGAAATAGAGAAGCTTAACTATAAATTGGCGCTCACTGCTTATCATAAGAACTTTAAAAAAGCATGAAAAGATCGTTGTTATACTAAAACTCAACGAGGCAGGAAATTCTATCAAGGAACTTTATAAAATTCTTAACTCTTTCACCAATCCCACAGCTTGCTCCCAGAAGATTCTCCCCTCTTAGGGACTATGGGCCTTATGTAGGTAGCCTAACATTTACCACTTCATAAATACCGAATTTTACCGATTCGGTATTTATGAAGTGGTAAATGCTATGTAGGTAATCAGTCGGTAAAAATTACCGAATCGGAATTGGTCGGTAATTTAGAATCGGTATTTACTGATTCGGTAATGGTAACTGGCTTCCCATTGATTCCTATGGGCCAGGAGGCCCATAGGAATCAATGGGAAGCCAGTTACCATTACCGAATCGGTAAATACCGATTCGGTAATGGGGGGAGCACAATCAAGGGTGGCAGGGTGTCACAGTGACACCCTGTTGCACCCCTGATTCCTGCATGTGTGGCACACATACATGCCCTAAGGGCATGTATGTCTGCCACATTGCACACTTCTAAGTGCCAAAAAATGCTTTTTCTAAGCCATTCGTCATTTACCACCAACTTTTAGTTGGTGGTAAATAACGAATCCACACAACACCCACACACTCCCCCTACATCTCATTTCAGGATTCGGTATTTACCGAATCGGTAAAATTACCGATTCGGTAATTTTACCGATTCGGTAAATTACCGAACCCTGAAATGTCCCCCCTACATACCAAAAGCCTGAATACCGATCGGTAACGGGATTTTTACCGAAAATCGGCCGTTACCGACCGGTATTAGGCTTCCTACATATGGCCCTCAGTGACAGTATAGCTGTGTATTTTGATGATAAAATTAATTTAATTTACAATCAATTCCCTCAAAACTCATGTCACATTGAGCATTCTAACTTCAGACCCTCTACTCTAAGAAGTTCGGATGAAGGCCTGAAACATTTCAATGTCATACAGGTCTCTCAGGTGGAAGCCATGCTTAGAGTTGCGAAATCTGGATCTCCTCTTGATGTGTCTTGCACATCCCTTGTTCCCCTCCATTTCTGATATCCTGAACACTTCTTTATGTGAAGGAATTATGCCACTTGATTGGAAGGCTACTCAAGTGCTACCAATTAAGAAGAAAGCTCAGTTGCCTGCAGAAGTGCTTTCTAATTATCGCCCCATCTCACTCCTGCCGCTTATGAGTAAAATGGCAGAGGGTTATGTTAACACTCAGTTAATGGGTTACCGCGAATCCTAAGGCATTCTTGATCTTCCCAGTCTGGGTTTAAACCCAATCACTCTACAGAGACTACCCTCATTGGGGTTACTGACCATATTAAAATGGCTTTGGATAATAACAAAGCAGTGCTGCTGGTCTTATTGGATCTGGCAGCAGCCTTCGACACGATCTCTCATCAGAAACTGATTTTCCAACTGAGAGAGGCCAGTCTGCAGGGACAGGCACTTAATTGGCTCATCAGCTTCTTAGATCAGCGCACCCAGACCATCAATCTGAGTCCCTTCAGCTCCCAAACCCTGAAGCTTACCAAGGGGGTGCCCCAGGGCTCTTGTTTGAGTCCTACCTTGTATAATATCTATGTGGTCCCCCTTGGCAAGATTATTAGGGAGTACGGCTTTACTCCGTTTTCCTACGCTGATGATACGCAACTTCTCCTGTTTTTTATGAGAACACAGAGTTAATAGATCAGCGTTTTGCAAAGGGCATGCTAGCCATATCAGCTTGGATGACGAAACATTTTCTCCAGCTGAATGCGACTAAGACCGAAATCCTGCTGTTTGGCTCGGCTCAAGTTTCTTGGCCCCCTAAGCGGTGGCCTGCTGTGTTAGGCCCTGCCCCTTCTCCTACTACAGTGGTGAAAAATCTAGGGGTCTGTTTGGATGTATTATTATCAATGAGGGATCAAATCATGACTACTGCAGGGACCTGATAACATACCCTGAGCCTTTTGTGCAGAGTGTTGCTGTGGCTGCCTCTATCTGTTCGTAGAACTCTGATTCAGGCTTTGATCATTGGCCACCTGGATTATTGCAATGTTCTACTAGCATCTCCTAACAAATCTCTTCTGCAAAAACAACAATTGATGGACAGAATGCAGAACAATGTCATACTTTCACCCCAGTACAGAGATCTGGGCCTAAATCCATCGTTTTCTTGCTCACCATGCCGTTCCAGTTTGAACCAAGCCATATGCAAATCAGTCTTGACCCTGTGCCTCATGGGAACAGTCCAGCCCGAACTGCCACGCCAGGTCCTCCCTGGACTGGAAACAAGCATCCTAGGACCGGCAGATTACAGATTGTACAGAAAGTTGCTGCACACCTGGGTCTCAAAAAGCTGCCTCGCACCTCCCCGGGACCACTGTTAAAACAACTCCACTTGCTCCTTATCCGCAAGAGAATTAAGTTCAAGCTTTGCTACCTTGACCATAAAGCACTTTATGGTAGGAGCCCTAGCTACCTGGCAGACAAGTTTAAAGTCTACTGTCCGAACCGTCGCCTCAGATCGGAACGTAAAGGGTTGCTAGTGGTCCCCTGCTACAGGAAAATATGAACAGGTGGCAAAACTGTTCCCTACCTTGCCCCGAAATACTGACACACCTTGCCGGAGGACTTGTGCAAATGCCCCAGTCTTTTTCACTTCAGGAAACTTCTGAAGACGGAATTATTCCGGGACTGATCTGTGTCTGTCTTGTACCCTCTCTATGGTAGCGCGGTGATACCCATGGGGAGGTGATTCCAGCGCTTTACAAATCCCTTACATACATTACATACATGCATATTATTTAAAACAATAGGAGGGCACAAAAATCGAATAGATTTGATTCACAAGCAGCTGGCATGAATGACGCCAGCGCATGTACCGTACGCCCTTCACAGATGTTCTGCCTAATATGGGCTACTACAAGCACTTTGTTACTGTATATTTCTGAAATCAAACTGACATCCTGTTGAGGAAGGATTCACATAAACACATTACAAAATGCCTAAGCAATGTGACATGTTGGAAAGTGTGCGAGAGAGATTAGACGGAGGTAAACCAACCCATACAAATGAATAGCATCGTCAAAACAAGCATCTGAACTTTTGCTAACTAGGGTCAGCTCCACCAATGTCCAATGTACAGAAAGGCTGCCAATTGATAGCAGAGAAAACAGGATGCTTCTTTCCGCACTGCTTCAGACACTGGGAGGATGGGCTGCGTGGAGAGATGGCTTGTCATTCTGTAAATAGGTCTGTTGCACTCGGAGAACCAGCAGTCAGGTCAGAGGGCTCTTTTTGCTTTGCTTTATAATACTTATTTAGTGTACTGGTGAGTCGGAAGCTAAGAACAAGTAATCCCCGAAGGCCAAAGACTGATTGTAGGCTTAAAACCTGACAGGGGGTTCCATTAAATTAAACAAAGATTGACTGTACCAAGCAAGAAGCAAACAAAATAACTGCCAATACACCTAACTGTCAAGAGTAAACTAATCTACGATGATGTACCACAGTCAGGAGGCCCATAGGAATCAATGGGAAGCCAGTTACCATTACCGAATCGGTAAATACCGATTCGGTAATGGGGGGAGCACAATCAAGGGTGGCAGGGTGTCACAGTGACACCCTTTTGCACCCCTGATTCCTGCATGTGTGCACATGTGGCACACATACATGCCCTAAGGGCATGTATGTCTGCCACATTGCACACTTCTAAGTGCCAAAAAATGCTTTTTCTAAGACATTCGTCATTTACCACCAACTTTTAGTTGGTGGTAAATAACGAATCCACACAACACCCACACACTCCCCCTACATCTCATTTCAGGATTCGGTATTTACCGAATCGGTAAAATTACCGATTCGGTAAATTACTGAATCCTGAAATGTCCCCCCTACATACCAAAAGCCTGAATACCGATCGGTAACGGGATTTTTACCGAAAATCGGCCGTTACCGACCGGTATTAGGCTTCCTACATATGGCCCTCAGTGACAGTATAGCTGTGTATTTTGATGATAAAATTAATTTAATTTACAATCAATTCCCTCAAAACTCATGTCACATTGAGCATTCTAACTTCAGACCCTCTACTCTAAGAAGTTCGGATGAAGGCCTGAAACATTTCAATGTCATACAGGTCTCTCAGGTGGAAGCCATGCTTAGAGTTGCGAAATCTGGATCTCCTCTTGATGTGTCTTGCACATCCCTTGTTCCCCTCCATTTCTGATATCCTGAACACTTCTTTATGTGAAGGAATTATGCCACTTGATTGGAAGGCTACTCAAGTGCTACCAATTAAGAAGAAAGCTCAGTTGCCTGCAGAAGTGCTTTCTAATTATCGCCCCATCTCACTCCTGCCGCTTATGAGTAAAATGGCAGAGGGTTATGTCAACACTCAGTTAATGGGTTACCGCGAATCCTAAGGCATTCTTGATCTTCCCAGTCTGGGTTTAAACCCAATCACTCTACAGAGACTACCCTCATTGGGGTTACTGACCATATTAAAATGGCTTTGGATAATAACAAAGCAGTGCTGCTGGTCTTATTGGATCTGGCAGCAGCCTTCGACACGATCTCTCATCAGAAACTGAATTTCCAACTGAGAGAGGCCAGTCTGCAGGGACAGGCACTTAATTGGCTCATCAGCTTCTTAGATCAGCGCACCCAGACCATCAATCTGAGTCCCTTCAGCTCCCAAACCCTGAAGCTTACCAAGGGGGTGCCCCAGGGCTCTTGTTTGAGTCCTACCTTGTATAATATCTATGTGGTCCCCCTTGCCAAGATTATTAGGGAGTACGGCTTTACTCCGTTTTCCTACGCTGATGATACGCAACTTCTCCTGTTTTTTATGAGAACACAGAGTTAATAGATCAGCGTTTTGCAAAGGGCATGCTAGCCATATCAGCTTGGATGACGAAACATTTTCTCCAGCTGAATGCGACTAAGACCGAAATCCTGCTGTTTGGCTCGGCTCAAGTTTCTTGGCCCCCTAAGCGGTGGCCTGCTGTGTTAGGCCCTGCCCCTTCTCCTACTACAGTGGTGAAAAATCTAGGGGTCTGTTTGGATGTATTATTATCAATGAGGGATCAAATCATGACTACTGCAGGGACCTGATAACATACCCTGAGCCTTTTGTGCAGAGTGTTGCTGTGGCTGCCTCTATCTGTTCGTAGAACTCTGATTCAGGCTTTGATCATTGGCCACCTGGATTATTGCAATGTTCTACTAGCATCTCCTAACAAATCTCTTCTGCAAAAACAACAATTGATGGACAGAATGCAGAACAATGTCATACTTTCACCCCAGTACAGAGATCTGGGCCTAAATCCATCGTTTTCTTGCTCACCATGCCGTTCCAGTCTGAACCAAGCCATATGCAAATCAGTCTTGACCCTGTGCCTCATGGGAACAGTCCAGCCCGAACTGCCACGCCAGGTCCTCCCTGGACTGGAAACAAGCATCCTAGGACCGGCAGATTACAGATTGTACAGAAAGTTGCTGCACACCTGGGTCTCAAAAAGCTGCCTCGCACCTCCCCGGGACCATTGTTAAAACAACTCCACTTGCTCCTTATCCGCAAGAGAATTAAGTTCAAGCTTTGCTACCTTGACCATAAAGCACTTTATGGTAGGAGCCCTAGCTACCTGGCAGACAAGTTTAAAGTCTACTGTTCGAACCGTCGACTCAGATCGGAACGTAAAGGGTTGCTAGTGGTCCCCTGCTACAGGAAAATATGAACAGGTGGCAAAACTGTTGCCTACCTTGCCCCGAAATACTGACACACCTTGCCGGAGGACTTGTGCAAATGCCCCAGTCTTTTTCACTTCAGGAAACTTCTGAAGACGGAATTATTCCGGGACTGATCTGTGTCTGTCTTGCACCCTCTCTATGGTAGCGCGGTGATACCCATGGGGAGGTGATTCCAGCGCTTTACAAATCCCTTACATACATTACATACTTGCATATTATTTAAAACAATAGGAGGGCAATCACAAGCAGCTGGCATGAATGACGCCAGCGCATGTACCGTACGCCCTTCACAGATGTTCTGCCTAATATGGGCTACTACAAGCACTTTGTTACTGTATATTTCTGAAATCAAACTGACGTACTGATGAGGAAGGATTCACATAAACACATTACAAAATGCCTAAGCAATGTGACATGTTGGAAAGTGTGCGAGAGAGATTAGACCGAGGTAAACCAACCCATACAAATGAATAGCATCGTCAAAACAAGCATCTGAACTTTTGCTAACTAGGGACAGCTCCACCAATGTCCAATGTACAGAAAGGCTGCCAATTGATAGCAGAGAAAACAGGATGCTTCTTTCCGCACTGCTTCAGACACTGGGAGGATGGGCTGCGTGGAGAGATGGCTTGTCATTCTGTAAATAGGTCTGTTGCACTCTGCGAACCAGCAGTCAGGTCAGAGGGCTCTTTTTGCTTTGCTTTATAATACTTATTTAGTGTACTGTTGAGTCGGAAGCTAAGAACAAGTAATCCCCGAAGGCCAAAGACTGATTGCAGGCTTAAAACCTGACAGGGGGTTCCATTAAATTAAACAAAGATTGACTGTACCAAGCAAGAAGCAAACAAAATAACTGCCAATACACCTAACTGTGCAAGAGTAAACTAATCTACGATGATGTACCACAGTCAAATAAAGAACTGAAGAGAGGGAGACTAGAATATCCAAATTCCTTACTATTTTGGTTGAAATATGTATAAATTAATGTATCTTAAAATAAGTCCACAAATTGGATTGAGTGTAGTAGTTGGTGGGTGTAAAGACATATCATTTTAGTTACTCCTGATTGTTTTTTAATTGCCTAAAGGAGAAAGCAAAAAAAATGTTTATTAATTTTAAGAACTTAGGGGTATATTATCAAGGACAGCGTTAAAATTATCGCCGCTTTAGCGGCAGAAAACTGCCGCTAAAGCGGCGATAATGGGCTTGATGATATGCCGCAGATAATTCCAATAGAAGCCCATGTTGACACAAGAACTTGGGGGCATATTGTCAAGGACGGCGTTAAACATTATCGCCGGTTTAGCGGCAGAAAACTGCCGCTAAAGCGGCAATAATGAGCTTGATAATATGCTCTTGAGAATTCCCATAGAAGCCCATGTTCTGGTGCCAACATGGGCTTCTATGGGAATTCTCCTCGGCATATTATCAAGCCCATTATCGCAGCTTTAGCGGCAGTTTTCTGCCTCTCGTCCTATTTTGTCAAACGTATAGTATCAATATTTGATCATACTTAAGAAAATCCTAATTTTAAAGCCACAGTGCTGTTGTCCTCAAAGTTAGGAAGTGATTTTGGATGCAAAACAGCACTTCAGACTCACATAAAATACATTCTAGCATTACAAAAACCAAAAAAAGGAACAAATATAGCACATGAAATCCTTTTTAATGCATTGGTTCAATAAAGTTAGGGGCACACTGGTTTCCAAACATGGCAGATTTGCATTGATGTTTTTTCCTAAATATTTGTGTTCCCTAAATTGCACAACATACACAATTGCTGCAAACTAGTAGGTGCTCTAAAGAAAAACAGGTCTTTTCTTTAAAACTAAGGGGCATATTATCAAGGACGGCGTTAAAAATTATCGCCGGTTTAGTGGCAGAAAACTGTCGCTAAAGTGGCGATAATGGGCTTGATAATATGCCCTTGTGAATTCCTATAGAAGCCCATGTTCTGGTGTGAACATGGGCTTCTATGGGAATTCTCCATGATTACAGCTTCTCACTCACTCCGGGAGGCACCAACCTCTTGCATCTCAGTCAATTGTGCTAGCTGGCTTGATCCCACCCACATATCACTCTGACACAGGAAATGATGGATGCTTCTCTGGCGGAATCTCCAGTTTACCAGTAACAAATGGTGTGCGCATGATGGATTCAGCTGGTAGCATATAATGGTGATGCTATGTTAAATATCTCAGTTGATTATAATTGCCCAAGAAGCTAGTTATTGACATAAAATGGTGTACATTGATGTCATTTGACATTTGTAGCTAGCAAGAATAGCTTCCTTGTTTTTTTCTGTTGGACGTGTGTGGTACAGTAACTACCCAAACACCCACGTATCCTAATTTGACCTAGTCCGTATTTTTGGCCAATCACGCTTCGCATTCTGGGATTTGTAGGCCCATGTTGATGAAAAATTGGAAACCAGACGACCTGGGTGCAGAGGAGACAAGGGTTGGCACAGAATTTAGTAATGGTATCGAGATGGGGAAGAGAAGGATTGGAGGGATATACAGAGGTCAGACAGTCCACTGTGATGGGTGGGTAGCTGACACACTCCCAAAGATTCATAATTTATGCTGCACGTGCCTGATAGCCAGCAATGTCTGTTTACTGAGGGACATACATGCTTGTTCATGAGATTTGAAATGCTTGGAGTGGTAACATGTTTGATTTAAAGAATTGCACAGATATGGGGTGTCGTGTTTAAAGGAGGCTGCAGTTTCTGTGATTCCTATGATTTACATTAGTCAAATGGGGAAAAAAAAATAAAGATTCCGAAATGATGCAAGAATTTAAAATACCAACATGTGGTAAATGATAAGCTGTCATTGAGCCTGAGTTACAAAAGGAAAAGTGAGCAAATGCATTTTATTATGCATTTTTCTAAGCCCTTCTAATATATGCAGATAAGAGAACTAATTGACGGAGCTGGGATTCCATGCAAAAACATAGCAGTATATTTAAACTGCCAGGCCTTGAAAGGATTTATTTCTATAACTTCTCGCCATGTTGATTATTTAAGAGCTACCTGCACTGCTAACTAATATGTTGTCTTCTGCAAATAAAGCACATGAGCTGAGCATTATCGAGTAATAGTGTCCCTGCCTGATGAGATGTAGTCGTTTGAAAACCTTGCACATTCTGCAGAGCAGTTTCTGCAGTTTCTTTTCAATGTGAGAGCCAGATACAAAAGAACTTTTATGGGGAAGTCCCACCGTCCATCAAGAGTCTCACTGGTAGACTCCTATTGTTCGTGCTCGGCGGAGCTGTGCGATCACAGCCCTTTCTGAAGAATCCCCCAGGTGACAGAGTTCAAGCAAGAAGGCAGTCTGCGTAGGGTGGAGTTGGTATGGGTTCAGACACAGAAGGACAGGTAGTTGCCTCCTGGCCGGGCTGCTAGACATGCGCCTCAGAGCTTCCCTCACAAGTGCACAGTTAAGGGGGCTGTGGGAAGGGGGATGTGGGAGGGAAGGGGTGATCTGTTTGGCGTGTCCTGTAGGGGCTACCACTGAGGGAGCACACACCAGCTGCTCCTGGGGCCTGGGGTTTTCAGAGGACCTGTTTCTGTTGGTTGGATGTGCTTGGCTTGGGGATAATTTTGCAGGCAGACCAGTTTGAGGATTGGGCACATTTTTTGATTTGATTCTAATATTTTCTTCACACTTGTGCTTCAAGATGCTATATTTGGATCCCCCTTTTCCCAACAATTTGCAGTAAATATGTGGTGTAAAATCCCACCATTTAAATCCATTTTTTTCAAAATTTTCTTGCAGGGGAGAACCCCCCCGCACCCTCCTTTTGCAGTTCAGGATTGCTTGCTCGCTTATTACATTAGGGTACAACATTTTGTGCCACACCACTTTCAAAACCCACCAGCTGCCACTGATTATATGGTCTTTTGCTGGCATCTCTGCACACTAAATCGTAGTTTGAAAAATCAGCAATGTTGACTGCACAAATACTAGTTTTACAGGCAAGCAATCGACTGGCATGCGAGAAAATAAAAGTGACCATAAATTCTGCCACTCCTACGATGGTTGATAGGCCCTGCATAACTATCATCATTTGCACTCCTTGCAAATTACATCTGGGGTATGTAAGCGGGCCACAAAGTATTGATGGGCTTTGTAGTCCGAAACAACTTTTCTACTCCTTAGGAGAGTTGCCCACATAGTAGCAAAATAAAGTACAGGTACTGGTCAATATAGCCTTATAGCCCGCCGTAGCGGGTTATACCGGCTATTAAAGGCCCGCTGCTGCGTTAAAGGCCCGAGCCGAAGGTGAGGGACTTTAACAAAAGCAGTGGGACTTTATTAGCAGTATAGCCCTGCTACGAAGGGCTATAAGGCTATTAGAACATTCTGCCACTAGAGGGAAGAATGTTCTAATAAATTAAACAAAGGCTTCTCGAAGCTCGAGGGGATTTAAATCCCCTCGAGCTTCGAGAGGTTTTTGAAAAACATTGGAATGTTGCTCTGCGGGCCTTTACCGGCCCGTAGAAGCATGGAGCACTCCATTGTCTACAATGGAGTGCTCCACATTCCAATGTTCTAATATGGGTTAAAGTACTGAGGTGTGCATTAAATTCAATTGCGGGCTGAAAATAGTGACTGCATTTTCTGCATCATCACCAAGGATGAGCAACCACAAAGCGGGCCAGGGCAACATACACATATTTGTATAGTATGTGTAAGTTACAGTGGTGTTGTAGTCCCTATTGAAATGCATATATTGACTGCTCTTGCTCCTTCTTGTATCTGCATGATATTAAAGTCTGAAAGTCTGTGTTGACTTTCACTCAGAATTTAGCATTTCAGGAACAGCAACATTTAACAGCAAAATTGCTTTCTTTGGCAGCTACAGCATAGTTGTTATACAGACAGTGTGTCCCAGTGGTCCAGAGCAGATTCATTGGTCACAGGATGATCACTGAATTCCATTAGTGAATCCATTTCCTCCTAAACCTTAAGGAGTAGCAGTAATGTTTGTACATGTGACCGCAGTCACATCATCACCAATTGTTAGGTTTCAAGTGGTGATCAAGAGCAAATCTATGCTTTCTCTACTCACATAAGCAATGAATCTCATCTAGTAGACAAGACTTCTATTTCCACCATTTTAGGGTGTTAATATTGGAAAAGTACATGTTAATATGAAAAATTATACATTCATGTATAAGAACATAATTGCATCATTATTAACAAATTAGCTCATTGCGAATTTCACATCAACCCCGACTCGCAGTCATTCAGGCTCTGAGACCTAGGTCTGAGGTCACTAATTGATAGGTCACAAGTGGAGTTGCACATAGTCAGCAGATAAATGCTGGAATCCCTAGATCAATCCCACTGATAGGTGCAGCGACACTACAATAGTCCAAGGAGATTGGCCTCAGTAAAGCACACATGGCCGGAATGGTATGCGTGCTCTCAAAAACACCATAAAGTAAGATGCTACACGAATTAGGAAAATATGGCCAAACAAGACACAGCACATGCAGTGATCACATGCTCCCCACACCAGACATCTGGAAATGTTGCCTACTGGTAGGATTGTGTTCACGCAAGGCTGAGGCCCACCTGTACTTTCCATTAGACAATTTTTTATGACTCCAAAAGCAGCAACTGCATTCCTTATTATACATGGACCAGTGTAAATACTTTATTGAATACAATGAACTGTTTACAAAGAGGCTGCAGAACGAATGTAAATTGAGACAGTCCTCAGACCCTGTGCCTGTAACTGTTCTCCCAGCTGCTCTGTTTAATTGAATAAACTGTTCCTGTTTTGCCAAACGCCTCTTGTCTCTTGTTTTTTCAAGGTATTTCATGTCCAAGCAACAAGGGTGTGAGTGAATATGTGTGTGTATTTGTGTTTAATCCACACTTCTCAGTGTTGGTTAACTCTGACAAAAGGAAATAAACCCCATCTCTGTGAGGAACATCAAAACTGTTTTTCATATCGTGTTAAGTACTTTTGAGTGAGTACATCAAAAAATTAAAAGAACAATTATATTTGTTTTGGTCTGCTGTATAAACTACCCCAGTATCATGTCATACATGGAGTTAGAATAATCAGTACGCACTGTCTTACGAACAATGGTCAAAGGTCGGTCCTCGCACATATATATAGAGCATGGTGTGTGCATGTTTGTGTGTCTGAGACAGCACAAAAGATTCAGGCTTCTAGTGATAGCACACAATGTCACAATGCTTCAAGACTGAGGATCTGTCATTACTTTGGAGTAGTTACACTGTAATTAATGGTGTGATCATTATGCCTTTCTATGGTTTCAGTCTCAAGCAACAGTATGATAAGTATAATGTATCCAATTCACAAAGCTATTTTTCTGAGTTGTTGTTTCTGAAACCTGTTCTATATGTGATTTACCCTTGCATGCCCAGTGCTTGATCTCACACTAATGTTGTGAGTTGTTTCTAAGAGCAATACATGATTACACATGAAAATGTAAGCAAATATTTCCTACACTTAGAAATGTGTGGGTAAATAATACTGAAGCCTGGAGTAAGACACAATGACTCTTAGAAGTAATTTGGTGATTTGGACCAAATAAGAGCTGTGAACTTAACAATAGACCAGAAGAAGAAAGCAATTTTGGGTCTCTCTTGGGTTTGTGTATGTAGCTAAGAAGCCAATGGAATATACACGACTGAGTTCTATAGCTTCCTGATGCACAGTGGAAGTGATAGTGCAAATGCTAAGAATGGTGTATGCACCATGCAACTAGGCTCAAACTCAAAACTGCGCAATACTTACACGGATGGCCCTTGATCTCAAACTGAGGCTAAAATCATAAATTCAGCAACTGATCAATGCCAATGAAGCATACTTTACCCCACAGCAATGATAGAGAGGAGTAGATTTTCAAACCATGAAGGTTTATTAACACATTGGTTATGTTACAATCTCAAATGAAATCAGTTTAATTATGTCAATAATCACCCGAATACACCATGAATGAATATAATACAGGCAGGTCGGAAATGGCAAATGCAAGAACAAGTTAATAAAACACAGCATATGCAAAGTTAGATATATTATGTTCCCCTGAATGCAACCTCCCTAATGCTAAGCTTAGATTGTTGATAAGTAGGGAAATTTAATGTATTAAACTGTACATTGCTTACGTTCTCATAGATCAAGAGCCAATCAAAACTATTCATTAATGGCAACCTCTGTGTCTGCCTCCTTCCCATGGTTATGGCAGCAATCAGTTCCAATTCTAAGGCTTTCAGAGATATCAAACAAAAGTAGGACTTGTTTCCTTCTGACTCCATCACTTCCCTGGTGCAGAAAGCTAACATTCTATAAATGTAATTGCAATCCAACGACCTTCATACAAAGTTTAGTAACAGCATTTCAAACTAACAAGATCAGAGTAGCTCTGGGTGCCTGGAACAAGAGGGAGACTTTGCACATAAAGCAAGAATACAATATTTCATTAAAATTGAATCATTTATTCTGAGGCCTACCACAGCTTATGCTAGCTTAATAGCAATATGTGTTGCCTACAATTAATCGTATGTGAAACTTATTAATTATTGCCATTCTAACTGTAAATTCTCATGTGTCTATAATGAATGCATTGGTTATATATTTTACAAAATAGTATGTTTTAAAAGTAAATGGTAAAATAGTGTCACTGCGTCAACAGCAGTTTTAAACATTGTTTGTTAGAAAGTGATGACACTTTACCATTGGCAATCGTCTTCAATGTTAGGTCAGCAGCATTTCATTTGTTGCATCATGCTAAATGTGCGAATGTTGATTTAGTTGTAGAATCTTACAGGCAATTCATAATATAATCCTATGTAAATTACACTTTAATCTTAACGAACTAGTCAATTTGTTTACCTTAAAAATACGTGACATTTTCTTAATGAAGAATCTTAATGACAGGAATTCACTGTTCGCTGTAGCCACTCCAGCTGTGTTCCCTGCAGCTACTACAGCTACTTTCCTACATCGATCACACGTCTGTTTAATTAGGATGATCACACTTCCTGATTTTAATATCAGTTGCAGCATTACAAAGCTGCCTATAAAAACAGATGTAAATATAAAAAGTGACATTTAAAAAAAAAACGGAAATCTACTGCTGAGGGTAACGTTTTTCAGTCTGCATGATGTAAGCAAAAGTTACACAGTTGCTCATCATACCCTCGAAGCTTTTTTTGTAGTTTTTGTTGCAATAAGTGTTGAGAGAGGGATTTGAGCTTTCAACGACAAAGGGGCATATTTACGAACACTAGTGCAACAACTGAAAAAAGAGATTTATGGAGTCAGGCAAGGCCACTTTGTGTGGCCCAACGTTACTTTATAAATCTCGAGTAAAGTAACACAGTGCAAATCGCTGCGTTGCATTACTCTGTGCTAGGGCCGCATTTGCATGGGTGTTGCGTGGGTGTTCCCATGCAACTTCCATGGAATTTGACACATTCCACAGATTTACAAGAACAGGTAAACCTGGCAATTCACCAAAAGCATACGGTTTCCCAGGAGAGGCATAAAAAGTAGAAATATATTTTTGTCTTCTCGTTTTTTTCCTCTTTCTATGTGTGCTGCAAAATGCAGCACACATAGAAAGAGGAAAAAGCCTCTCCGAATTGTTTTTGTGCAGGAAGGTGACCCTTCCTGCACAAAAGCAATCCTGAATGCAAGACAGGCACTCTTCCACCATGGTGCAAGGGTACCTGTGTTGGCGCTAGGCAGCCCATTGTACGCCAGCTCAGGGGAATGGACAAGAATGTGTCATATTCTTTTAAACACTCGGCATTCCCTGTCTCACAGTGCAACAAGGTGACTTGCTGTGCTGCATGAGTTTTTTTGCAAATGTGCCACAAAGTGTCTAGTAGTTTTTAACGCACTTCACTTTTTCAGGAAACTCAACATTGTGCTGCAAGAACATTTAAATATAGACTGATGCTGCTGAAATGAGATTTCAGCAAGAGTCTCCCTAATCTACTTTCTCATAAACCTTGTTTAAATCAATGTTATTACCAAAAAGCCGCTGGAGCTGCATTACTTGCTTCTGCTTTGCTAACTTGTATCTCGGTTCATTAGAGAAACACCATGTTGTGTTATACTGTTTAATTAAAACACTTATTTAAATGCCATTAGGAGATTGAATTTCGAGATAAATAGGTTGCCATTTTAAAACTTCACTGATCAGTCATCCTGTGATTTTGATCAATATAGGCTGCTTCCTTAGGCATGTCTGTACTCAGTGACAGGAAGCAACTACGCAGCATTAAACAGAGGGAAACTAAAACTAACAAAGAGACATGACAAGCATTAATGAAGAAGATTGGGATAGATAAACCAGTTTACTTGAAAAGAAAACAAGAATATTCACACAAATCTGTATTTGGCAAGTGACCACAATATTAATGGCAGACTATAAAGAAATGAAAATACATATTTCTAACACCTCTGATAAATATTTATATTATCTTCTAATTCATGATCTTCATTATTTGATATTAAGGTCATCAATATTGTGTGCATGTATCTCCATTTGGTGATAGTTATACACTGTCTGAACATAATACATTTAAAGAACAAATACATGGTATTCATTTGTATTCATCCTTAGCAAACAAAATTATCAGACATGAATAAATGAAGCTTGAACTATATATGACTCAGAATTCACAAATAGTGAATATTCATATTGTACTGTGGAAGCAGAATCTGTACCCCAATATTTAGGAACGTACCCCTACAATCATGACATCCCAACATTTACAGATCACCACTATTACCTGAGAAGGTTCCAGATTAGCATAATAAATCATAAGGACCATTCAATGACTGAGTTCTTCAGCAGAGGAAATGGTAAAGGGATTTTTTGTAGAAATTCTCAAAAAGCAAGCAGTACAGCATAAATGTCATGAAGCCAAATGAGCAACCAAATTATACGAAAATCGGACAGCATACCTCACAGAACAGGAAGGTCTTCGGAAAATCTCTGTCTCACTCCAAAAATCCAAGTGTTCTTATACACTCTTCTTGCATAACAACCTAGGAAAAGTGTACATTCATCATGAGATGATCACAAGTAACAACTTCTTTGGCAAATCAGAATAAAGGTATTTGAACAAAATATCAGAAAAAAATATATTGTGATACAAAATGATTGTGTCAAGTACACTTGGATATAATGATATATCATTTTAGTGTTGTTTTTAATATTTGTAAATAAATATTGATGTAGAAAATATTGTAGTATGTTATATTGTTTGCAAGTGTTAATTAGTCATTGTTTTATTGGAGTGTGTTTGTATGTTTATTCTTTTTATTTATTTGTGGTTTTAGTAATATAATCTTGTAGGTATGCAATTGTGGACATTTGTAATTTTTGGTTGTATTAATGTATAAAATATTTGTTTCTTTTTTATAGAGGGATATTGAGTTTTTAGTGGATAAGGGTGGGGAGATTAAAACATATATATACATTTCAAACTACATTTTAGGTTAATAATTTGAGTATAAGCAAATTCATAATTCATCATTTTTAAATTAGGGCCTGATTACTAGTTCTTCGGACCAGGAACCGCTGGGTTTGTGGTTGCGGTCCAACTGCCGCAAGCTCGGTGGTCCGGCCGTTGTGTTATGATACATGCGGTTAGACGAAAGAAACACGGTTGGGATCCTGCTGACACCGCCAGCCAACTCCCACCACAACAGGCACGGAATAAGCCAATAAGCCTGTGGGAGGCTCAGACAACCAGTGAAACTGCCGGCCCAATTCTGAGTTGCTTTACAGCTGGTATGACCCTGGTGGTCCAATCACCACATCTGAGACGATGGAAAGGAAGGGATATAAGGGCAAATCTCACCACTATTCATCTCTACACGTCTTGTCCACCATGGACCCGATCCTATATGTCCTGGCACTACTGTACCTGCTCAATCATGTCCAAAACCCACTAAATCATGGACAAAATTGGCAGTAAGTCTTTTAACAACCAGTTTCCATAGACTCCTCAGCAAAATGATGCCCCGTCATGGACCAGGCAAGGTAGTTGGCATCCCTAAGTAAAACATATTTACGGGGACCCTGTCTGGTATTGTTTCTTATGAATATAAAATGACATCAGGAGGATGCCCTCCTAGGCCACTGATACTACACAGGCACACTTTACACAAATGGACATGTGATTACAAATTATATATAATGATAGTGATGGTGCATTGATCTATGTTACACAACAGCACCTCCTCATTTATGACACACTTCTTTTGCCCCTTCACAATTGTCCGCCATGTCACTACTGATGGTCGCTTCACATGCAGGTTACCATTTGTCAAGTCCCGGTAGGTCCATACAAAAATCACTACAACTACCATGAGGCCCTATGAGTGCAGCACAAACCAAGATGCAATAGGGAAAGTGACACACTCACATTGCATACATCCCAGGTCACTTTTTGATGTCAAAGAAACATCTGTATAGATGTGTCATTAAACTGAAACCCACCTTCTCTGCTACAACTCCTTATTGGACTCTCACCCATTGCCAACATGAAAAGGCAATGTCAGTCAATGGGATTACATAGAATCAGTGTGAGAAGCATTCTAATGGTACAATGGAAGCACTCTCTGCAGGATAACTATGCCTCTATCAGCAGAAACCCTTAATTGTTGGGGTCCTGGGCACAGTACAATTTTGCACATACTTGACATACTAAGTGTGGACTGGACCTGTGATTTTAAGTATATCAGGGATAACCGATAGCATTACCAAGTACCATGCATGTGTAGGGAATGTTGAAGTGCATTTCATGAAAGCACACACCACGCACAGCATGTGTTACACATCTACATAAAGTATATATAATGTACACACATGAAATTTGACACATGTCCAAGCAGAACTCCATAAATGTATGGCAAGTTTGTGCCCTCCATGTGTGGATGAACAAACATCCAACGTGAACAGACCTAACAATGATCCAACATACACCATGGGGACAACAGCAACCTAAATGATGTGGACATTGGCCAGGGCAAGCTGAAATATTTATCATATCTCATAACACACATGCAATGTCTGCAACAATCTCAGTTCATCCCACATATACATCCCACATATACATCCCTCCATCATTACCCCTTGTCTTCTATAAGTGCAGCACTGAGGGCAAGGACGCATCATATTAACCACTTCAAATGGATCAGCAATCAGGGATCAAACAAACACAAGTGTAGTCACACATCACTAACAATACAAGAACATCAAATAGTTAGAATAGTAATGGCAAGACCACAAGATGTATTTATACTTGAACAACCCATCAAGGGAAACAAAGGCCAATTGCCAGTCCATTCACATGTCCAATGCCACAACACAATGCTGTGAGACACACCTTGCCCTTATTGAAGTGCCAGGGAACCTCCTCACAAAGGAGCATCCCTTGGGCACAGAAGGAACCTCGAATATGGTACTTGGGTCAGGGGTTTGAGGTTAAAGGAGGAGTAGATGTGTCATTGGGAGCAGATTTTCTTTTCTTTGTATATTTGGGCTGGGTTTAGGGGAGGGAGATACTGTTTCTCTGGGGTGGATTGGGAAGTGGAAGGGATGGGTCTGTCCTTGGGAGGGGTTTTTATGTTTCTTTTGTTTTGAGCTGGGTTCAGGGGGTGGGGGTGCTGTTTCTCTGGAATGGAGGGGGAGTGGAAGGGATGGGATTGGGTGTAGGAGAGGTTTTTTGGGACTTCAGAAGGGTAGGGCTTTGGTTTCAAAGGGGTAAGGAAAAGGACAAACAAGACAACATCAAGGGGAAAATGAGTAGGATGTTCCTGATGGAGTTCGGGTTGGGAGGAGGAGGGATTCGAAGTGTGAGCTGGGTCTGCTGTCTGCTCTTTGTGTTTTGTTGGTGTCAGGATATGAAAGGTTAGTATAAGGTAACTTCACGCACCTCCCAGTGACAGATCCATCGGGGGGATGCTAGGATTCACAATTCCCCCTAATGCTACTCTCAGAGAGCTAACATGTACACTGATCTGCACAGAAGCACCCCAGGGAATAGGGAAGTGGATAACATTGGAAAAGAAAAGAAAAGGAGGCAGCAGTCCTCCACCACTTAACCTCTTTGGTCCTGTCTTTAACTATAGGAACTCCTCTCTCTGAGCATGGAACTGGAGCTGGACATAAGCTGCCCACCCATGTACACCGGGAGAGAGTAAGTCTTCTCAGAAAGCGTAAGTTTGGTAATAGCCTCTACCCTTAGAGACCACATGGTCTGCTTACACACAGTCTCAAAACAAAGGATAATGTACCAGGAGACCTCGCTGGGTCTGCAAGAGCTATTCCGAACTCAATCCGTTATGCGGTGAAAGGTGTTTCAATCCATTCCACCTAACACGAACAACAAATAAAAATAAACAAAGGTACCTTACAATGCCCCTGCCTCTGGTGAAACATAAGGTGACCCAGAATCCAGTAAATGTGCACCCACCTGCTCACAAGCCTCGGAGCGAATGAGGCACTTAGCTGCGGCTGAAAAAAAAGCTGGGAGCCTACTTCTACCCAATCTCTCCACGACAAAGGCAGGAGCCCCAGAGGGTGAGATCGTAACCGTAAGAAAAGGCCATGCTCGAAGGAACAGCAGCATTCAGTCCTGAACGCGTCTTGACAGCAGACTCTTCTGGTAATGCTGGAAGGAGCAGCCACACTCAATTCTGGAAACTGATTGTCAAGCACTGGCCTGTTTAAAGGGAGGGGCGTTTATAGCCCTGTTCCTCCCTTTCTCTCCTGGCAGTGTTGGACCTGTAGTTTCTCCCTAGTCTAAGGCATTCACTCCGGACGACCATAACATTTGGTGTCTGTTGTTTGGGTGACTGTGAGCATTTGTGTTGTGTGCCTGTGTGTGCAATGGATGTGCTGGGTTATATGGAGAGGTCAGTGTGTGCTGCTATGTTGTCTGGAGATATGGATGTGTCTGTGGAGTGCTCACTTTGTGTTGCTGTGTGGCTGCGGGTATGAGTGTGTCTGTGGAGGAGTCAGTCTGTATTGCTCTGTTGTCTGCAGGTATGGATGTGTCTGTTGAGGGATCAGTGTGTGTTGATGTGTCGTCTGTGGGTGTGTCTGTGAATGGGTCAGTGTGTATTGCAGTGTCCTCTGCAGGTATGGTTGTGTCTGTGGAGGGATCTGTGTGTGTTGCTGTGTTGTCTGCTGGCATCCTGGGGTAATTGGCATGGTGAGGAGGATGAGTGTCTGCTGTGTGCATGCATGTTTGAGTTTTTGGGCTGTTTGTGGTTGTGTGCAGTCCTTCTGTATTATAAGTGAGTTCATAGTGGGATATGCTTGGGATATGAATGGGAATATGGGAATGTGGGAGGGAAGGGGCAGGAGGTGAGGAAGAAGGTTGGGATGGTTGGAGGGTTGCTGTGAGGGAGGAGGCCAGAGACTGAAAATATCTCTGTAAGCCATAAATTGCGTTGTGAATTCCTTCCAGGTCGGCTACCATCTGGGTCAGCTGTCTGCATTTCTCCTGGAAGGCATTGAGGACTATTCTGACACATAGCGATGCTCCTCAGGAGGTCAATAGCCTTCTTACTCAGGGCAGTGGGGCTAACTGGGGCAGGTACTGAGGTGCCTAAAGTGAAGGAAACTGCTACCCTCTTAGGGGAGCTGGAACAGGCAACTTGTTGAGGGACAACAGGGAGGGTGGCGATGAAATTTTAGGTGGCAGCCAAGGATGAAGTTGGTAATGATCCTGTGGGGTCCGCCACCACTTGGGAGTGCCCATAGGAGGATGACTCAGTAGGTGAAGAGCTTGAGCTGCTGTCTTCCTATGCATTTCCAACACCCTCCTGGTCACTGGGTTCCTCTGTGTCTGACGTCTCACATCTGGAAAAGCAGTGACCAGCTATGTTCCCAGTGACGTTTGCCTCTTCTCTTCTGCTTGCCCTGGATGTATCTGAAAAATTATGTAGCATTGGTTTATTTCAACTGCATTTCCACATGTGACCATCACAAAGAAACAGAAAACATTGAAGAAATCCATATATCACACCAGCTTCATGGTTCACTCAGTAGGCTTCAAATTTTGCATTAGCACATGCAAGCTACATAACCTGTAAAGTGTTGGGTCCACTCATGTCATAACCCCAGACAGGCCTAAATGCAATGATGGGGTTGTCTTCACTCCATCCGTATGTCCATAGTTGATCAACTTCCATAGTGTGGCACTTGTATTATACCACTGTAAAATGATGTAACCAAATAGTATGGATACAACTTTGAAAATTACACAGGGCTCACACAAGGCCCAGAGTAGAAAAAATATGCCTATTACTCATAACACATCATGATGTGCTGAAGGACAAGTTCTCCACCAATGTACCACTGTTAGAAATGGGGGTCTATAGTGGGCAGGTTGTTACCCTGCCAAAGAAGGGATCCTTCTTCCAAGTCAGGGTAAGGGGATACACTTCTAAAATAATCCATGGTCACCCCCTTGGTAGCTTGGCATGAGCAGTCTGGCTTATCTCAGAAGCAGTGTATAAAACATTTGCACATAACCAGCAGTAATACAGTGAAAACACTACAAAAGGACACCACACCACTTTTATAAAAATATCCAATATTTTATCTGTTCAAATTAAGACCAAAAATGATACAAATCCACCATACAGTTAAATATCAATAAGCAAAAATAGACTTAAAATACAGTTCCTTGAAGTTGATAGCTCCGTCCAGGACTATCATGGTGTCGTGAACAACAAATCCAAACAGTTCTGACTGACCACGGCATCACAAGCCAGCTACGGTGTTGGAAAGTCTTACAATACCTTCAGATTTGGCGATGAGCCCTAAAAAGCTGGTATCAGTTCCGGAGCTCAGCACAGGAGTCGTCAGACCCTTGAAGTCACACGTGTTTCAGATTGAACTCCGTTAGGTTGAAGTCAGGAGTACTGGTATCGGCAGGCATCAGGACTGTGGTGCAAAGTGCAGGGGTGTGGTGTGTGGTGCCCTCAGGTCACAGTGCAGGCAGTGGCTCAGTGACAATGACCAGAGGCATTGGTGAGACCATGGCTGCAGTGTGCAGTGGGGCGATGCTTGTCGCGGTGCTAGCAGGTCACGGTGCAGGCAGCGACGTCGTTGTTGCTGAAGCACTGTCATCGGCTGACAAACCAGAGCCGATAGCGCTGGTATCGGTAAGCCAAGGCAGCGATGTGGGATGGGGCAGTGCATCATTAAACATGTGAGCCGTGCTCTCAAACCATGGTGCAAGCAGCGGCGTCGATGTCGGTGTGGAGCGTCGCCATTGGGGATACCAAGGCAGCGGTGTGAAGAGAGCCAGTGTAAAGTGAGGTGTCCACAGGTCATGGTGCAAGCACTGGCTCGGTGGCAGCGCCAAACATGGTCATCAATGAGACCAGAGTAGCCGTGCAAAGTTCGCTGGTGCCCTTTGCGGTTCCTTTAGGACACAGAGCCGGCAGCGGCATTGTTGACAGCATCAAGTTGCTTTTTCTTTTGTTGCAGCCCAAAACACACAGTTCCCAGTGCTGGTAGCAGATGAACTTCAAGTCTTTGCTGTTCCTGGAACTTCTTGAATAGGGGGCAATCTCTACCTCAAACAAAGTAGTTGAAGAACGTTCAATCCAGTCCTTTCTCTGCCCAAGACAGAAGCAGCCACTGCAGGCCAACACCGTAAAACACACAGCAAAGTGGTAGTTCCTCTTCACAGGTTCTCTAGTTCTTCGTATTGGCAGGTTCTTTGATCCAAAAGAGTTCTAAAGTTCTGGTGTCAGAGCCCAAATATGTATGCCAAATTTTCTCTTTGTTCTCTTTGTGGCAAGGGTCTCTGAGCCCAGTCCAAACCAGTTCTGCCATCTCTGGCCCAGCTTCACAACAGGTGGTGGAGACATCATTGTGCAGAGGAAACACTGCCTTTTCAGGTACTAGTGAAAACTGTTCCCACCATTCTAAATACAAAGCAGGCCTATTCGGCCCAACTATAAGTCGCCTAGGAAAGGCAAGGCACACCTCAACTCCCTCTTGTGTCTGTCTAGTGTGATTTCAAATCCCTGCTCCTGTCACTCTAAACCCAGATGGTGAATACACAAAAGGCAGAAGCACACAGGATGATTAAACAAGAAAATGCCCACTTTTTAAAACTGGCATTTTCAATCATAAAAATCAATTTGACGAAAAGATGTATTCTTAAATTCTGAGAACTGGCATACTAAACATCATTTTCTATGTTAACCCAATGGAGAGTTATGCTTGTAAAATATTACAAGGCAACTCCCATATTAAGCCTATGGGATAAACAGCCTTTCATCACTGAAAAATTAAATACACAGTATTTCACTATCAGGACATGTCACACATGCCAGTACATGGCCTACCTTTCACATACACTACATCCTGCACATGGGGGTAACTTGAGCCTACCTGAGGGGTACCTTAAATGTCTGAAAAGAGAAGGTTAGGACCTGGCAAGTGGGGGCACCTGCCAGGTCGACATGGCAGTAAAAACTGTGCACAGAAACTGCAGTGGCAAGTCTGAGACACATTTGAAAGGCTGCTTGTGTGGGTTGCCCAATCAGTGCTGCAGGCCCACTAGCAGAATTTTACTTACATGCCCTGGGTACACATTTGCACTGTACTAGGGACTTAGTAGTAAATCAAATAAGCCAATCATGGAAACACCAATCCATAGATACAATTTAGATGGAGAACATATGCACTACAGAACTGACTAGCAGTGGTAAATGCCCAGAGTCCTAAAGCCAACAAAAACAAGGGTAAACACAGGAGGCCAAAAAACTAAAAGTCTCGGTATGAACATGCTGAAAAAGCCAAGTCTAACGACGACCAAGTAGTGTTATGCCAGACATCATGTCACATGCAAATGCACATTTCACACTGATGACACTTTGCACTTTCAACACATTTAGCATATAAAGTCCCATGAAAACGTTGAGGTCAGAACATTTGGGAGATAGACAGAATTCACACATCACTAAACTCCATATAGCCAAATGAACATCCCAGTCCTGCTTGGTACAGGTGATGGTGCCAGTTAGGGGTTGTATATCAACTAGACAAGACACCTTTGAAGGAATTGGGTGTCCATGATTATCTATAACATGAGGATGTGGGATCACTTGAGTTCCAATGATAGGCACATCACATCACTCTTTGCTTTTGCACACTCAGATGCCTTGTAAGAATGAGCGTAGACACTCACATTTGATCTCTACAGTTCTACATCTCACTCCCTAATGCATGTCACCAGCCATTGAATGAGTGTTTAGGAACACTATAGCAGATGAACCATCAAATAGCTAATGCACACTGGCCAACATGTAGGCACTAATGCTGATGGCAACGGTGATGTTTGCACTCTCTCTTCATTGTATGACCAGTACTTACTAATGGGAACTGTTGCACAGTTACTGCATGTACTGTGTATTCTATGTAATGTCACTTGTAATAGGGCCACCATCAAATGAGAGACAATAGTGAGGGAAAATCATTCCTCACATAAGGAAGACAAGTTGCCCGTGTGGTACACTTGTCATCCAGATTTTCTGAAAACATGAAACAATCATTCACTTCTCTCAGCCAGGTGTCTGCTCAAAAGGGGACAATTTGATGTGGACATTGAACTGCTGTATTTCATTTCAGAAAGACAATAGGCACAGCACAGTGGCATGCACCTACTACCAGACCTATACTGACAATTACTCATCTTGTGTGTGGCACATGGGCCACCACCAATATGGGTGGTGAAATGCCTGTCTAACACTCAAAGTTGGCAATAATACATGTGTGACTGCTGTTGAGCCCTCAACTGCCCATCAAGCTCTGGGTAGGCCATGCCCTAATTTGGCAGAGTATGCCCAGACGTGGGTCCCTTGCCCACTTTGCCACTGGATTCAAGCTAGCCTGGCTGATGAAGGGTGTTGCCTAGAAACCGGTCCCAGGATGTTTGTTTCTGGTCCAGGGAAGACATGGCGTTGCAGTTCAGGCTGGACTGTTCCCATGAGGTACAGGGCCAAGACTGATTTGCATATAGCTTTGTCTGAACTGGGGTGTAGAAGTGAACTAAAGAACAATGATGGATTCAACCCAGATCTGTGACTGGGGTGAGTGTCTGGAAAGTTTCATCACTCCATCCATCATCTGCTTGTGCTTGCTTTGTTTGCCCTACATTGGCTGGGTACGCCCAGACGTGTGTCCCTTGCTCACTTTGCCACTGGATTCAAGCTAGCCTGGCTGATGAAGGGTGTTACCTAGACACCAGCCCAAGGATGTTTGTTTCCGGTCCAGGGAAGACATGGCTTGGCAGTTCGGGCTGGACTGTTCCCATGAGGCACAGGGCCAAGACTAATTTGCATATAGGTGTGCCTGAACTGGGGTGGCGAAGTCAGCTAAAGAACAATGATGGATTCAACCCAGATCTATGACTGGGGTGAGTGTTTGGAAAATGTCAGCACTCCGTCCTTCATCTCCTTGTGTTTGCCTTGGTAACCCACAATCTGCACAGTTCATGTCTCTGATGTGCAATAGGTCTATACAGTGGAAGCAACACTGGAGGAAAAGTGTCATCAGGCCTGTGGGAGTGAGGGGACTGTCATTTGTGACAGACACACATTGACACTGTGGGTCAATGCAAAGAAATATCAGGTCAGGGGGTCACCCCAGTCACCATTCCTTATATTATTCATGTTACACATATCAGGCCAACTAGTGGAACAGATAACTCTTTCTGTGAACATCCATGCATCAGCAGGTCAGCAGGGACATTACACTGTGCCATACTTCTCCTGCCACAGTAACTCTGGGCCAAACTGACCCCAGATCATTGTCGGACCTTCCTCTCTGCAGCCTGAGGCTACGTATCCCACATAAACCTCACATTTCCACAATTCCAATACATAAGAGTGAATCTTTTACCCATCACATATGTGAGCATACAGTTGTGTGGCCCTCTGACGGGGTCTGTGAAGTATAACTACCACCCAGACAACTGTTTTACAAAGTCTGTGTGATCTGTGAGATGGTATACATGGCTCACATCATCCTCAAATGCTTGTAACAGTATCTAGACTTGGCTGATTGAGCCCAGCCTATACATAACAATCCACATATCATGTTGTGATTAGAGAACTAATTGTTGCTACTTTGAGCTTGAGCCCTGTGTAGATATATGCATGTAACACAAGCATAAACAACCCTTTTCACACATTGCAATGGTGGCCTTCTCCCCACAAAATACATGTCGCCATAACCCATTATATGTGTATCTGATGTAGGGACCACACAATATATGCAATCACCATAATGCTTACACTCTGACACTCAGTGGCATAGTGTAGCAAATGGGAATATAAGGGAAGCAGCTAAATAGAGTTAAATATTTATCTGACATAATTACCTGTTCCTATGGTGAGCCATAGAGCGTAGCATACAGGGAAATACAGGGAAGACCCTCATCCACCAGGGAATCCAGCTCCCCTGGATTGAAGGTATGAGTCCTCTCTCCTGCAGTGTGTGCCATGATTATTCTCAGTGGTAGCAACCAGCAGCTAAAATGAAAGAGGTGTTGATAGCATCAGTGTCAGGAGTCAAGTGAGGTATTTTCAAACCACGGCATACATGCATACATGGGAATGCGGTCATCAGTGTCGGCGCAAACAGCCATTGGACTGCGATCATCACTATTAGCAATGTTAGCCTATGGCTATGACTGGGGTGCATGTGACTGCCCACTGCATGGTTGACTTCTGCCAGCGGGGACTCTCAAAATGTCCTATTAGTGAAGTCAGACATCCACCATGTTTGTGAATGGGAAAAAAGTATTGGTAACAATTAAGTGTGTCACCACCACTACAAATGAGGGCAAAAATGTTTACTTTTGAAAAACTCCATCCCTATGTTATGTCCAGTACATAACATCATCTGTGTAGTGCATTACTGTGCACATAGGCAAAATGTGTGTGGTGTACTGTACACTGCAGTTGGCAGTTTTTCACTTGAAATCTAATGATACCCTCACAACAGTGCAAATTTACAATGTCTTATTTGATGATGTGCACAGTTCTGTTACAGTCATGTGAAGGCCGCATTGGGGAGGACTGGTGGTTGCTTAACATTTGACAATGATGATGTGAAATGTGCAATGCTTAATGAATCGTTTAGTTTCAGTAACATGACTTTTACCTTACTCTTCAAATATTTTGCTGTGCACACTGTGACCAATATACATATTTTTTTTCCTCCTCACATAGGTAGCCTGCGAGCCAGAGGAGGCACCAGACTGCAGTGTACCGCCCATTTCCAGACCTTCAGACCATGGAAGAGCGACATGTCATGCAGAAATTTCATTTGAATTGTCAAACAATGCTGGACGTATGTCTTTAGTTGGAGTCTGACCTACCACCTAACATCACTTATCCTACATTTATCCCATCAGTTGTGAAAATCATGTCTGCATTACTTTTTCTGGCCACAGGCTCTTTCACAAGTCACTCTCGCAATATCAGTTGAAATATCACAACCTATGTTCAGTAGGGAACTCCAAGAGGTGTTATCAGCACTTTGAGACATGTGGACAGCTTCATTCAGTTCCCCAGATGTCAGGATATAGCCACTGTGAAGGCATATTTCTTTGCTTTTGGTCACATCCCACATCTGATTGGACCAATTGATGGCACCCATATTGCCTTAGTACCACTGCAATCCAGGGAACGAGTGTACCACATCATGAAGCACTTCCACTCTATCAATGTGCAAATTGTCTGCGTATCGGATTTGTACATCTCAAACATCTGTGCCTAGTTCCCATGATCTGCACATGATTCCTTCATACTACGGAATAGCACTATACATCAGCTGATGTCGCAACTGCTACCAGAGAGGGCCTGGCTTGTATGTAAGTGTGATCCGTCGTAAGTTTGTGTGGGTGATGTCAGGTAGTATAATCTGGAAGCATGTAACTCATCATTACACTTCTGTTTGTCTTCCATCTAGGAGACTTAGCATATCCCAATCAGCCATTATTGTTGGCACCACTAAGGAATCCTATTATGCTAGGGGAAGTCCGCTTCAGTGAGGCCCACGGAAGAACATAGCGGCCAAAGGTGCAGGCTTTTGTGCTCCTGACAGCCAGATTCAGCTGTATCGTCAAGACTGAGGGAGCCCTCTCCTACTCACCCGGAAAGGTATGTCAGATCCTGCTGCATGTTCCACAACAATGCCCTGCAATGGAACATCCGTTACATCGCGGACGATGCACCCCATTAAGAGCCAGGGGTAAGGAACCTGAAATGCCAAATGATGATGATGATAGTGGTGAAGAGGAAGAAATGGACTTGCAACTAGATCTCATTTGAAACTATTTCTCCTGAGTGTAAGTATGGTGTGAGATGTGATGGCTTTTACTATTATTCCTGCTCTTGTAGTGATGCTGTGAAGAGGATGTTAATGCAACATATCAGGAATTTATGGGTCTGGCAATATCTGGGAAAAGGCGTTTGTTTTGTAAGTGTAGTTTTGTTTAGAAGTAAATGTTGTCTGGGGCTTTGTCAACTGTGAGTTGGCAATGAGTTTTGTGCAATTTGTATGGTGGCTTATCTAATCCCTCTCTGTGTTGTAGACTCCTTCACCATAGCATCTTCATTTGGACTTTGCAGAGTTGTGACATTAGCAGGTATATATGCTGTTCAGACGTACAAAGTGGACATGGACTGGTCCTAGGAATATCTGTCAAAGAGTTTGGGTGTACAAAGCCAGTACCAAGACAGTTTGCACAGAGATAGGATGCAAATTAAGTGGTTTTGATTGGATTTGATCCTTGAGGTCTGTTGGTCCTTAAGCAATATGTGTGCAATCATGTGAACCAATACAATGTTGTGATGGGCCTAATTTATCCTATGCTGTCTTCACATTGGTTAATCCCTTACTGTGTATAAACTGTATGTAGCTGTTGATCTGTCTCCTCATTGTAGGCCAAAATGCTTATGGCACATCACAAACATTTGTTTATGAAATTCCAGTAAATGCAAGTAACACTAGATTGAAATGAACCTGTGGCTAGTAACTGTTGTACTGTCCTGTGTATGTTTATTTCCTTATTTGATGTAGGATTCCTTTTGTAAGGTTGGCAATATGGCTCCAGTTGATGATGTACACCTAATTCATTGATGCCTATTGTTTAGGTAATTTTCTGATGTGTCCCCTCCTTCCATGTTGTGAAAGTCTTCAACTGATTATGTGACCACTGACACAGAATAACGTAGTCATGTCTTATTTGCTATGTTTCTGCCGTCATGTCATCCTTTGATTTGAACAATGGAATAAAGATGTTATCAGCCCAGACACTTGCATGTATCTGTTGTGACATGATAATCATCCTGAATTGAACATTGTTTACATATACCTTAACCATACTACTAGAAGTACCTAGTTTTGGCATTGCAAAGTTCACATGCTAGTACAGTCAAATTGTTATATATGAAAATCGCAACAGGAGACAATGGTTTGGTGATGTGTGTTTTTAAAGGAGTAAAAAAGGATAAGATAAGAAATTTACAATAAAGTATGGGGTAACAACAAAAGGTGAAGCCTTCCAGCATGGTGAGTTAAACCATTGTAGTTGAGTCCAAATTGTCTGGAGTCCAAAGTTCAACATACTCCTCCCACCAGACATGGAAAAGTGGGCAAGAATATTCCAAAGAGTAAATGTGTATGACACACAGGAGGACAATAATAGCAAGGTTTCTTACTGGTGGTGTTGGGTTTCTTGCCATCCCCACCTCCTGGAATATTTTTCTGACGTTCCCTTTTTTTTACAGAGTAGGAATCCAGGGCTGCTGAGACAGGGGTACAAGCAGGTATGTCGTCATCTGACAGTGCCTCGCTTCCTGTGGCTGCAGCAGATGATGACGGCCTGGCTGGACTTTGACCACAGGAAGGGGTAAATGCAGATGGAAAAGTCCAACAGAGGGTGGTGTTGATGTCCTGCAGCACCCCAACCAGGAAGGCCATGCTGAGGTTGATGCCATCCACCTCAGTGTGTATGCCAGCCACCTATGTGTGTATGCCGGCAACCTCCTGGTATTTGTCCCTTTGCAGCTCTTTAGTTTCCTGAATTTCAGTCAATACCTGGCCCATCACACTTTAGAAATCATGATAGATTCCTAGGCAGTCTGAGTGTCTGTGGTCTCATTGGACTCAGTCTATGGGCCCAAAGTTACCCTTCCATGAAGCATACTCCCAAGGGGCCTGTGCCCTTGGCATGGACTTCACCCTCCCACTGGGTCCTGGTTCCTCAGTGACTTGGGTGGTGATATTATCACCCCGCACATTCCGGGCTGAATGGCACAGGATGATAGTGACTGCTAGGTACACAGGTTGGGGGTGCAGTTGTTGGCTGTGTTGTTGCAGCTGTGTTGGGAGGTGTTGTGGGCACAGTGAGGCCCACTGTTGCTGTCTGCCCAGGTTGACTAGATTGGGCAGGACAGTCATCCATGTCCAAATCTCCAGGAGTGTTGTAATAACTGAGGGCTTCCTCCTGGGGTGGAGCAGAACTCTGGCGTCCAACCTCTGAGCAGGTTGTGTGGCTGATTGACCTGTTGACAATTAGAGCACATTGTTATTGGTGAAAGTGAGGTATTTACATCTACGCTGTTAGTGGCAAAGAAAATTGGGACCTAGAATGAAACAAAATAGATAGGGATCAGTGTTAGTATATGATAGTATTGTCATCTATTTGCGTGGAGTTGAACTTGGTTACTAAACATTTGAAGACATTCAATGCATGTAATAGATTTAAACAGGTCATTAAATGTGCATATATGTGGCATTTTTCCATTAGGGATTGACATGCCATTTCCAAAATAATTAAACATACACAGTCTAGTCGTTACATGTGTATTTTCCATTCCAAGGCCTAGTTGTTTATAAAACCATACATACAATGATGTGTAAGAGGATGATAAGAAAGACATAAGGTAGTGCATGATCATCAGCAGTTGGACCATCTGTGGGACCCTCACCACTTGACCAGATTCTTACCAGTCTTACAAGTCTTGGTGACTCATTGTGGCAAACACAATATGCCAGTGGGACTAAATATATAACCTGTAGCCCACTGTATGGATGCTGTTGAGAAGCATAATTCAAATTATTTTGTCCTCATCCGTCCACCTTCCTTTACTCTTTAAACACAAGTAATATCTGCAAAGCAAACATAGCATACATGTGTCTTCAGATTGCATACTATTCAATTACATCCTATAAGCAAGTGAATAACTACATAAATGACTATATTAGTGTGTAACAGACTGTGTAAGTGTCTGAGTATGAGTGTCTAAATTGGTATGTTAGTGGCTGTATAGATTTTTAAATGGCTGAGATAGTGAGGTTTTTAGTGTGTAACTGTGTGTGCAAGTGGCTCCATTAGTGGTAGATACGTAACTGCTGTGTAGATGTGTGAATGTATGTGTAAGTGCCTCTATCACTGTCTGTCGGGGTGGGTGAGTGGCTATATGGTTTTGTAAATAGTTATGTGAGTGGCTGTAAGGGTGTGGGACTAGGTGTATAATTGGATGTCTGGGTGTGTAAGTGTAAGTGTATGTGTAACTGACTGAATGCTAAGTACATGAATGGGTATATAGGTGTGTGAGTAGGTGTGATGGCGTCTTATGACTGTATGTATGACAATGCAAGTGGATGTATAGGTGAGTAAAAGGGTTTGTGAGTAGATTTATGGGTGTGTGATTGAGTGTGTTAGTCACTGTCTGGCAATACGAGTGGTGGGTTGATAATTGATTTTGTGGGAGTATCACTGGGTGTGTAAGTGCCTGCCTAATTGTGTGATTGGGTGCAAATCACATACTATTAAAATATTAAAATATATACTGTCTGTAAGCAAGCACCCACATCATCTAATTTCTAACACATTCATTCATACTGGCTTAATATGATAACTATATTTTCAGTACATGAATTAATCTTCCTCCTTTGCTGCTCACTATATTCTTAGTCAATATTCTCATCTAAACTCCCTTCTATTTTGTTTTTTACTGTAGTGTCTAGAGGCTACACATTTTCTTTCAGCTCATATACACTCATACTTTTTTTAAATATACTGTTTTACACTACCAGCTAATAGCATACCTTTAATAGCTCTTGGCTGTTGTCCAACTTTCACTGTAAAATCTGTTACTGTTTGTTCTCACTGCAAATCTCAAGTCAGAACTATGGCAATCCTCCTCTGAGCCCAGTAGAAAAGCAGCTAAAATGGCTACACTTTGCCATGTGCTCTTACTCCTACTCCAAAGCTTAGCAAATCACAGACTTCATTTAATCTTGTATTTTTCTTATACCACTCCAAAATGGTCAATATTTTTTAACAATTTCCATGTTTCCTGTCAAGCAGACCAATTTGGTAAATTTTTCGCAGATCTGTGGCTCCACCGCGGCACTCAGTGTTGCCCTTCCCTGTGTAACTTTCCAGTGGATCCGCAGATCCACATGAAAGCCCTAAAAGCATTCAACAATCTGCTGTTAATGCTTTTCATTAATGTTTCACTTTGTAAAATATTGTCAATTATGAGGCATACACTCCCAATAAGCAAATTTTATATATTGCTCTGCTTTTCAGTTTCACACTACAGTGTCTTGTGTTCCCTTCCCCCCACACTCTTGTAACTCCCTTTCCATAGTAACCATGGGGCATATTATCAAGCCAGGCGATAAAATTATCGCCGCTTTAGCGGCATAAAACTGCCGCTAAAACGGCGATAATGGGCTTGATAATATGCTCTGTGGAATTCCAATTGAAGCCCATGTTAGATGTGAAGGATATCTAACATGGGCTTCAATTGGAATTCCATAGAGCATATTATCAAGCCCATTATCGCCGTTTTAGCGGCAGTTTTCTGCGGCGATAATTTTATCACCTGGCTTGATAATATGCCACCATGTTTCCAAAAGTCTCTGCCTACCAAGATGTAAAGTTCACTAGACTTTCTCTAAACAACATACTACCTTAATATTAACTGTAGCAGGTGTGGTTCACTGTTTGCAACTCCAAGCATATCGCATGGAACATACTTTTGTATTTATTTTTCCCAAGCAAATCACAGAGGTAGGTGCATTTTTGTTAAAGTCGTTACCTAATTTTAGTTCCCTGCACATCTCCACCATCCAATCAAATATGTTCTTTTATTTTTTACTTGCTGTCCTCCATTTTAGCTGTCTTTCGTCTTCAAAACTACCTCTTTATACAGCAGACTTATCATGTGTGCTACTCCTGCTCGTCTCCAAAATGGTCAGAGTTTGAACCGTGGGCCACCATTTTGTGTTTTCGGCCATTGAGAGTGCTAGAAAGTGTAGCATTTCGCAGTGGATCCACAGTGGATCTGCTTCTCTAGATATATATACATCTTTTTTCTTTCATGACTCCAAAACTACTGAACAGATTTCTACCAAATTGCAAAAAGAGATCTTTCTGGCCCAAGACCAGGCTTTCTGCTAAATTTGGTGTGATTCCGTTCAGTGGTTTGGACTGTAGTAATGTCTAAAATCCCTTTGGCTAATTGGCATCGGGAAAACACGTTTTGGGACCCCCACTTGCGAATCACCCAAACACTTTTCAGACGCAGCTGAAGTGATTGGCATACTAGTTTTGAAAATGTCTTGAAGGTTATTAGCAAAACAAAAAATCTATGGTAAGTAGGTCCTATCTATAACTATCTACTGGTGATTGCCAATATGTAATACATATACATGTTTTCTAGATTGACTTAAGAAACCCACTAACTCCTCATTACACACTATGTGTCCACCATCTATGGATCTCAATAGCCAGGTTACCCCTGAACTAGATGAAGTACTCTTCTTACAAGGGCATACCCAAAATAATGTTTGTTTGGTTTTGAGTTTTTCCTTGACTGAAGCACTAAGGGTCCGATTATGATATCGGACTGACTGGAGTCAGTCTGACATCGTTTGGGAACTGGAACCAAACAACCTCCTGTCTTCGGTTCCAGCCCAGCAAGTAGGATGCGACGAACACTGTTTGGTCGCAATCCTGTTCTCTACAATGGAAGCATGCATTCTGAACGGAATGAATGCTCTCGTTGTAAAGATCAGAGATGCAGCTCATCCCTGCACCCAGTGTCATGCACCTAGAGGTGCCTGACACAGGCTGCAGGGATCAACAGTGGGGTACCCGGTGACCCCTAGGCTGCCGTTCGGAGGCCTTGCACCCATGGGGGCCCTGCTATATGCCCTTAAAGTGGGATTTCCATAGCCTTTATGTGTCGGAAAGACCAGCAAAGAAAGGCTGTGGTAATCTTCCATCGCAATCCCTCGGCCAGAAAGAGCCGCCCGAGGGGTTAATGGAGGATATCTGAATGGCAGCTGGGCTCTCCGAGCCCATCACAGGCCATTCCGAAATCCGGGTGGGATTCCTTTCAGACCGATCCCATCAAAATAGGTCGGTCGGAAAAGAATCCGAATGGAACATTTCGATGCGGTCGGAACGGCTCCGACCGACAGTCAGAGCTGTTTCCAACCGTATTGAAATCGGCCCCTAAGTAATACTTCCTTCACCAACTCACCTATCATAAATTACCAAGATTTGGAGCCCAGCAAAGCTAATCTTAACACTGATGGCAATTGCTTTCTTGGAACCGGGGCTCCTTCATGTGCAACTGTGGTGGATTCTGAAGTTAAAGCAGGCTTATCCATAATCTTTTGCAATCTCGCAAGAATCTATTCCAAGTTTTCTGATCCAGGGTGGTTTGCCTTTATTGACAAAAGTGATGTCTGCATTTTCCAAGAGACATGGGCTGTGGATAGGGTACTTATTAATGGTTACTCCACATATAGGGGTCGATTCCGATCCTGTATTTTTTTTTTCCGTACTACTCGTATCCGTAATTTTTCCCGTACGAATCGTACAAGTCCCGTCCTACCCGTGAAGTACGATTCGTTCAGGAAAACTACATACGGATCGGCCCGATCCGTACAAATTAGATCAGGAAAAGTTGTACGAGACTGACCCGGACACTTTTCTGTACGAATCCTAAAAATAAAGTCTGACCGTACAAGTACGATCTGGACCAGCTTTCCGATTTAGGATTCGTACGGAAAACGTCCCGCACACGGGGAATGACTTTACCCGCTACAAAGCAAACTTTGTATGACTCGTATCCCGGGAAAAGTAGTTCCCGGGGTGCGAGTCGTACAGGGGTACAAGTCGTAGAGGCCCCCCCATGCACATGTATGCACCTTACAACAACATCGCGTATGTACGGCGCGTACCCCAACATCGCGTATGTACGCACCATACAACAACATAATCGCGTATGTACGGTGCGTACCCAAACATAGCATATGTACACACCTCACAATAACATCGTGTATGTACACACCTTACAACAACATCATCACGTATGTACGGTGCGTACCCCAACATCGCATATGTATGCACCTCACAACAACATTGTGTATGTACACACCTCACAACAACATCATGGCGTATGTACGGTGCATACCCCAACATCGCGTATGTACGCACCTCACAACAACATCGCGTATGTACACACCTTACAACAACATTATCGCGTATGTACGGTGCGTACCCCAACATCGCGTATGTACGCACCTTACAACAACATCATCGCGTATGTACGGTGCGTAACCCAACATCGCGTATGTACGCACCTCACAACAACATCGCTTATGTACACACCTTCCAACAACATCATCGCGTATGTACGGTGCGTACCCCAACATCGCGTATGTACGCACCTCACAACAACATCGCGTATGTACGCACCGTACATAGGCAATGAAAAACAGCACAAGGAGGGTCTATTCGACTCGCCCAACACCACAAAACACGTCTACAGTGCACAAAACATGGAAATGACTGACCTGGCCACATCCAAACAGGCAAACAGCGGGCCAAACTGACAAACACCCCTTATAACACACACACCAAAAATTCAAACTGAGGCCCACCCACATAAGGCCCAATAAAAAGGGTCCCCACAGCCAAACCGTGAGCCTTTGCAACAGACTCACTGCAGCTAGAGAGCACACACCAACATCTGCACCTATCCACCTTAACATATACACCTTCACACAACCTCCTTCACACATACCCCCTCTTCACATTCAGACCCACAACTTCATATTCAGACCCACACACCCACAACCATCCACACCCTCACCCCACACCATGCCCATAGACAAGAATCCAAAGTTCACAAGGGAGGAGCTGGAGATCCTTGTCAATGAAGTCATCAGAGTCGAGCCACAGCTGTTTGGAACATTGGTCAGACAGACCAGCATAGCAGAAAAATCACGCCTTTGGCAGTGGATTGTCGATAGGGTGAATGCTGTTGCACCCATCAGAAGGACCAGGATTGAATGCCAAGCCAGGTGGTACGATCTGCGGTGGGCAGTCAAGCGAAAAATGAATGATGACTACGCCCAGAGAAACATCACTGGAGGTGGTGGGCCCTGCAGACCAGTACATTTCCATCCCTGGGAGGAGAAGGTGATGGCCCTGCTTCCGCCAGTGGGAGTACATGAACTTCAAGGAGTTCCAGAGCCTGGTGAGTACACAAACAACTTATGTAACATGGGGGTAATGGCATCCACACCCCAACTACACAAAATGCACACAACTACCTCCAAACACTCACTGGCCAGAACCATAGTCAAAAACAATGCTAATGCCACTAACATGTGTATGCCCCATTGAGAAAGCAAGGCCATGCTATGTCCCATGCTACACGAAGCACTAATCCAAGAATGGATGTCCGGTATGCTGGGAGGGTGGGTGTCACAAAACGCATTGTTGAACTCCAAAACATAATTGCCCTCATTCCATATGGCCCAGGTACATACCCAAGCACCATTCTCAATACACAGGGACTGTGAAAGTACTGACAAGATAGCTGACACTGGGCCCTGGTGTAGGCAGCACAAGGCACTCCTGTGACCAGTGCAAACACAAACACCAAGACAACAAGGTCACATATCTAGGACAGGAACTCACACTCACTGTCATGGCAGCATGCTCCATGGGGGGACAGCTACATCACCTGGGAGCCCCAGTGCCAAATCACACTACACCCACCAGCAGGCTCTGTCACACACACCCCTTACACAAGCAGACACCCCCGGGACAGGCAATGGATTTACCCACTGTCACAATGGACATGTAACACAACAAGACCAATACATAGCCAAAGAAGCATCCAAGCCAAAAATCAACAAGTCAAAGACTCAGGAACACATATCAATCTGTCCCCCACAACATACCCATCCACAAGTGAACATTGAGGAGAATGCTAGGCACATACAACTACCTGGAGGAACAGTGCCAACTAGAATGTGTATGAAACATGGATGTTGCATGAAAAAGCATTAACATTGTCTGTCTCTCACACACAGGGCAACATGAGGAATCTCCCCCCAACAATGGGGGTGAAGAATCACAGTCCCAGGCTCGGCAGGAACCTGGTCCCACCGGCAGCGACGCCTCTCAACACTCCACGGATGACCCCGACCGACCTGGACCCTCTGCTGTCCAAGCCCCTGCAGCACCTGGTTCAGGAACATCTGTGCCAACCACCACCCCCTTTCCTGCCACATCCCAGGAGACACCGAGGAGCCCTGCCCGCAGTGAACAACTGAGCCAGTCTGACCAGGAGGGACAAGGTTCGCCGGGCAACCAGGAGGAGGCAGACAACACCACCACTGCCATCCCTGAGGGGTCCCGTAGACCCGATGTGCCCACAACGGCAGGCTAGGCTCGTGTGGGCAGGGGTGGTGGGAGTGGAGGCAGGTGGAGGCGAGAACCTGACCAGCCAGCTGAAGAGATCGGTATGTCACACATACACAACATCATGGAGGCATACCGGCATGACACCAGGGAGATCAGCCAGGTAGTTGGGACACTCACAGAGATAAAGGGGACCATCACAGAGATGGAGAACCAGCAGGCCGAGCAACATGCCAGTCAACAAGAACACCAAGGACGGATGGAGGCAAGACTGGCTGAGCTCCTGGTGGTGCAAAGGGACATAAGCCATTCACTCTGTCGGATCGTAGACAACATGGGCAACCCTCCCTGTGCCACCAGGCGAAGACCGCCACCAGCCACAGGGAGGGAGGAGGAGGAGGAGGAGGATTTGTCTGATGGAGCATCCCAAGCATCGTCAAGGCCTGCATCTGAGGGTCCCCTGAGGAAGGTGGGTCGTCCACGGAAAAGACCGTGAGAGGCAGCGGCCCATCCACATCTCCTAGGTCACCTGGCCTGGCACCTGGCCTTCATGTGCAACAGCATCACCTCATTGACTGACATTCTCTGCCACATGGACCTGCTGGTCACAGTCTGACCAATGATGCCAAACACTGTGGTCTGGACTCTGCTGCTTTCAAATGCCAAGGATCCCACCTCCCCCTGGGAACTTTGGATTCTATGGTCCCTGTATTGCACCTTTTTCTTGCACAAATCACGCCCCAGACCTATAATAAAAAAAGATTTAAATTTGATGTTGCAGTCATTTCGCATGAGTCCACAACATAAGTGTGGGGGTATGTCAAAGTATGCCTGAGTGTGGAACTAACTCCAGCCATCCATACCCTGGGATCTGAGTCCGGTCGAGGACACACATGGGTCACAATGTATCATCAAATACAGACATGGAGCCTAATACTCACCCATGATGGCCTCAAGCTGCTGAGGGGGGGCTTGCAATACTGCTCGGACAGACCAATTTGGAAGAGTATCATGAAGGCGTAGAGGTCATGGGTCATGTGGAGGTGCCCGGGAGGGAGTCCCAGGTCTGTTTGGTGAGGTGGGAGAACTATCTCCTGCATGCAGTTGTTCTGTGGATGTGATGAATGGTGGCCAGTGCAAGGTTGTCTGCACAGAGTTTGGCCAACGGGGTGTTGGATGACAGACGTCCAAGGTCGGTTTTGGGTCTGGGGTTGTGGACTGCCTCCTGAGTGTGGGTGAGGAGTCTGAAGGTGATGCTGCAGCAGACAGTGAGCCATTGTAGCTATCTCAGGTGGACAGTGATGTGGCTGGGGTGGGGGATGTTGAAGATGAGGTGTGCGGATGCACCCTGGATGTGGACAAGTTCTCCTGCAGTTTTGCTGTTGTCCCTCCGTACAGGGCGTTGCTGTAGTTAACCTGGCTGGTGTCGTGGACCTGGGGGACGGTCTGTCTTGCCTTGGAGTGGGTCTATCTGTGGATCATTTGCAGCATGCGGAGGGTGTTGCAGCATGAGGTACAGATGGTGTTGAGTTGCATGGTAATTGTGAGCGATGAGTCCATGATGAACACCAGCTTGCGTGCGTGGCCACTGGGTGCTGGTGCGGTGCCCAGGCCGGTGGGACACAAGGAGTTGACCCAGCCCTAAGGGGACAATCCTCAGATGATTACCTCTGTCCTGTCCAAGTCCAGACTCAGGTGGCTGATGTTCAGTCATTCGTCAACGGATCTCATGCCTTCTTGAAGGTTGGATCTGGCAATGGCTGGGTCTTTGGTGAGGGTGAGGAGCAGCTGGGTGTCAATGGCATACGAGATGATGATGAGGACGTGTGCGCATGTGATGGTGGAGAGGGGGGTCATGGAGACATTGAAGATCATCACGCTGAGAGATGAGTCCTGGGGCATGGGCCAGATGACCCCAGTGTACCACATGCGGAAGGGTGGAGGCCGACTCCCTGGGCCTTGATGGTGAGCTACTTGTTGATTTAATCCTCGGCCCTCCTCTGGATACCAGTGTTTGAGATGTGTGAGCTGACAGTTTGGTAGCACATGGTGTAGAATGCCGTTGAGAGGTAAAGGGGGTGGTCTCACCATTGTTGAGCAGGGCAATGTTGTCGTTGGTGGTGGCAATTATGACGGTTGCAGTGGTGTAATTACTGTGGAAGATGGTCTGGTGCCGGTTGCCTGGAGCTGTTTGCGTGGAGGAAGTTTGTCAGTTGCTCGTTGAGTGTCTTCCTGATGACATTTGCTAGGTAGGGAAGCAGGGTGATGTTCCAGGAGTTCCTGCGGTAGTGCCCTCCGTTGTTTAAGAAGGGCCTGGGTCTCTGCATGCCTCCAGCTCCCATGGAATGTGGCAAACTCAAAGGAGACATTCATGACGTTCTGGACGTGGGCTTCAAGGATGGGGAATGATGTGGTTGAGATGTTGTGTGGGAAGGGGCCTGATGGAGAGCCAGAGTGGATGGTGCACATGAGCCAGGTGGTGTATTTGCTGCTGACGGGAGTCCAGAACCTGAGGGGGGTTTGTCCCGCGGATAATAGTGCTGTCTGCCTCTGTGTGCCAAGGCTGTCGTGTATTTCCATGAGCTTGCAGTGGTAGAAAGTTGCAAGGGATTTGATCTGCCTTGCAAGGGTGGGGAGTCTTTTGGATGGAGAGCTGCTGTCAGTCAACTCACAAAGCTGATGATCGCCTTTATGTCGTGTGTTTTGGTGCCTCGGCCCTATCTGAAGGATCTCCACTTGTCCTTGCTGATGATATGGTGATGGCTGTGTGTGGCGTTTTCCAGGGCTGTAAGGTAACTGATGGTTCTTTGTGTTGCAAGGTTTGCACAAGAGTCCGGCTAGATCTGTATGAGTCCAGTAGGTCTGTCTTGTCCCAGGTGGCTTACTGTTGTTGTGCTTCACAGGAAAGTCCGTCAATGTGGCAAGATTGTTGGATCAGTTGCTGATCCAGTGTTTGAGGTTGCAGGGTGTGGCGGGGGTGTTGGTTCGAGTGTCCCATACAGCTTGTCTGTGGTGACTTACATCAAGCATCTTTGGGGGATCGGTAGCGGGGTGTGGGGCAGTGTGTTGCTTGGCGGAGACGTGGATGCAAATATTGATGGACCAATGATGGATGGTGGTGTGGTTCTCCTCCAGCAAGAAGTTACTGGCCCCCAGCCACATGTAGCCTGTGGAGGTGAGGGCAGGCGTGCAGATGTACGTGTTGATGGCTTTGCGGATTTGTGGATGTAGTCTTGGAGATCTGTAGATGAGAGTTATTCTGAGGGTTGCCTGGGGGTTGGTGCAGAACCGGATTTGTGACTCTGAGGGTGTACTTGTGAATAAATTGCAAGTCATCCGCCGGGATTGTTGGTGCCGTCCCTGCGGGTGATCTTGTATTTGTCAGAGATGGCAATGAAGAAGTTGTGTGCTGAGGATGCTTTTATCCAGGTTACTGTCATGAAGGTGATGTGTGGGGCTGTTGTGTTGAGGAGGTAACAGAGTCCAATGGCGTGCTGGTGGACGGAGTGGGTGTGGAGTAGGAGGCACATGACCTGGTTGTTCTGACAGGGTCTGGTAGGTGGGGCAGTGCTGCGTAGGCAGTTGGAGTTGCACACTCAGCATGCAAAGGTGTCGTGTGTGCGCTTAGGGGTTGCCTGATAGCAGGCGGTTGCTTGTCTGGTGGACATTGCTTGGAGGGTGGCTGCAGCATGAGCCTGTTGTGTGACGTGAGTCATGCAAGGACCAGAGGGTCGTGCACTGTGCACGTTGCAGGCGCAGACGGTCCTGCCTTTGGCACGACTTTGGTGCAACAGTGGCACAGACAAGCTGCTGGCTGCATTAAGAATGGGTGGAGGGGGGAAGGGAGGAGCATTTTGGAGGCGTGTGGGTTGCAGAATCAGGGCACTCAGTGGGGCGGTGCCGCAGGTGAGGCTGCAGCAGGCGGAAGGGGTGTGAAACTAGGCAAAAAGTAGCACACAAAGACAAGGAGGTCAGAAAGGCACAGTGCAACAGGTGTATGTAAAGGAAGGAGTGTCAGGTTACTCATGGGTCACTCCGAGAAAATGTATGAAGAATCAACAAAAAAGACGGCCACAGGATCAGGCAACAAAATGCAGAGCTGCGCACAGGAGACACACTGTCAGCAGGCGTTGACATCCCGTTGTGGGGAGCAACCTGCACAAATACATACACAACCAGGTACTTCATGCACAATAGAGATTATTAGCCATGAAGAACTGCATGCATGTTGCCGAAGTACACATACACTCATATGCTCAATCTTTGACAATTATGCCATAGATGACGCATGCAAACTGGCAAGAGATCTGCAGTGACAGAGATGAGGCACTTTTGATTGTGCTGAACACCTTTATTGCACAAACTCACACAAAGGGAAATGCATCCATACGAACAGACTCACAGGTCAGTTGACAGAACATGTGGGACATACGCTGCCCCCCCCTTCACAACACGGATGTTGTAAATCCCAATGAACTGGCACACAAGTTAAGGGGATGAGCCTAACACATCCTGCTGCACACAGAGAGGCTGCAATTCACCATAGAGCCTGTTGTGATGTCCCACACTATGTCCACCCGTAGCATCCGCAATGTTTCAGAGGCAAGGTTTACGCACATTGATGCCTTCATCAGACTCCACACTCCACTACAGATGACTGTCAAGAAGGGTGACTTTCATGTCATGGGAGTGATGCTACATGTTATATGCTCCATGGTGAGAATACATGTATGCATGGTACCAAAACATGCACAGAAGCAGTCCCCACACATTCCCAACCCGTACCATCACAAAAAAGCCTTGCTGCAATCCTTACCCAAACTGACATTTCCACATGTCCGTGCATGGAACGCTGATTCAGCACACATTGCAATCCTCATGAGGAATAGCAGGAGGACAAAGAGGACACGAGCAGACAACAGGCGCAAAAACCTGGGAATGACAGACACACAAGAAGTCACCTAAAACAAATCTCGCCGCACACATGGTCATTTATGAAACATGAACAATGTTGGACACATGCAAATTTCAAAGAAATTCTCTCCGCAAAACTGTGTGGCATGACATCATCACTCGAGTGACACATCAGTACAGTTAGCTGGACACACACATTGCAACACATGCCACTCAATGCTACAAGCTTGCACACTCATACCCAGCGACTCACCATTATGAATAGAAGTTGCGTATGAGCTGACTCCGGATATCATCCTCCTCATCACTTGCCTCGTGACCAAGCCCTGGATCCTCCATGGGTGGATGTTACTGCTCACCAGGATCAAGGATGAGTGGCACTGCCTTCTCAACGGCCATGTTGTGCAGCATGCAGCACACAATGAAGATTTTGCAGACCTTCTCCGGTGCATATGGGAGGGACCCGCCTGTCTTCTAAAGGCACCGGAATCGGCTCTTCAGGAGGCCAAACGTCCTCTCAATCACTCGCCTGGTCTGCCCGTGTGCATTGTTGTACCGGTGATCTGCTGCTGTTCTTGGGTTGCGGAGAGGTGTCATTAGCCATGGCATTTTGGAATATCCAGAGTCCCCTACATGGAAACATCATGTAAATAAGTGGGTCAGGAGATGCCGTAAGAGCCAAAGATACTGCAACACACAGGACCAACAGAGTATACCCACCAACAAGACATGCTCGTTCGTTGTGCAGCCGCAGCATCATTTGTGGCACCCTGCTACGCCTTATGATGTAGGCATCGTGTGCTGATCCTGGAAAACATGCACAGACATGGGAAATCAGCATGTTAGCAAGACACACCACAAGGGCATTTACTGAGTGGTAATGTTTACGGCTGCGATAGGCTTGCTCCTGTGCCTGTGGTGGTACCAAAGCCACATGTGTCCCATCAATGGAACCAATGACATGGGGCATCCCTCCCAGGGCATAGAAATCACCCTTCACATCTGTCAACTCCTCAGGAGTAGGAAATTTGATGAATTCATCAAGGTGCTCCAACATGGATGCCAAAACATCACGCAGGACACGGCTGAACATTGTCTGTGACATCCCACCAACGTCAGCTATGGTCAATTGAAACGTACCTGTGGCAAAAAAAATGTAGGGCTGCCATCACCTTCATCTTTGGGGTCAGTGCAGTAGGATACCTGTGTAGCGGTTGTAGGTGTGGTGCCAGCTTGTCGGTCAAATCCTCAATCAACAGTTGAGTGAATCTGTAACGTTGGATGCAGGCACGTTCCCTCATGGCAGCCAAGTCTGGCATTGGTCTTGGGACAGGCGGTGCCCTGCAAGACATTGTTAGGAATAATGAAGATTGAGAGTCTGCCAACATCAATGTCAATGAATATAGCACATGCTAAACTGCTACTAAACATCAGGTAACTATGGAGTCTGGTGTGTGCAATACATCCAGGACACATATGCCAGCTTGCTGGCACTCCTACGAAAAGCCAGATACACCTGTTGATTGTCAAGTCTACATGACATGCCCTGAAATGAGCTGGGGGCAAGTCTGAGTGAACAGCCAGTGATATCACCGGAGTGACACACATCCACATAGCTGCATTGGAAGGATGTCATCTCATCCAGACAGTTGACTTCAACGCACACGCACATGTCACATGGAATGTCAAATGTACATATGAAACACATTGCGATGAAGGGGTACACGTGACAACAAATAAACACAGCCATTGAGATGACGCAGACATGTATGCCTGGGAAAATATGATGTCCAATGCACACATATCCTACAGCTGTGGGAATCCACATGTGGCATGGTGTGCGTAGATGTGTGCCATGCCCATCTCCACACAGACCCATGTTGGATGCACCAACAGCAGATGCAGTTGACAGAACACTATCAGCAAGCTCATGAGAACACATGACACACACCTGACATAGTCACATAGGGGCACGCTGATCGTGACATGTCAGTTGATAGAGTGTCCCTGTCCCTGGCATCAGGAGACAGTTGCGGGTGGTGATGACTGTGCCATCCCACTGCTGCTGTGCATGACACAGTTGGACTACAGACACACATGTGGCAATTGTCAAGGTAATGTGTGCCACATAGTGCCCCTTCACACATGACATGTGTCCACAGGTCATCACACATCAATTGTGCAACTAGATGAGATGACCTGTGCAATATCACTGGCTGACACACCTAGGGCCTGCACATGAAAGTATGCAATGACAAGTACTTGATGGACATCCTTGTGTGACTCGTAGCCCTCCATTCCTGCCGTGTGTACGCCTCGTATCACTATTGTATTGGTGCCGTTGGGGTACGGGTGAAACGCACCGTACCCCCGCATTCATTGTGTGTGTACGGTCCGTATCACTGTTCTACTGGTGCCGTAGGGGTACGTGTGAAACGCACCGTACACCCGCATTCATTGCGTGTGTACGGTCCGTATCACTGTTCTACTGATGCCCTACGGGTACGTGTGAAACGCACCGTACACCCGCATTCATTGCGTGTGTACGGTCTGTATCACTGTTCTACGGGTGCCATAGGGGTACGTGTGAAACGCACCGTACCCATGCATTCATTGCGTGTGTATGGTCCGTATCACTCTTCTACTGGTGCCCTACGGGTACGTGTGAAACGCACCGTACCCACGCATTCATTGCATGTGTACGGTCCGTATTACTGTTCTACTGGTGCCGTAGGGGTACGTGTGAAACGCACCGTACACCCGCATTCACTACATGTGTACGGTCCGTATCACTGTTCTACTGGTGCCGACCCGTAGGGGTACGTGTGAAACGCACCGTACCCACGCATTCATTGCGGTGTACGGTCCATATCACTATTGTACTGGTGCCGTAGGGGTACATGTCCGTTGTGTAGCGGTTCACGTAGGACTCTGCTTTTCCGGCTGTGTTTGCCTCCCGTAAAAAAAGAGCCGTACGGATTGACGTAGGGACGAATCGCACTTGCTGGGCCGGAAACCGCTGCCTGAATACGTCCGGACGTCGACTACAAGCTGTTACGTATCAGAATCGTTGTTTTTTTTTACCCGTACGGTATTTTGTACTAAACGTACGGAAATAGGCTTTCTGTACGAATCGTACTTCCTAGGTTGTAAGGAAAGTTTACCGGGTACGAGTCGTACTGAGAAAAAACGCTCCGTACAACGATTCGTACAGCCTTTTTCCAGGATTGGAATCGGCCCCATATGTGTTGAACCGATAGCTCCAAAGAGATCCGGTAGAGCTAGCAGAGGATTAGCCCTATTTGTAAAGAATACCATTGCTTGTGCCCACAAACAGTTATAAATTGATTTACTTGTTCTAATGGGATCCAGCTTACCTTTCCCTCTGGACTAATTTTAAGTGTTTTAAATGCATATATTAATTCTGTCCCCTCGGGCACTGACGCATTGGTTTTGACTATGTTAGATGGTTTGATTGGTACCTACCAGCAACAGACCACAACTTTGGTTGCAGGGGATTTTAACATCTCCTTCGATCCATCTTCTCATTTTGATCGAGGATGAAAATGAGTTCTGGGGAATCCCAAATCTGTCTCACAAAGAACATTGCCACCATTTAACTAACACAGGCTTCCGGCTTGCCTCCTTGGTGGTTGGGAGGAGCATGAGAGCATGTAACGGTAAGACTTGCTTGAGGGTTTGAGGGGCTCTCTCAAATTGTAGCCTTCTGATTGGCCAGAGGAACTTTTTGGCATTGGGGCAATTTGCTCCCATGGGAGCAAATCTCTGATTGGGTGTGAACAAAATAAGAAAAATGTTGCTGGCAACCATTACAGGGCTCAGTGAGTTAGTCTCCTGTCCTGAATTTTCAAAATAAAAATAATATAAGGGGACAGGATATGGTTCCTCGTCCCACTAGGCCCGGTGTCACCCTTTTTTGCTGTGAAACCACAAGTCTCCCGCAGGATCAGGGCAAAAAACTAAGAAAATGGCGTTAGCCATTTAAGAAATTATTTGGGAGGGGGCATGCATAGGGTCCCCTCATAAATGTAATGTTGGACCCTGAGTACCCCATCCCTTGGGCCCGAGCACCTAATATTAGGGGAGAGAGCATTTGGCATACCTCTCTGAGCCAATTGTGGCACCAGGAACCCCATCCCCCAGGGCCCAATGTGATAATTAATGGGAGGGGGTGCATGGTGAACTCCTTGAGCCTTCTTTGCTTGGGCAGGAGCAAATATGTCTTTGCTGCCTATAGCATCGCAGGCAGGAAAGGTAAGTCTGCTCCCAACAGGTGGAGAAGTTAAACATGCTCCTGACAGGGGGGAGCAGTCTTCTGTTTCCCTGCCTGCACTCCTGCATTCAGGGTAATATTTTGCTCCTGTCCGGAGGGAGTATACAAAGAAAGTTGCTCCGTCTTGGTAGGTGCAATGTCAGCTGCCGCACAATCTTACTGAAAACAAAGGCTAAAGTGGTGTTATAGTTAGGTGTGATAAAAAGATCTGATTTTGTTTAAAGAAAACCTTAGAAATTCACTGAAAAAAAGTTTCAACTGACGTTATAGTTTGGTGAATATATCATTGCCAACCACAGAAATTCAACTAAATTCATCAGTTATAGTTGGCAGAGGTAACTATAACATGTGCCCCCACCATGCACTGCTTATGACCACACATATTACTTCACTCATGACATGTTCTATGATATCCTTTATGATATCACTGATAACATCTCATATAGCATCATTGATGACATCACTGATGACATTATCTAAGCTTCTTTTGTACACATAGTATAAACAAGCTTGTCATTACAGGTCAGAAAGCAAGTACAAAATTGCTCAGGATAATATGAAGATCATTAATGCCAACACACATATAACCCCATTAGGTGGAATAAGCTTGTGTTATGTGCAACATTGACCCTATTGCATATACTTCATGGGTAACTGAGCAAATGGTGGCAATCAACCACACATAGCCACAGGCCTGCCTTTTTACATGAGTAGTTATGTGCCCTGACTGCAGAGTCACTAAACACGTAAACTTAGTATTAAAATGCAGGTTTGTGAATACTGGAAAACTGGCATAAACATCTAAGTTTGCCTTTGTTAATCGTGGCAATAGTGTTTCGATTGCTTTGAAAAGGGCTGATACAGATCTTTTTAGCATTTAGAATGTTTTGAGTTTAAAATGTAATTTTGTATTTCCTAATCAAGTGCTTGTACATAAGCATTTTTTAAAGATTAGTTTGCTTATCAAGGGTAGTAAAGTTTTACACCATATTTCTATAGATGTCTCAATTTCTTTTTTTCATAATGAGTTAAACTAAATGAGATGATTAGTATCCTTCGTCTGGCCAGAGGCAAGCAAGTAGCACTGAGTTTTTTCAAATTGCTTTTAGAAGGTAGCCAGTGTGACTGTTTACTGGTCTCTCTTTGTGATTTGGGTCATTTGTGTCTTCTAGTCTTTTTTAATTTTGTTAACTGAAAAACAGAAAGGAAGTGATTAGTGCACAGGAGTTCTTGAATATGATTTAATTTGATTTTATCAGAGTTGGTTAAATCCCGATCTGATTCAAGACCTAATTTATAAGCAAGTTCTTTCACCAACTAGGAAAGAACAGATGAGTTAAAAATGTCAGGGTCATGGCAGTGAGGAAAGTTTTCTGTTATTCAGCCCAACAATTAACATCACATAGCACCAGCAGCTCTCCAAATGGGATTGAAGGTAGATAATTTGTTCTTCTAAACTTCTAAAATATGTTAGAGGTGCATTCAAAGAATGATAAGAAAGTATACATCCTAGTAAAGCTTCATTATTATTACATATACTGAGACGTCTGATTACTGGGTTCATTGTATCATATTAAGTTGTAGTATCTTTTGATAGGTGGATCAAAGCTATTCCACCACCCCATTTATAGGTGCAGTTGTTAAAGACATTGCTTCTTGAACAGAAGTGCACTTAACTGTTATGCAAATATGATATCTAAAACACTGGATGAACTGAAAAAGTAAAATACTGCTTAAACGAATATCAACAAGGATTTTTAATTTTAGAATTGAAGCAGAGCTTTCAAAAAAATCTAAAAGGGTACACTACACAACAAGAATAAGAGAAGCAGTATCAAGAGCCACCAAGAAGAGTCAGTATCTAAACCAGGAATAAGATGTGCATGAGTTTATTATAGGTATTTTAAATCGGCTGGAGGATAAAAGAATAAACATGGGAAACTCTTTACAAGTATGCTTGGGAACACAATTTCAGTGGTGGACATATAAAACAAAACACATTTTGGCTTTGAAACATTTGTAAACTTTAATGTTTCACAGGAACAGAAAGTGCAGTTTGAAGCATTAACAAAAAATAAAAAACACAATGTGTGCACAACAGACATTCATGCAAACTTTAGAATTATAGAAGACTTCAGGTATCTGATCTTACTTTGATCTATATATATAAAATGCAGAGGGGACAAATAACTGCTGAAATAAACGCTTTTTTGTACAGTTAGATATCTCTGCATGGCAAAACATGCACCACATTTAAAAATAACACACCTTTACCAAAGAATAGCTCAAGAATCAGGTAACAGAAGAAAACATGATAACCTAAAATTAAAAGTTCCAAAAAGTGTTGCAGCTGTAGAAATTTGAGGAGCTTGAAACTGTGGAATTTGTTATTTGCATATAAATGTACCTAATTAATAGCACTTTAATTTAAAATGCAAAATGTCTAGACAAAGTATTTTTCCTCCTAACATTCTCAAATCACGAAAAAAAGCAGATGCTTTTCTTTTAGTAAAGATTCAGAAATAAAATTAGCTGTAGTTGCACAAGATGTGCAGTTTTAAACATTCAAAAATATTCAGATCAAATAAAAATTGTCTGTTTCTCTTTTTCAAGTTATAGAAATGGATAAAGCAAATGCTGATATATAAATAATAGTTATGATTGCTTGTTAAAGTTTATTACTTGGCAGCAAGTTGATATCAAATATAAAGAGACATACAAAAAGATCGGTCAGAAGGAGATGCCATAAGGATAGGTAAGAAATTGAGAAAATGCTTTCAATGTATTTCAAGAAAAAGTCAAGTAACTTTAATAGTGCTAAATTATGGCATTGAATTTTAAAAAAGTAATGACATTCATAGAAAAGTTAGAAACTGAGGTATGGTTCTAGCTCAAATGCAAAAAACCAATTATATTTAACAGTTATGTTTGCAGCACATTGCATAACTCATGTATCACTGCTGACATCACTGATAACATCCCTGCTTACATTTGATACGTCATCAGTATTTCATCAATGACATAATTTAACATGTAATCAGTGATGTCTTAGTAATGTCATAAGCAATGCATGACAGAAGCGTGAGTATCCATAACCATAATTGTTGCATTTCAGTGTTTGATAAGTTTTGTTTTGTAACTATAACTGAAATTTAGCAGTTTTTTTCATTGAATTTCTAAGGCTTTGTTTTCTAAAATGCTTGTGATGGTCCTATCACCAAAACTAATCCTAACTTAACTGTCAAACTGTGTTTTTCAGTGATTTTCTGGGGTTTATTGATCATATACCACATGCAACTGTTCCGTTGACCTAATCTATTTATAGCCAATACCCACTACACATGGTGTTTGGTTGTGGGCAGCAGGGGTTGGCCACCAGTTCTGGCCTGTTACCACTCCCTGCACCCAACATGCTGTGATTGGCCAACTCTTACTGCTCAGATTTTACACTGTGCTCAACAGGGTTGGGCAAGAGACCATGGCCTGCTCTAAGACCCTGCCCCCAACCTGCTACAGTCAACCAATGGCTATAGCAAAGAGACAGAGCACTCATGACTGAGATGTCATGTGTGATGTCATCAATGATGTAATTTAACTTGTAATGGGTAATGTAATACATGATGTCATAAGCAGTAAGTGAGGTGGGTGCAAGTTATGTTTAGTTAACTTAAACAAAAATAGTGCATTTCAGTGTTTTTTGTGTTTTTTTAACATTAGCTCATGTCTCATTCCAGCACTTTGCTATAACATCACTTTACCATTGTTTTTTTGAGGCAATACATGAGTCCATGCATAACCAGGGGATGGCCAACCACAGGTTTTATGTGAAGTGACTGGCCGCAGGCCTGGCCCTGCAATCAATCCACACTGTGCATGGCCAAAGGCTTTGCATGGCTGAGAGTTGACTTTATGTTATAAAACTTCAAAATTCACTGAAAAACTAAGGTTATAGTAGAGTTATATGTAAGGAAGGTAGTACGATATTACCTTATGTTGAAACAAACCTTAGAAATTCAGTGACAAATCATTACTGTTTAAAAAACAAAAGAAAACAGAAATTTGCCAGGCACACGTTACTTGCATAAGTATACCTTATACATCTGTGATGCAATTCCTATGACCTCACATATTACAATATTGACGACCTCTAAGATGGTGGAAGTTACATTTATTTCAGTTGCGTGTTGCTGGTGAATTTCAGTGACTTTTTTGTTTTTACATGGTAGTACTTTTTTGATGAATATGAAATGTTTTTTAACATAAGTGACAATCTTACTACCTTCCTCACGTATAACTAAAATATCACAAGAATGCTACTGTAGATACTCCAAAATCCAATATGTCTTTATGTATTGGCCTAAAAATGTGTTCTTCATTGTTGTGTCTTGGCAAATAGTAGAACTTGCTCCACCAGTCTGTCTTCTTTTTGCCCAGGTCTCTATATACATGAGTCAAGTGCTGGCATGGTTCATGATTGTGTTGCATCGTACTCTCTACAGTCCAGAGGAAGGCAGCGGTATGAGGTGGAGCCATTTTTTCTGCTGTAAATGTGATTTCTACTGTCAATTGTGGGTCTGCATAGATACAGACCCATGGCTGACAGGAGAGCATCAATCCCCATGGGCACAGATGCTTTTTATACAATCTCTAATTGAGAGCAGTGAGTACATCATTATGGTGAGGACTGTGGAGAGCTGGTCTAGAGACTGATGAGTCATGTCAAGGAGAATATCAGGAGTTGATGCCATGCCATTTTATGAGATTTCAAAAAACAAAGTTCAGTAATGAGAGAGGGTTACCTCAAGTGGCAGCAGGCTGTGTGGATGTCAGGTCTCATTTGGTAAACACTAATTGACAGGAAGTGGGAAGGAAAAAGGAACAATCCCAATGGTGGTGTCACTTCCCATTGCTCCTCTGTCTCTATACAATCTTCATCCTTGTGTGAGGTACATCTTACTCGTCTTTGCAGATAGTTTTATTGTGATGATAGATAATACAAATGAAAGTAGGGGAGAATGAGTATTATTTGTAGGTCAATGAACCCTTATGTTTACAATTAGGATAAAGGAGGTGACTTGATTTGTTAATGAAGTAGCATATGCTTAAATTGTTTGACTCGCAAAATTTACTTGCACTTATAGTGGTTGAGGGAATAAGCAAAGCAATTACCAAGGCTTGCACCAGTGATGCTGCACCCACCCTCTTAAGTGCTGCAAGCGTGCCTACTTATGGTGAGTCATCTTTATTTATTTCTTGACTTTACAGTAGTTAATATCATTTCTTTCTTATAAAGCATGGCCGCCTGTTTTTCCTCATTGTGTTTTTCTTCATGTCCTTTGTGCAATCATTTTGTTCCTCACCTTATTGCATCCTGTTTACCCTTTTTTTAATTTTTTCGTTTCCCTTCTTTCTTATAGTGCTATTCTTTGCATTATCCCCCTTTAGTTTTATTCTCTGTTTTTCCTCTTACCAATCTGTTCCTAGCCATTTCCCAGATTATTGTGTTGGATGTTCGATTATTTTGATTTTTAAAAGTTTGCACATAAACCTTTCTATCATATTTTGTTTAGCGAAAACTTCTACTTGTTTAGGTGTTGTATTTTTAAAATATTTGTTGATACAGTGGTTGTTAGAAATGGGGTTTCTAATTGGCAGAGGTTTGCACCCTGTCCAAGTAGGGACCACCACTCTAGTCAGGATAAGTCATATACAGACCCTAAGTTAACCTGTGCTCACCCTTTGGTAGCTTAGCACAGAGCAGTCTGGCTCAACTTAATAGGCAATTTGTAAAATATTTGTGCAACCCTTAAATTACATTAACTCAATGGAAACACAACAAAAAGACTCCACACAGGTTTAGATTAGAAACATAGAGAATATTGATCTGATTAGAACAAGACTAAAATGACAAAGATCCAACATGTAGAAGTCAAGATATTAATTTTTAAATGTTAAATGTGAAAACAGATTCAAAGTTGAGGCCAACCGCGATGGAATGGAGGCCAGCTACAGGACCCAGATAGGCCCCGCTGAAGGAAGGCCCAGGTGGAGCTTTTTTCAAAGTTGTGAGCCTTCTGTACTATCATTGAGCCATGCAAAGGGACTCCTGCATCATCTTCAAGCTCCGTTAAAGGTAATGCAATGTGTCGTCATCATCGAGCCACACAGGCTGTTAATCCAATATCGTCATACAGCTGCTACTTTGGCTTTGTAAAGCAATGCAGCAGAATGTCTCACCTAGTTGAGGCGATCCATTTGTTTTTGTAGAAATCAACTGCAAAACACACTTATGAGGCTGTGGACTGGAGGGGGCACCTCAGGCAAGGGTAGGACTCACAGATAGTAGAGTCCAGCAGCACCAGTAGGATTGCAGGACGTCTTTTGTGTCCATGAGATTATGGAAACCAGGTGTCAAGCCAGCAGACCCTTGTAGTCACCTTGGGTTCAAGTGAGATGGGTCTAATCCTTGTCCTCAGCAGGGTAGAGATCAGCAGGCAGCAGGGCAGGTTAGAAAAGCAGAGAAGTAGTTCCTAATAACAGTCAGTCACAGCAAGGTGGCAATTCTTACAGCACAGCAGTCTTTACTCTAGCCGAGTTCCTCTAAGGTCCAGTAGGGTAGTGGTTTGTGAGGGCCAGAGCCCCAGAACTTATACCCGAAAATGCCTTTGATGTGGGGGGTGACTTCAAAGAAACTCTCTGAAGCCCACAAGGATCCCTTTGATAGTAGTCCTGTCTGCCATGCTATCTGTGGGGAGTAATCAGCCCTTGGTGAGAGGACAGAACACAACCTATTTAGATGTATGTATAAGCTGCCTCTCCCCCTTCCTGGCCAGGAAGGCTAAAAGAATGCAGATGAGTCTTGTGTTACACCCACCCTTCTTGTGTTTCTGGCTGTCTAAAGGAAATGCACAAAGTGTAGCAGTCATCTAACCAAGAAGTGCATTGGAGACAGGCTTCACACAGATCAAATAAAAGCAGAGAAATGTTCACTTTCTAAAAGTTGCATTTCAAAAATGGTAATGTCAAATCCAACTTTACCATCACCATCCCAAAGATATGATACCTGATGTACCTACCCCATTCAGATCAGGAATTCCAGCTTAAAAGTTTTTTGAATTCCCAGTGCTAGCCTATAAGAAGACTAAGCCTCACAGCAGTGAAAAATGAATGTAGCTGTTATCTGTTTGTCACTACTAGGACATGTAAAACTTAAAAGTACACACCCTACCTTTTAGTTACTAAGCACCCTGCCCTCGAGGCTCCCTGAGATCTACATTATTGGTGACTTATGTGTGAAAAGTGGAGTTTAAATTGTGGTAAGTGGTTTTAAATGCCAAGTCGAAGGGGAAGTAAACTGCACACAAAGGCCCTGCAATGGCAGGCCTGAGACACGTTTGAAGGGCATCTTGTGTGGGTGGCATAACCAGTGTTGCAGGCCAACTTGTAGCATTTAGAGTACAGACCCTGGGTAAATGGTATACTGCTTTACAAGAGACTTACAGGCAATCTAAATGTGCCAATCAGGTAAACCCCAATGTCAGCATGTTTAGGGCAGAAGCATATGCACTTTAGCACTGGTCAGCAATAATACATTGCTCAGACTCCTAATGGCAACAAAAATATAGCAAAAAGTGAAGGTAAGCAGGCAAAATGTTGAGGGGAGACCACCCTAAGTTGACAGGTCTAGCAGTGGTTCATAGTGATGTTACTAAAAAACATGGCTTTTTTATAAGGCCATCCCTGGAGAAGGAGGACCAGAAAGGATAGGAATTTACTGCTGGGGCGAGTGGTATGTCAATTTCCTTTCTTAATTACAACTTCTCAATTTGAGAACCTTAAGAGGGTATTCTTTCCTTCCCCCAAAGCCTGGTCACTAACCCTTTATGACCATGTTTTATTTTTTGCCTTTGCCTCCCTTCTCTTAAGTGGGTAGACAACGCACTTCATTGAAGAATTGCAAATTGCAAACTGCAAATGAGCTGCTATGGTCTGTCCTTGACATCATAGTCAAAGATACCAGAGACTTATGCATAGAAAACATATTACTGAAAAGAGCGGCCGCTCTCATTTTTAAATTTTATACAGCCAGTAATGGCCTAAATGAGAACTATGAACTATAGAACATGTGATCTCCTCTTTGGGGACCACCCGACAGCCTTGCTTGTCAGCACACCTCTCTGATTGTCCAGTGTGACATTCTCGCCCCATATGTTATACCCTCAGCAGTATCAGCACTCACTTTGTTAATAGGAGCCCAATATATTCTACATTGGCTGCACTCCACATATATTGCTATTTCTTGAGAACCTTTATAAGATTTCCTTCCAGTATAATTATATTTTGACCAATGGCTGTTTTTTTAAGTATTATAAGGCTACAAGACCTTTAATCATGCTCCAAAGTATAACTGTTCCATGACATCTTCATCACCAATCTTCTGGAATAATCCTCCTACATTTACTATGTTTAACAATAGACTCTCTCACAACTTATATAAGCAGGCACTGTTTATTGTTTAGATAGTTGTCTTGTTTAAATATTGCTTTTTATAAACAGTAGACATGTACAAACTTTCATGTTGATCATCCTTGAATTGTAAAGTATCACTGAGTATTTCTGTACCCTTTGAGATACTAACTTTCATTACTTTTAATCTGCTTAACCTGCCTTGTGCTCTTTTCCTGACTGTATCCCATACGAACGACAACAATTGCATCTGTTTCTTTCAACAACCCATATTACCCAAAAGGTATGGCACACGTGGCAGCTTAATCACCATAACCACTCCCCTATAGAAAAATCATGTTTGATTGAACCATGTTTCCAATAATAATTGATTGTTTCTTTGTGAATAATTAACATAGGTTACAACTGATCCCAACTAAATATCGCTTTTGTATTTTTGCACATTATAGCCAAAGTTATATAGCCAAACACCTTTTGTTTGTTACAATGCACAAAATCAGCATGACTTTGTGAAATTCACACTGGGTGCAAGGAAAGCTCTGGATTGGACTCCATCATGGTTGTTGAATGCACTCCCCATTCATTCCTTCATTGCAAGCCATTATACTCCCACTAGCAGATGCAACAATTGGAGTGGGATATTTATTGTGTTGTGTTTTCTACTTTTTAACTGTTTTTGTACTGCAACATGCTTTACACATTTCTCCCAAGTTACACCTGTTTGCTGTGTACTACAGCTACCAGGGGTTGTGTGCAGGTTTTCAATTATTGAGACCTAGCTGGACCTAGCAAGGAATAGTGCCAGTGTAACTTGAAGAGGACTACCATCCACTTAATCTAATAATACGCTTTCTCACAACTCCCAAAAGGAAATCCAGTACTGATAATATCATCCAGTGTTCTATTCAAGCTTGTTAGAAGGAGAATTGAAGAAGTTTAAACCAACAATGGGTACTAAACCGTCGGAGAGGTTGACACTTCATCAGAGGATCAGATGTCAGAAGAATTATATAACTAACATCATGTAGCTCCCCCATTATTGCTTGTGACTATCTCTAAATAACCCACCAGTCTGTAGATAGGCGTGATGTTAAATGATTCCTGATGATGGGGGAGGAAAGGAATCTCTAAGGTGAGCTTAGAAAATATCCAGGAGGAGCAAAGTTAGTTCTTGATTGATGCAAGCCACAAATTCTGACATGTACTTATATCAGATAGTCCAGGCATTGATGTGAACAGTGTTCCCAATTACAGGATATTGACTCTTCGCAAATTTCAAGTGCTTACAACAGAAAAAGAAGATCTAGGGAGGAAACAGTCAAGATGAACGCAGAGGGGGGAGACATTTACATCATTGGTGCTGAAGGAAGGTAGTCTAGACTTGATTTTCTGACAAAAGTCTTAAGGGAGACAAGCAGTAAACCTCCTCCTCAAAGCATATTTACAAATTGATGCGTATGGCTGCCAGTAGTCACTTAAGCAGCATCTGGGGTCATCTATTAATAAGGAGCCCAACATGAGACTGAAGCATAAATGCACAATATGCACGAGAAAATCAAGTTCATGCATTTGGGGAGACACTTTTTGTTTTGACATGTATGGGGAAGCCAGGCAGTGATGAGGGTAGGCATACAGTCATCAGGTAGACCCATGCTCATGTTGCCACAGCAACGAAACTGCACCCAACTGAAGAGGCCCAACTATGCTAAAACATGTCTTAGGATTCTTGTGTTCCGGAATGGGATGCGAACCCCAAAAAATACCACTGGCTGAGATCAATTCAAGCAATCAATCCATCTCTTTTTGTATACTTCTGTAGAAGGCTGTGCAGCCTGCTTTTCAGATGAAAAGATGACTTCTTGTAGCCTCGGTGCTGCGTTAGGCATGTTAGACAATATAGGACATATGGAAGCTAAAGATATCTCCAAAGAAGAGTGACTAAAGTAGAGGTAAAGCAGAAATAGCTTAAAACACCGGCAGCAGTAAAGAAACTGCAATTTGATATGAGCTACAGGAAAAGGGTGAAGAATATCCCTTCACTGAGTCTCTCCTACAAATATATAGAGCAGAACAGGACTAACATCCATGAATGAATGCAGGCGGGAGACACCTAAAAAAGTGACAAATACAGAGCTTCGTGGCCAAAGCCCATGCAGGCACTAAAAAGAAACAGCTAACATTTCAACACAGGTCCCTGGGGACAGGAGCTTATTACATTAGTGGAGAATATAAAAAGACTCAGAGGATGTGAGGGCACTGTGATCGTTTTGAGCAATGTGGACTCAGAGACTGGGGATTGGTCATTTTAAAAAAGTTAACCTATATTCGGACCACTTTCTGTTCACAGTTCAGAAAAAGCAGGGTTGGAGCCAAGCTGTTCCTAGCTACAACGAGGGTGGCCCTCGACGTAAAGGCAACCATTAAACCCTATATGATGGCCACGTGGCGCACTATGCATTGCAAGCAGGTAAGTCGTGAGAGAGATGCATGCAGGTTAGAGTCTTGGCAGAGTTTTGCTTCTAACCCCGGTTTAACAAGTGTGCCACGGTGGGCGAGACCATGTGTCACACCTCTGTGAGAAAGGAGTACTAAGTCTTGCTTACATTTGTGAAACATGAATTCCCAGTTTGTATTAGAAGATGTTTAAATGTTTTCCATCTATCAAAAGTCTGCAGAGGTTCGAGAAATCTGTTCTTCTATCTTTTTGGGCCCACGCAAACCACATTGAATAGCTGTCCTTGAAATAAGTAGTTTCGGGAGTTATAGATATGTTTACCAAGAAAAATAAAGAGCAAACATCAGCTGTAGGAGCTAATGAGTCGAGTCAATTTCCAACAAACATCGCAAAATTATTTTCACGCTTTTATTAGAAGCTGAAACCCTATCTTTTTCTGTATCATATGCTAGGGGGTTCACTTTACCTGTCCTGTCCTTATGGTGTGTTGCTTTTCTTTTCTCTCCCTTCTTATAGTTTCACTCACTTAGCGCCAAGATCCTGGTTTTCTGATAAACCTCCTCACTTCATTTATTCATTCATTAGAAGGGGTTTGGAAAAGAAAACGGGTGGCAGAACATGTTGCAGTACAGAAGCTGACGAGTGGACTGAGCAAAAATGGCCAGCGAGAAAGGTATGGGGCTGGATCACAAAAGTAAACCTACACTTGTGTGTAAGTTTACTATTTTTTGGGTGTTTACAGACCACAAGTTTTTTTTCTTCATATTGATTTTATGACTGTGGAGACTCCACACTCGTAGCAGACATTCTACACATAAAAAGATAGGCCTGTCTTATCTTTTCATGTGTCGAGTTCCCCGCCAACTGCGAATTGCCTATTAGTAAAATTAACCTCGTATTTATATACACAAAAGGGAAAGTTTACTTTTGTAAATCAGGCCCTCTGTGTTACCTACTGGCAGTCTGAATCCTGCAAAAAAAAAAAAAAAACGAATCACATTTTTAAAGTCAATAACATGAATACGACTGAATTGACCAACACCTTTTAGAAAAAGCATCACAATCAATTCAGCTTATGGATCACAATTGTGTGGCTAATAAAAATGAATGAGCAATACATTTGTGAACTCTACATATTAAAAAAAACAATGCCTAACGTTGCACTTTAGAAATAACTTTTTAGATGCGATAAGTAGTGTTGTTAGTCAGAGGAGTGGAGTGTTTCTCAGGCGATCGAGGTGTGGTAGACTAGAGTGCGATATGGGTGTTGATTTTATCGGTGAGTGAAGGATGCCTAGGGCACTGGTGTGTGTTAGGGAGTGTTACGGGGTGTTGTGGAGCTTAGAAGAGTTCAGTGAGGCAATGTGGCATGTAGTCTTGAACAACAATTAAGAGTAATCAGGGGTAGCAAATGCTACCACCGCCTTGGCCTTTGGTTTCTCTACTTCCCCTGCTACTTTTGCATTGAGGGATCTTGAAGGCAGTGAGAGGATAAGAAAGTTAGTAGGACATTTGGAGCCCTATTCATTTCCATAACTTTTAATTTCTTGCAAACAGGCAGCTACTCAAAGTGCCAGCGTCGAACAAGGTATTAGAAGTATGGTGTCATCAGCAGTGAAATTTTGTATGATGTGATTCCTGCAACACCTTGCTCTTTAGTAATTACCATTTATGAATAAGCTGGAGTTTTCTGTAAAGTGGTTATTTGTTGTTCGATGTAATGGGATGTAACTGAGTGCGATGATTGACTTGGGTGTGATGGAGTGGGTGGGAACAGATGATTTATGTGGGGATCAATTGAGGGTCTACATGCAATTCATTCCAATGTAGCAAACAAGCCTTTCACGTTGTCATTGTGATGTACTGGAATATATACGTAACATTGCAGTGCGGTGTTTTGAGGGGTGTTTTGAGGCATCTTCTGACATAGAAGTTTATTGCAATGGGAGGGCTAGTTGGCTCTGTTGCATGCTGGTGGTGGCTGATGTCTGTGATGGGAGTGAGTACTCATATATTGTGGTGGAATACCATGTGAGGGGGCCTCAAGCTGTGGTAGAGGCAGTGCATGTTAAGAGTGCGTAAGAGTTCTTGCATCTGCGGGAAGTTATCTGCTTAGAACCATCATACAAAAGCAGTCTGCTCACTAGCAACAGCGAAGCAGGTACGCCACGACTACGAAGGGCCTCATTTATGAGAAGTGATGCATCCCTGCGTGAAAAAAATGATGTGTCACTTATCAGTGTGCCCTCCTTGTGCCATAATGGATGTGTCATATTTTGCAAGGAATGACAGACACGTCTAAAAAATGACGCATTGCTGGAGTTGTGTCGGAAGCGTGACGCAACTCCAGCAATGTTCCTTTCACATTGCCCCATGTGAAAGGGCCTGTGTCAGTCTTACGCCTGCCATGAGGCATGCGTAAGATATTGACACAATAGTGTCCTAGAAGTGGTGCACTGAAATCTTATAGATTAATGCAATACTTCTACGAGGCTTGGATTCCAGGGAACGCCCACCCTGCAATTATTATACCTGATGGAGGTATAATGTGGCGCAGGCATTTACAAAGTGACGCATCTGCATAATTATGGCGCAACATGGCGCATTTTTACGCCGCCGGAGCGTCACAAAAAGTGATGTACCAGTGGCGCAAATGTGCCGCAAGTTCTCATAAATGAGCCCCGAAGTACATAAGGGGCAGAGCTGCATGAATTAAATGTCACTAGGTAGGAAAGGGGTGACAAGGTCCGGTGGCAATGTGATGCCTTTCAATGCATAGACTGAAACTTTTCAAAAGGAAAAGTAGTCCCAAGATCCGCTGCGGCTGGTTTGGTAATGACGATCCTCTAGGTGCTGCTCTCTGAATAGTTGAAGCTGTTTTTGTCAGTGTTTACACGGAGCCTGTATCACGGACTGTCCTCGATTCCACCCTTTGGCAGTACTGTGGATTAACGGCCTTGAAAAATCCTCTATTGTCTACCTTGCAAATAAAGTACATGTTTACACACAGAAATAAAATGCAACCAGCAAGAACACAATAAAAAAAACATGCATGGGATCCTGCTGTGAACCATACAAATGTTGGTACCTAACTATCATCCCTACGTTCAGCTTGAAAGCATCTATTCCGTGATACTTAATTTAAAACAGAGCTCTATTATCTGTGTGCTGTTAACTCCCCTCAATAACCATCGGCAATGATTAATGAACAACTAACAGCGAATCTATTCTAGAAACCAGGACAAACTGCATATTTCGTGTTCCAAGTTCTATTAAAGAAACACGCACACAAGCCAGCATAATCTCTCTATTTTGTACTTTAAATTATCCATTAGCGGTCAAACATGTTAATGCAAACCAATTAAGTTGTCTTGTGTGCAGGCGCACGACATGTCAATTAAAGAGAAAACAAACCCCTTTGTAAAATATTTTATATGCAAATCACTTCTGTTTTCCGTAAACATTTGGAAATGGTACAAAGGAATCGTGAAAGATGCATCAAAACTATACACAATTAACAGAAGTTGTGCAGAATTTTTTTTTCTGAACTTCTTGCTTCAATGATAGATTAGCATCTCTTTTTAAAAATAAATTAAATGATTCAAGAAATTGCAATAAATCTCTCTCTAAATTTATATATATATATATTCACAAAAAAACCAAAGGTTACAGGGACCTTATCATTAGGTCAAGATTTTAGACATACAAAACAATAGAAATGTAGCAGTTATAGTTAGAGTTAACTCAAGTAACATAAACTTGTGCCCTAAGATAACTAAAAATTGTGCCAACCATACACAGTTTTTTCATAAACAATTTTACATCAAATGTTGCAGTGATATTGTCAATGATGTAATAGAAGATGTCATGAGTGATGTAATATGTGGGGTAATCAGCAGTGCATGGTGAAGCGCAAGTTATACTTAACTTAGGGAACGAATTAGAGTTACTTGAGATAACTCTAACTAGAACTGCTGAATTGCTATGGCTTTGGGTGGGCAAAATCTCCTTGTGTTTGCTTTAAATCTTAGGCTAACTATAAGAACCTTTGTTTTTTAAGTGGTTTTTTTTTAAATTCTATTTCCCAACTATACTGTCCCTGTAACCTTTGTTTTCTCAGTGAAGTTCTATGTATTTTTAATGCTACTTTCTAACTATAAAGTCCCTGTAACATTTTTTTTATTGAATCTCATATTTAATTACCATATGTTATTCCAACTGACGCCGCACATGATGGGGGGGCTTTCGCCATGAGCAGCAGGGGGCTGGCCGTAGGGCCTGGCTTGCAGCCAACCCCTCGCATGCACCCAGCCCACACCTTCAGCCAGCCCCCCTAATGCAAACAAACCCACGCCGCACATGGCCAAAGGGTTGGCCAACACGGGAGAGGGGCATGCAGACCTTTCTTCACATGTCGATTTCAGCCCCAGGGACCCAATCCCCCTGGTGCCCACCACATTTTTTTTAGGGGAGGGTAATGGGGTACCTGTGGCCCATCACTTAATTTAAGGGGGAGGGGGCATGCAGCCTAACTCCTCAGGCCGATTTCCTCCACGGGGACCTCATCTCTCGGGCCCGGCCATATTGTCAATGGGGAGGAATGCATTTAGCCCCACTCTCCGGGCTAATTTCTGGCCCTGGAGACCCCATCTCCCAGGCCCTGGCAAGATTAAGAAGGTGACATTCAGCCCCCATCTCTGGACCAATATTGACCCCGGGACCCCAACCAGCAGGGTTCGGCCAGTAAAAGGTGGGTGCTCTGGAGCATTCACATTGAAAGACAGAGTGACGCTTCACTTGCCCTACTATTAGAGAGAGAGATCGCTGAGTATTGGGGTGCATAATGCCTGAGAAGATACTGGTGGTGGGGTCAGGGTGGAGAAGAGAAGAGAAACCCGACAGTCTATTTGGGGCTCATTCCTTGATCTTTGGCAAGCAGCAGTGAGTACCTGAAGACATCCCCCTCCTCGTATCGTACCATTATAGTCTAGTGGTGACTGGGAAACACATCACCAACAATGACTCGTAATAAAGGGTCTCAAACTGTTCACCAGAACATGCTGGATAATTTTACCTTCCCAAAAGAGCCCATTTCCGCACAACAGGCAGGGGATCAGCAGCCACCCATGGTTCAGTATACTGAGACAGTTGCGATTCACAACCTGACAGATATCATGACAGCAAAACATGGTATCTGCACTGATCTGGAAAGCAAGCTTAACTCAGTCTCTACTGAATTCTCCCTGAATCTCCACACTATGGGAGCGCAGGTTAAGGAGACCAAAGATTCAGTTGCTGTGCTTAAGACAGAGACGAAGGCGGTAAAGACTCGGTGTCAGAACTGTGTGCAACTACCGGCATCTTGGAGGCCAGGTTGGAGGATTTTGAGGGAAGATTGAGAAGAAACATTGTCCACATAAAAGAGGTTCCCAAGCCTTCTGAGGGTCCAGGAGTTGACCTGTTCATAGAAGATATACTCAAAAAGTTCCATCCACATGGCCGCGGAATTATTTCGTAGCTGATCCTGCCCATAGGTTCTCGGGCACCCCACCGAGACCTAGTGCCCATACACGCTCAATTATAGTGCATACTTTTAACTACTGGGACAGAGATGTCATCTAGGAGGCCACACACATTTCTCCACCAGTCAAGGGTGACAATAGCACCATAACATTCTTCCCAGATTTCATTCTCAAGGTCCCTTCCTTGTAGTCAATAACCCTGGGCGTAGTACTACGCTACGCTTGCGGCCATATTGCTGTTTCTTTATTCAGCCAATCAAACACCCCTGGGTCATCGAAGACTAATTCATACACTGAACACAATATAAAAGCCCCTCCGGGATAGCAACACTGGGTAATCACACATCTTCCAAGGCTATCAGCACCGGTTTGCTTAAAATTGAGCCAATTATTCTGTGCTAGTATGGTCACCCCTCATGTCCTTGTCCGTTGATTAATGGAGCCGATTACAACAGAGTCCAACGCTTCCAGCAGAGTCTTCCTTCTGCCAGCTATATGGGTTTTTCTGAAGATACACAATATCGGCTCTAAATAGTTGCAAATTTATGGCTGCCCTTTGTCTCTTAGCCCTTTGATTCAGCCCATTAACATTTAATGTGGCTATCCTAATCTTACCCATAACAACCCATCTGTAAAATTGACCAACATAGAACTCAGCAGTTCTGGATTTCACGCGAGCGCACGAAAACAAGTTGGCCACCGCAATGTGCGCTCTGCGTCTGGGGACCGATTTTATCGCCGAATTTCAGCTAATTACAGCTGTATTTATTTTAAAACATTCCTGGCAGCTCTGTGAAGCCTACCTGCGGCTGTGAGGGCATTTTTCTGGTGCTGAAGACATCGGGAGGAGTGTTCTGTGTCCTCTGGTGACTGCTTGGAGCTTCTCATAAGGTACTGCCCAGATTTCCTGTCAGGGGGGCGGAGCAAGCTCTCAGAAAAGGGCCTGGCTTTGGCCTAACCACTCCCACAGTCCATTTTAGCTGCTGTACCATCCTATTCTCTGCTGCATTTTCTGCATTTTTTCCTCTTTTTTTGTGCTTTAGAGTTATTTATTTCTTCATTTTATTTAAAATACGAAAATGGAGAATAAAAATGCACAAAATACCAATAATAAAAGAAAACAACAGATTTCTCCTCCTGCTGTTAAGTCTAAGGAAACAACAGATTTCTCCTCCTGCTGTTAAGTCTAAAGTGGTGGAATCAAGTGAACCCTCTTTGTCCTTAATTTTCGACGAACTTCATGCTCTACGTGCCAATACTGATAATATTGCATCAGAAATCAAAAGTCTGCGTAAAGATATAGCTAGCATGTCGATGAGGGCCTCGGATAACTCCATTAAAATACAGGATAACAAAGTTAAAATCAACGCTTTTACACCTCTTGTGGCTAAAATCTCCCCTATGTCTGCTCAAATGTTAGATATGGAAAATCGTAACAGGCAATACAATCTACGTATTTTTAATTTGCCAGAAGATGTTGAAGGCTCCAATTGCAGATTATATCTGGAGAATTTGATTCTTGGACTTTTAAATGTTAAATTTCCAGACAAATTTGAAATAGATAAAGCGCATAGGATTCCATCCCATCGCAATCCTCATCATACCTAGCCACGACAAATGATTTTCAAGGTCCTTCGTCATCAGCATTTGGTTTTGATAAGGAAAACGGCACGTGAAATTCCATCCTTATTGGTTAATGGCAATAAAATGTTTATCCATCAAGACGTCGCCAAAGAGACAGTTAAAATTTGCAAGGAATTCTCTGATTTGCGTCCTCAACTGCATAGTCTTGGATTTAAGTATGGCTTATTTAATCCTTCAACGATGCGCATCTGGAGAGATTATTTTTCTAAGTCATTTCAACGCCCTGAGGATTTAAAATCATTTCTGGATCAGCAGTCACATCATTCGCAGCATTCGATGGATACGCATGACTCGACTAATTTTGTCACTCTCTAAATGCCGGGCTCCACTGGTTTGGTCATGCTTGTTAAGTGCATGTGCGTTTCACATTTGTTATTGATGTTTCTCTGTGTTTGTCATTTTTGTTGTCTTTTGAATGTTGGTCTTTTTTTTCATTGTCCTACTCTTTCCTTTTCGCCTGTTCTAGAACTACTAGTCTTCATATTCTTTCCTTACAATTTACTGTCCTCTTCTTGACATTTTTTCTCTTTCTCTTCTATCATGGCTAATGTTCATAACAGCCAAAAAGGAGTATACCTGCTGTTCCTCAAGACAAGAAAGGAGGAGTCAACAAGAAGGCTGGATATAACTAAATACAAAATGCGTATATAGTTGGTAATCCATTTGTTGGATAATAATGTCCTCACACACCCTTTCAGGTGTCATGCTTCATCATATGGGCTGCTCCTCGTCGGGCCGGCGGTGCAATGCCTAATGGGCTCATTAAAAAGGGGCACTTTGTCGGAGATCTTCAATCCAACTGCCGTAATGTGAAGTGCGGGTGTGGGGGCCTGACTAATGTAGATGAGAATAAGTGATGTAAAACAGGGTTGGAAGTGCCGGTTAGGAATTTACTTTTTATTCTGAAGGCCTCCTTCCCTGATTAAAAACGTGTGTATCAGGCCCCCACACCCGGACTTCACCATACAGCAGTTGGATTGAAGATCTCCGACAAAGTGCCCCTTTTTAGGGTGCCCGTTAGGCATTGCACCGCCGGCCCGACGAGGAGCAGCCCATATGATGAAGCATGACACCTGAAAGGGTGTGTGAGGGCATTATTATCCAACAAATGGATTACCAACTATATACGCATTTTGTATTTAGTTATATCCAGCCTTCTTGTTGACTCCTCCTTTCTTGTCTTGAGGAACAGCAGGTATACTCCTTTTTGGTAGTCTTCACCCTTGGGGCCACTTGTCTTGCTGGACCTCCCACTCCCCTGTGAGTGGAAATAGCCCCTACTGTCCCTCTCTTTGTAGTTTAATGTTCATAACAGTAAAGTAGTTTCATTAAATGTTAAAGGTTTACGTCATCCAGTTAAACGTAAGGTTTTTTATGCTTTTAAATCATTTATTCAAACCACACAGTTAGTTGGTATTTGGCGACTACACTTACCTACAGATAAAAGTTTTACATTCTTCTCTAACCCACATAATTCTCATTCTAGGCTTGACTACTTATTAGTCACTAAACAATTAATTAAATCCATCGTTAATCCTATGATTGGTAACACTGACATATCGGATCATGCTTTGATTTCTCTTGTTTTGAATTTAAATTGTTCCTATACAAAGCAATCTAGATGGCGAATGAATACTGACATTGTTCTTAATGAACATAATAAGCCTAAGCTCTTAAATGTCATTCAGGAATACTTCCTTCTTAACCCTTAAGGTTCTACCTCTATGGTTAATAGATGGGACACTTTTAAAGCTTATATTAGAGGTGTAACTATTTCTCTTATGGCCCACGAAAATAAAACCTTTAATGGAAATATAAAAAATTTGGGAAAGCAAATTGCTAAATTTAAGAGACTGTTTATTACGTCTAATGACTCTCAATGTAGAATCTAATTAGAAAAACTTCAATATGAGTTTAACTCAATCCTTAGCAAAAGAGCTGGTATTCAGATTTCTAATTCTAAAGCCAGGTATTGTTTCAATGCCAACAGGTCCGGCAGACTTTTAGCCAATTCTTTGCGTATAAAAAACAGATGAAGCTCAAATCATTTCAATTCATGGCTCTAATGGTAAAATTGCTTTCTACCACAATGATATTGTTAATGAATTTTTAGATTTTTACTCTACCCTCTATAACAAACCCAATTTTGATGATACTTCCTTGATTGATTCCTTTTTAACTAAGTATGGTTTACTCAAGATTTCACAATCAGATAAAAGTGGGCTTGACCATTACTCAAGATGAAATTATATCAGCCATAAAATCTCTTAAAAAAATAAGTCTCCAGGTCTCGATGGTATTCCTGCTGAGTTTTACAAAGAATTTCAATTACAGCTTATTCCTTATTTATTTCAACTTTTTTCCATTTTTGATTCTACAGGAATTACCTCAGGTTCTTTTACTGAGGCTTTAATTATTGAACTACCCAAACCTGATAATGATCCCACACTTGTATCCAATTATCACCCTATCTCTTTAATTAATCAAGATTGTAAACTATATGCTAAAATACTTGCTTCTAGATTATCCCCTGTGTTAGATTCCATTGTTCATCTAGACCAATCTGGTTTTATGAAGAATAGATATACTGCTAACAATACAAGAACTCTGCTACATGTCATTGAACAAGCTTCCACTTTATCTTTACCATCGGGAATTCTCACATTAGATGCTGAGAGAGCTTTTGATAAAATTCACTAGCAATTCTTATTCCAAACATTAGTATCATTTAATTTTGTTGACACATTTATTCGCATGATTGCTGCTCTGTATTCTGCCCCTACTGCTCGTTTATTTATCAATGGCCAAATTTCAAACCAATTTTCCCTATTTAGAGGTACAAGACAAGGTTGTCCTCTCTCCCCACTATTATTTCTTAGAGGCATTGAACCTTTACTTACTTCCATAAGAAACTGTGTTAATATTAAAGGATTCAATATTAAGGACGTCAATATTAAAACCTTAGCTTATGCTGATCATATACTTTTATTTATTAGTGATCCTTCATACTCATTCCCTCCCTTATTAGAGATTATTTCGAAGTACTCTACAGTGTCTGGCTATAAATTGAATCCTAATAAAACAGAATTTTTTCCGTTAAATGTTTATTTTACTCCTGATATGTTAACTATGAATGAAATAATTTGGAAAAAGGATAAATTGAAGTATCTGGGTATTCTATGCTCTTCACCCATAAAGTCTACAATAACATTGAACTGTGACATTATCTTAAATTATATTAAGGACAAAACATCCAAATGGTCTTCACTTCACCTTTTATGGTGGGGAAGAATGGATTCTATTAAAATGACTATTGCTCCTAAAATCTTTTACACCCTAGCCATGCTGCCTATTCAATTTTATTTAAAATTTTACAAAGATGTTGATAAACTTCTCTCCAAATTTCTTTGGAATAAAAAATCACCTCGTATTAGTTACATAAAATTAAAAATGCCCAAATGTAATCTTATCTTATCTTATCTTAAGTGTGACTTGTAAAGCGCGCTGACACCAAAGGCTTCCTGGCGCTGTTAAGACAGAGAGAGTGAGGGACGAAAAAGGCGAGAGTCGCATAGGTTAGACTCAAAGAGGGAAGAGGTGAGTTTTTAATAACTTCCTAAAGTTCAAGAGGGAGGGAGTGGATTTGATGAGAAGAGGAAGAGGGTTCCAGAGACTGGGAGCCAAGTAAGAGAAGCGGCGACCACCGAATTTCTTTGTTTTAGTTTTGGGGGTGACAAGTAGGTGGCGATAAGCAGATCGAAGGTTGCGTATTGGGTGATGAGGGATGATTAAGGATTTGAGGAACGCGGGGCCGGGGCAATGGAGAGCTTTAAATGTGAGGCAGGCCACCTTAAAGGCTGCTCTCTGGCCTATTGGTAGCCAGTGTAATTTATGAAGTAAAGGTTTGGCCGATTGCCATCTGGGGGTTTTGTGAATGAGTCGGGCCGCTTGATTCTGAACTATCTGAAGGCGATATAACAGAGATTGTGGGAGGCCATAATAGAGGGAGTTCGAGAAGTCCAGCCGGGAAAGCACAAGTGAAATGACGACTTGGGTGAGTGCGGCAGGTGGAAGTAGATGACGAACTTTACGAATCTTCCGAAGCTGATACATGCATGATGAAATGACTGCACCCACTTGATTTTTAAGGGATAATTTGGAGTCAATAATCACTCCCAGGCTCTTCACTGATTTGACCGGGGCTGGAGGGAGACCAAGCTCCGAGGGCCAGAACTGTGGGCCCCAGTGGATGTGACTGAGTCCAGGGAGGAGAAGCTCAGTTTTTCCGGGATTTAGCTTCAATTGATTCTGGTTCATCCAGGATTGAATATGAATCATCACGGAATGAAATGTTTTGATGTCGTGAGGGGAATTAAGGGAGAAGATGATCTGAAGATCATCGGCGTAGTTGTAGACAACTGCGTCCCATTTCTGGAGGGATTGAATCAGGGGCCTGAGGTATAAATTAAACAAGAGCGGTGAGAGGGAGGAGCCCTGAGGGACTCCGCAGACCACGGGCGTTTTGGTTGCAGTGTAAGGGCCTAAGCGGACGGCCTGAGTTCTGCCAGTCAGAAAGGACTCAACCCACTTAAGTGCGGAGCCCTGGATGCCCGCTTGCCTGACACGGTGGAGAAGGATGTCATGGTCCACCGTGTCGAATGCGGCGGACAAATCCAGAAGTACAAGGGCTTGAGAGACTCCTGCATCTGCGTTCCTCCTAAGTGTCTCCAAGACTGCCAAGATGACAGCCTCAGTAGAGTGGGCAGGCCTGAAGCCGGCCTGGTTAGGCTCAAGATAACCAGAAGATTCAATAAAGTTGGAAAGGCAGCAAGTAACATGAGCCTCCAAAAGTTTTGAGAAATAGGGGAGAAGGGAAATGGGACGATAGTTCGACAGTTGTGCAGAATCAGCACCGGGTTTCTTAAGGAGGGGCAAGAGGGTAGCCTCCTTAAAAGGGCTGGGGACAATGCCTCTGTTGAGCGAGCCATTTAGCAGGGGTAAAACACAGTCAGGTAAGCTGAGACAGATACTCCGCAATACAGAGGGTGGACAGCTGTCGTTAGGAGAGCCAGATTTCACACGGATGGCGAGTTCCGCCAATGAGAGTGCGTCCAAGGTAGGGAAGGTAGAAAACGTGAGGGAGTTGTCAGAGGGAAAGTTCGGTGTGAGTGACTGGGGTAGGGAAGGTATAGAGTTTTTAATTTTTTCAATCTTTTCCAAAAAATAAAGATTAAGGGTGTCACAAGCTTCTTGCGTGGGGGTTTGGGCTGGGAGAATTCTGTCATCGGTAGTGTGTTCGTTCATTACTTTGAACACCTCTTTTGATTTATTTGCTGCGGACGAAATCCTGATAGAGAAGTGTTCTGTTTTTGCTGCAATGATGGCCGATTTATATTCCCTACGTGCAGTCATGTAGGACTGCCTGGCTACGTTGGAATAATCACGTCTCCAGATACGTTCCAGCTGGCGGGTTTTTGTTTTCTGTTGCTTGAGGTCAACAGAAAACCACCTGTGGGAATTGTGATGTCTAGTGGGGGGGAATTTGGTTAGGGGGGCATAAAGGTCACTGGCTGACTTCAGCCAGGAACCGATGTCATGTTCTATTCCTTCGATGTTATCAGGGGAGTTGAAAGCTGGCCGAGTGTCAGCCAGGGTTGTGAGAAAGCCCTGAGAGTCGAAGGTACTCCATTTGCGTGAGGAGCCGCCGGCCATCAGGGGAGCAAGAGTCCGGCCAGCAATAGTGATGATGGTATTTACTAAGTGGTGATCTGACCAGACACAAGAAGATAAAACTGGCTGGGACAGGGCCAGGTTACAGGTCCAGATCTGATCCAAAATATGGCCCTTAATGTGGGTGGATTGGGTGACCTGTTGGGTGAGGTTCAGGCTAGTAAGAGTCTCGAAAAGCTCTAAAGCATGAGGTCCGGCACTGGTGTCATTGAACCAATAATTTAGGTCACCTAGAAGGGCAAAACTGGAATGCTCCGTTAAGAGGTTAGAGAGATGTTCACTCAAAATAGTGGAGAAAGATGGCATAGGGTGTGGAGGCCGGTATAACAGGAGGAAAGTGAAGGCACCGGTACCGGTTTCCACACTGATAAGTAGATTATCTACCTCTGGGAGTGGGAGGGAAAGGGATGAGATGGAGTTCAAACGCTTAGATATAATGGCTGCCACCCCGCCGCCGGGCCGGCCATCGGGGCGGTCGGCATGATGGATATAATAATCAGGGGGGAGGGCGGCCAAGATATCAGGGAGAGACTCAGACGTAAGCCACGTTTCCGTGAGCAGAAGTATATCGGGTCTATTATCCGTCAACAAGATAAAAATATCTTCAGCATGTTTCACTAAGGAACGAGTGTTCAAATAGGACATACTGATAGATGTGACATTTTTAGACGGATTTGCTGTGTTTGTGTATCGACCTGGAGAAGGTAGACCAGGGCGCATAAGGCCGGCAGTATGTGCACGACGGCTGGTGGTAGGGGACAGTGGAGGGGCAAAAGGCTGTAATTTTTTAAGCACGTCGGGCGAGTACATAATGAGATGACTAGCAAGGTGTGCCCTAGGGCCCGGCCTGGCGCGGACGGGCGCAGACGGGCTTACCTTAGGCGCACCTTCGGCGCGCAGACGGCGCGCCCGCTGCGCTCGTCCGCTGCGCGTCCCGGAAATGCACATTATATATAGACGTGGAAGGGTGGCGTCAGGGGCGTCGCCTCAGAAAGGGGCGTGGCCTCCGTCCTCGCCGGGATGGCGGTGTGAGGGAGTTGCAGGTTCTGGGTCGGCGACAGTGCTATGGCAACAGCGTGAAAGCAGGTAGGCACCAAGAGTGCAAGTACAGCATGATTAATACAATAACAATAAAAGTATTTTTAAAAGTCGAACACAAGACGCTCTCGGCTTCCGCCTCAAGAGCTCAGGTCTGTCTTAACGCGCGGCGCTGGTTGGCAATGTTATTTATAGGGGCGGCGTCAGGGGCGTCGCCACAGAAAGGGGCGTGGCCTCCGTCCTCGCCGGGATGGCGGTGTGAGGGAGTTGCAGGTTCTGGGTCGGCGACAGCGCTATGGCAACAGCGTGAAAGCAGGTAGGCACCAAGAGTGCAAGTACAGCACGATTAATACAATAACAATAAAAGTATTTTTAAAAGTCGAACACAAGACGCTATCGGCTTCCGCCTCAAGAGCTCAGGTCTGTCTTAGCGCGCGGCGCTGGTTGGCAATGTTATTTATAGGGGCGGCGTCAGGGGCGTCGCCTCAGAAAGGGGCGTGGCCTCCGTCCTCGCCGGGATGGCGGTGTGAGGGAGTTGCAGGTTCTGGGTCGGCGACAGCACTATGGCAACAGCGTGAAAGCAGGTAGGCACCAAGAGTGCAAGTACAACACGATTAATACAATAACAATAAAAGTATTTTTAAAAGTCGAACACAAGACGCTCTCGGCTTCCGCCTCAAGAGCTCAGGTCTGTCTAGTTTTGACTTGCTTGACTTTGCTTGACTTTTATCTGTCTCACAAAGCTTTTATTTTAAAACATAGTTCCATATGGTTTAACCATTCCTCTTTAAATAATCCACCTTAAAGGCTTCTTATCGAGAAATCAATAATTGCTCAATTTCCATTACCCACGTTGTTAACCATGTCTAATAAATCACCATGTTTTCATAAATATGGTATTCTTAAATCCAATAAATCGATTCATAATGATTTAGACTAAATTTTTCAATCTCCCACGGTTAATACAGAAGACATGTCATTATGGCATAGCACAGTAATTAAATTAAATAGAAATATACGTTTTTGGTATTCATGGATTGATGCTCGTATTTTTTATTTTAAAGATGTCTATTCTGACAATGCATTTATTTCATTTGATGCTCTACAAAAAATGTAGTTTACCTCAGTCTGACATTACCAAATATGAATATTTATTAAATTCACTTTTAGATTCATTTCCTCATGTTATTCCTTCTAATATTAAAGCTGACTTATCAATTTATATTCAAACTGTTTCCACTTCCATTTTATGGTGTTTCTATTTTATATTAAAAAAATCTAATTCTCTAGGAACCAACAATAATGTGATTTCAGTATTTTGGAATAATGAACTTTCACTCTCCTTATCTGTTGATATATGGAAAGATATTTAACTTAGCAATATTTCTGGTTGGTTACCTGTCTCACTTTATCAGACTAACTCTTATATTATTTTCAACTGTTTATGGACTCCATTACGTTCATTTCAAGCTAAACTTCTTCAATCCTCAACTTGCTGGCACTGTAAATTACATCCTGGTACATTAAGACATGTGCTTTTTGATTGTCATTTAGTTGTTAAATTTTGGACTGACGTTTGGCATATTATAAAAAAGATATTACCTATTCAAGATGATGTTTGATTTAAAATGTTAATATGTATATCCGCAGTTTTGTCACACAAATTAAATGACTTAGAAGGTAAACTTTTTAATTTTCCTATATATGCTGCTTTAAAATCCATTACATTCTGTTGGAAAGATGTTTCGTTATTATCAGTGCATGCTTGGTGGTCATGGGTTATTTTTGCAAGAAGAGGTGCTCAGTTATCTCTATCCAGTATTGGCCATAATTCTAACTTATCACTCTTTTTGGATGCATGTTGATATATATTTATCTTCTTAATTACATATTTATATCTAGTTTTTTGTTTATTGCTATTATAATAGACAAATGTTCTTGTTATAGTAGCTCTATATTTGCTAGTTAATGCAATCGTTTTATATTTGTTTCCTCCCCCTTTTTTATTTTTTATTGAGTACTTGTATTTTTTGTTATCTAAAGCAATTCATTTGATGCTTTTGTATTTCTATATTATGTTTAGGTATTTTCGGCCAATACTAATTTTTCTGTATTGTCTTTATGTATTGCTTTATATGGAAACTCAATAAAAATATTTTGAACACAAAAATAAAGAACCCAGCAGTTCTCTTCCTTATTCTTCCATGTTTCTATTATTTACAAAGCTTTAACAACACCACCACTGTTACAAGTTTCTGTCTGTGTTGTAGCCCACACTCCACCAAACGCCCTCATCTGCAGGCCCTTCCCCAACCACAAATCCTCGCTCCCCCTCAGCCCCAACCCCTCCCCTCCACCACCGTGAGGCTGTCAGGTCAGACATGGCTTGAGTGATGTTCATGAGGCTGCCCCAGAGCTCCCCTCCCAATTGGCCTACCAAGATAAAAGGAGAATACACCTAGATTTTCCCTTTCTTTGGGAGTGCAATCACACATCATGTACATCCTTATAATTGCAGTCACATAGAGGATCTGACAAGTAATCCTATGTTTATCATCATACCCTGAATCCCAGTGTTTGATCCACTTATTCCCCCACCATATTACCAACACTGTGTCCCTATAAAAATGTCTCCTTTTTAAACATGCCCCTCGCAACGTCTTCCACTGGACCCAACTAATTCTTCTGAAGGCCCAGAGACAGTTTGTGGAGGTACTCCTTTGCTTTTATTTCAGATTTAAATGCCAAATCTTGCCGCTGACTATAATTTTGAACAGGGCCAGATTCATCAAATTTACTTCACAGCAAAAAAGTTGTAATTACTTGATTAATTGTCTCAATCGCCCCCATCTTTCTACCATAATATTGCAAAAGTCAGGGTGAACAAAAAAGGTATAATCATCAAAAGACCTTCTAGCATTGGGGCAAGCTCTGGATCTGTCTGACTACCCCACCCGTGTTTTTTTCAGCATTATGGAAAGTGATGTACTCCATGTCCCAGTTACACATTGAAAGGTCCATAAAAGCACCCTTTTAAAAGATCTTATATCACTTCCTTCTACCCCTTTTGACACCCCAGGAGTCTCAGGTTATTTCTCCGCTGCCTGTTTTCAAAGTCTTCAATTTTCCACATTATATCTACCAGTTGTGACTCGTGGGCTTCACCCTGGCCTTCTGCTGCTCCGACCTCCCTCTCTAGTGCATTGACTCGTTCTTCCACCTCCAATATTAGAGCATGTCTTATTCATCTTTTTTATTACTCACTGCAATTTCTTGGTGGCTAAATGGGCTTTACGGCTGTTCCTCCGAATGTCTTCTTGTAGCTGTTTCATAGATCAATAGATTAGGCCTAGCAAGGGATCCCCTCTCTCCTCTGTTCCACAACCTGTAGACTAATTTCCTATTGTGAATTGTGTCCCATGATAATCACCCTCCTCAGACTTGAGTATCTTAATTGTCCCACTATAATGTATTTACTCCTTGGGAGGCTTCCTCTAGTCTACCCCTGCTTTTTGTAGCTTTTCTTTGCGCTTCCTTTGTGGCGACGCTTTCCTTGCCATTTGAAATATCTCATCCAGCTCTCACCACCTCCTCTGTGCCCCCACTTAATGTGTTTGTTGAGCTCAATTCTGCATTAGAAGCTGTGTGCTGCAGACTTCCCCGAGGACCATATCCACAGTGCTCTCATTCCCCACATCTATTTGTGCTGTTTTTAGGGCCAACTCTTCCCAACCCAGAAACATTTCAGCCTGTGAAGTCTCCCTCCAATGCATTCTCTTTTGTTTGTGCAGCCCCCAGACTAACCTGCACCATAAAGGGTTGCTTATACATGTTCCATCATTGGATGTTTTTCGGTAAACAATGACTTTATCATGGTCTCCCAAGCCATTTCAGTATCGTTCAAGGAAAGCAGGGGGGAGGGCCCGTAAATGCTGTGGGGCCTTGACCTCCAATGTAACCGCCATCTGGGAGCTCCACCAGTTACCTATGTTCACAGGCACAGTCTTGCTTCCTTCTACACTGAGGGGGCTTGGCGCTGGTTCTGGGATGGCAAAGAAATCCACTACTGAGTCGGTGGCGGTTTTAATGGGATGCACGGTCTGCCCCATGCATCACCGATATGGACTCTATCTTCTGCTTCAGCATTTGATCATAGGGCTGCCCACTGTCTTGTCTTTTCTCGCTGCCTGTGAGCTTGGTCTACCCTTGCCCAGTCGATTGTGGAGGAATCGGGTTAAAGGTGTCCGCCTGCTCTTTTTGCTGCCTTGTTCCTTTTGAGTATACATAGAACATTCCTTGAGGAATTATTTTCATCGAAACTATTACAGTACTCAACATCGGTCCACAATAAGGATCCAAAAGATTAATCCAATGAAATAGAAATCATACTCAATGGTATAAAGAAGATAAAGTTATTCTTTTTACTTCATATTCTGTTTAAATATTATGCACATTTTTAAACAAACATAGCAACACTGGCACCTCCAGAGTATCCCTTCATCTAATTCAGTTTCTTTGAACAAGGGATAAGTGGAAGTGCAGTCACTCCTTTTAACACAAATAGCATTAACTTATTTTGGAATTCCAGCTTATCGAAGCTTTAACATTCATTGGATATAGCTCAGACAAAATCAAATCAACAATATTTAAGATTTTAAACGAAGTTAAGTCGAGGTTTCCGTCTTCGATGGACAATTAGATACAAGAGACCATTTTCAGGACACAATGTTGTTTAATAAATCCCTCCTGAAAATACTACCGTCCTTTAAAGCAAATCCAGACCTACAACTCCAGTCTGCAAAATACCGATAGTTACAACAATGGGGTCATCTCCTTTATGTACAGCAAAAAGCTGGCTGAGAAAGCGTCCAGTCCAGAATGAGGGATACCTGTAACACATACCAGCTCACAAGTCTTGGTAGTATTCCTTTTGAAGCAAGTGTTATACGTGTAAACCAGCTTCTCTGACAGAAATGGCTCCACATGCTTCAAGGTATTGTAGGGCATATTTAAAAGGGCATAGCACCACCAGTGCATCACTTTTACTGACGCGCCATAGGTGCTATGCTCTGCTTCATATTTACAAAGTGGTGCTAAGCCATTTGAGTGGCTTAACTTTGCCTTGTAAACAGGACCCCTTTTCACGCACCACATTGCTTGAAAAGGGCGTACAATGGGTCTTGCTGAGGGCATTTCCATGCAAAACCCATTGTATTTTGACACTGCCCCAGATTTACAAGAATCTGTGAATCTGAGGCAGCACCAAAAATGAATGCCCTTGAAAGGCAGGCTAGGCTTCCTTGCTCTTGAATTGTTTTAGGCCTGTCAGGAAAACGCTATGGCTTAGTTTTAAAAATCATTGCATTTAAAAACAAAAATTGCACTTAGAATTGTATTTTGCATGTGAATTGTTACAGTAGTGCTCCTTGCCTAAGACAGCTGCTTTCCGGCTCCCTTGATTGCTCCTAGAGACTCCCCCCGGTAGCAGCCAATCACGCTGCGAGAGGGTGGAGCAGAGGGCGGGGAATGGAGGTAAATGCAACACGCAGCGCGGGAGCGCCGGAGGCGCACCGAAGGCACGCCAAAGGCAAGCCCGTCTGCACCCGTCCGCGCCCAGCCGGGCCCAGAGGCCTGCTATTATGCCCGCTGCACAACCCACTCCGGGGAAACTCTGAAGACATTGCATTCTACTCACTTATATCTCGCCCATAAAACCCTGGCTCGCATATCTGGACTTGAATTTCACACCAAACTGCTCACTTTTCCAGAATTTCAGACCCCAACCATTCCCAAGCACATCTCACAGAGCCAGGCTAAACCCGAGGCATCCCCAATCTCTATCTACTATCTTGATACTCATTCCCTTATCAAACACCAGTTGTACATATTTCTTCTCCTGTTCACAGACAAACCTAGTATCCTACTGCTGACTGAAACCTGGCTTACCGCTGACTCTGCCCCTGATATGCTGGCGGCTCTACCCCCTGACTATTATATTATACATGCCAACCGCCCGCTTGGCTAATTAGGGGGGGGGGTCGCAGCCATCATTCACACTAGTTACAGATTTTGCTCCCAAATATGTCTCCCTCTTAAGGAGACTGAGAACATAGTAATACAACTTGACTCAATCAATGACTCCTTTGTTTGTGTCCTACTCTATAGGCCACCCCATCAGATGCCTCTTTTTCCCCTCTCACTCAGTGAATTGATGGCTAAACTCGTGATTGAGCATGCTAAGATCCTCCTTGTGGGCGACTTTAATTACTGGTACAAAGACCCTCATGAAGGCCCACAATCGGCTGAGCTATCTGACCTTCTCAGTAATCTAAATTTCAGCCAACAGGTCTCATCCCCCGCCCATCTAAAAGGTCATATTCTGGACCAAGTCTGGACTAACAGCCCGACCACCTCCATTCCTACTGTTGTTCCCTGTATCTGGTCAGATCACCATTTGTTAAAGTTTATACTTAGATTTCTGCCTATCAAGAAAACCTGTACGGCCGAAGGCGGCCTTGCTAGGAAGTGGAACACTGTCAATAAAAAAGAATTTCTGGATACGTTAACTAAAACTGCCCCGCCCTTTGGCACTGACATTAACACGACAGAAATGAACGTATCCGAATGGCTACTTAATGCTAGTAACAAACATGCACCCCTCAAAAGAGTAAAATTAGCCCGCCGCGCCGATGCACAAAGGTGGTTCTCTAATGAACTTAAATCCCAGAAATTGGCCGTGCGCCAGCTAGAGAGGCAGTGGCGACAGAAATACTACCCTGACAAAAAACTCCTTTACATCGCAGCCATGAAAGAATACAAGAAAAACATCCTGACTGCTAAAGCCACCCATTTTTCCACACGCATCCTCAATTCCAATAATAATTCCAAAGAAATTTTTACCATAATTAATGAACTATCTAATCCAGAAAGAATTCTACTAAAGGCTATGCCCTCACAAACTCTGTGTAATTCTCTCAACAATTTTTTTATCAAAAAAATCTTTGCTATCAAGGCCAGCATCCCCAAATACTTACTTACTTCGACTCCTTCTGCCTCGCACCAAACAATTGTACCCTAGCTGCCTTCCCCAGGATTAGCATTTAGACCTTTCACGATCTTGTAATGATGAGGCCTGCGAGGGTTACTGGTAGTATGTAGTTTATTGTAGGTTGACATCCATCCAATAAGGGGCTGAGGAGCAACTGACTCCTTTAGAACCAAGAAGCTACAGTCAGAACACTAGCTCCATGAGCTCATTGCATTCCAATACAGAAGCATAGAGAAACACATTACCACACATCCCCCTTTTTTAACTTAATAAAACAAGCAAAATAAAAACAGTAAAATAACTATACACCACCTATACAATTCTAAAAACCTACAAATCTGAATTAACAATGCATTCAAATCACTTCAGACACCTCTTAAGAATAATGCATTTACCACCATTCCCTCCCCTTTAAAACTTTAACGGGAAACAAAGTCATTGAATCTCATGGGCCTCCTGTGTATACGATCACTCCTACGTGGGACCGACTTGTCTCTTGGTAACTGTGCAACTGCCCTTGGGACGGAAACCTCGCTAGGTATTAAAGCAACACGAGAAACACCCCACCAGTTGCCTTCAGAAAGCTTCACAGCATATCTTCCTTACTTCACTAACTTGGACAGGATCTCTGAACTTGGAGAAACCCTTCCCAACCAAAACAGGATTCCTGACGCGAATCCAATCCCCTACCTTTAGCTTGCAAGGCTTCAACCCCAAATTCTTTTTATTTTCCAACTTCCTTGAGCTGAACAAATTTGAATTGTATTCAGCAGTCTCACACCAAATACCAAGATTCCCTGATTTTGGCAACTTCTTAAGAATCCAGAACGGACACAATTCAGTAGCAGCCTCTCTACCTCTCATGAGTTCAAAAGGAGATCTTCCAGTGACAGAATGCGGGGTAGTGCGGTGGATCATGGATCGACTGAGCCACATCCAAGTTGCTCTTAATGGAAGCTTGAATGCACTCCACCAACACCCTATTAAAGCGCTCTACTTTCCCATTACTCTGGGGATGATAGAGAGGTGTTCTCAAATGTTTAATCTTACACTTCTCTAGAAAAGAAGACATTTCAGAGGAAACAAATTGAACCCCATTATCGGTTAACGGTTCTGCTGGAAAACCCTCTCTAGAGAACACTCAAGGACTTTCCTTGTGGATGGTTCTGATACCGGTTCGACTTCAAGCCACCTGGAAAGATGGTCTACCATTACAACAAAATATCTCAAATTGTGAGGCAAAATCTGGTACGGACCTAGAAAGTCAACACTAATACGTTGCCACACTCTCTTTGGACACAGACTTACTGACTCAACTTCATGTTCTGTTATCAACACCTTATCACTAGACTTGCATTTAGTACAACTCAATACAAAATCTTCAATCTGTGAGTCCATACGAGGCCACCAAAACCTCTCCCTAACCTTCCTCTTAGTGAGAGTAGAACCCAAATGCCCACTGTGAGCTAATTTTATCACTTGTTGACAAAGAGAAGAAGGCACTACCAACTTCTCTCCACAAACTAGCAAGTTACCTTCCAAAGACAATTCATCTGCAACCTTCCAAAAAGGCTGTACCTCTTTAGATAATAAAGATTCTTTTGGCCAACCAGACTGCACAAATGTGACTACTTCACTTAGCGTGCAATCTGAGTGCAGTGCAGAAATCCACTCGCTTTCTGAAAAGCTCGCGTCTCCTATGTATGCAATAAAACATTCTTCAATTTCTTCTTCCCAATCAAGACTGTCACATTCATCAATAGGGAGACGAGACAGACAATCCGCTCGGGAGTTTTTCCTCCCCGGAATGTACTCTATTGTAAAAGAAAACTCTAACAGCTTAGCAGCCAGTCTTGAAATCCTGGCTGTGGTGCGTTTGATCTTCTTACCCGAAAGAATATTAACTAAAGGGCAATGGTCAGTTTTTAGCGTGAAATGTCTACCCCAAACGTAAGCCTTGAATTTCTCCACACTCCACACACATGCAAGCAACTCTTTTTCTATCACAGAGTATTTACGTTCAGCATTCCTTAAGGTGCGTGAAGCAAAACCAATAGTGAACTCACGTCCATTCTCCATTTGAGTAAGTACAGCTCCCAAACCATATTCACATGCATCTACAGTGATAACAGTATCCCTTTTCTCTGAAAAAGATTGCAGGGCTGGAGCATTGATGATTCTCTCTTTTATAACCTTAAAAGTTTGCTCACACGCATCAGACCAATTATAATCTGCATTTTTCTTAAGCAAAGATCTAAATGCTTCTGTTAAATTTGCAAATTTTTTTAAAAACTTAGCGTAAAACTCACAAAGACCCAAGAAAGACAACAATTGGTCTTTGTTCTTTGGGGCAGTAGCATCCACAATGCTTTTAACTAGGCAAGGTTTAGGTTTGATACCCTCAGCTGAAAAGACATGACCCAGATACTCTATTTCCCTGGTTTTGAAAATACACTTGTCCCTCCTTAGGGTGGCACCTCTCGCTTCCAATATACTCAGAACATTTCCCACAACTGTGTCATGCTCACTTTCACTTTCTGTAAACACCAAAATGTCGTCTTGAAAGACCACTACTTGAGATAGGTGGTCAAACATACTTGATATCAATCTTTGAAAAACTGCTGCCGCCGAAGCGATGCCAAAGGGCATCCTGCAAAACTGAAAAGTTCCTTCTGGCGTAACAAAGGCAGTCAGATGGCGAGAGGATTCATCTAATACCACTTGATGATAAGCCGACCGAAGGTCAAGCTTTGTAAACCAACAAGAGTGACCAATTTTGGTAATAAGGTCCTCAATCCTCGGCAGGGGAAAGTTATCCACCCAAATCGCCTCGTTGACACTCCTCAAGTCCACACACATCCTAAGTTCTCCATTTTTTTTCTTCGCAAGAACTATGGGGGACAACCAAAGGGTACCCTCCACCTTTTCAATAATACCTTGTTCGCACAGAAGCAAGAGCATATCGAAAAGGTCTTTCCTGACACTTAGAGGTATATTACGTAACTTATGTTTAACTGGGACAACTTGACGTTTGACTTTCATTGTAAAAACTAAATCTGAAATTGTCCCCAATTTGTCTTGAAAAACCTTTTCGAATTTCTTTTCCCAAGTCAAACCTGGGCTAAGTTGTGCCTTACTGTCACCCGACAAATTCACAGAACAACAGCCACAGCTGGAAACAAGTCTCTCAACAGTAACTGGATTAGTTGAACCAGGTCTAATAACCAACTTCAACTCTGCTTGATGAATTAACCCCAGGACATTAATGCCCTTGCGAGCAACATAAGCTTTGCCCTTGGTGTGTGAATCAAGAAACTTGATACTGGCCACAAAAAACCCCAGTAAATCCACTTTGCTGCCCTTGAATGCCACTGTAGAGACATCAGGAGAAAGCAAAGAAAGACTACTCCAAGACACAATGTACTTCTTGTAATCAATGATGGTAATGCGGGCACCAGTGTCTACCAAGAGTTTGATGGACACTCCATTAATCCAAATCTCCACTTCGGGGTCAACCACAGAAGAAAAATGTATTTCTTTTACACATCTAACCCCCAACATTAATTCAACATTAGTACCAACAATTTCATTTTCCACATCGTTATATTCAGTTAACACAGAGCGAACAGGATTACTGAATCTACCACCCCTACACACTTTTGAAAAATGGCCCCATCTATTGCATTTCTTACACTGTTGACCAAGTGCTGGACAGTACCTAAAGGAAGAAACATGATTAGGTGACCCGCACTTAAAACAAAATAATTTCCTCTGTGCAAAATTCTGGGAACCAGATCTAGCTGCAATGGTTTGTCTTTTTTGTTCAACAGGCGTAGTAGGCTTATTCACAACAGCCCCCGAGATGCAAGTTTTGTTAAGAGATTCCTCAAGAGACTTGACATCTTGACCCGATCCCTCAATACTTTTCGCTATATCAATGGCCTTGTCAAGGGACGGATTCTTACACGTGAGTAAGCGTTCTTGTATCTTCTTTGAACTGCACCTAGCCACCAGTTGACCTCTAATCAACTGAGAAGTAAACCCTTCAAATTCACATGTCGACGCTAGAACTTTCAGAGCAGTTACATATGAATCGAAACTCTCCGACGGTTTTTGTGTTCTAGTGAAAAACTTGAATCTGTGGACAACCAAATTCTTAGATTTGGCAAAATACTTGTCAAGTTGAAAAATGGCTGCATCAAATTCATCAATGTCGTCGTCAGATCCATCATAATCAGGGGAATGGTCAAATACGTTTTGACCCTCCACACCAAGATGGTAGTACATTAACCCTTTTTTCCTGTCTGGCTTGAATTTGGTGGCATCAATAGCTACTAAATAGGCTTTAAATGAGCGAATCCAAAGTTTCCATTCTAGAGGAGGATCACCAGGATCTTGCAAAAAAGAAGCTGGCGCTGTAATGTTTTGCATCTTGGAACAAAGTTACCAGTGAAAATAAAAATTACGAATGCTGGATAAAATGCTAAATAACCAGCGCTGTGCCAAACACCAAGTAGATTACTGAAATTACAAAAAAAACATTGCAAGAGAACACAGCTCTGCTAGATCTAACCATAAAAGAAGAATAATGTTTAAGCTGAATGTGCAGAAAAAGAAATTTAAAAAAAAATATATATATATATATGTCCACAAAGCTGGGACCATAAGAGAGAAAGAAAAAAACCTCTCTCTCTTTTTTTTTTTAAAAGCTGAGTGTGTGCACGTCACAGAGAATGAAGAAGAACCAAGTTGCAAATTATTAACGAACCACTGGGGGTGCTACAGTCAGGAAACCAGCCAGGAGACGTGCAGTTGGCAACTCTATGATCACTTGGGTCGATGGGATTAGATGCGAGGCGAGGGAAGAACGATGAGGAAGCAGCAAAGGTGAGAGCCTTTCTCTTTCAGTCCTTGTTCAAAAGTAACACGCTGCAAATAAAATGAAAGCAAATGAAAGCTGAACGCGCAGGAGGGAGGCACGATTAGGTTCAAAGTTCCTTCACGAGCACACCGCTCTCGTGGAACTATGTGTTTACACTCGCTCTCGTGGAACTCTGTGGTTACACTCTTGTGGTGTTCAAAAAGAGCGAGTAAGGTTATTTTTTTTTTAGCTCGACCCTTCTGATTTTGTAGACCTTGCTTGAGAAATAACAGTTTATTTCTCGGCTTTCGCTCACTCGTATTCGCTCACTCGTAACTCGTTACCATGGTAACACATCGGCTCCCGGCTCATAGAAAAGCCCTACAGTTTGTCAAAATACGCTGAGTTGCTCACTCTTTACGCAGAGCAGTAGAGGGAAAACTGAATTTCTCACCTCACTCGTAAGAACAGTTCACAAAGTCTAATGTGATATTTCTCTTTAAAATAAAATGAAAATTACACCGCTTCGACGATTGGCCCCTTCTTGTTCTCCTTTAGATTCTTCAATGCCGGTCGTCGCCAATCTTGTAATGATGAGGCCTGCGAGGGTTACTGGTAGTATGTAGTTTATTGTAGGTTGACATCCATCCAAGAAGGGGCTCAGGAGCAACTGACTCCTTTAGAACCAAGAAGCTACAGTCAGAACACTAGCTCCATGAGCTCATTGCATTCCAATACAGAAGCATAGAGAAACACATTACCACAGATCTCTTAGCGAAAGTTAAATCCGGCTCCCCCTCTGATTGTTGCCCACCTCACATACTCAAAGACTGCTTGGCAGCTTATCCAGGTCCGGCAATTGCCCTCCTGAATGAGTTACTCTCATCTGGTCAAGAAAGCCTTAGTGGTACCCCTTTTAAAAAAAACAGGAGCTGACCCCGCGCTTCTATCGAACTACCGCCCGATCTCTCTGCTCCCATTTTTAGCAAAGGTATTAGAGACCCACGTGGCTAAATGCCTATCCAAATTTCTGGAAGATTCCAAATACCTCGATCCCCATCAGGCAGGTTTTCGGCCGGCTCACTCTACCGAAACTATCATTCTCGCTGTCCTGGACACTCTCCGGGACAACGCGGATAGAAACTCCCCTCTGGCACTGGTACTGTTGGATCTGTCCGCTGCCTTTGACACGGTCGACCATACTATTCTGGCCGGCCATATCAAGTCTGTGGGTATTCAAGGTGCAGCAGCCCGCTGGCTCACTTCATTTCGGGAGGATCGCTCCCAGGCCGTTTGCCAGGGGCATTTCTAGGCTCCCCCGCGTAAAATTACCTGTGGTGTTCCACAGGTAATTTTAGCCCTCTCCCCTCACTTGTTTAATCTTTACATCGCTCCCCTGATTCAGTCCCTGAAAGATAGAAAGGTGAGGTCTTCTACTATGCTGATGACTTACAGCTAGCCTTTAAGATTGACAATTCGCCTAGCTCTGTCTCAGATTTTCTGTCCACCATATTGCATATCCAACAATGGATGGACTATAACCACCTCAAATTAAACCCTGGTAAGACAGAGCTTGTTCTCACTGGAGATAGCCACAGGTTCTGGGGCCCACACTATTGGCCTCCAGAGTTAGGACCCGCCCCCTCCCCTTCCCCTTTGGCCAAAACACTAGGAGTCTCCATCAACAATGACGTTTCATTGAAAACTCAGGTTGGCACAGTTATCTCCAAGTGTTTTTTTCAACTGTGCAAGATCAGGAAGATACATCGTCTTCTCACTCATGATGCCCTGATCCAGGTTATAATTGCCACAGTCCTGTCGTACCTAGACTATGCCAACTCAGTGTACTTAGGCATGCCACTCTACCTTTTTAAATGACTGCAGATGGTTCAAAACCATGCAGCCAGACTGGCCTCTCGACAACAGAGATGGCAATCAGCAACTCCCCTACTGAGGAAATTGCATTGGCTCCCCATTTCCCAGCGCTGTGCCTTTAAAACGAGCTGTCTCATCTTTAAAGCTCTGCATGGCAACAGTCCCGTATTTATCAACAGCTTACTTCTTAGGCACATTCCAACACGCAAACTAAGATCTGCCCACCTTGCTCTCTTAACCACCCCGGCTTTCAAACAACTACGTCTAGGCGGTTGCAGATTTGCCACTCTCGCCCCTAAACTTTGGAACTCCTTCCCACTAGAAATACGGTCTTGCACTGACCTGCTGCAATTTAGGAAATCCTTCAAAACATGGTTATTCTCTCAAGCCTTCAATTAACTAAATTCATTCCAGCATATTGAGCCTTACAGCGCCATGAAGCCAACCGGTGTACGCGCGCTCTATAAATTATTATTACCATTAACATTAACATTAACAAACGAGAAACAATACTTATATTTCATCTAGTTGTTTGCTCTTTCTATGTGTACTGTATTCTGCACCACACATAGAAGGTGCAAAATGCCATTCATAATTATTTGAGTGATTGCAGGGATGATTCTTTATTTGTAGGAAGGTGTCCCTTCCTGCTCAAAAACAAAGATTAATTAATGGCGATTTGCTACTTCGATGTGTGATGCAGAATACAGCACAAATTGAAGTAGCAATCGCCGTGATTGATTGTTTATGTGAAGGAAAGGACACCTTCCTGCACACAAACAACCCTCTCTGCAACACAGGCACCCTTGCACAATGGCGCAAATATGTCTACACTGGCATTTTTCATGCCACGTAAGGGATCAACCTCGGGTGCGCTGTATTCTTGTGAATATTGCGCATCCATCTATTTTTTAAATGACGCAGTGTGGCACTGTTAAATTGCTTGCAGCGTCAAGCTGCGCCATTTCCTAGTAAATACATCATTTTGTTTTCTCTGTTTTCCTGGCCTGAAACACTGTATCTCCAACAGAAATGCTCAGCCTGGGAGGTAGTATTTTGCTGGGCGTTCTGCTCAGTTGCCATCTTGCCATTTTCCATTACAATGGCCACTAAATTTGTACAGACATATAGTTTTACTTATAAAACACTATAACACACAAATGATAGCGTGTGAAAATCAGCTTTCAGTGAATATTGTTGCTGTATCTTCAAGTAAAGCGTTTTGATTTGCTTGACCCTATTGAAATTTTTAGAACTTTAAAATTACAAAACAAATTGCTTCATTTTTGATTTCCCAACTACTGAATTTACATATATTTGCATTTTTTTTTGTGGGGTACAAAAAATGGCCTCTTGCAGCATTTCCTTTCACACTCACTGTAGCCCTGCAACTTTGTCACAAAATTCACTTTACTTTTCTTTCTCTTTCCGCGAAGTGAGAGGAGTTTGTAAACACCAATTCCTATGTGAAAAAAATAAGCAGCAATCTGTCAGGAGACATAGCGTGACATTTGACCTCTGCCTTTAAAAGCACAGCAAATCTGAAAAGATAAATTCAGAGGCCTGTATTTATCTTTTTTTTCTTCAGCATAATGCAGAACGCCACCTTGGTGTGCTGCATGAAAGGGTAAGGGCAGGAATGCAGCATATTTAACATTATACGGTGCAATCCTGTGCTTTCCTATCACTGGCACACCTGCCTAGAAGCAATGCAGGCGCCCGTGCATCATGGTGCAAGGGTGCCTGCGTTGTAGACAAGATTGTTTTTGTGCAGGAAGGGACATCTTCCGGCACAAAAACAATCCTGAGAGGCATATTCCTCTATCAAAGAGGAAGTAACGAGGAGAAATAAAGATATTTATTCTAATCATGCCTCTCCTGGAAAGGAGTTTCTTTTTGGTGCTTTCTGAGTTTTACCAGTTCTGGTAAATATTGGAATGCGTCAAAAACCATAGGAGTTGCGTGAGCCATAGAACACTATCCTATCGTAGAGTAAGGCAGGGCAGTGCTTTCCACTGCATTGCTTTTCCTGGGACTTATGAAGCCAATCAGGGCCACGCAAAGTGGCCTTGTGTGGCTTCATAAATATAATCTTTCAGTTGTATTGCACACGTACAATGTTGGGTGGTGCAAGCGTGACACCACAAGGGTCATAAATATGGCCCATTGTGTGAAGATCATTCCTCCATGAATGATTTATGAGGCATAGTTTGTGATCGTCATACAACTTTCCTTGTGGCGAAATGAATAGCAAGTAATGTTTTCGCTGGACAAATAGTTTAAAAAACTTTTACCCACCATTATCCCAACATAGGTCAATTTCGCAGGGCTCTTATTGCTCAGAAAGTTCTCTTTGCAGGATTTTTTACCACATTTCTTAAAATGGACCGATTTAGTTGAAGAGACAAAAGTAAAAAATACATGTACGGAAGCAACGGCAATCAACTATTCACTTCTCTAGTTCAAAGCTTGATTGTCTACTACTTTGCAGAAGAGGCCTCTAATAAAGTATTTCCCAAACGGTGGGTCGGAGCAGATTTTTGGTGGGTCTTGAAAGTCCAAGAAATAAAGAAAGAAAACTTTAAATTGTGAGCCAGCATGATCAAGTTTGTGCATCACCCTTGCGCCACGCAAAGGGATGCAAGTGTCAAACCAAACCTAAGTGAGATTTATCAAGCCATGCAAGGCCACCGTGCGTGGCACTGCATGGTTTGATAAATCTGGTATTATGCTAGGCAGTGCAAATCGCTGCCTTGCATCTTTCTGCATCAGTGAGTGTTTCCATGCATCCACCCATGGATTTAGGCACATTCCCAGATTTACCATTACATCGTAGACCTGAGAATGGGTGAAAATGCTACTCCTTCCCATTCGATTTGCAACAATTAGAAACATCTTTATTTCTCTTGTTTTTTTCTCTTTTTACGTGTGCTGCAGAATGCCTCCGAGGACCTAGTAGCGCAAGTGTTGGCACTAGGCAGCCAAAACTGAGCCATTGCAGGGGAGAAGGCAGGGATGCGCTGTTTTCTTTTACATATGGCGCATTCCTGCAATTTCCCTGTCACGTAGTGTATCAGTGTGACAATGTCACAAATATGGCCCTGAATCTCCAGTGTATGTGAGCTGCAACAGTTGACTTTGAAATTGCAAGGACTTGTTATGCCATGACGCATACTTAGAGAAATTCATATTTATATCGACAGCATCCACCTAATTCAGCTACTATAGGTAGCCTCCCCCAACTTTTCTTTTAGAATATTTAGAGTGAAAAGATAGTTTCTTATAATTATATATAGTACAAACAGTCCTGCAAGTGTTTAAGCAGACTGCAAAGATTCACTCATTTAGAAACTAGCAAATATCCTGAAATATAATCAGAAAAAACATCGAAAAAAATCAGCACTCTGATTGTTGCTTTTTATTCAGAAATTGACTCAAGAAGACCATTCAATATTGAGAGGAGTGTCGAAATCTTGGTAGCCGAAGGTACTGTGTTGCTGATGTTGTCGGAAAAAAAGGCCACAACTTACTTGGTTCTTTAATGAGCTGATTAAGTGTGTCTGAGGGGATTTGTGTAGGTGCAGCAGAAGAGGCAAGATATAGTCAAATGCTGGAGAGCATTTAGGCCTATCTTTCATCCCTTAATTGCAGTGGCCTCCGGGGGATGATTAGTCCAACAGACAATGGAACGTTTTAATGACTTGAAGTATCAAGGTCTAAAGAGTCCATGGCATGCCTGACAGGTGCAAGAAATGTCTTTCACCCGACTCGAGTTCCTAATGCTCAGATTCCTATGGCGGGAAATATTTTAGTTCACGATTGTGGCATGAAACTTGACGTGCGTTTTTGCATCCCTGAAATCTCAGTTCAGCAGTGGACTTGATGGTTTAAAATACATTTGACGAAGGAAATGGCAGAAAAAATATAAGCTATTCTTTCATCGCTGAAAAAAGGGCAAAACGGAAAGGCCCGAAAGCAAAGCTTTTTTCATTGCAGTTGTAGACTCTAGATGCAAAAAGCCCTTTCAATAAAGTATAAACCCAACTTTTTGAATTCTCAAAAGATGGTATGGCACTGAAAATTAGACGTACTGACAGTTTCATGTGATCAAATATACTTACAGGTACAGAGGGAAATTATCCTATGAATATGTACTTGTGGGAAAACTGCAATTCAGCACAGCACAAGCTATAAAGTAATCGTTTTCAAGTTCGTTTACAACAAAGTGCAGCTCCCTACCCTTATGTCTAAAATAAACCTTGGACATTCTGCATTCCCAAAACGGTCTGGTGAAACACGTTATCAAGATGTACCTAGGTGGCAAGAGCCCGTAGCAGAAAGCACTTGCAACTAGATACTCTGTTGTTCTTATGAATCAAATTAGGGTTCTTACTTGCCGTCACACAGAGCGTGTCTGTGATATTGAGTCACCCTCCTTCCCTTTTACCCCATCCCTCCTTCCTGCCCTTGGCTGTAGCTCCTTTTTTTCTTCTTGTTTTGGCCTATTCCCCTCTTTCTGTTGCAATTTGTACACATAGGGGTATATTCACAAGAACGTGTGCTAAACATCACCAAAAAAAGTTGATGCAACTTTACACATCGCAGCCTAACGCGGGAAAATAACCCTGTGTCAACGTGGAATTCACAACAAGGCAGTACCATGCGATAGTCTGCCGAAAGTGCGGACAATGTCCGCGATACAACCAGCTCGATGGAGATAAAAACACAAACCACAACACAAACAAACCTGCGAGAGGCCAAAGCGCGATGAGGAAATCAGCGATAAGCAGCGCCAGCCTGCAACACACACCTGGCAGGTGGGAGAAATCACCATAAAAGTAGAAAAAACACCCAAACACAAACTGACCAACACCCAAGCTCCATAGAGGCAGCCGGAGCAGGTGCAGAGGACGAGCGCAACCTCACAAGCACCCCAGACGACCAGCCTGGGACCTCGGGGATAGGGAATGGCAAGGACAGGAAGAAGACGAAGACGAAGATCAGTCCGCAGGCGAACAGGATCATAGTCACGGAGGTGATGGAACACCATCAACAACTGTTTGTCACCTCCAACGTGTCATTGGGCACCAAAACTGGAATATGGCGGGACACCGTGGACAAGGTGAAAGCCGTCAGAGAGCACAAGAGGACAATGGACGAGGTCAAGAGGTGATGGAATGACATCAAGCGAAAGACCAAGGAGAAACTCGCAGCCAACCAGAAGGCAGCAATGAAGACTGGAGGTGGGGGCCCAGCACCAGAGCTTGTGCTGGATGACATGGAGGAGCTGGTGTGGACAGTCATCAGTGTGGATACTGTGGCGGAGTCGGGGGACCGGACAGTGCTTGACAGAACACAGCCGCAACAGGGTGAGTCACCACCAGGTACTGGGGGACAGATGGAGATGGCCACGATGGCACACATGCACAATCAAGTAGAGCAGAGTGCACACCCTCAATGACTCTGGGTCATCGCCCAGATCTATAGACTGTCACAATGTACAATGCCATGCTGTCTGAATGTCAACATGTACCATGTGGCAATATACATGTGGACACATTGCAATACACCATCTCCCCTTCACATTGCGGGGCCACTGTCAACACCCCTGCAGAGCAGTCCCAACCACTCTTCACTGATGATGAGGAGGACAACCCCAGCTTCGATGCACAAGCCCTCCTAGACATCATTGGCATCATCCTTGACTCACCTCCAGGATCAGGGCTGCCCAGCTGCATCGAGGAGACCCCACCCACCACCCAAACCATCCTGCAGGAGGCATCCATGGCCCCTACAGTCTCCCAAGACCCCTAGGAACAACACACAGCCTTCCAACGCTGTGTGCTGGAGGGTCAGAGGGAGACGGCTGAGCAGGTGCGGGTGGGGTTCAACCTCATGGCTACCAAACTGGACGACATCCATGGGTGGCTAGGCCCACTCCATGGTCTCCAACAAGCCCTGACTGACATTGCTGGAGTCATGGCACGGAGAGAAGAACACCTGTCCGCTCAGAGGAGCTCCAGTGATACCAGCCGTTCGCTGGCACACATGCAGAGGCTCATGGAGGACATAGTGCGGAGGGAAGTGGAAATGATGGCAGCCACCACTGCACACCAGCGAAATGTAGCTGGGATCTACCATGCCCTGCAGATCATCATCATGGCATTGCTGCCATAAGGCGTGGCGGTGATGAATGCTGCTGCCCCCACACCATCCACATCTCCGCCCCTGGTGTGCCATTGCCTCGAAGTGCGGCAGACGAATCCACTCCGGCACCTGAAGTGTAGGTGGCACACAGTGCCTCAGCCGGTACTGCAACACTCACTGGTGGGGCAGAGCACACATCCGGGGACGAGGACGTGGATGGGTCTGTGATCAGGAGGCACTAGCATTCATTTCCGCCACCTGGCCTGTTTCTGCTTGGTCCCGCACATGGCCCCATGACCTTCTACAGACCCCTGATACACTCTGATGCACTCACCTTGGACAGTGACATGGACTGCCATATCCTGTTTGATGACCAATGACACAGTGACCAGACTGCGGACTGCACTCTTCCTCTTCCGCAGTACTTGTCATCCCTGGATGGACTCTGGCTGGCCCTCCACGGGCCCATATTGTGTAGTGTGGTCGGCATTGCCCTGTACCGCTCCAGCTGCAGAACTGCACTGGATGTGCAATAAACATCCAGTGACTCACTGCTGTGTTATGTCTTTCATCATTCATGTATGAATGTGTGGATGAATGTAGGGACAGTGATTTCCCTTGCGTCAATGATGCTCATCCTGTGGGATGCCAGTAAGAGGGTGCTACATTGCATATAGTGTACCGGGTGCTGTGGACACTAAAACAGGGACACACGCATCAGTCACTTCCATGTCCGGACAAGAACTGAACCACGCCCAGAGCCCACGAGCCATTGTTGCAAGCCCTGTGCTGGTCTGGCGTATTGCAGGCCAGAGCACTCTGCTTACGCTCCGAGGGGTGGCCCTCATTGCTACCCGTCGTAGGCTTATTTGCTGGCGGTGTGCAGGTCACTGGTCTAGTTGTCAGCATGTCACAGCCCCTCCCTGAGGGCAGGTTTGCAGGCACACCACACCCATCCAGCACAGAGGTCACAGGCCATGTGACTCCACCAACATAAGTGGCCGACGACGTCACATTCCCCTCTGCCGGTGGTGACTGGATGATGGACGCTCCACAGTTCACAATCATATAGTGCCCATGAGTTGTTGCGGACAGGGTTAGTGGTACCCGAGGCCTTGCAGCCATCACAAGCCTACCACCACGTGGCGCTGACTGGGGTTGCACAGAGTTAGTGGCACCTGGAGCATTGCGGCCGTCACAGGCACCCTGCCACGGGATGGTGACTTTGGGTGCATTGAGGTAGGGGCACCTTTAGCTGCTGAGCAGGTGTGCAGCCTGCGATGATGCCCAATCCCAGTGGTCCGGACAGCTCAGGTTTTTTGTGCCCTGCTGGACCACAGTGTAGGCCAAAGCCAGATGGCAGCGCGGGCCTACCGCCACATGGTGTCGCTTCCAGGATCCCAGAGTTAGTGGCACCTATTGGGCTGAGCAGGTGGGCAGCCTGCGATGAGGCCGGGTGCACTGCTATATCCTCTGTCATGGAGTAATCAAGACCCAGCACCAAACGTGAGACCTGGTGGCCTGCGGAGTGGGGCTGCATGTGTGGAGGGTGCCTTGTCCGCGGGCCCCTGGCTTGTGGTTTGCAGCGGCATGTGGTGGGACCTCCTGTCTGCACACTGGTGGCGGAAGGTGAGCAGTGAGGCCTGGGTATGCATGGGTGGGCATGCTCCAATGGGCGGCGGGAGGGGCTGGGGTGCCTCTGCCTGGGTGTGCATGGGCGGGCAGGTGATGCTGTCTTGTGCAATTGTGTGTACTGTGCCAATCACGTATTTGGACTCTGTTTCAGATGACGGGTCTGTCTCAGATGTGTGACCTGGTGAACTGCTATACATACCGGCAAGTGGTTGGAGACACACCGGTGGCAGTAGGTGAGCAGTGTAGCCTGGGTGCGCAGGGGCGGTACTCTCTCTCTCTCTCCCTCTCTTCTTCTCTCTCTCTCTCCCACTCTCTTCTTCGCACTCTCTCTCTCCCCCTCTTTTCTTCTTTTTCTCCCCCTCTCTTCTTATCTATCTCTCTCCCCCTCTCTTCTTCCCCCTCCCTCTCTCTCCTTCTTTTCTCTCTCCCCCTCTCTTCTTCTCTCTCTCTCTCTCTCTCCCCCTCTCCCCCTCTCTTCTTCTCTGTCTCCCCCTCTCTTTTTCTCTATCACTCTCCCCCTCTCTTCTTCTCTCTCTCTTTCTCTCTCTCCCTCTCTTTTTCTCTCGCTCCCCCTCTCTTCTTCTCTCTCTCTCTCCCCCTCTCTTCTTATCTCTATCTCTCCCTCTCTTCCTCTCTCTCTCCATCGCTCTCTCTCTGTCCTTTGATGTGCGCAGGACACACCTTCTCATCATGATTTTTGTCTTGCAGGCTGTGACCTACGGATTGTCTCGAGGGGAGCCACCATGTTTCATTTCAGTGTTCATGTTAATAACGTTTCATTTGTTGCTTCGAAATTGAATGTGTGATGCTCATTTTTGTGACGACATATGCATCTCACCAGTTGTGATTGTGCGACATCATGCGGATTATTTTGTATATGTTTAGGTGTAGCTGATGTGGCATGTCTTTGGTCGGGGGGTGCTAGGGAGGGGGTTCCTGGGGGTGGTGGCGGCGGGTGTTGTTGCCCTTTCGGCTCTCCGGGCTGCATGTTCAGTTGCTCGGGTGCATCTGTTGTTCTTCAGGTGTGGCTCTGGGCTTTGCTCCCTTTTGTGATGCAGGCTGTGGTCTGATTTAGCACCAGGTCAGAGCAGGTGTTATTTTCCTGCTGCTAACGTGCCTTATCGCCTGTTTTGTGTTCTTATCACACTTCTGGCTGGTCGTTGTGAATGTTGTGGAGTGGTGTTGTTGCGGCTTGTGGCACGGGAACGCCTGCTCTGCATCTCATTAGAGGGTCATCTGTGGAGATGTTTTTTGCGGCTGCTATCGCGGGTAAACTGGTGCTCTGGGATATTAACACCAGCTTGTGAATGGGGCGATACGTTTATAGCAACTTTGGCTGCGATAAAGTGTCGTTAAGTCGGCAATAGATCCTTGTGAATATGCCCCATAGTTTTGAATATATTCTAAGTTGTTCTGTGTAAAGTGGCACTGTACAAAAAATATAAATAATTAAATAGATAAATAATTAGGGTTAATGTTACCAGGTTTGAATATATTGTGAGCTTGGGTATTCAATCAAACACATGTCAAGTTTTTGGGTAATTCATATACTCCTCAGTTATCTCTTCCCACTATGGAAAGTGACTTGGTGGGGCTGAGATAAAGGGACTTCTCCATGGTTGGGGAAAAATATTTTCCCTAGGGAAAAAAAGTAAAAAAGTCTGAAAATGTAATTCACACCGGTTTTCCATTGGACTGGATTGCTTCCTGCATCCACAACACAAACATTCACCTATTAAATATATGCAGACCTCGGGAGAAAAGGAATATATCTTGAAAGATGATGTGAAGTTGAGCAAGAAAGTGAGAGCCCACAACATGAATAGCCATAAAACACATTTTGTATTCAGCATGAAAATGAAAACATAGCATTTGTTTTGTTTTATATTACATTGAATTCACATATGTAACAATTGTGAGGCCGTCCGAGGATTGTTGCCATCATCAACAGCTTATATGTCTGAATATTAAGGAAAATAATAATGAAATGCACCTATAGCCATAAAAAAATATTAGATACAATAATATTGCAACCCCATTCTTAAACTAGAAATACACAAATATCAACTACAAAATATTGCTGAAAAAATATCTAAAGTACTTAAATATTGAAAGCAAAATATAGACATAGGAGATATCATTATCACTTTAGACACATACAACAATACACAAACAAAAATAATTAAGTTATCAACAACAGAAATATTGTTAATATTAAAGGAAAAAAAGACAAAATAAATTACTATACACTACATTGATGGTTGATAAATCCTAAAATATAAACAACAGCATTAAAATATATAATAATAGGTATTGCAAAATCTAACAACAATATAAAATATTTACAAATATGAGTGAAAATAAATCACCAACAAGAACATTCAAATATTACTCAAATAAAATATAGTTTTAAAGCAGCAAATGCAAGCAAAATAAATAACTAATTACATGTTTTAAGATTATAAATATGTAAATAGCTTTTGCTTAAATATAACATCAACAATGCATACATATAACATTAGCACATACACATTAATTAGTGTCTACAAAGTAAGGGCTAAAAATAAAATAAAAAACAAAAACAAACCGACCAATGAGATTAAACTTAAATCTAATTAACCAACACAAACATTTTGCTAATGGAAAATTCACTTTAAAAATCGTACACAAAAATGCAAGAAATGACAGCAAAAAAAATCAAAATAGCAACAAATCCACACTCCTGCAGACTGTTGATGCAGAAGAACAAATAAAGCACTCCCAAAGAAAAAAACCCGAAAGTTTAAGAAGTAGGTGAAATAAACAGCTACCTAAACAAAATAATTAAAATTAACCTTTCAATTCATGTTTTATTAATATAGTTAAGAAACCAGACTCAAAGTGATACCAAACTCAATAAACTAAAAAATTAAGTAAATAGAATGTATTAAAATCACTCTATATTTTAAAGATAAACCAAAATAAAGAAACTCTAAAATATATAAAATAATATTTAAACATCTAACTCTAACACACATAAAACTTTCATCAGAAAAAGTCCTGTATCCTAAATTTCCAACAAAATTAAAACCTTAGCAAATATCTCTGGAAAATACAACTACATCAAATCCATATGTATTAACCTCTTCAGTGCCCATGACGAGCTGGACTCGTCATGGGCCGCGGTGGCGCTGTGCCCATGACGAGTCCAGCTCGTCATAAACCCCGCCCGCTAATGCAACGGCCGGCACAGGGCGGGGAAAGGGGCGGGCACTGAAGGGGTTAATGCAAAAAAGGTAATGTATGTTTAACTACTAATAATACTCAAGAAATATGTTTTAAATAAATTATTATAGCATTATGTAAACCAGACAGATAAAATGTCAGAAAGAGCCACATATATCAAATTTCGGTAAGGAAAATAAATATTCAGTCAGATGGGATATACTTACAGCTAAGAAAGTACAAGCAGAGCAAAAACACCATGGAAAAGTATGACATATTATTCTAATGAATGCTGTGGGAGGGATTTAAAAAAAGAAATTGTTGAAAATGTTAGCGTGTGCAATCATCCCCAAAACATTATGGAAATCAAAGTCAGAAATATACTACAATACTTCATGGAAGTTAGCACAAGCTCACATGAGCCTAAAGGAACAATATTACAAAATACAATTCCAAATGTTACTGACAATAATACAGAGCAACTCCCCGGTATTAACAAGAGAATAATTATATATGCGACTTAGAACAATCTACTATGTCAGAGAAAATGACTAACATTAAACAATAATTGACTTTAGCAAAGCAATAATTGCTATTAGTTTAGAAATATACCCACCCACATTTATGGTTTACTGGGTCTTTCTGTAGAAAAGCTATATCTTTTATTCTTGTTGTCCATTAAAGACCTTTTCATTTTGAATAAAGTCCTTTTTCCAGGCAGTGATCTTGTACCAAGTATGAAGCATGCCTCACCCACATCCACAGTCTGAGTAATTTTCATTTCTCTAGTAAAGTAACCACTGGCAGGTCAAGTAAGCTAAGGGAGCATTGACAGCTTTTTCAAGCAGTGTAATCTATGGTAAGTAGAAAGAGCTTGCAGGGTTATGTTTGATATTGGTAGCATCTGGATTCAAACCCACCCTGTCTGAAACAGGATTGTAACCACTAACTCCCTTGACATGCAATATAGATCAAATTATCAGCATACATGAGGAAGGACTTTGAAAACTTGGCACTCTGACCCAATTTCTACATTTTATTGAGTTTAACGGTCTTTACTAGCAGTCCACTATTGGGATCACTGTAAATTTAACAGTATGCCAAAAAATGTATCCCCAGAGGAGTAGCATGCTTCCTGTCCAATATTGTGCTGCAGTGCCCAATAATTTGTCTTGGTGGCCCAAAGTTGAGTATAAAGCGCTGTATAATTGTAAATCAACAAGCAAGCAACATCAGGAGAGCTCAAGAACTAGATGTGAAAAAACTGTTCTTTAAGGAGAGAGATTGCATGGGGTGGGTGGACACAGATGGAGGAAACACCACTGTTTAGGAATGAATTGAGTGAGGGCCAGAGAAGCAAATAGTTGGTATGCAATCTGAATTTATTTTGTGTGGCAAACCTAGTTGGCTTGTCAGCACCAACAGGAAAGCACATTACATTACTACCACTGAACTGGCCCATTGACCTAGAGTATTTCCTTCGCTCTAAAATTAGGCTTTTTGCCCCTGCTGTGTCTTTGCTTCTAGACGCTATCTCACAGGCTAAGTTTCCTACAAAATGATATGTCTGTAGTAGCATCAGGTACAAGAGTGACACCATATTCTCTGATACCTCTATCTAAATACTGTTAAACTGTTCTCTGGTGCCTCTCTCTAAGTACCATTAAACTGAGTCAGTGTGACGCCTCATTATTGAGTCATAGAAGAATCAGCAGAACATCAGATTGGCTGAGAAATATATAAAAAACATGTGCCTTTAAGAGATGATCCTAGTCTGTCTGGCTCACGTTCATTAGTCAAAGTGCATCATGGCTTCTTGTCTCTTATTTACACACTACATATACAAGCAAATACTGTAAATGTTATAATACGTTTCCTGGATCCTGGTTACCATGTGCACTCAAAATTTGTAGGGAAGCAACTCCCATGCCATCCAAAACATATATAAATATATACTCGCCAACACTGACACACTTCAGTATAGAGCTCCTCATCACATTGCTAACTATTTTGGAACTCTGTATCCTGCGGTGCACAGCAAGGTCATGTGTGATAGTACTCTGGGCACAAATCATCACAACAGACACATATGGTTTTGACATACTCTCTAGAGGAAGCAGTGCCAATCACGTTCAGTGATAACTGCATATCAGTGGTAAACCCATAACAAACAAGCCCCATCTTGGCACAGTAGTGTCTGCAGAAATCCTGTTTTCAGTTCCCACAAAAATACCACTAATAACAGAAGGTATCACACTACTTAATCTCACTCCATGTATCAAGCTTATTGGGATAGGAGCGGATTCAAACTTGTTACCTACAGGTATACTCAGATTGTAACACTGAGAGCTTAACTCTGAGCAACCTTGCCGGTGGCATTTGCTCTTGGCACACTCATATTTGAAAGGAGTTTTTGGTAATTGGGTTCTTGGTTGACAGGGGTGTAAGCCCTGGTTAAGCAATAACCACAATCCATGCCAGGGTATGTTACAAGCACACCCCAAATTAACCTGTTCACACCTTCTGGTAGCTTGGCACAGACCAGTCAGGCTTACCTTCGAGGCAATGGGCAAAGTATTTGTGCAACACCCCCAAACAGTAAATCAGTGAAACCACCACACAAAAATAATCCCACACCAGGTTAAAAAGATAGAACTTAGTTCAATGAATAACACAGTGCCCAAACAACAAACATCCAAGTTTAAAGTCTATAGTGAGGAATAGTGCCAAAAACCACAAAGCACTATTAGTGATATTTGGTCACGCCATACAAGAACAAAGTCACAAGTCCAGGTTGACCACGATGGAGTGGGGGCCAGCTACAGGGACCCAGTTAGGCCTGCTGAATAGAGTACTTTAAAATCTGGTTGTGGAGCTTTGCGAGGATCCGTGTCGAAGATGCATTGCACAGTCAAGGTGATGCGTTGGTTCCAATATGCATAGAGGCTGCAGTGCAACGTTCTGTTGAGTCGATGCCGAGGATCCCATTGACAGGGCTTGCAGTGCAAAGTCCAGTGTCGGGATGCGATGCGTAGCTGAGGTGATACGTCAATTCTGATGAGCAGTTAAGCTGCAATGCAGACTTTGGTCATTATCAAAGGCTGCCATTGATAAGAGATGAGAGTATCTGCACCGGGGAAAGCATCTCACAGTTACAGTTTCGAAAGCGTTGAGATGGTCTCAGGATGCAGGTAGCACAGGGCCATCCACGCTGAGCTAGAAAGGGACAAAGGCTTTTAACATTTATACAGCAAAGTCTTTAAGCATAGGTTTAGCTAAGTGCCATCCATGCCAAGCTGTAAAATGACAAAAGCCTTTTACCACTCCAGGCACAGTATTACAGCTTTGGATTGGTAAAATACCATCCAAGCCAGCCTGGAATGCATAAAAGTAACCCCAGACCCGTAAGCAGAGATTCGGCCAGGGACCAGGGTTCAATTCCCGATGCGGCAGGGTCGTGGACCAGGGTCAAAAAACAGACTTGATAATTCTCGCCTCGGTACCTACTCTAACCAGGAACACACTCGGCAACTCTGGGCATTAAGCTTGCCTCATCTCTACAACGGCCCCCCACAGACGCCGGGGATGCCTGGTTTCACCTTGGAGATACCCAGAAAGGGACCATCTCACAGGGAAAGCCAGGACGGGTTCCCCAGCGGTCTTCAGCGCCGGGACACCTCCTTGTGAGGTAGCTGTTCGCGCTCTACAAAATGCTGTATTATTATTATTATTATTAGAGCTCTGCAGAGAGGTATGGATTTGTCCCTTTCTAGCTGCTTAAAAACTTTGCTAGAAAAGCAGACATTTGAGGTGATGGAATTCAGATTGTCGTTGGTGTTGCAGATGCTCTACATAGGAGCTGCATCCAACTAAATTTGTGAACTACCCAGGATTCTCTCCTCCCTATTTTCAAAGATTACAAGGACATTATATTCAGGAAATAGAATTAAAAACCCTTGGAAATTCACTGAAAAAAACAAAGGTTACAGGGACGTTATAGTAAGGCTGACATTTTACTCGTACAAAACCATAGAAATTCATAAGTTATAGTTAGCTGAGCTAACTTTAACTTGTGCCCCCGCAATGCACCACATATGACCTCACATATTACATCACTCATGACATGGTCAGTGACATCACTGATGACATCACATATGATATCTCAAATGACGTAACTGATGACATCACTGTTGACATTATCCAGTGACTTTGAGTGTTTCTAAAAAAGTTTACGAGTGTTAAATGTATATATACCAAGGTGCATTGATGAATCAGTGGGTGTATGTGTGCCTGTATGGATGATTTAGTGTGTGCACCACTGACTGTATAAGTGATTGATTAGATGTCTCAGTGAATGTATGGGTAAATGACTAGGTTGTTTGAATGACTGTATCAGCATGTTAGTTGGTGTCTAAGTGGCTGTATGGGTTAATGAGTGGGTATGTGAATGGCTGTATGAGTTACTCATTGGTTGTCTGAGTATCTGTCTGGGTGTGTGAATGTATGTGCGGGTGAGTGAGGGTGTATGAGACTGCCTGCATGGATGGGTGAGTGGATGAGTCAGTAGATGTATGGGTTAGTGAGTGCATCAGTGAGGAGCTGTATGGGTGACTGAGTCTGTGTATGGTTGTGTTTGTGAGTGAATGGATGTGTCAGTGGTATATGGTTGAGTAACTGCGTATGTGAAAGGCAATATAAGTGAGTGTTGGAGTATATAAGTGACTGTATGTATGAGTAAGTGATTGTGAGAGTGGATGTAGGGGTGAGTGTGTGTTTGTGACACTGACAGTATGGGTGAGCGAGTATGTGTTAGTATCTCTATTAATAAATGAGTGGGTGTGTGTATAACTGTGTAGGTGAGTAAGTGGCTGTGTGATTGACTCTATGGGTGAGTGACCAAGTGTGTGAGTAGCTGTATAGGTGAATGACAGTGAGGTTTGGCTACGATATGTGAAGTCTTTTGATATTATTTGACTTGGAGCCGGGCTGACGTTACTTTAGATGTATACCGCTCATTAAATACACACGCAAATCCGTCAGCTGCAGGGAGAGCCAAGGGAGGTCTAGTGACGTTTATTTCGCTTATGTACGACTCAATTAAGATGGAGAGTATAATAGATTCCCATTGGTACCAGCTTATATTAGTTTTTAATCTAACCGATACCATAATTTTATTAATTAATTGATACTACAACATCTTCGACCCAAATTGTACTGAGGTTTTTAATAAATTTAAAGAGGAGATCGATAATGTTGCGGCTAAATTCCAACCTCTGTGTATAATATGGGCGGGAGATTTTAATTGTACCGTCTGCCCATATAGCTCACACATAGTATGTGGGGTAGCTGATATAGAAAATCATTCTGTCCCCCATTTTAAGCATACACCACAGGTTGATGCCCTGAATACTATTATACTGGTGAATGATCTCTGTATGGCAAACACCCTGGTTAATATTCCTTCAGTACAGTTTCCAACTTATCAGGGGGGAACCAGTGTGAGCTCAATTGATTTTATACTAATTACTAGTAAATATACATGGTTGGCTGATAGTTTCGCAGTTGAACCCAACCCTGTAAGTGACCATAATCCTCTGATTCTCTCTATAAATGGTACAGCACAGAAAACTATGGGGGATGCGTGTCCGATAAAATATAATTATAATCAAGGAGTTTGGCTTAAATAGAATCTAGTGGACTCAAAGCAATTTGAGAAAGCCATTGTTAAAGAAAATTTAGGTAAATTTATGACTTGCCTAACTGTCGACTTCCCCCCTGACATAGTAATACAGTCATTTGAATTTATCTGTGCTGATGTGGCTAAAAAACTAAATAAGTCAATTAGGAAACGGGATACCCTCGAAAATAGATGGTTTAGTGCAGAGTGTTCCAGTAAGTAATCTTAGGAAAGCTCTGCAAGTAGTCCCCCGAAATAAGGCTTAGATAAAAATAGCGATACAGTCTTATAAACAAGCTGTTAACAGTAGGAAAAATGAATTAAGAAGTGTAGCATGGGAGGACTTAGAGAAAGCTAGCTCCCTTAAGGACACAAAGAGCTTCTGGGAGATTATAAATCGCCCACTTTTCTCTAATGATTCAAGGGCCATTGATTCGACTATAACAGGCGAGGTTTGGGAAGCCCATTAATTAAAAATATTTAATCCACGGGGAATAACAATACAAGAGCAAATGGATGAGACAGTTATAAATTTTAAAACTGATCATGAATTCAGCCAAAGTATTTCCGTGTGTGAGGTGGAAGATGCAATAAATAAGGGTATATCTCTGAAAGCGCCCAGTCCAGATGGGTACACTTAGATTTGATCAAAAGTAATCTTCACCTGTGCGCAACCTTGCTGTTGAATGTTTTTAAGTCAGCAACACTCGGTCAAATCCCATCTTCATGGAAGGAAGCAGTTGTGGTACCTATTTTTAAAAAAGGAAATAGGAATGACCCCACATGTTTCCGGCCAATTTCCTTCATAGATGCCACATGTAAGGTTATGGGGAGGGTGATACTAGCACATTTGGAGTCATGGGCTAATGCTTCTGGATTAATAGCCGATACCCAATATGGTTTCAGAAAGGGGATGGGCACAAATGAACAGTGTCTTAACCTGTCCCTGATTATGGGCAAGTACATGAAGGCCAGGGGGACTTGATTCACCTGGCCTTCATGGACCTGTCCAGCACATTTGACACTGTTTGTAGGGGAAAGCTATGGACAATGATGGGGGAAATGGGCTTTGAAGAGCCCCTTATTGCCTTATTACGCAGGCTACATGAATCCACCACTGTGGCTGTGCGCTTTGGACCAGGAGGTGAGAAAACCAGGCCCATTGCCTCTACGGAAGGGGTGCGCCAGGGTTGTATCCTGGCCCCCTTCCTATTTCTTGTATATACTAATGGTCTAGAGTCATTCTTGACTAAACAGCAACTGGATTTTCCTAGAGTAGGAGGTAGACCGGTCCCTTTGTTGACCTATGCCGATGATACGGTATTAATGACCCTGACGGCCTATAGTTTACAAAAGGCCCTGACATCCTTCACTGACTTTTATGTTAGGACTGGACCTCAAAGTAAATTTTGGTAAATCATTTATTATGGTTTGTGGTCAGGAAAAGACTAAGACTAGGAAGTTCATTGTGAATGGAAAAATCATTGAGAAGGTGCCCCATTTTACCTATTTATGTAATGTTTTTAACAACAAATTGAGTTGGGATAAACTAATTCTAACAAGGGCCCAACAGATCAGTAGAATAATAGAGGGGCTGTTTCATTTTGCCTGTAAATTGGGACATAAACCTGTTACAGAAATCATAATTTTATATAAATCCAAATGTTTATCTGTAGCTACTTTTGGGGCCGGAGTATGGGGTTATCATAAGAGTTATCTGATTCAGGTTTTAGAGAACACACATTTTAAAAAGCTTTTAATGATTCTGAGTAGCACTTCAACCTCATTTTGTCACTCTGAGGTGAGCCTGGAATATCTGAAAGATAGGATAAACATTGCACCCCTTATCCTATGGGCGAAAACCTGGTCTTCAGAGACTTTGACATTCACTAGGAGTATCCTTAAAGATTGTATGAACCTGGATAATGCAATGTCACTCCCTTGGCTGCATTATGTTAGGGATACTTTTTTTAAGATTGACCTAGAGGAATGTTATAATAACCCAGATACTATTGAGTCTAACATGAAAATGATTATAAAAAATGCATACCGTACTGAATTAAGGATGCCTGACCAGGGCAGGGGAACGATATATGATGGGGCATTAGGTCCCCAGCAATTTTATTTGTATTTTACTTTGCATGTACAATCACGTTTTCTGTTGACCAGATTTTGACTGGGAACACTGCATTTTTTAGTGGCCTATCCCAAACAGGCTGGCTGGTGTGAGAGACTAGCCCCCTGTCCTTGTAATAATCTGGCCAAACAGAGCACAATGCATTTAATGTTGTTCTGTTCCCTGTACAAATACCCTAGAGCACGTTTTATTAAACCTATATTGAACGTTATTAGGTCCTGCTCTTATCAAAAGGGCTATGCCTATTTAAGGGCACTATCTATGGCTGTAATTTCTAGTGCAGTACTTAGTTTTATTAGAACTGCATTTATAATCAGGAAACGTTATGAAGAGAGAAAATGAATCTAATTTTATTCATTTTACTAAGAATGTTCTATTTAGTCAATTGTACAAACTGAGGTGGGGATAGCTATGATGGTTTTAAAATTGATTAATTTTGCTGGTTTATTAAGATCTATGGAAGGGAACATGTGCGAATTTCATAATTGTTTTTAGATGTTTTATTGTGTAAACCTTTATGATTCTAACGAATCGAATAATGTTATTTGAACGAATGACAGTGTCTGAGTGGCTGTATGGGTGTATGAGTGGATATGTCAGGGGCTGTATTAGTGAGTGAGCTGGCTTATGAGTAGCTATATGCATGTATGAGTAGAAGTGTGTCTCGACCTATGAATCAGTGAGTGGGTATGTAACTACTGTTATGGGTGTGTAAATGGTTTTGGGAATGGTAGTGTGGAAGTTAGAGTAGGTGTATGAAATGCTACATTGGGGTGTAAGTGGGTATGTCAGAGATTCCATGGATGTTGTCATCAGTGATCTAATTTGAGATGTCATCAGTGATGTTAGGAGTGATGTCACTGACCATGTCATACTTGATGTAATATGTGAGGTCATCAGCAGTGCATTTCGTGGGCGTGAGTTATAGTTAGCTCAGCTAACCATAACTGCTGAATTTCTCTGGGTGTGTATGGGTGAAATGTCAGACTAACTATAATTTCCCTGTAACCTTTTTTTTCCATGAATTTCTAAGGTATTTAAATTCTATTTCCTAACTATAACGTCCCTGTAACGTTTGTTTTTTTCAGTGAATTTGTAAGGTTTTTTAAATGCTAATTCCTAACTATAACGTCCCTGTAACCTTCTGTTTTTTCAGTGGATTTCTAACGTTTTTAAATTGTATGTCATAACTATAATGTCCCTGTATCTTTTTTCTCTAATTAGATATTGAACATTGCTTCTGCATGGTGCACAACCTATTTTTGTAGTAGTTATCTATTTATTTAAACAGTACATTAATCATCTTATTTCAAGATATTTTTGATTTTCACGATGATGTCATGATTGCCGAGCACACACAGTGAATACCCGTGTTTCTCACAAAGCGTAAAACACATATATAGACATATGTTACATAAAGTTTGAGACTGTTTAGTAAGATATTAATGTAACGTTCTCCTTTGTATTCATTTGTGAAATAAACAACATCAATAACGCATTTTCCTTCTTCACTGCAACACCGGAGGTTGTGATGAAGTCAGTAGTCATGAATACAAATGCCAAGGTGTAAAACAGATATATAGACATATTTTTTACCACGTTTGAGTCTAGCTGTTTAGTAACCTATTGGTTTATTAGCTTTATTTTCACAACGCATTAACAAAAACAACAGTTTAAAAAAATATCTTTCAACAATGGAACCCATGAATACAACATAACTACCAACGAAAGAAATGTCATTGCTTTGCACAGTTCCCTTTATGGTAGCAAGTAAATACCCATTTCTCCCTTCTTCAACTTTCCAGTTACTGGTTAGTTTCTTGTAGGAGCTGTCCCAACTGATTTTGAAAATTTTGCTGGTTTTTAACTTTTTTGGGCCATTTCTACCTCCAGCCTTTGCTCCCAGCGATAAAGTTCCAGCTGAACTGCAGAGAAGATACAGTGAAATGTCACCAGAACTAACTATCTTGAACATTCTTTTAGAGGAGTTCATTGTGTGCAGCTCACTAGAATATGTTGGAATGTATTTTTTTGCATATTTTGGCAACTCAGTCAGAAGAGGGAGATCAGGTGAAACAGCAGGTGAGCCAGGAAGTCCAAGATGTGAATTCTGGGGACTCTAGAGAGGGGGGCCTCCCCAGAAAAAATCAAGAATTGCTTGGGATTTCTTCAGGATTCCATAAGGAGAATCAAAAACAGTCGCCAAATTTGCACAATACACAAAATGTGACAAGACATTGTCAAGGGCTACAAATAAAAAACATTCTTGTGGGGCTACGTCCATGCTTTACCATCTAAAAACATACCATGATAACTGTCTAGAAGCAGTAAGAAGGCAACGCAAGACTGAAGGATCCTCAGCTTCAATATCAGCTATAAGATCACCGGGGCAGAGAGTCCCTTCAGAGGTCCAATCTCAACTTCAAGATTTGGCTCCAGAGTTTTCCCGGATGGCATCTCACTGCATAGGTTGTGGAGTTGTAGTGAGTGCTGGAGAGCAGTCCATAACAGCCCTTTGCAAGCTGCAAAAAATCATAAATGTTGATTTATGTTTATTTTTGGCCCATCATAGTTTTTTTACATTAGCAGGCATTTCATTAAACTTCTAATTTGTTGTAACAGTACTTTCCTATAAGTTGCCACATAGACAGGTCAAAGTGTTCCTCTACAAATAAATACACAGCTAACTTTTACCAGTTATCATTATTTTCTTCTACACTTTTTAAATACAAGTCAACAGTCTATGCTTGAATCTTGTAGTGAGTGCTTCGACAACATATACAATTACTCTGGTTTTTCAGACCACACTGTGTAAACATTTGTGATCTCTTCATCAAAATGATCAACTGTAATATCTGTGTCCTGTTCTGCAACTACTCCTCTTAACAACTCTTCATTTTCCTTAGAATCCTGCTCAGGGTCAAAGAAACAAAACTGCACGTCATCACAAACCTTTTCTACATCTGCCCCAGTAGCATGCAAACGCGTTCTATTAATTTCTCGTAAACATAAAACAGAAGTTATCACATAGTACAGCCTCCTAACTAAAGTTTGCATTGTTGAGTGATTTACACCTAATATCCTTAAATGATGAAAGGTGCTTTAGCACACTTTCTTTGATAAAGAAGCTTGTGAGTGTCCCTGTAAATTTGTATGCTTTCTAATCTTGCAAGGATCCAATCCTTGTGAAGAACTTATATTGTGTTTTAAACTTTGCCGTTGAAAGGTATGTGGAAATGTCCTCAATGTATGAATGGATTGCTATTGAATACTACAACCACTTCTACAATTTCATTTCTATACAGGCACCTGACTACACCTTCCTTGTACCTCTTCTCCAATAACTTGTTCTACATTTCTAGGTACCATTACCTCTTTTGCTATCAGAGTGCCATTCTTCATTTCACAACATCATCCTCGTCAATCAATAGCATGAACTAATCTATTATCTTGGAAATAGCTTTCCTCATTAAAGAAAGGCTCTTATTAGAAGTATGTATCGATTCCCCACTAACAACTGTACAAAAGTTACTTCTATTAACTCATTTTTGTTATGGTTTTGTCTCCTCATGCACAAAACCATTTTGTAAAGAGTCTTCATTCTATTTATAAACAAAATGATAAGCTTCCTCTTCAAAACAAAGGCCTTATCAACTACTATCTTAACTCGTACTTTCTGTTTCAGTGCCTCTCTTCTTCTTCTATAATTTTTCATTGTTCTCAGTTGATTTATAACTACTTTACTACAAAACATCCTGGCTCTGATTTCCTTAAGCTGCGTCTGTCTCCTGGTTAAGGTGTGTCCATCTTTGTTACATTCTTTCCTGTTCTTGTTATATACATTTTGTCCACCGTTATTATTTCTCATAGCTTAAATTTTATTTTCATTATTTTGTAATCTTTGCAATTGTCCACATATATTTTTAAGAAATGACATTGTCCTCTTACCAGCAGCTCTTTTTTCTTTCACCACTTTTTATTCATTTTGCCCCTTTTGTGTCATAGTTCTGCATAGATACTGTAGTGTTCCTTTTTCCTGCAAGCTTTCATAGGCATTCTGTCTATAGGTATGCAGATATTGTTCTGTTAAAAATAATAAGTATATTTGAATCTTTATTCTAGTCAATGTACGAGCTACTTTACTACTGGCTTACACATAATACAAAAACAGCTTTTATGTTATATTGCAGTTTTAAATCTACAGGTGAGGCTACCTACATAACGACAAGCACTAACTTCAACGTACCAAACCCAACCCCAAAACATAAAACTTAATATATTAGTTATCTTTTAATATTATAGCTTCCTCGCCAACAACACAGCTGCCCTATATCTCAGTCCTCACCGATACATGCTAAAAGACCACTTTATCCATTTTGTAGTCAATTTTAAAATAAACATCAACCAAAATGTAAAAGTACATACAGTGTCTCAATACTGTAAATGCAAAAACACAACATAAGAGCTATTTATGTGCTCTCGACAACTGTGACACTGGTAGATGTAGTGTTTCAGCACTGTTCTACTTGTCAGATTTACATTTTGAGAAACACTGCAAAATCTGTACATTAATCTGTATCACAGCTCACTAATGCTTCAGAATACATTCAAACAGCATGTGACAGTTTACATATATAATTCACCAGATGGTGCAAAAAGAGTACATATTCCTCACTAAAACATGTAAATACATGTGTTTGTGGTTGAGTACAACAATACTCCCTGGATGATTGGATGAGTGCATAGATAGTGCCTAAGTGATTCCCTCAGAATATAGGTAGTGCCTGGATGATTCCCTGACTATGTAGGAACTACATTGTGTTTCCATATCTGCATTGTTAGTGCCTGTTAATTCGGTTGACTATATTGCTGCTATCTGGGTGTTTGGATGAGTGCATGAGTAACACCTGAATGATTAGATAAGTGCAAAACTAATGCTTCAAGGATTCAATACATGCACACAGATAGGGGTTGGATGATCAAATGAGTGCTACTGTAGTCTCAGAGATAACAGGACTACATGCGTCGTATATACGTGATTTATTCTGTGCATGCATAGTGCGTACATCATTGTTTAAGTGCATACATAGCACCTGGCAGATTGCATGAGTGCATGAGTAGTGTTTCAGTGATTGAATGAGTACTTGACTGATGCCCATTTATTGTTGTTAAATAAACAGGTAGTACCTGGGTGATTACAAAACTACATGCGTATTGCATGGATAAATGAAGGACTGCATCAGTAGTGCCTGGCTGATTACATTAGTGCATAACTAATGTCTGAGTAATTGTATAAGTCCATTGTTAGAGCTTGAGGGATTGGATAAAAGCGAGTTTCCTGCTGTGGTGATTATATTTTTGCATATTGCCTCAGTAATTGGATGAGAGCATAGATACTGGATGGGTGATAGGTTCACTGCAATGGCACTTCCTGTGTAATTGGATGAGTGCTTAACTAGTAGCTGAGTTTTTAGATGAGTGCATGGTTGTGCCTCAGTATTTGGAGGAGTGCATGAGTTATGAGCGAGTGTTTAGACGAGTGCATGGGCTCTGCATGGGTGTTTGAATAGCTGCATAGGTACAGCTTTGGTGACTGTATCTGAATGGTTAGTGGCTGGGTGACTGAATGCATGGGTGTTAACTCCATAGTTCAATGAGTACATAATCTGTGCCTCCGTGATTGGAGGAGTGCATGTGTAGTGCCTGGGTGAGGAATACATCTGTACATACTGCATGAGTGATTCAATAACTGACTGAGTAGTGGCTGAGTGATTAGATGAGTGCCTGAGTAACGCTTGGGTGACTGTAAAGTATCTCCATTGCTGTTGCAGACATAACAGTTGTGACTATATCTGTAACTCATTGTTTAACTCCTTTCAGTTGGAAACTATCTGTTTTAGTGAATCTATCCTCGTTTGTGAGTGGGTGTATAAGTTGCTGACTGGGTATGTGAGTGGGTGTGTGAGTGTCTGAGAGGATATTTGAATGGGTGTATGAGTGTCTGAGTGGGTATGTGAATGTGTACATGAGTATGTGACTGGATCTATGAATTAGTGCATAAGTGTCTGAATGGGTCTGTGAGTGGGAGTATCAATCTATCAGAGGGTGTGTGAGTGAAAGCATCAGTCTCTCAGTTGGTCTGTGAATCAGTGCGTGAGTGTCTGAGTGGGTCTGTGACTGGGTGAATGAGTCTACTGGATCTATGAATTAGTGCATAAGTGTCTGAATGGGTCTGTGAGTGGGAGTATCAGTCTATTAGTGGGTGTGTGAGTAGAAGCATAAGTATCTCTGTGGGTCTGTGTTTGAAAACGAGGCAGTATCTGTGAGGCCTACAGAAATAACATGTCACATTTGTCCTTCACTGGGAACCAAACACCCTATTGTAGCGCTTTACTCTCAGAGGGTGGCTTTGCAGAGCAGTCTAAGGATTACCCAAGGGAGGTGGTATAGGCTAGTAATCTCCATTACAGGTGCGCTGAAATATCACACAATAATTGATTGTCCAGTCTGTACTTTTGCTTTATAAAAGTAAGAGTACATGTATTAAACACACACACTACTTAATACTATGCACCAATTTACAAATATACATAAGCTGTTGGAATTACTTTGTGACATTTCATAACATCTCCACCCCTCATGCGGGGGGTGTGGTCTAGTACCACCACTCCCATGTATGTACAACATCTTGCCCCCTAATGCAGTGGGTTGACACAACCTGGAGCGAGGGCCTTATCAACTGGCACCATCCCAGTGGCAACCCACCCCATCATCTCAACAAGCATTAAAAATAGGTACACCTGCCCTGGGGACACATAACCCTGACTGAGCAGCTTATACTGACCATACAGTATACACCTATACATCTTAGTGGCTAACAGGCTGGGTTGTTCTTCCCCCAAAGCAGTAGCAAGAATACGTGTTTGGACATTACTTTAAATGAGGTACTCATCATAGTTGATAACAGTTGTAATGCATTGCAATTAAAGCCCCTAAAAGGCATCACAGTTAAAATCACAGGATTAAGCATATGCAGCCAGACACCCTAGCAGGAGTGTCTAACAACATAGCCCCACCTTGCTTATGATTCTACCTTACACAGGTACTTCACATTACACATGTGCCTTTCAGTCCCTCTAAAAAGAAATAACGTGGGTAAATTCATTTGTGGTGCAATTACACCTCTTCATCTCCAGGAGATGCCCTTCTCCAGACATCGCCAACTAAGCCCTTCACATCTTGAGGCAGTCCCTAAGGCACCCCCAGCTGCAGAACAAAAGTTAAGCCATGGGGATGCTGATGACGCCTGGCTGAGCCCTTGAGGGGTTATTTCTTTTAAGTCCCCTAGAGACTTAGGGGGGACAGGACTCTTCATGATGGGGGAGGCTGCATTTCTCCTGCAGCTCCCCCAGCACCTCTTTCTGCAATTGAGGGCGATCCCCCTCCTCTGGGGGCCACTAGGCGCCTAAACAGTTGATTTCCCCATGCCTTGCCAGGCATTCTGGGGTGCTTCGTACTGAGGCCGATACATATTCTAGCAGCAGCTCTCCCGCTGCCCCGGGGAGAACTGCGCTGCCCCCGGCAGCCTCACGCCACATCTTCAGGCTTTGGTTGGGGGCCCAGTCTTACCCGGACCCCCAGGTGAGTAACAGCAACTCGGGGAGCCCACCACCCAGGCCCTTTGCACCTCTTCCTCTTCTTTGGGAGACCCAGTCCCACCCAAGCTCCCCACATTGATTAATCAATGGAGAGCCGCTCAGGGAGCCCACCCCGGTAGCTCCTGCTGGCTCCCCAGCTGGCCAGCACCCTCGCGTGCTGCCACAGGAGCCGGCACCTCTCTTCTGATCTGCCCACGCCAGCGGGCAGACATGGAGACCAGCGCTGATCCTCTGGACCTGGGGGGAGTGCAGCGTCAGGGTCCGGAGATGGGGTCCTGGGCCCCTTGCAGTGATCCCAATGGGGCACAACAGCACTCCCCTGCCTCCGTTCTCCTTCGGGGCCAGGTTGGGCTCCTGGCACCCCCACCTGCCCAACTTGGCGCACTCCCCGACTTCGGCGGAGCCTGGAGTTGGGGGTCCTGGGCCCCTGGAGCCTCGTTGTGGGGGCATGAAGATGTACCCGCCCTCCTCTGGTTGTCGGGGTCCACGGTGGGCTACTGGCACCCCCTGAGGCACCTTCACAGGGAGCGTGACGGCACTCCCCGACTTTTCTTCCTGGGGGCACCCGTGGACGCTGGGGCCCCATAGGCACATTTCCGGGGGTACAGCGGCACTCCCCGGCCTCTCCTCCTTCTGAGGCAGCCCCCGGGCCCTGACCCACCCCGGGGGCACACCCAAGACTGGCTGCGGAACCCCATGCACTTCATCGTCGGTCTTCAGCAAGGGTCAAAGGTTGCCTACCTTCTGGGGCCAATATCATTCTCGGCCCACCTGCGGCCGGTCTTCACAATCTTGGCCTCTTCTTGCTCCTGGTGGCCAACTCTCGCCATCTGGAGCGCTACCTTTGCCCTCCTGGTCTCCAAGAGGGTGCATTCAGCAGGGAGCTGTTCTTACTGGCTACCTGCGCCAGACTTTCTCTTGGCTCTCTTTGTGGGCCTCTCTTCTTCTTGCGCAGAGGCCCAGGCTCCTGCTCACTGGTCATGGGCACCCCTCCTGGCGCTATTCAGGATCCTGGGACAGTCAGGGGATACCTCCTTCCAACTGCCCACGGCGCCAGGATCCAGCACCAGTCTTCCTCAGCAGGCCACACCCCAGAGAGAGCTCCTCTTCCTGTGCAAACTCTTTTAAAGAATTGGGGAGGGGACTAGAAGGAAGTCTCTGTTTGCCCTGTCACACAGCGACACATCTCTGCCCCTGCTCCCTCCTTCCTGCCCAGGCCTCTGGGTTTGTTCAAAATGGCGTCGTCAAGGGATCTCATGCAACATGGTCTCTGAGAGCCCCTTCCCCCCTCGCTGCCTTCTCTACAGAGCAGCTGGGTGCCTGGCACCAGGTGTCAGCTGCTGATTGATGAACCTATAGCTCAACCCAGGTTCTCTTCTTGGAGTGGAGGTCTTCGCCGTTGGAATGCTTGCTGTGCAGGGCTGGGCCTCTGATGCTACAGCTTGGGGAGGAAGGTCATTAATTCAGCCTGGCAGGGTCAGCCCCAGCCAGGCCCTCGTTATGAGCTGACTCAGAGAATTATGACATTTCTGGATGACCCAAAAGCAGGAAAAATATAACTTTGGACTCTGCAGAATACTTCTTCTCACTTAAGTTACAGTGGACTTTGGTGCCTGTCTGGAATATGTAGGCCCTAGGAAAGTAAAGCCAGCCCATGTGCTCCCCATCCTTATAGGAGAATAATGGAATAAAAACAGTAAAGCACACTGACTTTCCCGCAAATGTTTCTTCCCGTTGTAGAAGGCCTATTCCATGTGACCACCCAGTTCTGCATAAGTCCTGCCACACCATTCAACTTGGAGCTGCTCCTGGGCTGCGCATGCCAGGAATCTCCCCTGAGCAGCCCTTACACTTGTGCACACGGTTGTGCATGTAAATAGCCCAGTGCCCCTTACTCTGGCTGCAGCGCAGTGGCCTACTCGCGCCAGGGGAACACCGGTAAAATACAGATGCAGTCCCTTTCATCATGAGTTCACTGTGGATGAGTTCCAATTTATGATGCTCTCCCAGAGCTAAACAAATAGGTGTTCAAAAAGCGAAAAATCTGGGCGGCTCAGATGGTCAGAACCACCTTCTAACAGTCTGTGAGTTGGTATGTGAGAGTGCATCGCAAAACGACAGCTGGGAATAGCACTCTGCATTACAAAAGCCAGCATTCGAAAAATCTGAAAGAAAGCATTCCTTATGGCAAATATTGAGGCTTAAAAGGATCTGTAGCCAAGAACAAGAGTTTGAGGGACAGTTGCAGAAAATGAATGAGAGATTTTGTAAGCGAGGATATTTTCCCTGAACATTACATGCAGCCAGATTGAAATCCAAAAACATTACTAGAAACCAGTTACTCTACCCCAGTTACTCTACAGATCCAAAAAGGAAACTGTACCAGCAACATTTGTTACATGTTTTAACTATATTTTTTAACTATATGTCTCCTAAAGTATACCAAATCATGAAAAAACATTGGCAGGTAGCGAGAAGTGATATAACGATTGGAAAAGATATACCAATGACACCACCCGTCACATATCGAAAAAGTAGGACAATAGGGAACAGCTTAACACATAGCTACTTTACAAAGAGCCACAAACCCAACAACTGGTTATCCACTATGAAGGGGTTTTTCAAATGTAATCGCTGTAAGGTCTGCAGAATGAGGAGGAATGTTTCGACATTTGAGTCCTTGGATGGACAGAAAAGGAAGGTGAATGGGTTTTACAATTGTTATATAGATTATTGTGTCTATGCGCTCATCTGCCTCTGTCCCCAATGTATGTGGGAAGCACAATCTTTCCACTAAAAAAGCGCATATTAGAACATCAGCGGGCGATCATGATTTCACTTACTCGGTAGCTAAACATTTTTATGATAAACATTATAGTGATCCAGAGTTGCTGTCGTTTTTTGTCGTGGATATAATTCCCCCGAGTATAAGCGGAGGCAATAGGACAATGAATCTGAGACGCCTAGAATCAAGGTATTTCCTGGACCTACATACGAACTTTCCGAGTGGGTTGACTAGGGATGTGGAGTTGGAAGTTCATTTGGGATGATTCTTGGCTACTGCCATTCCCCTCCCCATCTTCCTTCTTAAACCTCTCCTAATATACTTGTGAGTCCTGTATGAAATGTCAGTTTGTGACCTTTTGGTTAATCATTGCACTTAGACACTGAGACACCTTGAGATTTTAAGACTTATGGCTATTTGTGATATTTGCACATATATATAGAAAGAATTATGATGTTTATAATTAACTTTGATATGGATATATTTAATCCTAATTTTATAGAAATATTATGTAGGATTGATTTATAATATGTCCAGGATTGTTATCAAATTATTTATTATAACCTCTTTATATAAAATGTTATTAAAGTTATAGAATCCTTGGGTTGTTTGCAATGTTTTTAACCATATGCTTCCCAGATGAAGCCATAAGCATTACCTCCTCAATGATCAATGTATTTGTTTAATATCGGATTTGGGCACTGGCCCTAGCTATCATACTGCCCTCCTCCAAGGCTCCTCAGTCCAAGCATTATACACACAATTGTATGATGTAACAAGTGTTTTTTTTAAATACGTAATGAAAAGATTTTTGTAAACATTGAGAAAAATAGTAAAAATTTAAAAATAGATATGAAAATAGGAACATACTGGAATGTAATAAATATTTAATAATATAGTCTTAGACTGATAAGAGCATGAGAATGTTAGAAGGGGACACAGAGGTGTTTCTTCTATGTTTATGCAGTGTAACTTTGACAAAGACTGGGACCACCCGAAATGTGTCAGTACGGACATGGTGACAAAAATACGATAAAATAAAAAGATTGATGACTTTTGCCTTGAGTGCCAACCATATATATATATATATCTATATATATATGTATTACCTACTGGCGGTCGCCAGTAGGTAGTTATAGTTAGGACCACGTTTCCATAGGAAATCCGCAACATTCTATTTTGAATAACTTTGGCGCCGGTCGACGAATCCTCGAGAATTTTTCAAAATAGGTGGGGCGCTACGCTCCGCTCCTACCCTGAAAGTCTCGGGGGGATTCGTCAAGCGGGGGCTGAGATAAAAGGGGGGTCCCAAAACGCGTTTTTCCCATGCATTTTTCCATAGGACCTTTAGACAGGGCTACAACCCGAACGGCTGAACAGAATTTAATGAAATTTGGCAGAGAGGTAGACCCCAGGTCAAGGAAGTGCCTTTTGTAGGTTTGGTGTAAATCTGTTCAGTAGATTCTGAGAAAATAGCTTTTAAATCAATATATATATCTGTGGCAGCTTACGGTGCGCTTACCGTGCGCTTACCGTAAGCTTACCGTACGCGTACGGTGGCGTGCGCGAGCGCGATTCTGATTGGCTCTTAGATCTTAGTAAACATTCGAATCGGTCGAAACCAGGAAGCGGCGGCCGCCATTTTCTCTCTCGCTTCCTGAGTTGGGCAGCAAAAACGAACCCCAAAAATGTGTAAAGAGGCAGTTTCATGAGATCCTAACCACCCAGCATTGATACAGGGGTCCCCAAACCACCCCCAAGCCCAAAAAAAAAAAAATTTTTTTTTTCGGAAAATCGCCGATTACGCTTACCGTACGCGTACGGTAAAAAATTGTAAAAAAATAAAATTATCCACATTCTCCCCACCCCGTGTGCAAATGGTGCCCGAAGGGCACCATTTGTGCATGGCATATAACATCTAAGAAGTTAACAAAGAATACATTTCACAAAGATGCGCAAAATATGTCCCCCATGTGCGCACGGTGCGCGAAGCACATCGTGCGTACATGGCCCATCCCGCTTAACGTGGGCACGGAACGAACTGCGTTAACTGGGCGCGCACGCCACGAATGGCGTAAAGTAACTTAGCATTTAAAAAACCTTGCAAATTCACTGAAAAAACCATAGGTTTCACACATGTTATAGTTAGCTGGACATTTTACTGATAAAAAACCAATGAAATTCCCCCGTTATAGTTACTGCAGGCAACTATAACTCACGCGACCGCAATCTTCTGCTGATGACATATGTGTCTTTATGAAAAAAAAATATTTGTAATATATGTAAAGCTAAAATTTAATGGAAGAAGACATGGGCAAATAAGTGTCTAAATACAGTATTAGCATCAGCAGAGGATTGCGGTCGCGTGAGTTATAGTTGCCTGCAGTAACTATAACGGGGGAATTTCATTGGTTTTTTATCAGTAAAATGTCCAGCTAACTATAACATGTGTGAAACCTATGGTTTTTTCAGTGAATATATATATATATATATATTGTTTTCCAAATGCCCAAGGCTTCAAGGATGCACTCCCAGTCAGCGGAAGCCTCACGGCTCTTTTTCTCATGAAAGACCCAGCGAAGAACTTTTCCGGTAAGATTAGCTTTAATTAATTAAACCCAACGCGTTTCAAGGCTCCAGCCTCTTTCTCATGGGTTGCTGACAGGATGTGGCTCAGAAATGCCGATCATTGATTGCCTGCTGCTTTTGAAGTTACCGCCCCCAGTGGGCCACGCCGACCCGTTAATCCAGGGAAAAGCCACGCAGCAACAGAATTTTGCTACAGCCGCGACCGGCCCAGCCAGCGATGATAATATGACCAGTATGAACGCTTTGGGGCCTACTATAGGTTTTTTATGTTTTACGAACACTGCAGAATAACTGAGATGTGGCAAGGAGCCCACTGGGGCAACAATGACGCCGACCAGGACCACAAGTCCCAGCTTGCTGTTCGATATGCAGCGCAATGTGCGTGGCCCACTGGGGGCGGTAACTTTAAAAGCAGCAGGTTCTTGATGTGGGTGGTGCAGGATCGGTGTCGGTCATTGCTCCATTGAGCACCAGGTGGAGTCTCACAATGATGAAGTGCTCTTCCCATAGATAATAATTTTGGACTTGTAGGCAATTTCAGTCATACAGGCTTTCATCTTCATCCAGGTACTGGGCTGTTGCCTGTGAGGGAGAAAATTAGTTGCATGTCATCGGCATAGAAGAGGATGTCGTTGTCATGAGAGAGGATGATGCTGCCAAGCGGGGTCATGTATGCGTTGAAAATGTTCAGGCTCAGGGAAAATGTTAGACGTGTCAGCCTTAGGGTGGTCTTTCCCCAAATCTGTTGCCTGCTTGCCTTCAATTTTGCAGACTTTTTTTTGTTGGTCTTAAGATTCTGAGCACTTTACCATTGCCTACCAGTGCTAAAGTACATGTGCTTCTCTACTAAAACATGGTTTGATTGACTTATCCAAAATAGACATATTTAATTTATCTACATGTCCCTATTAGAGTGAACTACACATGACCAGGGCCTATAAATTAAATGCTGCTAGTTGGCCTGCAGCACTGATTGTGCCGCTCACACAAGTAGCACTTTGAACATGTCTCAGGTCTGCCACTGCAGAGCATGTGTGTGCAGTTTACACTGCCATGTTGACTTGGCATTTAAAACCCCTTGCAAAGCCTGAAACTCCCGTTTTATTACATATGTCAACCTTAAGGGAAGCCCTAGGTAGCCCTTAGGGCATGGTGCTGTGTAATCAAAAGGAAGGACATGTACTTTTAAGTTTTGCATGTCCTGGTAGTGAAACACACCCCAATTTGTTTTTCACTACGGTGAGGCCTACCCCTCTCATAGGTTAACATTGGGAATTCCTTATTACAATTATAAGCTGTAATTCCTGATTGAGAAGGACTAGATCTTTCATGTTTCATATCACTGGAATGGTGATGATAAATCCTCTTTACTTGTAAAGTTTAATTTATCATTGCCCTTTTAAAAATGCCATTTTAAGAAAGATGCTGTGTCCATCATTTGTGTGTTTTTGCTTTCTTGCTATAAGTTTGCAGGGTATGCCCAGACGTAGGTCTCGGGCTCACTATGCTGCTGGATTCAAGCTAGCCAGGCTGATGAGGGGTGATAGCCCAAAACCGGTCCCAGGATGCTTGTTTCTGATCCAGGGAAAAACTGGCTTGGCATTTCAGGCTGGACTGTTCCAATGAGGAGCAGGGTCAAGACTGATTTGCATATGGCTGATTCTAAAATGGGGTGGCATGGTGAACAAAAGAACAATGGATGTACTCCAGATCTCTTGACTGAGGTGAATGTTTGATCTATTCCGCAATTCATCCATCATTTGTGTGTCTTTTGCTTTCTCCCCCTAAGTGTGCCACTGTGCCACTGGATTCAAACTAGCCTGACTTATGAGGGGTGATACCACAACCAGTCCCAGGATGCTTTTCTCTGGTCCAGGTAGAACGTGGCTTGGCAGTTTGGGCTGCGCTGTTCTCATGAGGAGCAGGTTCAAGACTAATTTGCAAATGGCTGAGTCTAAACTGGGGTGGCATGGTGAGCAAATGAACAATAGATTTAACCCAGATCTCTTGATTAGGGGGGAATGTTTGATTTGTTCCGCATTCTGTCCATCATTTGTGTGTCTTTTACTTTTAGAAAGATTACATTCTTCTGCTCTTAGCCCTTTGCGTCTGTAGCATGTCTCCAGCACATATCTAGGGTGGGTGACAGCTGGGCTTTGTGTATTCCCTTTTGGCAGCCACACATAAAGGAAGCTTAGGTGTGACTGAGTGGTCAACCATATCCTGCTGCTCTGAAAGAACTGCTTTGTGCTGTTCTTCCCTGCTGCCTGCTACCCTCTGCCCTGATGAGGAAGGATTGGGCCCATCTCACTTTAAACCAGAGTGACTCCAAGGGTATGCTGGCTTGCCCCCTGTTCTTTGTCTCAGGGACCTGAAAGACTTTTCATGCAACAGCACCAGGACTTTGCTTGCTGTAAGTCTTGCTCTCCCAAGTGGTTCCAATTTAGTCCTGGGCTCTTGGAAGTGGGTATAATGTTCTGCAACTGCTAAAATACATGTATCAACAAAGTTGTGTCAATCGGAGCCAGCGCATCTCCCTCGATGCCGATGTGTAGCTGCTGCTGCACGGACCGCAGACATTGCATCGCCGACTGCACAACGCATTGTCTCCAGTTTCTGATGCAACTTTGACTTTGCACAGCTCGCTGCTGACGCATTGCCTTCAACTCAGCAGTTCAACAACAACGCATTGTCTTATTGCTTCCCACATCTCGGCTTCGTAAATGATGCATCTAAAGTACTTTTCAGCAGGCCAAGGCTTGTCCCTGTGTCCAACCCATGCTCCATCGCGGTCTGCCCTGAACCTTTGTATGTACCACAGTCTAGCATGACAAGATATCTCCAGTGCTTTAAGCGTTTTAAGCTTTTAAACACTATATCTTCATTTATTCTTTAAAAATGATTACCTCTAGTAATACTTACTGGTTTTTTGTTGTTTTGGTCTTGTTTTGTACTTAAACATATGAGCTATATTTCTAAATGGATGTAGAGTCTTTTTGTGGTGTTTTCACTGTGTTACTGTTGGAAGTGTTGCAAAAATACTTTACACATTGTGTCTTAAGTTAAGCATGCCTGCTTTGTGTCAAGCTACCACAGGGTGAATAAAGGTTAATTTATGGTGTCTATCTGACTTAGGATTGTGGTTCGTGCTTGGACAGAGTGCATACTTCATCCAACTAGAAGCTGACTTTCTTACAAAGAATCTTTGTGGAACTCCGCAAATAACTTTGTAGGCATTTGAAGTATACAGTGCAGGGCTAACTGACTGGGCCCTTCCAGTCTGGAAGAATCAGACTCATTGGAGTGTGTGTCCTTGGATACCAATGTTGTGTAGGCATTAGTTGAGGATGGTGTGGGATAATGTGTCAAACACTGCAGAGAGCTCTAGCAGGATAAGGGCCGCCGGCTCACCTCTGTCCAGAGTCATGCAGATGTTATCCATGGCAGTTGTGAGGTCAATTTCCAGGCTGAGGTTGGGTCTGAAACCAGACTGAGCGGTGTTGAGGAGCTGGTGGTTTTTGAGGTACTTGTGAGGCGTCTGTTGATGATTTTCTCTAAAACTATGGCCAGGAATGGTAGAAGGGAGTTTGGCCTGCAATTGGCGAGGGTTGAATCGTCTCCTGAGGTTTTCTTCAGCAATAGGAGAACAGTTGTGTGTTTTCAAGCATCTGGGAAGGTTTGGAAAAGGTGAAAATGTTTTGCATGGGTGTGTGCATTGCACAGAAGGGTTGCAGTCCTTTGAAGTAGGGCTGTTGGGGTAGGGGTATGATGTGTCACTGAGGGAAGGGACTTCATGGTAGTGGTGGTTTCTTCTGGGGGTGATGATTGCATTGGTTCTTTGGATAAGATCGGGAGGCGATTGGCAAGGTCTGTCAGGTCTGGTTGTTGGTTTAAGATGCTTTAAAGCATGGTGATTTTGTTACTGCAGAATTGAGAGAGATTGTTGCAGAGGTCCTGAGAAGGGGCGAACAAATAGGCGGCAGTTGCTGGTGAAGTACAATTCTTCACAGTGGCAAAGATTTCTTTGCTGCTGTTGGTCCTGGCATCAATGCTCTCCACCAGAGCATCATGTTTGGTGGTCTAGATCGTTTGGCAATAGCGTCTCAGGACACATTTGGATGTGCTCAATATGGGAATTTAAGATTTTGTGATTAGAATATAGCATATTGATTTAAACCTCTAAGAATGGAATCTATACTTGGCCATATCTGCCCTGTGATCCAAAGTCAATTTTTTGGGGAACTCAGACTCAGTCGTTGGTGGATAGGCTCACAGATGCAAAAATGGTAATGTTCCCTGCCCTTTCTATTTTGCTAATTCCCATAATAGTGCCCGATTTTCTTTTAAAGGTTGATACACGCTTCTGGGCACACTCCTTTGGAGGAATCGTAGACATAGGGTAGTGTTTGAGGAAAAATACTTCCACCTGCCTAACATGGATTGGTTATGCCATATATTCTAGTATATGAAGTATAGTAGCACAAACTGAAAGGGCTGCCAGATGTATAATTGTCATGCATGTGGAAGAGACTGCAGTAATGAATGAGAAGAGTTGTGAAGAAAAACTCCACCACTGTTTACTCCCACAGATATGAGCATCGCACTCTCTTCTCTGACTGGTGCAAGTGGTTCAGGGTTTCCTATGTAGATGCCTTTGGTGGACACAGAAAGTACTCTCATATGCTCCTGACACTCCATTTATGGGCCTCCCTACAAACTGAGGATGTTATGCATCTACAGATTTAGACATATGCAGTCAGTCAAGAAGGCTTTATTTCGATATAAATATATCTTAAAAAGCAGCACAACAGCATTATACAATTAAAAAGATAAAAAGGAGTCAGTACATAGAAAAATATACATACAATTCATACTGCTACTGATACCAATAAATTAACTAAAAACAAGCATTTTTTAAAAACAAATTAAACAACATACAAAAGCCTAGATGACCTAATGCGCCAGGCCCAACCTAAGAACTTGGCTAAACCACACGCAAAGAGGGGCCTTGAGTCACTTTTTAATATACGTAGGGCTTCTAAGCAATGTCTGGTACCAAGTTCTCTACAAAGCGGTTTTAACCACCTACTCCGGGGGGCTGCATAAGCAGGACATTCAAACAAAAAATGGGGGACAGACTCAGACCTCTTGTCGCAAAATGGGCAAATGGAAGTTGTTTGAAAAGGGACTTTCCATCTTGAAGTTAACTCACCAACAGGGAGTAAGCCTATTCTAAATTGAAAGTATAGGGCCCTGTCTTTACGATTAGAAATAACATCCAAGTAGGGTTCGCAAAAGTAAATTTCTTTAACCAGAAGAAAATCCAGAGTGGACCTGCACAAATTAGCATTACTGCTTCTATTACCCGCCACCCAATTCCAGTAAATCTTTTTTAACTCGGACTTAGGGGGAGCAGTTCTATCAGACCAGGCCTCGCCAAGACCTAGGCAAACGAGGAGACGCTTAACCTCCCTCAGCCAAAAGATCTTGGGCCAGCCTGTTAACCCCAACACCTCGTTAAGGCCATCCGCATAACTAGACAGTTCAGGTGTTCTCCATATACGCGCCCATAGAAGAAGAGGGCGGAGCCTAGCCTGATCACTGATTGGCCGGGTACCCATGTCCAAGAGCAGTGGAAGAGTAGGGGTGCCATAGGGTAGCCCCATGAGATCTTTATGGAATTTGTTTTCAGAGCGGGACAGTTGGTCAACCTTGTGGACACCCCAGAGTTCCGCCCCATACAGAGCTGCGCTAACCCCCCTTGCTCTATATATATCAAGAACGGGAGCAATGGGTTTCACTGGTGAGGCACGATGTTCCTTAAGCAAGGCACCCACCACCCTCTTGTGGGTCAGCAACATCTTTTGATGATGGCACTTCCAGCTCATGGAGTCGCAGAGGCGGATACCAAGATAGTCAAATTCTGACACTCTTTCGAGGGTAACAGAGTCCAAGGATGGTGGTTTGGCCAACCTTTTCGGGGGGTTAAGGACCAAATACTTGGTCTTCGCTGTATTAATAACTAACCCTCTCATGTCACAGAAGGACTTGAAGTTGGTTAATAGACTCTGCAAACCTACCGGGGTTTTGGAGATCAGGAGGGTGTCGTCCGCGAATAGAAGGGTTGGTATTTTCCTACCAGCCAAGGTTGGTGCATCTGCAGGATGTTGAAGCAGGTGCTCCACCACTCCGTTGACATACAATGAGAACAGAGTGGGGGCAAGAACACAACCCTGGCGTACCCCTCTATTAACAGGAATACGAGCTGTTTTCTGACCCTGGTCTCCCCACCTGATCTGGGCAAAATTATCCGAATGGAGATTTATCAGCAAGCTCAGCAAATAGGGTGGAATACCCTGTTCGCTGAGTACACTCCATAATTGGCTGCGGGGAACTAGGTCAAAGGCAGTCCGCAGGTCGATGAAGGCAAGATACAGACTGCCTTTGCCCAATAGAACCACCTTCCAGTATAACATCAGAAGGCGAAACGATTGCTCTATCGTCCCTGTGCCTGTTCTGAAACCCGCCTGGAAGTCCGAGAGAATGTCATTTTCCTCTACCCATTGTAATAACCTTGCCAGAACCACTTTTCCTGCCACTTTTTGTGAGGTGTCTAGCAGGCTGATTGGGCGATAATTAGCTGGGTCGTTACGACATCCTTTTTTGAAAATAGGAACGACCTCAGCGCCCTTCCAAGAGGTCGGCAGGGATGCCCCTTCAAGACTGGAATTCAATAGGGCGGAAATGAGTATTCCCCATTCCACAGGATTAATGCGTAGCAAATCACCTGGGATCCCGTCCGGCCCAGCAGCTTTATTGGGCATAAGGGAAGTGATTGCCTTAAACACTTCCTTGGGTGTAAACAAAATCTCATCGATAGGTTGAGAGTGAGCATGGGAATGGTAAAAACTCGAACTCTCAACCTGGGCCGGGGTCATAGAATAAAGCTGAGAGAAATGGGAGACCCACGCACTCTCGGGTACATTGCATGTGATCAGAGTATCCACAGGTCTCTCTCTATTTCTAAGAAGGTCCCAGAATCCCTTAGCATCCTTCCTAAGACTTGCGGCCTTCAGGTCACACCAAAACTGTTCTTCCCAATCTAATTTTGCCTTTGCTAAAACCCTCCGATAGTTACCCCTTGCGGCACAAATCAAGGCATTGATCTTAGATCTAACTGCCCTTAAGAGTTCCCGTTTGGCCAGGCGACAAGCAACTGAAAACCACCCGGCAGGACCCTTCCTGCCCCCTCTCTTGTGGGCCATTTTCCCATCCTTAGGGACTATGAATAGTTCGCCTATAGCCGTTATGGTTTGTTCAAAAATTGAAGGCGCCTCTTGCACAGGAAATGAGGGGGAATCTAGAGAAAGCATGATGTTAGCCATCACGGATTGTACCTCCAACATCTTAGCCTCATTATCAATAATATTTTTCCATTTCAGGCGCCTACCACAATTAGAGGGGCGCACTTCATGGGTTGTTTTCCAAACATGAGGGGTTTGAGGGAAAGACCCACCCCTCCAAAGTTGGGACAGAGACAGAATTAGAGGATTGTGGTCACTATCTATAGAGGGCCGAACCTCCATATCCACCAGGAAAGACCACAGCCGAAAATTCAGCATAATGTAGTCGATCCTAGAGGAATGCCCTATTCTATTAAACGTATGTGCCCCCATTTGGTCTGATTTGGATCTACCGTTTGTTGCTCTAAGACCATGCTCCAAGCAAAGGGCATTAAGGTCTATTGCATTTTGGGTCCATCTTCTGATGGGGGGGATAGACAATGGAGGGATGCCTCTCCTTGCATCATCCTCCCCAATGCCTAGCACATCTTCCAAAGCAAGTGGTTCGTATGTGCAATTAAAATCCCCAGCTAATAAAACAAGGGAATCTGGGCCACAACGCTTGAGTTCCTCGTCGATACCAGATGAGGCTAAAATAGATAGACCACCTCTAGTGCTTCTGACATAGATATTAAATATTTCGAGCACTCCACCACCAGACGGGCAACTTACAGTTAGTCTCAAAAGATCTGGGGAATTGGTGACTATGCTTTTACTAGAATACCGCAAGGAAGTGCTTACCCAAATTAACAAACCTCCGGAGGGGCGCCCTTTGCCTCCCTTCGGACGAACCGCTGGTACAAAATAAGTAGTGTAGCCAAGCTTATATTGTGGGTCCATGCACCAGGTTTCCTGGAACAAACAAATGGAAAAGGATTCGATAAATTTGTTCCAGTCTGGGATACCCATATTACGGGCTAAGCCGGCAATGTTCCAGCTTACGACCCTCAGGGGGTTGTTAGAAATCCCCCCGTGCCCCAAAACCAAGGCACCTGCAGAGTGAGAACAATCCGTGACAATATCCCCATGGCCAACAGGTGATACCACCTGAAGGGGAATTCGAGAATTTTCGCCAGGCATATCCCTCTGTAGATAGCCCCTAAGTATAGGGGAGGGAGGCGGAAAAGTAGGAATTGGAGAGATCACCTGCAACTCTCCAGGGGGTGAATTTTCCAATAAAGGCTCCCTTAATGATTCAGCTTGTGACTCACGTATGGGTAGAATGACCTGTCAGTAACCATTCCTCAGGTGGCCCTGCAAATAACCAGGACCACTGTTAAATAAGCTGTGTATAGAATTACAGCCACCAAAATATCCACGGTCCCGACCAACCCTCAAATGGGTGCCGGACTCCCGTGGCAAAGATGAAGGATAAAAATAACTGAGGTCACACGTACCAATTGGGCCCAGGCTTCCTACTGGACTATATTCCTTAGCAGCATCACTACATATAAAACTGGGGATCCTTGGATCTTCAAAATTTACTATGATGCAATCGCCAGAGATAGCTTTATCCCTGGAGCCAATCCAGCCGACTCTGCGTACATGTAGAATCCTTCCTCCCCAGAACTCAGGCAACGGTCTATTTTCTTTGAGCCAAAATAGGGTTTTGTTGAACAATTCGACATAGGACTCTTTCTTGCCTGCACTAAGGGCGGGAACCCCTGTCAAAACGACTACATAGGGCTTGCACTCAGGGGGAAGATTAATAGTGGGGTGTCTCCCACCGAGAGGGACCTCGCCTGGATACAACCCTTGGACTTTTGCATTCTCTGATGATTCCATGGTCGGGGATAAAATTTTACTAGTGGAAGTAATCTCACCTACGCTAGCCGCTGCCGAGGGACAAACAGTTTTTTCCCCCAGAATGTTAGCTGTAGCTTTGGGGGATTTAGGTTTCACAGCCGGCTTACTAGAGGACAAGCCGATGGGACTAAGAGTGCCAACACCAGGCGCCGGAAAGATCGGGTTGTGATGAATTGCCTCCAGAGCTATAGGTTTGTCAGCTGTAGAAACTAGAGAATGTCGGGCAGTAGGCGTCGCCTTTTTGTCAGACTCCCTACCCAAGCTATCATCCCTAGATTTTAAATGCATTTTCATAAAAGATTTTAATGAGAAAAAATTATCCAGGGTTGTCTGCTCCAGTTTGTCTAATCGTTCGGATATCCCGCTAATTTTATCTAATACTGGCAAGAGTAGAGATTTCATTATTGCCTCCATTTTTTTAGCCAGGAGTGAATCAGAGGGGGGAGGGCCTAAACTATCACCAGTTTGAGTATTGGTGACAAATATTGCATTCCCCTCAGCAGAGCCATCATCTTTATCTTCCTGAAATTGACTAGATTCGCCTCCTGATGCCTTATTAAGGAAGCCCCTCCTAACCGCCACCCGCCTCTTGTGTTTGCAAATTTTAGAAAATCTGTTACTCTGTAAGGTGGACTGTTTTCTAGATTTTAGAGGGGCTGGGTGGACATCCGCCTGGACCAAGATAGACTTCGGGCTAGGTATAGTTAAGGGATTAATGGTGGCATCCAAATGGGCAAAAACAGTAGCTGGCTTGCTTCCTGCTACAGCTGGGGCCACAATGCTTTGGGTATTAAGTGCCGAATCTGACAAATTTTCAAGCCCTTCTAGATTGGCTCTCAAAGCCGCTACACGAGGATGATCCGGAGGAGAGGGCCCAAGAGGGTGGGAAAGTGGAACCAAAACATGTTCCGGTGTAGATATCTGAGCTAGCGGACCGATCGAGGAACGTCTATCGCCAAAAGAGTTTCCTGATAGCCGCCGCTCAGCCATGGATATTTCTTTGTCAATGACATTGGCCACACGGGTAATAAACTGGTCCATGGATCCAGCCATACCCCCCCCGTTCCCCCTCAGAATTTTCCCAGAACGTGTTGACATTTATAAAGCAGGTCCGAACCGTGAGACAAAACTACACAAGCACTGCACAGGTGGACAATAAACAACAAAAGTATATGTCCAGAGCCAACAGTTAGGTAAAGTGGGGGAATCAGACACAAAAACACCTTACATATATGTGGCGGCAAAACGGGGAATAGTCAATAGGCACTACCCAGTCCACAACAGATGATGGGTGGTTCTGTTACTCGGACTCAATACCAAGTTGGTGCTCCCAACATCCAGCCTGGCAAATTAGGGGGGTGGCCCAGCCCGGCCTCTTCCGTCCCCTGACGGCCACAGACGGCCCGCCCTTTGCCCGGGCTTAGCCCGGCGCTGCCCGCGCGCGGACCCGCGAGGCGGGGGCTCACGTTTCTTTTAAGCGCCTCCAGGCGCGAGAATACAGGAGGCGGGTTCAGGTTCCGCTTCCTGTCCGCTTCAAAGGATCCTGGGAAAGGTAGTCCCCCTCCGCACTGCGGCCGCGTTGAGGATGGCGGCGGCGGGAGGGAGACGGCGATGGACGTGAAACGGCGCCCAGGGAATCCGGCAGGTAAGACAGAGCGTGTTGGTCACAAGTGCAGGGTTAGGAAGTTGAAGTAAATGAGTTTGTGAAGCGCCCTCCAGCCCTCCCACTCTCTAGGTTCTCTTGAGTATTCCGGGGGAAATACACAATATAGTTCCAAGCGCATTCATAAGCGCGTGACTCCACCAACACGGCAATCTTTGATCTGGATACAACGCACTCCTGGAAACAAGGAAACTCTAGGACTCTCACCCGGTTCCTAACGTCGATCCTTCTTTACGGTGCTCCAGGCGCTGGAAGGGAGACAGGACGCCGATCCTTCTCGACGTCGATTTCCTCACGTAACACGCTGAAAGGCGCGAGCCCAAACAGAGGTTGCGTCGCTCAGGAATTGTTCAAGATAATGTCTGCATCGCGGGTTTTGTGATATAATTCCTGCGCTGGAAGTTGCCAACTGCGGTAACGTGTTTTCAGCGCACCGAAGTGACACGCTCAGGGAGGGTGAAGACTCTGCTACCTCGCCTCCGCTCAGGAACCTCAGCGGCCGGGGAGTAACGGATCCAGGATGGAGCATGCGCATGAGACTGGGCGTAAACAGGAACTGGCGAGGGATGCTCAGTTTAGCCATATGCATGAATGTTATATTCACCACAATGGGTACTTGTTCATCTCATTTGGAGACCTAGTGGAGGAGTATGGAGTTCCAAAGGAACAATTCCTGATCTACGTTGCTACCATGGAGAAAGTGCATGTGCAGTGTTGAATAAAAGAGTCAGAACTACAGACACTAATGTTGTACATTTTCTACACACTATAGAAGTGGGTGTTCGGTTGATTGCTCAGATTTCTAAGGCTCTCCTAGGCACTGGTAGTGCTGCGAGTACACTAATCAAGCTAAGAAATAAGCAGGAACCAGTAATAGAAAGGGAATTTAATTACAGAATGTATCCAAATGTTTACTTATTCACATAGTGTCACAAAATAGCGAAATTCAAATATGTTTAATTTAACTTTCTGAAAAGGACTTATTTGAACCTTAGTAGACAAGGCAAGAAATAACTGTTAATAGATGCCAGATATCACAGATCTGAAACAGAAAAGGCTGGGTTGTTCATGTAGTATGGGTGTGCGAAATAATTTGAAGTTATTGACACAAAGATATGAAAGGCCTGTCAGCAACAACTGGAGATATACATTTGGAAAGGGTTGATAGCAGCATCCTGGCAATATTTTCCAGGTCAAAAACAGGGAAAGTCAGTGCTAAATGTATAGACCTGGTGTTAGTTCCATGTAAAAGATTATGTAAAAGATTATCAGCAATGTCAACGAAATCTTATGCGTAATCCCCCCTTCGGAAGTGGTGGACTGATGTTGTTAGATGGGTGATTTGTTTTACACCTTTGAGCTCCATTGTAAGAATAATGGGAAACTCCAGTGAGGATCAAAAAGTTTAAACTCAAACTTCTATACTTAATAAACTGCACTATATCTAACCTACATAGGCTAGCAATTAGATGTACACAAAGACAGCATAAGGATGTGAGGAGACATTCACCTATCTAAGTGTGACTGAGGATTTGCTGTGATTATATTGTTATATTTCTATAGTCTTGGTTCATAGGTTTTTATGGCATAGTGAACACTTGGAGATAGAGATGGGTGCCATGCAGATTAGTTAAGTTAGAACTGTTTGACAATAATATTAATTAACAAGCATGGGGTTATCCATAGTCCTGTTACTGACCATTTTAAATCCAAAACAATTAATGTGGCCTGTACAAATCCATAATTAACTGTCCTATTTGTATTATATGTCCGATACAAACAGGCACAAGAGAACAATGTGTGGTTGCATAGATAGCTCTAGAAAAGGTTAGGCGTATGTGATGTAGGCCTTGTAACACAGTGAAACCAATCATTTTATTTTTAAAGTTTCTTTTTAGGGGAGCAAAGTTTGAAACATTAACATGTATGTACTTGCTCTATAGGATACACCATTGATAATGTTTTGGATCTGCTCTATGCTTTTGAAACAAAGTAATATCTGGTAATGCAGGGTGGTTATGAACTAATAGGGTCAGACCACTTTTGCTTATTGTATTGCACTGTTCACACATTTGACACTTTGTAGACAGTGACAATATCATACAATAAATATTTATCTAAAGGACAGTGAAGATGGTAACTATATTTAGTGCATTCTGGCAACTTCATCAACTGTAACGCTACAGGTTGGTTAAAAATATCCAGACCTGGAGTGCCTCTTTATACTGAAGTTTTTCTCAGGGCATTGCATGTTGTTATTGTACCAATTTTGGGATTTTTATCCTGTCAATATTTTAAGTTGACAGAAGGGTCCTGATAACAGGTAAGACCTTGTGAAGCTAACACAAGGGATTAGAAAGATTAAAATGTTGCTCAAATGCTGGCCACAATAACAAATCTTCAACCTTCTTGAGATGGGTGAAGTTTCGTGCCTGTACATGACTTCATCCAAAGCAAAGTTTGCCTCCAACTGCTCCCTTTTCCCTGAAGCCAGATGACACTCTCAAGATGGTTATGACTTTGGGCTAAAACATTTCTTTCTCTGCTATCTCTCAGAGCTGCTTTAGGCATGTGAGGCAGTGACAAAACACTTCAGCTACCACTTTCCAGGTGATACTTCAAGAAATCCACTGCTGACCGGCTAGTTCTTAAATTGTCAAACATGAAAGTAGAATGTACGGATTTTGCAAATATGTCCAGATGATAAGTGGCTGGCTGGCCTGGCCAATAGCTGGATACTTTTTGCTGTCTGCAGCATGGACCATTTGGCTCCCATTAAAAAAAAATATCTAGACAGATCTGCCCCTCATAGTCCTGGTAAAATTCTAAAGCATTCGGCGTTGTAACTTTGAACACCCCTAGTTTAGTCACTGTCTGGAAAAATGTTTGAAGGTAACAGACTTTGTACTTTACACAGTATATGACATATGATTAATTTTCAACCTCAACCAACTCCAATGCAAAGGAATTGGTGATCAACCAATTGTTTATTTACAGAGCCTTCTTTTGTGTAAGACTTCACTCTTTATGAAGGTGACAAAGATTGAGGATCTATAACAAAATGTCTAAAATGTTCCAGTGGAATTAACTTCACAAATTTGCATAAACTTACTGATATGGCCAGCATCCCTAAAATACATTCAGATGCCAGAATACAACAGATGTTTTATTGGCAATCAACTTCTGGCCATTTCTTTATTTTCCTCGCTGATACAACAATGTTTCCTAATGCAGAGTCAGGAGCATATTTTTTCTGCAAGTACACTGACAATGTTCTTATCAACCTTTGTCCACTTTGCAGTGATGTGAGGTTGCCATAGTGGAACTTTTGAAAAGTGCTGCAAAGTTCTTGTTCGCTTTTTAAATGAAGAAGAATGTAAGGACAGAAGAATGATAATTGCTATACCTGAGAAAAAATTATTGAACCCTAGCTACTGTGCTGACAGTTTGAACTGCTTGTGATTGTTACTGTATTGACAGTGATGAAAGTGATGCCAATGCCTTGTGCGACAGTTGCTGAAAATAAACCCTTCAATTACACACCATTTAATTTTCATGACCATGATCTTTTAATAACATCCTCCTCTGAATAGTCCATAAATACAGGTATTGCAGATGTGCAATGTAAATACAGGAAAGTGATTCATATAATTGTATGCTGATTTTGACATATGATTTAAAGTTCAATATCTAAAGAAAACTCTATACCAGATCAGTAGCGTTGTCACTATTGTCTCTCACATCTGTTTTCATCATCAATTTCTGGCCAGCGACAAATGCACTAGAGCCATTATATGACTCATGGTAGCATTTGTGGCGCTCCTTGTAAGTCTTGAGAACTCAAAGAGAGCAAGAATCTGGGGGAACCACTTCTTTAGCTCAACTTGCTAAGAAGTCTCAGAATCAGATAGGGGTGATCCAAATATTATGACTTGCATCACCCAATTGATGTTGGCTCTATCTTGCTTCAAGAGGTGTTTAGGGGTACATTGTGGAGTTGAAACATGTTTAAATGTAATTGGCGGAGCACAAGATGGTCATTATTTATTTGAATCTCCAGCAAATATTCTAGGCTTTCAATGAAATATTGATCCACAAACATTTTGAAAAATGGCCATTATGTTGGCAATTTACATCCGGTTATTGTGAAAATGGAGCACATACTAGTTCTTGCTTTGTGTCAGCCATTAATACAGAAAAACATAAAATAACAAGTAAATTAATGACACTGGTGTGTTATGCCTAATGCCTGTCTGCATGGCAGCACAAGGGTTGCTAGCTTTGTAATTAATTGGCTTGAGAGTAGTTTAGGTTGCACTGGGGAATATGATGCAGACTCTTACTCTGCATATACATTGTCAGATACATGTTGGGCAACAGTGACTCTGTTGTAAATTGAAACAGCGATGTGATTAAGCATTCACTGAAGACATGAATTTCCCTTAGCACCAAGTTTCTCCCCTTATGTTGACTAATGTTTGAACTCCATTTTGTATTGTCATGTCTCCACGTGCTCAGCACGAGAAGAGTCCTATCTTCGTGTCAGTTCCTCTCGTTATCTGCCTAGTAACAGTCTATAAATAGCTCCTTTGTACGTCTGGCGCATGCCCAGACTTGACCACATCTGTTATCAGTTAGTCCTTGCTTGACCATGTTTTCGCGGGCTCAAGGAGTGTGCTAACTCCGCCCATATATTGATTCTGTATCGAAAATGACCATAAAAGGTAATGAATGTTGCTTCATGTTGTATCCACCCACTTATGAACCCCTCTGTTGTGTATAAAAGGGGATCGTGTACGCAAGTTCTTTGTACTACTCTATGCAATACTGAAGAGTGTTGTATAGGTTGTAGGACCACCCTTAAGGGTTAATAAACTCTGTCTTTGTACTTTGCAGTTTCCGTGCCAACTTCCTTCTAGTTCCCATTACAGGAGAGCGAACCCTTGTACTCTGCGGGCCTAGCTGGGGCCTATATTCATCAATTGGCGCCCGTCACGTGGGGCTCATTGGCGACTCGGATGCTCGAAGGACTGGTCGTGACGAAGGTGAGGAATTTGGCCGGGATGTGATCACTGCCAGAGGCATTTTAGTCCTGGCATCCCGAGGTTTTCTTCCTTCCCTTCCGAACTGACCTTCTGGGTGGCGCCGGTCCTCGACTGAGACCTCTTCTGTCGGTTTTGCCGTGACAGCCGTTTGGGCGAATTTTGGAGCTTGGCAGTTGGAATCTGGACACTCTTGATTGGTAAGAACCGTTGTACGGTACTTGCTCCGAGTTTTGACGCCTGGGTTGGCCATTTGAGTTTGATTTGTGATGACCGATCATATCTTGTATTGATTACTGTGAGAATATATGCGTTGCAACACATATAGGCAGGTAATGTGGAGATATTTCTCCGTAGCTGTGTAAATTTGAACGGCGCAAAGTTTAAGTGCCATTTTTTTGATAATACTGCATATTTTGCATTATTTTTGAGCATGCCTGCCTTTAGCGCACTCCGTAAGTGGTGCTGCTGCTTTGGAAACCGGTTAAACCTCGAGGAATCTGCTCCAGCCCCCCCAGAGGGGACTCCTAATAGGGATATGTATGTGAAGCATGGTCTTTCTTCTATAATGTACAGCACAGTATGGAGGAAATACACCAAAAAGGATCCTGAGTTGCGCTGGCCTTTGTATGGATCATTTGATATGCGTAAGATTGAGTATGTGGAACAGTGTATGTGTAAACAGCGTGCTCGGCAAGACATGTTTGAATGCGTACGGTTATGGGTGAAGGAAGTGCGTGAGCGAGAGAAACGTGAGAAAGAGCTGTTTGATAAAGAGCAACGGAAGAATGATCATGTGCGAGCACAGGAAGCGAAGCGTCGGGAGGAAAGAGAACTGACGGAGAGACAAGAGAAACAGCGTAGGTTGCAAGTCTCGGGTCAATATGCTGTCCGTCAGCCACTTTATCCTGTCCTTACTAATCTTGAAGATGATTTTTATTTATTAGATCGTTCTCCGCCTCCTTATGCTGGCGCGTCTGCTCCGAGATCACAGGATTCTGGATTGGTTGCGGGTAAGGTAGACACGCGGTCCATGTTATCAGTTGACCGAATGGGTGAGCTTCGGCAAGTTTCCTTTCGTGCACTTAAGGGCAAGCTATCCCTTACTGAATTGTTGGACTCTTGGGAAAAGTGGCAGGATAGAGAGAAGTTGTATTTTTTGGGACACTTTTCTGAGGAAGTGATTACTGTCTTTCGGAAATATTCAGACGTTTTTGAGCCTGATGATGTGGTATTAGATGCTAAAGCATTACGTAACGGTGTCTTTTCTCCCTCTAAGGCGCCTGATGCGGCTCGACGGCTGTTTGCATTACGGGACGCGGCGAGTGACCTTAAAGAGAGAGCGCGCCTAAAAGCAGAGGAGGAAAAGCAGTCGGATTCACGTATCGGCGATGACCAATCATCTACCTCCTACTCAGATAAGAGCGAACTAGTGCATGCTAAACCAATGCGAGAGGCGGCACCTTTGTATGTTCCTCCTAAAGGAGCGGGAACTAGTCCGGATCTCACTTCTGCCGATGCTAAGGGATATTTTGTGTATAATTGGGTTTATACTCCCTGGCATAGAGCTGATGTTATGGCATTAAAGAATGCATTGCCTGACCCCCGCAAGAACCCGGCGGCCTTTTACGAAGAAGTCGAAGGGGCCTTGAATTCTTGTACTATGACCTTAGCAGATATAGATTTGTTCTTTGGGCTTATCTTACCACCGGATATGTGGCGATCTGTGCGAAAGGTGGATGATCAAGCCGCTTTTAAGGCCAAGTGGTCTGAGATTGAGGATGAGGATAGGGAGAGGAAACCTGCGAAAGAACCGCCTCAGATTATTTTAGATCTCCCCGCTGCTATTTTGACCAAGTTGAAAACAATTATCCCCGCTAAAAAGATTGACTGGAATATGTTAGCTTCGTGTAAACAGAAGGTTGATGAATCAGTCTCAGATTTCTTTATGCGCTTTGAGGAGACATTTCATGATTTTAGTGGTCAGTCACTTACGGATGATACGGGTCGCCATCTTTTTGTGGATAAATATGTGGCGAATTTATTACCGGGAATAGCAGCTCGTTTAAAAGCGAGTGAAAGTTCCTGGTCCGCTTCGTCTCCGGCATCCCTCCTGACTATGGCTCAGTATTATGAGCGTCAGGAACAAGAAGCGAAGGGGCAGGAGGAGAAGAAATCGAAAGATTTGAAAACAAAGGTGATGTTAGCGCAAGTGTATGGTCCGCCTCGTCGGGGCGTCGATAGAGGTAGGGGAGGATTTTATGGTCCCCCTTCGGGTCGGTCAGATGTAAATAGGAATCAATGTGCGTATTGTAAACAGTCGGGTCATTGGGCCAGGGATTGCCCGGCGTTGTATGCATCTCGTCAGGGACGTGGTCAAGGACCACAGAGAGGTGGAGGGGGTTTTTCGAATTTCAGAGGAAATTCTAATGATCGTGCTCGGTTTGAACCTAACGTGCAGCAACGAGATAGACCTAACGTATTTGATCGACAACATCAGTATCAGATGTCTGGGACTGACCGCTCTGGGTACCATGATTCGCAGCATGCGTAGGATTGCGTTGGATGGGGGTTGGAATCAGTTGAACTGCCGGTTGATCAGAAGGGTCCTTATGTTTCAGCAAATGTTTTGGGTTCTACTGACCGGTTTCTAGTTGATACAGGAGCTACTCGCAGTGCACTGTCCCAACAATTGGTTCCGAGGGCTCCCCCATCTGGCTTAATGGTTACATCGGTAGGGTTTGATGGTACACTCTCTCGAAGCCCTCTTTCCCGACCCCTTGCATTCCATGTTGACTGCTTTTCTGCACCTTGTCCGTTTTTGCTTGCCCCTAACACGCCCGACAACATTATGGGCCTTGATATGCTCAAGTACTTCAGAGCAACGATCTGCTGCTCCCCTACTGGAGTGCGTGTGATCTTGAACGATAATCAGCCTATGACAGAACGTATGTGTGTGGTTACAGAGGAGGCTGTCTTAGCCTCCCTCCCTCGTACTTTGTGGGCTACTTCAGATACTGATGTGGGGCAGATGGTGATCCCGCCTGTCCACATTAGTGTCCAGGAGGGTGCGGTGTTGCCGCGCCTCCCTCAATATCGCATTTCCCAGGAGGGGGAGGAGGCACTTATTCAAATTGTGCAGGATTTGATTAAGGTGGGGGTAGTGGAAGAAGTCCCCTATAATGTTTGCAACAGTCCTATTTTACCTATCTTGAAGAAAGATACGGATGCCAAAGTTTATCGGTTTATCATTGATTTAAGGAAAGTGAACAAGATTGTGATACCCCAGTATCCAGTGGCTTCTGATATCACGACGTTGCTCACTTTGGTTCCGCCAACGGCGACCACGTTTTCAGTTATTGATTTGAAAAATGCCTTCTTTTCGATCCCTATTCATCCTGATAGCCGATACCTCTTTGGTTTTACTTTGAATAATAAGTCTTATCGATTTTGTAGGGTCCCTCAGGGCTACACAGAAAGCCCTAGCATTTACAGTCAAGCATTGAGAAGGCAATTGGATTCCTTTGTTCTGCCTGAGGGTGTCGCCCTTATACAATATATCGATGACATCTTGTTGGCGGCTGACACTCCTGAACTGTGTGAGATGAGTACGTTATCCTTGCTTTCCTTTTTGGCATCCCACCATCACAAAGTGTCGAAGGAGAAATTGCAATTTTGTAGCCCTCAGGTGACTTATTTGGGTCACCTTTTGTCTAAGGAGGGGCGTGCACTCACATCAGATCGCATTCAAGCCATTTTGGACACGCCAGTGCCTTCCACACAGAAGGACGTGCGTGCATTTTTGGGTCTTGTTTCTTTTTGTAGGCAATGGATATTAGGATTTTCACACATAGCTAAACCATTGTTAGCCCTTTTGACAAAGGACACACCGATTCCTCTTCCCTGGTCAAATGAGTGTGAAATTGCCTTTCAGCAATTGCGACAGGCCCTTTGTTCAGCACCAGTGTTAGGGACCCCTGATTATACGAAGCCCTTTTCACTGTACGTGCATGAGAAAGATGGATGTGCATTATCAGTTTTAGTGCAGATGCACGGCGACAAGCAGCGCCCTTGTGCATATTTTTCGGCCGTACTTGATCCTGTTGCCCGAGCTTTGCCTGGTTGTTTTCGATCGGTTGCGGCGACAGCTGTGTCAATACGCCAAAGTGAGGGAATTGTGTTATCTCACAAACTGTTGGTATTAGTCCCCCATGCTGTTGATGCCCTGCTTAATCAGACAAAGACGCAGCATTTGACCAGTGCTCGTTTAACGGGATATGAGTTGACGCTTTTGGCTCCTCATATTACGTTAAAGAGGTGTGTAACGTTAAATCCGGCCACATTGTTGCCGTTCCCGGAAACTCAGTCTGAAGCATAAAAAGCACACGACTGTATTCTTGTGACTGAGGAACAGACAAAGGGTCGTATTGATCTCCAGGATACGCCCTTTTCAGATGTAGATGGAGAACTGTGGGTGGACGGATCATGCCTGAAACTACCAGATGGTACGACTTCAGCAGCGTATGCAATTACCACACTGCAAACAATAGTGGAGACAGCACGCATACCACAGAAATCAGCTCAAGCAGCGGAACTGATAGCATTAACACGAGCATGTGAGCTCAGTGCAGGATTGTGTGTGAATGTTTATACAGATAGCCGCTATGCCTTCGGAGTAGCGCACGATTTCGGCCTACTCTGGAAGGAGAGAGGGTTTCTAACGTCACATGGAGCACAGATAATGCATGGAGAGTTAGTTCACAACCTTTTGACTGCATTAACATATCCAAAGAAGATTGCTATAATTAAATGCAGTGCCCACAAGAAAGTGGTTGATAAAGTTGGAGAAGGGAACACTTTTGCAGACCGGGTGGCACGAGAGACTGCGATGCAGCCTGGTGCTACTGCAATGTACGTTGTGAAGTCGCAGGCAGAAAGATGGCACGATGCAAGGAGAGAAGTGCTGGAAATACAGAGGACCGCTTCCAATAAGGAACGGGAGCAATGGTCTAATGATGGAGAATTGGATGATGAAGGTTGTTGGAGAAATAAGCAGATGGATAGATGGAAGTTACCCACAGCTTTTGTACAACCTATGGTTCAGATGGCACATGGGCTAGCACATGTTGGAGCTTCCGCAATTGTAAAATTGCTTACCCAAGTCTGGGAGCATCCAGAGATTGCTAGTATGGCAAAGAGGGTGGTACGGACGTGTATGATTTGTCTGAAGTACAACCCTGGAAAAGGGACACGAACTCCAGCAGGAGGGTTTGTAACACCCACTGCACCTTTTGAGGTATTGCAGATGGATTACATTCAGTTTGAACGCTGTAACAATCTGAAGTATGTTCTAGTAGTAGTTTGTGCCTTCAGCAAATGGGTTGAGGCCTACCCTACGAAAGACAATACTGCAATGACTACAGCCAAGATGCTATTGAAGGAGTTTTTTCCTCGATATGGCGTTTGCAGACTGTTGTGGAGTGATAACGGACCCCATTTCATAGCAGACGTTATTAAGTATGTACTGAAAGGACTGGGAGTTTCCCAGAAATTTCATGCAGTGTTTCACCCTCAATCTGCGGGATTAGTTGAGAAGTACAATGGCACTTTGAAGCTTAAGATCGCGAAGATCCAAGCTTCGACTTCTTTGACTTGGCCAGATGCTTTACCGCTGGCATTATTGTCAATCAGATCGATACCGCATTCTCGAACCGGTCTCACGCCGTATGAGATCGTGTTCGGACGCCCAATGAATATTTGGGGTACACCAAAACCAAAATTAGTGTATGACATACCTTGTATAATGATGAGCGATTACTTGGCACAGTTGACTGATAATTTGGTTTCTATTCATCAACAGGTTCGAGAAGCGCTCCCTGACCGATCCACTGGTGAAGGCCATTCTCTTCGACCTGGAGATTATGTCCTAATCAAAGCGTTCGAGAGGACGAACAGTCTGTAGCCGAGGTGGTCGGGTCCTGAGCAGGTGTTGTTGGCGACAAGAACAGCAGTGCGAGTCTCCAATCGGAAGAACTGGATTCATTCCACGCACTGTCGGAAAGTGCCGCCAGGTTTGGTGGAGCCTGCTGTGTTGACCGACCATCGAGAGATCCTGACTACCCAGAAAGGCCGTGTTGTGGAACCGAACGACAGCGAGGAGCTCTTCTCGGACCAAACGATTCCAGAAGTAAGGCGATATCATCTCAGACCAAGGAAGTGAATTCTTTAGTATCGGGACAAATTGTCAGAACAGCCCTTAGGTTAGTGAAACGGAGAGCCAATGAGGCAAGGGGGGGGGATCAGTCCTGCATTAGTGTAGTGACACCCGTCTTGGCCCGCTGGTGAAGAAATCAACGGCTGCCTAAGGGGAAGAATTCTGACAACCTTTTAGTTTCAGGAAGATATTGACTTTTTACTGTAAGATGGAGAAGAAGAAGATTCTTTGTGCGACAAGCTTTATTATCATTGTGGCTATTGTTGGAATAACCACATGGTTTGTTGAGGATGTAACTCCTGCCCGCGAGTTGCTTGTTTTGACCACCCCAGTGCCTGAGGAGCACTACTTTTATACCCTTCCGTATCAAGAATTGAAGCATCGTCAGTCTTATTTGAATAACACTTTCATCCAGATGTTGCATCATACCCATGTTGCCACTAATGCTACGAACTGTTGGATATGTGGCATGATGCCAGCTCATCAAAAGAAAGGAGGAACGCCATTCATACCTCTCCCCTTTTCTCATAATGGCTCCTGTAGAGCATGGTACACTTTGCTTTTTGCTACACGGAAACCTACAGTGGGACGATTACTCTTTAGACTTAATAGGGAATGTCATCAAGATAAAGATGGTTATCCACAAGCGAATGGGACAATTTGGGAATGGTAAGAATATCGACCAGACAATGAGTCGATCCCCTACATTTTCACGAACACTAGAGACACTGTGGGGAAGGACCGATTCGTGATTCAAGTGGCACAAGCTCAAGCGGACCTGTGTGTCCAGAGTGTGGGTTATATTCCTGTTGGTGTTAGTGACTGTATCACTATCCTGAATATTGACGGATTGAATAATAGTACCTTCTTAGCATCCCATAATACATACTTTGTATGTGGGAATAAGGGTTATTATCGTTTGCCAGCCGGTTGGTCTGGAGTATGTTATGTAGCATTCCTATTACCTCCTGTATTCTTGGCACCTGCATCTTATCATAAAGATTTGAAGTTGTTGAATAATGTGACTGTAAATAGGTATAAACGTACTCTATCTATTGATGATGTTGACCAAACTGATACTAGCTTGCAGCAGTATATTGATTTTAATTTAGGATTGTTCTTCTTTGTTGGAGCTGCCCTAAATAGTAGGAAAGTTCGAAGATTAACAAGAGTCGTAGAGGCTGTGACAAATCAAACCGCTGCTGCTCTTGGGAATCTTACGGAAGAATTACAAATTACTAGAATTGTTGCATTACAGAATCGTATGGTGTTAGATGTTATGTTAGCTGACCGAGGTGGAGCATGTAAAATTATCGGAAGTAGCTGTTGTGTGTTTATTCCTGACCACACACCATCAGTCTATAATGCTATCAATAAATTACATAAAATTGCAGCTGAAATCCATACAGAAAATGGCACTTGGACCTTTTCTGGATGGTTTTGGGCATTGATCACCACATGGGGGTGGAAGGTTTTAACTGGTCTCTGTAGTATCGTAGCAATTCTGTTTTCTTGTTGCATTTGTATTCAATGTGGTCCTTTACTCTGTTCCCTATGTGTGTCATTCTGTATACCTGATAAGAAAGCTATTGCCAATGTTACCTATCAGAAACATTTAACCAAAGAGGTGGAAGAGATGATGAAAATTGACATATATGATGATTATTCTAATGAGTCGTATGTCTTCAGTAAATGCTGAAAGGGTCGTCTGTTGTAAATTGAAACAGCGATGTGATTAAGTATTCACTGAAGACATGAATTTCCCTTAATACCAAGTTTCTCCCCTTATGTTGACTAATGTTTGAACTCCATTTTGTATTGTCATGTCTCCACGTGCTCAGCACGAGAAGAGTCCTATCTTCGTGTCAGTTCCTCTTGTTATCTGCCTAGTAACAGTCTATAAATAGCTCCTTTGTCCGTCTGGCGCATGCCCAGACTTGACCACATCTGTTATCAGTTAGTCCTTGCTTGACCATGTTTTCGCGGGCTCAAGGAGTGTGCTAACTCCGCCCATATATTGATTCTGTATCGAAAATGACCATAAAAGGTAATGAATGTTGCTTCACGTTGTATCCACCCACTTATGAACCCCTCTGTTGTGTATAAAAGGGGATCGTGTACGCAAGTTCTTTGTACTACTCTATGCAATACTGAAGAGTGTTGTATAGGTTGTAGGACCACCCTTAAGGGTTAATAAACTCTGTCTTTGTACTTTGCAGTTTCCGTGCCAACTTCCTTCTAGTTCCCATTACAGGAGAGCGAACCCTTGTACTCTGCGGGCCTAGCTGGGGCCTATATTCATCAACTCCATGAAAACCTTTGCACTCAAAGGCAGCATTTTTCTTTGAAGTAGCCGCACAACAATGGTAGAATGTTAGTGAAAAGTAGCAAAAGGAATATATGTATGTGCCTTTAGTATCCTTTCCTAATGAGATATGATCCATTCTATTGTTTGGCTCATGTCACAACTGAATTCTGTAAATGTGCATTGGTAACATTTCCTAATGGCAAGGGGGACAATCCTGTGCCAGTTTAAGTCTGAGATTTTAGACAAGCTAGGAATTGGTGCCCACACATCTAGACATAATATCCTAAAATATACACTACAATGTGAACATTTTAATACTGACAAAGTGAGTGACTGCACTAGCAGCATCATAAACAAAGCAAATTCCATGTGTATGTCGAAGTTGAGTGCACAACAATTTCCAAATTCATGATTGCAAGTGTGAGAAAGTTTATCTTTTTCTCCGTGGTCACCCCATATTCGTGGACTGATGTTGCTGGAGTTGCAACTCTGCACACGTAGGCACTGCTCTTCAGTCCCTAGTGTATGTGGTCTGACCTCTAAAACATGGTAAATTTGGCACTCCAAATTGGCGTACTTAACTTTTCTGTAAGGCCATAGTATAGGATACAGGAAATACACCAATTACATGTAAACTTGAATGCTAACTTAGATTACAGCACCTGTTGTGCTATCCACTAGAATGTCAAGGAATATGGGCACATGTCAGACTTCTGCAGCTTAAAAGGAAAGAACCCTTCTTTTAAATATTAAATGTCACCCTAGAACAGACCTTGTAGCCCACATGCGATGGTCATTGTGGTTAAAAGTGGTACATGCAAGAACTCAATGCTCGAATGTATCTACAGTGACTAGCCCCCAAAAGCTATTTTCACAGCATTGGGTCACTTGTTGTCCTGTGGGAAAAACTAAAGTTCAGAATAAAATCATAAATCTGTTATCTTTACTTTAGAACAAGCTTATGGAATTATAATGAAAAACTATTTTTAATGTTTTTTAAAGGTCCAATTAACTGATTTAGTCAGATATTTAATAGATGTGTTGTGAAACCTGCTTACAGAGCAGAAACAATGGCTTAAACCTTTTGTCATGGAGACCTAGGTGTGAAGTATGTTATTCCTATCAGCTAAGAAAGAGTAGCTAGGGAGGACCAGGAACTTCATTCCTTTGAAAGAGCTCAAGGTGAGGACTGGCTATTCATATTTAAGTATAAAGGGAGACCTGAGAAAGAAAAGACTTTGTAACCTCGGTCATATGGGCACCATCACAGTGGGAGGGAGAGTTGGTCCCAGACCAGTTTGGTATAGATGAGGAGGAGGGGACTGTTTATTTCTCTAAACACACCCCTGGTGGGCACAGCAGCAGCCTTTAATGACTGAAAGGTGGATTTGCCTCAGAATAGTAACTGTGAGATAATTTGCAGTAAAGCAAGTAGGATGTGTTGCACCCGGAAACCTTTTTTTCTCATAGACAGATTGTCCGAAACATTGGCTAATGAATCCTTCAAAAGGTGCAGCTCAACCACAGCTCACCAGAACACTCTCTGAACCTGTGAATACACAGAAGAATACTTCACTTGCTTTTTGAGACCTGTGTGAAGACCTGAAGGGTTCGACCTGCTCACACTTCAAGCATCTGTTTGCTGACCTCTTGTGTGGCTACAGGAACATATAAAGCTACAATTTTTTTTTTCCTGAAGTGACCAGTTTATTAGTGATAAGTGGGACTGCATGAACCATGCCGGTGGCCCCTGATGCTGTGAGTCCTGGCCCCTACATGCTATCCTTGAGTTCTTGGGAAACTTGAATGTGACCAAAAACTGTTTTGTTGCTGTTTTACATATGTTTCTAAGTAAAGCTAAGCTCATAAATTGAGCCCAGGTTTAAATTATTAAAGCTGTGTTTTACCCTGATAAGTGTGTGGTCTTATTCCTTGGGGTAGACTCATCTCCACCCCAATTAATAAGGTACCATCAAAGTCATAAATGATTAATAATACATAGTAATATACCAGAAATACCTAATATTTTTTTTAATTCCAATACGGGGCTGATGTAAATGTGTGTTTTTTCTGCTGTGGTAGCCTCAGTGCATTTCATACATTTCTTTATTTAAATACTTAAGGGCCAAGGGCTATGTGGCCAAAGACAATTCAATTTAATACCCAAATATTAATAAGATACTTCCAGCATGTAGTCCGGAAATACATCTAAACTAGTAAGGTAGAAGCCCTTGAACCTAGTTAAAAGCAATTTTCAGGGTATGAAGGAAGCATATTCCACAAGCAGTTTGAGAACTAAAGCTTAATCCATGAGTTTGCAAGCACTAATATAGAAACAATAAATATATTCAGTTTATATAGTGAACATGTTTGTTATATTGTTAATATAGTGAAGCATCTACAACTTCATGTTCTATTTAATGCGATCAGCCAGTACATGTTTCTCCATGTGCAATGGATTGCAGGCCAAGGGCTTTTTCAAGTATGTAGTAATATCGGTATAGCTTTAGTCGAACATACATTTGGACATATTTAAGAAACAATCCTAATAAAATAGAACACCTACTTATCATCCGAGAGTATCCGGACACTAGATGTGTCCAGTTGATTAGCTAAATAACCAGGTCTTCAGGGACTTTTGGAACTTCTGGAAGAGATAGGGAGGTCTGCAAATGAAAGGGTAGCTTATTCCATGTCTTTGCTTTGAGGTAGGGGAAGACAGATATCTGCATCTGCTACGTCTGATGCAAGGGATAAGAGTTAGAGAAAGGGACATGGAGCAGAGGAGTCTGGTGTGCTGATGGGAGTTCAGATGGTGGTAAATGTAGGCAGGTCTGCAGTTGGGTAGGGCCTTGTATGCATGGCGCAGGAGCTTGAACTGACATCTTTTCTGTACAGGAAGCCAGTGGACTTTCCAGAGGTAGGGGAGTGATGTGGGTTTATCTAGGGAGATCCACAACGAGTCAGTCTCAGGCATTCTGTATGGTCTGTAGTCAGAGGAGGAGGTGAGCTGCAACCCCTGTGTAGGGAACATTGCTGTAGTCCTGTCGGATGGAGATGACTGCCTAGGAGATGGTGTGTCTTGAGCTTTGGGGTAGCCATTTGAATACCTTAAGAAGAATGCGGAGGATGGAGAAGGATGAATCATCGCTTCAGGAAGCTACTTTGATATTTATTCCCAAGTCAGACAGCGATGCTTTGAATATCTCTTTGCATCAATCACTGACAAAGTTTAACACAGATTACAAGACACTCAGCGAAATACAGGCTGATTGCTTTCTTCCTTTGATCCCAAACTTGGTACACATCGATAAGAATGGGTTTGTGTGGGGCAGGAGCACGTTCCTGAATCTTTGCTGACTTTTCAAAATTCTGGAGACTGGCCAGGGGCCATAGCCTCATGCAGCCTGCCTTATATTTGACTTAGAAAAAGGCTTTGATTGTTTGGACTGGACCTATCTCTTTCCCCTACTAGAGTGGACTAGGCTAGGGGACCACATGTTACAAATGATCTGGCTCCTGTACAATGTGCTGATGGTGCTAGTCAGGATGGGAAAGCTCATGTTACCTACTCAGTAGCTGTCTAGGGATACTAAGCAACACTGCCTGCTATCCCCTCAAATTTTTGTGATTGCCATGCAACAGGCCATCATTTGATTGTTTAGGAGAGGATTGGCTTGGGGGATACTGATCGGACCAATGCAGTCTTGTTATACAAGGATATATTGCTCTATATCTGGGATGCGAGAGCAGACCTCTTCGATATTACTAACACCCTTGGAAGCGTCTCCACAATCTCTGGCATTCGCATCAATTGGTGGAAATTCTGTCTTTTCCCCCTACACCCTCATGCTGAAGACCCGGTGTAAATGTGAGGGGGCGGGCGGCTGCCTTGGCAGCCTCAAACATTTTGATACCTGGGGATACAGATTTATCATGAAGAGGATGCCTAACTAGATGGTAACCTTAGTAGAGCAATGGTGGTTATTCGCGGCCAGTTCACTTTTAGGAAAACCCTGTCACTCTCTGTGGCTGGCAAGATAGTGCTTTCCAAAATGATTAGTCTTCTACATTAGCTATACAACGTTGCCAATCATCCCATTATGCTATCAGCCTTCTTTTTCCACTCACTGAAAGTGCTGCACAGAGACTTTAACTGGCAAAAGGTCTGCCACAGAGTGGCTCTAGCTAAGCTGTGCCTGCCCATGAATCTGGAAGGCCTCAGCATTCCTAACTCATCATCAACCTATGCCTCGGGTTCTCCCCATACTGGGCACCCAGTGCGCTTGGGGCCCACTGGCAATGTCGGTATTGGAGGAATAGCAGGCTTGAGGTGTGAGGACCCTAGGTGACCTTTTTTGTGATGGAATACTCATGTTATTTACAAGGTTGTTAAACAATGTAAGATTCCACAGGGAAACTTTTTAATGTATCATGCTTTGTCCTGTGTGCTGTGCACCATTTGGTACATCATGGATGCAGAACCTCCATCCTACGCCCTAATACAGCTGGCTTTCGGAAGCCCTTCGGGACCTCAGCCAGGTACCGCCTGCAGAACGAGACTGAAGCTTTCTCAATACAAAATGTGGCAGAGTGCTGGCTTAGCCAGCTATGGTCAAGAAATGCTAGATTTAAACCCATACAATTTTTCATACTGATTTGGGCCCATCTTACTCAAGCAAGGATCAATTGATAGTTCCCTTGAACAAACAGCCTGCACTTGTTATCATACCCTGGCGCTCATCTGAACCACATGTTGTGGGTGTGTGGATCGCTTTCACAGTACTGGACAGCATTAACCACCAACTGACATAGGTGATCGACTCAGCACCCCTTTAATCCTGCGAGTTGAGCGGCTTAGGTTGCTTTCCATGTACTGGAAATTGGCATGTTGAAGCACATTTTCTCGAGCTGGCCCTGGTCTTGGCAAAGCGCACCATTATGTGCCATTGGTGGGACAAACAGCCCCCAGACCTGTTTGTATAGAGACTCTTGTATCTGGCTTAAGCTTATGCTGAAAAGTCTGTGCTCCACATGGAGGAGTCATAGTGTGGGACACCTTACTCTTAGCTTCCATGGCTTAGTGGATGATGATCGAGCCCCCTCCAAACTTTACCTCCTCACCTGCATCTGTAAGGTACCACACCTGCCCTCTCAAGACATACAACATGTCTCAATCACTGCTCACTGCGATCCCCAGTGGTATCCTCCAAGTGCTTGCTCACTGATCATTTGTGAGTTGGAGCTCAGGTCTGAGGAGGAATATACTTCTCATTATGAACCTCACATAGTCGCTTTGCAGTGTATCAGGCTCCTCTGTCAGTTACCACACCATGCATGGGATAATGATCAATAATTCTTTGGATTACACATCTTGCCACATCAACTGGCCCCTCTCTTCTTTGTTTCCCCAGCATACCCTCCTTATATCCCCTGTTCCTCTCTCAATCTTCATCATCCTCATCATCATAAACTTTATTCAATGTTATCAATAAAAGTACTGTAAAAACAGTAACACAGCAATCTGTAAAAACCACCATGATAAAAAGCAAAGACATGTCATAATAGTTTCATTAGACATCCTAACTCAGCATTGTACCTGACAAATAGCTTTATAAACCCCCACAAGAAACTTTGAAACATTGTAACAAACTGTAAGTGAATCTAGAAGTTGCAAGAATAAAAAGGCTTCCCTGATAAATACCATGAGTTTAAAAAAATGGGTTTCAAAACATGTGTAGATGATGAAGGCCAAATCATAACAATGAGCAAAGTATCACATTTAAAAGGCAGTTTGCAAGTACACAAAGTGGGCTCAGTTTACTTATAACATATTCCATCACGACACAATAGGTGGTGAAATAAACCTAATCTTGAAAAAAGGTCAAAAGCCTCCGGTAAAAGATAGGCATGTCATAGAGTAAATATGGCTGAATTTCAGGCACTGATATAACCATAGTAAAATTGCGAACTAGGGGCTTGGTCAAGAACTTTGCTTTCCTCTCTGCTGTCGATCTAAGGAGATAAGGCTCCTTGAGCCACACAATATCATGTTTGTTAAGGCTCGCAGGTTTAAAATATAATTTTGGTCCACCGTTCTGCATGAGATTCTCTCGAATATATACCAGGCTGGGAATTTTTGATACCAGATTCAATTTCATGCTATCTAATATAATTAATCTGTTCAAACTTAACACATCCTTTAACCAGACATTACACCAAAGCAAGAGAGGGTGCAACAGAATCTAATATATGATGTACAGTAGTCTCAACTCCTCATAAAGTATTCCGGCAGGAATTAAGTTTGCCAAACCCGTAGCCCCTCTGAGAAATGTATTCTCTGCAATCCCCAGAGGAACAATATTGACATAACCCCAAACGTTGCTGTCAAAAGTTGATATTGGGATACACTTGGCCCTAAAAGCATCCAACATGATTTTTGATTGCTTTTAACCTAGGCGGGAAGAAAACTCATTCACACCTGCACAGGCTCTTATCAAATTACCAGTGTTCTTCTTAAGTAAAGGTTGCCAATGAAGTTTTGAATCAATTAAAATAACTCACCCAACCTTGCTCAAGAGGGTGCGGTTGCCTTGTACAATATACCATTATTGGGAAGCCATCTTACATAGCGATTGCTTGCATCTTCCTCTGTTGTTGAACTAAACCCCATAGAATGTTTTTTTTTTTAAGAATACTGTTTTTTTCAAGAACAAAAGCAATGTGTGGACTTTGATTTATTGAGTTTAGTTATTAAGTTTAGATTAATCTTTGGATTGCCCCCTTTTCTTCCCAGTGAATCAAGTGCCCCATGAGGTGTCCAGATTTTGTCTGGATTTTTTGGGGGGATTTTTCCATAGCTTAAGTAAAATAAAAACAGTGCCCAGTTTCTTGTTGGGACTCAAAAACATGACTCATTGGATGGTATATTTCTTTTTTTACGATTTGTCTGAAATTCAAGAGGTTTCTGTCACTGAAAAGGGGAGGAATTGTGATTTATTTTATACCCATGCCCATTTGCAGGCCTATTCCAGGTGATAAAACATGTTGAGAATAATGTAAGCCAGGTTCCCCCTGTTTCTCAAGTTTTCAGAATTGTCTGGGATTGGTAGGTAACCATGGAGACTGACCTTGCACCAATTACCACTGACATCCGCAATGGTTTCTTCCCTATCAAAGACATTCCTTAGTGTCTAGTGTGTGGATCCCTGATCATACCCATAGACAACTCACACATGTCTGATAACCTCACAATAAAAATACCTAGGGGAACACATTTTTATGTCGAACCTCTAGAGGGAAATGTTCATATGTGATGAAGACTGAAGGAAGCTCTCATATGTTTGGGAAAAAAACTGCTGACATCTGGAAAATGCCCTATTCAGCTCATTGTTCCAGCCAGCCAATCAGGTGGTTTGGTACATAACAATAGATGATCTGAGTGATGCGTGATCAGCAGATATTAAAAATCTATGGTTTTGTTAAGTTCCCTTAGAGTCCAGCTATGATACTCGCGACCAAAAAAAGGTACCCTAAACTATCACTTTGCTTACAGCTGCTTTCCCGCTCTCTAAAATGTACTGCACCTAGTTTATCACCTGATCATCATAACACATATTTTTGTGGTAACTGAATGCTCAGGAGACATAGAGGAACAAAGTTGGAAGTCAAGTATTGCCAGAGAACCGTACCTGCGAGATGGAGATTGAAGTGAATTACTATGTTGGAAATAATTATACAAATGTGACAAAAGTAATGTTCAGTTTGATTTCCTAGCCACAAAGTTAGGGAGAGGGAGAATTATCACCCAGAAAAGTAACCACAGGATGTGTAGATGTTAAAAATATATGGTTATGGTATGTTTCCACAGTTTCCATGGGTGATATATGTGACCAAAAATAGGTATGTGAAACTGGAGTTTTCCTTACAGCTGCTGTCTAAATTTCATAAATTCACTACATCCACTTTCTTGCCTGTTTTCACTCTGAGCCTAAAGAAAAAACATACATATTTTGTACACCCACACTCAGGAGACCCAGTGCAATAAGGGGGAGGGGGGTCAACTATTAGCAGGGATATTATCCTGCTAGAAGGAGACTGGAGTGAATTACCATGTTCTGTGCCATGAATGTGTAAGGAGGACCCACAAATAAATAAATAAATAAATAATCCTAGCTGCGAAGCTGTTTATCTTCTACAGCTCTGCGCAGAGTCCAGACCCAAATGGCAAACATGACACAAGCAGCAAAGAAATGGTGAGCACCCTGCCTCAAGGCTGTAGACGATAACTACCGTCAGACCGTTGTCATCAAGAGCAGGTAATTTCAGAAAATCAAAAAATATATATCTTAGCTTACCCAACACCACAACCAAAACCCCCCTCAAAAACTGCCCTATTTCATTCTCATACTTAACCAAAATACAAGAAAATGTGAATCAGGTAAGGTAATTGTCCATCAATTTTCTTTGGCTGCCTAGCAATTCCCTTATCTCGTTATATAAGAGCTCATGACTGGAGCCTATTGTCTTGGCGATGTTCTCCATGGTGGAGCTGTTAGATTTCTCTAGTAGCATACGGACCATCCTCTTAACTGCCCCTAGTACCTCTGGATGAGCCTCCATCCAATCTGATCTGATTGCCCTCAAGTTATTAGTGATTGCTAAAGTGCCTAGGTCTGGTCCGCCTGTTTTGACAGGTCCAACAGGGCCCTGGGTAATGAGAGTAAGGGCTAATGCATTGTGGTCACTGTCCACTCTTTGTACCACTTCCATATCTGTAAATGAGTACCAACAGTTTAAAGATACTAGGCAATAGTCAATCCTACTTTCGTTAGCTGACCTATTAAAAGTGGGACCCCTCTTAGGGTCAGACGGTGTCCTTCCATTCGTGGCTCTCAGGTCATGTTGCAATGTGAGTGCCATCATAGAAGAAACAATACTGAGTGACCCTAGGGTTTCTGCAATGCTAAATCCCAAAACCTTGTTGGCATTTTTTCTTTTTATATAAACTGTAACATAACAATAAATGCAATAGAGAAGTTTGATACAAATAATACATTTATATTAGCATTCAACATTGATATAATGTAATTAAAGCAAAGACTAGATTGAAATTACTTTTTTAAAATCTAGAACCATAATTCCTAAATGTAGGAAGGTATTTGTGTTGACTTACCAGTTACACTGCGCTGATCTGCAAGCAGGAAACTGTTGAAGCACTTCTCAAAAAATGTGTCTCTAGTCATTATTGGCAGCCCCTGGAATGTTTACACATAACAAGTTCTTCAATGAAGGACATCACAGACCTGTTTGTGTCTTCTTCAAATGTGTGTGCCCCTTAATGCCTAGTACCATGTGAGTATGTGGAGCTACTCTTCTCTTCTTTCTTTAAGAAGAAAATTTCAACTTCTCCTAGTACAGGCATCTTTTGTTGCAGAGGAATCAATTAGTGTGGAAGAATCTAGTGAGCGCATGGCTTCAGACTATGCAGGCTCAGAGAGCAAGAATTAGATTTACTATTTTATAGTGTATCTAGGAGCTTGGGACTGTGTAACTCAGACAGGGTTTATTAATGCTACAGCCTCAAGTGTGAGTGCTACAATACTTGAAGAGTACCAAGCGTCCAGGATAAGTGCATGTGCTGGGTGTATGTGTGCCTATGAGTGGTATAGTACATGAAGGAGACAGTTCTGGGCAGTGCACACGTGTTAAATGCAAGTGTTGGATGTAAAATTGCCTGTGAGTGGTACAGTACATGGAGGGTACAGTACTGTGCAGTGAGTGTATGCTCTACACATGAACAGGGTGTATGTGAGCCTTTGGATGATATAGTACAGAGAGAGCCCTGTGTTCCATTTTGAAAGATTCAGGCCTGCATGGTGAAAAATAGGAATATGCGATGTTACATCGCATGCGCTACAACACATGCGATTACAACGCAGTTGTGACAATGACTAGGTGGTAGTAATGACTTTGTCGTTACAATGCAAACCATTACATCGCAAGTCGTTTCTATGACTTGCTGTAGGGGCGCACTGAACTTAGGAATAGTATAATATACTACTCCAACTCCAGCATGTGCAACAGTAGGGAAGGTGTTGGAATAGTATATTATACTATTCCTTAGTTTAGTACGCCCCCTACAGCAAGTTGTAGAAACGACTTGCGATGTAATGGCTTGCGTTGTAACAATGTGGTCCTTGTAACAACCGCGTTGTAATTGCATGCGTTGTAGCGCATGCGATGTAAACACTGTTTACCAAAAAATAGAGTGGAGGTAGAGAGAAACCCCCAGACAGATTTGTGGATTGTTGAATTCCTGTAAGCTGGGTGGGACACAGACTGGGTAGATGAGGAGCAGGCATCCCTAAAACACTTCTTAGGGTGCTCTTTAGTACAGTGAGAGGTCACAAGTAAGGAGCCTGGGCACATCTCAGGAATGATATGGACCTGATAAGAGAATCATAAAGAGGAGGGCTGGGAGGACTGGGCTAATCGTTTGATGCACATATCATGGTGGCTGACATACAGATATCATCTCTAATCACACCCATGACCTGTGTTGTGGGACTATCAGCTTCAGAGATGTTCTTGCAATGACAGGCCACCTTTCAAGAGGAAGAGGGAGCAAAGGAGCATGCACTTCAAAAGAAGCAGATCCCCAACATAAAACTTCGAAGATTCAGACCGTAAATCACATTTGGTGTGTGGAAATGGACAATCAGAAAGGGAGGTTGAGACCCTAAAAATTGTCTGTGTGAAGAGGAAAGCTCTGGAAGACTTCTGACTGTGACCTGGACCAGGGGCAAAGGCCTACTAGTTTCTCTGATGAGTAAGGGGATATCACCAAGGGAAACCAAAAACCACCTGCCCTGGAGCCCAGAGCATCAGTGCCAGCATGCTTGTCAATACCAGTGTGCCCTTTGAGGAAGAGGAAATTGTTGAAGGGAGAAATGCCCACTGGGGATCCCTGTCACATGGGCTTCCTGTGTGAGGTGTGAGGAGATGGTTGCTGCACCATTTCGAGCATTGAACCTATGCAGGACTGAGTCAGCGACCCCCCCCCCCATGTTCCAGGAGAGGACTGCCGTAATGAAAGCCATGGTAAAGACTGTTGTGCCTTAAAGGCTTAAGTGTTGAGCTGTAAGTGACCCCGTATGCCAGGAGTGGCCACAGTAGTAAAAACTGCCTTTAGGAAAGGGACGAAGCATTGTGTGGTAGTGGTGGAGCAACCCAGTATTTCAGGAGAGGCTGTCATGGATAACTTTGCTGCATAGAACGGACCATAGCCCAAGGAGAGCAAGGAGTGGTGACCCGTAGGTCACCGGGAGCAACAAGTACTGTGTCTGGTTCAACCTCCTTTCGATGAGTGAGGACACCTTGGGAGCACCGTCACCCAAGTGGGACCACCAACAGGATTGTTATAGCCTTCCCCCAGCGTGTGAACACATACTCTGCTGGAAAACCTATGATCACTGCAGGAGCCTGATTGTGAGGGAGAGAGCCTGCACGTGCTGAGCAAAACTGCTGAGTCAGCATGCAAGCTACTCATCTGACTTGACAGGAGCTGCTGTGAGTGTACACAGATGAAGCACACTCCAAGACGCTGAACGCTTCAGTTTGGAGTGAGTAAGACTTGATTCCGGACTGATGGCCCCGGGGGAACTTGCTACTAAATAAAGCGCATGTGCACTGGAACACTATTGACTTTAAATCAGAGTTTGCTAAAAATGTGATTATTGGTTGGCTGAGTTATGCACCCAGGCCAGGCAGGAACCACCAGTCTAGTTAGGGTAAGTTAGATACACACTAAAATGTAACCTGTGCACACCCTCTGGTAGCTTGGCACAGAGCAGTCAGGCTTATATAAAGAGGCAATGTGTAAAGTATTTGTGCAACACACACACAGAGTAACACAATTAATGCACCACAAAAAGACTCCACACAAGTTTAGAAAAATGGATTATTATATTCTGAGCAAATCAAGACCAAAACAAAAATCCAATGTATAGAATTTGAGATATTGAATATTGATTGATTGATTGAATACTTTATTCGATAACAATGTATCATAAAAGTAAATACAATACAACATACATAGAACCATAAAATTAATAAAAAGACATATGGAAATATGCATAGTTTTCTTAAAAAAGCTAAAAATACATAGAAAGTAGAAACATAAAGGGCTCAGATAAAAACAGACATCCTGAGGCACAGCAAGGGAGAGCACATCAAATGTAGAGAGGGTATTTCATTTAGTGAAAAATTGCATAGAATTACAACCCAGAGCTAATTGGTTCGATAAGCTTAGTTCGTATTTGCCATGCTTTCCCAAGATATTTAGCCACCCCACAAATTACCAATAAGGATGTGGTATCCGTTGTTAGGATGCGGAGGGCCACAGACGACTGCCTAGTTCCCAGACCTCTACAAACTGGGCTCAGCCAACGTTTTCTGGGCGTCCTATATGCTTTGCAGGCAAACAGGAAGTGGCCCAATGATTCAGTAGGGTTAGAGCATCCCGGGCAAGTTGTGTGGTGGGTTTTATGGTTTTTCCAGCCTATTGTGAAAGCGTTCAGTGGTAAAGTACCTAGCCTCATTTTAAAAAACAAAACTCTATCCCTTGGTGAGGAGATAAAGTCAAAAAATGGTTCCCACTTTGGTGTTGGTTTACAAATCAGAAATGTATCAGTTAGGGAGCCCAGCTTGGGGTTTTTCAAGACCGCTGCATCTATATTTGCCCAGTATAGTTTCTTGACGATGTCTTTTTGCAGAGGCTTCTGCAAGAGCCATTCTTCTTCTAGCCCCAAGCTGAGTACCAGGTCCCTTAGGTTTTTTAACCATGATATTACACCAACACCATTTAACGCAATGAGTTCGTCAAGGACCGCGGCGTAATTACTAAGTTCCGGGGTCCTTCTAAGACGAACCCAAAATAATAGAGGGCGAAACCCAAGGATATCTTTAATAGAATGGCGTCCCAAATCGTAGAATAAGGGTTTAAGAGGGGTGGAAAGTGGAAGGCCCACAAGCTCTCTCAAAAATTTGTGTTCTGCTGTGACTAAACTAATGACTCTTTCAAACCCCCATAATTCAGAGCCGTAAGAAGTGGCAGACAATGCCTTACCCTCATATACTACTAGCGCCGGGCTAATAGGTTTAGTAGAGGATAGACGGTGGTCTTTAGAAATTGCTCCTGTTACTCTTTTAAAATTTAAAGACATCTTAGTGATGTGGGAGTCCCATTTCATTTTGGAATTAATCCTGACCCCTAAGTAGTCAAATGCATCAACCTCCTCGAGCGGGGTGCCGTTTAGTGCGATATTGATTTTCTTGTGTTTTTTGTTTCCAGTCAGTACCATCAATTTGGTCTTAGTGGTGTTAACAGTAAGACCACGATTATCGCAAAAGGCACCAAACCTATCAAGCAGTTTCTGGAGGCCCATAGGAGTTTTGGACATGAGGAGCGTGTCATCTGCAAAGAGGAGGGTAGGTGTTTTTTCCCCCGCCAGGGATGGTGCATCCGCTGAGACCTCCCTCAAATGGTCTGCCACCCCATTAATAAAGAGGGAGAACAGGGTCGGAGCCATCACACATCCCTGGCGGACCCCCCTCTGGACAGGAATTCGATCAGTCAATTGACCTTCGGATCCCCATCTAATTCTTGCGTATGTACCATCATGCAACCTTTTAATAAACTCCAAAAGATATCGTGGTAGCCCCATTTCATGTAAGACCTGCCACAATTTAACCCGAGGAACGAGGTCGAATGCGGTTTTGAGGTCAATGAAGGCCAAGTATAAAGATCCCCCACCAATCATAACGATCTTCCAATAAGTGGCTACGAATCTGAACACTTGGTCCATGGTACCTACTTTCTTCCTAAAGCCAGCTTGTAGGTGAGTTAGGATGTTTCCCTCTTCCAGCCAAGTCCCCAAGCGTGAGTTAAGGACCCTGCCAACCACCTTTTGGATGACATCAATTAGACTTATCGGTCTATAGTTGGCAGGGTCCTCTCTCAACCCCTTCTTATAGATAGTGACCACCTCAGCACCCTTCCAGGAGTCTGGGACTGTGTGGCCACATAACAAAAGGTTCATCATGTTAAAAATAAGATTTGCCCATACTAGGGGGTTATGAAGGATCAGATCTCCTGGGAGGCCATCCGGGCCTGCTGCCTTCCCAGGTGCTATGCTTTTAATAGCGGTCTGAACCTCCGTGAGGGTAAAAAAATCTGTTGGTTCAGGCTGCGGCGCAGTATAGTTGTGAACAGAGTTGGCACTCGCAGGGCGGTCAAGCTCTACCTCATTACAATATAGTTTGGAGGAGTGCGCAGACCACTGCTGCTTGGCTATATGGTTGGGAAGTGGGTCAGAGTCTCTTCTGGTTAATTGAGTTATTAAAGTCCAGAAGGTGCTAGAATCTTTTAAAAAGGCTGCGTTCTTTAGCGCTTGCCAATGATCCCCCTCCCAGGTCCGTTTAGCCTCTACTATAGATTTGTGAACAGAGTTGGCACTCGCAGGGCGGTCAAGCTCTACCTCATTACAATATAGTTTGGAGGAGTGCGCAGACCACTGCTGCTTGGCTATATGGTTGGGAAGTGGGTCAGAGTCTCTTCTGGTTAATTGAGTTATTAAAGTCCAGAAGGTGCTAGAATCTTTTAAAAAGGCTGCGTTCTTTAGCGCTTGCCAATGATCCCCCTCCCAGGTCCGTTTAGCCTCTACTATAGATTTTTTGTAGGCTTGTCTAGCCAACCTAGCTGCTACAGAATCTCTTTTGCGAAGGGCGAGAGAGATCGCCTTTCTTCGGGTTCTGCATTCGGTAGTATACCATGGATTGCCTCTCTTGGTTGGGAGCTTTATGCCAGCCTTTGGTTTTATTTTGAAATGGGAACCTATATCCTCAATAAAGGTTTTATAAATATTGTTGAAGTCTGCACAGTGTGTCTCTACCTTCGTGATAATAAGGAGAGCAAATTCGGCAGCCTTAGTTGCTACTTGGCTGTTTATGGAATCTAAGATATCAACGTGACATGATACTTTGTGCCATTTCAACTTCCTATTGCAGTTTGTGGGAATTACTGCTTTTGAGGATAGGTTCGAATTTGAAACTTCTGGCCTTATATGCCATTTTAAAATTACACAAATGGGATTGTGGTCACTATCTAGCGTCTGAACTACCTTCATATCAACCACATTGGCCCAGGATTTCACGTCGACAATGAAATAGTCAATGCGCGACGGCCCATTTAGTCTGTTAAATGTCATAGACCCATGGGGATCAGAGGGGGTTCTTCCGTTTAATGCTCGGAGGTTGTATTCCAGGGTAAGACCAGTGATCTGTAGAGCTCTTGTTGTCCATCTTTTAATGGGACTCAAATTTAAGGGCGGAATACAGTTTTTGGTGTCATCCACGTTAGGGCCCAGAAGGTCCGCGTCTCTTAGTGGTTCGTATGTACAGTTCAGATCGCCACCCAGAATTATATTAGAGAGAGGAGGAATACCTGACAGGGCATCCTCCAAAGTAGAGATAGTAGCAGAATTTTTGTTAGAGGGGCCTCCCCCCGCATATACATTAAAGAGATCAATTCTAGAGCCATTCCAAGGCTGTTTAAAAGATAAGTGGAGGATGTCTGCTGACTTGGCATTATGGACTTTGATGTCCAGGTTAAGTGTAATCTTGATCCAGATATGTAGGCCACCAGAAGGGTGGCCCACACCCTGGTGCACTGCCGGTATGTAGAAAGTGGAATAACCGTACATATAAAGAGGGTCCAAGCTCCAGGTCTCCTGGAACATACAAATTTCATATTGGTTGACGAAGTCAATCCAGACCGTATTAGCCAAATGTTTCTTAAGGCCTGCAATGTTCCATGAAAGTATTTGGATAGTACCAGAGTTGCCCCCTCCACTAACTGGTCCAGCATTAGGCAGAGTTAAAGCACAGTAATCCCAGGCTGGTTGTACATCTGATAAGCCACAGGGGGGGTGCTGGTGGTGTGCTTCTGGGATAAGTCAATCCACATCCTCTAATCCTCTAAGTGAGGAGAAACGATTAAACGTTGGTATATTAAACACAGGGGGGCCAGTCTTTAACCAAGAAAGAGTATTGGAGTGTGTTGGGTTCCTAATTAAACTTTGTGGATAAGAATAAGTTAAATCGAAGGTACTAATGGCGCTCTGGTATTGGGGTTGAAAGTAATTGACCTTATGTTTAGTTGCTCTGTGGTCTCTAAAGTTGACAACAATTACGTCGCCTTCGATGTCCTTAGGCCGTGGACCCACCCAACCAAGCCTGCGAACATTCAGTAGTTCGCCATTTATACTGTAAGGTAAAGGTCTGTTCTTACCCAACCAATGTAGGACCTTGTTTTTAAGGTCAGAGTAACCCTCTTTCCTTCCTGCCTCTAGTACGGGGACACCTGTCATCAGAACTACATAGGGAGCTGCTTCAGGTGGTAGGTGTATGTGATCAAGACTCGCACCATGTGTTTTGTTCAGAGGGGTGCCAGAAGATAGATTGTTTGCGGGCAGGTGGGAGCTATTGGAAGGGGGAGGAACATCAATTAACTTTCGGTTAGGTATAGGGTTAGTTACCTTTGGTAAAGTAGGTAGGATTTTAACTTTGGGATACTCTGCACAACTGTGCCTGTCATCCAACGCTGGGAGTAAATTAGAAGGAGAAGTACCATTTAATGGTGCCAAGACCTGAGGCAGTGTATCTTTTGGTTGGACAACATTTTTCAAAACCAACTGCTCAATTACCCCAAGTTGATTCGACACCCCCTTCATCCTTTCTATTAGAGGAAGAAAAAGTGATTTTACTAATGTCTCAAGTCGGCACATAATGTCGTCATGTGGAAAGACAAAATGAGGAGGGTCCGAGGCTGTTGTTTGTTCGACAACTGGCGGAGAACAGTTTGCAGTTTTCTCCGCCAAATCATAATTAGCAATGCCCGGACAGTTCGTTTTGGAGTGTTTTTTCCCTCCTTTCTTCCTTTTCTTTGAAGGGGGCGGACCTGTAGTATGACTTTTCCTTCCCATCCTTTGCGAGCTAGCATCAGTAGTAATGGGAGGGGATCCAGCAGCTTGTAGGATCGATGACGTGGAGTCCATAGAGTGATTTTCAACAGGATTAGAAGCAGGCAGTGTTAATTGTAAGAAAGAGTGTGACACTGTCTTGTTTACATAAGCTAGCGGAGACACAGGGCAGGCAATCTGGCTGGAAGTAGGTATAGCCAGCGCCGGTGAAACAGCTAGCTGAATGGGGCCGAGTGAAGATCTTTTAGAATGTAAATGCTCGGCCGATAAGCGTCGTTCAACTATAGCGATCTCCTTTTCCAGAACAGAAGCAGCTCTTGTGATGAAACTGTCCAGGGTGCCTCTGACTGATCCTCCCAGCGTAGCTGGTTTGCGGAAGGGGGTTGATTTTGGCATAATTGACTGTAAGAATGGCTATACCCAACAGTAAGAGTCCACAGAATCACACACCACTGATGTGGGATACACACTAATACATAACACAAAGAGCGACTAATAGGCAGGGTGTAACACTGCAACAAACTTGAAGACACACAGTACCTTAGAATTAGGTCGGAGACGTTGGAGACTGGGCCCAGCCCTGCCTCGGTCTGCCACGGACGGCCACAGACGGCCCACCCTCTGCCCGGGCTCAGCCCGGCGCCGCCCGCGTGCGTCCCGCGACGCGGAGGGAGCCTCTGTTTTTGTAGCGCCTCCGGGCGCGCTGCTGTCCGGAAGGAAGGCAGGTAGGGAGCAGAGGATGACGGGAGCTGTAGTTCCCCCCCACTGCGGCCAACGAGGAAAGTGGCGGCGAGGGGAACAACAGCGTCAGCGTCCCGTGAACGTCCTGGTGGTCCAGTGGTCTGCCCCCGATAGATGTGCCTGGTGAGTCCGCTGCCTTGTCAGGTTAGAATAATGGTAGTAAAGCACTTAGAAACAAATAGTGCTAATAAAGGTCACTTTAGTTCGTGCTGGACCAGGGAAAGTCAAAGTTGGGCCAATTGTGATGGGGGGCTTGCCAGCTACAGGACCAGTGCAGGCTCAGTGAACAAAGTAACTTTCCTGGTCGTAAACAGCGAGACGCATAGATCTTTTTCACACAGTGAAGGCGATGCATCAGTTCCAAAGATGAGTGCCTGAGTCAAGAGGCATCAAACAATGCACCAAATTCTGTCACGCAGTTGAGGTGATAAATCAATCTCACCAAGCTGCAGCAGTGGCAATACAATGTCTGATGCATCAATCTCAGAAGGCAAAGCGCTGGTCCCAATGTGATGCACTGATTTTACTCCTGCAACCGGGTTGATTTGCCGGTTCTGCTACACACATACAGGAGATGCATTGAGCCAGGCAAAGGAGTTCTGCTAGGGACGTTGATATCCCTGAGTCTCAAGTGACAGAGGCAAGCCAACAAGCCCTTGGAGATCACTTACAGTGACGTTGTGGGGGCGATAGGGGCTGCGCCTTATGTACAAGACAGCGTTAAGCCTCTTAACATGGCTTAACACTGCCTTGTACATAAGGCCCCCGTTCACGTTATGGTTAGCATTAAAGGGGTAGGCAGTGGGTGTTGCGGTGGGCATTCCACTGCAACACCCATTCATTTTGACGCTGCCCACTATGTCCAAAGGGTGGCCTACATAGGAGGCAGCGCCAAAATTAAGGCCAGGTAAAAACTGGTCTTAAGATGGCGAAACGAGGAGAAATGCATTTTTTCTCCTCGTTTCTGCTTTTTCCCTGTGTGCTGCCTTGTGCTGCTCACAAGCAAAAATCAACATGCCATTGTTTGTTTATGTATAGGAAGATGTCCCTTCCTGTACATAAACAAACTTTTTTAAAAATGCAATTTTTTCACTTTCATGTGTGCTGCATGAAGCAGCACGCATTGAAGTGACAGAATGGCTTTTCTGGGTCTGTTTATGTGCAGGAAGGGACATCTTCCTATACATAAACTAACCTCCCCTGCACACAGACACCCTTGTACTCTGGTGCAAGGATGCCTGCGTTAGCGCCATCGCAGGGGGAAACGCAAGGCTGCACCACATTCTTGTAAATATGGTGCAGCCTTGCGTTTCAGAAGTGGAAGAGAGACGCGTTCAGCCAGGAAGGCTAGCGCCTCTCTCCTCCACTTCCTTGTACATATCCATTGCTTAATTTGTAAAAAACATAGTGCTGGGGCTCTCAACAGAGGGACACTAAAGTTTGCACCATCTGTTGCCCCTGACAGCACTGCCAATGACAGCAGCAACACACTACTAATCATCACACTCTTAAAGATGTGACCATTCATACTATTACAGGCCCCCAAAGCTATAAAAAGTGGCTTTGCGGCCAAATACTAATAATTGGAAATTGAAATGGAAATAATAAACAGACCTTGTTGTACTTGTACCTAAATTAGCAGACACCACTTCCATGTGGCAGAAAGTCATAAGCCCTGGTGCTGACAATTAAAGCACCGGAAAGCACTGGCACAAATTAAGCACTGTACATATGCCCCTTTGAGTCGTCCAAATTTACAAAGTTTACAGTTTAACACAATGATTTCATCTACCAGGTCCTAACCGCAATATTAAACTCATGGTCCTGAAAATATATGCCAGTGTCTCAGAATATATCGTTTTTGCAAAATTCTGTGTGTGACTTTCTTCATGTGTGTAGTTATGTATAAATGTATAAATGTATGAACATATGCAATGGTATTTATATATCACAACTAATTCTCCCACCCACGCACAAAGCACACACTAGTCACCTGATTGACAATTATTATCCTTCTGAAGTTCCAACAGTTAGAGACACTTAGGCCCTAATAACTAGTGAGACAATAATTCAGATAGAGCATTATGAAATCCACTGTAACTGTGTCCCAGAGTATTCACACATAGCCTTTCCCTGCAGCAGGCAAAGCTTTAGAGGAAAATACAGGCAAACCATAGATGAATTAGTTCAGGGATACGTCCTGCATGTTATTACACAATATCACATAATAAGGAGTATTTCTGCCCTCACAATTAACGCCCCTGATGCCAGTAATTCTGAAAGGAACTAACCTGGGCAGAAAACCGCACAACTCGTGATGGAGTCATTAATCACAGAAAGCCATTTGTGAATTGAGCTCTTAGTTTCAGTTAAATAACGCAGTTAAAAGGTAAATTACAGTCAACTTTTATTTGCAAGCAAATCAATAATACATGCGGAGAGGTATGTCTTTGTTTAGGGCTTAACTTTGATTCTCCAAAATAATTACATTCAAAACAAAATACTACAGTGTGTTCTAAAGTTGTAGACAACTTGGGCTAACTGAGGTCAGTTGTCAATGTGTTAAACAATTTTTATTTTAACACACTTCCTCGCAATTCCAGAACATGGTCAGGCTGTGTTCAGATTTTATTCTTTTTTAATGTCACTTGATTCTTATTACAATCCACCCCCTCAAGCAACCCTCTGCATTTCACTCAATCCAATGCGGAAACACGTGCAGAACAAAACTAGATGAGGAGCAATAACCAAATCACTTAGCAGCAGGGGCGGCTCCTCCGTTAAGGTAGAGGAGCGTTGCCCCAATGCCCATCAGAACCGCAAAAAAGGGAAAATATAATGATAATAACGCGCTGTTATATTCATTTTATTTTTCCGATCTGAGGCATTTTTGTGGGGCTGGGCTGGGCAGCGCAGAGGGGAGGAGTGGTGTGCTCCCTCTTAAGTGCGCATTAATTTTTGACTGGCCATCTCAGGCCAGCCAAACATGCGCACTTTGCATGTTCTCTACCCAGACTGCATTACAGCCTGGGTGGAGAACATGCCCAGGCTTCCATTCCCTGGCTGATCACCGAACTACAGCGCTCAGACCAATCATAACGCTTTATTGCAGTGTTGTGGAAGCCTGGGTGCTTCCTGCTTCCTGCTTGCACAGAAGCCAGGAAGAGGACAGAGAGGACGGAAGAGAGGCGGCAGCCGGCTAGCCGGCCAGCAGGTGAGTGATTTAAAAAAATATATATTTTAACCCCCTCTCCCCGCCCCACTACTGCTTCAGGGGAGAAGCCGCCTCTACTTAGCAGTAATCTGCATTATGCCTGGTATAAGTCTTCCTCATCATAGTCCTTACTTTATGAGTGATCCTGCTTCTCTGACAAGGATATTCCTTAGCTTTAATAAGCGGCTCTTTTGTGAGTATTGTGATGCAGTGCAGCAAGTCATCTTGCTGCGCTGCACTGCGTGAAAGGGAAAGGGCAGAAATGTGTCGTATTTAATGAAGTACATCACATTCCTGCACAAAAACAATCCTGGGAGTCTTATTGCTCTTTCTATATGTGCTTTGAATGCAGCACACATAGAAATGGGAGGAAATGAGGAGAAATAGATATATTTCTCCTCAGAAAATCTTACTTGGGAAGGAGTAAGATTTTGACACATCCCCAGGTTAACAAGTTCTTGTAAATCTGGAGATGCGTCGAAATCCATGGCAATTTGATGGGAACACCAATGGAACGCCCATGGAACACCTTCCCAGGGCAGAGAAACGCAACACAGAGATTTGCCCTGCACTGCGTTACTCCAGATTTTTTAAGGTCAATCAGAGACATGCAAAGAGGCTTTGTGTGGCATAAAAAACCTGATTTAAGGTTAGTGTCAGTCTTGCACTGCGTTGCCTGTTGAAATGGCCTCCAGTTTTTGTCCTATATCTTTCCTACACATACAAGCTACAAGAGGCCATTCCTGCAAATGCCCAGCTGGCCACTGGAAACTGGAATTTGACTTTACCCTGCTGTTTGGAATTTTCTTGATGTGTGAGTCTCTAAGTGCTTCCTATGAGGACCCGGTAGAGTTTAGAAGTATACTACTGTGATGAATTGGCCTTATAATTACTAAGGGCTCGATTTTTATATTGGTGGTAAAGATATTCCATTGTAACGGTGACACAGTATCCTTATCTTCAACATTATGGTATGTCCGCCAGATTTAGGAGTGGGCAGACCTTAGATGTAACCACAGTGAATAGTACTCCGTCTCCGCCATGCTTACACCCCACTGACAGCCTGACCTAGTTTATATGGGCAGACATACAGGTCAGTTTTCACTGCCCTTCACTGCCAGAAAAACCCTGGCAGTAAGGGGCATTAAAAACTGCTCAGTGCTTCCCTTGCCGGGGGAGAGAACTCCCATGGTAAGGGGAGCATTTTAAAAAAAAATTCATTTAGGGATTTTCATTTAGAAAATTAAAAAAAAATGTTTGCCATACAGCTCCATCATGTTAAGGAAGCCATGCATCAAACTTAAATTAGCATTAACAAGAACAGCCCTGAGAGCAGTTTCTGTCAACCGTTTTGAAATAATCACTATCTTGGCGTTTTTTCTAAATTTGGCGGGCAGAGTACCCTCAGTCTGGCAGACGCTAAGTCTTCCGCAAGGCCAATGGAAAATACCCTGCTTGCCAAAATTGGACCCTACGTCAGAAGGTGAAACCTTTGACCAGTATAAATCTGGTTGGTGTATCCAACCTGCACTCCATTGCAGTCAGCCTCAGGTCCTAGTCTGCCACTATGATTGGTGCTTTATAATTTTTGTTGCTATTTCTAACTAAAACGTTAAAACGTCATTGCTCCTGTTCCCCTATTGTATTCATTTTGGTAATACATTTGACTCTATCCTTCTAATTCAACTTGGGATTTGTATTGTTTTGCATTTTGAGTTTATCATTGTTTTGGTACTGCATAAATATTTTACTCATTGCCCTAAATTAAGCCTATCAGCTCTGTGCTATAGCTACCAAAGAGGTGAGCTAAGGTTTATTTGTTGGCTTTGAGGGTTCACCATGATATGGGTTGCATTGCAATTGTTCCTTGATGTGGGTAGTTACCCATTCCAAACAATAATCCACTTTATTGCAACAGGGTTACAGGAAATAGTAACTAAATCAGGTTTTGGACATCATTTAGTATAAAATTCGACCATATCATTTTCTATTGGAATGATGACACCATTAAATGAAATCTCATCTTTTGATCAACATAAAGGCTCAAGAGATAGCCTCTCAATTTGTATGCCATCAGATGTAATTGGTACAATGTCACTTGATACCGTTCTGTCTATAGTAATGGATTAGGTGGAAGTGAAATGTGTACTGGGGGCTATCAGGGCCACCAAAAAAGTAGGGGCAACCATAGCCTGCTCAGCTAGAAAGGGGCTATCAAGAAGACCTGCACTTTCTCCCTCTCTATCCTTTAAGAGTGAGGACATTTAGGGAAAGGCGTGAAGATTTCCTTTTGGACATATAGGAAGATAAAAATCCACTTTCCATTCTTGTTTAAAACAAGAAAAGAAGGATACCCCTCCTGGCTGCAAATAAATCTTACCCTGGACAGACAAGCTTGTTTGTTAGGATTTGTAGCATATTTTGTTTTAAACAGAAAGTGAAGGAAGACAGGAATATTACATTTAAATTGTCTGCATTAAGATTGTGGGATACCACGATGCTGGTCACTCTTATGGATAGTAAGTTATTCTCTACCCACAATCCTAGGGAAAGAACTGTGTCAGACTGCTTCATTTTGTGTCCCCTTTTGTTACCCCTTAGTGGATAATCTATTATTTGTGTATGTTGTTCCCTAACATATTCCTTTAACTATGTAAAATAAATAATTCTGAGCTAGGAAGACTGCTAATAGTTCTTTCCGTTTTGTGGAGTAATTTGCTTCTACCTGATGCCACCTTTTCTGAACTTTGTGATCTTCTAATCTTGCACCCCAACCTATTTAATTAGCATTCTATAAGAATACAGCTGCCTTTAAAGGTGAAAGAGAGATTCCAGTGAGTTTTCTGTAACAGACACCCCATTGCATTTCCTGCTCTTGATGTTAAGATGTGGTAATCTGTGCTTCTTGTTTCAGTTTGAATAGATCCCAATGAGCCGAAAGATGTTGTACCATTGGCTTCAGAAACAATACCACTCTTGGCACACTCATCATTGGTTTGGAACTGTGCCCCATATTCCTTCCTGTGCTGAAATCAATTTAGTCTTTGCAATATTTATTTTAAGCCAAGGTTCTTGATATTCTTGCACACTTATGCTATGTCTTTCATAGCCACAAAAATAGAAAATGCAGAGATCAACCAGTCATATTGGTATAGAAGCATCTAAACTCCCCTTTCATGGGAGAAAGCCTACTACAAGTGCAAGTCCTTTTGAGAATTCTCATGATGAACCTGAATCTCCAAAAAATAGCATCCTGATCTGATAATGTTTCTCTCTGGGCAAGTCTCAGGCATTTGTGGGATTAAGGATTGGTCAGGATTTGCAAGCAGGCAACCTGGATATCGTTTTTTTTTTTAGAAACTCTCTCTGGGCTATCTGAGGAATCCCCATTTACAGAAATACTGTCTTCAACGTTTTCATAACTAGAAATGTATTCAGACATTTAGGTCAAATGTTGGTCTCAATTCCCCTGAAGGCTGTTTTTTTTATGATAAAATAGATTCCCAGCTTCCTTTCATTCTTGGGTCTTTATTTAAGCATTCTGGGGCCGATTCCAATCCGGGTCGGAAGGGCACCGAACGCGATTCGGCCGGAAAAACTACGAGCCGTACGCGTGATTTCCGGCTGACTCGTACAGCTGTACGAGCGAGCAAGTACGATGCGAGCTACATGAGATTCACCGACCGAGTCGTTTCCGGGTCCGAACCACTCCGTACATCTCGGTCGGAAGCTAACCGGGGCGTGCAATGGATGCAATTTACAACCGAGCCAGTACGATGCACGTATCGGACAGCCTGTGCGAGCCAGATTGTCCGGCTCTCAAAAGCTCCCGGAGTCGTACTTTGGAGGTCCGCGTCGGACCCCCTGACACCCGCAGCCCTACGACTCGGACACAGGGGGAGACCTGTGGGTCTCCCCAACAGAGGCATGTACGGTGCGGATGGCACGATGCGTACCCACTGTAGGGGGTGCACTTGTTCGAGACGTACCCATTCAGTCAATGGGAGCGCATGTACGCGTCGTACAACTGGCTCCCTTTGACTTCTATGGGAGTCTGACTGAACCGAGTCCGACAGCATACGTGCGCATCGTACTCGCTCAGTTGGACTGTAGGTGTCCGGCTCGGTCGGAAAACACCCCGGATCCGGCTCGGTAGGAGTGCTTTCCGACCCAAATCGGAATCGGCCCCTCTCTAGTAAACTTTTTGAACTGCTTGCAATAAAGTCTCTCTTTTGCTGCAGTCTATGGGGAAAGGTGTCATTTAGAACCAGGATTTTGGAGGATAGAATTTGAACTGTAGATGGTAACCCTCTGATTCCACTTTCAATCTCCACTGATCCATAATATTTGCCTCCCAATAATGTGCAGAATATGCTAGTGAATTTATATAGTCAGGACTTAGGAGTTTGGGAGAATGAAATACCAATAAGGGTTCTGATTTTCATTTTGTTCAGCTTCATGATCATCAGCATACCCACTAAAGAGATTTCTTTGCTATTGTTCATGCTGTTTCTGATTCCCCTGAAACAGGAATGACCTATGTTATTGATCTTTGGATAGCTGTAATAGTTGTTTGTCCTTTTCAGATTTATTTGGACAGATAATCCAATTCGAAATCAAATAGCTTCTGGCCTTTAAATAGCAGAAATTAGTTTAGAGCTCGCTGGGCTGCGTCAAATATCCACCATTTAGTTCTATATTACCCAATAATTCAATACTGTCCTCTTTATTTGGTATAGCTTCAAAAAGTATCTAAAAGTCTTAGGGAGATTGTACCACAAACGTAGATCTAGGTACATCAGAATAATCCCTTTTTCAGGGCACTTTCAACCTTCTCTATATGATCAGTTGGTAACAAGTCTTCTGTGCCCAAGTAAGAGGACATACTAGCAATTAAATTCTGTAATGAAGTATCTTTTACCCAGGAACCTTGGAGCTCTATTTTATCTAAATCCGTACATTCACAAGATGACATTTCTTTTTATTACTTTATGCAGGGTTAGTGCGCGATGGACTTTTGCCATGTGAAGCAGGATCAGTATTTATTTGCAGAAGGTGGACATTTGTCTATGGTTGCATGGTGGTCAAACAACGATGTTTTAAAACTGCTGCAGAATTATCTAGATTAAATCTGGCACGTGTCTCTTTGTCATGCCAAGTTGAATTTATGCTTTAGTCTGTACCTGGCGAAGCCATCATCTTCAGCCAGCCAAATATTACTATATCACGGCTGGTTAGTTAGTTACAGGTGGTTTGGGAAAAAACGAAAACATGCAATTTTGGTATTCTGCTGCAATTAATGACGGGCTTTGCAAAATACTTGCAAAGCTAAATCACTTCACAGTCAAAAGTTGAGGAGATGTGTTTATCTCCCATTTAAAAGACGGGGGCATATTATCAAGCGAGGCGATAAAATTATCGCCGCTTTAGCGGCAGAAAACTGCCGCTAAAACGGCGATAATGGGCGATAATTCCAATTGAAGCCCATGTTAGATGTGAAGGACATCTAACCTGAGCTTCAATTGGAATGCCATAGAGCATATTATCAAGCTCATTATCGCCGTTTTAGCGGCAGTTTTCTGCCGCTAAAGCGGCGATAATTTTATCGCCTGGCTTGGTAATATGCCCCTATGTTGTTTAATAGCTACCATCTCTTGTTTTCTTCTTTCTGTTTCGACCATGATTACAATAAAATGAGGTGTATCAGTCATTAAAATAGACCACTCTCTCTTTAATCACACAACTTATATTTTGTCCAATTTACTAAATAAATGTCTTCTCTCAGCCTTTAGCTCTTAAGCTCGTCAGTTGCCACATGATAACAGGATTGCACTGGGTCTTTGAGACTTCGTGGAGCAATTATGCACATTTAATGCGTGCTACTTTAAAAGATAACAGTCCCTGCACTTCTCCACAATTCAGCACAGAGGGAACACTTTCATTTTTAACTGGTGTGTTTAGGAAGGCATTGTGGTTTTGTTTTGTTCGTCCCAGCCTTATTCCTTCTCATATATTGTTCCACAGCTGGCTCATTGCTGGTACGGGTGCTGGTGGCAGTACAATTTAACAAATGACTGTCACAAAGCCGCGTGAACCCATTCTGGCTCCTCGATGAGCTCTACAGCTATACAACAAAGTGCTACCATTGCCCCTAAGTCCTTCAGTATGTCAAACTCCAGCGGAAACTACAAGGACCAGCATTTGAGCGTTTGCAAACCACTCACTGCAGGGCGGCTCCTCAACTAGGGCGGAGGAGTGTTGTCCCACTGCTTTCTCACAGTACGACAAGCAGAAACATAAAATCATAATAACTTCTAGTTATTACCATTTTATGTTTTGTTTGCGGGCGGCAGGGTGGGCAGGTTGCTGCTCTGCAACCACGGCAGGGGAGGAGTGGTGTGCCTGCCCACTTCTCAGTGCTCAAAGACTGTTTGGATGGCCTCCTGGGGCCGCCCAAACCAGTCATTCGCACCCTGCCCTTCTCCATGTAGGCTGAATGTAGGTTGAATTGCAGCCTGCATGGAGAAGATGGCCTCCCCATAAGCTGCTGGCTGGGTGGCGTCCAGACCAATCACAGTGCTGCTTACAGCATTGTGATTGGCCTTGTGGAGGGAGCCTGGCAGCATGCTTCCTGTTCATGCCGGAAGCAGGAAAGGACGAGTCTGACCAGTGAAGACGCGGGACCCGGCCGGCGGAAAGGTACAATTAATTTTTTAAAAATATTTTTTAACTTAAATCCCCCCCCCGCGCGACCTCCCCGCACGACTCCCCACCCTCATGCCATGCCGGCCACGATTGACTCACTGTATAACCATCACCCAGCTAAAAACTATGGGGAATGTTTATGAGCTTCTCAGACTGCCGGAGCGTCACTTTTTGTGACGCTCCAGCGGCGCAAACTACAAAATCTTATTTATGAGATCACGCATAGCCACTTTGCGGGGCTTTTATTGGCTTCATAGATATGGAGTAAGGGAAGGCAGCACAAATCACTGTGTTGTCTTGATCTGCGCTAAGGAGGCGTTCCATGGCCGTTGTGGTGGGTGTTCACCACACTACACCCCTGGATTTTGACGCTTCTCCAGATTTACAAAACTGTGTACACCTGGGGATGCGCCAAAACTTTGCACCTTTCTAGTTAGGAGAAATAACTTTGTTTCCTGTTTTTCCTCTTTCATTTCATTCTGCAGCACGCATAGAGGAAAACTCCTCTCAGGGTTGTTTTTGTACAGGAAGGTGCCCCTTCCTCCACAAAACAATCCTGCTGGCAAGACAAAATGCCTGCATTGGAGCTAGGAAGCCGAAATGGCACCAACCCTGGAAGAAAGGACAAGAATGCAAAGTATTGGATAAATATGGTGCTTTCCTGCCCTTTCACCGTGCCCTACGCCAAAACCCCATAAATTAGGCCCTCAATATTTCCAGTGTAATGCAGGTTAAACCCACAAATTTAAGTTCAGTGCAAGGGGCAGTAGGTATTACAGTGGCAGAAAATATTACAGTGAAAGGGGAACGCAAAACTGTCATCACTGACCACTATACTAATCCTCTGTATAATAAAGACACATAAAGACACATGTGACAAATGCACATTGAGGGCATATACAGATATAATGGAAGAAATAGGGGGTGGAGAAAGGGGGCCTGACTCCTCACTTGAGAAAACTGCATCCCCACCTGACCTTCAAACTCCGATTGCTGTGAGATTTCTACACTGTTGGTAGCAGGATATGGTGCCGCCACCAATTTTAGAGTAGTGGCTTTTTTGGCTTAACAATAGAGCAGCCAACTTTGAAGCTGGGGAACCAGGTTGGAGTCTGGCCGAAGCTCACCTATCCTGTAAATCTGGGAAAATCCCTTAATTTCCACGTGCCTAAAAAAAAAATGAATGGGTCCATCTGTAATGCAACTGGTGCTTCTGTAAAGCGCTCTGATAGCTTGCGCTATAACAAACTGCAAAAAATTATAATAAATGAAGCATCTGTCATCAACCTCAGGAAGCTCTCTAGCAAATTCTTCAGTGAGTTACCCACCTAGTCTCATAACTATTAGTAATGGGTCATTGCAGACCATCCTAGATGTGTCGTCACCAGTGGCCTCAACATCAAGCTTGTCACTGCCAAAGGATTAAATACTGCCCCATCCAAATGATGAATATAAGGGTACATTTTTACAGTCCCAGTGTCTCAACAATGAGGATGAAAGATCCATCAAATATTAAATCCTCCCTGAATGATTACCTTTCTAATAGTGCTACAAACCCTCCGCTCATAGAACCAGGGACTTTCTCAGTTGAGAACATGGCAGCGCAAACTTTACCCTGTGGGATAGCCAAGACTTTATAGACTGCAGATTCCTATTTTCATTAGAAAGGATATTAAGCTCAGTGTTAAGCTTACTGGATATTTTAGTGCGAGATAGCAATCACAATTCGGACCCTCTTAGGGGAATATTCTCAAGAACGTGTGATAATCATTGCAAAATTAGCTTAACGCAACTTTGCACATCGCAGTCTATCGTGGGAAAATTACACCGTGGTAACGTGGTATTCTCAAGCCGGAAGTACCATGCATAGGCTCACGATAACGTGTCAAATGTCCACGATAAAGTCAGCGCGACGCCGCAAAAATGCGAAACACAAATGCAAAAAAAGCTGCGATGAGGCCAATCAAACAAATCTGCGAAAACCAGCGACAGGCCTGCAATTCCCACATGTCATGCGGGAAAATTCACTATAAAAGTTAAAAAAAAAGGGAGAAAAAAAGAAACTGCGTAGCACCATGGATGCACCCACCTGAGATAGGGGACTACTCATCAGTGATGCTAGAGAGGACCACTACACCTTCGACACTGATGCCCTACAACAGCCCATGGACATCTTAGGCAACCCACCCCCAGGAGCAGGGCAGCCAAGCTACATAGAGAAGACCCCAGGCCCTGCACAGACCACACAGCAGGAAGCACCCGCCACAACGGCTGGCTCCCAACACTTCACCTAGGCACACACCGCATTCCAATGCCAGGTGTCAGAACCCCAAAAGGAGGTGGCCGAACAGGTGCGGGTGGGCTCAGAGCTCATGGAAGCCGAAGTAGATCTCATAGTGTGTGTTCAAGTCCCATCAGGGACCACCTGCACCCCACAAAGGAGAACCACACCACGACAGAGACACATGCATTTGCACATTTCCTGCAATGAACCACACCCAGAGCACCAGAATCATCATTCACACCCTCACGCTGAACCTCCATACGATGGCCCATTCCACTCCTCTTACGTATTGAGTGGGTGATGACAAAGCTACATGTCCAAGGTCTTACCCGCTGCCAGCAGTGACATGGTTGCGTCCGCTGTACACAGCACAATCTATTGTTGTAGGCCCTGGGGCCCTCATGCATACATCATGACCACACTGACACACGCAGATAGTTTGTGGAACTGGCTATGGGCACGTGCACCCGGCCCCTTTATTGGCAGAGTCACATTTACAGTGATGCCTGTGCTGGATTGGTGTGGGGTGAGTGTAAGCCAGCCCGCACGGAGTGGTTGGTGCTGGCAACAACTTGAACAGTGGACACCATTAAAACGGAAACAGAAAACACCAGCATTACAGAGACAACTGTGGAGCATCATGGTGGTAGCCAGAGCAAGGACAGAGGTCACCCATTCTGCAAACAGAAGTGTCTGTGAGTTGCAGTGCACTGAGATTGGTGCACTAGAGCTGAGCGTGCTCATGTGCAGAAAAGGTCTAGGATTGTGTCCCTTCGGGTTATTCCTGATGCAGCTGCAGTGGGGTGTGTTACACATGCATCATCATCCTCATCATCGTCCTAGGTCTCCAACACTACCTGAGGTGACATTGCTGCTTGAGCTCACCACAGCACACAACTCATTCAAGAATGGTCTATGAGTCGTGGTGCATCGAGTTAGTGGCACCTGGAGTGCTTAGCAGGGTATCAGGCAGATAATGGCATCCACCACAGGTGTGAGAAACTCCGTTAGTCTGCCAGTACAGCTGTTTCGACTCTGGCAGTTGGCGTTTGGAGGTGGTTCTGGTGGTGATGGCGTGTGCCTCCTGCAGTGATGCGATGTCCGGGCTGGTCAGAACCCGATTTGATGTGTGAGCCCTTGTGGACCGCAGCTGAGGCCTACAGCCACGTGTAGTTGGCTCGCGATGCACATAGTTACTGACGGGAAACATTCTTTACCACAATACCATTACAATGCGGTATGGTTACATCGTGGTTTTAACAACGCAAGTTGCTACATCGATTTGCACTGGAGGGCGCTCTAGACTAAGGAATAGTGTGAATTACTATTCCAACAGCTTCCCTACTGTACGTAGACTGGAGTTGGAATAGTAATTCACACTTTTCAAAAAGTCCAGTGCCCTCCACAGCCCAAGTCGATGTAACGACTTGCGTTGTTAAAACCGCGATGTAACATATCGCGTTGTGATGGTACTCGTTGTATCATCGTACATCCGTTACTGACACCACAGCAGTTGGCAGTGTTCGATCACCTCCGTAACGAGGATCCTTTTTTCCTCCGGACTGCACCCCGTCTTCCTCTTACTCCTCTCCATGCGTTCAATGATATGAACTCTGCCATTCACAAATCAAGACTCAGTTCCAACTGTGTGACATACTCACTCCCAGTGTAGGCCGAAGGCAGTAGTCTGCAAGGGACCACAGACAGGTGTCGTGCAGATGCTATGCACAGAGTTGGTGGCACCACATTGAAGGGAGTACAGTGTTATAAACTCTGCCATTGAGTAATAAAGACTCAGTTCCAAATGTGTGACCGACTTGGCAGCTATGTGGGCTGGTGGAGTATGTCAACGTGAAGGAGTACAGCCGGCCTGTGTCTCGGGGGCCGTGATGGTCTGAGGAGGTTGCTAAGCTTGTGGGCCTCGGGCTTAGCCCTTGCGCTGGCACGTGGTGGGCCCTCCTTGACACACGCCTGTGTCAGCAGGTGAGCAGTGAGGCCTGGCTGCGCAGGTGCAGGCAAGACGGGTTCGGGGACTAGCGGGCCGGTGTGCAGCAGGCGCACAGGATCGCAGGCAACACCGCTCACGGCAATGGCGTCGGCCTCTTGGCGGGCAGGGAGGCACCACTCTGGCAGAGACGTTGGGCATTCCAGAAGAGAACCACGCCCAGAGCTACGTGCTTTTTATTCACACCCCTACGCTGGCCTGGCATATGCCAGCTGGCCCACTCTGCTCACGCTTACAGGGGGGACCTCACAGGCTACATTTCTGGGATCTTCCCCACTGGTTGGGGTGACATGGTTGCGTCCACTGTCCACTATACTCCATACACCAGCAGTGCATGTGGACATGGATATGTCTGTGGTCTACATACTGCAGTCTGTCCAGCACATCTCCACCACACTTGGCATTGTGTACCTTCTCATTTATGGGTCAGTTGCCTCCATCGCACATGCCTGGTTCCCACATCTCCTCACATTCTTCTATCGTGTGGCTGAGGTGCCATGCCATTGATGGCTCATGTACATGGCTAGCCCAGGTTGCCACAGTAAGTAATGGTGTCATGTCTGGCGGGAGGGCATGTTGTTTGGCATGTTGAATGTGAGTCTGTGACATGTGCATTCCCAGAGTTGTGAGTTGCATGATTGTGGAGTTGGGGGGTGTGGTGTGTTCATTTGGTACTTGCCAACGAGCAGTGCATTTCCATGGGTGCCAACCTGTTAGGGCTGGTTGATGATGGACTGTCGGTAGAAGTAGGAATCATGCACACTGCCTGGGTAGTTGGCAACGACATTGGTGGCAATTCCCAGGTGGTCCACTGTTGCCTGCACATTGATGGAATGCGTGTGCTTTCTGTTGAGGTAATTGTGTGCAGTGTCACCAGGAGGCACAAGTAGGACATGTGTGCAGTCAATTGCCCCCTGGCACGTGCGGGAAGTCAGCTATGGTGTAGATGCCTTGCTTGGTCTGCAGCTGTTCATGCGCAATGTGCGGGTAGTATAGGTACTGGGGTACCAAGCTGACGATGGCATCCAAGACAGTTGTGATGAACTTTGATAGGGCTGTCTGTGAGACTCCTCCGACTCTGGCGGTTGTTGGTTGGAAGGTCCCAGAGGCCAACATGTGCAGCACAGCCAGCAGCTTTGTCTGCGGAGGGATGTTGGTTGTCCACTGTGTTGGTACCGTCAGCCTGTGGGCAATTGTGGTCAGGATGCGTAGGATGGTTGTCCTTTAGAGCCTGTAGTGGGCAATACCATTCTCTGGGGTTGGGTCTGTGAGGTTGGTGCATTTTCTGAAGGTCCGCTGTCTTGGTCAGCGCTGCCTCTGTGGTTGTCCGGGGGGGGTGGGGGGTACGTGGAGGGATGGTGGTCCTGGGAGTGGTGGCCATGGTTGTTGTGGCCCTGTTGGGGCTCTGAGCTACATGATCAGTGGCTTCATGGCATCTGTTGGTCTTCAGGTGTGATTGTGGTCTGGGCTCCCTTTTCTGGTGCCGGTTGTCTCCGACTTTGCACCAGGACAAAGCAGGTGTTAATTTCCTGCTGCTAACGCGCCTATATGTTTTGTGATCTCATCGCCGATCTGGTTGGTCATTGAGAATGTTGAGGTGTGATGTTGTCGCGGCTTTTTGCTCGGGAACGCCTACTCTGCATCTCATTAACGATATTTGCCGGGGTCATCCGTGGTGATGTTTTTTGTGGATGCTATCGCCGGAAAATTGGTGATATCGGCTGTTTGCACCAGCTTGTGAAGGGGACGATACATTTATTGTGACTTTGGCTGCGATAAAGTGCCGATAACTCGGCGATAGGTCCTTGAGAATATGCCCCTTACTCTCATATTTGAAGCCATGGCCATGAAAAACACCAAGTTAAAAAGCATCAACTCAGACATGTTTCAGTTCCTTGGTAGTTTCACTGCAACATCCAATGGAAGTAGCCCTGACTCCTTCGTCCTCAGTAAAATGCATTGAAACTACAGGCCCTGTGGTAGTGGTGTAAAAGTAGGATGAACAAGCAACTCTTGTGCAGTCCTCTACTAATGGCACCCTCACAGTCGAACGGATTAGCCCTGACACAAGACTGCCGCAAACCCATCCTTACACTACAGCAACAAACACAGCAACTGGGCGACAGTATCACATTTTGTCACAGAGGTCACTGCGGGACCCTACCACCCAAGAAGGAAAATAACATAAAATAAGAACTCAAAAGGCATGAAATAAAGCACCATGGGTTTGCCACGCTACCTGATGGATGCTACCAGGCATCGCCAAATAATATAGTGCTGCCTACCAAGTGATCAATAAAGAAACCCGAAATATAAAGAAAAGTGAGAAAGAAAGGAAAACCATCAAAAAATGATTGCACAATAACAGAAGCGGGAGAGAGCTATCTAGAGAGCAAGTGGACAGCTGTGAAGATGATGTGTCTGCATCCAATCTTAAAATAGAAAAATTCAGTACCCAAATCTTACCTCTCGCTACTGAGCCAACTGCCGTGTCCACCTCGCAATCAAAAGTAAAGTGTAAAAGGAAGAAAGCTAGGAGAATTAAGAAAATTCAAACGGTACGGAAACGAAAAATAAAATGCAAAGGGGATCATGGGGTCCCAATTGCAGATGTAGGAAATAAGTTAGGTGATATTGTTTCTCAGGTGGATAGGCCTTCAAGTGTATATGAAGAAAATTATACTGGTATTGTTGGTGAAGAATAAAATGGTACCAATGGTAGGAGCAGTGGTTAATTTGTAAAAACAAAATAAGTGCCGGAGCTCTCATCAGGAGGCAACTTGCTCCAGCCCATTTCTCCTGTTAGCGCCACCTAAAACAGAACCAACTAACCCTGAAAGTGGAAAGAGGATGTGGCATAATGACCAGAGTTGCCGACTTTGGATCTGGGGAACCAGGTTTGAGTCTCGGCGTAGGCTCAACATCCTGTGATTCTGGGCAAATCACTTAATCTCCCTGTGCCTACCATAAATGATTGTGTCCTTAACTGGTGTTCAAAAGCTCCAGTGTTGATGATTAAGTGCCGGTGCTGAGGAACAGAAACTATTGGCTTCAATTAAGCACTGGGTAAAAGCTCTGGGCCATTAAACCGATGCACAGTGCTATTTGGCCTCAAGCAACTGGCTCGGCGAAGGGAACTGAACCAATTGTGATGGCTGGGAATTGTAACTTGTGGGCTTTCCTAGCACCAACCAAATATATTTTCATTGACCTATTCCCAGATCCAGGACGCCCACTGCCATTAAATCTAACATGCTTAATAGAAGTGTTTCGGGGCATCCATGCACGTCTGATATCATCTCAGGATATCACATTAATTACTCTCAGTGTTTGTGACAACCACCTCTCTGAGGCTGCTAGAGTGGGTTGTTCACCAGTTACTCTGAAACTGATCAGCGATAATAAGAGATGTCTGGATGTGATGAGATTCAACATGCTTCCACAATCCAGGGATTGGATTTAGCACTGTGACAAGAATGCCAGATTGAATCGGGCCAGGGGAATAGGGAGCAGCAAGGTACATAACCTATCCCCAAAAGACTGTAAAACCTGACCCCCAATGTTTAGGGGATGCCAAAAATATGACAGTCAATAGGGGGAGAAATAGCAATAGATCTGTTGTTATCAATCAGAGGAGGAGACTCACATCTGTAGCAGATGGTGGCACTAATTGGCATTGGCTGCCAGACATTCTGAACAGCTCTAAGTTTGCCCTACCTCGGCTACATAAGTTTAACAAGAAGAATGCCCATCCTGCTGACCATACTTATAAAATCCAGCTTGGAGAGAGTTCACAGTGCAAAGACAATGGGATTACCATTATGTCATGGAATATAGCTGGTCTACAATCAAAGCATGAGAAGAGTTAATGAGGGGGATTTGCTTGTTTTAATGATATTTGTTCTTTTCAGGTGAGCTGGGCTGTGGATGACATTCGAGCTGCATCGGTGCAGCTGGACTACATAGGTTTTGCCACAGAAGCAACTAGACCCTGTAGAGAGAGAGCAACTGGGGGCTCTCCACCGTGATCACAACAAAATTGGACTACATAGCATCAAAAATGTTATCCTCCATGACCCCCTTGTGCATGCTGCATGTAAGATTGACCAAGGTTCACAAGAAAACACAGTCTGTAACAGAGGTTTTAAAGCCAAACCTGTAGGATAAACCTATGCACTGACTAGCAATATTACAGAAAGCCATTTATAGAATAAAGACCAAGGTGAATCAAAGTGCCAAGTATTATCTGATAGTCTATGTAGCCTTCAATATCCATCCACCCAAATGCACATGGGACAAGGCAGCAAATGAAGAGGAGCAGAGCTGGGGTTTCCCTTGCCAGATATCAGAAGTTCTATTCCACCTAGTGGCTGTTGAAAGGGATATCCTTTTCTAACTTCCTCTCTAATATAAATCTAAGCTTCCTAAATGGTAAAACCATCTCTGGTAGTCCTGCAGCTCCTACTTTCCGACCAACAAAAGACGTAGCATAATCAATTCTATACGATTCCCAAACAAGCAATGTGAACTGGTGATGGATGTGCAAGTAGTCCAGCTGACTGAGAGTGATCACAACCCTCTGTGTTTCAGATGTGGAATTGTGATAGGTTTTGAAAGTCCTACATTTGTTTACCAATGGTATTGTCCCAGACAACAGTAGGAGAGCAGTGACATGCAATGTGGATATCTATCAAGTTGGCAAAAATACAGATGGCATGCATAGAGCAATATCTGTTGAACATCCATTCTGCAGAGAATGGCAATAAGAATGCTGTACTAGAAAATAAAATTGTGTTATCAAGAGAGCTTACTAAGGTCCAGGCTGCTTCATGGTTGGTCAGGCATAATAGTGGAATAAAGAATGACAATGTGTGGCATAGCAAGTTCGAGGATTACAAATCATAGCAGGACTGGCACAGCTTGTCAGTAAATGATCAAGCATTTAAGATCAAAAGGAGAAAAAACACAAAGCCCTACTGAGTAGGAAGAAATCAAACAAATGGCAAGGAGTGTGGAAGGACATTGTCATGGCAGCAGAAGGGAAAAACATTACATCCTTTTGGGGGAAACTTGCCAGAGTATTGGGGGAAATTGGCCCAAATAGTCATGACCATCAGATTTGATCACCGACCTGAGTGGACGACTAAAGACATTGTGAGAAATTGGCTTGTTGGTTGACTGGGGCGTGAGCCCTGGTCAAGCTGGAATCCCAATCCTTATCAGGGTAAGGCACAAACAAGCCCCAAATAATTTTGTGCTCACCACCTGGAAGCTTGGCACAGAGCAGTCAGGCTTAACTGAAAGGCAATGGCGTAAAGGCTTAACTTAAAGACAGTGATTTTAACTCATGCTTTTAAATGCTTAGAAAAACAAAACGTTGAATTGTCAATCATATGATTATAATCTTAAAGTTATGAAAGCCAAGTTACAGCCAACCCTTCAGTATGGGTCACCTATTACTAGAGGGAAAGATGCAAAGCTCCTAGATCTATTGGTAGTTAAGGCCTTCTAGGCAACCTTTAGAATCAGTCGGCCAAGCAGGACTAAGATTAGAGACAGTGCTTGGTATCAGAAGGAGCGTTTTTTAAAATGTATGTACTCTATATTTTCATCAGCCCCTGCATCCCTAGGGAACATTGGCTAGAAATAGATAAGTCTGCCTATGCTGTCAAGTGGAGATTTCATATCTTAACCTCCCTAAGGATAAGACTTGAAAATGCCCAACTATAAGTTAATTTTAAAAAAACTGATCAAAGCTGAATCCCTCAAACTGGATAAAAATGCACTAGCAGGGAAAAATTATGCATGGTATCTGATGAACTCATACCAACTTTTACGCAGCCAGCCATATTTGAATGCTTATTTTTCAGCAATTTAAAAATATGACTGGGAATAAATCCTACAAAAGAGGGCACACAGTCATGGATTCAGCAGTGGCCAGATTCTGAGGGGTCGAGTAGTATGTCGGACGGATCGCCCCTGTCGCATGGCGGTGGCGATCCACCCGACATTTTCGTCTGCCCGCATGCCTTTTCCCCCCGCCATATTAGTATGGCAGGGGGGACCCTGGCAGACGGAAAGACCGTCTGCCGGTTTTCCGCCAGTCAGCCAGTCGAACGGGTGGAAAAGGGGGTGTATATGGTGGCGGTGTCTGGAAGACACCGCCATCCATATTGCAATACATGCGGTGAAATGCCTTTCCATGGCGGGAAAGGCATGCAGTAACTACATGTTGCGGATCCCCAGGGTATTGGGGGGGTGGGGTGTGCACATGGGGGGTACCTATGGTACCCACCTGCATTTGCACGCACAACATGGCAGGGACCGCGCGGTGCCTCCCACGTTGTGCATGCACAACATGCCTTTTTGTCATTGCGGCGGGTGCTGCTGAAAGCACAGCCTGTCGCAATGTCAGAAATGCGGGATGGGCCCGCCAGTGTGGTGGGCGCATCCTAATCTTCCCCACGGGACCACCGCACATATGGCGGACGGTCCCATCTCTGTTAGGGTGGCGGCATCCTATTAGCCCCTTAGAGTAGATTATGTGGTTGGCCAAAAGAGACATTGGTACATATAGTATGCGTGTGTCCTAAATTGATTAACATTCAAAGTACCTTTTTGAAACCACTATTCTTGTGGCTCGGGGTTAGATCAGGTCACTATCTGGAGAATCGATCCCCTTGTTATGCCAACTGATAAAAATGTTAAATGCAGCCCAGAAATGTTTGATATAAAAAGTTTGAGATGTATCGTATTTATGTCCCAGGAACCTATTTGCTATTTTATATATATTTTGCTGCTTGGGCGATTATTAGAATTGGAACAATATAAGCCCTGTTACAGTAAATATTGATGTACTTTATTATTGTTTTTATACAATGGAATTAGTAATTATTGCATGTTGGCACTTTAAAATGCAATATGTACAATATCTTGTTATAGCAACTATTGATGTATTTTTATTGCATTTTATTCTTGTCTTTATATGTTGTAATTAGTATTTATTGCACTTTGGCACTTTAAAGTGCAATATGTGCAATATCCTGTTATAGTAATTATTGATGTGTTTGTATATGTGCTACCTATGTAATTAGCTATGGATGATTAAAGCCCATGTTTGATTGATTCTATATCCTATCTTCATATGCATAATGTATGGTGAATTGGTCGGGTTATGTGACATAATTATGATTGTATTGGTAATTTTTAAATAATACTTGTGATATAGTTTTCTGATATTGCATAGTGTTAATATGTTTTGATTGCAATGATTGTAATTAATCAGGCAATAAAGATTTATCATTATTTTTATTATTATTATTAACTTAAAGGCAATGTGTAAAATATGTGTGCAACACTTCAAACAGTAACAAAGTGAATACAACACACAAAAAGGATTGCATGCTATGGGGTCGATTCCGATCCGGGTCGGACAGCTCTGCGAGAACTGTTCGTAGCCGTACCTAGCGACCAACACGTTCCGAGAGCCGGTCCGTCCGTGCAATGAAGTACGATGCGCATAACTGACACAAATCCGACCGACACATTTTCCGTATGAGCCGTACCTCCGATCGCCGAACCGAGTCGCTCGGAAGCAGTTCCCACAGCAGTTTCCGGCCGGACAAGTACGATGCCCAAATCATACGCGCCGGACGGGCCACCACGTACAGCATTTCACAGCATCCGGGAAAGCAGCATATCAGGTACGATTCGCACCAGAACACATTCCACGGCTATGAGACGGACCAGCTAGCAACGGGTACAAGACGGAGCAACAAGCAGCGTGCACAAGGCGAACACATCATGAATCCCATCGCGCAAGTCATACCAGTACTGTACATCTATGACCGGATGAGGAACAGAAGCAGACGGTGCAGACGGTAAGTCAGACACCCACCCCACAAACAAACAACACGTACCCGCCCAATGTCACACAGACCCAGAGGATCCATATCTTGTCCACTAGCAACAGGCCACCATAGGGGTTTCATGGCCATCACCACTATCAGCCCCACTCATAGGGGTTATGTTGCCCATCACTACTGCCACCCCCACTCATAGGGGTTATGTTACCATCACTCCTGCCACCCCCACTCATAGGGGTCATGTTGCCCATCACTACTGCCACCCCCACCCATAGGAACTATGTTGCCCATCACTCCTGCCACCCCCACCCATAGGGGTTATGTTGCCCATCACTCCTGCCACCCCCACTCATAGGGGTTATGTTGCCCATCACTACTGCCACCCCCACTCATAGGGGTTATGTTTCCCATCACTACTGCAACCCCCACCCATAGGGACTATGTTGCCCATCACTCCTGCCACCCCCACTCATAGGGGTTATGTTGCCCATCACTACTGCCACCCCCACTCATAGGGACTATGTTGCCCATCACTCCTGCCTCCCCCTCTCATAGGGGTGATGTTGCCCATCACTACTGCCACCCCCACTCATAGGAGACCTGTTGCCCATCACTCCTGCCACCCCACTCATAGGGGTTATGTTGCCCATCACTACTGCCGGCCCCACTCATAGGGGTTATGTCGCCCATCACTACTGCCGTCCCCACTCATAGGGGACCTGTTGCCCATCACTCCTGCAACCCCCACTCATAGGGGTTATGTTGCCCATCACTCCTGCCACCCCGCTCATAGGGGTTATGTTGCCCATCACTACTGCCACCCCCACCCATAGGGACTATGTTGCCCATCTCTCCTGCCACCCCCACCCATAGGGGTTATGTTGCCCATCACTACTGCCAGCCCCACTCATAGGGAACCTGTTGACCATCACTACTGCCACCCCCACTCATAGGGACTATGTTGCCCATCACTCCTGCCACCCCCACTCATAGGGGTTATGTTGCCCATCATTACTGCCACCCCCACTCATAGGGGTTATGTTGCCCATCACTACTGCCACCCCCACCCATAGGGACTAGGTTGCCCATCACTCCTGCCACCCCCACTCATAGGGGTTATGTTGCCCATCACTACTGCCACCCCCACTCATAGGGACTATGTTGCCCATCACTCCTGCCACCCCCACTCATAGGGGTTATGTTGTTCATGACTACTGCCACCCCCACCCATAGGGGACCTGTTGCCCATCACTACTGCCACCCCCACTCATAGGGGACTTGTTGCCCATCACTACTGCCACCCCCACTCATGGGGGACTTGTTGCCCATCACTACTGCCACCCCCACTCATAGGGGTTATGTTGCCCATCACTACTGCCACCCCCACCCATAGGGACTATGTTGCCCATCACTCCTGCCACCCCCACCCATAGGGGTTATGTTGCCCATCACTACTGCCACCCCCACCCATAGGGGACCTGTTGCCCATCACTACTGCCACCCCCACTCATAGGGGACCTGTTGCCCATCACTCCTGCCACCCCCACTCATAGGGGTTATGTTGCCCATCACTACTGCCACCCCCACCCATACGGACTATGTTGCCCATCACTCCTGCCACCCCCACCCATAGGAGTTATGTTGCCCATCACTACTGCCACTCCCTCCCATAGGGGACCAGTTGCCCATCACTACTGTCACCCCCACTCCTAGGGTGCTGTGTGACTATCAATATCAACACCCCCACCCATAGGATGGGTGATGCGCCACACATCCATCATACACCAACATTAGGTATTCCAGCAAAATACATCCCCCTAACATCATTACAACAGTGTGTAGTCTGTGACAAATGCCCACAACAGTGAATATGACTTCGAACATACAATGTAACTACCATCACATGTGTGACGAAAAACTGAGTGTGGCCAACACAAGGCAAGCATCACAATAGCACTGTGTCATTGCGCACTAACACCTCCTCACTGTGTAGAACAAAAGTTAAGTGTGGGGTTCCAAACTGCAGCAAATGTTGAGCATTGTGGTGATGGGGTCTAAACCCCCCCTCATCACAGTGATCAAAAGGTAAGTGTCATCATGGTCAAAGCTGCAAATACCAAACAACATGTATGATTCCTGGTCCCAACACATGAAACACTTTTGTAGCAAAGTAGTGGTAGTGTCCCATACCCACAGAGATGCAGTGAGGCTAACAGTGCTGTGAAAATCTAGCATACTCTCGGCCATGTGCAGACAAGCACCACCCATGAGGGCTGACATTGCATACAGTGTACAATGACACAAAAGCAGAAGTGACCATCATAATGCACATACACGTCTCGAAAATAGACACACAAATTAATACATCCTGTGTAGACTGTAGGTGTCAGGTCACAAACTCCCATTCCATGGCAGCAATGGGACCTAAAAACCAGGATGAATGTGCAGAATGTTGTGCTTTGACTCACAGGGACAGCAGGGAAAATCCCCCAAACAACATCCAGACAATGGCCCACAACAGCAATACCAATGCACTGGTGCAGATGCACAAACACAAACAGGAAACCTCACACTACACATCTGACACAACATGTGTGTGTGTGTCTCAGTATCCACAGGCAACTACACAACACATGAGGGAGGCTGAACCACAGTGAGACAGATGTGGACACAGTGCCATACAAAAGTAACCCATCATTGGGCCCCCCCTTAGTGGGCAATCAGGGATTGTGAGATGAGAGGGAGCCCAACAGACACATGTCACACAAGCTGGAATGAACAGCAACTAAAACAGCAAGAGACTGACACACAACAGCACTTCCCCCAGGGACCATACATTGGGGTGACACAAGCATGCATGATACATCCACTGTGATGACAAAGGTAGATGTCGTACAAACTGTGAAACCCAGACATGTGTCTTGTGCCACAAATGTACATCACACCTACACAAACACAAATCACTCAGCATGGCCCGTCATCCATGGACAAACAGGAGACAGGGGCCGAGCCATGCAAACATTCACATCTGTCCACTCTCAACACCACACACCCTGAACTGCACCAATGTGCATCTGTGAAGCCCACATGGACATGTGACATTGCACATGCACACATGACAAACACAGTAATTTTGGGAGGAACTAAGGTGCACAGACTCATCACACAAGGACTGTCTACAACCCTGGTGAATGACAGACATACTGCACAGTATGCGGTACATGGCCATGACGTCAAAGCTCCCGTAACTTTCGGAATCCCTGCCACAGTCCCAGGACAATGCAGAAGCCAAGGAGAACCACAAGGCACACATGCTGACACCTGCCAACATTGCAGCCCTGAACCTGACGAGTGGGAGCAGTCACACACACATACACATGTCTCAATCACCAAAAGGTACCACCTAGGGACAACTACATGATATTGCGCACAAACAAGTGCCTTGGGGACCCCTGACTGTGTGCCATCTGCGTCGGACCACATCATCACCACTCAGAACTGACAAATAACAATGATGAAACACCAATTAACAGTAGTGTGTCATGCACCGACACATCTGGTAGCCCAGGACAAAGATGTGGAATGAACACAGTACAACTCAGCAAGCATCAACAACAGGAAAATATCAAGGGAACACTGCCTGTGTATAATAAAAAGGGATGTGGACAAACACACACATGCTCATAGAACACACACCATGGGCCCAGGCAATGTCACGGAACAACACACTTACTTGAGGGGACTCAACTCCTGTGGAAGCTCAGCTGTGCCAAACATAGTCCCAGCAGGTCTCAGTCATGTCAGCAGAACACTTGGTCAGTCAGCCATCAGTTGCCACCCAATGAAGGCTCTGGTCACAACAGCCTGGGTACGGGAGTGTCCCTTAAGTCATCTGCACATACTCATTACATATGTCCAGCAAGTTGCACAGAGGACCCAGTTGCTCCTACACCAATGATGCCCACACCTGCAGGTCCAGTGGAGATGCGCCCACAGTCAGGGAAATAGACAAATTGGACAATAGGAAGCACATCATATGTGCATGTGTGCAAGCCACAGATGTGACCATGAAAATGAAATGGTTACAGAGATGTTCACAAATTGTTAATCATGACACACCCAGTTAGCTGTAAAGGATGACATGGATACCGACCAGAATAGGATACATATCTCATGGACCACATGGAGTACATCACATCAACACCTCAGTATTCAACATTGGAAATTCAGCATTATAACTGCAAGGTCATGGTAAACCGCATCAACATAATGTACAGCTAAATCAAATTCACAAGGATTAATACAAATTCTTTAGTCACCAAATGTCAAAAATGTGATTTGAGTGACAACTGTCACACGTTGCTTGCCTGCACTGCTAAGGACAGGAGACATCCACTCAGAGGGGCATACATGGGGGCAGGCCAGGCACCGCAGGGACAGGATCAGGGCTCAGCAGAAGGAGGCAGTGAAGGGGTGGTGGATGCAGGAGAGTCACTGGCAACTGCAGTGGAGGTGTCTGACATAGTGGGTGCAGTCACAACTGTGGGGCACAAGTCAGATGGGGTGGGTGTCGGCACAACTGCAGTGGGCAGGTCAGATGGAGTTGACTGGGTCCCCACTGCAGTACCTAAGGCAGACGGGGTGGTCGTGGACTCCACTGCAGTGCCCAACTCCATGGGAGCAGAATGAGGTTCAGCTGAGGTCGGCAGGACAGAGGGGGGGCCATGCTCCCCACACCAGTGGCACAAACAGTCTGACCGGGGGGTGGGGGTGGAAGAGCAAGTGGTAGGGGAGGGCGTGAGCATTTTGGGGATGGTGTATCTGTGGGTGGGGGAACCTGGGGCAGGGTGTGGTGGGGGAACCTGTGGAGTGGTGGCCTGGGGGATGGAGGACGGAGACTGTGTCGTGGAGCTGCGGGGCTGGGACGGGGTCTTGCTCTTCCGGGTCCAGTGGGACTTGCGGGTGGGGGCCTCAGTCTGACTGCGCCTGGGGGAGGGTGTCCGGGTGTGAGGGGAACTCCCCTCTGTGTGTGGGGACTTCCTATTCCCCTTGTAAGCTGGATCTGCTGGATCGGTGGGGTAGAGGCCAAGGTCACAGAGGAAGAGCTTCTTGGGAGATGGGGTTGCAGGTGAGGCAAGGGAAGGGGTCTTGGAGGAAGAGGTATCGGAGGACTGCAGATTGGTTGTGGATGCCTGTGTGTGTGTTTGCAAACCATCCCCTGTGAGTGTGGTATCAGTCCCCTGAGGTTGATTGGGTGCACGTCTAGACCTTGGTTTGGGTGTTTGTGTGCTGCCTGTGTCTGTGGGTTTCGGTGAGTGTGCTGGTGTGTGTGTGCTTGGGATAGGTAGGGTGCTAGGAATCGTGGATAGGGCAGGGGTAGGAGGGGTGAGGGACTGTTGGAGGAGGGACACTGCTGCCGTCAGGGAGGAGGCAATGGACTGAATAGTCCTCTGTAGGGCAGACATGCCTGATGAAATGCCCTCCATGAACGACACCAGTTGTGTCAACAAACTGGTGTGTGCATGAAGGACACTCAGCATTGATGTTTGCCCTACATGGATCTGTCGAAGCAAGTCCACAGACTCCACACTCAGGGCATTAGGGGACACATGGGCAGGGGGTGCAGTGCCTGGCACACAGGAGACATGCTCCTGAACACGGGAGCCTCTACAGGCCTCTGGGATGGGAGCCAATGGGAGGGAGGTGATGGTGGTGGTGGTGGTGGGGACAGCCTCACTAGCTGGGGTTTGGTGGCTGATGACATCCGCCTCCACAAGGGAGTCATTCTCCAAGCTGCTGTGGCCCTCAGCTGGGGTGGATGGTACTGAGGACTCCTCTGGGTGTCTCCACTCTCCCTCCATGCAACTGGGTCCCTCCAACTCCTCGATTTCAGTCCCAGTCTGGCTCTGAGGCTCCTCCTGGTCCATGGCGCTGTCCCCTCCTGTGGCCGTGGATGTATCTGGATAGAATTAGGAAAAACAGAACAACATCAGTCACCTGCACTGACCGCACACACCACAGTGAGTACAGCACATCACAGGGCAAGCCCTGGCATCATCAGCCGAACACTGTTCAAGGTGCTTACACTGTTTTGAATAAGCAAATTGTCAGTCTCACCATCAACCATGGCACTCATATCCCTCCTGGACTTGCACCCATATGTCTGTTGCATGTTGGATGCTAATACCACAATATGTAGACATGCACAACCTACACATTTGTTGGACATGCAAGTGAACATGTAGGAGTATGTCACTATACACACATCACATCTCTTGCCACTGAGTCAGTACAGGTGTCAGGAAGAAGGGATGGCCAGAGTCTCATTTCACATGCTTGAGATGCGTACCAGCAACACACACTATGATGTTCTCATGATCTGATAAGCAATGCCACAATGGGGTGCATGGAGCACATTTGACCCCAATGCAGGATCACTCATAGCAAGTTAAATGCCATGGCACAGGCATGACTGGAAAGTCAGTCATCACTATCTCCTGTTACAGGGGCAGGGCATCCAGACAACAACAGTATGCACTGTGTCACAATCATAGGTCATGTGTAAAGCAAACTGTGCAGCTGACATGTGCACTTGTCCATCCCTGGCAAACAACATATCCCGCACCCAGATGACCCCACATCATACAAAACAGACATATGAGTGTCTACAAACACAACTCCCAGAACATGAGCACCTCACAGTCTGCTGTGCATGAAACACAGCTGCCTGAACTTCACAGTTGCATACACCATTGTGCACTGTCAATTGATCACACACCTCTATGTCAAACAGGTCTCGTCTCCTATAGTCACATCTCAGATGTCCTGCTGACCCTCAAACTCATGAAACCCCAGTTGTCCTGAAAAGGAAGCCACACCACAATGACACAGAGGCAGACACCTGAAGGCACATGTCACTAAGCACAACCTGTAAGTTGATACACAGGAGTGGGAGTATAGAGTGTTTCTAAATTCCCTGGAGTTGGCATGAATGCCCAGGTCTACGTGAAACAGTGTATAGCCCTGGACAGTAGTCAGGTGGCTAAGCAAGTGTGACACACTTGATATACATACTCCTGAGGCCCAGAATTTGGAGTCCCCTGCTGCATGGGTGTGTTTGAAATACCCCAGGCACATGTGGCAAGTCAGACCAGCAATTGGAACACATATCAAGGGCACACTCAGATCACATGTCAGATCTCGGGCATTGTGTAAACAATTGACCCACCCATGAAACACACACAGAGTCACGGTAACAGATGCTGTCCGGAACCTGAAGCATAGCTGACTGCAGGGACACAGTGCCCTAGTGACATAAGCCACAGACTGTAGGGTCCACACCTGTGGATCAGATGAGGAGGGTGCATCACACAATCGAGGGACATCAGTCACCAGGGCAAAATACTGTAAATAGCATGTCAGACATAGTACACAGATTAGGCATGGACTTACCCCCTCCTTGCTGCTGTCTGGCCTTCAGCTGCCCATCCAGGTCCGGGAAGACCACCGCCAGAATCCTGAGCATGTGGGGGGTCAGGGTCCAATGTCCGCCCCTCCTGCAAGGAGGCGAGAGCTTCAGCTGGAACCTTGCGATCCTCCGGGTCCCGCCCCGAAGGTCCTGCCACCTCTTCTGGCAGTTGCGGATCCGGCGCTTGTAGACCCCCACTGATCTAACTGCCGAGGCGATGGTCAGCCAGATCTCCTGCTTCTGGTGGGCATCAACCTGTGAGGATGACAAAGTTAAAAGTCCTTTACCACACATGCCACATATTTGTGCTGCACACAGTTGGATATACATGTAGTCATCACAAAGGAAAATGAGGTACACAGGTAGTGCACCCATGGAAATGGACACATGCCCTACATGTCTGACATGTTAACATTGCCTGGGAAGTTAAAGCTTGCACAAATGCACTTTTGCTGCAGAACACCTGTTCATCACATGTACCTACACATTTTGGGGGTTGAAAGTACTCAGTGAGTACGCTTGCCACTGGTGTGCACACTGCTAGTACTGCTAGTCGGACAACATGCACAATTATGAAGGCAGTGGACTGCACACTCACCTGCTCCCCTGGTTTCCCATACAGCTTGTAGTACTGTGGAAGGAGCCCGTCCAGCAGGGCCTGGTTCTCCTCCTCAGTGAAGGGTGGGGCCCTCTCCAGATTACGTGCCATAGCAGTAGCCAGAGGATGCAGAGACAGCAGCAGTGGTAGCAGAGATGTGGTCCAGTAGCTTGTAGCGCAGGTAAGTGAGCTCCCTGGGGGGCAGTCAGCCTCATATCTGTGCTGCAGAGGCAGAATCTGTGCCATGTGTATCAAGTGATAGGTCCATCACGGTTGCATTCTATGAATCTGGCCAATCCATGGAATTGTACGACTCGTACACGTCTTCCGCATCGTTCAAATCTTCACCTTCATGACACCCTAGAAATTGCTACATTGTTGTAGGCATCCAACTGAATTTCCAGCGCACAACTCGTACAAGTTTTGAATCCGCGTCCGTCTCCATGACAGTCCAGAGCCAATGGGTGCGCACGGCTCAGTCAACTAACTGTACAACGCGTAGTTTGAAAATCCACACGCACCCGTCTCCATAGGATTCAATGGCCAAGGCGTGCGCAGGGCTCAAGCCATGCCTGCACGACGCGTATGCATGATAGTCACCCGCATCGGTTCTCATTGCAGTCAATAGCTAAGCGTGCGCACGCTCGGTCCAGAACTGTGCAATGCGTATGCATGATAGTCACCCACATCAGTTCTCATTGCAGTCAATGGCTAAGCGTGCGCACGGCTCGGTCCAGAACTGTGCAATGCGTATGCATGATAGTCACCTGCATCGGTTCTCATTGCAGTCAATGGCTAAGCATGCGCACGGCTCGGTCCAGAACAGTGCAATGTGTATGCATGATAGTAACCCGCATCGGTTCTCATTGCAGTCAGTGGCTATGCGTGTTCACAGCTAGGTCCTGAACTGTGCAATGCATCTCTATAGAAGTCACCCACGTTGGTTGACATTGGTGTGACTATTTGACGGCTTCCACACACAATTACTTGCCAGGGACTCAGGTGCACACCTACCACACTACAGCATGTGCCACACTGTGTCCCATGGCATATAAGGCTGCTTTACCTGTGTGTGTAGGGGGGGCAACATTTGGTTTGTTGTGTGGGACTTTGGTGCAGCCACTCTCAGGCTGTGCACGTGTTCATGGGGACAGAATCCTTTGTGTGTTGTGCACATTACCACTGTGATGTGCAACTGTACAGTTATGGGCATGAGTCATGGACACAGTTGCAGGTTGGATATGTTTAGGACATGTCACATACACCCTGAGTCTTGGTTGGGATGGTATGTTTGTCACAGTGAGACCCATAGCCACAATACTGATGAACACCCACAGTCTGTGTGCATGTTGTGTCTCAGATGTGTCTGATCAAATGTGCCCAATGGGAGACAGTCTCCACATCCATGTGGTTTGTGCATCAACATTGATGTTGTGTGTGTGTCTATGAGACGTCCATGTAGGGCCTGCAGAGACAACAGTGGCCACTACCTGTGGGACTCATGGTTGTTTTGTGGCGTGTACATGATATGCCATGTCATGCCAGTGTCCATGTGGTAATACAGGGACCCTGGGTATCTGCCTGTCAAAGAGCTGTGAGGCCTAGGAGACATCAGGCCTCACTTGTCACTGTGGTGTGTGTTTGGAAAGTGACAGCAGTACATAGGTAATGTGACACAGCCCAATGATTGGCCATTGCACTACATGGAACTTATGTAGACATGTGGACTTGAGATGTGAGGTGATGGGCATGTAGGTGACATATGTGTCCATACCCAACAGCACACACCTCAGTACATTGTGTATTCTCATGATGTATCATGTGATATTTTACTTGGTCATAGCCACATGGGTGGATGAATCGACAATCTTCCTTTGTTCATCTCTGTACTGCAGGGCACCAGCTGTCCATAGACTGTTCCCAGACCTTGAAACCATGCAGGAACGCAACTGCATCCAACGGTACCGCTTCACCAGGCCACTGATTGAGGAGTTGGCGGAGCAGTTGGCACCACATCTGCTACCTGGCCGGACATACCCTACAGCACTGACCCGAGAGGTGAAGGTGATGGCAGCCCTGCACTTCTTTGCTACTGGTACCTTCCAGTACACTGTGGCTACTGCTGGTGGTATGTCGCAAACTATGTTCAGTCGTGTGCTACGCGATGTCTTGGAGGGGATGTTGCATTTCCTTGACCTGTACATCAAGTTTCCTAGCCCAGGTCAACTCACTGACATAAAGGATGCTATTAATACACTGGGGAAGATGCCGAACGTCATCGGATCTATTGATGGTACACATGTGGCCCTGGTACCACCAAGGGCACATGAGCAGACATACCGGAACAGGAAACATTTCCACTCCATAAATGCTCTGGTGGTATGCGTTGTGGGCATGTGTATCACACATGTGTGTGCACGTTTCCCCGGTTCTGTGCACGATGCCTACATCATGAGGAGTAGTCGCATTGCAACACTGATGTCACAGATGCCAAACCAGCGTGCCTGGCTTGTCGGTGTGTACTGACTGTTTACCATTATGTGTGTTTGGCAATGTTGTATTCCACCCTCTTTCAAAACACAGCTAATTGTTCAATTGTTTGTATGTAGGTGACTCTGGATACCCCAACATGCCGTGGTTGCTGACACCCCTCAGGAACCCTGTGACACCAGCCGAGATACGCTACAATGGCAGTGCGGAAAAAGTTGCCTTTCATCCAGGATGACAATGACCTACATCTGCCACCTGTGGAGGATCCAGGCCTGGGCCACAATGCCAGTAATGATGAAGATGAGGGTGACGTCCGCACACAGCTCATCAACAACTTCTTCACCTGAATGTGAGTTTACAGGGTTGTTATGTCAATGTATTGATGTAGCCTGAAATGTGTTGGGGCTGCTCTGTTGCTGTTTGAGTGTGTCTGTGTGCTACTTGACTGGATCCATGCAGTGATGTGTCCTTTCAGGTAGTCTGTACTCCACAATAGTGCTGACATGCTAACTTGTTTCTGTGTAGGTTTCTTGTGACATGTTTTGCACATGTGTATTGCATTTCTCTCCTGTTCTGCTGTGCTTTTGACTGTGTCTTATGTCTGTCCTTTCCAGGGTACTTTGCCTGTTGTTTGGTCAACACTGACCCCCAACACCCAGAATCCAACCCCAGGGTGGAAGTTGTCGATTCCCATCAAGTGATGTACCACACATCCTTGGACTTCAATTCTCCGACACTTTGTGACCGTGTGTCCACTGTCACGTAGAATTACCTTGCAACTGTTGTGGAATAAACATGTTGCTGATGTGTAATGAACCTGTGCTACGCTTTGTTATGTGCGTTGTCGGTCTTCCCACATCTGACTGACATTTGCTTACCTCACCTGTGGGCTTGTTACCACTGACTGTGGATAGGTGTGGTGTCTGTGCATTCCACTGTATTTCAGATCAACATCATTGAATGGGATGAGTTACATGACCATGGTGAGTATGTGTTGTGGTGCCATAGTGGTGTGTCTCCCTCACATGTGTCACATCACCATGACTCACATAACGGTGATCACATTGCTGTAGTATTTGGCATGCACTGTGTTCTTTAGCAGATCAACATCTCCATGACACATAACAAGTTGGAATCACAACAGAGGCAAGTATAGTGTACTGGTGAGTTTATTTATAAACATGTGTGAGGATAGTGCACAGGATGATGGGTGCTGTACATTGGGTTTTGAATCCAAAGTTCACAGAAGAGTTGGAAGTGTTGGTAGCTGAACTGTCCAGAGTCACGTCCACAGTCATCTGCTACATTAGACCAACATCAACCCTCCATGTCATGTAGGCGAGTTGCTTTAGATATGACAAGGTGAACGGTTTGCACACAAAGAACAATTTCCAGAACAGGTTTTGAGGCCCTGGGGGATGTGCATGGCCATCTGCGTCTCACTTGCCCTTCTTCGGACGACCCCTATTCTTCTTCGGGGGGGGGATCCTCACGTGCAGGCGTCTGCGGTGCAGAGGACTCTCCGCCAGAGTCATCATCCCTCCCTGTGGCACTGGCAGATCTTGCTGCAACAGATGTTGTGGCCACACAGGGAGGTGTGGACATGTTGGTGCTTATCTGGCATGTGAGTATGTCCCTATGCACCGCAGTAAGTGCATCCCACTTGGACTCCATATGAGCATGATGGGCAGCCTGCTCCTGTTGAATATCCTTGAGGATCCCCACTACCTGGCCGAATCCTCCGGTGCTATCCTGGTACGCATCTATGATGCGTGCCAGTTGGGGGTCATCATGCAGTCCAGACCCCTCTGCAAGCCACAACTTCTGCCTACCAGCCCTCCCACCACCCCTAGCCACACAGGCAGGATCTGCGGCGGCACGCACAGGAGATACTGGGCCCCCTTGGGTGTTTTTACTGGTGGTGTTGTCCGTAGCTTCCTGGGGGGCCTGTGTCCCTGTGCTGTCGGTATTCTGTGTACTTAGTCTGTCCGTGTTGGTGGGGTGCCCTGTCTGTTGCCAGATGTTGGAGGCGTGGGTACAGGGGGTGAAGATGTTTGTACTGCTGGTGCTGCATGATGACTTACACCGGAGGTGCCAGGTTGTTCTTCGTCATCCGAAGAGGACACTGACTGATCCACATCAGAGAGCTGAGGGTCCACTGGAGTTTGGGACAGGGACTCCTCTTCATTTGCTGCTGTGTCCCCAGCACCACCTGTGTTTGGAAGAGACACACAATGTAAGTTATGTTTCTACAGGCATCAATGGTTCACATACATAACATTTGCTACTGTACATTAGGAAGCGTGCCTGTACACTGCTTTGTCCAAAGTTGTCATGGACAGAGATTGATATTATTGTAGCACATTGTCCAGCCAACGTGAAGCATTTTAATGTGCATGTCGATGTGTGTGCATGACCAGCTCATGCATAGATTTGACTGTACATGGCCATTACTACTCAAGGGCCATCACATTGCTGACACACGTGTGTCATCCCTGTACACATTTGACCTTTGCACTGAGGATATGTTGCAAGATTGGGGCATGTGTGGTAGCAGATTTTGCTAGTGTTTGTGTGTCACATTGGTGTATTGGTACGACATGGTCACAGTCCGGTATGCCTGTGATCTCTTGGGAGAATTCTTTTTTTCCTGTGTTCCTAGTTCCCATCTCATTTCATACAAGTGATGATGTCACCATCGTTAATGAGTCTGGTGCTGAGTTTTGTACGTGCACATGTGATTTGACTTGTCAATGTTCTCCATGGTAACATGGATTGGGCAAGCAAGCTCTCTGGCTTTTCAATGCTCATGAAAGTGAGAGCCGGTGTTGTGTGTGTTGCGGTTTGGCTGCTGTGAGTAGCATGTCTCCTCCAATGCAGTCCAGGTTAGACCTTGTGTCTACAGTGTCTATGACAGTGAGTGGTGTGTTGTGTGAAGGATGCATATGTTGCAGAACGATGTAGGAGTGGAATGCAGTTCACAACAGCACCGAGTGTTAATGAGACCATGCTACTGTGTCGGCTATATTGGTGTGTCCATTCCATTCACTGTCAGATGTCCCCTGTCAATGATGTATATGTGAGTTCCTGTGTGTTTTGTGCAATGTACTATATATGGATCTCCACACTTGTCATTCTGCAAGACACACCTCCACAGCCAGGCCAGGGGGCACCCCTGGACACTGCATCCCCAGACAGTGAGTTTGAACATATGGTTGCAATGGCTGTGTGCGCGACCGTGTTTGGTTTGGCCAGTGCATATGTGTGATTTTCAGCCACATCATTTATCAGGCCCATGTGTCAGACATCTTGTCCGGGCATTATCTTTGTGAGTGACTGGTACCACATGTGCAATGTGTTTTAGCATAGAAGGTGTGTGTATGGCCAGCATTGGTGTTATTTGTTTTCAAGTCAGGACCTCCTTCTCCCCCAGGCCAGTTATCCCATCATGAAGCATGACACCATTGCAGTGGTTGCAGGTTAAATTTCAGGATGTCAGTCAGTGCAGTCCTGGTGTTTGTTGGTGCCAAGTTACCAACAGGGCCTTGTGCTCCTCACAACAGAGCCCAGTGTCAGACATCTTGTCAGTCCATTTCCACTCCCTGTGAGGTGAGCATGGTTCAGTGTGACCTTGCTGGGCCATGTGGGTGGGTGGGGATTGTCTGTGACTGCAACTCCCATCATGCTTTTGGCTACACCCCCTTCCCAGCATGCCCATACTTCCTTCCTTTTTACTCTGCTTCCCTGTGAGGGAGTGTGACGCACTGGCAAGATGGCTTACTGTGCAGTCCTGGTGTTTGTTGGTGCCCAGTTCCCAGCAGGGCCTTGTGCTCCCTACAACAGAGCCCAGTGTCAGACATCTTGTCAGTCCATTTCCACTCCCTGTGAGGTGAGCATAATTCAGTGTGAGCTTGCTGGGCCATGTGGGTGGGTGGGGATTGTCTGTGACTGCAACTCCCATCATGCTTGTGGCTACACCCCCTTCCCAGCATGCCCATACTCCCTTCCTTTTGACTCTGCTTCCCTGTGAGGGAGTGTGACTTCAATGGCAAGATGTCTGACTCTGCAGTCCTGGTGTTTGTTTGGCTACAATTCCAAAGAGAGCCCCTGTGCGTCACATGGCAGAACCCAGTGCGGTGTATCTTTGTGTGATATTTCACTACAGTGTGAGTTGATGCATTATACCTGTGAGTTGTGTGGAGTTTGTGCTGAGGGGTGTGTGTCTACACATGCTGGTAAGTATGGTCACAGCTGTCAGTCCTCCTTCCCACCCGGCCAGACTTCCCATCATGAAACGTGCTTCCATTGGAGGGCGTTCAAGTTGGCTTTCAGGATGTCAGGCAGTGGTGTCCTGCTTCTGATTTGCACACAACCCCTACCAGGGCCTTGTGCTTCCCACAGCAGGAACCAGTGTCAGACATCTTGTCAGTCATTTTCCACTCCCTGCGATGTGGGCATGGTTCAGAGAGGTCTCGAGGGGCCAATTGGGAGGGGGAGTATTATCTGTGACTACAACCCCATCATGCTTTTGGATACACTCACTTCACCTGCATACCCACTATTCCTTCCTGTCAGTCAGCTGCACTGTGAGGCAGTGTGTTTGTGGTGGCAAACTGTCTGACAGTGTGTATTTAGCTTTGTGCCACTGTCTTGCTCTATTTGTTGGTAGGTTTGTACATGTCATGACACAGTTACAAGTCACTATGAGATGGCAGGTATTGTGTTTGTCTGACTAGCATACACATCTTGGAATGATTATCTATTGGTTACTGTGGCTTTGCTAAAGGTGCATGGTTTCACTGTCCCCTTGCCACACAATATTGAGTATATTGGTTGTGTACTCACCAGGCTCTGGTATGTCTGATTGACCATGGTCGCTCTCTGGTGGTAGGATGTCCCGCACCTTCTCCTCCCAGGACCTGAAGTATACTGGTTTCGCAGGAGGGCCACCACCAGTGCGCTGACTCAAGCCGTGATCCTTCTCGATGAGTTTCTTGACCCTCCTGCGCATGTCATACCACTTGTTCTGGATATCATCCTTTGTGCGCAAGATTGGTGCTTGTGCGTTCACCTTGTCCACAATCCTTGCCCACATCTTTGTTTTCTGTGACATGGGGTTCCTTTGGACCAATTTACCAAACAAATGTGTTTCTACTCTGATGATTTCATGTACCAGCACTTCTAACTCACTATCTGTGAACTTTGTATTCTTCTTTGGGGGCATGGTGATGGGTGGTGGTGGTGAGTGATGTGTGTGTGAGGGTGCAAGTGAGGGTGAGTGAGTGTCAGTCTTGCTAGGTGTATGTGTGAGTGCTTTTGGTGAAGTGCTAATGGTGTGAAGGTTATGTGATGGGTGAGTTGTGAGTGTGTCTGTGGTTCCTGTCTTATGGTGTTCTCTGCTGGCTGTTCTCTTGAATTTGCAAAGGATCATGGTAGTGATTAGTGTCCTTTATATAGGTGGAGTTGTGGGTGTGTCTTTGTTCCAAGTTTTTTTTTTAAATATTTATTGACTTTGTCATTGCTTGTTTGGTCCTTTTTTTGTATTTTTTCCTTTGGATTTTCTAGGCATGAAGGAGACGTTCTTCTGACCGAGACGGACGCGGAGGTTGGCTCGTGCGGGCTTCTCTGGGTCTTTCACGCTGACTTTCCTCTGTGTTTCATACGCGTTGGTCGTGGAGATCTCTATTGCTTCAGGTCCCTGTTTTCTGTGCGTGTCGGTCATGCGGCTTGGGCTCCGTTCGAATCGGTCTGGATTTACATGCATTGCATTGTACTGTGCGGATCGGACATCGCAGGTATGTGTCGGTCAGGTTCATTCTTGGTGCGTGTCGGTCGGTGCAAATCGTGTCCCGTTTCCGGGCGAATCACTGGTTTCCCTACGGCTCGGTTGTACGGCTTGTATTCCGTACGCGTCGATTGTAATTCACACGCGTTGCATCGTACTGCACGGGTCGTATGACGCCAGTCCGTGTCGGTCGATCTCCATTCCCGGTCCGTGACTGTCGGTACGTTTTACGTACGGAATTGGAATCGACCCCTATGTTGGAAAACTAAAGTCAAATTGAATAAATAAGACAAGACCAAAATGACAAAAATTCAGTAGAACCAGGGACCAGATCAAAGTTTCAAGTTTAGGCTGACAACGATGGAGCACAGGTTAGCTACAGTCCCCCAATTAGTTCTTCAGAATGTTTACCTTCTCAAAACAGCGCAAGAGCCCTGTTCACATTTGAGAGGGCAGTCAGGAGCAAGGAGAGTATTGTGGGAAGCTGTCTGCATAGTGCAGGCTGGGCATCAAGGATGGGCTAGCTGGAGCTTCATGTTGCAGTCCCTCATGGGCAGTCGATGCTGGTCTGTGAATATCGGGCTGGTGGTGCTTTTCGTAAGACTGCAGTGGAAGTACCAAGGTCTCAGTGGGAACAGGCTTATTCACCGTTGCGAAGACCCCAAAATCCAGGTTTGAGCTCACTGAAGCACACCACAGGTCAGGACCTGAGGAGCACCACTTGGGGGTTGGGAACTCACTGCAGCTGTGTCCAGGGGCTGATACATGATGCTCGGGACTTAAAGTCGGGTGAAGGACAGAGCTGGTACCCGGGTATGGTGGTCAATCCTCATTTTGAGTGACACTGCTTCCCACTACTAAGACATTTCTTTCTTGAGGGCCTGCTCCAGGGTTATAAATGTGCTTCGTGCTGAATATGGATTAGATTTGCTGGTCTGTGCTTGTGGGTGCAGTTGGGTGGTAAAGACCTCATCAATCTTGGTTTGTCGGGTTATGCGTCATTCTTGGCAGCTGGCCATAGATGAACTGCGCAGATCGATGTGTTCAAGTGAATATGAAAATCAAGCCCTTTAGACAGGATCAACTGTCTGGGACTATGGAAAGCTAATAAAATATGTAGAAGGTGTTGAAGGTCCAGATGTGTCTGTCCTTTTTCTATGGGATAGCTCACTATAATCAGATGTCCAAAATTGTGGGACCCTTAATCCATTATAGAAAAAGACTTAAATGTGGATTAAGGATAGAGTTAGCATCCAGATATGATGGTCAATCCTCTATCAAAATGGATCGACAAATGGAAATAGATCAACAGTCTTTGCAAGACGAAGTCCACTTTATCAGTTTTTTTTATTGATCTGAATAATTTTAATGAGCCAAAGTGTTAAGCCAAAGAGGGCAGCCAACACATGTTCTGCCCCCTGTGGCGCGCAGGCCTGGGGTTTTTTTGTTGCTTGGAGTAGTACATAAGCATAAAATCAAATGCCAAAATAATCTCCATTGTGTAGAAAATAATAAAAATATCAATATACAGAAAAAGAGAGCACATTACATGTTTTAATTTTAGAAGAGTCAAACCACACCCGAGAAAAAATTATAATGATAGTGAGTATCAGTTGTCGCATAATAAAATAACACAGAAATAATCTGAGGTAAATAGGGGTAACAAGACGAGCATAGATGTCATGGATTTCATAAGGGTTGAGCATAAAACAGCAGAGTCAATAGATAGAGAATAGTCCAAGACCATCATAATTTCCATAAAACAGAATAACATACAGTATGTTGTCACATATCATGCATACAGATTCAATGATATGAAGTAGGTCCAGTCAAAATATCCAGAAGGAGCCGGGTTAACCACACATGGTATATGGCATGAAATCAAGGAAAAGAAAAGACAGAATAATAGTCGGGTGAAGAGAGAAGAACAGAAGCCGATTTAATTAAGGAGCTTAAAAATTATGCTAAATTAGTAATAGTGCAACCGCTCACTGCTGGTGTGCCCGGTACATTGTGCACAATCTGGACTTCATTACCATGTGGTAGTAGAGGATCACATGAATCAAGGGGCATGATAATTATTCAGTGCAAGATAATGTGTCAGTATATAATACCATGAGCGCTTTTGCAACCTAGAGGCTAAGCCAACCCCAGGAGCACCAAGACATGCATCTGTTAATAAAATTGGAGGGTTTTCATATTCTCTATAATTTGGTCCTAGTTACACTTTAAGAAAGAAGCATGGGTGTTTCCTGAAAATACTTAGGTAAAATAAGTATAATGTGGAAACACTTGGTATCGGTGATTGTGTGTGAAAGGAGTCAAGCGGTACTTAAAAATTCTCTTGACCATCATGTAAAAGGGGTCGAATGTTGAGGTTCTGTGCTGCTGAAGACTTTACTTTATCTTTTGTTCAATTCGTATTGACTTATTTTTGCTGGTATATTTAATTATGGATACTTGCACTTGGCTTACACCTAATGTGTGCAGACCAGCAGAGTGGTAGTCTTTTCAGCAGTCGCAGAGTATCCACAGGCCCAGAAGTGTACGGAAGAGTTGGTTTTTGAGGTCTAGTATTATACACAGTTGTGCCTTTGAAGTGAGCAGAAGCTTCTAAAGGCATGCCTTTGAAGTGCACATATGTCCTGTTTTTCTTGCCCTGGCTCCATACTAAACACAGGGGGTATGCAGCCCTTTGTCTGGAGACAATACTCAGACTATTCAAGTGTAAGTGGGTTTAGGCCCAGCTCCTCCCTCCCATCCTGCCAGTGATGGCCCATCCAGTCACATCTAAGCTCCCTATTGTGTGTAGCTGTCTAGGAAGAATACACAAAGACAAACTGTCAGCAGCACCCACTCAGGTAACCCAGAGAAAGGCTGCAGGCACAAAATGGCTAAGGCAAGAAAGGCCACATATCTAAATAGTGGCATTTGCATTTTCAAAGTTGTAATTTAAATTCAGACTTCACCATAAATTAGGACTTTAAATTCCAATTCCAGAGACACCAAACATGAACTGGTTATCTGTTCCCATTTGGGAATTACTACTACACAATGTAATAAGGCAACTCCAATGTTATTTTGTGGGAGAGGAACACCATGCAGTATTGAAAAACAAGTTTTTCACAGCCAGGACATGTAAATTTTAAATACATTGCACCCTGCCTTTTGGGTTGTCCAGAGCCTACCCTAGAAGTGCCTTATATGTATTAAAAAGGAAGGTTTGGGCCTGGCAAAAGGTTGCCAGCTCAAAATGGTATTCCAAAACTGCACACACCCAGGCTGCAAAGGCAGGCCTGAGACATTTATAAACAGCTACTTATCTGGGTGGCACAACCAGAGCTGTAGACACACTGGTAGCAATTAAATTACAGGCCCTGAGCACATGTAATGCCACTTTACTAAAGACTGATAAGTAAATTAAATATGCTAATTTGGTATAAGTCAAATTTTTACCATGTTTCAAGCAGAACACACAAGCACTTAAGCACTGGTTAGAAGTGGTAAAATGTGCAGAGTCCTAATGCCCCTAAACATTATTCTGCAAAAATAGGACAAGGAAGTCAAATAGTCTAGGATTAACCCTGCAGGAAGGGCCAAGTTAAACAGGCAGTATATCATATCAGCAATGGTTTGATGCAATCATAAGAGTTTACTAACTTTAAACTAACTGGAGAACTAATCATTCTACGACCAGAAGTAAACATAGCAATTCTAGAGCAAAAGACCAGCAAAGCCCCTGGTCTTGACCACTTCCCAGTGGATATGGTTTACTCTGGCCCTAAGTCAAAGTTTTAAAACTGTAGGGCCCACCCCTCTGAGGAGGCATGGAGTCATCTGAAGAAGAGCGTACGTCCATTCTCCCAATGGCGTTTGAGTCTCACAACATTGAAATATATGTGCAGGTTTCATTGATGTATTTTTAACCTCTTTATGCCATCGTGGGTTTTTGGGTTATATTTGAAAGTCAGTGGGTTTGTACTGCATTTGGCTTGCTTGTGAACGCTCATTGCAGAAAAAAATCAACAGAAACTGAGCGAAGAAGAGAAGATGGGCAGGGTTACTCAAACACTGCTTGCTATAAGTACTTTCCAAAACTTTATTTTGCTTTTCAGCAGACGTTTTAGCCTGATTTGCAGAAATAAAAGTTCCACTTTAGCATTTTTGGGATTTGCCATTGTGTAATGTGCTTATAGCTACAGTTTGTATGGACTGAAAGGGGGGAAAGGGTGGCAGCTTTGGATGTTGATTGGCGGGCAATTATTCTTTGAAGTGGGAGTACATGTATTTTTTTACTGGGTTAACTGAAAAGTGCGTTGCAGCCTTGTACAGTTCTCAACTCTATGCATGATAACTGGTCAGTGGCATATCAAGGGCTCCCGGGGACCTTGGGCAAGAGAGAAAAATAATCCCATCAGCTCCTCAGTTGTTGTGTTTGTAATACAAACTGCAATAATAAGAGTTTAATAGGCCTATGAGGCCTCTGGGCCCAGGTGTCACTGCACCTGCTGCACCATTGATAGCAACACACCTGTAACTGCCCTTATTTTTCTTTGCATTCTGGGATTGTACTCTTGTATGGTTTACTATAAAATCAGTCCTACAAGACTTAGAATGCAGATAGAAAATCTAGACTTGAGCCAGCTAGTTTTGCGTGGACCTGGGAAAGTCAATATTTATGGCTTTGAAAAGGGGGCTCTAGCTATGTCTTTAAAGGAGGGGACTGGATACAACTTTGCAACAGGAGTTGGATGGGTATTTCAAGAGGCCATGTAAATTAAGCTTTTCAGGAGTGGATGGGTATTTTTAAAGGGTTACAGGCATGTAAAGAGGTTAACTGAAATTGTCTTTCAAAAATAGGAGACACAACATATCAGGAAGAGCCTGACTATCAGGGCCCACCTGTGGTGTGGGCAAGCTGGACCCAGGATGCTAACCTTCAGAGGAGCACAAGAAGCTGTGATCCTGCAATCACCAGCACCCCTCTCACTTCACTAATGTTTAAACAACTTTTAATCATCTGTTTGACACTGGAGATACCGTTTTTAATACCACTTAAACCCCGGGCCTTCCCCTTCCATCTACCTCCCACCCTCTGCCTTTATGCATCAACAATTCATTCTCACCACCAATGATTTGGCACCAGTGTGATAGAGCTGAGCTTTGGGTTAGTTGATGGGGAGAGGAAAAGTTTGTATTCAGAGGCAAGTCACAGCTGTGAGATATTTAGCCTGGGACTTTTAACAAGAGATCTGAATGGGATTTTGCAAGAGGGTTCTGGATGAGGTCATAACAATGCCTGAATAGTGCTTCATAGAAGTCGCTATTTATTAGCGGTTGGGGTCTGGGTAGTAAACAGCAGCAGTCATGAAGTCGATTGCAGAGGGTCTGAATGTGGCTTTGTAGAGGCTTCTAGGTGAGAGCTTTGCACTTTGAATTTGATTGATAATTTACACTGTTAAATTCAGGACTTTGTACATAAGGGTGAAGACAGCACTTTGCAGGAGAATTATGGATGCCTTTTTGAAGAGGCGACCTTGATGTGGCTTGTACCCCAGTGCATTTCCCAATGCTGATGATTTAGTAAACCTCCTCACCATCATCTTGATCCACCCCCTTACAAAGTATGGACGGGGCCACCCCATAAATATTTTGCTCAGGGGGCTTGGCATAATAAAGTTTGAAGACCTCTGCTCTAAGGTCTGCTTAATGATCCAGTCTAAGATATTCAAAGCAGCTCTGGGAACAAGCCACATGCCCTCCTCATGTCAAGCTGCCATTATAGTGCCCTTCCACAAAAATGGAAATAAACTGCTGCCTAGCAACTACAGGCCTATCTCATTATTTGACTGCATTGGGAAAATCTCTGGCCACGTTCTTTTAAATAGGCCGCAGGCCTGGTTAGACTAAACTAATTTACTAATCGATACACAGGCTGAATTTCATAAGGGCGTCAACACCATTGGTCAAGCTGTCAAATTATTTATTGTGTGTATCAAGTATGGGAAGGTGCTTATATCCCCTCAACCGACAAAACCCTGAATTGGATCACCTCCTTCCTTACCAGCAGAACCCAGAGAATCCGCCTTCCCCATTCCAATCCGAAACCACCACGATCACCTGTGGCGTACCCCAAGGATCATCCCTCAGCCCGACCCTTTTCAACATCTACATGGCACCTCTCGCCAACATCGGGCGTACCACCTCAACATCATCTCGTAAGCCAATGACACCCAGCTGATCCTTTCACTCATCAGGGACTCGGCTACCACCAAATCCAACCTCCACGAGGGAATGAAGGCCGTCGCAGAGTGGATGAAGACCAGCCGCCTGCAACTGAACTCAGCCAAGACGGAGGTCCTCATATTCTGCTCCACCCCCTCTGCATGGAATGACTCCTGGTGGCCGGCCACGCTGGGAATGGCCCCGACACCCACCAATCAGCTCGCAACCTGGGTTTCATCCTGGACTCAACGCTCTCTATGACCCAGCAACTCAACGCGGTCTCCTCCTCCTGCTTCAACACCCTCCACGTGTTCCGCAAGATCTACCGATGGGTCCCCACAGAAACCAGAAGGACAGTCACCCAAGCCCTCGTCAACTGCAGGCTGGACTACGGCAACACCCTCTTTGTGGGAACCACGGCCAAACTCCAGATAAGACTTCAACACATAGAAAAAGACCCCGCATGCCTGATCCTTGGAATCCCTCGCCACAGCCACATCACCGCCCACCGGAGAGACCTCCACTGGATTCCGGTCAACAAGAGGATCACCTTCAAGCTCCTCACCCATGCTCACAAAGTACTCCAAAATGCAGGACCAGCATACCTCAATGAACGACTCACCTTCTACACCCCGAACCGCCAGCTTCGCTCCACAGACCTCGCCCTCGCCACCGTCCCACGTATCCGCCGAACAACCACCGGTGGCAGATCATTCACCCACCTCGCCGCCAAGACATGGAACACCCTCCCCACTAACCTGCGACAAACCCAGGACCTGCTGACTTTCAGGAAACTTCTCAAGACCTGTCTGTTCGGTCAGTAGCCACTCTCCCCCCCCCCCAGTGCCACGGGTGAGTAGCGAGCTTTACAAATGTTTGATTGATTGATTGATTGATCATTTATAGATGTAAAATCGGTGTTTGATAATGTCAACAGATCTAAACCATGGCAATCACTTGAAAAACAATTGTGTGGAAATCTCTCTCTGCAAAGCTCTTAAAATCCTCTGCGCAGAAATAAGAGCATGTGTTTGCTATGAAAGCTCTGGGGAATGCACCCCCTATTTTGAAATTCATTCTGGTGTACAGCAGGGCTGCATGTTCCCTCCATTGCTGTTCTACTCTTTTTGAATTACTCTGAAGAATTTCTATCCAGAGGGAGCCCGACTGTAACAAAGTTGTTTAACAAAAAGATACTCACTCTTCTTTTTGCGGATTATACAGTATTACTGCTGCATACACAGAACAAAGTGCGTAAAACTCTCGAGAAATGTAAGAGCTTTTGTCGTCCAATGACATTTACATTAATGCAAGAAAGCAAAAGTAATGCCAATTTTAAAGGCTCCTCCCCACAGGAAATCTGCAAGGATAGCTGGACAAGTGCTCCAAACTATTAAGGGACCGATTACGATGCGGCCCGTAAAAGCTCCAAACAACGGTCGTAGCCTTCCATGCCGTATCGTCATGGGCTGCTCGGTTTACCCTCTGACCGCTGCATTATGATGCTGGCGGTCGGAAAGTAAACCAGTCGGTCATTCCGGCTGGCCTATGATGTGCTCATGGAGCCCTTTGGCCAGTCTGAGCCGGCTCCTAATCTGAAAAGGCGGACCTTTCCCCAATGGGATTACTATGCACGGTTTCCAACATTTTTTCCACATTGGCCTGTCTGACATGGAAACCATGTTAGAAAGCATGTATGGGGGCCCCCAGCAGCACCCCCTTGTTCCTGCGGCCTCCAGAATTTGAGGTGCCTGCCACAGGGTGCAGGGATGAACAACATCTCCCAGTTCTCAATAGGAGCTTGTGATATGGGCAGTCTACGGCCATAACATGAGCCCTCATTGAGAAATGGGAGTATGTGACTGAACAGTGTTCCGTCGCATTGTAATAAGGTGGTCAGGACCCCTGACTGGAGGATGGTCAGTCCAAAGACCGAGACGGTGTCGGGTGGACACAAGTCTGCCCTACATCGTAATGAGGCTATAAGTGTTATGATTATTTGGGGATTTGTTTTAATAGCAATCAGAATTGGTGAGGTCATATTAAAAAAGGAAATATGAATCTAAACACCCTTGGCAGTCAAATTATTACATGTACATAATCATAACAACAATAACATATTCAAAAGGGGACTCAGTGTGCACATTATTTATAAAAACATGTTTTATTTTTATTTTATATAAATTACAGGAAAAGTATCTTCATTAGAAACCAATGATGTAAGTATAATCTCAATTTATAATGCAAAATTACAATACATAAAACACAAAAAATATACGTGACAGATCAATAAACGATATGACAAACGTAAATACACATAAACAGAAACAAAGATGGTGGCTGTAGCTGAGATCTTCTCAACACGCATTTCGACGCTAAAAAGCGCCTTCATCAGGAGAGCCACAAATTCCCCTAATATAAAAATAATCAACCTGAATAAACAACTCTCTAAAAACACTGAGTGCCCTAATACATACTCATATATTAGTAATTGTGTGCTGTCGTAAGAGACCCAAGAATAAAATGATCATCCAAAGTGAAGAAAGAAGAAGAAAGAAAACAAAGGGAAAGAGAAAGAAAGTGAAAACTAATGACTAGTGCTTGTCAAGCTAATATATGAGTATGTATTAGGGCACTCGGTGTTTTTAGAGAGTTGTTTGTATTTGCTATTTGCCCTGCCCTAGGAGACTCTTCGTCTTAGCAGGGGGTCCCTTATATATGCATTGTCATATTAAAAAAGCAACCAACACTTTGCTGCTCCTAGCAAATGCCATCCTGCAGGCCAAATATAATATCAGCTGCTGTGCCCTGAGTGTCATCTTACAAGTATGCAGGCAAAAAGTGGTAGCAGCAGCAGTTTATGCCACAGAGCTCTGAGGCTACAGTGATTGCAAGCGATTACAAAAAATAGAAAATCCATTCCTGAGATCCATTTTGAAGTTGGTGCCTAGCATGCCACTTTTTCCTCTATATCAGGAGGTGGGTTTGGTGCCTATTTCCAACATGGTTGCTCTAGAACCGACATTGTATTGGCTATGTTGGAATCGTAACTACCACTGGGTGTCATATCTTGAAGTGGTTGTGGATGCATCTACCCCAAGCAACTTCCAGCACAACCCCTGGTCAATTTTTGTTAAAAAATTCTTGAATAAGCTTGCCTTTTGTCATCTTTGGTCCAAGCCAGCTCTTATGGATGATGCTACAGCCGGCTTGGTAGAAGTTTCCTTTGTGAATTGGAAACTGAAGTCCTGTGTTGGACTGGCACGTTGCTCAAACCTGACTCTTAATTATTTGCAAGTATAGACACTGGGTATGGAAAGAAATGCAAATTAAATTTCTTCTGATGCTTGCCCCACTTTGTATTTATTATTTCGCCTAGGCTCTTTACATAATGCAGTACATCTAGCTAAATTTGCTTCCTGCCAACTTAGGTCCAATCATTGTGACTATGAGTTTCGAGTACAGGAGACATTAACACATTTTCAGTTGTTCTGTACAAAAACTAAGCACTTTAAATGGCATGTACCAATGTTTAAGCAGTTCTCGATAGTAACTTGCACCAAAGCAATTGCACTTTGTTTTAGAATGGATAACCTGGAGATTTATATGTCAGTGGCTAGCTATGTCATGGCTTCCTGAATCGTTATGAGAAGACAACTGAAAGTTCTGGCTCATGCTATTGACTAACCATGTTGGCTTCTACGTGTATAACAGTTAGGGGCCGATTCTGATCCGGGTCGGAAGGGCACCAAACGCGATCCGGCCTGGAAAACTATGAGCCATACTCGTGTTTTCCGGCCGACTCGTACAGCTGTACGAGCGCGCAAGTACGATGCGAGCTACGTGAAATTCACCGACCGAGTCGTTTCCGGGTCCGAACCGCTCCGTACGTCTCGGTCGTAAGCTAACCGTGGCGTGCAATGGATGCGATTTACGACCAAACCAGTACAATGCACACGTCGGACAGCCTGTGGGAGCCGGAGTGTCCGGCTTGCAAAACGTCCGGGTGGTTGTCTTTGGGGGTCCGCGTCATACCCCCTGACTCCCGCAGCCCTATGACTCGGACACAGGGGGAGACCCAAGGGTCCCCCAACACAGGCATGTGCAATGTGGATGGCACCGACGCGTACCCACTGTAGGGGGCGCCCTTGTGCGAGATGTACACATTCAGTCAATAAGAGCCCATGTACGCATCGTACGACCGGCTTCCATTGACTTCTATGGGAGTCCAACCGAACCGAGTCCGGCAGCATACAGCCGCATCGTACTCGCTCGGTCGAACTGCAGGCCTCCGGCTCGGTCGGAAAAAACTCCGGATCCGGCTCGGTCGGAGTGCTTTCAGACCCGGATTGGAATCGGCACCTTAATGTCACAAGGCCCGATTCACAGAACTAACTTAAGAAAAAATCCTAAACTTACTACCATTTTGGTATTCACAGAAGGCACTTACTCATTTTGGTACTCACAGAAGGCACTTACTCATTTTGGTATTCACAGAAGGCACTTACTCATCAATGCCTTCTGTGAGTACCAAAATGAGTAAGTTCCTTTTTTTTTTACTTTTTTTATTTTATTTTGATTTTAAGTTTATAATGATACAAAACATGACAAGCATATTGTACACAACATAGTTATAAAAAGAAAGAAAAAAAAATAAAAACAGAAAAGAAGAGAAACTACATGTACAGCCAACATAAAGCATGAAAAATGAAATAAATCACTATTTGCCTAGATAGCTACAAATCCTAAATACTATTAAAGATAGGTCTATTAAGGCGAATACAAAGGAAGGTCAAAATAAACAGAACAAATATGAAAGACAGGGGCACGACATATGATAGAAATAGGTAGCTATGCAGCCGAAGCCTGGACCAAATCAATCAAACCTATCAGCCATCAGACCACTCCTTAAAGGGGGCCAGGATTCTAGCCCCGACCTCCCGCCTTTTTCTCCCCCTTAACAAAAAAACAGAGGACTCGAGATTATATAATGCTAACATCCTGGCTCTCCAATTAAAAAAAGTTGGAGCTTCCGGACTAATCCACTGCGAAGTAATGCATAACCGGATCATTGCCATTGCTAGTAAAAGAAAAGCAGCAGTATATCTAGAGCCCCCAGTAGACCCGGTGCCATCGCAACCCATTATCACAAATTCGGGGGAAATTTTGACCTGGATCTTTAACACCACATTAACGAAGTGCTCAATTTCATGCAAAAATACCCCCAGCTTAGGACAAACATAAAACATATGCACTGCATCCGCACTTTGAGATCCGCATCTAGCGCATCTATCACCCTTCTGCCCACCCCATTTTGCAATCTTAGCAGGTGTATAATATAGGTCAAACATCGCCATATAGCATTGAGTCTGTAGGCTGCCTGAGACTGAGATCTGAGTTGCTAACTGTACCGTAAACCTGATGTCAACCCCCGTCTTACCAAATTTCTCCTCCCACTTTAAATCCTGCAAGTCCAAGTCGTCCGGTAGACAGGATAGAAAATACTGATAGACAATACCTATTCTTACTTTCTTTCGGGCCATTTCAATTATGGTTATATTTCCGAATTTAATAGTCATCTCGTTCGGGGTTTATCAAGAAAGCTTCTAATCTGGAGATATTTAAAAAAAATCATGGTTATGTAAATTAAACTTCTCCTTAAGAAAAGAAAAAGTAGATATTTGCCCCCCCGAACACAGATCACCAATAACCTGCAATCCACATGACTGCCATCTTAAAATAACCTGATCCTGAAAAATTGATGGCAACGTACCAACAGCAGAAAAGGACGTATATATGTTAATATTTGCGACTGCACACCTACGGCGAATCTTCTGCCAAATCACGAACGCCGCATAGATCACTTTGAACCTCGTCTTTTTAAAATAACTTGGTTCAAGTATCTTTAATAGAATACCTTTAGCAGCATCCCCCAGACCTATTTCATAGATAGTAGGCCCATTTGCTAAAGGGACAACTGCCCTATCCCCTACTAAAAGTATTCCAAAATGTTGCAGCATAGCTGACCAATAATACATTAACAAATTAGGGACCGCCCATCCTCCTCGAGCTCTTGGGAGACACATCCATTTGGCAGCCCTCCGTGCTCGACGATAGCCCCAGAGAAATCTAGATCCAGCCCTTTCGGCACTACTCGGAGAAGCTAAAGAGAATTCTAACGGAATAGTTCTGAACAGATATAGTAATTTCGGCAAGACTAACATTTTAAGAATATTACAGCGACCATATAAAGAGAGATGTAAATGATCTAATCTTCCAAGTTTCGTATTAATAGATTTAACCACTGGGAGCATATTCATGTCTGGGATACCGGATACAGAAGCAGAAATTTTAACCCCCAAATACGTTACTTCTGTAGTAATAGGGATATCTGAGGGACACATAAAAGCTGAATGAAGAATCTGCGTCTTATCGACGTTCAGCTTATACCCTGACAATGCTCCGAATTGCTGTGCCAGATTTATTATAGTTGCAAACGCCGTGGAGACATTGCTTGTTAAAATGACAATGTCATCAGCATTTGCCAGCGTCTTATAATCTGTACCATTAACAGTAACCGGCAAAATTTTTGAATCTTCTTCAATTTTTGTGAGATACGGGTCAATGTACAGAGCAAAAAGCAACGGCAAGCATGGACAGCCTTGCCTTGTACCCCTAAAAATATTAACTAAGCTAGTTTCCTGCCCAGAAATACGGATCGATGCCTGCGGAAAAATATAAAGTGCTTGCACTGCCTGTATAAATTTGGAGCAGAAACCCTTCCAGCGGAGCATTGCCCATAGAAACCCCCAGGAGACCCTACCGAACGCCTTCTCGGCCTCCAATAGGATCACCCCGAGGGGAGAAGCCGTGGCCTGTGCCCAATCTAGCAAGGCGATAACTTGCCTTACATGGTCAGCTGTATCCCTACCAGGAATAAAGCTGTGTTGCCGAAGAGACACTAAAGGGGTAATTACCACAGCGAGCCTAGTAGCTATGATCTTTGAATACATTTTACTGTCCGTATTAATTAATGAAATAGGACGATAGGATGACGGATTCTGGGCAGGTTTATCTTTCTTTTTAAAAAGCACAATGGTTGTTTGCCTCCAAGATGCAGGTATAATGCCCCTCTGGGCTTCCCCTAAAACTGATAATAAGTCCTGTTGAATTACTTGTGCAAAGGTCCTGTAAAATTCTAGCGGAATAGCATCCGGTCCAGCGGCCTTCCCATTAGCCAACGATTTGATAGCCAATTCAACCTCTTCCCAAACAATAGGAGCAGAGAGGATTTTAGTCTGACCTGTTGTAATTCTGGAGGTATCCATGCCCTGCAAAAAACCATCAGTCATAAAGTCGACAGAATGACTTGCTGAATAACATCTGAATGAAAGTTGGGGAGGCAATAAAGTGCATATGAATTAGTAAGAGGGTTGTGTCTTCAAGTAAGACGTATTCCAACAAAGTCAATGGCACAACAATGCATAGGGCTTGCGGAAGTGTTAAAAAATGTGGGGTGCTAGAGGTTCTGCAGCTAAAGCTGTGGATCGTATTATTCAGTGCTAGGATATAGCCAAGAAAGCAAACAGGGAGCGATCAGCGCGGGCTGAGTTTAAAGCATTTATTTTTTACAATTGAAGCAGAGCATTGTGTATTAGTGAATGTTCTAGGAACTAATTTGTGTTTTTATCATTACTTGTAGTGACCCCTGACGAAGGGCCCCAGTGGCCCGAAATGCATTGGGTATTTTAATAAAAGCTGCCTTTGGATGAAATAAATGCGTTTGTACGTGTTATTGCAAAGAGGTCCGGATGGGCACATCAATGGCATTAGAAACCTGGAAAATTGGCATGATACCGCACCTGTGGAACAAACGGGAGTTAAAAGAAAAGTTTATGCAAGCAAGTGATTACATACAAAACATAAGGATTAAGAGGTTTTCACAATAATGGAGTATTTAAGGACTGAACTCTGTGCCTTTGGTTTGGGGCGTATGTCGCCCCAATTTGTTGTTATGTCATTTCCAGTGCCACGGGCAAGGCACTTTTCCAAGGAGCACGCAACAAGGCATCATAAGGATTATTTTTGGATTACAATTTCAATAGGTGTGCATTCCCTATTCTGTCCATGTTTACTATAAAGTCGACAGAAGCCATGGCCTCCTCTTCCTTGTATAACTGAGAATAACATTTTAAAAAAACATCTAGAACCCCCTCCTGAGTAGCCTGCAACTGACCTTGCTGATCCAGAAGACTGATAATTCTATTTGACATACTTCTCTGCTGGAGCCATTTGGCAAGAACTCTGCCACAGTTTTCACCAAATTCAAACATTGTCGCACGAAATTGAGTATATTTTGCAGCCAGGTCCTTACCAAAAAAATCCAGTAACTTAGATTTGACCTTGGCAACCGTCTGTTGGCTTTGATCGCTATTAAGACCTTCCTTGATGTTCTCTGTCAATACCATCTCTGCAACCCATAATTGCTCTAAGCGAACCTTTATCTGATCCTGAATGACCCTCCAGCGATAAGCCGCAAAACTCTTGGTCTCTCCGCGGACCGCAGCTTTAAATGTGTCCCATACTATCCCACACGACGCCGATTCCCGATTGAAACTAAAAAATTCTCCCATCCATTTGATCATATGGTCCCGATAGGACTGTTCCAAAAGAAGTTTTTTTTCAAAAGTCCAAGATCTTGGGACTCTAGTCCCTCTCACCCATGGACACTCCATAATCACGGCATTGTGGTCTGACAATGTTCTTGGAGAAACCTCAACCGAGGCCTCCCCTACCAATTGATCTGACATAAAGAGATAATCCAACCGCACCATTTTATTATGGGAAGCAGAGTAAAATGTAAAACCATCCTCGGTTTTACTATGCCAGTGCCAAACATCAGCAAGTCCATGTTCGGCAGTTAATGCCTGAAGGGCATGAAAAACCCTTGGCTTCCTACCATGATACTTTTTGTTGTCTGCCAAATTAAAATTGCCTGGCAAATGAATATTCATATCACCACAGAAAATCATTGGGTGTGGCCACAATGCTAATTCGATATTTAAGTACTTCATAATCGCCGGGTCGTCTAGATTTGATCCATAAATGGAACAGATCGTGATAAGCTCATTACAAATCGAAATTCCAGCTAAAGCCCACCTTCCCTCTCCATCCACTTTGATCCTTCTGCAGACACCAAGCCCGCGCCTTACCAATATGGCCACACCTCTAATCATTGAAAATTGTTTTGTACAGGCTACTAAATCAAACCCCGGAAATTTCAGACATTCCCGCTTACCCCATGGCACGTGCGTCTCATGTAAACATAGAATATCAAGTTGCATAGATTGTAGAACTTTAGATAAGAGCGCACGCTTCTTACCAGCATTCAGGCCACAGATATTCCATGTAGCTATACGCAACCTACCCTGCACCATTTAAACAATGTAAATATTCCAAGCTCACTTTATTCCTATGTACTGCTATAAAAATACCATCTTTTTTATTCATGTAATCACTGTCAACCACAACCTTAACATTATGCTTGTCATGACCGTAACACACCAAAACCCAATCACAACCCCCCCTCCACCCTCGAAACTGGATCAGCTCCCCCGTCCAGACCCCACCCACTCCCACCCGCAACCCAGAACTACAACCCCCTTACTAGGCAACATGACCTGAGTCCTTATGATGGTTATGAACAGGCTGAACTCCGCTCTCCCCTAGATCCTACCACCAATCTTTGCCCATCTTAGCCCAGCGGGGAAGGGTCAAAATAAACAAGTGTAACATCAACAACAACCACTAGAAAGAACCTCCCCCCCTCTAATATATCGACATGGAACAATATTGACCCCTGCAATAGAATACCTATATGGTCATCATAAACCTACATAGCATTCAGAAATTCCTTCGCCTGGATCTCAGATAGGAAGAATCTAGTCTGACCCTAATGTATTATTTTCAGCTTTGATGGAAAAAGCAAAAAAGCTTGTGCCCCTTTTGCTTGGAACGCGGCCATTAGCTGGCGGAGCTGCCACCTCCACTCAACTGTTGCCTGACAAAAATCTGGTCTGACAAAAAACTTGCAGCCTTTCCCGACCCTTTTCCTATCTGGTCTCGCAAGGTCATAGACACTTTCTCTAGCTAAAAAGTTATTTAGGCAAATCAATATGGCCCGCGGCTTATCCGTAGCTGACCCCAACTTCTGCTTCGGCTTAAAGGGGAAACGATGTGCCCTCTGAACCTCCGTCTGCAAATCCCATTGTTTTAAATCCGGAAATGCTTCTGCAAAAAGCTCTACAACAAACTGCCGGGGATCAGAACCCTCCGTTCCTTCTGGAATACCTAGAATTCTTAAGTTATTCCTCCTGGCTCTGTTTTCCAAGTCTGTTAGCTTCCAGACCATGTCGTCCCTTTGTGCCTTAACCATATCCGTAAGACCCTTTTGCGTTGCCAGGTCATCCTCTAAGGCAGAGATCCTTTCCTCGGCCACTACCATTCTTGAGACTCTTTCTGAGCAAGTTTTGAAAACTCTCCGGATTGAGTTCTGCATCTTGAGACATGCTCCCTGTGTTCGAGAGTTCTCCTGGCACGCCTCCTCTCTGTGATCCATAATAGTCTGGTAGATGGTTGAATGCGTTATTTCGAAAGGAGGCCCTGGGACGCCATCATTCAATTTAGAAACATCGATAGTAGGGCCAGACTGAGTAGAGAACGAGTAGTCCCATGCCATTGATCCGGCTGACTCAGCCAAACCAGATGCCTTACTTGAAGCCAGCCCATCTTGACCAGATGATTTGTGTCTTACGGATTTTCGCACAGTACCCTCACCACCGAGTGAGAGTTCGGATTTTTGTGCACCCCCAAATTGCCAATCTACTAAGTCACTGTCATCATCTGTCCATTCTTTATCAAGCTCTTCAACCTCCGAAGAGCCTGAGCCTGAGTGGTCCGACAAAGAGTAAAATGTGTCTACCCCTTCCAGCTCTTTACTTGAACCGCTACCATCATTAAGAGCCTGCGTACTAGTTTCTAAACCATCCGCTAACACCGTATCAGGATATTTGCTAGATGCTTCCATATTAGTTTGATTCGATCGAGGTCCCTTAGGCTCTGTAGGAGAGAGGTGGACTACAGCTCCCATAATTCCACTGGTCGGGGCAGATGCCATAGTATGGATTACATTATGCTCATTAGGTACAGCCTCTAACGAATTTCCACTGCCTTCACCCTGTAACTCGTTACCGCTTGGGGATGCCGACCCCTGAGCCACAAAATCACCCCCAGACTGCTGCTGACGAGGAGCGATACCAGACTCAAGGGCAGAGACCAACAAACCTCCATTGCGAGCCTCCAAGCCAACAGGTGAGACTTTCTCAGATACATTCTGCTCGTGTTTGCCGGGATCCACACTCGCTGGAGGAGTCGATCTTCCAGCTTTCGCCGCCTTCCCTGGTGCAGCTTAAACAAGGCGGGGAGCGTCTGCTTTGTTTTACCGGCTCCAGCGCCGGCCGATAGCACAGGACCCGAGGCAGAACCCAAGGCAGAACCCAAGGCCCCCATCACTGCCTCCTCCGAACCGCGGGCAGACGGAAGATCTTTCCCACTGAGGGCTTTACCAGGGCTTGCTGTGTGGGCTGATTTTGCAGTGCCGGCACGGGTTTTCAGCATTTTCGGGGGAGGTTTCGGTGGCATTGTGAAAGAAGCAGACCAGGATGTCCGAGGTCCGCTAAGCCGAACTGGAAACAGCTGATGAAGAAAAATTTTACTTGATAGAACTCGGTAACGTTTAAACAGCCGCCAGAGCATAGCCAAGTTACGCTGTAAACCGCCTTCACTCATTTAGACGGAGCGGTCAGTTGTGTAGTGGAATTATCCAGGAGAGTTCACAGCGTTGTGGAAATATGGATTTTTCTGGTCAGTTATGTCCCCTATCTTGGACCCCAACGGTTTTATGTGCATGTCACAAGTACATGTATGTTCCCTCCAGTTCTAGTTATGAAGACGCAAACACATGTGCGTCCACCGTCAACATGTCCTTTGTCAGATCCGCCATGAATAGGCCGGATATTCCATTCCTAAATATGAAAGGCCACCGGCTTTATATGGCTCAGTTACTCCATTTTGCAGTCCAGGCAAGTAGGCCCTGATTCTGTCATCGAACTCTTCTTGCCTTCTGCCTCTGAAAACTCCAGTCTGAGCCTGCATCTGTGACCATGAACTTTGTCTCATTCTCTGCGTGGCTCACGAAGCCTGACATCAGCCTATTCTCTGCCAAGAACTGTATTTCACCTTCGAATTATCTGCTTCCCCCTCAGCCGATGCATTCCTGCCTAGTAGTTTAAGTAAACATTCTTCCAGTTACCGAGCAAAAGGCCCGGCTTCTCTGTCCTCATGCAAGTAATTCATAGCCCTGTTACCATGGAATATTTCTACCCCCTCGCATTTAGTGTAGACACTTAGACGCTTGTACACGCACGCACAGTCAGTATAGAATAGATTCTGTCCGAGAGTCCTTCTTTCGTGGATAACATAGTTCTTTAAACATAGGATGTTAGATATGATTTGGGATTAGGTTGACTTGACCCCCCAGACTTCTTGTCTCCACATATAGAGCTAAATGTCAAGTCCCCTTCACCCCCTAGTTACACGTCAATTACACGTCATGCTGCTGCGCGCGCATCTATGCCAAGTATTATCTTATGGATCCACCTATATGTGACATCATAACCAATTATGTTCCTTTTTACTCTTTATTACACCCATTTTTGGTTACGCAGATAAATCGTCATTTTCCTTATCAATTGTTACGCCTACTGGATTCGCTTCATTGTAATGTATGTACTATAAAAGTCATTTCTTGTCAATAATGTATGTACTTCACTTCCTGAACCCCCGTGGTGATGGAACTTGGAGCAACCGATTATAATCGTTCATTGGAATAAAGCCCATTCCGAACCTCTAATACCACGGATTCTGCCTCTCATTTTTCTGAGCTATTTTATTATGTTTCTGTATCAAATTAAGTCCAGGTAAAGGAAAATTATTTACCACATGAATGGCGCCCGAACAGGGACACTTTCTCATCTCACGCGCCGGCGGTGAGTTGCAGGCCCGGTCTCCTGCCACAGCTGGACGGACAATAACGCGTACCAGCAGGATTTCCTGTATCTCCCTCCGGTCAAGCGGGGGCGACTGAGGCTGCGATCAACACCCAGACGAGGCGGTGAGAAGTGCGAAGTATCCCGACCAGAGCCTAGCTGAGAGAGCAAGATCCGAGGTATACAGAGGCCCACCAGTTTCCGAAGTCCCAAGTCGAGTCCAGTTTCCGACGAGTCGAGTCGAGTCCAGTCCGGTCCAAGTCCAGTTTCCGAGGCCTTCCGTTTCCGAAGCTACCCGGTGAGTACCATTGCTGGGGAGGCATTTCTGACGTGCACATAGGTTGTGCCGGTCAAGACGGGTTTGGGTACACAAATCCGGTCTGCACTGTTTTAGCAGTGTATCTGTACTGTTTAGCAGTATATCAAGTATTCCGAAGTATCTAGTTAGTGTCAAGAATTATGCTTGGTGATTAGTTATGCAGACGATCATCATTGTTGGTTATTTTAAAGGTTAAGAATGTTTAATGTTTAATGTTTAATGTGTTAAACGTCCTGCATATTGTGGTATGAATGGTTGTTCATTATTGTGCTTTTGTACTAAGTGTGTTCAAGATTAAGTATCAGATCAGTTCTCAATATGCCGCTCTTTTCGAAACTAAGACAGATCACTACAAGAAAAGGGGTACTCGAAGAAGCCATTCCTATTCCTCCTAGGGACACTCCAGGGTACTTCATGTATCATAAACATGGCTTAGACGCTATATTATTTCTTGATTTATGGGTAGACTACACCAAGGGATTACCAGAAAGTCAGAGGTGGCCCGCAGCGGGAACCTGGGATGCAGAGTGCATCATGAAAGTCGAGGAAGAGTTATGGAAAAGGAAAGTCAGACAGTCACAGAAAGATGCCATTGAATTATGGCGTAAAGAATCACATAGACGAACAGAAAAAGCACGTAGACAGGAAGAGAAGAGTAAAGAGAATTCCAATAAAGTCCGAGAAAATCTATTAATTGAGGAGGGTATCCGAGTGAAATCAGAACAAGTAGATAGACAAAGGAATGCCCTTATGAATGGTATGTATCCCCTTCTGGCCGAAGGATTACCTAAAGCTACTCCAGAAATACCGAAAGACTTGCCACCCCCATTATTTCCAATAAAGGTACATCCTAAGGGGCATCCTAGAACCGCAGAAGATGTTTTTCTTTCTTCATATTTAGATGACGCAGCTCCCGAGTATGCTAATTCCGCCCCACATAGACCGCCTATCAGGGAGGCTCAACGCCAAGATCCAGTACCCGTATCCCTACAGCAACAGATCGTGTCACAAGTTCCGGCAAGCACATCTGTTTCTACATCCGTTCCTACAGCTGCTTCTATAGCTGTGTCCACACCTATAGTTGCTGTGTCACGTTCAACAAATCCCTTCGCACCCGACACCCCAGATGGGGCTACAGGAGGTGCTAGTAACATTTTTTCTACGCCACCCAGAACGAATAAACTTACTTTTCAAGAGTCAGCTCATTCACGTACACCCAAACTCATAAGTGCCCGTACGCTGAAGGAACTTCTTATAGATTGCAGATATGACCCTGTGCCCGGCAAAGAGGACGAAATGACCCTGGCATCGTTGCGTATCAGACGAGCCGCAGTGTATTTAGGGAAGTTACCAGGAATGACTGCGCATCTAGATAAAATATATCATTTTGTCCAAACAGGGCGAGATTCAGAATGTATTAACAGAGCTATGGAATACCAGAAAGTGGAGATACAGGGGGAACTGTTGCGTTTCCTCATAAATTGTGTGATCAGAAATGAAGACCGACCGGGGGTAGACCCGGAAGCAATGCAAATTCTTACCAGATGGAGCCAGAATATATCAGAAGGGAGACATGATAAGCAAAATTGTATAATAGCCATGTGCCGAAAGATCCGTAAAGAAATAGAACGCCTACACGAAGAAAGATTAGCGGTAGATGAGTTCAAACAAAACGAGGAAGAAGGGTCAGGACTGCCCACAGGACAGTCAGACACCATAGCCTATGTAGGAAGAGGAAGATCTTGTAATAGTAATAGATGTCTTATTGACCCGATACGTCCGATATGTTCAGATAATAACAGGAATTTCCAAATACCTATAATTAATATAAGGTCTAACGAGCATTCGTTCCAAACCGCCGACAAACTACTCCGAGAACGAAGGGGTTATCATTTTCTCGATTCTATGGATGAACAAGATTTAGCCAGGGCAGCTGTCCATTGGGTGGACAGTCCCGGAAAATATAGTGATGATACAGTAGCACGCACGTTTTTGAATCTCACCCCAGATGAACAGAGGTTAGCTGGGATTTATATGATTCAACAACTCATTATACTATATCGGAGTCAACATTCAGATCCTGGTCCCTTACCTGACATATTGACTGAATTACTTATGAATAGATGGAGAGGTTCAGGTACTAAATTAATTAAAGAAATTCTAGAATCAAGAAAGCAGTATATTCTTTTTGTATGCGCAGAGCATGTCTCATTGCCCGTCAAGGAAAGAACCACGTATCACATGGATAGACAGAATCCCTTACGAGAAGTGCACCCAATAAAAGGCGAGGACAACGAGTTTAAGCGCGTATTTGTATATACGCCCATATCAAAAATAGAATTGTTACAAATGAAGAAAGTGGTACCCAGTCATGACAAAGATCCAGCGGGTTTTCACCGAGAAATTAAAGACATGTTACTCATGGGAGAGTATACCTATCCCGACATTATGACAATATTAAAGGTATTGATGCCTGCTGGTATTTATGAGAAACTCAAGGAAAAAGAGTGGGAGGTAGGAGACCAAAAGATAGAATGGTCAGTGTTAGAAGCAGAAGAAAAGGCCCGAACTGCAGGAGCAGGACTTGGGGATAAAACTAAGGCATTACCAGGTTTACTAGTACAGGTACTGCCACGTTTATTAACTACGAAAAAGGAAGATTGGGGTACAATTTCAGCCTGTAAACAGAAGCAAGATGAAGACACTAGTGATTACTATGCCCGATTTGAAAAATGTTTTGGTATAAATAGTGGCATAAAAGCAAGTAGCGAATCATACCCATCTGTTTGTAACAAAATTAGTAGAAAATGCCCTGCCCCAAGTAAAGAATAGAGTATTAAAATTTGAGAGTACCTGGCAAGGTAACACTCCATCACAAATGTTACAAATGTTACAGTACCATCACAATAGAATTAGAGAGGAACAAGAACATGAACACAGACGCATGAAAGACACGAAAATGAAAATGCTAGTTTCCCAGACAGTTCCAGCTGAAGGACATAAAAAGGGTATGACACATTCCGATTCAGCAGGACCTGTAAAAGGGACATGTAATTATTGTAAAAAGCCAGGTCATTACGTACACGATTGTCCAGTTTTAAAACATAATATCGCCATAGGTAAAACACAAGAAAGATCACGGCCACTTAGACAAGATCAGAATGAACAAGGAGCTCCGCAGCATGCACAGGCCATGCCAGCCGCACAACAGCCAATACAGTTTGTGCCAGCTGCACCAGCGCTGCCTGTTGCTGCCACACAGACAACAACACGACAAATGTATCAGACCGCACAGTATGAATATCCTGAGTATCAGAGATACGCATGAACTAGCCTAGAGAGGGAAGTTGACTTACCCCTTATCGAGATCCCTGTAGATCAAGAAGGACCTTATATACATAGTGAATTATTAGGCCAAGATAGAAAATTTCTACTCGATACAGGGGCAAGTCGAACGACCATAAAACGTAGTGAAGTTCCAGGGGCACCCCTCTCAGGCTCACAGAATATTTCCCTTGGTTTTTCAGGAAAACCTATTGTTAATGAAGTGTCACAGCCACTTCCACTTACGATAGGACCTCTGACCCGAACTACAGATTTATTGCTTACTAAATCATGTCCAGAAAACTTGCTAGGAATAAAAACATTGAAAGCTCTAGGGGCCATAATATGTTGTTCTCCGGAAGGAGTAAGGTTGTTTTTACGTGATTTTAAAGGCCATTATGTGTCTAGAGACATGGATCCCCGACTACAGACATTACCTACACATCTATGGGCACAAGGCCCTACTGATGTTGGACGCATGAATATTACACCATATCGAGTCACATTAAAGGCAGGAGTGGTGCTACCACGAATGCGACAATACAAGTTACCACCAGATGCTGTAGTGGCTTTACTACAAATCATTGACGAGCTCATTGCCCAAGGAGTAGTTGTGGAAACAGACTCCAATGTATGTAATTCACCGATAATTCCGATTCTTAAACGAACAGATCCAAAGGCCCCGCCAGTATATCGATTGGTTATTGATCTGCGCGAGTTAAACAAATGCATTGTGCCACAATTCCCTGTGGTCCCAGATATCTCGTCATTACTGACAGCCATTGATTCCGAAGCAACATTCTTTACTGTAATTGATCTCAAGAATGCTTTTTTCAGCGTCCCAATAGATCCGGAGAGCCAATATTTGTTCGGATTTAGTTTAAATGGACGTAGCTTTAAATTCTCACGCGCACCTCAAGGATTTACAGAAAGCCCCAGCATCTATAGCCAAGCACTGAAACGAGAACTTGACAGTATCCACATGCCAGTTAACACTGCTCTGCTTCAATATGTCGATGATCTGCTGATCACCGCGAGAAGCGAACCGGAATGTGAAAAAGCATCACTGACAGTTTTAAAATTTCTAGCCGAAAAGGGGCACAAGGTGTCCCCTTCTAAGCTGCAATTCTGTGTCCAGCGAGTTATTTATCTTGGACACTCGCTGTCCAAGGAGGGAAGGCAGCTTACACCCGACCGCATTCAGTTAATAGCTAACATGCCAATACCCAAGACGCAAAAGGAGGTGCGGGCTTTCATAGGCCTCACTTCATATTGCAGGCAGTGGATCCCTCAGTACGCATTTCTAGCAAAACCACTCATTCAGTTAACCACACAGGAGGCAGCCACATCGACTGTTCTCCCTTGGACTCAGGAACATACACAAGCTTTTGAAAGCCTAAAGAAAGCTTTATGTCAAGCACCTGTTTTAGCAACGCCATGTTACAGAAAACAGTTTACACTCTTTGTTACAGAACGCGAAGGTACTGCTTTGTCAGTACTCACACAGGAACAAGCAGGAGCACACAAACCATGTGCTTATTTTTCTAGTACATTAGATCCTGTAGCTCAGGCTTTGCCTGCATGCCTGAAATCAGTAGCAGCGACAGCTTTAGCAATCAGACAAAGCGATGCCATAGTGTTAGGACATCCATTGACAGTTCAAGTGCCACACGCAGTAGAGGTTCTTGTAAACAGAACGCAAACACAACACTTGACTATAGCGCGACTTACAGGGTATGAACTTACATTGTTTCAGCCACATATAGAAATCAGACGCTGTAACACATTGAATCCTGCCACACTTTTGCCAGTAACCGGAACAGACCCACTAGCCCATGACTGTATTGAAGTTATTACTATAACGACGAAACCCAGACAAGACTTAACCGATGTCCCATTGTCAGATCCAGACCTGACATTATATGTAGATGGTTCATGTATGAGAACAAGTACAGGAGAGTTAGTGGCCGCTTACGCAGTCACAACAGATACCGAAGTCATTGAAACTAATCGTATAAATACTTTGTCAGCTCAAGCCGCAGAACTCATCGCTCTGACACAAGCCTGTATTCAAGCCACGAATAAAAAAGTCAACATATACACTGATTCACGTTATGCATTCGGAGTTGTACATGACTTCGGCGTGCTGTGGCGAGAGAGAGGTTATTTAACTTCCCACGGTGCCCACATTCAGCACGGACCCCTCATTCATGCCTTATTAGATGCAATACATCGACCCACTGCAATATCAATTATGAAATGTAAGGCTCATACGAAGGTTACTGATATCATTTCCCAAGGCAATGATCTAGCCGACAGAACTGCTAAACAGACTGCTCAAACTCAAACCCCCGACATGACAAAGACAATAGTCCCGATGCCGACACAGTGTATGACAGTTAAAGATCCTACTCTTGACGTAATTGACATACAGACACATGCTACACCAGACGAAATAAAGAAATGGACTGAATTAGGAGGGATCCAAACGGACCAAGGATGGATGATGAAGGAAAAGTCTGTATGGTTCCTTCCTGATTCAATGGTCCAAGTTATAATTAACACTATACATAGTCCAGCACATCTAGGAGAAAAAGCTATGCTAGACAGCATTCAACACATTTGGTTCAATAAACATTTACGAGCAGCAGCCAAACAAAAGGTCCGTACCTGTATGATCTGTTGCCAGTTCAACCCAGGAAAAAGCGTTCCCGTAGAACAGGGTGGATTTCATCCTCCTGATCACCCTTTTGAAGTGCTCCAGATGGATTATATCCAGATGGAACGATGTCGAGGATTCAAATATGTTCTCGTAGTTGTCTGCGCTCTGTCCCGCTGGACGGAGGCATACCCGGTTTCAGATTACACTGCCCCGACTACTGCCAAACAGTTGGTTCGAGAATTCTTCCCACGATACGGTTTACCACGTGTTGTCTACTCAGATAACGGCCAGCCGTTCTCATCCGAATTAATGAAACACGTTTCACTTCTGTTAGGATATCAGTGGAAATTCCACTGTGTCCGACACCCCGAAGCAGCAGGTCTCGTAGAAAGACATAATCAGATACTGAAAATCAGATTGTCCAAAATATGCAGAGAGAAAGGTGTCGACTGGATAGTAGCGTTACCAGTTGCACTCTTTTACATGAGAATGGTAGCACACTCTCGAACAGGGCTATCCCCGTATGAGGTGATCTTTGGTAGACCACCAAATATGTGGGGGACGCCTATACCACGCAAAATAACTGATGTTGACTGTAATATGCTGACAGATTACTTGGCTTCCTTGATGTCTGCACTACAATCTTGTCGTTCACAGGTAGCTGCAGCCTTTCCCGACAACACTGAGGTGAAACCCCATGACGTAGTTCCGGGTGATCTCGTATTTGTGAGAAATTTCGACCGAAAGACTCAGCTGGAGCCCAGGTGGAAGACACCCAAGTTGGTTCTGCTCACTACAAGGACAGCCGTGAAGATCGAGGGCCGCAAGGGCTGGATTCATTCAAGTCATATCAAGAAATTTCATGGACTATCCTCGGATATAGACATTGTGCCCTGCACTCCCTCACAGACTGATTCAAAACTTCCTTTGGTTGAAAAGACGAAAACCGAACTCTATAAAGTAAAATTGAGGCCTAGAACGTCAGACAATTTGATTGTTTAAGTCCTCTCCAAGGTGAAGCGGTTGAATTTGTCTCTGACATGTATCCTCTAGACCTGAATCATGGACAGTCGCGAAAAATGTTGAAACGACAGGCGTATTGTAAATCACTGCGTAGCCATTGCATAGTGACATTAATAATCTTGTTTTCCTTAAGTCTTTTAATAATTACTGCAAGTATATTGTTGCACATATATTACCCTATTGCCAGAAACGTTTACAATGTTACTGCTGAACATTCTTTTAGTGACTTACCCCCGCATGAATTGTCTTATAGACTTGCGCTGCGCAATAACACTTTCATTAGTATGTTACATCATTCCCATCAGACTAGTAATGCCACCAATTGTTGGGTGTGTGGTCGGCTCCCTCCCTATCAGAATTATGAAGGAGTCCTGCCATTCTTTCCACACCCATTTACACATAATGGCTCCTGTGGAGCATGGTTTAGTTTAATCAATTCCATAGACTCAGGCACAGCAGTTTACCAAGATCATTGGGTATGGGGAAATCTGAACCTAGTTTTATTCAAAGTCTGTTACCCTGACCAGGAGGGTCGCCCCAAAAGAACAGGAACTGATCTAGAAAATGAAGTATATGGATTAGGTAATTTTACACCTAATCTCATGATTCTAAAAGTCGTATCCGAAGTTGAACTAGTCTTACCCACCATGTCAGTATTCCCAGCGAAGGGTGAATTGTGTGTAAGAAAGGTTGGTTCCATACATATGGGCCATAGTAAATGCACTACTATAGTAGAATTCAGTGATCAAGGCAAATCTTCATTTAGAGCTTCTCGCCACTCCTACTTTATATGTGGTCAGACCGCATATATGCGTCTACCTCAAGATTGGGATGGTACCTGCTACATTGCATTCCTTTTGCCACCTGTTTTCCTAGCTCCTCCTGATTATTACAGAAATATTCATTTAGTACACAACAGAGAGCGGAGAGATCTCCCAATTGTCGATTACACTGAAACAGCATGGGAAAAATACACAGATTTCAATAAAGGCATCTTTCCTTATATAGGTACTGTTACTAATAGTAAACTGATACGTAGATTAACTAGAACCCTTGAAGCAGTAGTGAATGAAACTATTTCCGCCCTAGGCAATTTAACAGAAGAGCAGTCTGCTATGCGGATTGTTGTGCTTCAAAATCGTCTTGTCCTTGACGTCATCCTGGCTGATAGGGGCGGAGCTTGTAGGGTCATCGGATCAAGCTGCTGCGTATTCATACCAGAAAATTCGCCATCAGTATATAAAGCCATAACTCGCCTTCATAAGATTGTAAGCCAGATACACCAGAATCCAGGCACTTGGACTTGGTCCAGTTGGTTTTGGAGTGTGATATCAGCCTGGGGATGGAGAGTTCTATCCTTCCTAGGTATTGGCCTTCTCATACTATTCAGTTGTTGTCTATGTCTACAATGTGGACCAGCGATCTGTGGTCTGTGTGCCACATCGTGTATTCCACCACCAAGATTTCATTCGTCACGGAAGAATAAAGAAGAACAAATGATGTTATATGAACAGATCAATGGATTGATGAAGATTGATATCTCTTAACGGGCAAGTAGGGGACAAGGAGGGAATGTGGAAATATGGATTTTTCTGGTCAGTTATGTCCCCTATCTTGGACCCCAACGGTTTTATGTGCATGTCACAAGTACATGTATGTTCCCTCCAGTTCTAGTTATGAAGACGCAAACACATGTGCGTCCACCGTCAACATGTCCTTTGTCAGATCCGCCATGAATAGGCCGGATATTCCATTCCTAAATATGAAAGGCCACCGGCTTTATATGGCTCAGTTACTCCATTTTGCAGTCCAGGCAAGTAGGCCCTGATTCTGTCATCGAACTCTTCTTGCCTTCTGCCTCTGAAAACTCCAGTCTGAGCCTGCATCTGTGACCATGAACTTTGTCTCATTCTCTGCGTGGCTCACGAAGCCTGACATCAGCCTATTCCCTGCCAAGAACTGTATTTCACCTTCGAATTATCTGCTTCCCCCTCAGCCGATGCATTCCTGCCTAGTAGTTTAAGTAAACATTCTTCCAGTTACCGAGCAAAAGGCCTGGCTTCTCTGTCCTCATGCAAGTAATTCATAGCCCTGTTACCATGGAATATTTCTACCCCCTCGCATTTAGTGTAGACACTTAGACGCTTGTACACGCACGCACAGTCAGTATAGAATAGATTCTGTCCGAGAGTCCTTCTTTCGTGGATAACATAGTTCTTTAAACATAGGATGTTAGATATGATTTGGGATTAGGTTGACTTGACCCCCCAGACTTCTTGTCTCCACATATAGAGCTAAATGTCAAGTCCCCTTCACCCCCTAGTTACACGTCAATTACACGTCATGCTGCTGCGCGCGCATCTATGCCAAGTATTATCTTATGGATCCACCTATATGTGACATCATAACCAATTATGTTCCTTTTTACTCTTTATTACACCCATTTTTGGTTACGCAGATAAATCGTCATTTTCCTTATCAATTGTTACGCCTACTGGATTCGCTTCATTGTAATGTATGTACTATAAAAGTCATTTCTTGTCAATAATGTATGTACTTCACTTCCTGAACCCCCGTGGTGATGGAACTTGGAGCAACCGATTATAATCGTTCATTGGAATAAAGCCCATTCCGAACCTCTAATACCACGGATTCTGCCTCTCATTTTTCTGAGCTATTTTATTATGTTTCTGTATCAAATTAAGTCCAGGTAAAGGAAAATTATTTACCACAGCGTCGGCTCACACAGCCGAGTGACCGTCCGCCATCTTTGTTGTCCGATGAGTAAGTTCCTTCTGTGAATACCAAAATGGTAGTAAGTTTAGGATTTTGTCTTAAGTTAGTTCTGTGAATTGGGCCCATAGATTTTTATCTGTTAAAATAATGTTCTGTTAACGGAACAGCAGGGCGATTATTCCACTGACCACAAGAGTGTGTAATTAGTTTAGTTTGATCTTTCTCCCACCCAATGGAAACCTATCTTTCTTTTTAGTTTAAAGACTATTTTGGAGACGATTATGTAATGTGAAAGTAAATTATGGAAACACTGATTTTAAATGAATGAATATATTTTCAATGTTGTTTTTAAGAATCTTTTAATGGTTGCATGTCTATCATCGTGCTATTTCTTCTGTTTTGTTACCGCATTTAATGCTACAAAAAAGAAAGAGAGTCTTCACAGATGTTGTTCAATATTCTGAGTGTTCTCCATTTTGCAGCTTTCCCTTTCTAATCTAGCGATGCTCAGGCTTCCAGCATAAGGCAGACTTTCTGAGTTGGTGATACTCTCAGGTCGTTTCAGATATTTATGCCTGTGAGGGAGCTGGTCTTGAAGATGATCCATGTAAGAAATGTAAACCAATGTTGCTCATACAGGATTGGATTGATATGACCAACTTTCTACAGTCCTTTGACTAGAAGTCCTGCGAATCACTGACAGAATATCAAAGGTCAGAATATCGAATTACAGAAATATCGACGCAAGAATAGCGAAATCAAGAATATCGACATCCTATCTACATTATGGTAAGTACAAAATATCAGAAAATAATATCGATGTCAAAATTATCGTTGTTAAAAATATAAATTTTTAAGTTAAAAAAAGAATGTAAAATAAAGTAAATAATACATATAATTAAAATAAACATAGTTAAAAATATTTTAAAATGTTTACAAATTAAAAGTAATATATGTATAATGTGAAAATAATTTAAACATATACATCTAATATTTTGGTGCCGATTCCGATCCTGTAAAAGCCGGGTACGAATGGTCGTACGGAGCGTATTCTCCGTCCGACTCGTCCCCGGGTAAAACACCTTACAAACCCGCAAGTACGATTCGTACAGAAATACAATTTCCGTGCGAGTCGTACAAAAGACCGACCGACAAGAAAATACCCACAATTCCGATCCGGGACATTGCGTACGTGACGTCCGGACGGAGTCAGGCAGCGTTTTACGAACCAGCAAGTACGATCCGTGCCTACATCACTCCGCACGGCTCATATTTTACAGCAGCCAAAAACTCCCGGGAAATTGAGGATGACGCGAACAAGGAGCACCGGTACGCGACGGACAGCCATGGACCCCATCCTACGTGTCATCCCGGCCCTCATAGCCTACAACCTTGTGTACAGAAACCGACGCAGACGCCGCAGAAGGTCAGAACAACCCCCAGGGGCAAAGGGGGGGGTGGGGGCAAGGGGCAGGAAACTTAACCCACACCCCACAAAAAACATATATATCCTGCACATTAATTACCTCCATGGTCTGGTCACTTCGGGGGGCGTGTCCACCAATCCCACGTCCCGCCACAATGGAAGTGGACGTGGACGCGTACCCGTCACCACCACAATGGTGGTACGGGACGTACCCACGCCCCCCAGAGTCTGGGTACGGTGCGTACTACCATTGCATTGGTGATGTAGGGGTACGCGTGTACGGACCGTACCCACGCCCCCCAGAGTGTGGGAACGGTCCATACACGCGTACCCCTACATCACCACTGCAATGGTGGTACGGACCGTACCAACGCCCCCCAGAGCGTGGGTACGGTCCGTACACGCGTACCCCTACATCACCACTGCAATGGTGGTACGGACCGTACCCACGCCCCCCAGAGCGTGGGTACGGTCCTTACATGCGTACCCCTACATCACCACTACAATGGTGGTACAGGACGTACCCACGCACCTCAGAGCGTGGGTACGGTCCGTACCACCATTGCAGTGGTGATATAGGGGTACGCGTGTACGGACCGTACGCACGCCCCTCAGAGCATGGGTACGGTCCGTACCACCATTGCAGTGGTTATGTAGGGGTACGTGTGTACGGACCGTACCCATGCTCTGGGGGGCGTGGGTATGGTCCGTACCACCATTGTAGTGGTGATGTAGGGGTACGCATGTACGGATCGTACCCACGCTCTGGGGGGCGTGGGTACGGTCCGTACACACGTACCCCTACATCATCACTGAAATAGTGGTACGGACCGTACCAACACTCTGGGGGGCGTGGGTACGTCCCGTACCACCATTGCAGTGGTGATGTAGGGGTACGCGTGTTCGGACTGTACCCACGCTCTGGGGGGCGTGGGTACGGTCTGTTCCACCATTGTAGTGGTGATGTAGGGGTATGCGTGTACGGACCATACCCACGCTCTGGGGGGCGTGGGTACGGTCCATACACGCGTACGCCGACATCACCACTGCAATGGTGGTACGGACCTAACCCACGCCCCCCAGAGCGTGGGTACGGTCCGTACACGCATACCCCTACATCACCACCACAATGGTGGTACGACACATACCCACGCACCTCAGAGCGTGGGTACGGGCCGTACCAGCATTGTAGTGGTGACGTAGGGGTATGCGTGGTACGGCCCATACACACCCTATGAATGCAGGGGTATGGGCCGTACCACCCGTACCCCTACGGCCCCATTTCATGATGGATACAAGGCGTACACACACCACAAATGTTGATTTATGGCTTGGTGCAGCACATCAGCTGTAAATTGGGGGTGGTGTATGCCCAGGACAGCAGTGTACCACAGCAAGGTGGCAAGTGGGTGGGTGGGTGCAGAGGAATACCAGCAGTGGACACAGACATGGGGGTGGGTGCCTATCACTCCCAGCAGTGGACACAGACATGTGAGGGGTGGGTGTCTATCACTCCCAGCAGTGGACACAGACATGGGGGTGGGTGCCTATCACTCCCAGCAGTGGACACAGACATGGGGGTGGGTGCAGAGGAATACCAGCAGTGGACACAGACATGGGGGTGGGTGCAGAGGAATACCAGCAGTGGACACAGACATGGGGGTGGGTGCCTATCACTCCCAGCAGTGGACACAGACATGTGAGGGGTGGGTGCCTATCACTCCCAGCAGTGGACACAGACATGGGGGTGGGTGCAGAGGAATACCAGCAGTGGACACAGACATGTGAAGGGTGGGTGCCTATCACTCCCAGCAGTGGACACAGACATGGGGGTGGGTGCAGAGGAATACCAGCAGTGGACACAGACATGGGGGTGGGTGCCTATCACTCCCAGCAGTGGACACAGACATGGGGGTGGGTGCAGAGGAATACCAGCAGTGGACACAGACATGGGGGTGGGTGCCTATCACTCCCAGCAGTGGACACAGACATGGGGGTGGGTGCCTATCACTCCCAGCAGTGAACACAGACATGGGGGTGGGTGCAGAGGAATACCAGCAGTGGACACAGACATGGGGGTGGGTGCCTATCACTCCCAGCAGTGGACACAGACATGTGAGGGGTGGGTGCCTATCACTCCCAGCAGTGGACACAGACATGGGGGTGGGTGCCCATCACTCCCAGCAGTGGACACAGACATGGGGGTGGGTGCAGAGGAATACCAGCAGTGGACACAGACATGGGGGTGTGTACATCCTTATCAGATGATCCCAACTCCATGGGTGTATGTACGCATCCCGATATTTGGACTATGTTGATAGTGCCATAACAACACATCACTGACAGCAGTGTCCCACTCCCATGAGGATGGATGTCTTTCCCCCACTGCATGACACACCACATGTGGGTGTGAGGACAAATCACACATGCATACCCACCCCTGGCGGATGCAGCACAATACACACACAGAGATCATGCCACAAGACCGTATGGTCATGTCAATGCCTACTAAACTAAGAGAGACATAGGGAACACACACTGTCATGCACATCCCAGGACTGATAGGAATGTACAGGTGCTGGGACAGCCACCAAGATGTTGTCTGTCATGGAAGGAATAGGGTGGAGTTCCCACAGATACAATGCCCACAATTGTGAGTCAGGTGTTCAAATACCCTGCAGAACAAGTACCATATGTGTGCTAGGCTGGGATTACACACATGCATTGTGCGGAAAAGGGACAAGTTCTCCATGAAGGCATGGCAAAATCCTCTATACACAAGTACAGTGAGTACCAAGGATGGCACAGACGATGCAGCCGGAGACATTGCTGAGCAGGCATGGCCAGAGTTGAAGGGATCCATCACCAACAAAGGAAATGTAGAGACAGGGCAACACAACAATTATGCAACCCTCTGCAGGGGAGATGTCAGGTGCCACAGAGGAAGGAACACTCCTAGGGACAATGTCTCCAAACACAAAGAGCAGACACGACCAAAGATTCTTTGCAGAGACCTTGTGAGGACACGCAGATACCAGGTTCCACCCCATGAGATGCAGACTACAACATTTCCATGAAACATAACACATTCCCACAACCCCAACTCCTGGAGCCTCAGCATCAACATCAATACATGAAAAGCAAGACTTTTCAAAACGTAAAAGAAAATGCTTTATTCAGCATGAAATAATAAGATGTAGTAAAGAACACTATGTACAAAGGCCAATGACCAGTCCAGATATGAAGTCCTTGGGGGGACACATGGCCACGCGTCTCCCCTAGCTTGCCTGCACATCAGAATCCTCTGGTTCGTCGACTGGGGGGGGGTATCATGTGTTGAAGGACCAGGCACCGCTGGGACAGGAGGGGGAAGGGTAGGTGTGGTGGGTGCAGGGACGGACGACTCCACCACAGGGGGTGGGGCAGCGCCAAAGGTGGAGGCGAGCTCGGCGCTGCACACTTCTGCCAGATCTTCAAGCGTCTCCCCTGCACCCGGAGAAACAACAGGCACCAAGGAGGGGGGGGTCGGAGGGATGGGCTGCAGTGCTAATGGTGGAGGTGGTGGACAGGCTGGGGGACTTAACTCCCCTACCCGTGGAGTGCCTTGACCGTTTGCGGCCAGGTGAACTAGTGGGGCTGAGGCCCAGCCCAGCGAAGTAAGCCTCCTTCTCCGATTCTGGGGCAGGGGAGCCAAGGCAAGTGACATCGGAGGGACTGGGGAGTGAGTCATGTGGACGAGGACTGTGGCTGCGTGCCTGCCTGTGTGCCCCAGACCCAGTGGGTTTGCCTGCTTCCCCCTGAGTGTGCGTGTCAGGAGGTGTGCGCTTGCCCTTACGTGGTGATGTGCTGCTTCTGTCTGGTGGGGTGTGTGTGTGTGGATGTCTTGGTGTGCTTGGGAAAGGCATGGGTGTGGGACTTGTGGATGGTGCAGGGGTAGGGGGGACGCAGCGCTGCAGGTGACTCACTGCTGCCATCAGTGATGAGTCCAGGGACCTCAGCAACATCCGTTGGTCAGACAACGCTGATGACATGCCCTCCATGTACGACACCATCTGGGTCAGCATTCTGGTGTGGCCATGGAGGACAGTCAGGATCGATGTCTGCCCAACCTGCAACTGCCGCAGAATGTCCACAGACTCGGCAGTGAGGGTAGCAGGGGGGACAGGGGCAGGGGGTGTGGTGCCTGGCACGAAGGAGACACAGTGTTGCCTAGCACGGACAGAAGGGACCTGAACAAGTGGGAGGGCGGTGATGGGAATGGAGGGGGCGGTGACAGATGGAGTGCTGCTGCCAGCTGTTGGAGTAGCCTCCGCACCCTCAGGGAGTTCAGCCTCGGACCCGTCAGCCTCGTAGTCAGTGTTGGTACTGGGCAGGTCCTCCGCCTCACTCCCCTCGCCCTCCGTGCCACTTGATTCCGCCGACTCCTCAGCAGTGGTGGCACCAGTGCTCGATCCCTCCTCCACGTCCGTGCCGGTGTCTCCCTCGGTGTTCTCCGATGATGCTGTGGGCAAGGTGAAGGGACAGGAAAAAATCAGTCACCTGTATACATCTGACACATGAGTCCAAACAAAATAGGCAACAGTGCATATCAGGAAAGGCATCATGAGTAACATCTAGAATGCTCCCCACATATGTAAGCCCTGCACTCCCCAGTTGGTTGACCCACCAAGCCACTTGGAAAAAATGAAAATTAGGACACAACAGCAAATAACTTGAAATCCCAAGATCCTGAGAAGCTAGTGTCTGGGATCAGTTGAGCACAGCAAGACTATGAAGGCATGCCACCTCTTGTTCACTGTGAACCCAACAGTAATGTCGCACCCAAGGCCAAATACCACATGCCAATGCAGAAGGTGTCCCCACACTCAGAGACCTGTGAGTACTTAGGAAACCCCAAAGAAATACATTGTGATTCCTGGAGAATCACAACCCTTTACACAATGGACATGTCTAGAATGTGTGAATGTGATACTTTGTGAACAGAACACTCATGTGTATGTATAACAGAAGTCACACAAGGAGGTGCACACCAAACTACATGTACACAGTCATTGTCTGAGCTGCCAGACTCATTCAAATAAGCCACTGTTAGGCAGAAATGGGGTATCAGTAAGTACATATACATGGCACCACGGTGGTCTGGATGACTTGACACTCGTAAGTTGGTATCAGCAACAACCAAGGACTAACCCAAATGCAACCACACTGTGGGAACATGTATATGTATGAACTCTAAACAAGTTTTGTTCAAACTGTGCCTTACTTTAAAATGTGCCAGCGGGTCCCTGGAAAGTGTAAAGGTGGTGTCTTGTGCACTTCCTTGGGAGACATCTGTCATGCAGGCACATTATTGTCCTTCACAACAAAACAACAAGGTCAGGCATATGAAACATTGAGACATGTTGACAGGTGTAGTGATTGGCAAGGGACAATTTCTCTGAGTAACAACTTGAATAATGTCAAATGTCACATGGCTATCCGTCACCGGATTACACAGTTGGCTACACATATGACCTACTGACTGTCATCTGGAGTGGCACACATGTCCACACCCAGGACAATGAATAAGCTAATGGGCCTGCAATTGTTTTGTAAAAAAGCCTAGCTGTACTGTGGGGACACCCTCATGGCAAGCCAGAATGTACCCACAGATGCCAGCACTCAAAGTCACAACTATGTAGCATCTGAACCACACACAGGTGCAAAAAATGTACAAGCAGGATACATGATTGTCAAAAACTGACACAGGCTACGAAGCACAAACATTAAGCACTGGCCAACATCACGGGGGCACTGCACGGTGACTTTCTGTACTGCGAATTATCACACACAAGTCAGAACTGGCAATGAATGAAAAATCAGGGTTGAACATGTATGCCCCTCCCGCACACACCCACCCATACTTGAGTCAATGTGACTGATACCGATCAAGAAGTGACACCTCTCATTCATGGCTACAATAACTGTGCTTGAAAACTAGCTTCATTAACACAACATCACCTTGTAGGGCTGGCTAAACATATTTGTCACAAACAACCATCAACAGATTGTTGTGAATAGCCACACAGGCACTGCCCAGTGTGAGTATGCACAAGCAAACTGGTGTATCCCTGTCCAGTGGACACATGTAGCACACATGTGAAAAATACAACCTAGGCCAGGGAAAAATGCCACACAGGCAGGGCCATGCTGAACCCACAGTGAATGTGCACAGTGTTGGATGACACACATGATTAGGAGGGCAGGCTGTGTCAGGGGACTGTAGTGGGCACACTGCTCCATGGTCCTGGAATGAGCTGACTGTAACAGGAGCAACCGTCCCGGCACTATGCATATCTCCCACTCATGCACATCATGTCTGAGGCCACAACATTGGTAATGCATGCTGCAAGTCTGTTATTTTGAAACCTCACACTCCTATGTTGAGACTCAGTATCAGTGCCAACAATTATGCACCCCCAAATGACTGAACAGGACAGGGCATAGGCAGACGACCCCCACACATGATGCTGAAAGCAGTGTGCACCTTGATTAACTGGCAGCCTAGATGACCATGTGCAATAGTGATAACACACAGGCCAGGTATCACATGTCAAGGGGGAGGAAGGGAGGAAGAACAGCACAGGTTGACTTGGGGGAACAGGATATGCACTACACATTTATACCCTGGCAGTGTATCCAGGCGACTGAGCAGCTACAAAAGCTGGCGACACACAACAAACACACATGTACCTACCCCCTTCCTGCTGCTGTAACTCCTGCATCCACCTATACTGGCAAGTAATAGCACCTTAGTCATAGGGACTTTTCCACTGGGGACGCACCAATACACTACATGGCATAGTAAGTACACAGGTGGCATGAGGGGTGCGAACCAATCCCTGATCATGGCACACACTGTGCATCCCAAGCAACACAAGGCTGATGGACAGCACCGCAAAGCAGTCACATGCCCCAGGCCACTGACGAAACCTCAGCAGAGTACACAGACACACAGAGGCACAGATCAATCACCTGCCATTGTCAACAGCAGATGCAAAGCTCACTCTGCACATGTGCCACTTGCCAGGGGGGTGTCACAGGTGTGGGGCTAGCTCAGCAAGTCAGACACACAGCACGGCTTCCTTCTCACATCAGATGGGTCGAGCAGTTGCCTCCTCCATGCCGCTCTGGTGCAACACTCCACATAGACACTCACCCACATGACAAGGAACATTCACACACATCAATGTCCAGGGGGCGTACACATCATTTGGACACTCTCACCACTCTCACCACAGCTCTACTCAATTCACACACATCTGTGGGTGCAGTCACCTGTCACACCGGGGTGACCACTGAATCACCGCAGGACAATAGAACAAGAATGCCCAAGAGGGTTAGCCATGCTGAATGTGCCATGCACTATGCAGTGAATGTCACAGTAAGCACAATGCAAGTGTGGAGTGCACACATGAACTACATCAAGCCCTGCATGAGAGACATAAGCCATCCACCCCCTCCCCTTCCCCCCGGGACCCACTCTAAACAACATTGCTTGTCTGTCACACCTGGACACAATGCCAGAAGTGACAGACACAAAAAAGGTGCACAGGCAAAGGTAGTGGAGTCAGCACTCACCTGCTCCCCTGGTCGACCATACAGCATGGGGTACGGTGGGAGGGTGAAAGGCTGGGCCCTCTCCACAGTCCTTGACATGGTGCCAGAGGGAGACAATACAGCAGCAGTGGTATCAACTGACATGTTGTGCAGGCAAGTCCCCTCTCATGGGTTCTGCCTGCCTTATATCTGCATTTCTGGCCTATTTCATTTACAGGAGTACTGAGTGTTTGGTCAGACTCATTTGCATCCTACGTTTCCTCCAATCCCTTTAAACATACACCAGTGACAGCCTTAGCTTCTTTCGAATTTGCAGCATCATGTCAAGTCAACAACCACTTTGCAACAATGTATAATGTGGCCAACTGCTTTTTCCAGACCACATGATGTCAAATTTTGAACTTGAAACTCGGTATCCATGACAACCAGCATGCATTTATGCCCTAATACTTGTCCCTCATGTGTCCCCATTGTAATTTTTAAATCCCCACACAGGTACGGCGCGTTTCACACGTACCCCTAGGGCACCATCACTACAGTGATACGGCCCGTACTCACGAGTGTGCGGGCCGTACACGCGTGAGTACGGCCTCTATCACTATAGTTGTGTTACCGTAGGCCATAGTGATAGGGGCCGTACTAACGCGTGTACGGGCCGTACACGCGTGAGTACGGCCCCTATAACTATAGTTGTGTTACCATAGGCCATAGTGATAGGGGCCGTACTCACGCGTGTACGGGCCGTACACGCGTGAGTACGGCCCCTATCACTATAGTTGTGTTACCGTAGGCCATAGTGATAGGGGCCGTACTCACACGTGTACGGCCCGTACACGTGTGAGTACAGGCCGTAAACACGCATGTACGGGCCGTACACATGTGAGTACGGCCCCTATCACAATGGCCTACGGTAACACAACTATAGTGATAGGGGCCGTACTCACGCATGTACGGCCCATACACGCGTGAGTACGGCCCGTACTCACACGTGTACGGCCCGTACACACGTGAGTACGGCCCCTATCACTATGGCCTACGGTAACACAACTACAGTGATAGGGGCCATACTCACGTGTGTACGGCGCCCACACGGGTGAGTACGGGCCATACTCACGCGTGTACGGGCCGTACACATGGCCTCAGAGCGTGTGTACTGCGTTTCACAGCTTACACTGGTGATAGGAGGCGCACACGAAAGGAATGGAGGTGTCAGACTCGCACAAGGCTGTACATCAAGTCATTGTCAGTGCAGTCCTTCATGTGCAGGGCCTAGGTGTGTCAGGCAGTGATGTGGCACATGTCTCCTCATGTTGTGGCACAATAGATGTGTGATGAGCTGTTTACACATGTCATGTGTGATGGGGCACTACGTGGCACTCTTCCCCTTCACACTTTGCACATGTGTGCAAGTAGTACAAACGTGTGAAGCACTGCATCACTGGGATGGCACAGTCACCAACACCCGCAACTGTCCCCTGATGCCAGGTACACGGATAATTACACCTGACATGTGACTACCAGTGTGCCACGATGTGACTATGTCATGTGTGTGTCATGTGTTCCCATGAGCTTGCAGTTGGTGTTCCGTCAACTCCATCTGCTGTTGCAGCATCCAACATGTGTCTGTGTGCATATGTGCATGGCACACAATTACGCACACCATGCCACATGTGGAATCCCACGTGACATGTGTCTGCATGCATCGAACATGGTATTGCGACCTGAGGACATATCTGCGTTGTCTCAATGTCTGGGTTTTCAGCATTTGACATATACCCCTTCATGGAAAGGTGTGTGATCTGCCCTTATTAAATGACATGTGACCTGTGCGTCTGGCTTCCCACCAGCTGTCTGTATGAGATTACATCCTTCGAATGCAGATATGTGGATGTCTGTCACTCCTGTAATGTGTCTGGCTGTTCACTTACACTGGCACACAGCTCGTTTCATGGCATGTCACGTCGACCTTGCAAATAAACTATTGTAGCTCGCTCTTCGTAGGAGTATCACCTTGCTGGCATACGTGTGCTGGATGTATTGCACAGACCAGACTCTGTATTTAGCAGATGTGTATTAGCTGTTGAACATGTGCTCATTTCATTGACATTGGTGTTGTGATGTACTCACTCTTCGTTATTCCTTCCAAATCTCTGCAGGGCACTGCCTCTCCCCCGACCAATGCCAGACCTGGGTGCCATGCGTGAACATGACTGCATCTGAAGATACCGCTTCGCGCAAGAGTTGATTGAGCGCTTGACCACCCGTCTGGATCCACACCTCCAACCGCGACACAGGTATCCTACTGCTCTGACCCCCAAGATGAAGGTGATGGCAGCCCTACATTTTTTTGCCACCGGTACCTTTCAATTCACCATAGCTGATGTCGGTGGCATGTCCCAGACAATGTTCAGCCGTGTTCTGCATGATGTTTTAGAAGCCATGTTGGAGCACCTGGATGAATTCATCCATTTTCTCACTCGTGAGCAGTTGACAGGTGTCAAGGGCGAGTTCTATGACCTGGGAGGGATGCCTCATGTAATTGGGGCCATTGATGGGACACATGTGGCTTTGGTACCACCACAGGCACAGGAGGTAGCCTTTCGGAACCGCAAACATTATTACACTCTATTAATGCCCTTGTGGTGTGTCTACCTAACATGTGGATTTCCCATGTCTGTGCCCGTTTTCCAGGGTCAGTACACGATGCCTACATCATGAGGCGTAGCAGGGTGCCAGAAATGATGCTGTGGCTGCACGACGAACGAGCATCTCTTGTTGGTGGGTATACTCTGTTTGTCCTCTGTTTAGCGGTATCTTTGTATCTTACGGCATCTCCTGACCCACTTCTTCACATGATGTTTCCATGTAGGGGACTCTGGCTATCCCAACATGCCATGGCTGATGGCGCCTCTCCACAATCCCAGAACAGCCGCAGAACACCGTTACAACGACGCCCATGGGCAGACCAGGCGCGTGATTGAAAGGACGTTTGGCCTCCTGAAGAGCCGATTCCGGTGCCTCAACAAGACCGGTGGGTCCCTCCCATATGCCCCGGTGAAGGTCTGCAAAATCTTCCTTGTGTGCTGCATGCTGCACAACATGGCAGTGGAGAAGGCAGTGCCACTCATCCTGGATCCCGATGAGCAGGAACATCCACCTGTGGAGGATGAAGGGCTTGGACACGAGGAAAGTGAGGAGGAGGAGGAGGAGGAGGACATCCGGAGTCAGCTCATCCGCAACTTCTTCTCATAATGGTGAGTCCCTGTGTCTGAGTGTGCACGCTTTGAGCCTTGTATGGCATGTGTTGCAATGTGTGTGTCCAACTGACTGTGTGCTAAGTGACTTGGAGGTGTGTTCTGATGTGTCATTCAAGTGATGATGTCATTCCACACATTTTAGCTGGGACACTAATTTGTTAAATTAACATGGTGACAACATCATTCCTGTAGAGTACATGTCCATGTCTGCCGATAACTAGCTCTTTGCTGACTTGTGGTGTGTCTGTCATCCACGGTGTCTTGCGCCTGTCGTCTGCTCGTGTCATCGTTGGCCTCCAGCTATTCCTCATGAGTATTGCAACGTGTGCTGAATCAGCGTTCCATGCAAGGACATGGTGAAAAGTCATTTTGGGTAAGGAGTGCAGCAAGGCATTTTGTGGGTGGTACGTGTTTGGTTTATGTTGGGACTGCTCCTGTGCATGTTGTGTTACCATGCATACCTGTCGACACGACATGTGGCATGGCTCCCATGACTTGATATTCACCCTTCCTGACAGTCATCTGTAATGTTTTGTGGAATGTGATGAAGGCATCAATGTGTGTAAAACGTCCCTCAGGACATACGGGATGCTGATAGTGGACATAGTGTGGGACATCCCCATAAGAGGCTCAATGGTGAATTGCAGACTCTCCGTGTGGAGCAAGGGGTGTTTGGCTCACCCACTTCACTTGTGTGCCAGCCCAGTAGGATTTTACACATCTGGGTGTTGCAGGGGGTGTCCAGTGTAGGTCCCACATGGTCAGAGGAATGACCTGTGAGTCTGTTCAAAAGGATGCATTTCCCTTAGTGTGAGCCTGAGTAATAAAGGTGTTACTCACACTCCAAGGTGCCTCATCTCTGTCAATGCTGGTCTCTTGCCACTTTGCATGCGGCATCTCTGACATAGTTGTGAAAGATTGTGCATAGGAGTCTATGTGTAGATTAGCAACATGCATGCAGTTCCTCATGGATAATGATCCCTATTGTGCATGAAGTCCATGGTTGTGTATGTATTTTGGCATGTTGGTCCACACAATGGACCATCAACACCTGCTGAGGGTGTGTCTCCTGTGCGTAGCTCGGCCTTCAGTTCCCTGATCCGGTTTCATTCATCTTTGGTGTTTGTGCATGCATTGTCTCTGGGTGTGCCATGTTAAACCGGACACTTCTTCCTTTACACACACCTGTTGCAGTTGTCCTTCTGACATCCTAGTCTTTGTGTGCAAATTGTGGAATATTTTCAAGAACATGCCGCCTGCTGCTGCGGACCGTGCAGCAAGGGCCCACAGAGTATCCTGATTTGGCAACACACACGCCTCAAAGATGCTCCTCACTTCCTGCCTCCACCCATTCATTTGGCTGTCCTCAGCTTGTCTATGCCACAGTTGGTGCCACGTGGTGGCAAAGGCTGGACCATCAGCACATGCAACGTGCACATTGCACGACCCTCATGTCCTTGCATAACCCACATCACACTACAGTCTGATGTAGCAGCCACACTCCAAGCAATGTCCATCCGCAAATCTACCGCCTGCTGTCAGACATACCCTAAGCACACACACGACAGGTTTGCATGCTAAGTGTGCAACTCCAACTGCCTACACAGCGCTGCCACGCCTTCCAGGCCCTGTCACATCAACCAGGTCATGTCCCTCCTACTCCCCACCGGCTCTGTACCCCAGCAAGGCCATGGGAGTGGGACTCAAGGCTTCTGCATGTAGTATGGTGTCGTGGTCTGGCACATGGCACAGGTATCATCTCTCAGCATGTCAATTTACAATGTGTTCAGGACCCCCCTCTCCACCATCACATGCGCACAGCACCTCATCAGCTCAAATGCCATTGACAGCCAGGTGCTCCTCACCCTCACCAAAGACGCAGACATTGCCAGTTCCATTATTCCTGAAAGCATGAGATCCATTGATGAATGGCTGTACATGAGCCACCTGAGGCTAGACTTGTACAGGACTGAGGTGATCATCTGAGGATTGTCCCCTTACAGCTGGGTCAAGTGCTTGTGTCCCACCCGCAAGAGCCCTGCACAAGCACCCAGTGGCCACACACACAAGATGGTGTGCATCATGTATTACTCGCACACATTTGCCATGTCAGTCCACAGCATCTGTACCTCATGCTGCAATGCCCTCTGCATTATGCACATGATCCACAGATAGATCCACTCCAAGGAAAGACAGACCATCCCCCATGTCCACGACAACATCCGTGTCAAATACTGCCCTGCCCTCTACGGAGTACGTACATGCAAACTCCCAGGAAACTTGTCCACATCCAGGGTGCATCTGCACACCTCAGCTTCAACATCCTGCGCCCCAGCCACATCACGTCCACCATAGATAGCTGCAATGGATCACTGCCTGCTGCAGGATGACCTCAACACTCCCCACCCACACTCCACAACCCCGACACAAACCAACCTTGTACGTCTTATCATACGAGACCCCGTTGGGCCATCTCCGTGCATCCGACCTTGCCCTGGCCACCATTCTTCACATCCACCATACTCCAGCATGCAGGACATAGTTCTCCCACCTGCCCACATATACCTGGGACTCTCTCCCCGGGAACCTCCGCATGAGCCATGACCTCTACGCCTTAATTATAATCTTCCAAATAGGTCTGTCCGCACAGTATTGCAAGCACCCCCTCAGCAGCTTGTGGCCATCACAGGTGAGGGTTATGCTCCATGCCTGCTTTGAATGATACCTTGTGACCCATGTGTGTCCTGTACCAGACTCACATCCCAGGGTATGGCTGGCTGGAGTTAGTTCAACACTCAGGCATAGTTTGACATGTACACACACATGTGTTGTGGAATTAAGCAACATGACAGCAAAGTCTCATGAACCAAATAATATTTTTATTTGCAGTGAGGTATGTGTTTTGGTAGGTGAAATTAGGTGCTCTACCGGGGAATAGAATCCAAAGTTCACAGGGGGAGATGGTATCCTTGGCATTGGAAGTCATCAGAGTCCAGAGCACAGTGTTGGTCATCATTGGTCAGAATGTGACCAGCAAGTCCATGTGGCAGAGAATGTCATTGGATGAGGTGCTGCTGTTGCGCCAGGGGGCCAGGTGCCAGGCCAGGTGACCTGGGAGATGTTAATGGTCCGCTGACTCTCACGGTCTTTTCTGTGGATGACCCACCTTCCTCCGGGGACCCTCAGATGCAGGCCTTGACAATGTTTGGTACGCTCCGTCGGATGAATCCTCCTCCTCCCTCCCTGTGGCTGGTGCTGGTCTGCGCCTGCTGTCACAGGGAGGGTTGCCCATGTTGTCGGCAATCCGACGGAGTGAATGGCTCATGTCCCTTTGCACCGCCAGGAGCTCAGCCTGTCTTGCCTTCATCCGTCCTTGGTGTTGTTGTTGATTGGCATGTTGCTCGGCCTGCATGTTCTTGATCTCGTTGAGGGTCCCCTGCATCTCTGTGAGTCTTGACACTACCTGGCTGATGCCCCTGGTGTCACGCCGGTATGTGTCCAGGATGTGGCGTATGTGGGACATACCGGTTCCCTCAGCTGGCTGGTCAGGTTCACGCCTCCGCCTGCCTCCACTCCCACCACCCCTGCCCACTTGAGCCTGGCCTGCCGTTGTGGGCACATCGGGTCTACGGGACCCCTGAGGGATGGCATTTGCAGGGTTGCCTGCCTCCTCCTGGGTGCCCGGAGAACCTTGTCCCTCCTGGTCGGACTGGCTCTGTTGTTCAGTGCGAGCAGGGCTCCTGGGTGTCTCCTGGGATGTGGCAGCAATGGGGGTGGTGGTTGGCACAAATGTACCTGACGCAGGTGCTGCAGGGGCTTGGGCATCAGAGGGGCCAGGTTGGTCGGGGTCATCCACGGAGTGGTGAGAGTCGTCGCTGCCGGTGGGGTCATCTTCACGCCGAGCCGGGGACTGTGATTGTTCCCCCCAGTATTGGGGGGAGATCCACGACGTTGCCCTGTGTGTTAGAGAGAGACAATGTTAATGCTGTTTCATGCGACATCCATGTTTCATACATATTCATGTTGTCACAGTTCCTCCAGGTAGTTGGATGTGCCTAGCATTCCTCTCAATGTCCACTTGGGGATAGGTATGTTGCGGGGGACAGATTGAGATGTTCTCCTGAGTGTTTGATCTGTAGAATTTTGGCTAGGATGTTTATTTGGCTATGGATTGGTCTTGTGTCACATGTCCATTGTGAGAGTGTGTAAATCCGTTGCCTGCCCCAGGGGTGTGTGCTTGTGTAAGGGGGGTGTGTGTGACCGGGCCTACTGTTGGGTATAGTGTGATTTGTCATTGGGTCTCCCAGGTGATGTGTCTGTCCCCTCATGGTGAATGCTGGCATGACAGTGAGTGTGAGTTCCTGTGCTAGTTACCTGTGCTTGTGGAGTTGGTGTTTGAGTGTACAGTGGTCCCAGGAAGGCCTTGTGCTGCATACAGCAGGGCCAAGTGTCAGCTACCTTGTCAGTACTTTGCCAGTCCCTGTGCATTTTGCATGGGTATGTACCTATGCCATATGGGCTGAGGGCATTGGTGTCTGCTTCTCATTTTCACAATGTGTTGTGTGAGGCCCACCCTCCCAGCCTCCCGGACATCCAGTCTTGGGTTTGTGGTTGGTGTAGCCTGGGACATGGCATTGGCTTGATTTGTGAAAGGTGCATGGAGACGTTGTTGGCATGAGCGTGGTTTTTGAGTGTGGTTGTGTGTGGGGAGGGCTTGGGGGAAGTTGCGTGCATTTTGTGTATTTGTGGTGTGGATGGCATTCCCCCCATGTTACGTCAGTTGTTTGTGTACTCACCAGGCTCTGCGACTCCTTGGACTCCGTGTACTCCCACAGGCGGAAGCGTGGCCATCACCTTCTCCTCCCAGGGATGGTAGTGTACGGGTCTGCGGGGCAGCCTGCCTCCAGTGATGTTACTCTGGGCGTATTCCTCATTCATCTTTCTCTTGACTGCCCTGCGCAGATCGTACCACCTGGCTTGGCATTCATGCCTGGTCCTTCGGATGGGCGCAACAGCATTCACCTTATCAACGATCCTCTGCCACAGGCTGGTTTTTTGGGCTATGCTGGTCTGTCTGACCAATGTTCCAAAGAGCTGTGGCTCGACTCTGATGACTTTGTTGACAAGGAGCTCCAGCTCCCCCTTGTGAACTTTGGATTCTTGTTGGTGGGCATGGTGTGGGGTGTTGGTGTGGATGGTTGTGGGTGTGTGGGTGTGAATGTGACGGTGTGTTTGTGAATGTGAGTGGGGGTGTTTGTGATGGAGGTTGTGTGAAGGTGTGTGAGTTAAGGTGTAGATAAGGGGTCAGTAAGGTGCAGTTGTTTGTGTGTGGGGTCTGGCAGCAGTGGGTCTGTTGCAACGGCTCATGGGTTGTGTGTGTGGGCCCTTTTTATTGGTCCATTTTTGGGTGTGGCTGTGTTTGATTTTTGGTGGGTGTTATAACAGGTGGTTGTGAGTTTGGGCCTCTGTTTGCCTGTTTGGATGTGCCAGGTCAGTCTTTGAGATGTATTTTGTCATGTAGACATGTTTTGTGGTGTTGTGCGAGTCGAATTGACCCTCCTTGTGCTGTTTTACAGTGTCCTGGCTCTGTACGAGTATTTTTTGCGTAGGTACGGTCCGTACATACGTGATGCTGGGTGAGGGTGCTGGGGTATGGGGTTGGGGTGCTGCGCGGAGTGCGCGTACATGCGGTGGGGGTACGGCGCGTACAGGTGCGGGCCTGGGGCGGTGGGGGTACGGCGTGTACAGGTGCGGGCCTGGGGCGGTGGGGTTACGGCGCGTGCAGGTGCGGGCCTTGGGTACCCATGTACATGGGGGGTACGGCGCATACATGCGGGGGTACGGCGCGTACAGGTGCGGGCCTAGGGCGGTGGGGGTACGGCGCGTACAGGTGCGGGCCTGGGATACCCGCATACATGGGGGTACGGCACATACATGCGGGGGTATGCCGCGTACAGGTGCGGGCCTGGAGTACCCGCGTACATGGGGGAGTATGGCGCGTACATGCGGTGGTACGGCGCGTACATGCGGGGGTACGGCGCGTACATGCGGGGGTATGGTGCGTACATGCGGGGGTACGGCGCGTACTGGGGTGGTACGGCATGTACATGCGGGGGTACGGCGCATACAGGTGCGGGCCTAGGGCGGTGGGGGTACGGCGCGTACAGGTGCGGGCCTGGGCAGTGGGGGTATGGCGCGTCAGGTGCGGGCCTGGGGTACCCACGTACATGGGGGGTACGGCGCGTACATGCGGGGGTACGGCGCATACATGCGGGGGTACGGCGCGTACTGGGGTGGTACGGCACGTACATGCGGGGGTACGGCGCGTACAGGTGCGGGCCTAGGGCGGTGGAGGTACGGCGCGTACAGGTGCGGGCCTGGGCAGTGGGGGTATGGCGCGTACAGGTGTGGGCCTGGGGTACCCGCATACATGGGGGTACGGCATGTACATGCGGGGGCACGGCGCGTACAGGTGCGGGCCTGGAGTACCCGCATACATGGGGGGTACGGCGCGTACATGTGGGGGTACGTCACATACATGCAGGGGTATGGTGCGTACTGGGGTGGGGTATGGCGCATACAGGTGCGGGCCTGGAGTACCCACGTACAATGGGGGTACGGCGCATACATGCGGGGGTACAGCGCGTACTGGGGGGTACGGCGCATACAGGTGCGGGCCTGGGGTACCCACGTACATGGGGGCGATACGGCACGTACATGCGGGGGTACGGCACGTACAGGTGCGGGCCTGGAGTACCTGCGTACATGAGGGGGGTTCGGCGCGTACATGCGGCGGTACGGCATGTATGGGGGGTAAGGCACGTACAGGTGCGGGCCTGGTGTACAGTGCGGACAGGGGGGTGTACAGTGCTGACATATTGGGGGTTGGGGGGCTGTACGGCTCGTACATGGGCACAAGTTTACCCGTGTACATGTGTGCTACTGCGTTGGCTCCGTATGGGGCCTTTTACATGCGGTTGTGTATTCGGACGGGCGGTACGAATCGTACTTGCGCGCTCGGACTTTTGTTTTACGATTTACACGTAAAAATGTCCGACTCCCTCTCGTACACTTTTCACGAGGCCATTCGGACGTAAAAAATTCCGACTCCCTCTCGTAGACATTTCCCGACGCTATTCGTAGGTATTTTTCACGTCCCAATCGTACTTGCCCGTTTGTACGGTACTTGTACGATTCGTACGTGAAAAAATACGGATACGAGTCGTACGCAAAACATTTTTACAGGATCGGAATTGGCACCATAATATATATTTACAAATAATTTTTAATAATTATTTTAATAACATACTTTTTTTTAAAATATATAAATTATGAATACATCTATACACATTAAACAATAATATAAATAAAAATTAAATAAATATAGATAATAAATCTTAAAAAAGAAAATTATTTTTAATCTTTTTAATATCATTTGTAAACTACATTAACTAAAATAGTACAAAAAATATTAGATAAAGGAGGTAATAAAATTACTATTCCAACTCCAAACAGTGCTACATTAGGGAAAATGTTGGCTAACGTAGGGGTAAAAATTACTATTCCCACCCCAGTGAGTGCAACAGTAGGGAAAGTGTTGGATAGCTTAGGGGTAAAAATTACTATGCCCACTCCAGTGAGTGCAAAAGTAGGGAAAGTGTTGGATAGCGTAGGGGTTAAAATTACTATGCCCACTCCAGGGAGTGCAACAGTATGGAAAATGTGGGCTAGCGTAGGGGTAAAAATTACTATTCCCACTCCAGTGAGTGCAACAGTAGAGAAAGTGTTGGATAGCGTAGGGGTTAAAATTACTATTCCAACTCCAGGGAGTGCAACAGTAGGGAAAGTGTTGGATAGCATAGGGGTGAAAATTACTATTTCCACTCCAGTGAGTGCAACAGTAGGGAAAGTGTTGGATAGCGTAGGGGTGAAAATTACTAATCTCATTACAGTGAATGTAACAGTGTTGAAAATGTGGGATAGCGTAGGGGTTAAATTAACATACTTATTCATTAAATGATTTTGTAAAATAAATAACATAATACAAATTAATTAATTAAAAAATAATAATAAATAACAATAAAATTAAATTAAAATTTACTTAAATAACATTAAATTACTTCCCACCCGATTCACCCACAAACACAAAACCCACTACACATAAAAAAGAACAAAATTAATGTAATTGTCAATTAATCAATTAACACACATTAATTACCAATTAATAATAAATTAACAATAAATTAACAATAGCAACAAATAAAAAATTATAATGAATCAATTATAATTAACATAAATATAAATCAACCAATTAATAAACAATAATTACCAATTAATAATTAATTAACAATAAATTAATTATCAATAACAATAAATAAATAAATATTAATTAATTAATAGTAATTACATTACTTCCCACCCTATTCCCTATAAACCCACAACCCACTACACATAAAAATTAACATAATAATGTAATTATCAATTAACAAATTAATAAAGATTAATTACCAATTAATAATAAATTAACAATAAATTAATTAACAATAAATAAACAAATAATACATTAATTATAATTAATATCATGATAAATTAATCAATTGATACAAAAATATTTACCAATTAATAATTAATTAACATTACATTAATAATCAATAGCAATAAATAAAAACATATCAATTTAATTATAATTAAATTACTTCCCACCCTATTCCCCTATAAACCTGCAACCTGCTCTGATACTAAAACGCAAAATGTACTTTAAAAATGGTACTAATTTCCAAACAATTGATACATATATTTAAAAATAATAAAAATATATTACAAAAAATGTTAAAAATACATACTAAAATACATAACACTAATATAAATATCGATATTATTAACAACGATATTTTTGCTAACGATATTACTTACTTCGATATTACTAACTTCGATATTACTTACTTTGATATATGTTCTCTGAAGGAGTGATCGATACTGAAACAGAATTTTGGTTCATTTCAAATTGGCAATAAGGGATGAACACATCTAGATAAATTTCCATGGCTCAGCTTTGTGTCTTTCTTTGTGGTTGGTTATTGCTGTTTATAAAAAGGGGGAATTATATATTAATTGGGTTGAGATTGAGGTAGGCTCTTGTCATCCAGTTTTGATGAGATTGAGGCAGGTATTTGAATGTCAAAAGCTTTCCAGGAAGTGATTCACACAAGCTGACAGATTGATGCACGTTGATACCACTGTCAGTAAGTAGCATGTCAAGAGGTTCATTTTAATGATTTAAGCTGATGGGGTTCAAGATGAATCACTGGGCTACTCGATTATAGGAATTCTAGGTACTTGAGGTTCCTGTCTGCATGCATTGTTGGTCATTCACAAGATAAGCAGACTGTCAAAGACCTCATGTGATTTTAAGTGTGTGGCTTACTCTTTGGTTGTCCATCTGGCTAAGGCTGCTCTGAGGTTAAGTTTGGTCAGGAGCCCGGAGTCATTATTGCCAGTTATTACATGAGATTTAGGGTCAAGAATGTTAATGATCTTTTTGTGGCAGTATGGTCTGAAGGCAGACTAATAGTTCTGGAAAATGAGTTCTTGGTTTTGGAGATGAACGGAGACTGCATCTTCAATTACTTTCCTTTTGAAAGGGAAGTAGGTGATGGGCCAATATTACTAAAGATCATCTTAATTCAAGCACTGATTTAGAAAGGGCCTCAACTCTCATGGGTGGAGGCCCACTAGTCATGACGGGTGGCCCGCACTGGTGGCAGGGGCCTTCAACTCATGGCGGGTCCTCCGCAATGAATAACTTCTGCTTGGAGGGCCAACACGAGTGCGGGACACGTGCCACGACTCCACCACTGCAGTGCCTCCTTGAGTGCGTAGGCCCTGTGTGAATCAGGTCCTCAGTGTGTATTTTTAGTGGGGGAGAACATGACTTATTGTAATGTCATATGCAAAAGTTCCCTGGATGAGGAGGACTTTGACAAGAATGAGGAGGTGTTTGATGAATTCAATTAAAAGCATCTATGGCGGATTCTGGAGGATCAATGGTATTCCCTTATATATTTCTATTTAAAGTTCCTTTAATGTGCCAATAGCGATTGGTGTCAGTTGCTAAGTATTACCTTCAGTTATTAGGATAATATTCAGGATTGAGATAAACAGCTTGTCTAGGATAGGCATGTTCTTCGCTAACAGAAATTAGTCAACAAACAGCATGACTCTTGAGATCACCAGAAAAGGCAGAATCTATATTTCACCCAGATACAACGCTTCTCCTGATTTTCCGCTGCTCCTTCTGAATAGCTACATATTATTAAACTTTACTCTTATAATAAAGAATGTGATTATATGCTTATTTTGTGGCTTCTTAATAATGAAGCAAATTTAATTTAGTCCCCCAGAAAACATCAAGGGACTGACTCGATAAGAAATACAATGACTATCCATTACTACACATATATGTGCATCTTTGACCTATTAACCTATCTCTTGAGAATCAAACAATGGTTCAATTAAAATCTTGACAGAAGTAAAAGACACCCCTAAATAGATAAGATGAACAACAAAGGTTCCAATTCATCTGGGGCTGTATCTTGAGCCTGTTCTTTGAGCTAAACTGCCACAGAAGGGATAAAGCATTTCGATCTACAATGCATACATTAAATTATAGAATCTCCCAGTTAGTGCATGTGCCTCTAACAGCACAGCTAAGAAACACAAATAGGCAATAACTGCCCTGTGTTTCTTAGCTCTACTATGTGCAGCTCATGCAACTAACTCTGAGATTTTTTTAGTTAATATATGCGTTGAATACAAAAAATTAAACTCACTGACCCCTTCTAGGTCAGCGCAGGGCAGATAGCAGGATCACGATATGGCCCAGGCCATTAGCAGATAGTGAATGAACTTAGCTCTAGCTGATGGGTTGCACATCTCCTTAATATTGTCACTGACCATACCTTCTCTCCAGTCTCATTTATCAAACGTCATTAAACCAACAGAAACAGACAAGGCTTCCAAAGAAGGTTTAATAGCTGCAACGACCCCAGTGTCGAACTACTGGACAATTAACCTAACTTCTTCTATAAAAAGGAAGCGCTAGTTAAATTGAAGAACCTAGAAACAGATGCACTTTTTATAATTTTACTCTTAGATTGCTGCCCCCCTTGCAGGTTCATCTACTACACACTTGTGAGTTAAGAATGTTTTTACATAAATTTACATTGTTAAAACATTGCTTGTCATGGGGGCCATGTGAATTTATTGGGTATTGCTACATTACATGATTGCTCACAAATCAACAAGTGGAGGGACACTACATTTAATTTTAGGTATCCTACCAACCTGGGTTATATTTTCTAATTAAAAAAACTGTATGAGAAACAACTTAACTGGTGTTGGACAAGCACCAAGGCCCAATAAGCATCTCCAGAGATGAGAAAGAGTTCTTGATACTCAAAGCAGAGATAGTTCCAAATTCTTATCTCAAAGGGAAGTACATTGGATCAGAAACATGGAAACTCTTTTACTGAAGGGTCTCAATGACAAACTTGAACTAACATGGTTTCTATGAAGCATTATTCTCTAGTATTGTTCACTCTTTTGAAAAATTTTATTACACCTTTCATCAGCTTTAGATCGCTACATATGACCAGTTCTCTTGCCAAACTAGAGCGGATTTTACATATTGTTGAGGACCCCGATGCCATAGGTCATACGTTTCTTTTTTCCTTATCTTCTTCATTATTGATTTTCATACAACTACTAGCATTCAACCCAGCACTTGTTTCTTTTCTTTGTTGTTCTATGATATAGGCATATATTCACTACGTTCAGTTCAACTTTAAATCACACATTGCAGCGATGTTTCCTTGAATGCTTAATGTTACTTGATCACTCTGCTTGACATGCAGCTAAACAATGTTTCCTGTTCTATGTCTCTCCCCTTAAAAAGTAATGAATCATTTGAGTGTCTTAGCTTACCATCTAATGTAAAAGAGTCTCTAAATATATTATAATAGATAATAATAGATACATTGTGCTAACAAGACAGTTATTTATTAATCCAATTGTAGCATAGGCGGGTTTGTACCACATATTGAGTATGTCAATGCATTCTACACATATCATGGCTTCATTGATTGTGATTTAGGCTGATCAGAATTACCATTTGAGCATGACAATGTTTTCTCTGTACATTCAAATACAGTATGTACAAATGTTTTTCTAAATTACCACTACTACTGTTAAATAGGCCTTGATACCAGTAAATGTTATATTAGAATTGTTTTTATGTACATTTGGAGCTTTAATTAGGCAGGTAGTCTTTTCTCTTACTGAATAGTCTTTCTTCACTTGTTAACATATAAGCGCTCACGTTAGCACACAGACGGTGTTTCTTCATTTTGCACTCGACACGCCTGACCATCCTTATGGGACTCGAGCGAGTTTCGCAGGCATATTCATGCTCTTCTCACGGTGCACGTTTGGGTCCTTTCTTTGATGGGTAGAGTTCTTCAAGCACTTTGCATCCAAAGTTTTTAAGTTTGGTTTGGGTGAGTCGCGCGCTTCCTCATCGTACACGCACACTACCTTTCAGGTACTACGTCATCCAACTCTATTACACTCAGCGTGCTCATACACGTCTTTCATTTTAATTAGTCATGACTTTTGGTAATCAGTGGGGTCTCTTCAATTTCGAGCCATCTAGTTCCACAATCCTGATGTCATCCAATGTGCTGAGCTAAGAGCTAGATATCTATTATTAACAGATACAACTAGCCATGTCATGGGTTTTTTATCTTGCATGCAGGGTACAGGCATCCCCGATATAAATTCACAGTTTTCATCACCTTAGCTCCATTGGTTTCGGTTTGTCGACATAAGTCACACTAGGAGTCTGTTTGGTGCATGCTGGTCAAGGTAGTTCTTTGATATGCTTAAGCCACTCATTATTTATCCACTGTTTCTTCGCGCCTGTTTTCACTTTCTTGTTCAGCTTTGTCAATTTCTCACCAAGCGGTCAGCTCACCTTCCCATACAACTTTATAAATTTCTCACTAAGCGATCAGAGTACTTTTTCAGGTGATTCATATGTTGAAATACAACTTAGCAAGAATTTACTGATTGCTATATATCTCCTTTGCTCACAGTGACCCCTGAAGAAGGGTCCTTTGACCCGAAATGCATTGGGTGTTGTTTTAGCCAGTAAAGAAATGATATATTGCACAATTGTCTTCGGAGGACATTAATGTGATGACTCAACATTTATGAATAATCTCGTGAAACAAAGAAACATTTAAATCTGAAAGAAATTCTCGTCTCTAGTTCTCAATCATTGTCAATTTGTACGTATTTTGATGAAGTGTTTATGTTTCAACACCAGAGTGGTCATACATTTTTTCATTGAAAATTAAATAAATTGTTATCTATGCAGTCTTTGGGCATAAACGTGCACTCAGTGTCCAGAACGCTGTCTTCTATAAAATCAACCCTTGCTGTGCATGGTTCACAGACAGGCCCAACACCTAATTTGAGCTGATGGGTGCATATGAGGCCCACTGACACTCATTTTTGAGGACACACACTTATTTATCCTCATAAGACTTTCACACGGAGTAAGAAAGAGAAAAACAGAAAAGGGGGAAAGGGGGGAAGGGGAAAGAAGGAAGAGAAGTAACACAGTGAGAAAGAAAAAGCATGGATGAAATACACCTGGAAGAGTGTGATATGGGGTCTTGAAGTGTAAGGTGGTGAATGAAAGAGGCATGAGGTGGAATAAAGACCATGGGGTATATTTATCATTGTTGTTGTTACACCTTTGCACAGTACAAAAGAGGAGCAAGGGTGAGGCAACAACAAAAGTCAGATTTATCAAGCCATGCAAGGCCACCTTCTGTGGCAGCGCATCGCCTAATAAAATCTAGAGTAACGCAATGCTGTGCAATTTGCTGCATTGTGCTAATCTGACCCAGGGATTCGCTCGATGGGTGGAGCAAGGGTGTTCCCATGTATCCACCCATGGATTTTGGCACCATTCCCAGATTTACCATTACTGGTAGACCTGGGAAGCAACATTTTTTTATTTCTCCTTGTTTTTTTCCTCATTCTGCAGCAAACATAGAAAGGGAAAAGTGCCTCTGGGGATTTCTTCTGTTCAGCAAGGTCCCTTTCTGCAGAAAAACCATCCTGCCTGCAAAGCAGGCACCCTCCGACCACGCAGCAAGGGAGCCTGCATTGGCGCTAGGCAGCACATTGTGCATCAGTGCATAGAAAGGATAGAAATGTGCTGTATAATGTTAAATATGGCACATTCCTGGCTTTTCCCTTTTACACAGCGCAGCAAGGTTGCTTGCTGTGTTGAGCTGCATAAAAACTTGATAAATGTGTCCCCATGTAATCTTGGTATTTGGCCACTATGACATTTGCCAGCACCAGCCACAATTCTGGGAAACCTTTGGGCCCCAGCACTTAGTATGATACAAAAATAATCTCTGGTCAGGCCGGGTGCCCAACCGTTCGCAAAGAATAAGGAGATAGAAGCTGAGCACAGAAGTGGCCAAGGGATATCACACAATGTTCTAGAGTCATATCTCTCTACAGACACTGAATTTGGCCCGACAGAATAATGATGAGATATTTCCATACATTTATACATTTTATGAAGACTGAAGGAAATTGTAGCAATTTCTAATGAAACTTTTTGACTGAGTTACCCATATCAATCTCTATTTTAGCAGCTTCCAATAATTAATTCTTTTTAGAGCCTACATAGACAAAGCATACATTAGAGTGAAAATTTGCAAAACACACATTGATTAATCTTGCACCTATTTCACCTTTCCTCTAGTTTCATATTGAATGCAATGAAGGACTTGGGGGGAGAGACAGTGGAAGCAAGTCCCCCGTGTGAATTTGTGAATAGAGCGGGCATAGATCAGGGACAGAGGAAGATCAAGGGGTTAGGAAAAGTGATATAAGGGTCATGGAAGGGCAAAGACAGCCTCTTCCCGAGTCCTTGCACCACCCAGATGACAGGAAAAGATTCTGGGAATTGCCCACCCAACTTGCAATTTCTGCGGATCGATGAGGGAGGGGGTGTTCTATTGCAATGCCATGATCAAGTACGTTTGTAGTAGTTGGGGTGATGGAGAGTCAGATGCGGGTATATAAATCCCTCAGGGGGTAATGAGGGCAGCACAGGGGAGGGAAGACAGTGTGCGGGGTTGTGGGACCAGGACGAGGAAGCTTCATTGGGGGTGTTTCGTAGGGTAAGTGAGAGAGAGACCGGGGAATGGAAGGAGGTCCGTGAGTAAAAGGGGAAAGACTGAGGTCAAGGTATGGGGCGTTGGGGTATGAAAGCTTGGTGCGTTGTGGGATCTGTTGGGAGAAGGAAATGATGTATTGAAGAAGTTTGATTTTATGTTAAAGATAACATACGGTATTGCAATCCTGCCCTAATAAAAGGCCCATTACTTTTCATGACGGTATGGCATTTGATGATTTCACACGTTATTTTTCCTTTTTTTGAATATATTGTTATTGATGGCCGCCTTTTTGTTTGCACCTTCTGGACCTAGGCTCGATGTTATCACCGTTCACGTGCCTTCCCTGCCGCCATTTCTTGGCTGTAAAACGTCTCTTTCATAATATTTTTTCCGAGAGCGCCTGCAGCTTACCTCGTGAATATTAAAGAATATCCGGCGGTGGTTAACAAGCCGGCCTCTGATAGAGCAGCGCCGTCCTGCAATCGGCCAGTCTGTATTTCTGGCTCACATTTCCGCTGGCTAATATCCATATGTGGCTTAACCCCGATATGTCAAACACGTGCGCTACCCCATTGATAATAATCATTATGTAAAAATAATAATTAAAAAAACTCCTGCCTTGCGCTGCCTTGAACATGATGCAGCATTTGGCGGTAATATTTCCCAAAAGGGTAGGTGTTTTCACAGACAAAAATGATGCAATAAAACGCCATTTCACAGAGCATACTTCTCGTGCCATTATGTATTTATTAACGTATTTTGAAGAATGATGAAGGAAGGTTGTGTACAGAGCAGCGCGCGCTCGCACTGCGTCTTCCAGCACGGAGACTCATTAATTCTCGGCGCGCGGACGCCATTACGTATGCAGCTCACACATCAAACGCACGGGGAATATCAGATGAAGTCCTTCAGATTCATATGTGCGCCTCCATATAAAGCACTCGAAGTGAAGGGACGCCGCAGTTCTGAAATCAATCCCAGCTTCTATAGAGTAGATGATGGATATGATGGAGTACTTCAGCGTCCTTTTAAGCAGTTGATAAATCAATAACGTCTTTAAAACTGCTAGAGATGTAACATTAGCCATAGTGTGGTGTCTCAGAACAAAAACCACTTACACGGTGCCATCCAATCCGCAGCGCTGCAGTGGGTCCTTGAAGGACACTTCTGTTTCCATCTCAGCTGCTCTTCCTGCAGTCACCGACTTCTGACTGTCTGTGGCGTGCGGACTATACTATAATACAAAGCGCAGACTGGAACAGCTTTACGCAAACTAACCATGACTTTATGGCACATTAGAAACAGCGCAGAATAGAGAGAACATATCATGTAATCTAAATTAAACATTTTCCGCACTTCCTTTCACAGTTGGCCTTCATGGTGGGCACCGGGTGACACAAGCACTAAAGATACAATATCGTGACTCAGCGGGAGTGAAATGCGACTTCAGCTCTTGGAAATACGTGGTTTTGTGCTGCCGAACTCTGGGCTGGGGATTTTGGCATTATTGTGGATAGATTGTCAAAATAGACTAATATACATGCAATAAATACTGTAGAATGGCTTTTTTTTTAATTTAAGCTTGCTGACTTAGTGTTCTTTGTTTACAGTTCATCTCTCTCACTTTACTCCCAACTTACAGGTTATGTTCACAACGACGCACGAGAAGGTAAGTAGATTTTTGTATGATGTGAGCATAAACTCCAGTGATATGCATTTAATGCATCATACATATTTCAAGTAATTTTTCCCCTAGCTGGGCACTCTCTGTCTCACAATTTTCAACCACTGGAGCCCCTCATCGTAGCCTGGATGTCATCGGCCCTTGTGCAAGCAAAGAAACCTTTTGGCTTATTTATGAGAGGCTTGCGCCTTTTGAGCATCACATTTTTTTCACACTCTGGTGGAGCAAGCCTCTCAATCATATCTATGAGGCGACACAAAGCCATCCTGCATGGCTTTTCATGACCTCATAGATAGGGAGTAAGACAAAGCTCTGCAAGTCGCTGCGTTGCCTTATTCTGCGTCAAAGAGGTGTTCCATGGGCGTTACGGTGGGTGTTCCCATGCAACACACATGGATTTTGACGCTGCCCCAGATTTACTATTTCACGTAAAACTGGGGCAGCACCAAAACATTACGCCTCCCCAGAGCCAGTGTAACGAGGAGAAATATTTTTATTTCTCTTCTTTTTTCCCCCTTTCCCCTCTTTCCATTCCGCAGCACACATAGAAAGAGGAAAACACCTCTGATGATTGTTTTTGTGCAGGAAGGAGCCCCTTCTTGCGAAAAAACAATCCTGTCTGCAATGAATGCACCCTTGCATCATAGTACAAGTGTGCCTACGTTGGTACTAGGCAGCAAATTGCGCCCCAGTGCAGGGGGAAAGGACAGGAATGCACCGTATTTCATAAATATGATGCATTCCTGCCCTTTCACATGAGTGAGAGGCTTTTGCTGCCACATCCTCCAAAAAAGTGATGCTCCAGCAGCTCTAGCCTCTCACAAATAAGCTCTATAGCACCCAGTTTGGTTATAAAATACTGATATAAATGAGGTTCAAACAACCCATCACACCCTGCATCGCAGTGCTACTTTATCTGCTGCAGTACTGATAGGTACAATCCTCATTATGGGTCTGCAAGTTCCTCATTCTACTTGTCTTTTATTCTCTTCTTACTGTTTCTAACACTCTCCTTTCCTCGATCCCTTTCACGTTTCTCTTTCCACTGTCTCTCTCTTCGCTCTACTCTTGCTCACTTATCCTCACCTTTTTCCTCCCTTCCCACCCGACATCCTTATTTCTGAACCCTTTCTCTTCCCTTTTCCTTCCCAATTTGCTTATCCTTTCTTCTTTCACTTTCTTGCTCATCCTTATTTCCTTTCTCCCATTCTGTCACTTTTCCCTCTCCTTCCATTCTTTCATCTCTCATTTACTTTCATCCTTTTCCTCTCTCTTTATTTCGTCCTCATTCTCTACTTCGTCTGTAGACCTCACCCTTTCACTGTCCCCGACCACACAGCCAGGCCCCAGGCAAGATCTGTGTTTAAAAAATAAGAAAAGGCAGCCACTAAAATAAAACTACAGCTGTTACCGGTTAGACTTCACCCTCACATCTCTGGGCCCGGTTAATCTGTGCCAGCTGCCCCACTGGTAGCTAAGACCCTGCTAGAGATTAGTTAGGGCAGAAAAGGTATTACCGGTACTGTGTGCCACAGGCTCCTAATATTTAATACTTACATCAATTTCAAATAGTTATCTCAAGTGACCTTTGTACTCAATGTAGACTCTAGTAGAGGAAAGCCTCTTAAAACACCTGTGAAATATAGCTCATGTAATACGTTTAATGATCTGCAGGTGTACTATGTGAAATGAGCATTGTACGATGATGGCCATGCCAAATTCGATCATGTTCTTTTACCTAAAAAATATAATATTTGTATTGCAACTAAATTATCTCATCATCACCATCATTCGCCATTATTATTATTATTATGTACACATTAAAAATACAGCAGTTCATTTTCATCGGCTGAAGTCCCCTCTTCATTCCTATGTCTAGTAGATGGTCGCAGGATAACAATTACTGTACACTGCTTCGGTAGTTTTCATAATGTATAATATCATTGTTTTTTTCGAAGAGGTGTAGTTTAATAATAATTCCAATTAACTAATATCTAACATAAAGAGTGACATTTCCACCTCCACATTCTGCTCATTACAGTTAAAGGAAAAAAACGAATTTGAAAATTCAGCAAGTGAAGAAAGGTGTCCTCTGCTGGTTGATGCTCTACGCAAGGTCGACACATGTGCTTAGCAGCATCTCTGAGTCTATTCTCTCGCTGCATCTTTTATACAATGTTTTTCTTTTCAGAAACTCAGTGTGGCAGGCGTAAAGCAAAACTGGGTTCATGGCCTCAGAAACGTCTAGCAAACTTCGAAACAAAGTTTAGAAAGAAATGAAATAGTTCCACTCAGGGGGCATTACTGGTGAAGGTCAACACACGTTATCCTGTGCTTCAGTTGGAAGCCTATTAGGTTTTATTAATCAAACCTATACCACCTAATGGTGCCAAATACATCTCTGAAACAGAAATATTTGGAAATTTGCACAGTTTACCACCTGCAAAGCAGGCAATATTTTCAATTTTATATGCACTGCCAGACTGAGGGCAGGAAGGATCAACAGGCTTGCTAGCATTGACAATGTCTTCTGCAATGTATGAGCCCACTTGTGTTTCGTAGCTACTAGGGGCCATATGTATCAAAAGACTTTGCGAGTCTCAAATTGCGATTTTTTGCGAATCGCAATTAGAGAATCTCAAAATGCAATGTATGTAGAATTTGCAAAAAATGTTGAGAATTCTACATATTCCTTATTTGCGAATCGCAAATTGAGATTCGCAAATAAGGAATACCTTCCCATTCATTCTTATGGGCTAGGAGGCCCATAGGAATGAATGGGAAGACATTCTCAATTTGCGATTACCAATCAGAGAATCGCAAATTGAGAATGCAATTTCAAGGTTGCAAGGGTGCCAAAAGGACACCCTGTTGCACCCCTGAAATATGCGTGTGTGCACATTTGCGCTCATACATGCCCTAAGGGCATGTATGTGCAACATATGGCACTTTTAAAAAATCAAAAAAGTGCTTTTTTAAAGAAAATTGCAAATTACCACCAACTTGAAGTTGGAAGTAATTTGCAATTCCTTAAGGGCAAATAGCAAATTTCTGGTGCTTCCAGAATTGCATGTAAGGAATCACAATTTGCAATTCCTTAATTGCATTTGCAAAATAGAGAATCGTAAATTTCGCAATTCTCTATTTTGCGATGGCCTTTTGGGATGATACATCCCAAAAGGCTTTTTCAAAATCGCAAATGGGCCGATTCTGAGAATCTGTCCCTTTGCAAACTGCAAAAAGGCTTGATACGTATGGCCCTAGGTCACTTAAAAACAGCCCAACTCTTGAGTGTCCTATATTCAGCATGCCAATCAAGGTCTCAGTCTCGACTACTCCATTGTTGCTAATGTTAAATCGGGGAAATGTCTGGTCCAAATCTTGTAGATACATTTCAGTCCATGAGGGGTTCTAGTTCAAGAACACAGGCTGCTTCTTCTCTCAGTAATTAGAAAGAGAGATTTCCTTTCAAACCATCAGTACACACAAGACCAGTCACAAATGCTTGGTAATCATCCTCAACAAGTTAGGGTGAGACAAAGGACTGAAGTCCCCCTTATCGTTTAGCAGAGATCTGTAAGATCTGAGATATATCAAACAATCTACTAAATGGGATATAACCAGGATTTCTAAGATCTCAGTTGTTTGCGGCCCAAGAGGCATGATAATATTTGACTTTAAACTGGGAGAGTCCCAGGCCTTCAGAATCATTCATGTGAGATAATATGCATAAATGGCTCAAAACTTAAAGGAATGCAAACAAACCTGACAAATGGAAGGTAGGATACCATCTGCACCCTAACACAAAAAGTGATTTTTTTTCACTCATCACTAGTTAACGGCGTGCACCCTGAATTTCATCCCCAGAATATCAGTGGGAGACAATATTCAGGACAAAAAAATGAAAAATAATATTCACATGTATGTAAGCCTAGATTTCCTACTGCTAGCTCCACATATATGTACCATGGCTATAATGGCATTTTGCTTCAAACTACTTTGAGTGCTTTCTGTTTGGCGTTGGAAGAGTTCACCTGGTTTTTGCATTCGTAGTGGTTACCACCACAGGAATGAGCACAAAGATTAGTCATTCAACCATAAATTCACTAAGACATGTTTAATCACCCAACTATACAGTCAGTCACGCACCCACTAAATAGAATTCAGGCACCCACACATTCTTCAATACACCTTGGGTTGTATATATATATATATCACTGAAAAAACCATAGGTTTCACACATGTTATAGTTAGCTGTACATTTCACTCGTAAAAAACCAATGAAATTCCCCCGTTATAGTTAGTGCAGGCAACTATAACTCACGCGACCGCAATCCTCTGCTGATGCTAATACTGTATTTAGACACTTATTTGCCCATGTCTTCTTCCATTAAATTTTAGCTATACATGTATTACAAATATTTTTTTTTCATAAAGACACATATGTCATCAGCAGAAGATTGCGGTCGCGTGAGTTATAGTTGCCTGCACTAACTATAACGGGGGAATTTCATTGGTTTTTTACGAGTGAAATGTACAGCTAACTATAACATGTGTGAAACCTATGGTTTTTTCAGTGAATTTGCAAGGTTTTTTAAATGCTAATTCCTAACTATAACGTGTGTGAAACCTATGGTTTTTTCAGTGAATTTGTACGTTTTTTTAAATGCTAAGTTACTTTACGCCATTCGTGGCGTGCGCGCCCAGTTAACGCAGTTCGTTCCGTGCGCGCACGGTGCGCTTCGCGCACCGTGCGCGCACAGTGAGCACGCGGTGCACTTCGCGCACCACGTGCCCACTTTACGCAGTTAGTGCCGTGCACGCACGGTGGTCACGCGGTGCGCTGCGCGCACCGCATGCCCACGTTATGCGGGATTGGCCATGTACGCACGATGCGCTTCGCGCACCGTGCGCACATGGGGGACATATTATGCGCATCTTTGTGAAATGTATTCTTTGTTTATTTCTTATCTGTAATAAGCCATGCACAAATGGTGCCCTTCGGGCACCATTTGCACACGGGGAGGGGAGGGTGTGTATAGTTTTTTTTAAAACATTTTTTTACCGTACGCGTACGGTAAGCGTAATCGGCGATTTTACGAAAAAAAAAAAATAATTATTTGGGTTTGGGGGTTGTTTGGGGACCCCTATATCAATGCTGGGTGGTTAGGATCTCAAGAAACTGCCTCTTTAGACATTTTTTGGCATCGTTTTTGCTGCCCAACTCAGAGAGCGAGAGAGAAAATGGCGGCCGCCGCTTCCTGGTTTCGACCGATTCGAATGTTTACTAAGATCTAACAGCCAATCAAAATCCCGCTCGCGCACGCCACCGTACGCGTACGGTAAGCGCACCGTAAGCGCACCGTACGCTGGCTCAGATATATATATTGATTTAAAGGCTATTTTCTCTGAATCTACTGAACAGATTTACACCAAACCTACAAAAGGCACTTCCTTGACCTGAGGACTACCTCTCTGCCAAATTTCAAGTAATTCTGTTCAGCCGTTCGGGCTGTAGCTGTGTCTAAAGGTCCTATGGAAAAATGCATGGGAAAAACGCGTTTTGGGACCCCCCTTTTATCTCAGCCCCCGCTTGACGAATTCCCCCGAGACTTTCAGGGTAGGAGCGGAGCGTAGCGCCCCACCTATTTTGAAAAATTTGCGAGGATTCGTCAACCGGCGCCAAAGTTATTCAAAATAGAATGTTGCGGATTTCCTATGGAAACGTGGTCCTAACTATAACTACCTACTGGCGACCGCCAGTAGGTAATATATATATATATATTACCTACTGGCTGTTTTTTTTTGTATGTCTCAAAACTATATCTACATAACATTAAAGTGTATATAAAAGCAAGCGATAATCTAAAATATTTTAAACATTTGTATATTTCTAACTGTAATAAACTTATATTATGGTAATATTTTCTCAAAATCGCGTCGGGTGCGGCCTCCTTGCGCACTTGCTGTGCGATTCCCATGTGACCTTAAAGAAAGGCATTTGATTGGTTCATAACATTTCCCATTGTAACAGTTGGAGGACCCCACCCATTTTTGCCATTCTCTCTACAGCGTTTCATGGGAGACTCCTCTTCTACTTACAGAGCTTTTTTGAAAACTTTTTGCTATGTACACATATCTGACAGTACACACAACATGCAACCATCATCTTCATCAATATTCATTCTCTGTAAAGCAGCCTTCCACCTGTGATAAACATGCATCTAAAAGCTACATAACAGAACTTTTCCCCACTGCCAGAGGTAACATGGTTGCATACACTGTCCACAGCACAATGTAATGTTTTACGGCCCAGGGGCAGTATCATGCATAGATAATGAACACACGGACACAGATAGATAGTGGAAGTGGGTATGGGCACGTGCGACTCCTTTTTATTACCAGGGTCACATATCCAGTGACGTCTGTGCTGGATGCGTGTGCTGTGAGTGTAAACCAGCCCTCAGGCATCAACTACAACAGTAATCATTGGCTCACACACAGAGATTCAATAATAAGAGGGTCAATAGTTTGTGCTGCAGTAAGGTAGGGACAGTAGATGTAAAATAATACAGAAAAGAGTCTATCTTAAAAGAACCATAACTTGTGGTATACTGAGATACAGGCAGTAGATCTGAAATAATACACAAAAAGATTGTATCATAATGGGGCCAGCAGTTCTAGTGCACTCAGATAGCCACATCAAAAGCATTCAGCATGTGCACAGCCAGCGATGAAGCATGCTGCGAGCGGGCCGTACTAGCAGCAATGTCTGTTACCATCAACACTGCATCATCTGCAATAGCTACTCAATCTCAATTGTGAACACTGCTCTCTGCAGTGTAGGCCAGAGAGAGCGATCAGCAAAGACCCACAGCTACGTAAGGTGGACTTGAGCTACACAGTTTGTCGTACGTGAAGCAAGAAAAAGCGCGTGCGGAGCCTGCGATAACGTGTATGCATGGAACGGACAGAGCGCACTGCAGCAATGTCTTTTCCTACAAGACTGTGTCATCTACAATACCGACTCGATCTGAATTGTGAACACTGCTGTCTGCAGTGTAAATTGAAGGAATTAGTCACTCAGACATCCATTAATACTTTTTCTCACTTCCTCTTCCCAAAATACAACAATATAAATTACAGAAAACTCAGCAATAAATAAATCAAAACAATTCAAATTGTGATTTCTACTGTCCACAGTGTAGACTATTAAGTGTTCCTTTGAACTTTCAAGATGAATTTCACCATTGTACTAAACATATAACTCATCTAAAAAAAAATCTTCAAGCAAATATACTAAACGAATATTCTGTATATTTCAAAATGTTGTAGTTAGTTGCCTACTAAATTCTGTAATTAAACAATCACAACTCGATCTGAATTGTGAGCCCTGCTGACTGCAGTGTAAGCCAGAGGCAGTAGTCATTAACACCTCACAGCCACGTGCCGTTGGATTCGGATGCACGGAGTTGGTTGCACCTGGTCGGAGGGGGTACACAGAAATCATTACAGACTTTAACTTCTGACATCCTCAATCATATAATCTAGACCCCGTTTCACTGTTCAGACCTTCTGTACTGCGGTGTAGTCCTCCGACTACAGTCAACCAAGCCCAATAATCTTTTGCAGCAGTTAACTACGGAAGCACAGACACTAACTGATGCACCTTAACGGAAACAGTTCTGTGAAAAGCAAGCAGCAGTTAATATCGGACACCGTCCATTGTGGGATCAAGACACCGTTCCACTGTTAGGACCTAGAGTTGATTGCACCTGTTCGAAGGGAGTACCTTAATCTCCACTCTCAGATGCAGTTCTAACATAGTTCATTGTGGGATCAAGACACCGTTCCACTATTGGAACCTAAAGTTGGTAGCACCTGGTCGAAGGGAGTACCTTTATCTCCACTCTCAGATGCAGTTCTTACATCGTCCATTGTGGGATCAAGACCCCGTTTCACTGTTCGGACCTGCTGTTCCGCGGTGTACTCCAGCCACTGCAGTCAGCCCAGCCAAATAATCATGTGCAGCAATTAGCTACGGAAGCACAGAGTCTGATGCACCTCAATGGAGGGAGTTCTCTGAAAACTCAGCAGCAGGTAATATCGGACATCGTCCATTCTGGGATCAAACACCGTTCCACTGTTGGGACCTAGAGTTGCTTGCACCTCGTCGAAGGGAGTACCTTCATCTCCACTCTCAGATCCAGTTCTAACATCATCCATTGTGGGATCAAGACACCGTTCCACTGTTGGGACCTAGAGTTGGTTACTCCTGGTCGAAGGGAGGAGTTTCATCTGCACTCTGGGATGCAGTTCTAACATTGACCATTGTGGGATCAAGCCCCGTTTCATTGTTCGGACCTGCTATAGCGCGATGTACTCCAGCCACAGCAGTCAGCCAAAGCCCAAAAATCATGTGCAGCAATTATCTACGGAAGCACAGAGTCTGATGCACGTGAACAGAAGGAGTTCTGTGAAAACCCACAAGCAAGTTATATCGGAATCGTCCATTCTGGAATCAATACACCGTTTCACTATTGTGACCTACAGTTGGTTGCACCTGCTCCAAGAGAGTACCATCATCTCCACTCTCAGATGCAGTTCTAACATCATCCATTGTGGGATCAAGACACTGTTCTACTGTTGGCACCTGTTCGACTACTGTGTTAGTAGTATACAAAGCACTCCACACTGCTGGGCCTCAAACTGAATGCTGTGTGCCTGTGTCGCGGTAGCCAGCGTTGATCTGAGGAACCTTGCGACCTCGCAGACCTCGCCCCAGGAGCTTCCGCCGGCACGTGGTGGGCCCTCTTTCACATAATGCGGTAGCGAAAGGTGAACTGTGGGGCATATGTGCATCGCAGCGGCCATGACGGTTTCTGAGTACCAGCAGGCTGAGAGCATTATTCCCGCAGCCACCTGCACTCACGGCGTCAGCCTCGTGGCTGTGTAAGCTGCGCAGACCTGGAAAACACGTTTGCCATTCTGGAAGAGAACCACACCCAGAGGAACGTGCCTTTTATTCTTACCCCTACGCTAGCCTTGCGTACGCCGAGCCAGCCCACTACGCTAAAGATTTTGGGGGGGGAGGGCACGTACACGCTATGTTTTCGAAATCTTCTCTACTGACTGTCCTATTATGGTTCCATTCACTATCTACTTCACTCAATAGACCATCAGTGTATGTTCACATGTACATGTGTGTGCTCTGCATACTCAAGTGTGTCCGGCACATCCCCTCAACACTTTACATTGTATACTTTTATAATCGAGAATCACTTGCCACCTTTGCACATACTTTGCTCCCACCTCTCCCCGCATTCTGCATTGTGTGAAAGAGGTGCTATGCCATGTTTGGTTTGTGTACATGGCTAGCCACGGTTCCCACAGTACGTAGTGCCGTTGAGTGTGATAGGTGTACATGTTGTTTGTCATGTTGTATGCGATTATATAAGGTAGCGTGTTTATTCATGAGCAGTGGTTTCTCCCATTTACATATCGCTGTCTTAAAGAGCATACAGAAGTTTTTCTCACAGGTGCAAACTGTGACCACAATGGCAGTCATTCATTACTATGCCAGAATTTCCAACTGCACGACACTTCTAAGCTTACAGCCCCCAATCTTGCCTGCTTTCTTGAAAGCACGCCAACTCCCACAATCACACCAACATTCACACAGATTTCTAACGGCAGTTATCTGCTTCTCAATAACATGCACTCCTACGGAATGTGAGGTGGCATACCGTATGTCCTTACTGTTTCAAAGCGAGTAACTACCTGTAGCAATGTCTACTCCCACCCACACAAACTAACTCCCAAACTTCAACTTGGCCTCGAATCTCTACTTTGCAAACAGATTTCATTAAACTAACCAAACTAAAGCGCTTTTCTTCACAACAGAAGTGTCCCTCACTTCTGCAAAAGAAATTTATTGCCTGCAGATAGCACGAACTTCCAGTAAAATACACTCCCTTTTAAATTTGAACCTCCCATTACACTTTGTGAATTGTTACCCAATTTTCAACACATCTCACACTCAAGGTCTGGCACACTTTTTAAATACGGTCTCCTCCGGCCTTCTCACAGCTTTCAAACTGTTTTTCGTATAATACCACACTTCATTTATTCGATCATCTCTGGAATAACAGGAACAGTGCCCAAAAATCGCGCTCTCTTTGTGGCCATCCTACTACTATTTTTGCTTGTAAAAAATGACTGCGCTCCCTGTGGTAACATGCATCTCTGACAGAATACGCCTCTACGTGAAGCTACATCAATACCGTGAAAAAATGGAACAACTTTTCGGCTTCCTGCCTCTATCTATTACCGTAGCCAGCTACAACATGACATTTATTTACATATATAGAATCTGCCTGCAACCATGTTTCTATTGCAAAACTTGCCCATTTGACTGGCAAATGGATGTATGCCTTGCCAACATCCCAAGAATCGCTCCCGATATCCAGCAGGTAATGGAGTATCTTGAAATCCAGGAACTCTATTGTTCAGGCAGTAGAGCAATGGCAGATGTAATGCAAAAAGGTATTGTGGCGGAATGGGATATCTGCGCAGCCGCGAAAGAACTACTGCAATGTATGACCTTTGACAACATCGCAGATTGCCTGACAATTCAAATTGCCGCTCCAACATTTGAGGAACATTACTGTCCCTTTGAAGATTTGAATTGGATCGCTTCGCTTTTCTCACACGACGGCAACAATGACCTCTTGGAACATTACGCATCTCAAGCCGGTAAAGAACTTCCGGACTGCAATCTCCAAGACGTGTAAAAAATTCACGTTCTTCTTGGATTGATTTTTACCAACTTTTTTGACTTTTTCCTATTACATTTTTTAATACACTTCAATTGAACTATATTCATATAATAACTTTCTTAGTATGCTTAGGCATTTGAACTGTGTTTTCATTATTGGCCCTTACGTCTCCACACTAACCAGGGATGGGTGATGTATGGCCTATCCAAATACGCTATTTACTTCCTAGATTAGCCTAAACCCGACATCCATTTTGAAACCATCTCTATTCTTTGTGCACACGTCTCTCTGCCTGCCTGTTATCCACGAAACCCTTTCACACAAATTTACTCATCCTCAGCCTCTACTCACGAGCTGGTGATCAACATCAAAAAACACAACATTGTTTAGGAACTGGTTGGCACAGTGTGCTAATCGTATCCCACCTTTATTTTCATTATAGAATTGAGTCATTCATGTCTAATAGCTTTTGTTTATGTCACATGGAACTGTTACATGTAATGTGGAATTCACTAATGCAGCAGCTGCAGATTTGAATATAACAGAATCATTTGGAGTTTGCCTCAGCTCGGTGCCTTAGCTGTTTGCACAAGATTTTCTTTTTGAAAGAGCTGAAGACAATAATGTATGGTTTGACAAAAGGGTACCTAATGTGCTTCTCAGAAGCACAATTTTGTGTTCCTCCTCAAAGTTCCGATCTGACTAGAACTAATACCAATTCTGACGTGCACCAGATTGAATCTACCGTACAAGAGATTGCTGACGGTTCTACTGTTGATAATTTTGGGTTACAACAAAGGAGTGCCAGAGTACCGAAGAAGTCTGAAAGGTTACACTTTGCAATTTTTTTTGTTTCTTTTCTTAAAGGATACATGTGCTAATCGTATCCTACCTTTATTTTCATTATGGAATTTCGAGTCATTCAAGTGTAATAGGTATTGTTTATGTCACATGGAACTGTAACATGTAATGTGGAATTCACTGATGCAGAAGCTTACGTTTGAATACAGCAGAACCGGTTGGAATTTGCCTCAACTGAATGCTTTACCTCTTGCACCAGTGGATCCATGTATGGCACTTAAATAAAGACACTCTTTATATAGCTTTCAGACTCCATCGCTTTATTACACACAGCCACTTTCTTAGACACACCTGATTTCACCATTTCTCTTCTGTGGCAATGCAACATTCTGCATTATATTCTTCACAATTATTTCTTTATTCCTGCTTCCTAAAACACTGCATTTGAGTCTTCAGAAAGTAGAGGTGAGTAGTTTGCTTCACAGTCCCTGTATCGTATAAACGCATACTAACACTACTTACACAGATATACTAAAGCGGCCAACATCCTACAACGCCCACAGACATCACTTTACAGCAATCAGCTCACGACTTATGCTCACGGTTTCATCCCTGAGTCTTCAGACCAGTACCAGTGATTAGTTTGCTTCCCACTCCCGCTATACTCTAAACGCATACCAATACCACCTGCACAGCTATCCTACAGATGCCAGTATGATACAGCGCCCAGACCACATCAGTTTACACCACTCAGCTCACAGTTTAGGCGCACATTTTCATCCCCGAGTGTACCGGCTTCTCACCTCAGCACCCTCTCACTTTCGGCAAAACAGCACTTTCACACCAGTAGGACTAAATACTTTGCTTCACACTCTCTGTATAGCACACCCTAAACACCCCACAGATGTTACAATGCTCCTACACTCCCCTTTCCTAACTGTTTAGCCCTTTTTCCCCCTTACTAGCTTCAATGGAATCACAAAATGGCGGCCAACACTTCCTAGTTGCAATCGCTCGCACCGCTCACAGTCAATAAGCAGCAAGCTCGTGCTCGTAACGCCTCAGCCAGTCAGATGGCAGAATTCCCAAATATCGATATCTGTAAATTTCGATATTTCTCCAAAACTACTTAACGGATTTACACCAAATAAACACAAGTGTACTTTCTAGACCAAGACCCTTCTCCCTGCCAAATCTGGGGTAATTCTGTTCAACCATTCGACCTGTAGCCTTGTCTAAAGTTTCCTATGGAAATTACCATGGAGAAAACACGTTTTGGGATCCGCTTTTTTCTCGTCCCTCCCTTGACGAATCACCCCCAAAATTCCCACATAGGAGATGATATGAATAAAGAATTTGTTTTGAAAATTTCATGAAGATTCATCAAATGATGCCAAAGTTATAAGCAAAACAAAAAAAATATTTTCCTATAGAAACTTGGTCCTAACTATAACTACCCACTGGCAACCGCCAGTAGGTAAAATATATACATATATATATATATATGTAACAAAAAATGCTCTTCCTATGGAAACTTGGTCCTAACTATAACTACCTACTGGCGACCGCCAATAGGTAATATATAACCTACTGGCGGTCGCCAGTAGGTAGTTATAGTTCGGACCAAGTTTCCATAGGAAGAGCATTTTTGTTTTGCTTATAACTTTGGCGTTGTTTGATGAATCTTCATGATATTTTTCAAACTAATTCTTTGTTCAAGAGAAGCTTTCGACCATGGCTAGGTTATATATTGCGCAAAATCAACATGAATTAAAGTAAAAAGAAATAAATCAACAGGATGCTCAAGGGAACAGACGGGAAACGGCCACTTTGCGTCTCAAAGATCTCTGCTACAAAGTAACCAGAGATAAAATGCACACACACTGAGTAGTTCCCGAGCAGACAAAGTAACAATGATTAGTTTGAAGTGTAATAAGTAGCAAAAAACAGAGTCCCATCCATGAGTATATGGATTGTCTTCTTTATTGTTTCCGTTGTTGTAGATGTCAGAAAGTAAATCGTAATGGCAAGTTGATCATAGATGTTTGCAGCCAACACGTCTTTCGTCAAAGGGCGGAAAGCCCAAAAGACTTCCTCAGGGCTACAAGATGATGAAAAAGTACTGATCATACAACTTGGTTACAATTATATATCATGAGTATAACTCAGTCATAATAACATCTCAAAGCAGTAACTCTAGTAAAAACCGCAACATTGGTCAGCGAACAACCCAGAAAAAAAGAGAAAAAAGAGGAAATATATTAAAATATATTAGAGGTAGAAAATTGATTAGGGTCAAGAATCAAAACCAGTTGTGTCACACTAAAGACGCTAAAGTGCATAGAATAGCATCCACCAAAACGACTTATATAGATAATTAGTATAGTAATAAGGTAAAAGTAAGTATGAATATGAAAGAAAAAAGAGTGCAAATAGTAACGGTGAAAGAAGTATTTCAGAACCACGTTAAAAGTGCGCGAAGAGAAATGTGAAGGAGGTAACTACTATCAGAATAAACCACTGCAAATAACACCTCAAAAATTAGAAGGACTCTTCCTATCGAAACGGACAAACAGATTCAACTGATAACAGCTAAGAATCGCCTTGGATCGGCATACTGGAATCTATATATGTACAATCATGCACACAAGAAGACTATCAGCATGCGAGCCCATCTAAGAATACATGAAGATTCACACTCACCATTAGCAATATTTTAGGTCTAGTGACGTGTAGAACAGGAAATGTATATTAAAGTCGAGTCAAATAATTCCGTCAAAAGATCCTCAACGTAATGTCGAGTTGTCGAAAATAATCTGCAAAATAGGTCAGTATTGGTAAGTATATTCTGGGGTACTATTTGATGACCAAACAAATCACATTCTCATTAAATAATACAGTAATATATCTTAAAGTCCCAATATATAAAGAGAAAAATAATTCTAAAACAATTACTTTTATGACACTAATCCTTAAAGTATGTATCGTCAGTTAAAAGAGAAGGGTAATTCTGTTACCTCTATTGTGATTCCAGCAGAATAGCGCAATCAAATTGAAAAGTCACCAAAATAGCAAAGGTTCTGTAATCAAATAATAAGTATAATATTCAATTCAATCCTAAATCAAACAATGCAACACCCATAAGATTCCTATCGATAAGCTCCATGCTAGTAATGTATGCTACAAATCAGCATATACAGCAACAAAAACAGAAACAAACACAACAACAAAATTCTTTGTTCATATCAGCTCCGATGTGGGAAGTGTGGGGGTAATTCGTCAAGGGAGGGCAGAGAAAAAAGGGAGGTCCCAAAACGTGTTTTCTCCATGTTAATTTCCATAGGAAACCCCAAACAAGGCTACAGGCCGAACGGGTGAACAGAATTGCCCCAAATTTGACAGGGAGAAGAGTCTTGGTCTTGAAAGCACGCTTTTATTTATTTGGTGTAAATCCGTTCAGAAGTTTTGGAGAAATATCGAAATGTACAGATATCGATATTTGGGAATTCTGCCATCTGATTGGCTGAGGCGTTACGAGCACGAGCTTGCTGCTTATTGGTTGTGCAATATAGAACAAAGTGATCCCAGCACAACAAAAGCAATAAAAATCAAACATAAACGAATAAATCAGCAAAAATTCTGAAAAGACGTTCAAGTGTTATTTATTCACACTGAACTTCAATTTCATGTATTCAATTAGTACATTAAGCGTAAATCATTCGAAGAAACACAGTTGGTGTGCCCAAGAGCGTGGGAAGGGAAGGTCAGTGAATTAGTGTGAAGTTGAGGGATACGTGAGCAAATGGTATAAACACTTGTTTACAATCAAATTGATAAGCATATCTTATTCAATGCCACATATTTTACATAGAGTTGATCTCAAAATACGATACAGTAAACATAAGCGCCGCCATGTAAAATGAAGATCCCAGTGCAACATGCACTGTTGATATTACTGGCAGTTGTGATGTGTCGACGTTTCGACCCCTGGGTTCGTGTAGGTGTTTGTTGAGACCTTACAAATGGGTCTTCCTCATGACAGAAGTGCAAGTGGGAAGAAAAAAGTGCACCTAAAGGGTTAATAAAAGAGAGTATAGTATGTCATATCTATAATTGAGGTCATGACATCTAAGAAAACAAGAAAAAACTGGGTTATAAAAAAATTACCGTTTCTGCCTTACTGGCAGTGTTCTAAGGCGTAATAAGTCATCTAAGAATAGGGGGTGCAGTGCCTCCCAGTGATACAATGGAGAGAGTGATAAACACCTAAAAGAATAAGGTGCTTGTTAGTAAAGGCCTCTCGAAATGATGAGGTCCCAAGTATATTTAAACAATAGGCATCAACTTACTCTGCCACAGGGGAAAGGATCCCCTATACATTTTCTGACAGCAGTCCAAAGCCTGCCTGTAGACAGCCGTGGTTAGAAATTCGCAGGCTGGTGCAACAAAAGGGGCTTGACATCCACTTAATCAACGTTGAGAAATGAATCTACGAATTAAAAGAGGAAGAATAAAAACAATGCTGGGGACCCTGTAGCCAACTCTATAGTTACAAAAAAGTTTTAGATGATGTAGATATTTTAATTATCATTTGAAAAATGGGGAAAGGGACAATTTATGGTGGCTGGAGGGGAGAGAGTCAAAAGAAGTAACTCCTGAGAAAGTTGTCAATCTCAACCTGACCCTCATCCCAACGTTACGTGCAATGGGGTTGTCGTAAAGGAAACAGAGATGACATGCCGCATAAGGCTAAGCGGTGGTCGCCCTGTATCTAATTTGGCGGTGGCCGGAGCTATAGGTGCATGTCATTAGAACCAAAAGAAAAAAGTCGCTCGAACTCAAGCGCTGTACTAGGGACTAAGACCCTGTGCTAAAAGCCAGGCACCAGGATCTGATCCTTTGTAACACATCGATAGCGGCGGTGTACTTGGTAAGTTCCCTGATGGTAACGGGGGTGTGCAGGGGCTGAATTATTACCGAAACAAAAATAAAGGTCCCAACGGAGACAGGACTCACCCTCGTCGTGTGGCCTCCATTCGTTAATGTGAAGGAACGCGTGAATTGCACACCCAGGGATATTTGAAGGGGAAAGACGCGGAGAAACACGTGATCTCCGGTCGTGTGCCGCCGCTAAATGCCGGTCTTTAAGTGTTAGAGGGGAAGGGAAGACTGACTTAAAACTAGCGCTTGTTGCAAGTAAACTCTTTGAGTAGTCACATCGCTAATGTGAATATAAATGGAGGAATGAAATCAGATGGCTATACATTCTCAATTGTCATTAAACATAAAATTAATATACATCACACTATAACATCCTGGAGAGAGCTCATGGCTGACAAATGCATTTAAAGCGATTCGGTCTCAAAACATCAATTGATCCGACCGCTGAATTAAAAGCAGAAAGGTTATACTAACATTGATGATAATAAATTCAATGTGCATTAAATGTCAGGTGGACATCAAATTCTCACTGCATAAATACAGAAATCGAAAAAAAATTGAGAATTTTTTAGGACAACTCGTTGGAGAAAACTTTATACATACATTTTCATACAAGAGAGACTCAAACTCTAGGAACTTCAATAGATGCAGATATTTTAAATAAGAGGGAGATAAGACATAAGAGAGGTTCATTTGATTAATCAAAAATAAAGTGGTTAGAACAAACCCTGGAATGACACATGAGGAATCTAACACCCATGTAACAATGTTGGTATGTGTATGTGATGGAATTCAGGGAAAAGCTCAGGTGTATAGGCATGCTAGTTGTGCATTACTGCAATCGAGTTCATTTAGCCCATTGGCTATTGTATTCAAGCGCACCATCCATTTGGATTCCCTCAGGTTCAAGATAGCAGACAAATTTCCTCCTCTCGGTCCCAACTTCGCCTTTTCAAGGACCAACCACTGTAGATCTTCAGGGTTGTGTTTCATCAGACCGCAATGTTCCACCAGTGGGGCCCCTGCTACGATGCATCGAATTCTACTATGGTGCTCTAGAATCCTTGATTTAATCTTCTGTTGGGTCTGCCCTACATAAAGTAATCCGCAGGGACAGATTATGCCATAAATAACATTAACAGAATTACAGTTTGCAAATGAATTGAGAGTAATTGTATGTTCCTTATAGACAAAGGTTTTTGTAACAATGGTGGTATCGCTAGCCTTGCAATGTCCACATTTGAAGTGTCCAATAACTGGTTGAAGATTCCAAAGTGATTGAATCGTTGGTTCCTTGACAGTATCCAGAAAGGAGTGGACCGCATGATCTTTGACGCTCATAGCCTTCTTGAACGAGTGCATTGGTGGATTAGGTTGATCAATGTCGTCTGCTACCAAGCTCCAATGTTTGTTTATTACTTTTTTGATGGCATTACTTCTTGTGGAAAAAGTGGTAACGCAGACCATTCTCTGAGACGACGTGTCCTTCTTTTCTTTAGGTGTCAATAATACCTCTCGAGGGTTGAACCAGGCTCTTTTCTGTGCCCTCTTTACCAGTCTTCTCGGGTAACCTCTCGTTAGCAAGCGGTTGCTTAAATCCTCGGATTCAACCATGTAGTCCTCCTTCTTGGTGCAATTCCTGCGAGTCCTCAGAAATTGGCCCACCGGTAGATTGTCTCTCAATCCGCGTGGGTGATGGCTGTTATATCTGAGAAGAGAGTTACGTTCAGCCGGTTTACGATATTGTGTAGTATCTAATTTATTTTCTTCACAATAGATCTTAATATCAAGGAAAGCTAGCTCTTTACTGTTTGATTGTACCGTAAATTGGATATTGTGATTACATTGATTGATTCAATCGTGGAAGGTGGCCAAGTCAGTTGAGTCTCCTTTCCAAATAATCAGTATATCATCAATATACCGTTTCCACAAATTGACCTGATGGGGAAAGGGATTGTTATTAAAAATAAACAATCTCTCGAAATGGTCCATGTAAATGATTGCCAAATCTGGGGCGAAGGCTGCTCCCATGGCGACGCCCTTTGTCTGTATATAGTATTCTCCTTGAAAGAAGAAAACATTTTTCTTCATAGCAATCATCAATAGGGTAATGATAAATTCTGTGGGTACTCTCATAGGTGCCGGTCGTGTATTCAAAGCCTCTCTCATTATTTCAAGGGCCGGTTCTTGAGGAATGTTTGTATACAGAGATACAATGTCACATGTTTCAAGTAATTGACCACAAGGATTGAAAGGTTGTTGATCTATCAAAGTGATGGTTTGCATAGTGTCTCTTAGATATGCTTCAGTGTTCTCTGCCAATGGTTTAAGAAAAAAGTCCACATATTTACATAGGGGCTCAAGCAAAGAGCCACATCCAGAGACAATTGGGCATCCTGGTGGATTCCGCATGTCCTTGTGGATTTTTGGCAAGGTATATATTGTTGGTAGCCGAGGGTGTTTCTGATTTAGGTAGTTAAACTCCAATTTGCTTAAAAAGCCTTGTTCATGTGCTTCAACAGTAATTCTCAGGATTTCATCCACCAACTCGTTTGAGGGGTTCGACCTCAGTTTAGAGTAGCTCACCCCATCTTGAAGCTGTCTCATAATCTCCGCTCTGTAGGCCGTAGTATCCTGGATCACAATTGCGCCGCCTTTATCTGCAGCTTTTATGACTATATCCTTGTTGTTCTTTAGATTTGTCAAGGCTGCCTTTTCCAATTTGCTGGTATTTGGAATATTGGTTGTGAGCTCTGCGAGCAGTTGCAACTAGGAAGTGTTGGCCACCATTTTGTGATTCCATTGAAGTGAGTAAGGGGGGAAAAGGGCGAAAAGAGTAGGAAACAGGAGGAGAGGAGCACTGTAACCTCTGTGGGGGAGTGCAAAGTGAAGTAGTCACACCTACCAGTCTGAAAGTGCGGTGTTGCTCAGAGTGACATGGTGCTGAGATGAGATGCTGTTACAGTCGGGTATGAAACCTAGAGCCTAAACCGGGAGGTCATTTCTGTAAAGTGATGTGCTCTGGTGTTTGTAGGATACCTGTGGAAGTAGTATTAGTCGGCGTTTATACCACACAGGGAGTGGGAAGCGAACTACTGAGCTCTACCGTGCGTTTATACTATACCGGAAGTGGGAAGCGAAGTACTACGCCTACCGGTGTGAATACTTGGGGATCAAACTGAGCTGATTGTTGTAAAATGATGGGATGTGGGCGCTGTAGCATACTGGCCACTATAGTATAACTGTAAGTAGTTTTAGTATGCGTTTACACTATACAGGGAGTGGGAAGCGAACTACTCACCCCTACTGGTCTGAAGACTCGGGGATTAAACTGTGAGCTCATTGCTGTAAAGTGATGTGCTCAGTGTACTATTTCAATGTAAGTCATAGTACAATGTTAGTATGTAATGATACTATAATATAAGTATGTAATGTTAGAATGTAGGGCTGTCATGAGGGGAATCTTGGGGAGTTTGTACACGGTGCTGGAGAAGACCGATGCCTTGGTGTCTGGTTCTGTTGGTGGCTGTTAAGCTGTCTTCTTTTCCTGCAATAAATCTACTTATCGGATCCACTTCTGTCTTCCTGTTCACTACATAAATTTGGCGACGAGCGGGAGGTGGTGAAAAGAAGGCAGCACTCACCAACATTTTGCCCTTGCTTGCGTTGTGCTGAAGACCTGTTTTCTTGGTGAATCTGTTTCTACTCATCCCAGGGTCGTGTTCTGAAGACCTGTTTTCTTGGTGAATCGGTTTCTATTCATCCCAGGGTTGTCGGCTGATCGAACTATGTGATCCTACCTCTGGTAGAATTTATATTTTTTGATTTTGGGCTTCCGCTGCCTCTTCACTACACTCTGGTTGGTGTACCACACGTGTGCAAGTAGTGTTAGTATGCCTTTATACTAATTCTGTAGTTATGCATTAAACAAAGCATCATGGTCCCATGGAGCGCCACCTCCCAGGCGCAGGTCATACAATGTCCCGGGGGTGTGCAAGCGCGGGACATTTATGTTTGCTATTACAGGGCGGGAGCATTGCTTGCACCCTGTGATAGTAAATTCTTGTTTGCCTCGTTGAAGCGAGAGGAGGAAAACCTCATATTGTTTCAATAAAACGGAACCGGATGGTAAACATGGAGAGAAAAAAAATGAAGTGGGGTCTCACCCGTTCATTTAAATGAGCCCACTGGTGGGTAATGTTCTGGGGACAATCCTATTATTATATTGCGGGGTCTCTGCAGCACTGGGGATCTTAAACTCACATGTAAATTAGGCGCGGGAGGGCACAGAGACGTTTCGCCGACTAGGGGATCGACACCTCCCCGGGTACTGTTTAAGAATTGTTCTGGGGGCTTCAAGGCCAACTCAAGACCGGGGATCGGCAACCTCCGGGGCTTTACTTAAATATGCAGGGTGGGCCTCGCCAGTCCTTGAAGCCTCGGTGGCCCTAGGCAGTGCCTTATTGTTTCTGAAATTACATGGGCAGTACTCATGGTGTTATAAAGTGATACACTCATAGACCTCTTGCCATTGTACAATTACCCAGGCTTCATTTATGTAATAGTCTGTTGGTTTATATTTGGTAGGTGCACCGGAAAATTAAACAAAATTTCCCTTATAACCTACTATCAACCGCCGATTTTCACAATAAACTACAGACAAGTGTTGTCAGAAAAAGAAGACCCACACACTCAGTTATTTATTGGTAAAAAAAATAACTCTTATTAACACAACACAAGTAAATGGAAATGTAAGTTTATTCGAACAACAGTAAAACATGAAAGAAGTGGGTGGGACTCCTCCAGAAGCAGCATACAAAACCTGTAAGACAAAAAAGAAACATAAGTATGTGTGCCATGTCTAAGAGAAAAAGAAAGGTAGTGAGAATGAACGGAGGAAAGTGAGAATGGGACAGAGAGTGAGCGGGTGTAAGGGAGAAGGGGAGGGAGAGTGAAAAGAACCGAGGGAGGAGGAGACAGAGCGCTGGCCTACTGCACCCAGCCTTCACTGTTCACCTCCCGTCACCCGTGTGTCTGGGACGCTGGGGTCCGCGAGCAAGAGTGCAGTCCAGCAAGTCCTTAAAACGAAACAGAGATATGAATTAAGACCAGAGATTACATTATTATCTATGGCAACATTGCTTGCCTGCAGCTGTTCACCCAGGCTGCTGCACCCCAGCCCCTTTCACCGCACTGTGCTCAATTGCAGCTCCTGCGCGCCGAGGCTTGACTGCTCACCTTCCACAACCGGTGTGTCCAAGGACGTGCCCGTGTGAGCTCCAACTCCGGGGTGCCGCTATCAGGGTGGCCCAGCAGGTCTCCGCTCGGGGACGGTGTCTTGATACCACGGTGGAAGGAGTCAGAATGCCCAGGGCATCATCACGGGGTGTGCACCCGCTCCGCCCATTTTGGCTCCACTAACCCAGTGTCTGAAAAGAGAGAAAAAATATAATGTTGGAAACGTCTTGAGCTAAGTGAAGGTTTCTTTCAACGTTAATAGAGAACACCAGTTGAGTGCATCCTTCCTTCTTGTTGGAGTGCACGAGAATACACAAGGTTAAATAATAATATGTTATGCCAACGTTCACATACAAAGGAACAGAGCGCATGGTAGAAGCGTAATGTGCGCTGGTAATGCAGTGGCACAAGCCTGTGTGCATGTACACTTAGTAATCATCTCACTACAGTGCCCCAAAAGCGGATGTATGACGTTACAACGCACACTTTTACAACGCATGCACTTACAACGCATTTTTTACAACGCATAATCCATTACAACGCATGACATTACAACGCATGACACTACAACGCATTTTTAAAAAATACCTTTACAACGCATTTCCATTACAACGCATACTACCTTTACAACGCATACCATTACAACGCATAATATTAAATTACATTTAAGGTAAGTATGAGATAGTATAGGGGTAAAAGTTACTTTTCTAACTCCAGGGGGTGCAACAGTAGGGTAAGTGTTGGATAGTATAGGGGTAAAAATTACTATTCTAACTCCAGGGGGTGCAACAGTGGGGTAAGTGTTGGATAGTATAGGGGTAAAAATTACTATTCTAACTCCAGGGGGTGCAACAGTAGGGTAAGTGTTGGATAGTATAGGGGTAAAAATTACTATTCTAACTCCAGGGGGTGCAACAGTAGGGTAAGTGTTGGATAGTATAGGGGTAAAAATTACTATTCTAACTCCAGGGGGTGCAACAGTAGGGTAAGTGTTGGATAGTATAGGGGTAAAAATTACTATTCTAACTCCAGGGGGTGCAACAGTAGGGTAAGTGTTGGATAGTATAGGGGTAAACATTACTATTCTAACTCCAGGGGGTGCAACAGTAGGGTAAGTGTTGGATAGAATAGGGGTAAAAATTACTATTCTAACTCCAGGGGGTGCAACAGTAGGGTAAGTGTTGGATAGTATAGGGGTAAAAATTACTATTCTAACTCCAGGGGGTGCAACAGTAGGGTAAGTGTTGGATAGTATAGGGGTAAAAATTACTATTCTAACTCCAGGGGGTGCAACAGTAGGGTAAGTGTTGGATAGTATAGGGGTAAAAATTACTATTCTAACTCCAGGGGGTGCATCAGTAGGGTAAGTGTTGGATAGTATAGGGGTAAAAATTACTATTCTAACTCCAGGGGGTGCATCAGTAGGGTAAGTGTTGGATAGTATAGGGGTACAAATTACTATTCTAACTCCAGGGGGTGCAACAGTAGGGTAAGTGTTGGATAGTGTAGTGTAATATTATGCGTTGTAATGGTATGCGTTGTAATGGTAGTATGCGTTGTAATGGAATGCGTTGTAAAGGTAGTTTTTAAAAATGCGTTGTAGTGTCATGCGTTGTAATGTCATGCGTTGTAATGGATTATGCGTTGTAAAAAATGCGTTGTAAAGGTAGTGCGTTGTAAAAGTTGCGTTGTAAAGGTTGTTCCCCCCCAAAAGCCAACGCCACATGTCTGTAGGGCAGCGCTGCCCGCTGGCTCAGGCCTACAGTACGGTCCAGCAGGTCCTTAAAATAAGACAGAGATGTGACTGAATGAGGTCAGAGATCACATCGGTATGCAGGGTAACATCGGTTGTTTGCACCTTTGCACACAGGCTAATGCACCCCACCCCTCCTGCAGCACTGCACTCAACATGTGTCTGTAGGGCAGCGCTGCCCGCTGGCTTAGGCCTACAGTACGGTCCAGCAGGTCCTTAAAATGAGACAGACATGTGACTGAATGAGGTCATAGAACACATTATTAAGCAGGGCAATATCGCTTGTTTGTACCTGCGCCCATTTTGGCTCCACTAACCCAGTGTCTGAAAAGAGAGAAAAAATATAATGTTGGAAATGTCTTGAGGTAAATGAAGGTTTCTTTCAATGTTAATAGAGAACACCAGTTGAGTGCATCCTTCCTTGTTGTTGGAGTGCACGAGAATACACAAGGTTAAATAATAATATGTTATGCCAACGTTCACATACAAAGGAACAGAGCATGGTAGAAGCGTAATGTGAGCTGGTAATGCAGTGGCGCAAGCCAGTGTGCATGTACACTTAGTAATCAGCTCACTACAGTGCCCCAAAAGCCAACGCCACGTGTCTGTAGGGCAGCGCTGCCCGCTGGCTCAGGCCTACAGTACGGTCCAGCAGATCCTTAAAATAAGACAGAGATGTGACTGAATGAGGTCAGAGATCACATCGGTATGCAGGGTAACATCGGTTGTTTGTACCTTTGCAAACAGACTGATGCACCCCACCCCTCCCGCAGCACTGCGCTCAACACGTGTCTGTAGGGCAGCGCTGCCCACTGGTTCAGGCCTACAGTGCGGTCCAGCAGGTCCTTAAAATGAGACAGAGATGTGACTGAATGAGGTCAGAGAACACATTATTAAGCAGGGCAATATCACTTGTTTGTACCTGTGCAGCCATTCTGATGCACCCCACCCCTCCTGCAGCATCGCGCTCAATTGCAGCCCCTGTGCACCCAGGCCCCACTGCTCACCTGCTGTCATTGTTGTGTGTCCAAACACGACGGGCAGCAGGGTTCACAATTCAGGTGCAGTGTTGATTGCGACGATGGTGTACGCCTTGTGGATCCCTTCTTTTATTGCACATTGTGATATGCGAGGTGGATGCGGCCATATCACCTGAGGCAGTGTAGAAGAACTGGGACATGTGGTGTCGTCGTTATCCTATTTATACGTACACAAAGTGGGCTGGGCTTGCGTACGCCAGGCGAGCGTAGGGGTGTGAATAATAGTTCTGGGGACCTGGGCGTTGTTCAGTTCTTGCCTGGCCAGGAAGTGTACTTATGTGTGTTTATGTTGCAGTTTTGACATCGCAGAATGCACAATTTACATTAATGTAGCATGTACTGGGAGGGCGGCAACTATCGCTAATGAGATGCTGTTCAAAAACATTGAATGGCCAACATCACATGTTGCTGTCAAGGTAGTGGATATCACAATGGTGTGCGGTATTATTGAAAGTGTTGCTATCGCGAAGTGCACACAAGTGAATGTGCTCGGATGGAGGGAGGATCAGCAGTGAGGCTACGTCATAAATAGTGATAACATTCATTATAGTCAAGCAATGCATGCCAAACGTGAATCTGAATGTCTCACATATGACACGCTACTATACTGGTAAAGCCTGACAACAGAGAATACAGCAATACAAATGTACACATTACTGTTTAATGTTTGTCACATTTGATCCAGGATGTGCACTCTGCCCATGGCTGATGATACCCCTTCGGGCCAGCAAAACCCAGGCCAAAAGGCAGCACAATAATGTGCACACACACACACCAGGGGTATCATGTAACACACATTTGATCTTTGATGTAAAGCTTGAGATGCATGGCCATCACACGTGGATGGCTAATGTACAGACCATGAATATTGATCAAGATAATCGTTCCATGTTGTGTGTAGTAGAAGATATGTGTACACAACAAAAAAAATTCAAAAAAAAGCTCTCTAAGCAGAAAGGTGTGTCTCATCAAACGCTGTAGAGAGAATGACTAAATTGGGTGGGGTCCTCCAACTGTTACAATGGGAAATGTTATGAACTAATCAAATGCTTTTTTTTAAGGTCACATGGCAATCGCGCATTGAGGGCGCAAGGAGGCCGCACCCAACAAGATTTTGATAGAATATATTTATCATAATATAAGTTTATTACAGTTAGAAATATATAAATGTCTTCAAATATTTTAGATTATCGCTTGCTCTGATATACAGTTGAAAGTTATTTAGATATAGTTTTGAGACATAAAAAAAACCAGAGGGAATGGCGTACCCGGCGTGACACCATATGTCTATGATGTACCACAGGGCCTGGCAGGCTGCAATCGTCACATACGCAACGTGCAGCGGGCGCGACCCCATATGTACATGACGTAACGCGTGACTTGGTACTGCATACCCGTCGAATACCTATGTAGCAGCTGGTGCAAACTCATACGTATATAATGTCACACGGGATGCGGTGCCACGAATCCGCTCAATACGAAATGCACATCCTTTACGAGTTTAGCAATATGGCACATAGGATTCGCATGGTGATGGAGCTTGGTACACTACCGGTATGGGAGTGCAGTGTTCTAAAAAAAAAAAGATATACATATTTTTGGGGGAAGATATAAAACATTACTTAATTTTTAAAGTTAAATAAAAGAAGTGTAATAGTGTTCCAAAATATTGCAAAAATATAGAAAATATAGGTTTTATAAACATTAAAATATGAAATTAACATTTAAAAAACCTTCGAAATTCACTGAAAAAACCATTGGTTTTACAGACGTTATAGTTAGGAATTAGCATTTAAAAAACCTTTGAAATTCACTGAAAAAACCATAGGTTTTACAGGTGTTATAGTTGGGAATTAGCATTTAAAAAACCTTTGAAATTCACTAAAAAAAAACATAGGTTTCAGGGACATTACAGTTAGTTGAACATTTGACTCATATAAAACCATAGAAATTCACCTGTTATAGTTAGTTGAGCTAACTATAACTTGCGTGCCCGCAATGCACTGCTAATGATGTCACATATTACATCACTCATGACATGGTCAGTTACATCACTGATGACATCACTGATGACATCTCAAATGACATCACTGACAGGAACCATACACAGGGCACATAAAACAACTATTAATCATATTCAGGGGATTAAACCTCGATGTCACTGTACCTTTTTAAGCAAGTCCCACTTGTGACACGTGCAAGACAGATTGAGTAACCACTGTGACGGAGTCCTGATGAAGGCCTAGCTGAAACGCGTTGGTTTTTCCACAAAGCCGACAGTCTCTGTATAGTTGTTGAACATGGAAAAATATCTCAAATTGATACGTATATGAAAGGATTGTAATTAAAATAATTGATTTATCAGAGATATAGAATTCAGGAATTGTGTAATCAGGAATATAAAATCATGATGTCCATTGTATTGATTGTTTAAAGGAAAACATACATGTGGTTCAACCTACAATATTGGGATTATTTTTGTACACGTTGTTTTTATATGTAAAAAAAATTTTCTATTAAAAAATAATATCAAATAATATCAAAGAAAAAGCAAAAGAATGAAATAAAACAGTCTATATTTTTAGACAGTTGTCTTGTTTTTATCACGTCATTGGTGCCGATTAGGATCCTGGAAAAAAATTCGCCGTACGACTCGTATCCGATCTTTTTACCGTACGAATCGTACAAGTGCCGTACAAACTGCCAACTACGATTCGCATGGGAAAAAGTCCATACGAATCCCATTGGGAATAATTCCCCACACGTCCTCAGGTCGGAAAATGTGTCCGACACATCCCCGGACGATTTACCATACAAATGTGAAAAGTGAAGTCCGACCGCGCAAGTACGATCCATCCCGTGGGTCCGATGTTACAACTGGATGGAAAAAACACCGTCCGCACCGAACTCCTATAGCAACCATGGAGTCATGTGCCCGGATACGCACCCAACACCCCCCCAGCCCCCGTATGTACGCGCTCAACCACCCCCCCAGCCCTCGTATATACGAGTCGAACCCCCACCCGTGTATGTACACCCGTGTACGTACGAGTCGAACCCCTACCCGTGTATGTACACCCGTGTACGTACGAGTCGAACCCCCACCCGTGTATGAACACCCGTGTATGTACGAGTCGAACCCCCACCCGTGTATGTACACCCGTGTACATACGAGTCAAACCCCCACCCGTGTATGTACACCCGTGTACGTACGAGTCGAACCCCCACCCGTGCATGTACACCCGTGTACGTACGAGTCGTACCCCCACCCGTGTATGTACACCCCCGTACGTACGGCCCGTACCCCCACACGCGTATGTATGGAGCGTACCCCCACCCCAACAGTGTATGTACGGCCCGTACCCTCACCCACGTATGTATGGAGCGTACCCCCACCCCAACAGTGTATGTACGGACCGTACCCCCACCCGCGTATGTATGGAGCGTACCCCCACCCCAACCGTGTATGTACGGACCGTACCCACACCCGCGTATCTATGGAGCGTACCCCACCCCAACAGTGTATGTACAGCCCGTACCCTCACCCGCGTATGTATGGAGCGTACCCCCACCCCAACAGTGTATGCACGGACCATACCCTCACCCGCGTATGTATGGAGCGTACCCCCACCCCAACAGTGTATGTACGGACCGTACCCCCACCCGCGTATGTATGGAGCGTACCCCCACCACAACCGTGTATGTACGGACCGTGCCCACACCCGCGTATGTATGGAGCGTACCCCCACCCCAACAGTGTATGTACGGACCGTGCCCACACCCGCGTATGTATGGAGCGTACCCCCACCCCAACAGTGTATGTACGGCCCGTACCCTCACCCGCATATGTATGGAGCGTACCCCCACCCCAACAGTGTATGTATGGACTGTACCCCCACCCGCCTATGTATGGAGCGTACACCCACCCCAACAGTGTATGTACGGACCGTACCCCCACCCGTGTATGTACGGAGCGAACACACACCCCACCAGTCTAAGTACGGAGCGCACCCCAGGCCCCAACACCAGCACCCTCACCCAACATCGCGCATGTATGAGTTGTACCAAGCCAGAGACAAGGACAGCACTGTACAACAAAATGGCCGATGTACGCACCGTACAGACGCTAAAAACACACGTACACAACCAGGACAAAGCAAAACAACACAAGAAGACTCCATTCGAATCACACAAAGCCATAAAACATGTCCAACAAGCACAAATACAACCTATTCACTGACCTGCAACTGCCAAACTCCCAAACAGAGGCCCAAAACACAACCACTCCTTATAACACACCCACCCAAAGCTCAAACACAGCCACACCCACCTTTGGACCAATAAAAAGGCCCAACACACACAAACCATGAGCCTTTGCAACAGACCCACTGCTGCCAGACCACACAGAGAAACAACTGCACCATACTACAACCTCCACTACACCTTACACCTGCACACCTTCACACAACCACCTTCACAAACACCCCCTCATCACATTCACACACCTGCACAACCACACCCACACACCCACAACAATCCACACCCACACCCCCCACAACCATCCACACCCACACCCCTCACCATGCCCACTAACAAGAATCCAAAGTTCACTAGCCAAGAGTTGGAGGTCCTTGTCGACGAAATCCTCAGAGTCGAGCCACACCTCTTTGGAACATTGGTCAGACAGACCAGCATTTCCGAAAAAACAGCCATGTGGCAGAGGATTGTCGATGCTGTGAATGCTGTTGCGTCCACCAGAAGGACCAGGCATGAATGCCAAGCCAGGTGGTACGATCTGCGGAGGACGGTCCGCCGCAAAATGACCGACGACCACAACCAGGCCAACATACTGGAGGAGGGCCGGCCCGCAGACGCGTACAATACCATCCCTGGGAGGAGAAGGTGATGGCCATACTGCCGGTGGTGGCAGTGGAGGGAGTAGAAGGACTCCGAGAGCCTGGTGAGTACACAAACAACTCACCTCACATGGGGGGAACGTCATCCACAACCAAACTCACAATCATGCACACAACCACCCCAAAGCTATCGCATGACTCAACCACACTCCATAAACACGCACATGCCACTAGCGCCACCATGCCCCATGCACCCAGCTGGACAATGCCAAGTCACAGGCCACAGAAAACACCAACACAAGACACGGTAACCCGGATGGCGGGAGTGTGGGCCTCAAAAATCACATAGTGCAACTCAGAAGCAGACAACAATGCCCTCTGCCCATATGGCCTAGGTCACAGCCAGACAAACAGTGTGTACCCACACAGGAAAGACTTGCCTGCAAATGGCGGACACCTTGCATGAAGACATGGGGGTGAAGGCACTTTTTGCACATGACAGCAGCCAATGAACAGCCAACACTGTGAAAGAGTGGCAGCACACACCACCACAGCAGCAGCGCAGACACAGACACTACACCCAATGGGTGCCTGGAGATCAGAAACAAACTCACATGAACAAGCCAAGGGCCATTCAAAGATCTGCAAAAAGTGTGTGCCTAGGAAGCTGGGCTGAGGTGACAGAGGGTGACACACAGAGGGAGGGAGAGGGGGAGAGAGAGGGAGGGAGACACAGGGAGACGGACAAAGGGAGGAGGCTGACACAGGGAGGGAGGGAGAGGGGGACAGAGAGGGAGTGAGAAAGGGATACACAGGGAGACCAATTCAGCCTTGGGTGGTGTGGGAATGTCTGCTCGTCAGCAGGTGGACTGCGTGCATGTAGACAAGGGTGGCCAGTGCCTGAATCCCCCTCTCTTCTCCATGGCAAAACACTGGGCAATGTCTCCACCTGTGCACGAGCACAACGCCAGCTACCTGCATTATATAAGTGTGAGGAACAACTCCATGTGCCCGCGTACAGGGCAACACGGAAGACGCCAATGCATGGCTCGCCACACCTGCTCACTCCACTGCTGACTGCAGTCACAATTGTTGCAGCAAGTAAGACTGTGTCACACATAGGTAAAGTCTCAAAAGCTATGGCCAAGGGACATAACCATGCACAAGTGCACTGTGAGTGGAATGCAAGACATATCCAAATACCCAGAGGAAATGTGCCAACTTTTAAACGAATGAAACATGGATGTTGCATGGAACAAAAATAACATTGTCTCTCTCACACACAGGTCAACGTCGTGGATCACCCCCCAACACTGGGGGGAAGACTCACAGGACCCGGCTCTGCGGGATGACGATCCCACCGGCAGCGACGACTCTCACTACTCTGTGGACGACCCCGACCAACATGGCACCTCTGGTGTCCAACCACCTGCAGCACCTGCGTCAGGTACAACTGGGCCAACCACCACCCCCACTCCTGCCCCATCCCAGGAGACACCCAGGATCCCTGCCCCACCACCACAACGCAGCCAGGCTGACCAGGAGGAACATGGTGTACCGGCACCCAGGAGGAGGCAGGCGACAACGCAAATGCCACACCTCAGGGGTCCCGGAGACCCGATGTGCCCACAAGGGCAGGCCAGGTGCAAGTGGGCAGGGGTGATGGGAGTGGAGGACGGCGGAGGCGCGAGCCTGACCAGTTGGCTGCGGAACCGGTATATTCCCATGTAAGAAACATCCTGGACACATACCGGCAGGACACCACGGGCATGAGCCAGGTTATGTCCACCCTCAACGAGATGAAGGGGACCCTTGAGGAGATCAAGACCCAGCAGGCCCAGCAACATGCGGAGCAACATGCCTGTCAACTGCGACACCAAGGACGGATGGAGGACAGACAGGCTGAGCTCGTGACGGTGCTCACGGGAATTACCCGTTCACTCCGTCGGATAGCCGACAACATGGGCAACCCTCCCTGTGCCACCAGGCGAAGAACATCACCACCCACAGGGAGGGATCAGGAGGAGGAGGATACATCCGACGGAGCATCCCAAACATCGTCACGGCCTGCTTCTGAGGGTTCCCGCAGGAGGGCGGGTCGTCCACGGAAAAGACCGCGAGGGTCGGCGCAACAGCACCATCTCCCAGGACACCTGGCCTGGCACCTGGCCCACTGGACCAACAGCAGCACATCAGCAAATGACATTCTCTGCCACATGGACTTGCTGGTCACTGTCTGACCAATGTTGACAAAGACTGTGGCATGGACTCTGATGATTTCCAATGGCAAGGACACCAACTCCCCCAGTGAACTTTGGATTCCACACACCCGGAAAGCCCCTCTTGTCATACCCCCCCCAACACGTACCCCAACACAAATAAAAACTTACACGATCAAGAGATGATGCCTACATTTTGCATTATTACCTTACATGTGTCTTGTAAAGTCTAACCATGCCTGAGTTCTCATATGACTTCAACGATCCATACCCTGGGGCCTGAGTCTGGCACAGGACACACATGGGTCACAATGTATTAGGCAAGACAGACATGGAGCACCACACACACCCGTGATGGGCCCAACCAGCTGAGGGGGTGGCCGCACAACCGTGCCGACAGACATATTGAGTACAGCAACAGTCATGCACAGAGGTCAGGGATCATGTGGAGTGTCCTGGGGGGCACCCAGGTATGTGCAGACAGGTGGCAGAACCATGTCCTGCAAGCTTGAGTCAGGTGGATGCAGAGAATGGTGGCCTGGCCAACGTTGGATGCATGGGGATGGCACATGTCACAATACCCACACAGTCATGGACATCATGCACAATACAGAGTCTAATCCCAGACAAACAGCTTGCATCTTGCTACTCTACACATAGACACATAGCCACTATCACTGAAAACCATGCCAGACATGCCGTATGCACCATGGCAACACACCAGCATTGAATGAGAAGAGGCACCTTGGAGGCATAGGGACACCTTTATTAGTCATGTATTCCGGAATGCAGAGGCAACTCGGAGTACACATACACAGGTCATGTGGAGTAACATGTGGGTCCAACACTGGCACCCCCCTTCTGCCCCACAAATGCTTGATAGCCATGGAACTGGCACACAAGTGTCGGGTAACAGCTAAACACCCCCTGCTGCTCACAGAGAGGCTGCCATACACCATTGATCCTCTGATGTGGAAGTCCCACACCATGTCAAGCCAATGCAAACCGTATGTGTCCGAGGGCAGTGTTACACACATTGATGCCATCATCACAATCCACTATCCCATTACAGATGACTGTCAACAAGTCTGACCATCTATTCAGGTCTATCCAGCTACATGTAATGTGTCCCATAGTGATGCGACATGTCTGCAGAGGAACCAAACATCGACAGGGGCAGTGTGCACACATCGTAAACAACTGCCACACCCAATACACCCCTGATGCATCCCTTACCCTAAGGAGACTTCCAAACTTGTCCGTGCGTTTAACGCTGAGTCAGCACACGATGACGTGTCCATGAGGAATAGCAGTGCCACAACAATGCAACCAGCAGACGGCATGCGCAAATATCTGGGGATGAGAGACACACAAGAAGTCAGCCACAAAAAGCACATCCACTTGCATGTGCATGTACTCGACACATGTAAGGATGACAACATGCTAGGTCACAATTATGACTGTGGAAATACACTCATCACTGGCACCATCACTCGAGTGACACATCCACACACACCTCTGACTCACGTGGCATACATGCAGATGGACACACACACCGCAACACATGCCACATGCCACACGGGGACCAATGCGTGCACACTCAGACACTGGTACTCACCACAAAGCAAAGAAGTCGCGTATGAGCCGACTCCGGATGTCCTCTTGCGGAACCACATCCTCCACATCACTAGCCCCATTGCCAAGCCCTTCGTCCTCCACGGGTGGATGGTCCTGATCATCTTGATCCAGGATGAGTGGCACAGCTTTCTCAACTGCCATGTTGTGCAGCATGCAGCAGACCATGAAGATTTTGCAGACCTTCGCCGGGGCATATGGGAGGGCGCCGACGGTCTTGTGTAGGCACCTGAATCGGCTCTTCAGGAGGCCAAATGTCCTCTCTATCATTCGCCTTGTCCGGCCATGGGCGGTGTTGTAGCGGAGCTGGGCCGGCGTGCTGGGGTTGCGGAGAGGTGTGATCAGCCATGGCATGTTGGGATAGCCAGCGTCCCCTACATGGAAACCACATGGAGAAGCGGTCGGGCTGGAAGTCAATGCAAAATACAGGACAGACAGAGTGTACCCACCAACAACACATGCTCGTTCGTTGCTCAGCTGCGTCATCATTTCAGGCACCCTGCTATGCCTCATGATGTAGGCATCGTGTGCTGATCCTGGAAAACGAGCACAGACATGTGAAATCACCATGTTGGACAGACACACCACAAGGGCATTGATGGAGTGGTAGTGCTTGCGATTCCTGTACGCTACCTCCTGTGCCTGTGGTGGTACCAAAGCCACATGTGTCCCATCTATGGACCCAATGACATGGGGCATCCCTCCCAGGGCATAGAATCCACGCTTGACTCCAGTCAACTGTTCAGGAGTTGGGAAATGGATGAACTCATCCAGGTGAAGCAACATGGCCTCTAAAAAATCATGCAGCACACGGCTGAACATGGTCTGTGACATGCCACCAACATGAGCTATGGTATATTTAAAGGTACCCGTGGCAAGAAAATGTAGGGCTGCCATTACCTTCAGCTTGGGTGTCAGTGCCGTAGGATACCTGTGCAGCGGTTGCAGATGTGGTGCCAGCCTTGCCGTCAACTCCTCAATCAACGGTTGGGGGAAGCGGTAGCAGCGTATACAGTCATTCTCCCGCATGTCAGCCAAGTCCGGAATTGGTCGGGGAAGAGGCGGCGCTCTGCAGTAATTTGGAAGTGACAAGGAAGAGTGAGTGCACTACAACAACAATTTATATGTACTGAGCACATGTTAATCTGTCAATACACATATGCTACATAGGGAGTCAGGTATGTGCTATATGCCCTGGACACGTATGGCTGCCAGGTGACACTCCTACCAAGACCCAGCTACACACGGAGATTGTGAACCTCCACATCCCATGGCATGGGACTAGCTGTGTCCCAGTGTAAGTGAACAGCCTGCCGCAATACAGGAGTGACATACATCAACATATCAGCAGAAGTAGGATGTTGATTGCAGAGACAGGTAGCGGAACACTAGAGCCACAGGTCACATGACATTACACTAGGACAGCCCACACACCTTGCCATGAAGGTGTACATGTCATGACTGACCACACATACATTGAGAGGATGCAGACAGGTCCTTGTGATGCTACTCCGTGTCCCATGCATACCTACACACCTTACATCCGATACCACATGTGGCCTGGTGTGCGTAACAGTGTGCCATGGCCATCTACACACAGACACATGTTGGTTGCAGCAATAGCAGATGCTTTTGAGGGAACACTAACATCAAGCTAATGTGAACACACCACACATACATGACATAGTCACATCGTGCACCGTGGGTAGTCACATGTCTGGTGTGGTAACCCCTGTAGCGGGCATCAGGGGACACTTGCGTGTGTTGTTGACTGTGCCATGCCAGTGACGCTCATCTCAAGTGTGCTGTACGACATGCACACATGTCAAAGGAGTGAAGGGCATGTCTGGCACATAGTGCACCGTCACACATAACATCTGTACACATCTCATCATACATCTATTGCCTTCACAACTCAGGAGTAATGTGCCACATCACAGCCTTTCACACCTGTGCCCCATACATGTAGTACTGCACAGACAATGTCTTGATGTCCATCCATGGACAAGTATGTCAGCTCTATTCCTTTCTGTGTGCTGCCTGTCACCACTGTTATGTGTGTATGGCACCCTACATTCGCTCTGAGGGCGTGTGTACGTTCCCTATCACTATGGGAGTGCTGCCGTAGGCCTACCCATAGTGATAGTGAGCGTACAGGCGTGTGTACGGTCCGTATCACTATGGGTACGCATACGCGAGCACTCCCATAGTGATAGTGGGCGTACCCGCGTGTGTACGGTCCGTATCACTATGGGTACACATACGCGAGCACACCCATTGTGATAGTGAGCGTACAGGCGTGTGTACGATCCGTATCACTATGGGTACGCATACGCGAGCACACCCATAGTGATAGTGAGCGCACAGGCGTGTATATGGTCCGTATCACTATGGGTACGCATACGCGAGCACTCCCATAGTGATAGTGAGCGTACACACGTGTGTACGGTCCGTATCACTATGGGTACGCATACGCGAGCACACCCATAGTGATAGTGAGTGTACAGGCGTGTGTACGGTCCGTATCACTATGGGTTTGCTCGCGTATGCGTACCCATAGTGATACGGAGCGTACACACGCCTGTACGGGCCGTTGCTATGCATTTGGGGTGCCCTAGGGCCCCGGAACGCACCGTACCTGTGTGTGAATCTCCAAATTACATAGGGGACACATGAGGGACAAGTATAAAGCCCTACATGCATGCTGGTTGTCATGGTGACCAAGTTTAAAGTTTGATTTTTTTTCAGCAGGTGCCCAGCAAAAGTCGGTATGAATGAATCTACTTTGTTGCAAAGTGGTTGTGGAGTTTACATCATGCTCAAGAAAAAAAAAGAGCAAAGCCACTGACTGTGCTAGGTTTAAAGGGATTGGAGGAAACATAGGATGCAAATGTGAGTGACCAATCACTCTGTACTCCTGTGCATGAAACAGGCCAGCAAGGCAGATATAAGGCAGCCAGGTCCCATGAGAGAGCACTTGCCTGCACATCTTTTGATTCTACAACACTGCTGCTGCTCGTGATTCCCTGGCACCATGTCAAGGTCTGTGGAGAGGGCCCAGTCTTTCACCCTGGAGGAGAATCTGGCATTGCTGGATGTGATCCTCCCACAGTACCCCATGCTGTATGGGCGACCAGGGTTTCAGGTGAGTGCAGAGTCCACTAGCACAGACTGTGTCCCTTTTTTGTGGCTGGGACTTCTGGCATTGTGTCCAGGTGTGACACACATGCATTGTACTGTAGAGTGGGTCCCAGGGGGGGGAATGCCTGATGTCTCCCAGCCAGAGCATGCTGTGGTGCATGTCTGCCATCCTCACTTGCATTGTGTTTACTGTGACAATCACTGCATTGTGCATGCCACATTCTGCCTGTCTAATCCTCCTGGGAATGTTGCTTCTACAGTCCTCATGTGATTATGTGGTCAGCCCAGTGTGACAGGTGACTGTACCCACAGATGTGTGTTAGTTCAGTGTACCTGTGCTGAGAGTGTCCACATGATGTGTTTGTACCCTGGACATCGGTGTGTGTGTAAGTTCCCTGTCATGTGGGTGGGTGCATATGTGGAGTGTAGCACCCAAGCTGCATGAGGGATGGATATACCCTGCCCATCTGATGCGAGCAGGGAGCAGTGCTGTGTGTCTGACGTGCAGAGCCAGCCCCACACCTGTGAGCCCCCCCAGTCTAGTGGCACATGTGCAGAGTGAGGTTTGTAGCTGCATTTGGCAATGGCAGGTGAATGTCCTGTGCCTGTGTGTGTCTGTGTACTCTGCTGAGGTAGCGTCAGTGGCCTGTGGCATGTGACTGATTTGAGGTGCTGCACATAATCCTGGTGTACCTTCTGATGCACAGTGTGAGTCTGGATCATTTATTGTGTCGTACCCCTCATGCCACCTGTGTACTTTCAATGGCACGTGGTGCATTTGCCATTACACAGAGAAAAATGTCCCTATGACAAAGATGCAATGCTTTGGCTGCATACTATGCCTTGTTGAAACCAGCAAAATTGTTCTAATGTGTGTCTCTGTGACATGTGGCAGGTGTATTGATGTAGTCTCACTTTTTCAACCCCACAGGTAGGCGCCGCAGCCAAGGAGCAGATCTGGAGGGACGCTGTCAGTGCTGTGAGGAGGACGGAGGGTCGCAAGCGGCGCCTGGCCCAGGTGAGAAAACGCTGGCAGGATATCCGGTGCTGGACGCGGAGGATTGCACGGGTCCTGCTGGGGGACTCACCTGTGAGCCAAAAGAACCATGGGTGCCGCCGTCTGACCCACATCCACAAGCGTGTGCTGGCGGTGGTCTTTCCAGACATGGACAGGCGCTTACGGGAGAAGCAGCAGCAGGAAGGGGGTAGGTACATGTGTGTTTGTTGTGTGTCACCAGCATTTGCAAGTGCGCAGTTGCATGTATACACTGCCAGTGTTTAAATGTGCGGTGCAGGTCCTGTCACCCACAGTATAGCGGTGCTGTCCTTCCTCCCTTCCGTTCCTTGCCATGTGTTCCCTGGTCTGTGTGTAGTCACTCTTTCACAAGGTCATCTGGGCTGGCAGTTTATCCACGTGACCAATGCTTGCAGCATCATGTGTGGGGGTGGTGTGTAACAGGTTTTTGGACCTTGCCTGTGCCCTGTCCAGTACAGTACTTCTGGGGTCCATGTCAATTGGCACTGATGCTGAGTCCAGACATAGGAGTTTGTCTCTGAAGTGTAATGCCTTACAGCAAGCATGTCCTATGTTGTGGCCTGTGACATGATGTGCATGAGTGTGCGATACGCAGAGTGCAGGGATGGTGGCCTGTGTTGCAGTCATTACCATTCAGGACCATGGAATATTGTGGCCACTACTGTCCCCTGGGGCATATTTTGCTAGGTATCATGTGTGTCATCACAATATGTGGACACTCTCAGTGTCTACAGCATAGGATGTGCTCTGTGCCATTGTCCCCTGGCACCATGTATCTTTACGTAACGTGTTCTACAAGTGTCCACTGTACAGCCTGACCTAATTTTCCTCGTTCATACTCATGGTGGCCAGTGCCTGTGTGTCTTGTTACAATTACTGATGATGGCCATTTGTAAATGAGATCGTTGTACAGGCGCACATGGGGTATTTTGGGTCCAATATGGGTTTCTGGCAGCCCATGTGTATTTCTCCCAGACTAAGAGATGCAAGTGCTTCCTGTATCTCATCAAATTGTCTCATGTAAGGGGTGGTTGGTGCGGGCAAGGCCTACATGTCGACACCTGGAATCTCATTGCTCGGTCTGGCCAGTGTGTGATGTTTGTCTGGACATACACTCAAGGCGCAGTGTCCCATTCATGTTGGGCATGTCTTTAAGTATTACCTTTGCAGCATGTGCCTCAAGTTCATGGAGATGGTCCCTGCTCATCCCTAGTTACGGCAACGCTGTGTGGTGCAGATGCAGTGCTGGATTGGCCCCAGAGCCTGGCTCCTCTGTCCAATTCCATATCATGTCATTTGCAAATGTGTCATGCTCTCCATAGTTTCTCAGTGGCATGGTGGGTGAACCAACTGTGTGCTGCAGGGCCTATATATGTACCTTGTATTGTAGATGTTACTCATCTTTCATTTCAGGCTATGCACTGTAACCTATGTAGATTTGACTCATGTGACATATGTATACAGGTGTCTGATTAATTCCTGTTTATTCACCTTGCCCACAGCATCGTCGGGGGACACGGATGAAGACACCGGCACGGACCGTGCTGAGGGACCGGGCACCAGTGCCAGCAGTGACACCTTAGCTGGCACATCGAGTGGAACTGAGGCCGAGGGGAGTGAGCCGGAGGACCTGTCCACTGCCACCACAGATTATGAAGCTGACGGGTCCGAGGCTGAGCACTCCGAGGGGGCGGAGGCTGCTCCAACAGCTGACAGCAGCACAACATCTCTCCCCGCCCCCTCCATTGCCATCACCGGCCTCCCACTTGCTCGTGTCCCTTCCTGGCGTGCTAGGTCACCACGTGTCTCCTTCCTGCCAGGCACCGCACCCCCTGCCCCTGTATCCACTGCTGCCGCCAATGCCGAGTCTGTGGACATCCTGCGGCAGTTGCAGGTTGGTCAGGCTGCGATGCTTAATGTCCTCCATGGCCACAGCCAAGTGCTCACCAACATGGAGGCATACTTGGAGGGCATTTCAGCATCGCAGGCTGACCAACCCAACTTGCTGCGGTCTATTGACTCGACACTGTCTGCAGCAGTGGGTCTCCTGCAGCACTTCGTCCCACCCCCTACCCATGCCCCATCCACACTTCCCACTCCCATGCCTGTCCCATGTATACCCAGACGTCAGCATGCACACACCCCACCAGACACAGGCACCACACCAGCAGGGAAGGCAAAGCGCACACCTCCTGGCACGCACACACAGGGTGAAGTAGGCACACCCACTGGGTCGGGGGGGGAAACGGAAGACACGCAGCCAGAGTGGGAGTCCACATTCCTCATGACCACCACCCTCCAAATCCACTCCCCTCAGCTCTCCTGGCCAAGAGTCGGACACAGGGTCAGTCCTGCCCAGTCTTTCCATTAGCCCCAGTGTGGCACCACCCCGCAAGCGGTGGAGGCAGGACACTGGCAGGGGAGTTGAGTCCCCCCTGTCCACACCCCCCCCAGTAGCGCTGCGACCCATCCCTGTGACCCCCCCCTCCTTGGGGCCTGTGGTTCCTTCGGGTGCAAGGGAGACGCTGAGCGACCTGGCAGTAGTGTGCAGCGCCGTGCTCGAATCCACCTTTGGCGCTGCCCCACCCCCTGTGTTGGAGTCGTCCGTCTCTGCACCCACAACACCTCCCCTTGCCCCTCCTGTCCCTGCGGTGCCTGGTCCTTCCCCCCAACATGATGCCCCCCCCTGTGGAAGACAAAGGAGTCTGACTGTGCAGGCAAGCTAGGGGACACACGTACCACTGTGTCCCCCATCCGGATTGGAGTCATGGACTGCCCTATGGGCCTTGTATATATTGACATTTATGATGATTATTACTTACATCGTGCTGAATAAAGCAATTTGTTTTTTCCTTTGAACACTACTGTTTATCTGGTATTGCTGTTTGTGGACCTGCTCCATGATTTTGGGTGGTGATAATGTGTTGGGTGTGTGGTAAATGTAGTCTTGTGCTGGTCATAGGGTGGACCCTGGTATCTGTGTGCCATCACAAGCTGTTGGCTACATTACTTTGTTCATGTAAGCAGTTACTGCATGGTGACATCGCCCCAAGATGTGTTCCTTCCTCTGTGTAACCTGACATCTTCCCTGCAGGGTGTTTCCACTATGTGGTGCTGAGCTGTGTCTACATCAGCTGGGGGTGTGACGGACTCCTTCAACTTTGCACATGCATGCTGAGCGATGTCTCCACCTGCATCTTTCGTGGCATCCTTGGTGGTCACTGTACTTGTGTATGTAGACTGTTGACAAGACTTCATGTGGACATGTTCTCTTTTAGGCACTATGCATGTGTGTACTCCCAGCCTCGCACACATGTGGTACATGTATTGCAGGGTCTTTGTGCACCTGACTGACATTTGTGGGCATTGTTTCTGTGGGTACTCCACCCTTTGCGTTCCATGGGCACTGCTGGGAGGACTCTGCACCCACCCCTCCTGCGTCTGGGCACTGCTGGGAGTGATAGGCCCCCACCCCTCCTGTGTCTGGGCACTGCTGGGAGGACTCTACACCCACCCCTCCTGCGTCTGGGCACTGCTGGGAGGACTCTGCACCCACCCCTCCTGTGTCTGGGCACTGCTAGGAGGACTCTGCACCCACCCATCCTGCGTCTGGGCACTGCTGGGAGGACTCTACACCCACCCCTCCTGTGTCTGGGCACTGCTGGGAGGACTCTGCACCCGCCCCTCCTGCGTCTGGGCACTGCTGGGAGTGATAGGCCCCCACCCCTCCTGTGTCTGGGCACTGCTGGGAGGACTCTACACCCACCCCTCCTGCGTCTGGGCACTGCTGGGAGGACTCTACACCCACCCCTCCTGTGTCTGGGCACTGCTGGGAGGACTCTGAACCCACCCCTCCTGTGTCTGGGCACTGCTGGGAGGACTCTGCACCCACCCCTCCTGCGTCTGGGCACTGCTGGGAGGACTCTACACCCACCCCTCCTGTGTCTGGGCACTGCTGGGAGGACTCTGCACCCACCCCTCCTGCGTCTGGGCACTGCTAGGAGTGATAGGCCCCCACCCCTCCTGTGTCTGGGCACTGCTGGGAGGACTCTACACCCACCCCTCCTGCGTCTGGGCACTGCTGGGAGGACTCTACACCCACCCCTCCTGTGTCTGGGCACTGCTGGGAGGACTCTGCACCCACCCCTCCTGTGTCTGGGCACTGCTGGGAGGACTCTACACCCACCCCTCCTGCGCCTGGTCACTGCTGGGAGGACTCTGCACCCACCCCTCCTGCGTCTGGGCACTGCTGGGAGGACTCTACACCCACCCCTCCTGTGTCTGGGCACTGCTGGGAGGACTCTGCACCCACCCTCCTGCATCTGGGCACTGCTGGGAGGACTCTACACCCACCCCTCCTGCGTCTGGGCACTGCTGGGAGGACTGTGCACCCACCCCTCCTGCGTCTGGGCACTGCTGGGAGGACTCTACACCCACCCCTCCTGTGTCTGGGCACTGCTGGGAGGACTCTACACCCACCCCTCCTGCGTCTGGGCACTGCTGGGAGGACTCTGCACCCACCCCTCCTGTGTCTGGGCACTGCTGGGAGGACTCTGCACCCACCCCTCCTGCATCTGGGCACTGCTGGGAGGACTCTACACCCACCCCTCCTGTGTCTGGGCACTGCTGGGAGGACTCTGCACCCACCCCTCCTGCGTTAGGGCACTGCTGGGAGGACTCTACACCCACCCCTCCTGTGTCTGGGCACTGCTGGGAGGACTCTGCACCCCACCCACCCTCCTGCGTCTGGGCACTGCTGGGAGGACTCTACACCCACCCCTCCTGCGTCTGGGCACTGCTGGGAGGACTCTGCACCCACCCCTCCTGCGTCTGGGCACTGCTGGGAGGACTCTACACCCACCCCTCCTGTGTCTGGGCACTGCTGGGAGGACTCTACACCCACCCCTCCTGCGTCTGGCCATGTACGCTCCATACATACAGTGTTGGAGTGGGGGTACGCTCCATACATACGCGGGTGGGGGTACGGTCCGTACATACACTGTTGGGGTGGGGGTATGCTCCATACATACGCGGGTGTGGGTACGGTCCGTACATACACTGTTGGGGTGGGGGTACGCTCCATACATACGCGGGTGGGGGTACGGTCCGTACATACACTGTTGGGGTGGGGGTACGTTCCATACATACGCGGGTGTGGGTATGGTCCATTCATACACGGGTGGGGGTACGGTCTGTACATACACTGTTGGGGTGGGGGTACGCTCCATACATACGCGGGTGTGGGTACGGTCCGTGCATACACTGTTGGGGTGGGGGTACGCTCCATACATATGCGGGTGGGGGTACGGTCCGTACATACACTGTTGGGGTGGGGGTACGTTCCATATATACACTGTTGGGGTGGGGGTACGCTCCATACATACGCGGGTGTGGGTACAGTCCGTACATATACTGTTGGGGTGGGGTACGCTCCATACATACACGGGTGGGGCGGTCCGTACATACACTTTTGGGGTGGGGGTACGTTCCATACATACGCGGGTGTGGGTACGGTCCATTCATACACGGGTGGGGGTACAGTCCATACATACACTGTTAGGGTGGGGGTACGCTCCATACATACGCGGGTGGGGGTACGGTCCGTACATACACGGCTGGGGGTTTGCTCCATATATACACTGTTGGGGTGGGGGTACGCTCCATACATACGCGGGTGGGGGTATGGTCCATACATACACTGTTGGGGTGGGGGTACGCTCCATACATACGCGGGTGTGGGTACGGTCCGTACATACACTGTTGGGGTGGGGGTAAGCTCCATATATACACTGTTGGGGTGGGGGTATGCTCCATACATACGCGGGTGTGGGTACGGTCCGTACATACACTGTTGGGGTGGGGGTACGCTGCATACATACGCGGGTGGGGGTACGGTCCGTACATACACTGTTGGGGTGGGGGTACGCTCCATACATACGCGGGTGTGGGTACTGTCCGTACATACACTGTTGGGGTGGGGGTATGCTCCATATATACACTGTTGGGGTGGGGGTACCCTCCATACATACACGGCTGGGGGTACGCTCCATATATACACTGTTGGGGTGGGGGTATGCTCCATACATACACTGTTGGGGTGGGGGTACGCTCCATACATACGCGGGTGGGGGTACGGTCCGGACGTACCCGTGCCCACGCTGTGGAGTGCTGTGCGGCCCGTACCCAGGCCTTTGGCACATGGGTACGGGCCGTACCGCCATTGTTGGGGTGACGTGGGTGTGGGCGTGGTACGACTCGTACCCACGCTCTTAAGACATGGGTACGGTACGTACCTGTATTGTTGTGTTGCCGGTTCGCGTCGTCGCCCACTTCCGTTGTGGCGGACGCTGGCATTGCTGGACACGCCCCCACCCCCTCGAAGTGACCAGGGCCTGGAGGTCAGGTATGTCCAGGGCATGTGTGCTGTGTGAGTTGGGTGGGGGTTTTGTGTCCTGCCCCTGCCCCCCCCTTTGCCCCTGGGTGTTGTTCTGACCTTCTGCGGCATCTGCGTCGGTACCTGTAGAGGAGGTCAACTGCTATGAGGGCCGGGATGACACGTAGGTTCGGGTCCATGTCTGTCCGTTGCGTACAGGTGCTCCTTGTGCGCGTCGTCCTGATTTCCCGGCAGTTTTTGGCTGCCGGAAAATATTCTCCGCGCGGGATGACGTCGGTGCGAATCGTCCTTCCTGGTTCGTGGAACGCAGGCTGCATGCGTCCCGACGTCACGTCGGCGCTTTTCCGGATGTCATTTGTATGTTTATTTTCCTTGGTTGGTGTTTTGTACGATTTGTACGGAAATAGTGTTTCCGTGCGAATCGTACTTGCATGTTTGTAAAGTTTTGCAACCGGTTAGGAGTCGGACTGAGAATATGCTCCGACCGACGGTTCGTACCCTGTTTCTCCAGGATCCTAATCGGCACCATTGTGTTCATGTATGTCTTGAGTTTACTTTCCCTTCTATAGTTAACCACACTATGCCAAGTGTTGCCATTTTTCCATAATAGCATTTTCCCTGTTAGGGTAGTATCCTTTTTTCAGGGGCCCGTTCGTTTTCCAGAAAAAGTCTGTCAGTAATCTTTCCAGATTGTGAAAAATATTTATAATTTAGGAATTTTTGTGGAGTTTAAATAGGTGACTGAAGGGTTAAGCTATCTTTCAAGTTGAATATGGGCTACCAAGTGTGATGCAGATTGTGTAGGTTACCCTGTGCATTTTCTTGGACTTTGCTGGGAGTGAAAAGAGTGTTAATTGTGATTATTGAGGGTGTTTGAACATGTCTCATTTTGGTAGAAATGTGCTAATGTTTCTCCTCTAGATCAGAAATGTGTCACAGATATATATTTTCTGTCTATTGATGTACATGACCTAAGCATTATTGAGTGAGTAAACATTTTTGCTCAGTGTGGGCAAGGAGGCCTTTAAAAATGTGCCCATTTCTTTACATATATTTCACACATTGCTAATTCTCCACAAGTATGTAAAATGCATCAAATTCTAAAATTATTCTTTTGAACTGCTGTCAATGGATCATGGACCCAAAGATGGAGTAAACTGATTCACTTCTTTCAGAACCACTGCAATGAACACATGTCCGAACTACTATCTTCTATTGCTATTTACTGTCCCATACCACATCCTAAAGGCTCCGTGATAAACTAATGTGCTTTTTTTGTGCTGATCGTCCCCAGCTAAGGTCTGCCTTGCATTTGGCTTAAAACATCAAAAACTACAAAGAATGAATGTATTTATCCATCTATGCTGGAGACTGCGTGCCTCTGAGATCCTTTCTCTGAACAAATTATGTTGGATGGAAATCGAGGAGCAGATGAGGAACAAACAAAAACAGTCCTGAGGAAAATGTTTTGGACAGGCAATTGAAGAATTAGGCCTCTGAGACACATGGGATAGTAGCAGGGAAAGCGCAGCCTTTTCTCGAGTAACCAACTCTTCAACCAAATATCTGTCTCACCTACATGACACGAATTACATCGGAAAGAGATACCAGGCCTGGACAGTAATCACCTCTTACAGTAGTTTGAGACGCCAGGAGTACGACTGCCCATTTTTCACCAGCTTTAAAACACCCGTTCATGTTATACTGTTTCGGGACCTAGACATTAAAGATCGTATTCCAACTTGTAAGGGCTTGTCGCCTAACCCATGCTGTTGTCTATGCGGATACAAACTACTCTGTTTTACACATCCTTTGCACCTGTCCAACACTGTTTGCGATTCCCAATGGGGTGGCAAATTGTGATGCTCATGAATATTAATGAGCCTCTTGCAATTTGCGAACACATTGGGAATGACAGGTCCTACCAGGGATGGTGACCTGTTTGGCTCAGCAGACCACCATGTCTGGGATCTCTTTCAAATAAAGCAGCTTTTTTTTAAAAAATGCAGCCCGTTTTCCTTAAGGAAAACGGGCTGCATTAAAAAAAAAAAAAGAAAAGTTTTTGTTTAATTTTTTAAGGGCAGGCAGTGGTCACAGGCAGTGGTCCCTGGGACCATTGCCTGCCTTAAAAAAAAATTGCGAGTGTTTTTCGACCGCAATTGCAAATCATTCATACATGGCTCTGTGGTCACTATTCAGAAGGGAACGCCCCTTCCTAATAGCGAGTCGCAATACACTATTTTGTGAGTTACAAATTACTTGCATCTCGCAAAATAGTGTAAGCACATGGCCCAGACTAAAATTGCATGGGCAAACAGGTCGCAAACCCGTTTGCACATGCAATTTTACGTCGTTGATCTGGCCCAAAGTTTTTAAATCTGGTGATGAATAAACTTAGGGCTTCATTTATGAGGTTTTGGCATAGGGAAGTGCTGCAAAGAATCTTGCTGCGTTGCCATTCATCAAAACAAAAGGGCAAGAATGTGCGATATCTATGATATACTTCACAATCGTATCCTTTTCCACTGTGTCGTCTCACAAGGCGGTGCCATGCGCCAATGTAGGCACCCATGCACCATGGTGCAAGGGTGCCTGCATTGCAGGGCTGATTGATTTTGTGAAGAAGGGTACACCTTCCTTCACAAAATCAATCAAATCAGGCAATTTCCTCCTTCTTTGTGTGCTGCATTCTGCAAGTCTTTTTGACTTTAGAATTTAATGTGCTTTTTGTTGAAACATTTGAAATAATTCTTCCTTGTATCATCCCAAAAAAGAAAATGAATGCCTTCCAGGTTTCACACACGTGTCCTTTACTCTGAAAGTCCTCCTTTGCTCAACCAGAACAGATCACAATTCATTCCAAACCTAAAATCTCAAAACTGGCCAACATGTGTAAAGGGAAGATAGCTTGCTGGAGTCTATGGGTCCGATTCACAGAACTAACTTAAGACAGAATCCTAAACGTACTATTTCTGGTATTCACAGAAGGCCTTTAGTAGTAGTAAAGTTAGGATTTTTTCTGAAGTCTTAAAGATTTAAATACTATCTGCTGGCCAGCTGGGTTAAGTCGCTGGAGAAGGAAGCAGCGGGTAGCAGCAAACTGGAAAATACAATTCTAAGAAGTTCCCCACAGAAAAAGGAGGTATCAGACTAGTATTGGGCATTTGTACTTGCAGGAAGAGAGGAATGTACTCTTCCTATTGAGATCTGGAGAAAGGATCTTCCGTCGGGGAATATAAGAAATCTCTGGCAAGTATCTATGTCTACTCTGTGGTATGTTGTTCGTGCTGCTTAACTCAGGAGAAACCATTTATTCACGCTACACAGGGCTTATTGGTCACAGATTAACAAGGATGAACAAGAAGTCGGTTGAGTTGTCCTAAGTGTGGGGAAGATGAAGCTGATGACCTGCACATCTTCTGTCATTGCCCGAACCTCCTCCTAACAGTATTGGGCATGAACCTGGAGGTAAGCATACGCTTAATTATGTTTGGGGTTGCTATAGAGGAGGAGATAAGGGCAATCCTGGGTAGTAAACGGAGGAAACTGCTGTTTGTGTTGATACTGTTAGCAAGGCGTGAGATTTGTGTTAAGTGGGTATCGCAACACCTTCCTTTAAGGACGGAATGGCTAGAATTAATACGAAGGGTATGAAAGTGGATTGGAGTAGGGAGGGGATCAAGAAACAGTTTTTTTGGCACATCTGGAATCAGAAGTTTTAGTTTTTGATATTTTCACACTGGTGTTTTATTTTGTTAAAACTGGTTCAGAAGTCCGATGACTAAGCAATCTCGCAATAATTCCCGGGCTTCGGGGTTTAGGACTGGTCTTCCCAGGCCTTTCCTCCAGGTTGGCTCCTAGGGAATAGGAAGAACGGGCACTCACTCCTGACTAAATTCATCAGTAAGAGGTAGAAGTGATACCCCCTTGGTTTTCTTCCTGTTTATTGCACCAATGAGGAACAAAAAAATCTGATTTTGTGAAATGGTTTATCAGTAATGGTAGGTCACGATTTTTTTTTTCTATGAAATCACATGCAGCCATCCAAGGTCCTTAAGACAATGATTGCTAAAAACTCTTCTTCTTGTCTGGATGGACTTTGCATTTTGAATGACTTCCACCCACAACAAAGGTTGGAATTAATTCAATAAATATCAGTCACTAGTAATTACTTGGTGACTCAGAGGACTGAAGGCTAACCTATTCCTGAAGGCCTTTGACCTCTTCACCTTCAGATGATGATTTCAAATCTCAACTCTCATCTGGAAACCTTCGAACTAGAGGCAAGAGCAAGGAGTTGTGTATTCCCTCTGCTCCTCTCTTTTTTATTAAGCACTTCGAAACAGGTGCCAAGCAGTAGGGGTGTTTTCCAGTGCTCCAAACTAAAATAAATCTTTAAATATGGACACTAGTTTTGTGAAAGTCTAGAAATGAAAGTGCATTTGAATGAAGTATCTTGATCTAAGCCGCTGTAAGTCTGTAACATGATATAATGTGAGGGTTCAAAGGAGAGAAATAGAAGTCTGTGAGGGGGGAGTAGGACTGAGTGACCATTTAATTATGTGTAGATGTGAAATTGATTCTATCAATATGGTAATGATTGGATGTGACCCTTCCATACTTCTTTTCCTGGTATATAAACAAATTTATTTTAACTGAATTATTATTGGATATGAAGTACATAGGATGATGTATGATTTAAATATTTTGACAATGTTACTGTACTTTGACCCTCATTATCATTTGCCAGGTAATAAGTGTGATATTTATTGCACCTGATAAAATCTACCTCTGCTGAGTTGGAAATTATTGGGTGTCATTAATGTCACACACACATAAGTTTTTAGGGAAAACATGCAGATTGTGTTGCTTTTGCTGTTCCAATAAACATCGGGTATTTTTCCCCTGATGAATATCAGCAGGTTTAACTTGCTGATAGTTATCACAAAACTCAGGATTGTGATATGTACAGTAACAAAAGTTACCACACAAGTTATAGTTAACCGGGCTGCTTGTTAGAAGGGCCTTAGTAAACTGTTTGCTGTTTTTGTGAACATGGTCAGTCATATGTTTTGCTCCTTTTAAATGCTTTATGGGGATAATTATTTTGCCAATGCTAATTGATCACAGTGAATATGTTTTATTAACAGTAAGTGTATTTTCACTTGATTATTATTATTGATGATTGCATTTACATACAAAATGATGTCTTTACCATGTGGTTTGTCCAAGCCAATAGGCTAACCTTATATGTATGAATGACCCCTTTTGGGGAGAGGGGGTCAAAAAGGATTATGCAATGTCATCTATGGTATTTTACCTCTACCAATGTCTATATTTTTAAATTGATGTGTAGTATTATCAGTGTGTGTGTATTAAATGTACTTTTCCTTTTTCATAAGAAAAGGCACTGACTGGATAATCATTTATTGAGTGTTAATATTTCATGCCAGCGAACAATGATTAATGTTTACCTCCACCTATCCCTGAGTGGGCCTTGGACTGCTTTGCTTCACTACCCTAGAGTCAAGCACTACAATGGGGTGCTTGGTTTCCAGTGCAGGTCGCACAACTAATAGCAGAGTTTCCTAAAGTGTTGTTATTTATGTAATATTCATAAAGAACCCAACTTAGCACAAAACCACCATCACACTAACTCTGCCCACCTCAACTGTCTTTTTTCTAGAAGAAGGTTTAATCAAAGGACTAACTAGACTTGTTGTTGGTATTCACCAAATGACAGCTAAGGAATTTGTTCTGGGTTGGTGTGTGTATATGTTACTTTCAGACTTTTAGTTTAAATTTACTTTGATAATGTTCCTCTTGTATTTTTAGACATAGAATTGTTTCATGGAATTCATAACACTTTTTTTTGTGTCAAATCTTTTTATGATACAATCTGAGTATTGGGAAGTCTTAATGTGAGACAATGAATGATACTGACACCAGTAAGTAATGATAAAAAAAATCTCAGAACCCTGCTTAAAGTGTCTCTCTGCATTACTAATGGGTGCTGTTGTATTTTTTCTAAAAGGAACTCAGATATGACTATTATGAAAAATTGGGTTGTTGGTTAACTGGATGTTAGCCCTGGTCAAGCGACAGCCACCATTCTTGTCAGGGTGACCCACAAAAGTCAATAAATTGTAACAACTTGCGTTGTAATAGCCACATTGTAAACGCATTGCGGTGTAAAGACCACGTTGTAACGGATGTCTCCCGTAAAATATTTATGCAACACCCAAACAGTAATAAAGTGACAACACAGCACACTAATTAAAAATAGAGTAGATTTTTATAAATTATTTGACACCAAGATGAAAAAAATTCAATACGTTGAACCAGAGTAATACATTTTTAAGGTTGTTAATAAAAACTAGCGTCTAAAAAAATCAAAGTACCTACCTAGCCCCGCAAGACTGGGTCAAAAGTATATGGCCGAATACGATGGAATGCAGGTATGATACAAGAAGTGGGTTGGGCCCGGTCAGTGCTTACCTTTGGACTTCGAAAAAATCCTGTTGAAAAAATTCTGAGAAGGAAAAGTACAGTGGGGCAAGGCTGTAGGCAGTGTTTAAGGAGGGAGCTTCATCGTTGAGGAGTCTCTGGACGCACTCACAGTGAATATTTCTATGTCCCGGCTTAGTCACTTTTATGAAAGTCAAAAATCTCCAGTGGGACAAGGCAGGAGGCTGTAGCTGGTGAGAGTTCCACGAGGTTGCATAACCCTTTGAGGAAGGACCACTGAACAGGATTTGATGCTACTTAGAAGAATATAGTGGGGGTAGCCACATAGACAGGTCGACCGGTGATGCACCTTTGGCAAATCAATGAGCAGGTTTGCCCCAAGTTTTGGATTTTGGCTATCTGTGAGACTTTAGCACCACCACCAAGGTTCTAGGCCTAGAAGGGCACCACTTGGGCTAGGGCTCACTGAGGCTAGGTCCATGTGTTGGTTCAAGATGATGAGAGCCTGTTATGCCCCTTTAGCTCTGAACAGGAGGGCAGGAAACTAGCCAATGGAGTCACTCTGGTAGTCCTGGGTTCAGGTGAAAAAGCAGGGATCAAACAGCAGGGCTGGCATCTTAGGGTTTAAGGCAGGCTCCAGGCTGAAAAGCAGTCCTTCCAGGTGCAACTGAACAGTCTTGGGCCATACACAGTAGGCCGCATCATCCTTCTACTGCTCTAGATAGTGAACTGAAGAGTGGACCTGGAAGCCCTATTTTAATATCTGGTCCCTTCTTTGAAGTTTGGAGAAGATTCTCAGGTTTCTCTTTGAAGTGCTTTGAATTTCTTCACTCCCCTGCCCTGAGTCTAAGCTGGCTGCAGAGAAAAGGTGAAGGTGACAAGCCCTTTGTGTGAAGGCAGAGCACAGCCTATTCAGTTGCAAGTGCACTGTTCCCAGCTCTGCCCCACCATCCTTCCAGCGGATGGCCCTTTCAGGCACACTTAATCCCTCTATTGTGTAACTGCCTGGGAGGAATTCACAAAATCCTAACTTGCATTTACACTCAGTCATATGATTCAGGGGAGGCTGCATGCAACAAATGGCTAAGAGCAGGAAAATGGCAATTTTCTAAAAGTACCATTTTCAAAATTGTGATTTAAAATCCGACATTACCAGTAAAGATGTTTTATTACAATTTCATAAATACAAAACAGGAAATGCTTATCAGTCTCCAATCAAAAGTTAGGACGCAATACATGTAATAAGGCAACCCAATGTTAACCTTATGGGACAAGTAGGCCTCACTGTAGTGAAATACAAATGTAGGACTTTTTTACTACCAGGACATTTAAAACGTAAAAGTACATGTCCAGCCTTTTAATTATAATGTGCCCTGCCCTATTGGCTACCTAGGGCCCACCTTGGGGGTGACTTGTAAGCAATAAAAAGGAAGTTTAAAGCTTGGCATGAGGGTTGTATTGCTAAGTCAAATTAGAAGTTTACAACTGCATTCAGGCTGTAATAGCATGTTGAAGGAGCTACTTAAGTGGGTGGCACAATATGTTCGACAAGCCCACTAGTAGCATTTCATTTATAGGCCCTGGGTATATGATATACCACTCTGCAAAGGACTTATAAGTAAATTATATATACCGATCAGGTGTAAACCAGTTCTACCATTTGTAGTGGAGTGAGCACAATCACTTTAGCTCTGGTTAGCAGTGGTAAATTGAACAAAGTCCTAAGTCCAATGAATGCAAATTTCAGCAAAAACATGCAAAACGTTTGGGGGAAGACCACCCTAAGGCTGACAGATTTAACTATTATCATCATACATTCTTAACAATATTCTCACTGTATTCATCTCATTTTTCATTAAGGTTTTATACCGAGTGCCTAATATCAGATCAGGGCCAGCAATATATATAATGTGCACTGTCTCAATTTGCGCTGCAGCAGTCCTTAAATGGGTGCTCCAGGTGAAGGCTAAGGCAGTTTTTTCAATTCTATTGTATTGAATTTGCTGCTTCTCCTATCACAACTGTGAACTCATTACTGCCCAGTGGCTGGTACATTAGTGAAAGTTGGACCAGCTGTTTGAAGCCACCGGAATACCTTTCAGTGTGCAGTGGCCCTCCCCATATTTTAAAGAGGCATGTGCAAAGAGTGACTGCATAAGCCTCCCAAGAGGTTTCTTGGGGTCCACAGGACCCTCTTTCCAGAGTCACCATTAATGGGGTGCACTGGCTGGGCACCACATCTTTATGGTGTACATTTAGTGAAACCCCTTGAAAGCTCTTTCTGTGGCTGTATCTGTAATTCATTGCAGAGACAAAGTGTTTCCTCTTTTGCTTGAGTGTCACTGGTGTGATCTGTACTGCAGAAGGAATCATGCAAGCTTCTGTAGTCCCTTCTGCAATATCAACTTACAGAAAGTGGGCACACATGCCTTTTACACCTCTTGGCACATTGCGTAATATGGCCACTGGTGATCTTCCCTCCCTGGAGTTACTGATATTAGGTGCATGCACCTGAGATGGAAGGATGAATTAAAGTATATTACAAGCTGTACCCAGCATGTAGAGACATAGATACTTACTGGAGAAACAAGGAATATTGGACCTAATTCCCTAGTAATTGCTAATTTCTCCACAAAGATTCACAGGACATTTCAACAGCTTGAAGAGACTGAAATGCCTGGATGAAATGAACATGGACCCTCAGAATAATCCCACAATCTCTTCATGCTATTGAAACAAGTAACTCATTTTACCTGCCTCAAAGCAATTACTGAGGCACTTGAAAGTAGGAAATTACAGGTGTCAGTTGAAACTAGTAAGGCAAGCTGCCTTTCATTAGAAGAATATAATTATGTATTACTTATGAGTTCAAGTTAATGTCTGCCACAAGTGCATATTATTTACTTGGTGATGTAGATTTTCCACATTCACATTATGCTCACACGAACCAGCAAACTGGACACTTGTAAAATGTTTTTTCATACATAGTCTCTGCACTGTAGGTATTTTGAGACACAAAATAATATTTTAGCTTTCAGCTAATGTTTTGTTGTTCCATTGATAAGGGTCCTATGTTGTTGTTATGTTATGTTATGATAATTAAACTTAATAAAACACGCAACTCACCCCAAGGGGTATCTTGGCACTGCAAACAGTCACAGGCAAAAGTGAATTCAGTTAAAATAGAAATTATTTGAACATTTTCCTGAATTTGTGGTATTCACTGCAAAGACAGATATGGAGAGGTAAGCTGTTCCATTAGACTGGAGTCAAGTAAGAAAATACTCTGCCACCGCATTTAGTCAACCTTGTACGGGGAACACTCAGCAATGCTTTGTCCATGGACCTTAGATTTCTGTCAGGGAACTAGCGTTTGAGTTTCTTCTGAAGACAGCTAGGAACTTTTCTTTTTAAGGAGTTGTAGGTGATGCAGCAGATTTTAAAAGTGCTTCTGTGCCTGACTGGTAGCCAGTGTAAATAGTTCAGCGGTGGGGCCGAGGCGGCACCCTACGGAAAGTTGAAAACAAGCCTGGCCACTTTGTTTTGAACTACTTGTAATTTTGCCATGGGGGTCTCATTGGCTGCAGCCAGAAATGCATTGCCATAGTCCAGTCTGCTGACTAGCGTTCTTCAGGGTGAGATGGGGAGATATGGATGGCTCTTCATGGTAAGCACATATTATGAAAACAGATACCAATTGTAACCCGGATCTGCACTTTTATCGACAGTGATTGGTCTATCTTTCCACAAAAAAATGTCACTGCAGGTCTGGGTGTCAGAACTGTTCACGGTCCTACAGCTTTCAAACATTAAAGCTTTTCAAAAACCATGATAAAACAAAACAGTGGCAAAGCAGAAAGACTAGCAGTCAATGCCAAAGTTGTTGACATTTCCATTGCTTTTTATTTTATTGTGTCTGGTTGGTAAACATGAGACCATGTTTGAAGTTATGATTCGATTTTTTCCCCATCATTTTCTCTAAATCAACCTTTATTTTCTTTTTGTTAACCCTGATGTATTTTCCTACTATGATAATGTTTTGATGCACTCTTGACTGAGTCATTAACCTTCTTTGTAGAAAATAGAGGTAGACTGCATCTGATAGAGATTAATAAAAAGTGTCCATTTGCTAAATTAGTTACCAGGGACAATTTAAAATGTCATGTACAAAACGTAATAGCTTCCCACAGCCTGATGAAAAGTGCCTGAAGTTTATTGTGAACTCATTTGACATGGGCAAAACTGTATTTCAATATTCTCAATACGGTTGCTCAAAGAATACACATTTTTTTATATATTTCCCAGGGTCCATTCCTGAACAGAATGCTGAAGAAAATTACAATAGCCAACATTTAAAAAGGCTGTATTCCCCATCTTATTGGTTATGCCAGGTATGATGAATACATGTCGTTCAAATATCTACTGCTCTGTGAGAAAATATCATATATTGAAGAGCACTAAACCTATTCCTTCAAATAGCATAGGTTATTAGTGTGTCATTGAAAAGGTCAGTAACCGGCTGTATGTATATCAAAAAAACAGGATGGAGGTCCATAAAGCTGTTTTTGAGTTGATGATTACTTCTTAACATTAAATCCAGAGAAAACCAAAGAGCTCCTCAACAGACAATCCGACAAATCGAAATTTGAAATAGATTGCCTATTACAAATCACTTTTGATTTTTGATCACTTTGTTTGGCAGATTGAGTTACGTCTATGGCCTTGTGTCCAAACTGAGGTTACCATAGTATAGTGGGCAAGAATAATGGAGATGTGTGTGGACATATCTGCATAGGTAGTTATTTGCCTGTGCCTACATGTAAATATCTGCCTAACTGCTGCACAGCAAGTCTGGTTGGAGATCTACACATAGTAGTAGGAGTAGGTATCTCCACCCCTTACAGGAAGGGTTAGGGACACATGCAACTCAAAACACAACCATACAATTGCTACTAGTATCCTTTAGGGTATACTATAGGCATCAGTCCCCCAAATGTAGTTCAATATACAGCATTGGTAAAGCTTTCAACCTACTCTATAACATTGGAATCAAAAGGAACAGGCAAAATGGCATTCCCTGATTAAAATAATGCACACCTGACAAACATTACATTTAGTGAGCACATAAATAGAGCCCAAAATCTGAGCACCGTACACTTTCTCTTGTGCTGAGAGACATTTTGAAGCCAGATATCAATTATGGTTGTCATGTGATTCAGTGTGTAAGTGTGTTTCTGTGTGTGTGTGTGTGTGTGTGTGCAAGAGAGTAGCCATAAAAGTAAAATATCTCCAGTTAAAACCAAATCTCTTCTGGCAGCAAGCAAACAAAGCAAGTCAACGTGACCCTCCTCAGAAGAGCTCTCTTGTCTCTTCCATCCAAACATCTATCCATTCATCTTTTCATCCTTCCATCCACCTGCTGATATACAAAATGTCACCTTTGCATTGTCATCCAGTCCTTCATTCATCTATCATTCAGTATTTTACCATTCTGTCCATCGACTCATCCATGTCAAAATCTATTCAACCATAACCAAACCTATCCATCTAATCCATCCATCCTATCAGTCATTCATCCATCCCTCCATCCACCCACCCTGTCACTCCACACATCCTCCTTTTCATTAATCCAATTATGCTTACACTTAGCCTTTCATCCATTCTTCAACCCATCCACTCATCCATCCATCCATTCACCCTTTAACTCATCCATCTATCCACTCATTCATCTATCCATGCTCTCACGGATCCATCCCTCCATTCAACCTCACTTTCACTCATCCATCCATTCTATCCCTCAGTCATGCACACACCCTTTCATCCATCCATGCTCCTCTTCACTCATCGATTTGTTCACTGATCCATCCCTCTTTCCACCCTTTCATCCATTATCCATCCACCATCTTTTTCACTCATCCATCCATTTTTTTCCTTGTCCAACCTTTCTCTTCTCCATCCTTTCACCCATCTATCTATCCTATCACTCATCAATCCATCCATTCTATCACTCCATCCAACCATCCACCCGTTTACCCAGTCATCTACTTAGCCTCCTCCTCACTCATCCTATCCATCAATCCATCCTCGCTCTCTTTCACTCATCCATCCATCCTTTCACTCACTCATCCATCCATCCTTTCATACTTTCATCCATCCATGTGTCCTTTCTATCATCATCCATCCACCATTACTTTCACTCAGTCATCCATCTGTCATTTCTTTCATCATGCACCCATCCTCCTTTTCATTCATCCATCCATCCATCCTTTAACTCACTCATCATCAATCCACCCTTCACACATCCATTCATCATCCACCCATCCATTATTTCACTCATCAATCATTGCATCCATCCTTTCACTCATTCATCCACCCATATTCCCATCCATCAACCCTTTAAATCAACCATCCAACCACCCTTTTGCTCACACACCCATCCATCATCCATCATCCTTCCATCCATCCACTTACTTACTCAATCACTCACTCACCTTTCTCTGCCCAGTTGCAGGGAGAGGAGGGCCAATCAAGAACTACATTCAAAGCTGCTGTAGGTTCTAAAGTTGAGGTTTCACAACGCCCAGGCATCCATGCTTTCACTCATCTATCATCCATCCATCTATCCATCATTTCACTCATTCATCTAGCCACCCTTTAATTCCATCCATCTACACATGTTTTCACTCAACCCATCCACCCTTTCTCATCATCCTCTCACCCTTTCACTCATCCATCTGTAAATCCTTTCATCCATTTATCCATCCATCCACCCTCCCTTTCATCCATCCATCCATTCTTTCATGGATCGACCAACATGACCATTCATCCATCCACACGTTCACTCACTCATCCATCCTTTCTCTAATCCATCCTTACATCCATCCTTTCACTCACCCATCCATCCACCCTTTAACTCACACACCTGTCCATCCGTCTGTCCTTTTCACTCACTCAACCAACCAAACATCTACCGTTTGAAGGTATTTATGAGCATTTGGCTGTTGAGTTCGCTAAAAAAGAGGCCCTTCAAGAACTCAATCCTCCCTGTAGCTGCTAATGCGTGGGGATTCACTATGTCCCTGTGTGTGTCTGTATTCATGTGTGTGTTAGCATCTGTATGTGTGTGTGTGTAGTTGGCACTGCTTTGAGAGACAGCACATTACCAAGTTACATATGTGTAACTTTTGATGTATGAGCATCAGTTATGGTGAGATGTTTATAGTGTAATATGCATAGTTATCTGCAATGCTTACAGTTATATGCCCATAAAATAATTATTTTTTACCATACTTTTAAAAAAAAAATTACATCTTTATAGTGCTATTTGTATAGGTGTCTGCAAATGGGTGTAGATAATGTCTAACGTTATATTTTTTTTTTTGTGTAAATTGTTTTAGTGAGTTTTGTGTTGTGCTGTAAAGTGCCTCCAAAGATTTCATTATGATTCTCATGTAGAAAACAATCCTAACGCATCTCTATAGAGTTTATTTCGTAAAAGGAGTGAAAAAAATGAATTAACTAGCCATGGTATTCATTTTACGGATATATAGAACCACCATAGTGCTCAAGATATTGTTGAATGCGTTCTAACTTGCAACAAAATGACACCTAGGAAGTCGTTATATTGTGCGCTTGTCCAAACACAAACATAAACATATCACCAGTTACCTTACTTTACAGAATTACAAAACACATAATTCCATGGTGCAGAAATAGCTCGAGCTGCAGGACAGACAATATTTTTTCAAAATGCTCGACATGAAATAACATGCTGTTTCCAAAAACGCTACACCATTTTTTGTGTAAAGCAAACGTTTGTGGGTCTAAAGACAAATTAACAGACGTTGTGCGTTTTGGTCACGTAGACAACTTGTGAACAAAACTACAAGAAAAATAAATTAAAGGTTGAGATGTCTGATGCTTAAAATTCAGACCAAATAATTCAGATCATTTCTTTTCTTTTTTTTCTTTTTGCTATATGTGCGAATTGTTTCTCTGGGAACCGGTCCGATTTGAAACCAAATGGACAAATTTGATGAAGAAAACATCAACAGATTAACAGAAAAGTCGATTTTCGAGGTGTTTACTGCCCTATACTTGCGGATGGATAGTCCAAAGTGCACAATGTTTATGCTTTTTGCAGTTTCATATGACGTCAATGTGGCCCGAAGGCCTTAGAACCCTTTACAAGAGAACCAGGTAACATTACACATGTTTAAGTCACAGGTAGATTTAGTGATTTCGTTAGAACAACGAGCCAGTGTCGCGCTTCAAATCTTCTTCCCAAGTTCCGAGGTCGGCATCATCTCCTGTAAAGTTAGGTCTTAACAGAAATTCCTCCAAACAGTGCAGGAAGTGACAAAGCCACTGGAGAATCCACCAGCAGAATTCTCCCCAACCCATGTGATCTGTGGGATGCAGAAAGATCCTTCAGTTTCGTGAATAAATTGAAGAAAATCATGTTATGCCATACAATAATGCGCACTTTATCCACAAAGATAACCGGGCATGTGGCTACTTCCTGGGATAACAATATATGTTAGACCTGACAGCCTTAGGGTGGTCTTCCCTTAAACATTTACATGCTTGTATCATATATTTGCTGATTCCTTTTGTTGACCTTAGAACTCTGGGCACTTTACCACTGCCACCTAGTGCTAAAGTGCATTTTCCTGTTCCTTAAAACATGGTTTTATTGGCGTATCCACAACTGGTTCATTTAATTTGATTGCAAGTACCTAGTACAGTGCACTACATGTGCCCAAGACCTGTAAATTAAATACTACTGGTGGGAATGCAGCACTGCTTGTGCCACCTACTCAAGTAGCTCTTGAACATGTCCCAGGCCTGCCACTGCATAGCCTGTGTGTGCTGTTTACACTGCCATGTCGACTTGGCATTTAAAACCCCTCGCCAAGCCTTAAACTCCCCTTTTATTATATGTAAGTCACTCCTAATGAACTATTAAGTTTAACATGTCCTGGTAGTGAAAAACTTCCAAATGTGTTTCTCATGACTGAGAGGCCGACCCCTCTTATAAGTTAATATTGGGGATTTCCATAATAATTTTAATAAACTGTAATACCTAGTTGAGAGAAGGTAGAGTTGTCATGTTTAGTACCTAAGGAATGGTAATGATAAGTACTCTTGTCATTACTATTCTGAAAATGCCTCTTTCAGAAAGTTAGGTATTATCCTGCTCTTTGGTGTCTGCTGCCTGTCTGTGATCACTGGCTGGGGGAAAGAGCACCTTATGCATTTCCTCTAGACAACCACACACAAAGGAAGGCTGGATAATACTCAATTCATCTTCCTGGGAGTAAGGGAGGGAGGAGCCGGGCACAGCTTCATACTTACATCTGAATAGTCTGGGCCCTGTCCAGACAAAAAGGGCTGCATAGCCCCTTGTGGGGATTCTGGAGCCAGGGCGGAAAAAAGGACTTCTGTGCACCCCAAAGACCTTTCTTTGAAGTCACCCCTACTTCAAAGGCACAGCAGGGTATTAGTACTGGACCTCTGACTCTGCCAACTCAGTACACTTCTGGACATGAAACCAACTTGACAAGAAGAAGAACTGCTGTGTTAAGGAATGCCACTCTGCTGGAGTGCTACTCTGGAAGAATGCTGTCCTGCTGTGCTGCCCTGCTGCCTGCTTCTCTCTCTGACTGTACTTTCATCACTTCACCAAGAGTGACTCCAATGACCAGCCTCCTGTTTTTAGAAGACTCATGGACATCTTCCCTCCTCCTCGGTGCCGGATTAATTGGAAATGAATCAAGGTGCTTGATCCAGTGGAATCAACGCTCGCAGCTGTTGTGGTAACAGAACCGGTGCATCGCACTCAGAACCAGCGCATCGCCATTGGAACTGCTGCATCGTAACCACCATACCGCCACCACTGTAGAAGGACAATCCTTCGAATGCGTGGAGAAACCTGGCACATCAGCTTGGGAAGCAACGCTTCTCGGAACTGGTGCTTCGTCTTCCGACCTGGTGCATCAACATCATTGCTTGGAGAAAACCAATGCATCTCCTCGACTGCAGAATCAACACTGATGCATCACTCGGCTGCACCGTGCATCTCATTGTTTATGACCTGGATTAGGTACTTTTGCTCAGCAGGGGCTGCATGGGTCCTGTATCCTGCTCGCACTCCATTGCTGTCAATCTGAACTCTTTGCTTGGTCCTGAACCAGTAAAAACAATTAACTCTTTAGGCGCCTACTGCTTTTAAGCTCTATTTTTGCATTTAATCCTTTAAAATTAAATCTTGACTTTTGATTGGATTTTCCTTATTTTGGTCTTGTTTTATGTATACATTCATAATCTATGTTTCTGAACTGGTGTGGAGTCTTATTGTGGTGTTTTCACTGTGTTACTGTTTGAGGCATTGCACAAATACTGTACACATTGCCTCTTAAACTAAGCCTGCCTGCTCCATGCCAAGCTATAAGAGGATGAGCACAGGTTAATTTATGGTGTGCATCTGACTTATCCTGACTAGAATTGTGGTTCCAGCTTGGACAGGGTGCATACCTTTGCCAATCAGAAACCCAATTTTTTACAATATGCATGATTAGGAATATGTTCTTTAAAATATCAAACTCTCACACACACAACATAACATACCTATTATTATGAGGACCAGCCATTGACCATAATGAAGTGGGTAGGGTACTTTATCAAGCAGACCGAGGCAAATATAACTGCACATTTATTTTTTGATACATTCACTCAAAAGTACGTAAGCACACTTCCCGGACCGGTCACATAATGCACTGGTTCTCACCAAGATAATGTTTGCCTGGTTCTATCAGGGTATACCCACGTTATGGGGACCTATCCAGTCCTCACAGTGTGGGTTGTACATGTCCACACAAAAACACACACACAAACAAACATTTAATTTTGCCGACAGCATAAATCAAGTAAATAATCTCAAAACAATAAAAATGGCTATGATTAAATGGTACTTCAACATAAATATCACAGTGTAAAATAAAAACTGTGTGCCAAATAGAGGAGTTCTTTCTTATGTAGTCTTACATGCCATTGTGAATCAACCCCAAAATGTCCAAATCTGTTTTTAAATTAAAAGTTCAGAAAAGGGGACAGCTTTTATATTTGTAATAATAGTTGTAAATCTTTGTATGAGTATTCTCAACTTAAATGGTTTGAGGCCAATTAACAAAAGCTTACAAGCAACGTAAAAGAGAACTCCAGGAGTGCAATTTTATATGCTCCAGAACGTCTATAGAAATTGTATACATTGTGAAACCCAATGAAGCTGTTTGAGGGCTAAACCATTTATTAACACAATTCTACTTTCTTTGCCATATTAACAACATGAAGAGTAAAACAAGTCTGCCCTACTGGCCAGAGATCTACACATCTACCTTCAATTGGATCCCCCTCGAACACAGGAAAGCCATCACCCACACCCTCATCAGCAGCAGACTCAACTACAGCAACACTCTCTATGCCGAAATCAACAGGATCTCACCCGTAAACTCCAGAACATTCAGAACACCACCGCCAGACTCGTCCTCAACATACAATGTCACTACCACATTACCCAACACCTGCGGACACTTCATTGGCTCTCCATCAATAAGATAATTACCTTCAAGCTTCTCACCCACGCCCACAAAGCCCTCCACAACACCGGACCTTCCTACTTGAACCACCGCCTCTCATTCCACGCACCCCAAAGATCCCTCTGATCAGCCCAGCACTCCCTTGCTACGGTGTCACGCATCAAGAAGACCAGAACACGAGGTCACTCCATCACCTTCCTCGTGGCCAAGGCATGGAACATCCTCCCACTCCACCTCAGACAGACACCAACATTCTCCAAGATCACGAAGGACCTCAACATCTGGCTCTTTGATGGAACGCCATGAACTTCCCAGGATCTGCACCCCCCCAAGCACCTTTAGACCCTTTTGTGTGGGTAGTTGGGCTTAACAAACCTATGATTGATTGATTTACTATGGGACACTAATTTCTGACACTGCTGTTCTGGACTGCAAGCACCAGGACATGCCACAGAGCCCAGGAAAAAGGGACTCTGCTGTGTCTAGCATGCTTTTAAGCACTGGAAGAACCGTGGGCATGGGATGCCCATTTCTGCTGTTGCATACTGCAAGTCCGAAAACACTCCACAGAGCCCAGGAGGAGGAGCTCCATCATGTCTAGTGTGCTCTTAAGTGCAGGGAGACCCATGGGCATGGAACACCGTTTTCTGCCACTGATGTTGCAAGCCCCAGATCACACCGCAGAACACAGGAGTAGAGTCTCCACTGGGTCCAATGTGCTTTTGAGCAAACAAAAGAAAATGATTGATGGAGTATTGAAACTTTTCAGACACACTCCAAGTCAAGAGATCTGGGTTAAATCCATCATTCTTTTGCTCAGCAGGGCACCCCAGTTTGGACCCAGCCATATACAAATCAGTCTTGACTTTGTTCCTCACAGGAACAGTCCAGCAGGAGCGGCCGGTGAGCAAAAAAACAATGGAGGTAGGCCAAGATTTCTGTACTGAGGAAGAATGTTTTACATTGTTCAGAATTCTGTCCAACAAGTATTCTTTTTGCATTTGTCACAATAAGTGGAACAGGTATGCCCAGACATGGGTCCCATGCTCTCCATGTCACTGGAATCAAGCTAGCCTGGCTGATTAGGGGTGATACTCCAAAACCGGTCCCAAGATGCTTGTTTCCAGTCCAGGGAGGACCTGGCCTGGCAGTTCAGGCTGGACTGTTCCCTTGGGGGGCAGGGCCAAGGCTGATTTGCATATGGCTGGGTCCACACTGGAATGGCATGGTGAGTAAAAAAAACAATAGAATTAAGCCCAGATCATTGTACTGGGGGTGAATGTTCGACATTTTTCATCATTCCATCCATCATTTGTTCGTTTTGCATTTGTGATCCTAAGTCGGACGGGTATGCCCGACGTGGGTCTGTTAGAATAGAAATATTCATGTCTGTGCATTGCCTTATGTAAGTTAGCATTCGCGGCACCATTTTCTGTTTTGAACCACTATTGAAACTAATTCCTTGCTATTTCTGATAAAAGGCCTCAGTTATGTTTCGCTTCTGCAATGTTAAGTTTTGCTTCACTAATGAATAGACTGTTCATATTGGTGCATACCTTTCTCACTAGATAAAGGCCCTCTCCCACTTGTCGGGTGGTGGGCACAGGGTGAAACAACCTTGGATTGTATTAGGTGGTGTGTGATATGAGAATCAAAACTTATTTTTGTTGTCTTTTACTGTCTAGCTGCATCTGCCTGGAAAAATTCACTGTGGTTGTGTTTTAACCCAGTTACGAAATGCACATAATGAATCTTTATGCTTGTCGATTTCAGTCCATCTGCAACACTCCTAGCAACTGGGCAGACTGGGCTCCGCTCTGAGTGTATATAATAAACAGTCATTGGTTTGTATGCTCTACTGTCTGACCGACTCTTCATTTGGTATGGAAGGCTAAGAGGTGGTCATTAGTGACCTTGGTCACCCTAATCGGGCCACTCCCTTCAGTTGGCGCCCGAACAGGGACTCCTTCTGGCAATTGATCCATCCCCTTTCGGCAGAAAGAGGGGAGGCTAAGGACATCATCGGGCCACACTGACGGCTCAGGGATCACTGCACCTAGAGTAATATTTTCTCACAGCTGCCCCTTCTGTCCTGCCAGACGGTGCCTCGCCCAGTGGTCATCCCGACTGGAGTCCTGAACTTCGAAACCCCTGGATCTGACCATTTGGCCTGAAGAGTCGGCGGTGGAGAATTGGTCCATTTGTGGTACTCATATCAGTTGAGTTTGCTTTGGTTCTTTGTAGATATGGAACTATTGTGGTTTGAGTTTGGTACGGTCTGAGGACCTTTTTTGATAAAAGTATTTGCAATTACTTTGTTAGGTAAAAGCAATGAGCTTGTTTTCATTTAAAAATGCCGAGCCTCAGCAAAATCTTGTATTCGTGTTGTCGTTGTTGTACTGCAAATTCTCGAATGGAAGAAGCTTAGCCGGTGCCTCCTGAAGGCAGCCCTAATTTTGATATGTATGTCAAGTATGGTCTACTCTTGGCCCTATTATGTTTAGTACATTATGGCACAAATATACAAGGGACAATGATGAGTTGCAGTGGCCATTAACGGACACTTTTGATGAACAGAAAAATGGGTTTTTACAGGCGCAATTATTTAGGAAAAGAAGTAGACAGTCTATGTTGGATTCCCTCAGAACTTGGCAGAAGGAGGCTAGATGAGACGGTTAAAGATGGAGAGAGATGTACGGAAAGGGAAAATGCAAACATTGACACAGAAAGCTGTGGCATATGATAGAGAAAAACAAGAGACTGGAATTGAATGTGAGGATAGGCGATTTTGATTGCGTATTGATAAGTCTTATTTGACAAAAAAGGAAGAAGATACCTTTGCAGAGGAGTTGCTAGGCACTCAAACCCCGCCCCCTTGTGCCCCACAGCGGATATAGCCCGCTGTTTCCTTACAGTCACAGAGCCTGTTACGTCTGCTTCAGCTGTTCCTGTATCTACGGCAGTTGTTTCTACAGCTTTGACTATGGCACCTCCCTCTCCTTCTTTGTCCTCACCATCTTTGGCAACTGTGACCCTCAGCACACCTACTGTTTCGACTCCTGTACTCTCCGTTCTTTCTCCTGCGGTGCACGCGCCAGCAACAATTGTGCCTGTCACTTCTGTTGCTTCTCCTTCCATGGTTTTTCATCCTCCGATATCTTTGAATGTTGAGAAACCAGTACGTTGATTTGAGGATAGAGATTGGACAAAATTCAAGGAGCGAATAGGCCTGTCAGTGCGATTTGGGGTGGGGGATGAAGAGAAACAAGTAATAACTTACCAGGCTGCACAGTGGGCTCGTAATGCAATCCATAGTGTGGAGGATGTTTGTGAAGTCATGGGGGACTTTGAACCCTTTATACAGCAGCATGCCGTTAAGCATATGTCTGCTACATTGATTAGTCTTTGGCAACAACACATTGGGACAGAAGTGCCTCAAATTGTTTTTGATATTAGAGATCTCTTGTATGCTGCTGACTTGGAGCCAGGCCAAATATTTGGGAATGTTACAACTCTAGTTGCTTACAGGGGTAGATTACATGAGAGGAGCCCTACTCAGATAGCCCAGTTTCCGATGCGAGAGGTCCATCCTATATATCACCTAGAAATACCTGCGATAACGGATCAGCACAGTAATGTATCTAGACCAGCGATAGCGGCCCGTTTTAAGGAACAATGGGTTTATACTCCATGGAAAAGGAGTGAGGTTTTAGCCCTTAAGGCTCATTTGCCGGATCCTCGGAAGAATCATATAGCTTATCATAAAGAATTGACAGAGGCTGTCTCTTCTACTGTAATGACTCTTACTGATATTGAAATGTTTTTTGGTCTCCTTGTCCCACTTGACATTTGGAGACAGGATCATACTCAAGATCGCGTTGCGGAGTTGGGTGGTACATGGGACGTGATTAAGGGTTGGGATCAGGAAAGAAAGCCAGGTGATAAGCCCCGAGCTGAAATACTTGCTTTGCCAGGTTGCATTATTACATATGTGCATTCCCTTATTCCACCTAAAAAGGTAAGCTGGGATAAATTGACGGCTTGTCGACAGAAGAAGGATAAGAGTGTGTCTGATTTCTTTACCCAGTTTGAAGATACGTTTTTGGACTATAGTGGGCAGGGTATGTCTATCAAGGGAGGAGTTCAATTATTCATTGACCGATTTGTTTCTAACAGGCATCTGAGAGTACTTGGTCCACCTCTTCCCCTTCTGTTATTTTGAATATGGCCCCGTACTATGAACATCGAGATCAGGAGGAGAAAGATAGGACTGATAAGAAACACAAGGATTTAAAGACAAGGTGTTGTTGCAGCAAGCATTTAGGGGAAATAATAGGGGATTGGGTGGTCCTTCTAGACAGCTTCCACGTACCAGTAGGCAGCCTTCAATGACACCTTTAGGGTCAAATCAGTGTGCATATTGAAGGAGGAGGGTCATTGGCGTAGCCAGTGCCCTGTTCTTTTACAGAAAGATGCAGCTTCTAGAGGGCTGGATTCTGGTGGTAGAGGTCATGGGACAGAGAAAGCTCAGAATGCTATGGTTTCACAGGGTCATTCTGATAGTAACTACTTTGATGACCCCTGTGTTGGCCAGTATTATCATGATGATTATGATGTGGATGAGGCAACAGGTATGTCTTATAGCTAGGACAGCCAGAGACAAGGAGAGGGACCAGTTCAGATACCTGTCGATGAGCATGGTCCTTATGTCACAGCGGACTTGCAAGGCTCAACTTAGGAATTTGTGGTAGACACAGGTGCGACAAAGAGTTCTGTTTTCCGACATATGGTCCCTGGGGCCACCCTGTCTGGCCACAATAATGTTTCGGTAGGGTTTTCAGGTGTACCGGTTGTAAACCCCATTTACCCCCCCTTGCATTGACTGTTGGTCCTTTATCTGTGGAATCTCCGTTTTTGTTGACATCCAACTGTGGCGAGAATCTGATGGGTTTGGATTTGTTGAAGAAGTTGTATGCTACAACCTATTGCTCTTCTGCAGGCGTCAATATCATGATGGGTCCGGATGTGAGTACTAAACAGTATTTGTCTCAGGATACACCCCTTGTGGCTGAATTTGCTGCTGTCCCACCCACTCTATGGGCCACAGGTGATACGGATGTAGGGCTGTTGCATATTCCACCAGTCTCTATACAAGTTAAAGAGAATGTTGTTTTTTTTATACAAAATGGAGTAGTTGAGGAAACATCTGGGAATATTTATAATAGTCCTATTCTGCCGATTCTTTAAAGGGCACCCTCAGGTTCTTCTGAGGATGCTGATGATGTTTATTCTTTTGTGATTGATCTGCACGAGGTGAATAAAATAGTGGTTCCACAGTTCCCTGTGGTCCCTGATATTACAGCTCTTTTGACAATGATTCCTTCTACTGCTAAATTCTTCTCTGTTATTGATTTGAAAAATGCTTTCTTTAGCATTCCTATCCATCTAGACAGCAGATATGTGTTTGCGTTCACACTGGCTGGTATGAGTTTTAGATTCTGTGGCGGTCCTCAAGTCTAAACAGAGAGTACTAGTATTCCTAGTCAGGCATTAAAAGGTCAGTTGGATTCCTTGTCGCTTCCATCAGGTAATGTATTGGTGCAGTATGTTGATGAGGTACTCATAGCTTCTGCTATGGAACAGGGTTGTAGAGATAGTACAGTTAGATTGTTGTTGCATTTGGCCCATCATGGACATACGGTTTCCCTTTCTACATTTCAGTATTTTTGACAGGAGGTCACATATTTAGGTCACCTACTGTCAAAGGAGGGTAGGAGCTTGACCCCAGAGTGCATCAGTACTATTGTTAAAATGCCCATTTCACAAACTCAGAAAGATGGGCGCGCTTTTATAGGTATCACTTCTGATTGTCCTCAATGGATACCTAACTATTCCCTACTAATTAAATCTCTGCTTGCATTAACAATGCAAGAAGTGCCTGAGGCTTTGCCTTGGACGTGTGAATGTCAGCAGCCTTTTGAGCAATTGAAAACTGAGCTTTGTTAGGCTCCAGTGCTTGGTACTCCTAACAACGGCAAGCGGTTTGTGCTCTATGTCCACGAGATGGCTGGCTGTGCGCTTTCTGTCCTAACACAAACATTTGGGGCTTAGCAACAGCTGTGTGCTTATTTCTCTGCTGTGCTTGGTCCTGTCGAGAGAGCCCTCACGAGTTGTCTGAGAGAGGTTGCTGCTGTGGACACTTCAATCCGACAATCGGCTGGACTCGTGCTCGATACTGACCTCACAGTTATGGTACCCCATGCTATGGATACACTTTTGAATAAGACAAAGACACAGCACCTCACCAGTGCATGTCTTACTGGCTATGAATTGACCCTCTTTGCTAAGCATATTTCAATTAGAAGATGTGCTACTCTGAATCCAGCCATGTTACTACTTCTACCGTCCGAGAATGATGCAGCCGATAAACATGATTGTATCTACCGGATGAAAGAAGAGACGAAGGGATGGGTAGACCTGACAGATTTTCCCTTATCTGACCCCCAAGGAGAACTATATATCGATGACTCTTGTTTTAAGTTACCAGATGGTGTCACAACGGCAGCTTATGCTGTCACTACGTTGCGCATGGTGGTAGAGACATTACGGGTCCCCTATCAGTTGGCTCAAGCTGCTGAGCTCGCAGCCCTTATTCGAGCTAGGAAATTGAGCGAGGGACTGGTTGTCAACATCAATACAGACAGCCAGTATGCCTTCAGGGTTGTGCATAATTTTGGGCAACTCTGGGCAGAGAGAGGGTTCCTTCCATCTCATGTAAAACAAAATTCAGCATGGGCACCTCATATTGAAGCTTTTGTCTGCTTTAACGCTTCCTTAGAAATTGGCTATAATCAAGTGTAGTGCCCACAGGAAGGTTACTGATGACGTGAGTAGAGGAAATGCTTTTGCAGGCCAGACAGCTAAGGAAACAGCCCAAACAAAGGTGAAACGCATGTTTGTAGCAGGTTCAGCTTGTTGGGTCCCTGAAGTTGTCATGTTTGACAATACCCTTGAGAGTGTAAAAGAGATACAAACTGAAGCCGCAATGGAAGAATTAGCGGAATGGCAGGAAAGCACAGCACAGTTAAATGGGGAAGGAAGTAGAGATGGATGTTACCAGATGCATATGTTCTTCCCGTGGTTACTATGGCACATGGTCCAGCTCATATTAATGCAACAGGCATTTGTAAGTTGTTAGACCCTGTATGGCATAATGTCAATATCCCTAAAACAGCCGCACATTTGATGAAATACTGTATGGTTTGCATAATGCATAATCCAGGGAAGGGTACCCGCACACCAGCTGGCAATTTTGAACCACACACTTTTCCTTTTGAAGTCCTTCAAATGGACTATATTGAATTAGACAGATGTAATAACCTTAAGTATGTTTTGGTGGTTGTATGTGCATTCAGTAAATTTGTTGAGCCTTACCCCACCAAAGATAATACAGCCATTACAACTGCAAAGGTACTCCTGAAGGAGTTCTTTCCTCATTTCGGCTTGCCATGAGTTATCTGGAGTGACAACGGAAGTCATTTGAATGCAAAAGTGATTCAATTAATTTGTTAGGGCTCCATATCAAACAAAAATTTCATGCTGCTAATCATCCACAGTCAGCGGGTTTAGTTGAGAAGTTCAATGGTACTCTCTAACTGAAAATGGCAAAAACACAGGAGACAAAAGTGTTAAAATGGCCAGATGCTTTACCATTAGCACTTTTATCGACCAAAACGATGGCAAATTCTAGGACAGGATTGTCTCCTTACGAGGTCATGTTTGGGCACCCGGAAAATGTCTGGGGCGTCCCACGTCCTCGTAGGTTTTCTGATATTGAGTACCCTGTATTGCTTGATTATCTTGGCCAGTTGAAAGAGTTTGCATTATGTTCACCAACAAGTGTGAGAGTCCCTACCTTCCACACCGGAGGGTCCTGGCAATGATATCCAGCCTGGCAACTTCATCCTGTTGCGCAACTTCCAGAGGAAGAACAGATTGGATCCACGCTGGAAGGGGCCTGAACAGGGTCTTTTGGTGATGCGTACTGCTGTGAAGGTTGCTGGCCGTAAGAACTGGGTCCAGGTGACCCACTGTCAGAGGGTTCCCTTACCCTTACCCTATGACTAATGGGTCAAGGACGGCATTGGGGACTCAGAATGCAAGCATGTGCCTAGGTTTGTCCCTTTTAGTGATGCCCAGGTAACGTGGACGCAAACGGATAAAGAGAATGAGAATGTGCTGAACGAGGCTGTTACCCCAGAAATACAAGCAATCCCGGAGCCTTTGTTTACTGATCACACGGTGCTTGGGACTACCAGATACAATTTTCGCCCTTAGCAGAGGTAAATTGAGTCAGAGGAGAAAAGAGATTAGGGATGGACTGCGTAAAACAGGTTATACTGAAGTCTAGTGCCAATGGAATCATTTGAGATTAGTGAGGGATTTCTGCGTACTTAATTTTAGTTGTTTGAACATTAGATAGGGAAGGCTGAAGTATACCCTGAAGATATAACATCTTGATCAACGTGGGATATGGGCTTAGGACAGAGCATACTCCACCACTGGTGCTCAAGAGCGCCAACGTATTTGATGGACGATAGGAGCCTGTACCAGTGTGGCTCTGACAGACATTGGGAACTTATATATTCTCCTTGCATTTTGATTCTTTCTTTATCATTTGTTATGCATTCTTTTGGTAGACAGGTTGCTGAGGATGAGCAGCCAGTGATTCTTGTTGCCCAGCACAATACGGTGTGGACCCGCAAACAGAAAATAACATGTGTTGCTCTTGTGGTTTTGTTGCTAATAATATTGTGTGGGGTGACATGGCTTTTGGAGAATCATCGGAATGTGACTTTACATACCAAGTTATTTCCCCAAAAAGGAAGAAGAGGACATCCCTGAGTAATGTTTCTAGGCCGCACAAGAGATTCTTTGGAGAAGGGACCGCTTGTTACCCCACTGCATCTGTCACTAGTTTATAGAATGCACACCTATTGTCACTTGTAAATTATACATATACTCGTCCACCGCAATTTACAGAAGTGAAGGGAGTTTAGCATTTTGGCTATCCAAGTCTTTTTTTATATTATAGAAAGCCACTGGGGATGGGTTATCCAGTTTGCGATAACAACACATATTACGACAACTTGTACATGGAAGAAAAAAGGTCACACAGGTGGGTTGGCATTATGAGGAATTGATAGTCACCCCGGGTAGCTGGTTATTATCCTGCTTGTGGCCCTATTGTGAAAAGTACAGACACTTCCTTGTATATTAATTTTTCTGGAATAGTGTTGTACAAGAATATGATTCCCTTAGTGAATGACAATGATTTGAGTACTAATGGAATTATGCTGTTGTAGATTGTGAAGGGCCGATTTATGCACATCCTGGGTTTTACTTTTTGTCTAATGGTACCTATTGCAACGTTCATAATGGTTCAGATGATGTGGCCCTCAGGATGGTGTTGCCCTTAGGTGTACCCAGTAAATACACTAAGCCTAATGTCCATTTGGAAAGTATACGAATATATTCTAAACAAACTAGATATGCGGTTGATTTAGTCTTAGCCAAGAGTGGTGGTGTATGCGCGGTAGTGGGAGACCATTGTGTAGTCGGGATCAAAAATATGGAAAAGAATATTACCAAGCACATTCTCGATATTCTTGAGAATGTCAAGGGAATGGAAATTGGAGTTGGTCTCTTTTTGGTACTTGGGGCTGGATTCTTGAAAAGGTGATTTACATGATTGTGATATTGGTGCTTTGCTGTGCACTTATTCAGTGCCTTCCATTCTGTTGCTCCTACTGCACCACCATTCTCACCCCTAAATGGAAAATATTGATTCATGATTCTAAATTATGGTACCGAAAGAAATAGACAACCTTATGAACATTGATTAGGGCATTTTCGAGACTTCTTCCCCCCTCACAGTTTCCTTCCCCGATGCTGAAAACATGGAATGCTCATAAGGATTAATCGTTATTATTGCTTATGGTCTCCTGTTTTCTTGGTTTCCCGTTTTTCTTGTTGCTGTTAGAAAATGTTTTAGCTCATGCTAAAAGAAGGTACTGTTAGAATAGAAATATTCATGTCTGTGCATTGCCTTGCGTAAGTTAGCATTCGCTGCACAATTTACTATTTAGACGCCATTTTGAACCACGATAGAAACTAATTCCTTGCTATTTCTGAGAAAAGGCCTCTGTTATGTTTCATTTCTGCAATGTTAGACTTTGCTTCACTAATGAATAGACTGCTCATATTAGTGCATATCTTTCTCACTAGATAGAGACCCTCTCCCACTTGTCTGGCGGGGGGTAAAGGGTGAAACGACATTGGATTGTATTAGGTGGTGTGAGATATGAGAATCAAAACTTATTTTTTGGGTATTTTACTGTCCCGCTGCATCTGTTTGAAAAATTCCATTATGGGCGTATTTTAGCCAAGTACCGAAACGTACATAATGTATCTTTATGCTTGTCGATTTCAGTCCCTCTACAGCACTCCTAGCGGCTGGGCAGACTGGGCCCCGCTCTGAGTATATATAATAAACAGTTATTGGTTTGTATCCTCTTCTGTCTGACCGACTCTTAATTTGGTATGGAAGGCTGAGAGGTGGTCATTAGTGACCCGAGTGACCCAAATCAGGCCACTTCCTTCCGGTCCCATGCTCTCCATGCTACTGGAGTCAAGCTAGCCTGGCTGATGAGGGGTGATACCCTGAAAGCTGTCCCAGGATGCTTGTTTCAGGTCCATGGAGGACCTGTCCTGGCAGTTCAGGCTGGGCTGTTCCCATGGGGACCTGGGTCAAGGCTGATTTGCATATGGCTGGATCCAAACTGGAATGGCATGGTGAGCAAAAAAAATATGGATTTAGGCCTAGATCTCGGGACTGGGGGAGAATGTTTGACATAGTTCAGCATTCCATACTTTCATTGTTCTTTCTGCACAGGGAGCTGCACAGGATGAGTGAGTGCGGTATGCGCCTGGTCACAGGTCTGGGCCACGATTGGGTCAAGAGCAGGCCCGTCTGTACCCATCAGAGCCCAAAGGAGGGTAGGCTGGGCTCTATCTCTTTCATCTGCCGCAAAGTCTTTAAAATCCAGCAACCTTTTGAGTAAGTGCCACCATTATCATTCATTATGGGCAAGCAAATTGCAGCATGGCCCATGAGCTCCCCACGCAGAGTAACTATGAGAGACAGCATGTTGGAAAAAGAAGTGGGGATAACAATGCAGGTTATCATTCTGACAGAGTGCAGACTCTCTCTTGAGCAAAGGCCAGTGCCTCACAACACTCTTCATGGAGTTACTGCCAATAGAGGTGGATCAGAAGCTAAGGAGGGTTAGCAACCCATTGCTCATCGTAGCACATGTGACGGATCCATTGATAACTGTGATATACTACTGGCTTCATTAATCCATGGCTATTTCTATCACCCCCAGAACCAGCAGGTAAATGCAAAAAGAAAACTCTGCTACTCGCTCAATTGTATCTGGCAAAGGCAGATGCCCCACCTAACTTGGACTTGCCTAGTATTGAGGAATATTGATGTAAAATGTCTGTCATTCTGCAGGAACATCTAAGTCACCTTCTCGAACATCTGTACCATGAGAAGCTGCTGGCCAGCCTTCAAATGACTTATACAGGTAGGAGCTGTCCCAATCCAAATCCCAGCATCTGCACCCAATGTAGTGTTCACAAAGTACAAACCTTTAAGGAAATTAGACTACTGAATACTGAGGAAAACCTAACCATCCAAGTAGATATCTTGAGTGAAATATCTCCATCAGGTCCCTGTGAGCTACTGCTTTGTACAACATATGTAGCTGCATCATGCTCCTGTCCAAATGAACACTTTTCTTTAAACCAGAGGGATAATAAGTCACTTGGGATCCCAACACATGTGGTTGATGTGAGGGGTGCATCCGCTCCCAACAATACAATTTAAACTTACCCTCAGCATTGTGTCCCTATGTGGTGGTTGTAGCTGGTGTTCTGCCTTTAAGGCGCAATCAATCTGAATCCTGGGAACAACTCTGAAATAAAGTATCTCATCGGATTTGCAGGCATAAGGGTTTTAATGTGATGGAGCGCTATAAAATCTTAATGATATGTAGAGTTAGCTGGGTAGAACTCTCAAATAAAAATATAGAGGGAGACTGCATAGTGGTTAGTTTTCTATATCCCGCTTGTGCGAGAAATCTTTTTAATTCAGAGGCAAGGGACAAGCATCCCAGTTTAGGGATTGTCATCTGACCTTTCCATTTAAGGTTACTTACCAGCTAGGCCAGCTTTGGAGATAAAGGGGCAGATTTACAAGCCCTTGTGCCACTTTTGCGTCACTTTTATCATGGGAAAAGTGGCGCAAAAGTGGCACAAGGGGCTTGTAAATATGCCCCAAAGAACAGATTTGCAATCCTGTCTGAGCTCACTGACAAGAGATTGACTGACTGGTATTGTGGCCACAAGCCAGGATGTATTGTTCGGGCAGACAATGTACACTCCCTGCTCACTCAATTGCACTCCATCTCTAGCAAACCTTAATTCACAACCGTCCCTGCTTGGGATTTTGAGTTGGAATATAGCTGAACCTCGTTCCAAGGTACTCCTTTCTGATTGACAACTGTTTATAAGAGATTACAGCATTGTATTGTTCCAGGTGACTTGGGACTCCCAGCCACTGGCATTTGAGAGGTTTGAGTTCTTTAGTGTACCTGCAAAACCATCACCGCATGGGTGTGCCTCCAGGGGCCTACCTTTTTGGATGAATTTATTGTTAGGGTTGAGTACCCAGGCCCCAGAAATACTCGGAAAATAATTCAAGCTGTACTTATTAGGTATCAAAGGGAAGCCAAGTTTGTATAAGAATAATTTTTATATTAATGACTTTGCAAATACCCCTAATGCAAAGTTCCCAATTTTGTTTCAGTTCATTGATTCACTTAAATCAAAGTCTAATGATAAGGGATGCGAGGTACAATTAATCCTAGCAGGTGATTTTAATGCCAGGCTGGGCCAGTACCCCATGTCACAAGACACAGAGTATGTAGCCGGTAGTAAAGATGATAGAGGCAAGGAATTAGAGGCCTTCAAAGCATCCTATAATTTGAGTAACATTATGGATCTAGGACGCACCAGTGAGCCTGTATGACCCACTTATATGAGTAGATGTTGTACCTTAGTAATTGATTACATTTTCATCTCTAGTGGCCCACGTTTCCAAAATACATTTTGTCATAGCACCTACTAAGCAGCTTAGTGCAATTAGCAGCAAGCATCAAGGCATATTGATCTTTGTGAATGAAGCCCCTGGGCTGACTGAAGTCCCTATAAGCTTTATAAAGTGCAATATGTATTTGTGGGCTCCGGTATTGACTAATGTTTTTAACACTATATACAGAAAAAAGAAGAGGTGAGCGGTATAACTCCTCAGCTGTCCTCCCGAAACAAAAATCTATCACATCAATGAGTTAAGGAGGTAAGATGCAGAAATTATTGCCCTCTCTGGGGACCCAGGCAATGGGATAAAAGTGTCCTCACCCACTAATAGTGGCATGTTCCATCATAGGCATGCTACTACGTACCCGCTGTCACCATTACCAGGGGTGGAGCAATGTTTTTTCACCAATCAATCTCAAACAGTTCAAGGGATTCATGGTCCAATGTATAGTTAAAACTACCAAATAAGTATCCACGTTTTAGTAAATCTAATTTACTTGGGTACTCCTAGATAGGGTTACAAACACCATGAGATGGTCTTGGGGTGTTATTACCCTACCATCTCTCCACACTGTATGTCAACATATTGCTGCAAATCCTCAATTGCCACTTAGGGTTGGCGGCCTTCTTCAGGGCTAAGATCACAACATTAACTGTAACCGTCAGTTAAACCTGCTCTTCAGTGAACTGTGATTTGATATTATCATGCAGCGACCTTACTTGTCACCTATATTCCTGAGACCAAGATTTTTCTGGTATCTATATTCTATATCTTAACACAGGGTAGTAGCTGGGGCATTGCCCTGTAGTCACACTTTCGTCAAGGGACCACCGCCACCCAGGGTACCGTTCTCTGACCCTCTGACTATGTTTTTAACAACCTTGCACACTCCCTGTTACTGGGCTCATGGTCCTTTTTTGATAATTGTGATGATATTTAAAAAAGGTAATCGGTCAGATCCTAGCTACTATGGCCTCATTTCACTTATTGATACATCTGTGAAAATATTAGGTAGAATTATTTCAGAAAAAGCAATCTTACACAGCTGTCAGTATGGGTTCAAAATCATGTGGGAACAATTGAGCAGTGTCTGAATCTAAATTTAATTATTGCCAAGTACACAATAGCTAAACAATGCCAAATATAACTTGCCTTTATAGATCTGTTATCTGGATTTGGCTGCATAAATCACTCAAAGCTATGGAGACTCCTTCTGTCCATGGGAATGGATAAGGCCCTTTCACACATTCTAGCAACCCTACACAAGAATAATAAAGCCAGAATGAGTTTTGGGGAAAGTGATGACCTCTCGGGTGAGATCGAAATCCCTCAAGGTATCAGGCAGGGTTGTGTACTGGCACCTTTACTTTTTATACTGTACATTAAGAACCTATGCCCCAATTCATTTGATATTACCTCTGATACTCTCACAGTTAATGGTGAATTATTCACCATGCTGCTTTAACCTGATGATGCAGTGTTGATGGCACACACTCAGAAAGCTTTGGGTCTCCTATTAACTTCTTTCACCCAATTTGTGGCCAATCTTAATCTTCGTACAAAATTTTCAAAATCGTACATCATGACCTGTGGCCCCAAATGATTCTGAGTGTCCACTCTTGCAGTTGGCATCAATCGCATAGATAGAACCAGTACTATTTCTTATATTGGGGTTTTCATTGACCACTCTAGTTCCTTGGTACCTAACATTACACATTGTTGGCTCCCCCTTTAGCTTGCCACAGCACTCTGGAGTTAGGGCACTTTTGCGGATTTTGCAGATTTACACTGTACAGTGTGTGCCTGTGGCAATGTATGGAGCAGAGATCTGGGGTATTACTGATTACATAGCGAATCAAGCAGAGGAAAATCGATTTTGTAGAAATGTTGTCATTCCCTCATTCTACCTCCCATTTTATTTGCCACAAAGAACTGAGTATGAGCTTCTTGGTGGATTGTTTAAGAGTTATACCCCTACTTTGTTGTTCATCCAGATGGCTAACTGAGGAGGCAGCCCAGAATAAGCCATTATTAAAGATTGGCTAGCATGCAATAAGGGCCTTAGTATCCCTTGGTTTTCGTATGTTAAAAAAACCTTTCACTAGATAGGGTTGCCTCATACCTTCACTGAGCCCTGCTTCAGTGGGAGATTAGATCAATAGTATGTGAAAGTGCTACTATTAAACTACACAGGTTCACAAAAGCTTTCAACGGAAGTCAAAAACAAAAAACTCTCTGGGGCATATTCACGAGGAAGTGGCGGTGAGAGGCATTAGCCTCCTTGGCTTAACGCCTCTCACATCACTTCGGAAACGCCAGGCTGCACCCTATTCTCAAGAATGTGGTGCAGCCTGGCGTTCCCCCCTGCAACAGCGCTAAGTCTCACGACTTAACACCAATGCAGGCACCCTTGCACCAGAATGCAAGGGTGTCTGCGAGCAGGGAGGTTTGTTAATGTACAGGAAGGTATCCCTTCCTGCACAAAAACAAACCTAAAATGGCGTTAAGTAACTTACATGTGTGCTGCTTCATGCAGCACACATGTCAGTTACAAAAAGGCATTTTTTAAAAGGTTTGTTTATGTACAGGAAGGGACACCTTCCTGTACATAAACAAACCATGGCATTTTGCTATTTCCGAGTGTGCTGCAAAAGGCAGCACACATGGAAATAGCAAAGCGAGGAGAAATTAAGCATTTCTCCTCATTTCGCCACCTTAAGACCAGGATTTTTCTGGTCTTAAGTTCGATCTTAAGTTTGTTGCTGCCGCCTATTATCGCCGGCAGCGTCGAATTCAATAGGTGTTGCGGTGGTACACCTACTGCAACACCCACTGCACGCCCCCTTTCACGCTAAGTTTAGTGTGAAAGGGGCCCTATTCTCAAGGCAGCGTTAAGCCACTTAACCTGGCTTTAAGCCACGGTAAGTCGGTTAACGCTGCCTTGAGAATAGGGCACTCGCCCTATCACCACTGGAACGTCAAAAAAGTGGCGTTCCTGTGGTGATAGGGGCTTGAGAATATGCCCCTCAGTTTTATCTTTCTCTTACTTGAGTACAGACGGCACACCAGTGCATTATTTGTTTAATGGTTGTGGGGCTGGGAAAGATCCTTAATATTTCACTTTAGGGCTGACACTGTCATGTACCTAATTTGTTACCTTTTGGGCCTTGAGAAAAGTGTTAGTATGTGTCCATGTCCTTTTGATGGAAGATCCGCTCTAACAATGTTGCACTTTCTTTTCCTCTGTAAATTCTATATGAAATACACTAAACAAATTGTAATTACATTTATCAAGTCATACCATGTTAGGCAGTGTAGGCCAGCAATACACTACCTACAGCAACTGTTGGATGCTGAATGTTGATTTTATGTAGGATCCATTCTGAGACTTGATGTACAGTCATGTAGCACCCTGCACTTTGAGCAATTCTCTTAATTACTTTATTGTTTTTATTGATTATGAATTCCCTTTGTTGTTATATGACTTTACATGTATTGATATTTGTATGATATTTTGATCATCATTTTCTTTGAAGTGTGTTTTTTTGTGGTTACTTTTTGCACCTTTGCATATGAATAAAGGAATTTCTTTCTTCTTCTTTCTGCTATGGGGTAAAAAGAGAAATGAGACACAAAAGTGAACGGAATGTAAAGTGCTTCGTCATGGCTACCTAATTCTTAAATAACAACTATTATCAGCAATTTAAAATTGCAGTCAGTAGTAGTGTAGTGCAGATTGTTTTGGCATAAGACATCAGACTCCATGAGAAAGGGGCAAAGGGTGGTCTTTCAACTTACATCCCTCATCAGGAATCACTTCCTTAGCTAGTTCCCAATCTTAGAAGAAAATCCATAGCATTCCTCATGGTGCATGTGTGCTTTTCAACATTAGAGTCTTAAAAGGTTTGACTAACTTCAGAATGAAGAGTAAATACATCAATAAAAGTCATTGTATACAACAGGATTTTGTCTGTGCTTCCCTTTTTAATCAATGGTCTCTAGATCATTTGTAATGACTTAGACTAGATTCAGTCAATTAATGGTGCTCTACATGTAACTAACATTATCATCAATAAATATGTTTTCATGATAAAGTTCTTTTTAACTCTACTCAGCAAGATCAGAATTGTGCCATTCCTATGCACGTCTTATCTTCCTAGAAGGAGATTATGGTATATATCTGTGTTAAGTAATTTTTGAGGATTACTAGCAAGTGAGGGGTATACGCATTGACACAACAATACAGTACACTCACTGTAAAGAGTATCAATGTTTTCCTTTATCTCCAGTTTGGTGTTTTGCCAGAGACTTTTAAATATCCTGCAAGAAGATTGACTCTAGAATATCAACTATAACCATGTTGTGCAGGTAAATACAGGTTAATCTTGTTAACTCCACATCTATGTACTGTAAACAGAAAGACAGACAGACAGATGGATAGCTCTTTAGATAGATATATTTGTTGCAGTAGCCCCCTACAAGTGCTGCCAAGAGGCAGGAATACTGAATAACAAGCCTGTCTTATTGTAATTCCACCTAATGCCTCTTTCTTGCACACTCCACAATGTGTGTCTCTTTATCTCACTCATCTGGGTTCTATTTTATTCCAACTTTCTTACTTTGTCATCGCTTTCCTATCTATCTTTTACTTCCTCCTTTTCTCTGCCATGCTGCCTTTGTATCTCTCCCTCTTGATCAGCATCAATCAGGCCCGGACCATCACTTTTTTTTTGTATTGTGAAAGAGGTATATATCTTGAGTGACTGATTTTTGAGTTATAATCAAGAAAAACCCAGATGATAAACAGCAAAATTATAAAGTGCTGCTCACACCTCTTTACCTAAATAAGCTATTTCTGCAGTTTTAATGCTGTGCCATCATAGGCCACAGTAAAATACCTATGCTGATTCTTTGTGTTTCTATGCCACTGTTGACCATGCTCACTGTGCTTTGCCTAAGCGAGGGTGAAAACCCTACTGAGGTAATTGTGCAAGTAAACCCCCATATATTTCTCATCCTCTATCTACCAGATTTTCTGAAAATGTTTTAGCCTGAAACCACAATCTCCCTTTTCCCCTCATATAGCATATGCTATGCTCTAACAATAGTCTTTTAGTTCATCCAGAAGTATATGCACGCAACTGCTGTCTGACTTCAAATGAGCAGGTCATATGGACAGATCATGTTTATCTAAGTCTTTTGAACCAGGCACTCTAGAGGAGAAACACCAAGCCAGCAATTTGAGCCTATTTTTGATTGGTGTCTGGGCAATCCCCTCCTAGCCCCCGAGTGCAAGCAGTACTTTTGCTCAATGGACACTTTTCATTATCCTTAGGCATGCGGTAGAAAAGAGGAAATTTGACTTCATCTCTAGATTGTTCCACAGATCCTGCTAATTCGCCATACAAAATGACTCATGGTCCCTGATTCTGAACAGAATGGTAACATAATACGGTGGTCTAAATATTGTTTAACAAACAATTGTGTCTCAAATATCATTATTATTTCCAAACATATTGCACCAATGGAGTTAATAATGCAAAAAATTAACCAGCCTTCATGTGGGACCAAAGGCTACGCAAGGTAGCTCACTGTACATAGATTGCCTGCCCTTGCTGCCTCATCACCGGATAATGCAGCTAATCAGTGACAGATCTGGCATCCCACACCAGCCTTAGCCAGGGCTCTTCCCTGCAACACTGGGCACGTGGTTAGCCAGGGATCTCCACATGCAGGCTTCACTACGGTCAGTCAGAGGTGTGCTCCTAGGTCTGGCAGTGAGCCAATAGCTTGGACGTACCTTATGACTAGCAGAAGGAAGCAGGAGGAGAACCAAAGGTAAGAAAATAGAGAGCTGTCTGAGTTAGCTGGAGGCCCAGGACCCAGATCAGTATTGTTGAGCCTTTTTAGGGAGCGTCTGCAGCGGCCCTCAGCAGAGTAAAGGAGACAGGGAGTAAGAGCACCAGAGACAGGGAGGGGAGGGCAGTTGGGAATTAGTTCAGCAGGGATGGAAGAAGCAAAACTAACCAATGCAGAGCAGCGTCAACCTCCTCACACTTGGCTGCAATGCACCCAGACAAACTGCCAGGAGATGATGTGAAGGGATGAGCCTCTACAGAGAGCAAAAAAGAAAGTTACTTTGTTGGTCCTTCTGCTTAATGTGGGCAACCATATTTAGGTGGTCTGGATGCACCTTCTACCTACTGTCCCCCTTACAAATGCTTAATATCACGTTACATTTCAACTGTATGACACCTGCACTGGGGCTAAGATTCTATTTTGATCGAATACTATTCTCTTGATATCCTTTGCCGACTTAAATGATGGGGTCTTTTAAACTATTTTTCTGCCATCTTCAAGCTGTTAGGTAATATAAAGACGAGTGCAAGATGATTAACCTCCTTTCCACAAACAGCTTCAACATTTCCATTAGACTTAAATTAGTGGAGGCAATGTAAAAGAACTATCACGCATATGCAAAGCATCAAACAATATGCAGAGGATTAAATATTGTTGACTGGCAGCAATTGTCTGTTTCACCACATTACAAAAACAAAAATCAGGACATCTCATCAACCTTTGCTTTCATTCACTGAGTTTGAGCAGGCTCCACATAATTCAATACACCATCCGAGCTTCCCCAGGCAGATCAAAGATCTTCTCAAAACAATATATAGACCTCTCAGCCCAATATGTTAATATCGCTGGACACCACATTGTGCTGTACGCTGACAATATAGATATAAGCATGTTTAGGGCTTCCAGGCCCACAGGGGAAAAACTCAAAGTAGTCCCTGCCAGAAAAATGGATTAATTTGATTCAGTTCTATCATCATGAGTCGCTTATTTACACATTTCCCTAAGCCCCCAAACTACATTTGATGCATTACAATTCTATTTATCATTTTTTTTGCTCAAGAAAATCGATAATGCCTCAAGAATTTGCTGTAACATAAGAGCTTTAGCGGCACTGGACGAGCAAAAGTTAGCGTAATTTCAGAGAAAACCGAGGCAGGTGTTAAGGTGTCACGTATTTTGCCTTGTCCGGGAATGGATCAAGCTCCAAGTTCACATTTGATGGTATTGCTTCTCCAAAGCCAAGTCAGAGAGACAAGTAAGGTGAGTTGATCAAAGTGAAAAAATTCATAGTAGTGCACTGATGAATATTAAAAGTATATCCGACAGAAATATTACTATTAATGGAGCAATATTGGACAGATTTCCTAAGCGCAGATTTCCCTGAATGATTCTTCTTTGTAATTTGAGTTAATGCATTTAACTCATTGCTTCTTGAGCTTAAGTACCTACCATGACAAAGTTAATGGGGTGAATGCAAAGCCTATTTCTGCCTGATCAGCAAGGGGAAAACTCTGGGGCATATTTACAAGGAGTTAACCCCACAAGAACATCAGAAAAAGTGATGCCGCCTTGTGAATAAGGTCCCCTTTCACGGCATACTTAGCGTGAAAGGGGTGGGCAATGGGTGTTGTGGTGGACATTCTGCCGCAACACCCATTGCTTTTTGACACTGCCCCATATTTACATGGTATGAGGCAGGAACAACAATACCACCAAGGAATACCTGGTCTTAAGCAGGCGATATAAGGAGAATAGTTTTTTATACCTCCTAGTAGTTCATTCTTTCCACATGTGCTGCACACATAGATAGAAGCCCACAGCTGACCCCACCGACCTCAAGATCTATCGGCCCATCTTGCTCCTCCCCTTCGCTGCCAAAGTTGCAAAGAAAACAGTCAACAGGAAACTGACATGATTCATTGCAGAGAACGCCGTCCTCGACCCATCCCAATCCGGTTTCTGAAGCAACCACAGCACAGAGACCGCCCTACTTGCCGCCACAGATGACATCCGCACCCTCCTGGACTGCTGTCCTCATCCTACTCGACCTATCAGCGGCCATCGACAACGTCTCCCACCGCACACTAGTCACCAGACTACACAACGCAGACATACAAGAAACAGCCCTGGACTGGATCTGACCATTCCTCACTGGAAGAAGCCAAAGGATCAGACTCCCATCCTTCCTCTCCGACCCCACGAAAATCACCTGCGGAGTCCCAGAGGGTTTGTCCCTGAGCCCCACCCTCTTCAACATTTACATGGCTTCCCTCGCAGCCACCACACGGCCTCAACATCGTATCCTACGCCGACGACACCCAGCTCATCGTCTCCCTCACCAAAGACCCCACCACTGCCAAACTCAATATCCAGAAAGGAATGCAAGACGTCGCAGTCTGGATGACCAACAGCTGCCTGAAGCTCAACGCCGAGAAGACAGAAGTCCTCGTCCTCGGTACCACCCCTTCTGCATGAGACAACACCTGGTGGCTAACCGCCCTCAGAAGTCCACCTACCCCCTCACACCAGGCCAAGAACCTCAGCATCGTACCCGACTCATCACTCACCATGAACCGACAGGTATACGCCGTCACCTACAGCTGCTTCAACACCCTCCGCATCCTCCACAAGACCTTCAAGTGGATCCCCCCTGAGTCAAGGAAGACAGTCACCCATGCACTCATCACCAGCAGACTGGACTATGAAAACGCACTCTATGCCAGCATCAACAAGTCCCTACTCCACAAAACTCCAGACAATACAGAACACTGTCGCCAGACTCGTCCTCGGCATCCCCCGACACAAACACATCAGTCAACACCTACGAAGTCTCCACTGGCTCCCCGTGGAGAAAAGAGTCACTTTCAAAATCCTCACTCACACCTACAAATGCCTAAACAACGGACCCAAATACCTCAATGACAGAATCAACTTCCACATACCCAAAAGAAACTTCTGATCTTCCAACCTCGCACTGGCCGAAACCCTGCGCATCCACAGAGCCAGAGCAGGTGGAAGATCCTTCTCTCACATTGCAGCCAAGACCTGGAACAAGCTACCGGCAGACATCAGACGCACCCCCTCCCTGAACACCTTCAGGAAGACCCTCAAGACCTGGCTCTTCGGCTAAACAGATCTGCGGACCCCCCCCCCTCAGCCCCTTGAGACCCTCACGGGTGAGTAGCGCGCTTATAATTCCATGGTTGATTGATTGATTGAGAGTAAATCCCCTGTAATGATTGTTTATGTGCAGGAAGGTTTCCCTTCCTGCACATGAACAATTGCCCCTGCAGTACAGGCACCCTAGCCAAATGGCGCTAGGGTGCCTGTTCTTGCACTAGGCACTATTTTTAGCCCCAGTGCTAGGGGTAACTCAGGGGTGTGCGCATTCTTGTGAAGATGGCGCATCCCTGCGTTTGAAACTGTCAGAATGCGGTGTTACCATTTTTGGCCTAACACAGCGCTCCACCAGTTACTTGTAAATATGCTCCTCTGTATCACACATGCAAGAAAAGCAAACCCCATCGTGTTTACCTAAGCATATGTGATTAGCGTCTAACTTTGATTTACCCATTCTTGCACAATTAATCTCTTTTTGAACAATCTGCAATAGATTTCATTGTGTTTATTAGGTTTTCCAAATGAATACCTCGTCTGGGGACAAGGCACCAAAGTCAAGTTGCTAAAGTCTCATCAGCATACAAAGTTTTGCAAATCAGGCTGCATGAAAGGATTGGTTGCCAGAAAGAGGTCAGCCAGTACAGAAAAGTGAAAAAGCACCTGTCGGGGAAGTGTCAATAAAGTATGTTTCTCAGCCGGACACAAGCACAAGCTGATAGCCCTCTCCAGCAGACTCTCCCTTCAATCAATTCAATTCATAGGGAAAATATATACATTACTAAAATATGTGCGTTACCAAGTTTATTTATTACAACTCATTAGGAGATGGGGGGCAGATTTACAAGAACGTGACGCATCTGTAGAGATGCGTCACTTTCCCTGCGCCACCCTGAGAAACCCTTGCGCCACCATGGATGCGGCGTTTTTACAATGTGGGACACTATGGCGCAAGGATTGACAAATGCAAGGATTGACAAATGCGATAACTTGACACATCTCCCTAGATGTGCACATTGTAAATGGGCTGCATTTTTACGCCGCCACTGCGTCACAAAATGTGATGCAACGGCGGTGCAAAAATGACACAAGGGGTTTGTAAATCTGCCCCCCTAATTCTAATCAATGAAAATTGGTCACAAATATGTAGTACAACATGCTTTTGAAACCAATCTTTATAATAAGAAATATGCAAATGGATGCATTCAAGCAGTGTACTTTTTGTTTTATTGTGTAATAGTATTACGGTAAAACACATGTTTGCACATGCATTCATCACGTCCCCATCTCCCACCTCTTTCTGCCTGCCAGGAGGAAATGTGGGTTCCTCCACCTGAGAATCCAAGGACTGCATTTAAGGAGCATTACCAAGCCACCACAAGATGTCGTAGAGACGATTGTCCCTTGAGTTGAACTGGCAATGTGTGTCTCAGTCAACTGAGAGCCAACAGAGTCGGTAATAGCAATTCTTTGTATTATTAAATTGGTTTTGTGGCCCATTCTTTAATGCCAGCTACTTTTGGGTGCAACATTCGAGCATAGAATTAATGCAAAGGTTGAGTTATCAACTGTGTTATCATTTCTCTTTCTTTTTCCATGATATCCAATCAATGATATTATCTTATCCATTTTAAAAAAAGAAGAGCATAACAGGATTGATCCCCTTTTTGGTAAGCACAGTTAGAGATGCAGCAAACACACTGTACAAAGCAGGGTTGTCCATGCACAGCACTAGCGAAAATGCACCAGCAGAAATCAGAAATCAACAGAACAGATGTTTCGTATCATGCAAGCAGCAAATTTAGGGTCAAATCTACAACGATTTGACTCAACACAGTGCACCAACCCAAGTTGCTGCGCTGTGTTGCGTCAAAGGAAGAAAGAAGGACAGCATTATATATACTAAGATATGGTGCTATTATTCTCTCTCTCTTGGGGCATATCATCAAGGCGCCGCGATAAAATTATCGCCGCTTTAGCATCCGTTTTCGGGCGAAAAGTGGCGATAATTTTATCGCATTATCAGCATGGTCACGCTATCGCGTGAATCCTTGCCTTAGCGCCCTTTCCCTCAACGCCCAGCTTTGCATCTCTAATGAGATGCAAAGTGGGCGTTACGCACAAAAATAACATGAGAAATGTCGCTAACCGACATTTCTCCTATCAACAAACCTCCCGCTAACTTGCATGGCGATAAGAAAAGTAGCGCTAACTGCGCTTATTGCTACTTTTCTTACGCCTGCGTTCAATCTGACTTAGCCATTATATCCAATGGAAGGTGGATATAATGGCTAAGTCTGCCCTTCCCTATCAACAACGTATCGCCAATCATTGTACGATTATCGCTGGATTTCCAGCGATAATCGCACAATTGGCAGCTAAAGCTGGAAATTTTAATCGGTTTGGAGATAAGCGTCGCTGATAGCGCGCTATCTCCGCGATAAAATCCAGCGATAGCCGGCGATAATTATCCTAGCGCTAAGCGCGCTTAGCGATAATTATCGCCTGTTGTTGCTGATATGCCCCTTGGTTGGTACGCTTTAGGCTACATTGAGTCGCACACACATGCTTGCACCATGTTGCCAGGGTGTGTCTGTGATGGCATGCAAAGGTTTAAACTGGAACAAACTCTTTAAGTACAAAACAGTATGCTTTGACATGTTTTAACATAGCTTACAGTACAGCACACATGAAAAGTTATAAACATTTAGAGAAAAAATAACTTTTCTGTAATGCTATACGTACTTTGAGCAGGCACACACATTTTTTAGCAAATTTCTGTTTACCAATGTTAATAGATAGGAATTTGCATCGAAAGCGATGCATGGTTGTATGGAGATGCCTATGTAATACCCATGGTATTCTCTCTTCATGCAAAATAGTGCAAATAGCACAAAGCAGTACAAAACTCTAATTTGGGTTACTTTGGGGTAACATTCCAGCAATAAAAAAGAAAATTCACCCATGCCTAGGTAACCCCTTTTGTGCGGTCGTCGGCTTATGACCGACGGTCGCACTCCCTCGCCAGTTATCGACCCTTGACCGATACTGGGGAGGGTTCTAAAGGGTCCTCTAGTGATCTGCATCTGAGGGAGTTCTTTATGGGTTTTTTATCATCAGGCTGCTCAGGAAGAGCATCCAGAGCAGTGACAATCGGAATGTGCTGACGTCAATACAATAAAAATCAAAGTAAAATCTGCCGATGGGCTTGTTTTGCGATCAGTGCTTGGGGGCATATCTGAGCTTCCCCTGATCACTGTTTCTCATGAGAGAGGTATTGCTGGAAAGAGGAGGATCTCCCATTTCCAGTTGTACCTCTGCTCAATGGATCCCTACTTGGAGATTGCCTAAGGAAAGCGATCACCATGCAGGGATCCACCTACTAGCCACCGGGGATTGGGGGAGCGGCCCCTTGGGCAAGTGGGGTAACACTGGATAGCAGGAATTTTTAGGATCCTGTGGATTACGGAAATTTCCATCACAGAAATGTAAGGAACATGCTTTATTTCAGGCAAAGTTTGAGGTTTTCCTGGCATTATGAGCAAGAAAACCTCATGGGATCCCTGCAAAGCACAAAACTCCGTACTCCCCCATGTGTCTAGTCTTCAAAAATGTGCAAATTTGCTGGGTTTACCTAGATGCCACCTGAGATAGCGCCCAAAATTCACAGCTTTCTGCTTTGCAAAAAAGAGTGTCCGTTTTGAGTGGGAAAAACGTGATGTATTCATATTGCGTTATGGGCCTTTTCCTGTCGCAAACACTAGGCATACCCACACAAGTGAGGTATCATTCCTATTTGTAGACTTAGGGGAATGAAGGATGGAAGGCAGTCTGTGGCTCCCTCAGCTCCCTCAGATTCCAGAACTTTCGATCACAGAAAAGTGAGGAAAATGTGTTTTTAGTCAAAGTTTGAGGTTTGCAAGGAATTATGGTTAGACAAAACTGGTGGGAGCCAGCCACATCCCCCACCCTTGATTCCCCTAGGTTTGCTAGATTTCCCTAGGTGCAGGCTGAGCTAGGGTTTAAACTCCACAGCACTTTGCAAAAAAAGGGTCAGTATTGAAAGGAAAAATGTGATGTACTCATGTTGCACTTTGGGCTGTTTTCTGTAATGTGCACTAGGCCTACCCACACAAGTGAAGTACCATTTTTATTGTGAGACTTAGGGAACTGCACGGTGAGAGCAAGTTTGTGGGTTCCTGCAGATTCCCGAACTTTTGATCCCAGATATGTGAGGAAATGTATGATTTTTAGTCAAGGTTTGATGATTGTAAGAGATTCTGGGTAAAAAAAACTTGCTGAGAGCACCGGTCTGGATTTCCCTTGATATCTAGTGTTCAAAAATGTACAGTTTTGCTAGGTTTTCCAAAGTGACGGCTGAGCTGGGGTCCAAAATCCACAGGCAGTCACATTGGAAAAAGGGTCAGTGGAAAAATGTGATAGTCCATTTTGTATTGTGGCCAATTCCCTTTCATGGGCACTGTGCTAACCCACACAAGTGAGGCACCATTTGTATTGGAAGGCAGGTTGGAGCAGAGAATATTAGTACATTTGTTTTTATCGCTTGGATTTTGTGTATTTGTGCCTTCCAAATGTAGCCAGTATGTAAGAAAGAAGACATTTTCTAAAGTACCCTCTAAATCATATGCTAATACGGATTTCTACAAATTCAGAGATGCACAAATAACCACTTCTTTTAAACTCCCTAGCTTGTGCCACACATAGGCTTCCTTGATTCCCATTTTTCACTCTACATATTTCACCAAGTGAATTAATCTATACTCGGTACACAATGAAAAACTATTGTATGATACAGCAAAGTTGTTGGCATTGTGTAACGAGGGTTCTTGGAGAACCTACAAACCATATTTAATCCCACAACCAGATGGGTCTAGTGGAAATAATGGTATATTGATTTTGTGCAGTGAAAGTTATCAGTCTGGGTGTGTGTGACTAATGCCGCCAGCTGAACTGGTGAAAAGATTACGCCATGGAGATAAGCTGGTTGTGCCTCATAGTTAGAAACAATTGTGAGTACAGTTAGTTTCAAGCAGCCGCTCTACACATGCCAATTATTAGAACTAACCATTTTCGTGGGATATATTTAGAAGCAATGTTAACAAGAGTTGAAAGCAACTGCTGCCCATTCTCCGTGTGGCAATATATTTGAACTAAACTTTACAGGAGGGTGCATTCAGAAACATTGCGAACAAGCACATGGCTATCTTGTCACTGTGAAAAAGAATAGTTGTCTCTGAGATTGAATGTAAAGGCCCTAATTACTTCTCTTGTCCATGTGAGATCATGAAATGAAATGAAATATGCTATTTATAAAGCGCAAACTGTCACTCCCAGAGGAGCCTCCTGGCGCTATAGGATAACGGGCTTCAGCATTGAGGAGTTAGGATCTAGATGAGTGCCAAGCACGATTCGTTAGATGTTCCATAGATCCATCTCTTTAAGGCCTTCCTAAACTGCTCTTCAGATTCTATTGATCTCAATTTGTATGGCATGAAATTCCAGGCTCTTGCCCCTAACACAGTAGCTGACCTCCCTCCCCTAGTTTTGAGTTTGAAGCCTGGCAAATTGAGAAGGTTTGCAGAGGTGGATCTAAGAGTCCTCCTTGTTGTGCATGGTGTGTATCATACATTTTGATAAGTCAGTTACACACTGAGAAAGGTGTCTCGTATGAGTTCTTCCTACAAAACAATTGTAAATAATATGTAATGCGCATACGAAAGTTAGGAATACAGGACAAGTATTTCTCAGACTCACTACTATTTCCTACTTGTATGGATCAACTTTTTCACTGATCTTTGGTTCCATTGCAGAGCAAGAAGTTAATCTCTGTACCGGTAAGCCTGTTCTCCTATGTTTGAAAAATCTAAGTCTCCTCCCATTAGAGGTTGGTGGCCAATCTACTCATCAAGAGTTTGTTGATTCCAAAGGACTGCCCTGGATTTTGATGCAAGGGCATTGTGGGTTATGTAGTGTGAAACAAATGATTGTATAGTGCACTCTTATTAGATCCTTAATATGGTCATACTGGCTGATACTATATTCCTGTGGGAAGTACAAAAAGTGAGCAGGCGTCATTCTTAAGAAAAGTACATAGTGGCTGAAGCTCGTCTTGTTGAATTAATCAAAAATGGTGCAGTTCATTTATCTCGTTCAATCCCTCTATGACTGTGTTAACCCCCAATATAAGATAGGCTTCTTTTCTCATAAGCCACATCTTCAAGTCTCTGCTTCTTGGGTCTGATGCAACCACTGCCAGAACTGTCCATTGTAAGTCATTCTCGGATGGATGGTTATCCAAAAAGAGATCCACAACTGGTGTTGCTGTGACTTTGCGCCTGAACTTGTGATGTGTGATTCTCTGTCTCACTTCTTGGTTGGTCTCCCAATATAGAATTTGTTGCATGGGCAAATTATTGGGTATATAACAGTTTTGTTTTTGCAGTTGGAGATGTCAGTGTGCTGCCATGTGATATCTTTGCGCAGAAACCTGTGCCTTCCATGCATTGACTGCAACATGTGTATGTACCACATTTGTGGTGACCTTCTACTGGTGTCCGGTTCCACAGCTGTCTCAATCTACTTTTAAGTGTGGGTGGCGGTGTGTATGCTCGTACCACTTGTTTTTTGTATGCTGCGGTCCTTTTTCAAGGCAAACAGAGGGCTTTCAAATGATTTCCCCAATTCGAAAATAAGGTGCCAACATTGAAACCACATTTTCTTAAAGTTGTTGGTCTGGGTACAAAAGGTAGACATACACACCAATCAATCATATGGCTTTTTTTGTTTTTTAATCAACAGTGTTTTTTGTGGGGCGCACTATGCTCTTTTCATCAAATTCTTTAGAAGCTTTTTGGTATACCCTCTTTCTTTCTTTCAGTCTACTCATTAAATTGTGGATCTGGTAGAAGTATTCTTTTTTTTCCAAACAATGCTGTCGTATTCTTAGCAATTTTCCATAGGGCAAATTGTCTCGTAGGCTTCGAGTGTGATGGCTTGAGTATAGTGTGAAGCTTTGGTTTGATCAGTAGGTTTGGTGCGTAATGTAGTTTTTAACTTCACATTTTGCACAATTCCTGCAATATCAAACAATGTTATTGTTTGACAGTTACTGTTAAGATTGAACTTAATATCGTTTGGCCTGTGGTTTAATCAGTAAGAAACTGATTCAAAGAGTCTTCAGGAACTGTCCAAACACAAAAAATATAATTGATATATCTCAACCATTTGGAGATATATTGGAAAAAAGGTTGGTAGTGATAAATAAAGTTTCCTGGAACTGGGCCATATAAAGTACTGCCCATTCAGGAGCGAAGGAACAACCCATGGCAGTCTGTGGATAGTACTTTGGGTTGTAAATACAGGACAGGTGTCCTGGGATTAATTTTGCTTAAGAATTCACATTCTTTTGGTCCAATCAGGCTGTCTTCAAAGCCCCTTTTGCCATGGTGGCCACTGAGGGCCCATTTACGATCTCAGTCGTAAGGCCTCCGACCTAAGGTCTGAAGCCTTAAGACTGAGATCATCGGTTTCAAATCCAACCGGCTGATAACAATACAGCTGGTCAGAATTGAAACCATCAAGTCATTCCACCTGGCTTCTTATGGGCTCCCGGAGCCCGTCTGCCAGTCGGAGACCAGCCCATAATCCAAATGGAAGATGTTTCCGCCTTCTTGGATTATGATGCACGGTTTCTGGCAGGGTTTCTATGCCGGTCTTTCCGACATGGAAACCCTGGCAGAAAGCGTGTTTGGCCTCCGGGTGGGGGCCGAGGGGGTGCTGCAGCGTGGAACATCAAATTTCCCCTTCGTCACAGACCAAATACCTCAACATCAAATTCACTCATATACATCCATTGGTGGGGCCCATAACACCAATACTTACACTCCGTTGATCTACCTTCCTAGGAAAATAAGCTTCCAAACGCTGACATGAAAGGAATACCTTTACCTTACCCTAAATACGTTGACTTTCAATTCTAAGATATTCCCCTCATAAGGCAATGAATCATTTAGTTGTTTGTAGGTTTAGTGTCACAATCATTTATCTACTCTTTAAATACTAAACTAAATTCTCTTCTCTAAATAATCAACACAACACATTTGTCAATTAATCAAGTATTCTTTATCTAAGAAATATTGCAAGAATCGTTAGAAATCATCATCAGCATTTCAGACCATCATATTTACCTATTCTGGCTAAAAGTCGTCCTCTAAGTCAGTCAGGTCAGGGAAGAATTTTTATTCATCAAAGTTAGGCCGCAATTCAGTCTCTCAAAGATTCAGGATAACAGCTGTCCAGCAGTGTCACTGTACTCTCCGTCAGCATAACGTCAGGAAATCGAGATCGTCAAAGAAGAGCGAGTTTTTTAGTTCAATTCCCTACCTACTTTTATAATGAAAATAATGTCAAAAAGTATCAAGATCGGAGTTTAGAAAGTCCTGATTGGTCGACTACGGGTCGCGAGGTGAAGTTCTAAGGGTGTCCGTGTGATGAACTCATCGCACTTGCTGGTTCCGGTTTTTAAATCGGTCATTGTCTTTGGTACTGGCGACGTTCCCGGAGCGACCTTGAAGGGTACATGTTCTCCCGGGGTCAGGTCCAGGCCACTGCTGCTGGCGGTGATGCCTGCGCACTTCACCCAGAACCTCGTGTTGTCAGGGCAGTCACGTTGAACGTCTCGTTCAGCCATCTTGTCTAGGCCGAAATGGTCAACTTAAGCAAAAGAAACACTGGGCACGTGGTTAGCCAGAGATCTCCCCATGCAGGCTTCACTACGGTCAGTCAGACGTGTGCTCCTAGGTCTGGCAGTGAGCCAATAGCTTGGACTTACCTGATGACTAGCAGAAGGAAGCAGGAGGAGAACCAAAGGTAAGCAAATAGAGTTAGCTGGAGGCCCTGGACCCAGATCAGTATTGTTGAGCCTTTTTAGGGAGCGTCTGCAGCAGCCCTCAGCAGAGTAAAGGAGACAGGGAGTAAGAGCACCAGAGACAGGGAGGGGAGGGCAGTTGGGAATTAGTTCAGCAGGGATGGAAGCAGCAAAACTCACCAATGCAGAGCAGCGTCAACCTCCTCACACTTGGCTGCAATGCACCCAGACAAACTGCCAGGAGATGATGTGAAGCGAGGAGCCTCTACAGAGAGCAAAAAAGAAAGTTACTTTGTTGGCCATTCTGCTTAATGTGGGCAACAATTTTTAGGTGGTCTGGATGCACCTTCTACCTACTGTCCCTCTTACATATGCTTAATATCACGTTACATTTCAACTGTATGACACCTGCACTGGGGCTAAGATTCTATTTTGATCGAATACTATTCTCTTGATATCCTTTGCCGACTTAAATGATGGGGTCTTTTAAACTATCTTTCTGCCATCTTCAAACTGTTAGGTAATATAAAGACGAGTGCAAGATGATTAACCTCCTTTCCACAAACAGCTTCAACATATCCATTAGACTTAAATTAGAGGAGACAATGTGAAAGAACTATCACACATAAGCAAATCATCAAACAATATGCAGAGGATTAAATATTGTTGACTGGCAGCAATTGTCTGTTTCACCACATTACAAAAAACAAAAATCAGGACATCTCATCAACCTTTGCTTTCATTCACTGAGTCTGAGCAGGCTCCACATAATTCAATACACCATCCGAGCTTCCCCAGGCAGATCTCAGATCTTCTCAAAACAATATATAGATCTCTCAGCCCAATATGTTACTATCGCTGGACACCACATTGTGCTGTACGCTGACAATATAGATATAAGCATGTCTAGGGCTTCCAGGCCCACAGGGGAATAATTCAAAGTAGTCCCTGCCAGAAAAATGGATTAATTTTATTCAGTTCTATCATCATGAGTCGCTTATTCACACATTTCCTTAAGCCTCCAAACTACATTTGATGCATTAAAATTCTATTTATCATTTTTTTTGCTTAAGAAAATCGATAATGCCTCAAGAATTTGCTGTAACATAAGAGCTTTAGCGGCACTGGACGAGCAAAAGTTAACGTAATTTCAGAGAAAACCGAGGCAGGTGTTAAGGTGTCACGTATTTTGCCTTGTCCGGGAATGGATCAAGCTCCAAGTTCACATTTGATGGTATTGCTTCTCCAAAGCCAAGTCAGAGAGACAAGTAAAGTGAGTTGATCAAAGCGAAAAAATTCATTGTAGTGCACTGATGAATATTGAAAGTATATCCAACAGAAATATTACTATTAATGGAGCAATATTGGACAGATTTCCTAAGCGCAGATTTCACTGCATGATTCTTCTTTGTAATTTGAGTTAATGCATTTAACTCAATACCTTCTTGAGCTCAAGTACCTACCATGACAAAGTTAATGGGGTGAATGCTAAGCCTATTTCTGCCTGATCACAAGGGGAAAACTCTGGGGCATATTTACAAGGAGTTAACACCACAAGAACATCAGAAAAAGTGATGCCGCCTTGTGAATAAGGTCCCCTTTCACGGCATACTTAGCGTGAAAGGGGTGGGCAATGGGTGTTGCGGAGGACATTCTGCCGCAACACCTATTGCTTTTTGACACTGCCCCATATTTACATGGTATGAGGCAGCAACAACAATACCACCAGTGAATACCTCTTCTTAAGCAGGCGATATTAGGAGAATAGTTTTTTATTCCACCTAGTAGTTCATTCTTTCCACATGTGCTGCATTCTTCTGCAACACACATAGATAGAAGCCCACAGCTGACCCCACCGACCTCAAGATCTATCGGCCCATCTCGCTCCTCCCCTTTGCAGCCAAAGTTGCAAAGAAAACAGTCAACAGGAAACTGACATGATTCATTGAAGAGAACGCCGTCCTCGACCCGTCCCAATCCGGTTTCTGAAGCAACCACAGCACAGAGACCGCCCTACTTGCCGGCACAGATGACATCCGCACCCTCCTGGACTGCAGCCCTCATCCTACTCGACCTATCAGCGGCCATCGACAACGTCTCCCACCGCACACTAGTCACCAGACGACACAACGCAGACATACAAGAAACAGCCCTGGACTGGATCCGACCATTCCTCACTGGAAGAAGCCAAAGGATCAGACTCCCATCCTTCCTCTCCGACCCCACGAAAATCACCTGCGGAGTCCCACAGGGTTTGTCCCTGAGCCCCACCCTCTTCAATATTTACATGGCTTCCCTCGCAGCCACCGTCCGACAACACGGCCTCAACATCGTATCCTACGCCAACGACACCCAGCTCATCGTCTCCCTCACCAAAGACCCCACCACTGCCAAACTCAATATCCAGAAAGGAATGCAAGACGTCGCAGTCTAGATGACCAACAGCTGCCTGAAGCTCAACGCCGAGAAGACAGAAGTCCTCGTCCTCGCTACCACCCCTTCTGCATGAGACAACACCTGGTGGCTAACCGCCCTTGGAAGTCCATCTACCCCCTCACACCAGGCCAAGAACCTCAGCATCGTACTCGACTCATCACTCACCATGAACCAACAGGTATACGCCGTCACCTCCAGCTGCTTCAACACCCTCCGCATCCTCCACAAGACCTTCAAGTGGATCCCCCCTGAGTCAAGGAAGACAGTCACCCATGCACTCATCACCAGCAGAGTGGACTATGGAAACGCACTCTATGCCGGCATCAACAAGTCCCTACTCCACAAACTCCAGACAATACAGAACACTGTCGCCAGACTCGTCCTCGGCATCCCCCGACACAAACACATCAGTCAACACCTACGAAGTCTCCACTGGCTCCCCCTGGAGAAAAGAGTCACTTTCAAAATCCTCACTCACACCTACAAATGCCTAAACAATGGACCCAAATACCTCAATGACAGAATCAACTTCCACATACCCAAAAGAAACTTCTGATCTTCCAACCTTGCACTGGCCGAAACCCTGCGCATCCACAGAGCCAGAGCAGGTGGAAGATCCATCTCTCACATTGCAGCCAAGACCTGGAACAAGCTACCAGCAGACATCAGATGCACCCCCTCCCTGAACACCTTCAGGAAGACCCTCAAGACCTGGCTCTTTGGCTAAGCAGATCTGCGGACCCCCCCCCCCCAGCGCCTTGAGAACCTCATGGGTGAGTAGCGTGCTTATAATTCCATGATTGATTGATTGATTGAGAGTAAATCCCCTGTAATGATTGTTTATGTGCAGGAAGGTTTCCCTTCCTGCACATAAACAAATGCCCCTGCAGCGCAGGCACCCTAGCCAAATGGCGCTAGGGTGCCTGTGCTCGCACTAGGCACTATTTTTAGCCCCAGTGCTAGGGGTAACTCAGGGGTGTGCGCATTCTTGTGAAGATGGCGCATCCCTGAGTTCGAAACTGTCAGAATGCGGTGTTACCAATTTTGGCCTAACACAGCGCTCCACCAGTTACTTGTAAATATGCTCCTCTGTATCACACATGCCAGAAAAGCAAACCCCATTGTGTTTACCTAAGCATATCTGATTAGCGTCTAACTTTGATTTACCCATTCTAGCACAATTAATCTCTTTTCGAAAAATCTGCAATTGATTTCCTTGTGTTTACTAGGTTTTCCAAATGAATACCTCGTCTGTGGACAAGGTACCAAAGTCAAGTTGCTAAAGTCTCATCAGCATACAAAGTTTTGCAAATCAGGATGCATGAAAGGATTGGTTGCCAGAAGGAGGTCAGCCAGTACAGAAAAGTGGAAAAGCACCTGTCGGGGAAGTGTCAATAAAGTATGTTTCTCAGCCGGACACAAGCACAAGCTGATAGCCCTCTCCAGCAGACTCTCCCTTCAATCAATTCAATTCATAGGGAAAATATATACATTACTAAAATATGTGCGTTACCAAGTTTATTTATTACAACTCATTAGGAGATGGGGGGCAGATTTACAAGAACGTGACGCATCTGTAGAGATGCGTCACTTTCCCTGTGCCACCCTGAGAAACCCTTGCGCCACCATGGAGGCGGCGTTTTTACAATGTGGGACAATATGGCACAAGGATTGACAAATGCAAGGATTGACAAATGCGACAACTTGACGCATCTCCCTAGATATGCACATTGTAAATGGGCTGCATTTTTACGCCGCCACTGCGTCACAAAATGTGATGCAACGGCGGTGCAAAAATAACACAAGGGGTTTGTAAATCTGCCGCCCTAATTCTAATCAATGAAAATTGGTCACAAATATGTAGTACAACATGCTTTTGAAACCAATCTTTATAATAAGAAATATGCAAATGGATGCATTAAAGCAGTGTACATTTTGTTTTATTGTGTCATAGTATTACTTTAATTAACATGTTTGCACATGCATTCATCACGTCCTCATCTCATCTCCCACCTCTTTCTGCATGCCAGCAGGAAATGTGGGTTCCTCCACCTGAGAATCCAAGGACTGCATTTAAGGAGCATTACCAAGCCACCACAAAATGAAGTAGAGACGATTGTCCCTTGAGTTGAACTGGCAATGGGTGTCTCAGTCAACTGAGAGTCAACAGAGTCGGTAATAGCAATTCTTTGTATTATTAAATTGGTTTTGTGGCCCATTCTTTAATGCCAGCTACTTTTGGGTGCAACATTTGAGCATAGAATTAATCCAAAGGTTGAGTTATCACCTGTGTTATTTTTTCTCTTTCTTTTTCCATGATATCCAACCAATGATATCATCTTTCCCTTTAAAAAAAAAGAAGAGCATAACAGGATTGATCCCCTTTTTGGTAAGCACAGTTAGAGATGCAGCTAACACACTGTAAAAAGAAGGGTTGTCCATTCACAGCACCAGCGAAAATGCACCAGCAGAAATCAGAAATCAACAGAACAGATGTTTCGTATCATGCAAGCAGCAAATTTAGGGTCAAATCTACAACGATTTGACGCAACACAGTGCACCAACCCAAGTTGCTGCGCTGTGTTGCGTCAAAGGAAGAAAGCAGGACAGCCTTATATATACTAAGATATGGTGCCATTATTCTCTCTCTCTTGGGCCATATCATCAAGGCGTCGCGATAAAATTATCGCCGCTTTAGCGTCCATTTTTGGGCGAAAAGTGGCGATAATATTATCGCATTATCAGCATGGTCACGCTATCGCGTGAATCCTTGCCTTAGCGCCCTTTCCCTCAACGCCCAGCTTTGCATCTCTAATGAGATGCAAAGTGGGCGTTACGCACAAAAATAACGTGAGAAATGTCGCTAACCGACATTTCTCCTATCAACAAACCTCCCGCTAACTTGCATGGCGATAAGAAAAGTAGCGCTAACTGCGCTTATTGCTACTTTTCTTACGCCTGTGTTCAATCTGACTTAGCCATTATATCCAATGGAAGGTGGATATAATGGCCTTGGGGCCGATTCACAGAACTAATTTAAGACAAAATCCTAATCTTACTACTTTTGGTATTCACAGAAGTTAGGATTTTGTCTTAAGTTTGTCTTAAGACAAACTTAAGACAGACTTAAGACAGACTTAAGACAAACGTAAGACAAACTTAAGACAGACTTAAGACAAACTTAAGACAAACTTAAGACAGACTTAAGACAGACTTAAGACAGACTTAAGACAAAATCCTAACTTAAGTTTGTCTTAAGTCTGTCTTAAGTTTGTCTTAAGTTTGTCTTAAGTTTGTCTTAAGTCTGTCTTAAGTTTGTCTTAAGACAAACTTAAGACAAAATCCTAACTTCTGTGAATACCAAAAGTAGTAAGTTTAGGATTTTGTCTTAAGTTAGTTCTGTGAATCGGGCCCTAAGTCTGCCCTGCCCTATCAACAACGTATCACCAATCATTGTACGATTATCGCTGGAATTTTTATCGGTTTGGAGATAAGCGTCGCTGATAGCGCGCTATCTCCGCGATAAAATCCAGCGATAGCCGGCGATAATTATCCTAGCGTTAAGTGCGCTTAGCGATAATTATCGCCTGTTGTTGCTGATATGCCCCTTGGTTGGAACGCTTTAGGCTACATTGTGTCGCACACACATACTTGCACCATGTTGCCAGGGTGTGTCTGTGATGGCATGCAAAGGTTTAAACTGGAACAGACTCTTTAAGTACAAAACAGTATGCTTTGACATGGTTTAACATAGCTTACAGTACAGCACACATGCAAAGTTATAAACATTTAGAGAAAAAATAACTTTTCTGTAATGCTATACGTACTTTGAGCAGGCGCACCCATTTTTTAGCAAATTTCTGTTTACCAATGTTAGTAGATAGGAATTTGCATTGAAAGCGATGCATGGTTGTATGGAGATGCCTATGTAATACCCATGGTATTCCCTCTTCATGCAAAATAGTGCAAATAGCACAAAGCAGTACAAAACTCTAATTTGGGTTACTTTGGGGTAACATTCCAGCAATAAAAAATAAAATTCACCCATGCCTAGGTAACCCCTTTTGTGCGGTCGTCGGCTTATTACCGACGGTCGCACTCCCTCGCCAGTTCAGTATCAACCCTTGACCGATACTGGGGAGGGTTCTAATGGGTCCTCTAGTGATCTGCATCTGAGGGAGTTCTATATGGTTTTTTTTTCATCAGGCTGCTCAGGAAGAGCATCCAGAGCAGTGACAATCAGAATGTGCTGACGTCAATACAATCAAAATCAAAGTAAAATCTGCCGATGGGCTTGTTTTGCGATCAGTGCTTGGTGGCATATCTGAGCTTCCCCTGATCACTGTTTCTCATGAGAGAGGTATTGCTGGAAAGAGGAGGATCTCCCATTTCCAGTTGTACCTCTGCTCAATGGATCCCTACTTGGGGATTGCCTAAGGAAAGCGATCACAATGCAGGGAGCCACCTACTAGCCACCGGGGATTAGGGGAGCGGCCCCTTGGGCAAGTGGGGTAACACTGGGTAGCAGGGATTTTTAGGATCCTGTGGATTCCGGAAATTTCCATCACAGAAAGGTAAGGAACATGCTTTATTTCAGGCAAGGTTTGAGGTTTTCCTGGCATTATGAGCAAGAAAACTTCATGGGATCCCTGCAAAGCACAACACTCCGTACTCCCCCATGTGTCTAGTCTTCAAAAATGTGCATATTTGCTGGGTTTACCTAGATGCCACCTGAGATAGGGCCCAAAATTCACAGCTTTCTGCTTTGCAAAAAAGAGTGTCCGTTTTGAGTGGGAAAATGTGATGTATTCATATTGCGTTATGGGCTTTTTCCTGTCGCAAACACTAGGCATACCCACACAAGTGAGGTACCATTCCTATTTGTAGACTTAGGGGAATGAAGGATTGAAGGCAGTCTGTGGCTCCCTCAGCTCTCTCACATTCCAGAACATTCGATCACAGAAAAGTGAGGAAAATGTGTTTTTAGTCAAAGTTTGAGGTTTGCAAGGAATTATGGTTAGACAAACCTGGTGGGAGCCACGCACATCCCCCACCCTTGATTCCCCTAGGTTTGCTAGATTTCCCTAGGTGCAGGCTGAGCTAGAGCCTAAACTCCACAGCTACCCACTTCGCAAAAAAAGGGTCAGTATTGAAAGGAAAAATGTGATGTACTCATGTTGCACTTTGGGCTATTTTCTGTAATGTGCACTAGGCCTACCCACACAAATGAAGTACCATTTTTATTGTGAGACTTAGGGAACTGCATGGTGAGAGGAAGTTTGTGGGTCCCTGCAGATTCCCGAACTTTTGATCCCAGATATGTGAGGAAAATTTATGTTTTTTAGTCAAGGTTTGATGATTGCAAGAGATTCTGGGTAAAACAAACTTGCTGAGAGCACCGGTCTGGATTTCCCTTGATATCTAGTGTTCAAAAATGTACAGTTTTGCTAGGTTTTCCAAAGTGACGGCTGAGCTGGGGTCCAAAATCCACAGGCACTCACATTGGAAAAAAGGTCAGTGGAAAAATGTGATACGTCCATTTTGTATTGTTGCCCATTCCCTTTCATGGGCACTATGCTAACCAACACAAGTGAGGCACCATTTGTATTGGAAGGCAGGTTGGAGCATAGAATATTAGTACATTTGTTATTAACACTTGGATTTTGTGTATTTGTGCATTCCAAATGTAGCCAGTATGTAAGAAAGAAGACATTTTTTAAAGTACCCTCTAAATCATATGCTAATACGGATTTCTACAAATTCAGAGATGCACAAATAACCACTTCTTTTAAACTCCCTATCTTGTGCCACACATAGGCTTCCTTGATACCCATTTTTCACTCTACATATTTCACCAAGTGAATTGATCTATACTCGGTACACAATGAAAAACTATTGTATGATACAGCAAAGTTGTTGGCATTGGGTAACGAGGGTTCTTGGAGAACCTACAAACCATATTTAATCCCACAACCAGATGGGTCTGGTGGAAATAATGGTATATTGATTTTGTGCAGTGAAAGTTATCAGTCTGGGTATGTGTGACTAATGCTGCCAGCTGAACTGGTGAAAAGATTACGCCATGGAGATAAACTGGCATCTCAGCCAAGCTGGTTGTGCCTCATAGTTAGAAACAATTGTGAGTACGGTTAGTTTCAAGCGGCCGCTCTACACATGCCAATTATTTGAACTAACCCTTTTCGTGGGATATATTTAGAAGCAATGTTAACAAGAGTTGAAAGCAACTGCTGCCCATTCTCCGTGTGGCAATATATTTGAACTAAACTTTACAGGAGGGTGCATTTAGAAACATTGCGAACAAGCACATGGCTATCTTGTCACCGTGAAAAAGAATAGTTATCTCTGAGATTGAATGTAAATGCCCTACTTACTTCTCTTGTCCACGTGAGATCATGAAATGAAATGTGGTATTTATAAAGCGCAAACTGTCACTCCCAGAGGAGCCTCCTGGCACTATAGGATAACGGGCTTCAGCATTGAGGAGTTAGGATCTAGATGAGTGCCAAGAACGATTCATCAGATGTTACATAGATTCTTCTCTTTAGGGCCTTCCTAAACTGCTCTTCGGATTCTATTGATCTCAATTTGTATGGCATGAAATTCCAGGCCCTTGCCCCTAACACAGTAGCCGACTTCCCTCCCCTAGTTTTGAGTTTGAAGCCTGGCAAGTTGAGAAGGTTTGCTGAGGTGGATCTAAGAGTCCTCCTTGTTGTGTATGGTGTGTATCATACATTTTGATAAGTCAGTTACACACTGTGAAAGGTGTCTTGTATGAGTTCTTCCTACAAAACAATTGTAAATAATATGTAATGTGCATACGAAAGTTAGGAATACAGGACAAGTATTTCTCAGACTCACTACTATTTCCTACTTGTATGGATCAACTTTTTCACTGATCTTTGGTTCCATTGTAGAACAAGAAGTGAATCTCTGTACCGGTAAGCCTGTTCTCCTATGTTTGAAAAATCTAAGTCTCCTCCCATTAGAGGTTGGTGGCCAATCTACTCATCAAGAGTTTGTTGATTCCAAAGGACTGCCCTGGATTTTGATGCAAGGGCATTGTGGGTTATGTAGTATAAAATTAATAATTGTATAGTGCACTCTTATTAGATCCTTAATATGGTCATACTGGCTGATACTATATTCCTGTTGGAAGTACAAAAAGTGAGCAGGCGTCATTCTTAAGAAAAGTACATGGTGGCTGAAGCTCGTCATGTTGAATTAATCAAAAATGGTGCAGTTCATTTATCTCGTTCAATCCCTCTATGACTGTGTTAACCCCCAATATAAGAGAGGCTTCTATTCTCATAAGCCACCTCTTCAAGTCTCTGCTTCTTGGGTCTGATGCAACCACTGCCAGAACTGTCCATTGTAAGTCATTCTCGGATGGATGGTTATCCAAAAAGAGATCCACAACTGGTGTTGCTGTGACTTTGCGCCTGAACTTGTGCTGTGTGATTCTCTGTCTCACTTCTTGGTTGGTCTTCCAATATAGAATTTGTTGCATGGGCAAATGATTGGGTATATAACAGTTTTGTTTTTGCAGTTGGAGATGTCAGTGTGCTGCCATGTGATATCTTTGTGCAGAAACCTGTGCCTTCCATGCATTGACTGCAACATGTGTATGTACCACATTTGTGGTGACCTTCTACTGGTGTCTGTTTCCACAGCTGTTTCAACCTACTTGTAAGTGTGGGTGGCGGTGTGTATGCTCGTACCACTTGTTTTTTTTATGCTGCGGTCCTTTTTCAAGGCAAACAGAGTGCTTTCAAATGATTTGCCCAATTCGAAAATAAGGTGCCAACATTGTAACAACATTTTCTTAAAGTTGTTGGTCTGCGTACAAAAGGTAGACACACACACCAATCAATCATATGGCTTTTTTTGTTTTTTAATCAACAGTGTTTTTTGTGGGGCCCACTATGCTCTTTTCATCAAATTCTTTAGAAGCTTTTTGGGATACCCTCTTTCTTTCTTTCAGTCTACTCATTAAATTGTGGATCTGGTAGAAGTATTCTTTTTTTTCCAAACAGTGCTGTCGTATTCTTAGCAATTTTCCATAGGGCAAATTGTTTCGTAGGCTTCGAGTGTGATGGCTTGAGTATAGTGTGAAGCTTTGGTTTGGTCAGTAGGTTACTGTTAAGATTGAACTTAATATCGTTTGACCTGTGGTTTATTCAGTTAAAAAACTGATTCAAAGAGTCTTCAGGACCTGTCCAAACACAAAAAATATAATCGATATATCTCAATCATTTGGAGATATATTGGAAAAAAGGCTGGTGGTGATAAATAAAGTGTTCCTGGAACTGGGCCATATAAAGTACTGCCCATTCAGGAGCGAAGGAACAACCCATGGCAGTCTGTGGGTAGTACTTTGGGTAGTAAATACAGGACAGGTGTCCTGGGATTAATTTTGTTAAGAATTCACATTCTTTTGGTCCAATCAGGCTGTCTTCAAAGCCCCTTTTGCCATGGTGGCCACTGAGGGTCCACTTACGATCTCAGTCGTAAGGCCTCCGACCTAAGGTCTGAAGCTTTAAGACTGAGATCATCGGTTTCAAATCCAACCGGCTGATAACAATACAGCTGGTCAGAATTGAAACCAGCAAGTCATTCCACCTGGCTTCTTGCGGGCTCCAGAAGCCCGTCTGCCAGTCGGAGACCTGCCCATAATCCAAATGGAAGATGTTTCCGCCTTCTTGGATTATGATGCACGGTTTCTGGCAGGGTTTCCATGCCAGCCTTTTCGACATGGAAACCCTGGCAGAAAGCGTGTTTGGCCTCCGGGTGGGGGCCGAGAGGGTGCTGCAGCGTGGAACATCAAATTTCCCGTTCGTCACAGACCAAATACCTCAACATCAAATTCACTCATATGCATCCATTGGTGTGGCCCATAACACCAATACTTACACTCCGTTGATCTGCCTTCCTAGGGAAATAAGCTTCCAAACGCTGACATGAAAGTAATACCTTTACCTTACCCTAAATACGTTGACTTTCAATTCTAAGATATTCCCATTCCTCATGTATCTACTCTTTAAATACTAAACTAAATTCTCTTCTCTAAATAATCGACACAACACATTTGCCAATTAATCAAGTATTCTTTATCTAAGAAATATTGCAAGAATCGTTAGAAATCATCATCAGCATTTCAGACCATCATATTTACCTATTCTGGCTAAAAGTCGTCCTCTAAGTCAGTCAGGTCAGGAAAGAATTTTTATTCAGCAAAGTTAGGCAGCAATTCAGTCTCTCAAAGATTCAGGATAACAGCTGTCCATCAGTGTCACCGTCCTCTCCGCCAGCATAACGTCAGGAAATCGAGTTCGTCAAAGAAGAGCGAGTTTTTTTGTTCAATTCCCTACCTACTTTTATAATGAAAATAATGTCAAAAGTATCAAGATCGGGGTTTAGAAAGTCCTGATTGGTTGACTTGGGATCGCAAGGTGAAGTTCTCAGGGTGTCCGTGTGATGAACTCATCGCACTTGCTGGTTCCGGTTTTTAAATCGGTCATTGTCTTTGGTACTGGCAACATTCCCGGAGCGACCTTGAAGGGTACATGTTCTCCCGGGGTCAGGTCCAGGCCACTGCTGCTGGCGGAGACGCCTGTACATTTCACCCAGAACCTCGTGTTGTCAAGGCAGTCACGTTCAACGTCTCGTTCAGCCATCTTGTCTAGGCCGAAATGGTCAACTTAAGCAAAAGAAACACAAAAACATAATTAAAACATAGAAATGGCTAATAAAATGTTATCCCTTCGCTAATACCCATATGTGTGTGTATTTGTCTAGCAGAAGCAACACTCAGAGCGGTTTATACTCACTTAATAAAGCACAAATCACAAATACATCACCAAAGCAAAATATAACATGCAATATTCTAATGTTCTACTATTAGTATGCGTACTCAAGTTAGTTTACAATTAGTATAGCCATGCAAAGTGCAATTCCCACGTGTAATTCTTTTGTTAGTGTGATTGATAAGTATTTCACTGCAAACCAATTAATAAATTACTATTAGTTAATTATTCAGATTAATATAAACATGCAGAATGGGGGGTATACAAAATGTTGTACTACCCGCTCCAGCAATCCCCCCTTTGGAGATTATATCACCACACTAACCAAAAATGTTGTATCACTTTTACGGAATTTTAAATTGATTTCTTGTTTCATTCATATTTCAGTTTCCCCTGTTTCTTCTCTTTTTGCTGTTTTAAACATGCTATCCTTTAACTCTTCTAGTTCTATTTCTTCAAATTCTCTTTCTTGTTTCTTATCCCTTCTCCTTAAGTTTTCTCTTTTTATTCTTTTCTGATTTTTATTCTTTCAACAACAAATACAACCTAGTCTAATTATTCATACTAAGGTAATCACACATGTTAATGGAAATAATATCTTACCTATGAATGTACTACCTAATTTTACTACAAAGTCTTTAATAGCTGTTTTTTTCTTACCAATCTTCTCCCAGACACCTTCAACCTCCAGTGGTACAATTTCGTCATGTAATTCTGTAATATTCTTAACATAAATATTCAAATCTCTACTTTCATCAGGAATGTAAGTACAACAATGTTGAACTTTCAGCATTCCACAGACTCCACCCTCTTTTGCCAATAAAATATCAAGGGCAAGTCGATTTTGCATTACCATAGCACGCATGGCAACCATTTCGGTATTCACCAATAAGAATCCTCCAGCGGTGCTTGTTGACAAGCGATCCACTACTGTTGAAAGTTTTCTAATTTTGTTTGCATTCAGAGATATTCCCACTGCGGGTATCAGTGCTCCAAAAATGTCACCCACAATTTCAGTCCAAGATTCTCTCTTACTACGTGCTAAATATCTACCTAAGCTATGTACACCATCTTCTCCTCTATCCATATGAAAAATCTTTGGAAAAACCAGGCCAACATAACATGTGCCATACCAATGGTCTGGCAAACGATAATATACCCTGTTCCCACAAATGAAATACAGTCCTGGAAAAACTGGATCTCTTCCACCTTTAAATCCCCATCCTCCCATGATTTGATATGTATCATGGCACTCACTATTCCCTAGAAAATAATTGGCATACGCCGTCTGATTCCTTCTTATACACATTTTCCCTTTCTGAGGCCAATCTAAAGCCATAGTTGGAATCGTTTCTCCTTTCAAATGTGTTTCTCCATTTCTACATCCCAAACTGTTTTCTCCACTTTCCCTTCTGAAGCCTTTCTTTGCATCTTCAATCTCCTTTCTTCAACCATATCTAAAAATGTCTTCTCTTCCTTCTTTAAACTGCAAGTCAAGTTATTTCTAAATATATATTCTAATGTTAGTTGTTTAGTCTCTAAGAAAAATTCACCTAATACCTTTGCAGGTTTTACCTTGTTTAGTTTGTTAATTGCTGGTACTTGTGAAAATATAGTATCTACATCTGAAAAATAATACTCTAATTTACCTGTTTGATAAAATAAACTAGCTAATACACTATATGTTATTCCATATGTTACAGCAAGGTGATGATAAGTCACTCCTTCAGATACAGATGCAGGTAATTGCATACGAACGTAGCAATCCCTTACGTCCATTGTTTTTACATATTCATTCAACAATTTTGAAAACACATTGTTAGAAAAATCTGTTATTGACCTATCTTTATGTAACTAGTTTTTATCTATTCTAGTTGTAACTACCTTTGGAACTTTCCCTATATTAGTTATGTTATCACTATGTCCTTCTAATGTATCTACAGTAACTTTAAATGAAATTAGTAGAGCAAGAATACTTCAAAGAAGCATTAATAATCCTGTACAACAACAACACATTTTGAACCATCTTCTGAAGAAGGTACATCTACTTTTGCTACTTTCTATGTTTGCCATCTTTCTAAAATGAGCCGTGTCTTTTGACTTAGCCTCTTCTACTTCACAACTAGTTTCTAACCCAAGGCTTCTAAGCACCTACATGGTTCTACCAGTTTTTGTCTTTTTTAGTATTTTATTGTCTTTCCAACAGTCATTTTCTTGTCTCATTCAGTTTGGCATCTCATCATCTTTCACTTTCCCTTCATTCTCAACATACAGGTTGTCCTGAACATCCGCTTCTTCTCCAATATCGGACAAGACAACTCTCAGGATTTCCGATTCTTCGTCTTCCTCAATCACTTCCGGTACAACCACCTCTGGATCTCCTTGGCTATCGGCCTCTTCTTTCACTTCAGGCAGGGCCACATATGTCCATTCCGGTGATTTATACTTCTGGTTAGGTTTCCTTGTTCTTTTGCTTTCATTGACTACTGTTTGTTCTTCTCCTTTCGATTTCTCCTGACTCGTTACTTCATTCACCTGTTCAGATCTCAGCGAATTTACACGTGTCAGTCGATATCTCAGAATCTTTATTTTGTTTGGCCAGACCTCGTCCTTTGCAGCTCTTTTCAATTTACTCCCTTTATCATTCTTTTCAGTTCTCCAAGCTCTCTTTCTCAGAACTCGGCCTTCTGGTATTTCATCTTCGCTTTCCTCAGACTCTGTTTCAACTTGCTTTTTACCTTCAACAATTTCTTTTTCTACCACTTCTTTTATTTTCCCTACTTCTGTCCCTCCTCGAATGTCCGACACGCATTCTTCCTGCTGACTACTTGTCCCTGCTTCTAACTGGATGTTGGAGTTCCCTACACCTCCTCGGGGGTCTTCCGCAATAATCTTTCCCTCTCTGTCTGTATCTGCCACCTGTCCATTTAAAGGTGTTGTTTCAGGTGGAATTTCCCTCAAACTTTCATCTGGCACTTCCTTCTCATGAATTTCTTTTATTGTCTCTCTACTGTCCTTTTCTTTGTTCTTCCCTTGTTTTTTCTTGGAAGAGTGTGCTCTTTGTTCTGTCTCTGAGTCTGAACTGGCATCAGAAATCTGTAGCCTTCTCCTCAGGGAATTACTTCTGGTGATCAAAGTTAACCCTGGCTCTGTCTCCCCCCTTTCAGGGTTTTCTCTTTCTTTGTCTTTTGGCTCTCCGTCATCCGACTCAGTACTCGGATTCTGATTCATCAAAGTACTCCTTTTCTTTACAGTAAACTGGATTTGGAATTCTCAAAGTATGACTTGCATGGATCCAGTTCTTCAATCCAGCACACTTCACAGATGTTGTTGTGGTCAAGATGACTTGCCTTGGTTTTCCCCACCTGGGAACCAAACAGTTTCTTCTTCTGTGTACTTTTATACTTACCCAGTCCCCTGGGCTTAGATCATGGGCTGGCTTCTTTTCAAGAGTGGTGGCATCCGCTCCAACCTGATGAAACACAGAATGAACTGCATCAGCCAGGCTTTTACAGTATTCCAACACCATGTCATCAGTTATAGTCATCAGCTTGTTGACTGGTATAAACACATGGCGCATGGCACGTCCCATGAGGATCTCATGCGGACTTAAAGCAGTAGTTCTGTCTGGACTTGATCTAATTGTCATGAGTACTAGAGGCAAGACATCGGGCCATTTCATACCTGTGGCTAAACACATTTTCCCTATTATGTTTTTGATAGTACCATTCATTTGTTCTACTACACCAGAAGCCTCTGGTCGGTAGACACAATGCAGTTTTTGTCGTACATTCAATGCTTCACAAATCAGTTTTATAATCTCATTATGGAAATGTCCTCCTCTGTCTGATTCAATTGTTACTGGGAACCCAAAACTAGGTATAAATTCCCTCAACAGTAATTTCACCACTGTCGTTCCATCATTTCTTCTTGTTGGGAACGCCTCTACCCACCTGGAGAATAGGCATACCATCACCAAAACATACCTCAACCTGTTACAAGGAGGCATCTCAATGAAATCCACTTGCATTCTGGTAAAAGGTCCTCCCTCTCGACCTATTGTTTCTAGACTCACTACTGTCTTTCTTCCTGGATTGTATTGCTGACAAATTAGACATCTTTGACAAATACTTTCTGCTACAAGCCTGAACTTGGCATTATACCAAGTTTGCTTAAAAGACCTAATCATAGCGTCTCTCCCTATATGTCCCTGTCCATGATACATCCGTGCCATGGCAGACATCAGTCTATCAGGCATAACTGGTCTTCCATCTCGATAGACCCACACATGATCTTTTTCTCTTGGTGCACATCCTGCTTTTAGCCACTTCTTCCCGCAATTGTCTTACCTCTTCCCATGTTCCCACAGTGTTAGTAAACATTGGGAAACAAGAAATCAACTCCCTTTCCTTTGCCCGATTGCTTGAATTCTGATTTTGTGCACAATATTGCGCCATATCATTGGCAAATTTGTTTCCAGTGGCAATGTAATCACCACTGCGACTATGAGCAGCACATTTTACCACAGCCAATTGCCTAGGCAGCTGTATTGCCTCAAGCAACTTTCCAACCACTTCAGCATTCTTAATGGGAGTTCCATTTGAGGTTAATAAACCTCTTTGCAGCCAAATTTGGCCAAAATCATGGACCACCCCGTAGCCATACTGGCTATCAGTTATCACAGTCACTCTCACACTTTTCCCAATCTTACATGCTCTGGTCAGGGCAATAAGTTCAGCTACTTGGGCCGACCTTACTCCTTTCAAATAGGATGCTTCCATCACTGCTGCAACTGTACATGCCGCATATGCTGCACTCAGTACTCCATCATCTGTCCTCAAACAAGATCCATCAACAAACATGACATAATCACTTTCTGGCAAAGGTTCATCTTTTATGTCAGGTCTTGGTTTTGTACAGAAATCAAGTACATCCAAACACTCATGATCTGCTTCATCTCTTACCTCCGCATGCTCTACATCAGGCAACAATGTTGAAGGATTCACATTCACACATCTCACAAGACTCACGTTTGTTGCACCCAAAATCACCTTTTCATACTTAGTCAGTCGGCTGTGCGTCATATACTGAGTACGACTCCTTGTTAAAAGAATTGCCACATCATGAGGTACAAACACTTTCACTGGATATCCCATCACAATTCCCTCAATCTGTTCCAAACTTCGACATGTAGCAGCTACTGCTTTCAGACACCCAGGAAGGGCTACAGCTACTGGGTCCAACATGGATGAAAAATACGCAATTGGTTTCCTCAGTTTTCCATGCTTCTGTACTAGAACAGAGAGTGCACGTCCATTTCTCTCACTGCAATACAACTCAAACCCCTTGTCATAGTCAGGCATCCCTAATGCAGGCGCTTCACACAATCCTTCTCTCAACTTCTTGAATGCTGCCAACTCCTCTTTGTTCAAATCAATTGGATCTCTCACATCGCTTCTTGTCAATCGTACCAAAGGTATTGCAATCAATGAAAAATTGCCTATCCACTGACGACAATATCCAACCATTCCCAGAAACATGAACAATACACGTACCCCGGCACTCATATGTAATATTTTTAAATAGTAAGAAATACAGTATTATGCAAAGGATTTCATTGTCATCTCGTACTAATTCAACACAGAGAGGTTTTTATGCAAAAGTATAAATATTTTTAATTTCATCAAAAAGTTTTAGTATGTGATTCTGAACAAGACGTTTTAATAACATATTATTCCAAAGACAGAAACCAATGGAACACCTTTACATATTTAATACATTAGTATGTTGGAATTCATTTGTAGTCGGTGACATTGGTTCCGTAATCTTGATCTCAAGCGCGCTACAGCCGACACGTGTTTCGTCACGACAGTGACTTTCTCAAGGCTGTAAGGGTAATAACATGAACTCAAATTCTATACACGTTAAAATCAGATTGTCTACCATGTGCAATTATTGTTTGGAGTCATGCACTAAGTATACCAATTTAAAAAATATATATACGTGCCAGGTACGGGAAGAAAGGGGAAAGGAACGAAGAACGAGCAAGGAGTGCCAACAGAAAAAGAGGAAAGAATGATACATAAGGACACACAAATGTGCAAGTATTTACAGAAATAGTGTCATTATGGAAAAACGCGAAATACAGACAAACTTGTGCAAACAAAAGATTCAAAGCCCAGTGGGAACATCACTGTCCACTTAACCCATAGAAATTTGTTCACAGAGAAGTGAGCTCAAAAGAGGGTGACAAATAGCCCAATTAAGGAAAGGACAGGGTCAGACTTATAATTACTAACCTTTTTTTTCCCAAATACGAGATGCAAAGCTTAAATGTCTTATGGTCATCACCAGATTCTCAAAGATTAGATATTCGGATCCATAACAATATTACCCAAGGTCCTAGGAATTGAGAAATTCAGTCAGAGAAGCTATACAGAGTCACTTGATCAATCTTCTTTAGAGACTCATGAAAAAAAGAGAGACGAAAAGGGAACAGCCAATAATGCTTACTTCTAATTTATCAAAGCGGGCCTTGGTGATAGTGAGATCTTAGAAGTGACACGGCCTTCTCTGAGGGGATCCTAGGAACGTGTTTTTATCACACTCCTGATATATGAACATGGAAGAAGAGAATACAACATCCGCGATTATTAAGAAGTTCAGGGTTTTTACCAAATGCTTTAAATATATCCCCATATGACTTACTAGATAGATGCATGGAAACTCATATTCATCATTCTCCTGGCTATGTCGAAGTTATTTTGATAACAAACTTCATCCCCAAGAAATCTCGTGTCTGAATGAGCCCACTCCTCAAAAGGTCGTGATTCTGAAACATAAGCCCAATAAACGTATTTGTATATATAGACTGGATTCATAGGTCAATTGTAATTAGTCCTACATTTGACTTACTTATAATGATTGTGATGGGGATATCCAAAACTAAATGGGTCCCAAATTTTGGGCTGTGATATGCCCCTAAAAGATCAAATCAAACAAATGACAAAGTAAGTGATCGCCAATGAATCAAGTCTCAACAAACGAATGAACAACCTTTGTTGTTCAATGACAAATATTAGAAAAATATTATATTAGAAAAAATCGAGTCAGAAATACGTGGTACTTAGAGAAATCGTGTAACAATTCATGGCCGCCCATCAGAATTGTTGTTAGCTTAATTCGTAAAAAAAGGTGACTACTGGACATTTATTAAGCAAGATTTTTTAACGCTGCCGGCATAGTCTGGGTAGAACATCGGTAACGTTCGGTCGGCTATTAGGCAGAACGCGGAAGGGTTTTTGATAAAGACAGAAGTGGAATTATCTCCAGGATCCCCTTTATACGGCATGTTGTCTCCCATTTAGACAGAAATCAATAAAAAGTCCGATATCACCGTTTTTACGCTACATTATTACAGTTCGTCAAAATACAAACTTATAATGAGAACTCTATGCACTTGATGTACTTAGCTAGTGCATTACAACAATGGGCACGTTCGTCTTACCTAGTGAGATTTTCTCCACGCTGTAGAGTAAAGAGCAGCGTCCTCTCGAACCAGCTACCAGTTTGTGTGTTTATCACCGTCTATTTAAATACACCGCGTAATGCCGACCATACGTAGAAGCGTAAGAAGGCGGAGACTGAAAGTTTCCCGTTTTTTGTATTTATCTAACAAATATAGAGAAGGGACAAGAAGTGCATAGTCCTCTGTTGCGGCCATATTTGAATAGTAACTTCTCCGTGAGAACATCTATTATGATTGTTTCACGGGCGTATTGGTGTCAATTTAGTTGACCTCCAAATAAAGTATGTATTTCATTGTTTTTTAAGAAAGTGCATGAATGACACGCAACAGAAACAGTGGCAACTACTCTCAGTATGCGTGTGCAATCATACACTTTGGGAGTACAGTTCTGGTCCGTAACACGGCCAATCACAGTCGGGACAGAAAATACGGTGGCATCTACTCTCAATTTGTGTGCAATCAACACCTTAAAAATACATTTCTAGTCCATAATACGACCAATCAAAGTGGGGACAGCAAATAAAGACCCCAGAAGTTTGATCAAACAAACTCAAAATGTTTGTAGTCCCGATTTACTGAAAAATAGGAAAAGAAAGAGAGAGAACGGAGTAGAGGGTGAAAATGATCACAAGAGAGAAATAAAACAATGTCAAATAAGAATGTGAGGAGAAACTTGTTTTTCGTAGAAACTAACTGTGAAGCATTTCCATGAGAACACATCAGATTGAGATATGTATAACATTAATTCTCTTATCCTAAACAGTAGTGGTATATAGTCTAGGATTAATTCAATGCATTTTCCACAATCTTATCATACATTCATATATGTAATATCAGTATCATTGTTTATATAATTCAAGCAGTGGTGCACAAAGGTGTTCACAGTCAAGCAATATAAGTCCATACTACATCCTACCACTGAACAAATCATTCAATGCATCTTAAAATACATTATTTCAGAAATACAAATAGTTCCTTATCAAAATTGAGCCCCTGCTCCACCGCCCTCAATTTGATAATCCATTGTGCCTCAGTTTTCCTTAGGGTAAGGGTTCTGTCTCCCCCTCGAGGACCAACTGCTGTATGTGAAATGCCATGAAATCTTATTTTCCTGATGTTTTCCAGGGAATGACTCTGATTGAAATGAACAGCAAGGGGGTAACTACAATCGTTATTCCTTACTGCTCTCATGTGTTCTTGTATTCTTTCCCTTAATGGACGGATGGTGCTGCCTATATAGATAAGGCCACAACAGCATATGATGCAGTAAACTGCATAATTGGTATTGCAGTTGATAAAAAATTTTATCTGATACCTGACCGTAGTGTTATACTGAAAGTCAGTGATCTTGTTTTCTGCAAAATGACAAATGCTACAATTTGTACACTTGAAAAAGCCCCGAGGTTTGGGCGGTAACCAAGTAGTTCTTTGTTTTTCAGGTGGCAAATAGCTAGGGCTCAATAGTTCCCTCAATGTGGTACCTCTTCTGTGTAAGACTGTTGGTTTTTGTGCAATGTATTTATCTATTGATTTGTCCAGTTTTAGAATGTGCCAGTGTTTCAAGAAGACATTGTAAATTTGGTGACTGTGTGTATTGAAATCAGTCACCAATGCTATTTTGCGTTCCTTTTTGTTATGCGATCTACACTTGTTACCTGGTTTTAGTAGACCTGATCTTGTTTTCATCTGTATTTTTTTCTTGGCACCATCCAATGTTGTTCGAGAATATCCTCTGCCTGTGAATCTTGCCTCTAATTCTCTAAGTTCCTCATGGAAAACTGTCTCTTCACTGCAAATCCTCTTAATTCTAGTCATTTCCCCATAGGGGATTGCGTTTATTTGCGACTTTGGATGTGCACTACTGGCATGTAACACAGAGTTACATGCCGTGGGTTTCCTGAACAGTCTGGATACTATCTTGTCGGATCTTATATACAAGATCACGTCTAGAAATTCCATTTCTGACTTACTGATCTTGTGGGTGAATTTGAGATTGTATGGATTGTTATTAAGATGTTGAAATAATTCCAAAAAACACGATTCGCTACCCGACCAGATGATAAAGATGTCGTCTATGTATCGACCCCAATACATGATGTGTTCCGTAAGTGTGGTGTCAGACATTTTCCACAAATGATGTTGTTCAAACACACCCATGTATAGGTTTGCATAGGACGGTGAAAATTTGGATCCCATGGCAACTCCTACATCTTGCCTGTACCAGGTGTCTTGGTGTAAAAAGACATTATTTTCTAGGGTCACTCTTGTGAGATCTAATAACATCTGTGTGTGTTCGTAAAAGGTGGCATCCCTATACCCCAGACATTCTGCTAAGGCCTGTAGGCCTTTTTCTAAGGGTATACACGTGTATAGTGAGCAGACATCCATTGTCACAAAAGAGAGGTCATTTGTCCATTCCAGGTCTTCTAACTTGCTCAGGAGATCTCCGGTGTCCCTAATGTATGAGGGCAGATTGTGAACTAAGGGTTGTAGGAAGACGTCTATGTATTCCGAGATATGTTCTGTTGGGGAATCAATACCTGAAACTATTGGCCTACCCTTTGGAAAGTCACCAGGTTTATGTATTTTGGGTAGAACGTATAGACAAGGGGACCTAGGCATAGGATTGTAGAGATACCTGAATTCTGCTTCTGAAATCTGACCCTTTTCACGCCAACTTGTAAGTTTAGTGTGTAACAGGGACGTGATGTCTTTTAGGGGATTGCTCTTTAGACGGGTGTAAGATTGTTCTTCTGTTAATTGTCTCTCAATTTCTTTAACATAGTCTGTCCTTTTCATGATGACTATATTCCCTCCTTTGTCTGCTTCCTTATACACCACCTCAGTTTGTGCCACTAAACTCTTTAACGCTAGATTTTCTTCTTTGGTTAAGTTAAAGTTAATGTGGCCATGGTTAGCATTGAATTTATCCTCTAATTTATGTAGATCTATGGTTGTCGCTTTGTAAAAAGTGTCAATTAAGTTGTCCGATGGTAGTGTTGGAACGAATATTGATTTTTGCTTAAGGCCACTATCTAAATTTAGGTTTGGCATGATATCTAGATCTATGAGGACATCGGTCATTGAGGGGGGTGTGTTAGAACAATCATCTAGAGATAACAACAAGTGTATATCCTGTATCTCTTTTATTGTTTTGTTACAAGGCAGAGAGACAACATTTTCTGGATGCAAAGACATAGGTCGATTTTCAAAAAATTTCTTCAATTTGAGATTGCGAATAAATTTAAACAAATCCACATGTATCCCCGTAAAGTCCGGTAACCTAGTAGGACAGAAACTCAACCCCTTGCTAAGTACATTCAAGTCATTTTCAGAAAGCGTGAGATCAGACAAATTCACAACAGAGATATCTTTATCAACACTGGTCATACATAGTGTTTGTTTTAATGTGTTGGAAGGTCTCAGTTCTTCAGATTCCGTGATGCTGACCGGGTGGTGGCTCCCACCTTGGTGTTTGTGTTTTGACCGCCCCCTCCTGGTCTTCTTATGTTTTGTTGGCCATAGTTGTTTCGATTGCCCTTCCGATACCTTGTCAGTTTGTCTAAAAAAGAGGAAGAGTTGATTTTAGACGATGGGCCTGCTATAGGGGGTTCTGTATCCTCCCCAATACTGATCCCACAATCGAAACAACTATGGCCAACAAAACATAAGAAGACCAGGAGGGGGCGGTCAAAACACAAACACCAAGGTGGGAGCCACCACCCGGTCAGCATCACTAATCTGAAGAACTGAGACCTTCCAACACATTAAAACAAACACTATGTATGACCAGTGTTGATAAAGATATCTCTGTTGTGAATTTGTCTGATCTCACGCTTTCTGAAAATGACTTGAATGTACTTAGCAAGGGGTTGAGTTTCTGTCCTACTAGGTTACCGGACTTTACGGGGATACATGTGGATTTGTTTAAATTTATTCGCAATCTCAAATTGAAGAAATTTTTTGAAAATCGACATATGTCTTTGCATCCAGAAAATGTTGTCTCTCTGCCTTGCAACAAAACAATAAAAGAGATACAGGATATACACTTGTTGTTATCTCTAGATGATTGTTCTAACACACCCCCCTCAATGACCGATGTCCTCATAGATCTAGATATCATGCCAAACCTAAATTTAGATAGTGGCCTTAAGCAAAAATCAATATTCGTTCCAACACTACCATCGGACAACTTAATTGACACTTTTTACAAAGCGACAACCATAGATCTACATAAATTAGAGGATAAATTCAATGCTAACCATGGCCACATTAACTTTAACTTAACCAAAGAAGAAAATCTAGCGTTAAAGAGTTTAGTGGCACAAACTGAGGTGGTGTATAAGGAAGCAGACAAAGGAGGGAATATAGTCATCATGAAAAGGACAGACTATGTTAAAGAAATTGAGAGACAATTAACAGAAGAACAATCTTACACCCGTCTAAAGAGCAATCCCCTAAAAGACATCACGTCCCTGTTACACACTAAACTTACAAGTTGGCGTGAAAAGGGTCAGATTTCAGAAGCAGAATTCAGGTATCTCTACAATCCTATGCCTAGGTCCCCTTGTCTATACGTTCTACCCAAAATACATAAACCTGGTGACTTTCCAAAGGGTAGGCCAATAGTTTCAGGTATTGATTCCCCAACAGAACATATCTCGGAATACATAGACGTCTTCCTACAACCCTTAGTTCACAATCTGCCCTTATACATTAGGGACACCGGAGATCTCCTGAGCAAGTTAGAAGACCTGGAATGGACAAATGACCTCTCTTTTGTGACAATGGATGTCTGCTCACTATACACGTGTATACCCTTAGAAAAAGGCCTACAGGCCTTAGCAGAATGTCTGGGGTATAGGGATGCCACCTTTTACGAACACACACAGATGTTATTAGATCTCACAAGAGTGACCCTAGAAAATAATGTCTTTTTACACCAAGACACCTGGTACAGGCAAGATGTAGGAGTTGCCATGGGATCCAAATTTTCACCGTCCTATGCAAACCTATACATGGGTGTGTTTGAACAACATCATTTGTGGAAAATGTCTGACACCACACTTACGGAACACATCATGTATTGGGGTCGATACATAGACGACATCTTTATCATCTGGTCGGGTAGCGAATCGTGTTTTTTGGAATTATTTCAACATCTTAATAACAATCCATACAATCTCAAATTCACCCACAAGATCAGTAAGTCAGAAATGGAATTTCTAGACGTGATCTTGTATATAAGATCCGACAAGATAGTATCCAGACTGTTCAGGAAACCCACGGCATGTAACTCTGTGTTACATGCCAGTAGTGCACATCCAAAGTCGCAAATAAACGCAATCCCCTATGGGGAAATGACTAGAATTAAGAGGATTTGCAGTGAAGAGACAGTTTTCCATGAGGAACTTAGAGAATTAGAGGCAAGATTCACAGGCAGAGGATATTCTCGAACAACATTGGATGGTGCCAAGAAAAAAATACAGATGAAAACAAGATCAGGTCTACTAAAACCAGGTAACAAGTGTAGATCGCATAACAAAAAGGAACGCAAAATAGCATTGGTGACTGATTTCAATACACACAGTCACCAAATTTACAATGTCTTCTTGAAACACTGGCACATTCTAAAACTGGACAAATCAATAGATAAATACATTGCACAAAAACCAACAGTCTTACACAGAAGAGGTACCACATTGAGGGAACTATTGAGCCCTAGCTATTTGCCACCTGAAAAACAAAGAACTACTTGGTTACCGCCCAAACCTCGGGGCTTTTTCAAGTGTACAAATTGTAGCATTTGTCATTTTGCAGAAAACAAGATCACTGACTTTCAGTATAACACTACGGTCAGGTATCAGATAAAAAATTTTATCAACTGCAATACCAATTATGCAGTTTACTGCATCATATGCTGTTGTGGCCTTATCTATATAGGCAGCACCATCCGTCCATTAAGGGAAAGAATACAAGAACACATGAGAGCAGTAAGGAATAATGATTGTAGTTACCCCCTTGCTGTTGATTTCAATCAGAGTCATTCCCTGGAAAACATCAGGAAAATAAGATTTCATGGCATTTCACATACAGCAGTTGGTCCTCGAGGGGGAGACAGAACCCTTACCCTAAGGAAAACTGAGGCACAATGGATTATCAAATTGAGGGCGGTGGAGCAGGGGCTCAATTTTGATAAGGAACTATTTGTATTTCTGAAATAATGTATTTTAAGATGCATTGAATGATTTGTTCAGTGGTAGGATGTAGTATGGACTTATATTGCTTGACTGTGAACACCTTTGTGCACCACTGCTTGAATTATATAAACAATGATACTGATATTACATATATGAATGTATGATAAGATTATGGAAAATGCATTGAATTAATCCTAGACTATATACCACTACTGTTTAGGATAAGAGAATTAATGTTATACATATCTCAATCTGATGTGTTCTCATGGAAATGCTTCACAGTTAGTTTCTACGAAAAACAAGTTTCTCCTCACATTCTTATTTGACATTGTTTTATTTCTCTCTTGTGATCATTTTCACCCTCTACTCCGTTCTCTCTCTTTCTTTTCCTATTTTTCAGTAAATCGGGACTACAAACATTTTGAGTTTGTTTGATCAAACTTCTGGGGTCTTTATTTGCTGTCCCCACTTTGATTGGTCGTATTATGGACTAGAAATGTATTTTTAAGGTGTTGATTGCACACAAATTGAGAGTAGATGCCACCGTATTTTCTGTCCCGACTGTGATTGGCCGTGTTACGGACCAGAACTGTACTCCCAAAGTGTATGATTGCACACGCATACTGAGAGTAGTTGCCACTGTTTCTGTTGCGTGTCATTCATGCACTTTCTTAAAAAACAATGAAATACATACTTTATTTGGAGGTCAACTAAATTGACACCAATACGCCCGTGAAACAATCATAATAGATGTTCTCACGGAGAAGTTACTATTCAAATATGGCCGCAACAGAGGACTATGCACTTCTTGTCCCTTCTCTATATTTGTTAGATAAATACAAAAAACGGGAAACTTTCAGTCTCCGCCTTCTTACGCTTCTACGTATGGTCGGCATTACGCGGTGTATTTAAATAGACGGTGATAAACACACAAACTGGTAGCTGGTTCGAGAGGACGCTGCTCTTTACTCTACAGCGTGGAGAAAATCTCACTAGGTAAGACGAACGTGCCCATTGTTGTAATGCACTAGCTAAGTACATCAAGTGCATAGAGTTCTCATTATAAGTTTGTATTTTGACGAACTGTAATAATGTAGCGTAAAAACGGTGATATCGGACTTTTTATTGATTTCTATCTAAATGGGAGACAACATGCCGTATAAAGGGGATCCTGGAGATAATTCCACTTCTGTCTTTATCAAAAACCCTTCCGCGTTCTGCCTAATAGCCGACCGAACGTTACCGATGTTCTACCCAGACTATGCCGGCAGCGTTAAAAAATCTTGCTTAATAAATGTCCAGTAGTCACCTTTTTTTACGAATTAAGCTAACAACAATTCTGATGGGCGGCCATGAATTGTTACACGATTTCTCTAAGTACCACGTATTTCTGACTCGATTTTTTCTAATATAATATTTTTCTAATATTTGTCATTGAACAACAAAGGTTGTTCATTCGTTTGTTGAGACTTGATTCATTGGCGATCACTTACTTTGTCATTTGTTTGATTTGATCTTTTAGGGGCATATCACAGCCCAAAATTTGGGACCCATTTAGTTTTGGATATCCCCATCACAATCATTATAAGTAAGTCAAATGTAGGACTAATTACAATTGACCTATGAATCCAGTCTATATATACAAATACGTTTATTGGGCTTATGTTTCAGAATCACGACCTTTTGAGGAGTGGGCTCATTCAGACACGAGATTTCTTGGGGATGAAGTTTGTTATCAAAATAACTTCGACATAGCCAGGAGAATGATGAATATGAGTTTCCATGCATCTATCTAGTAAGTCATATGGGGATATATTTAAAGCATTTGGTAAAAACCCTGAACTTCTTAATAATCGCGGATGTTGTATTCTCTTCTTCCATGTTCATATATCAGGAGTGTGATAAAAACACGTTCCTAGGATCCCCTCAGAGAAGGCCGTGTCACTTCTAAGATCTCACTATCACCAAGGCCCGCTTTGATAAATTAGAAGTAAGCATTATTGGCTGTTCCCTTTTCGTCTCTCTTTTTTTCATGAGTCTCTAAAGAAGATTGATCAAGTGACTCTGTATAGCTTCTCTGACTGAATTTCTCAATTCCTAGGACCTTGGGTAATATTGTTATGGATCCGAATATCTAATCTTTGAGAATCTGGTGATGACCATAAGACATTTAAGCTTTGCATCTCGTATTTGGGAAAAAAAGGTTAGTAATTATAAGTCTGACCCTGTCCTTTCCTTAATTGGGCTATTTGTCACCCTCTTTTGAGCTCACTTCTCTGTGAACAAATTTCTATGGGTTAAGTGGACAGTGATGTTCCCACTGGGCTTTGAATCTTTTGTTTGCACAAGTTTGTCTGTATTTCGCGTTTTTCCATAATGACACTATTTCTGTAAATACTTGCACATTTGTGTGTCCTTATGTATCATTCTTTCCTCTTTTTCTGTTGGCACTCCTTGCTCGTTCTTCGTTCCTTTCCCCTTTCTTCCCGTACCTGGCACGTATATATATTTTTTAAATTGGTATACTTAGTGCATGACTCCAAACAATAATTGCACATGGTAGACAATCTGATTTTAACGTGTATAGAATTTGAGTTCATGTTATTACCCTTACAGCCTTGAGAAAGTCACTGTCGTGACGAAACACGTGTCGGCTGTAGCGCGCTTGAGATCAAGATTACGGAACCAATGTCACCGACTACAAATGAATTCCAACATACTAATGTATTAAATATGTAAAGGTGTTCCATTGGTTTCTGTCTTTGGAATAATATGTTATTAAAACGTCTTGTTCAGAATCACATACTAAAACTTTTTGATGAAATTAAAAATATTTATACTTTTGCATAAAAACCTCTCTGTGTTGAATTAGTACGAGATGACAATGAAATCCTTTGCATAATACTGTATTTCTTACTATTTAAAAATATTACATATGAGTGCCGGGGTACGTGTATTGTTCATAGTATCACAGGGCCACGTTTACGAGACCCAGGTGTATATGCATCCAAGGTAGTAGGGTGCATTTGTAACCCTTAGTGGCACCATTCCTATAATTGCTGTTACAAAAATAAGAAAGTTTGGCACATTACCTTGTCTGATGATGTACTGATTACTGAAGTGCGACACAATCAAACACTACTACCGCTTTTACAATTATTCCCAGAAACATTCTCACTTCTCTTTGGGTCATTGGTGGACTCATTCTTTTTATGATCCTGATTCTGTCTATGGTTATTTTCCTGTGTTCTTTCCAATGCTGTGTCCCAAATATTGGACTTCTTTCTTACAAAATTGTAATTTCGATGGTGACACTTTTAGTCCTCCATCTGCCAAATGATTGAGCAAAGCTACTGTGTCTACCTCACAAGCTTCACGAGTTTTCGATGCCACAAGCAGGTCATCGATATATTGGACTAATACTGAATTTTCAGGCATTTCTAGACTCTCCAAAGACTTTTTCAATAGCTGATTAAATATTGAGGGGCTTTCTGTATACCCCTGTGGAATTCGTCACCACGCCAAAATACGCTTGCCGAAACGAAATGCAAAACTTTGCTGACTGTCATGATGCAATGGGATGGAAAAGAAAGCATGGCACATATTAATCACTGTGTACCATTCTGCGTCGTGAGGGATCTGATATAAAATCACAGATGGATTTGGTACAATGGGACAACATGGTACAACAATTTTGTTTATCTTTCTCAGGTCTTGCACTATCCTGAACTTCCCACTAGGCTTTTTCAGTCCCATTATTGGTGAATTACATGGGATACTCATTATTTCTCTCAAAATTCCTTGTTTTATCATTTTCTCAATCACAGGAGTAACTCCTTCGATTATTTCAGGCGTCAATTTATATTGTGGGACGTTTGGATAACATACTCCTTCTTTTACAGTTATTTTTACTGGATCTACATTCCTCATCAATCCTACATCTTCTCCTGTGAAGTCCCAAACCTCTGCTTTTACTGATTGTTTTAATTCTTTTGGTAATTCATCAGGGTTAAAGACAGCATAGGTTCCTGTAACCTCTTTCTCTCTGTTTGCCATTGTCATTTTATACAGCACATCATCATCTGGTGTTTCAAAGGCTATTCCATCTGGAGTACAAAATATGGTGCAATTCATCTTGCACAATAAATCTCTACCTAACAAGTTCATAGGGCTGGTATCGCACACTACGATCTGTGCATTTCTGAACATTTCCCTATACTAACTTTCACTGGTTCTGTAAGGTAAGTTTTAATCTGTCTGTTGGACACACCAACTACTTGGATCCTTTTATCCAAGAGAGGATGATTCTTGACATCAGCGGATCTAACAGTTGATCGAGTAGCACCAGTATCATCTAGGAAAGTAATATTTTCATTCTTAACTTTTCCATCTACAAATGGGCCTGTCTGGTCTACTTCTAGAGTTGCGCCAAGTACGCACTCTTCTTCCTCCCTTCGGCACCGTCAATAACCCTCCTCTGAATCGCTTTCATCGCGTTGCAGCCAATACTAGCGTGTTGCGGCTTATTTACCGGTTCTTCGTTGTGCAATCCATTCTCCTTACTATACTTCTGGCAATTTTTGTTCTGTGGAAAAGGTGGTTTTGGCACCTGATTCTGTTCTGTTACACCCTGCTGTTGTCGTTGCTGTTGACCACTCACCTCATTCTGCACCTGTGGATTCAATGATGGATTTTCATCGTTAGTACTTGGTGGAAATTTACACTCAGATTTCCAATGCCCTATCCTACCGCAATTATGACACGGAAATTTCTTTTTAGCTTCCTCAATATTCCCTTTATTTTTCCCAGGATTAAATTTTTGTTTTGACCCAGCTTGTTCCGCTAATTGTGCTTCCTGTCTCTCTGCTACCTTTACTTGTGCCCACATAGCCTTCTCTTTCAGTTTTCCCTGTTTTGCTTCAATTTCATCACTGAAATATTTAGCATGTCTCAATACTTCATCTACTTTCTTATCTTGCCAATCTACCGTATGCTGTTTTATCATTTCACTAATTACTGGACGAAGACCATATACAAATCTGTATGCGAAATGACTCAAATCCTTGTCACTCAAATTTTCATCTCCACTGAATTGTTTAAAGGCTAAAATTAAACTCTCATAATAGGCATGTACTGATTCTTTGCTTTCCTGATGTGTTCTGTCAATTTTTACCCAATCTGTTCCTTTAGGGGTACCTTGTTCTTCAAAAATGCCATAACCTGTTCATATTTCTTCATTACCTCGGGGTCTGGAGCTCCTGTCTTTGGATCCCTTGGGTATTCCTGTGTCAGCCAATCTATTACTATTTTACATTCTGTCCATAGATCTGCTGGTACGATTATGTCAAACAAGCTATTCAGATCGATCCACAATACTTTGGATAATTTCACAAATCTGTCCACCTGTCTATACCACTCGATGGGTTTTTCACGCAGTCGAGGGAAGTCATTAGTAAATAACAAAATATCCTGTCTAGTCCATGGGGCATGTACATATCCTCCTCCTGGAATCTCTCTCCTAGGGCATTCTGTCCAACCTTCTCTTTTTCTCTTTTTCTCTCATAGGATAAGCTGAAAACGTTTTGTCTGAAACTTCATCTCGCTTACGATACCATCTGCTCTTCCATTTGTCCACATCTCCCCATTTTCTCAACAAAATAATTATCTCTTTAATCTGACCTATTCGTCCTGTGGTATTCATGTTTTCAATGTCTTTTTTGGTGAAATCTACTCGATAGGGTTTCTGTAGGGCTTTTACCTTTTCAAAATCAATACCCATTTCATTTGCCACTTCTTCTAATCTTTCATGAAGACTTTGTGCTCTCCATGTTACGCTTTTGCACAGAAATAACAACTCCTCATCTTGATAGGTTTTTAACTTCTCTGTTGGGATAGTTCCTACTATTAATTCTTCCAGTATCATTCGTAATTTGGCTACATCTATTGACTGGGATTCTTTGTCTTTCTTTTGCAAGCTTCTCAACCATTCACTCAACTCCTCTGTTGATGGTCCTACTGGCTTTTCTACATTTCCTTGTCCAAAATCTTTTTGAGTTTCTGACATTGTTTCTATCATTGTCATACACTTTTCTGCACAGTTTTGACCTAAAAACTGGTTATTTGAAAAATCTGGTTCAATCATACTCATAGTATGTCTCCATGGATTCTCACTATGACTCATTCTTGGTTGTTCAACCGGTTTACTACTTTTATAAGGGACTGTCATACAATGTTCGCTATCTTTCTGCTTATCAAAAATAACATTACTGGACCTATCGTTACTGGAACGGTTAACGCTTCTAAATTCTTAATCAATTTTCTTATTTTCTCGGTTAATTCTAGGGTCGTTTTTGGTAGTTCTGCTGAATTTTCACCATCTAATTTTCCACCAGACTTCTTTTCTACCTCTCTAATGGAATTGTTTCTTCCCAAATCTTGGAACTCTGGTTCCGATTTTATGATTCGTACTGTCTCTTTCATTGGGGCACTTGGGGTTAATATTTCTGGTTCTGGTCGACATGGTGGTGGATTCTTATAAAACATATCATCAAGAACATCATCCTCTGATTCATTCATTCCATACCCTCTCGATTCCACATTATGCCTCTTTTCTACACACTTTCGTCCTTCATTCTCTCCTGCAGTTCTTACGGGAAACAAACCCTCAGTCATACTCGCATTCCGCCACCTTCTCATTCGATCATCATGCATCTCATGTCCGTGTGATCTGCCAAACAGGTACCTATATCCTCTACCATTTCTCTGTCGTTCTCGGTCATGCATCTCGTCTTCCCACTCCGTCAAAGCCTCAAATTGAGTCGGTCTAGGTCTCGGTTCTAAATTCATCATTTTCTCTCTCAAATTTCTCAAAACAGCCAAATTAAATGAACCATGTTCCGGAAAAGCCAACACTCCATCCTTCTTGGTATATTTGACCCAATTATCTAACCAAATACAAGTGTGATATCCATATTTTGCAACCATGAAGGATGCAGGGGTTTTCGGTGGAGGAAGTAACTGTTCTTCCCTAGTTATGATTGGTTTATCCTTCTTAAACCACTTCTTAATTCTACCAAACCATGACTTTTTCTCCTTTTCTGGTGGATCATAATACATTTTCCCTTCTTTCGTATCTCACTAGTCTCTTTTACAACTGTACCACTTTTCTATCCAATCGTAGCGCGACTCACATTAACGCACAAATCCGGAGCGTTTATGTCACTTTTACAATTCTCCAATCCCAGCGCGACTCTCACTAACGCACCAATCGGGAGCGTTTATGTCACCCTGTATTTCTCCACTCCTAGCGCGGCGTACATTAACACACCAATCTGAAGCGTTTTTCGTTTCTGACCGACTGTCCAATCCCAGCGCGGTCGTTCTGACGTCAGCATCCGCTGCGGCAGCTCCTGCTCCTGTCTACCTCTCCTTCACAAAATCAGCTCAGTAAGTTTTTGTTTCAATTTCTACAATTCTGTTAGTAACAACTTAAAAACACCACCATTGTCCGCTTCGCTAACCAAGGAATAGCAATAGACCTTTCTCACGAGAATTCCGTCTTTCCCGAGAGCAGCGCTTACCTCTGCCCCACTACGGAATCGTTACTTCTGTTGATAAAGTAGCACATCCCTCTACTTCACCCTTCTAACAAGCATTAGCTAACCATTTCTCCAGAATTAAGACACATAGTTGGAGACTAAATGCTCCTGAGAAATAAAATTAGAGTTTCACAATTAACCCGAATGCCTTTTCATTCACGCACTTTCACACAAGAAAAAGTAGTACATTCACACAGAATCATGTCTTTCCCGAGAACAGCGAACAGTCTGTTCTACTACAGAATTATGACAGACATTAACAAAGCAGCGCTTCCCTCTCCTTTGTCCTTCTAACAAGCTCAGAGAGTACCTATTCCTTTCCCGTGATAAGCGTTATTGGAATGCCATTTGGATCCCTGGTACCTAAGAACAGAATTTCACAGGTAACCTTCGCTATCATACACACTTCTCTCATACAGAAAATGTCTCTAATGGCAACACACGGCGATGTCACCGAATCGAATCCAGACAATGCGTCGTGCAACTTCAATCATCACACGTTTCTCCTGTGTACCTACAGGATAACAACAATTCCGTCTTTCCAGAGAGCAGCGCTTACCTCTGCTCTGCTACGGAACCGTTACAAAGTTCCGACTTCCTACATCCCAGAAGCTGTGCAAACAACATAAAACTCCACACGACTCAACATAGAGTGTTAGTACATATACCAATATCAATAACCAATAATCATTAAGCTATTTACAAGCCATAATCACCAAACCAAAACAATAAAAACCATCATACTGCTACCAGAAAAACTGCTGCAGCATGGAACATCAAGTTTCCCCTTCGTCACAGACCAAATACTTCAACATCAAATTCACTCATATACATCCATTGGTGGTGCCCATAACACCAATACTTACACTCCGTTGATCTGCCTTCCTAGGGAAATAAACTTCCAAACGCTGACATGAAAGGAATACCTTTACCTTATCCTAAATACGTTGACTTTCAATTCTAAGAGATTCCCCTCATAAGGCAATGAATCATTTAGTTGTTTGTAGGTTTAGTGTCACAATCATTTATCTATTCTTTAAATACTAAACTAAATTCTCTTCTCTAAATAATCGACACAACACATTTGTCAATTAATCAAGTATTCTTTATCTAAGAAATATTGCAAGAATCGTTAGAAATCATCATCAGCATTTCAGAGCATCATATTTACATATTCTGGCTAAAAGTTGTCCTCTAAGTCAGTCAGGTTAGGGAAGAATTTTTATTCAGCAAAGTTAGGCAGCAATTCAGTCTCTCAAAGATTCAGGATAACAGCTGTCCAGCAGTGTCACCGTCCTCTCCGTCAGCATAACGTCAGGAAATCGAGTTTGTCAAAGAAGAGCGAGTTTTTTAGTTCAATTCCCTACCTACTTTTATAATGAAAATAATGTCAAAAAGTATCAAGATCGGGGTTTAGAATGTCCTGATTTGTCGACTTGGGGTCGCGAGGTGAAGTTCTCAGGGTGTCCGTGGGATGAGCTCATCGCACTTGTTGGTTCCGGTTTTTAAATCAGTCATTGTCTTTGGTACTGGCGACGTTCCCGGAGCGACCTTGAAGGGTACATTTTCTCCCGGGGTCAGGTCCAGGCCACTGCTGCTGGCGGTGACGCCTGCGCACTTCACCCAGAACCTCGTGTTGTCAGGGCAGTCACGTTCAACGTCTCGTTCAGCCATCTTGTCTAGGCCGAAATGGTCAACTTAAGCAAAAGAAACACAAAAACGTAATTAAAACATAGAAATGGCTAATACAATGTTATCCCTTCGCTAATACCCATATGTGTGTGTATTTATCTAGCAGAAGCAACACTCAGAGCGGTTAATACTCACTTAATAAAGCACAAATCACAAATACATCACCAAAGCAAAATATAACATGCAATATTCTAATTTTCTACTATTAGTATGCGTACTCAAGTTAGTTTACAATTAGTATAGCCATGCAAAGTGCAATTCCCACGTGTAATTCTTTTTGTTAGTATGATTGATAAGTATTTCACTGCAAACCAATTAATAAATTACCATTAGTTATTTATTCAGATTAATATAAACATGCAGAATGAGGGGATATACACAATTTTGTACTACCCACTGCAGCAGGGGCACCATAGGTTCCCCCTTGTTGATCCCTATGTGGCAGGCCCTTTTAGGTGCCTGCCATGGGGTGCAGAGATGAACACAGGCTCCAATTCCTTTATGGGAGCTTATGTTGTGTCCAGTTTAAGGCCGCAGCACAAGCTCCCATAGAAGAATGAGACTATGTGACTGCACCATGTGCGGTAGCATCATGATTAGGTGGTCGGGACCGCTGATCAGAGGCCAGTCGGTCCCGTTTCTGTGATGGTGTCCCGACATCGAAATGTGTCCCTTAGTCTTCTAGTTCTTTAGTTGGGCCCCCTTTGATCTTTTGATAGAATTCATGATTGTGGATGTTTCTCTCTGCCTCTTTTTTTGTAATCTTCAACTGATCAAAATACACTCTTGTCCACCTCTTTAATCACTTATCCTTTTGTAATTCAACCAAAGCTGTTTTCTGGCCTTTCGAGATATTGTGCTTAACAAACTCCTTTTTATTTTTCAGATTGTTTATGGCAGATATTCCATCTTCTCAAAAATTAGCACTTGTTTCGTAGCAGTATTGAGCAGTGGGCAAAATGTAGATTTATTTCAAAATCCTAAACTTTCTTGGTTTTGAGGAGGATCAAATTAAAGAAAAAAGGCTTGAGTCTTATCTTTCTGCAAAATTCCAATTTTTTCGCCTTTAAGCACACAAAGTTGCTGCATTTTGTTGGTACAAAGGAAAGCCTCTTGGACAGAATATTTGATTCTGCTTCAGAGAGAGGTCTCTTAGAAAGATTCAAAATAGGGGATGTCATTGATTTTGTAAAGTACTGCCAGTGGGTTGTCATTTCCCATGGTTGGTTGCAATATCTGTTCCTCCCATGCCTCTTTGACGGCCTCTTCCTTAAAAAGCCCTTTGGTTTCTTACTTGTGGTTTCTGATTTGAAGTGCCTTCCTCAGCTTCTGATTCTCCTGTGGAGAATGACTATGAGCCTGAGAAAGAAATGAACTGATGTCTCAGCCTTGCCTTTTGTGGTGTTTTCATTGATTTACTGTGTGTTGTGTGCACAAATACTTTACATATTGCCTCTTAAATTAAGACTGATTGCTCTGTGCTGCCAAGCTACCAGAGTGTGAGCACAGGCTAATTTACAGTTTGTTCCTGACTTACTCTGACTATAATTGTGATTCCTTCTTGGACAGGGTGCATACCTCGCCAAACAGAAACCCAGTTTCCAACAACGGTAAATCAATATGAAGCATGCATTTTGAACCTAGATGACCATATTGAACACAAATAAGAGATCTTGTAACACAGATAGCAATTCAGCACTCAAGTTCTTGCAGACAAGGAGTACTTTGCTTAATTGCATGAGAAGACTAATCCAGCATTTAGCGCTGTTTTCTTAGTGTAAAATGTACCTTTGCGTTCAAAGTGAGCCGAAGGATGCTATGTACGCTATGGAAATAACACTACGTACTACGGTACGTGAACAGCAGTTGCCTGCAGCTTCTCATTCTCTCTTAGTTTATTGTTTCTGTGCTATCGAGTTAGAGTTGTTGCCCCAATTTACTCTTAATTACTCAGGCTGCCGTAATTGCATAATTTCAGTAGATTTCATTACAAGAGTATTGCATAATAATTACATTTATCAGATTACTCCAAGGTAAGTAAATTTTCACCTAGATCTAGTTAATGCCACACATGCAGCCCCGAACTTCAGCCTCACACCCAAAGTGTCACACATTTCAAGCACACGTGAAGGTCATGTGCTTATTACACCATATCCCATCTAGCTCCTTCTACCCACCATAGCCATTGCAGAGTCAAATTATCAGATTATCTTTCTAAGTGCATCAAACAAGTCTAAGTGAAATGGTAAACACCAGCGAAGACTTAGCATTTCAGCATGAAAGCATGTAGAACTGGCCACACCTTCTGACACTGATTACATACACACACATTAAAACATGCAGCATTCCCTGATATTTGTGACATAGTGCAACATACCAAATGTCAACGACTGTGAAGTGCCAAAGTGGTATTGACATAACTCCCATGCAATTTCTGTAGAGACCAATATTATGTTACCATGAGTAACTCTGAGGAGAATGACAGCAATAATGCGACATGCTAGGAAAGGACACAGGGCTTCGAATGTGGTCTTGTGAAGAGCTGCAGTATAGCTGTGTTCTGGGAATGGGAATACCTCTGAGATGCTTGTGTTGCTAATGAGGATTCTTTCAATGTGTGGCTGCAACTAATTGGCTCTACACATTATTATCGTGCTTCCAATTTAACAAGCCCTAAAACTAAAGTAAATATGATCATTGCCATTATCATCAAATTTAAAAAAGGCCATTGTTAAAACCATGCGGGACAATGGCATTGAAACCGGCTGTCTGAATGGAAATTTTAATAGGTATTGTAAAGTGCAACTATTATACTTAATAGACAATTAAACAATGATGAAATTAGGATTATAGCTTCGGCAAACTCTTGCGGTGCAACCGGTATTGTAATATACAATTTTCAGCAAATATATTTTGCAATACAAATTACTTATTGTGTTCATTTAAGTGTTTTTTCTTTTCGATGATCTGCTTAATTGTTTAAGATATGTTCTGGTTTAAATTTGTGTATTGTTTTGAGTTTATATAACGTTTCTTTTTTTTAATTAGCAATTTTAACTTCGACTAAACTGAGCTATAGAATTTAATTGGATCTTCCAGACTCAAATCCAACCCAAAACCATTAATTGTGACTGGATCAAAGGATGAATTAATGACAATGTGTGTTCTGTGTACACTCACCAACCCTTCAGAATGTTTGTTGATGCATCTGAGAGACAGGGTCATCACAACAGGTGCAGAGAGGGCATTCCCTGAGCAAAATGAATGCATAAGGTATAGAATTGGAACTGAAAGGATACCTGCCGTGTTCATTAACCTCTTGCATGCTCATGACGAGCCCAGCTCGTCATGAGGCACAGTGGAGCTGTGCTCATGACGAGCTGAGCTCGTCATAACGGCCGCGCTCCGCCCATGCGCAATTGATTCCACGCCTGTGCGGGAGAATCAATCAGTGGGCGGAGTCGTTACGAACTCAGCTCGTCATGAGCACAGCTCCACTGTGCCTCATGATGAGCTGGGCTCGTCACGAGCAACGCGGCGCCGCACGCCGCCCCCCCGCGCCGTGGGGGAATTACCCCAGTGGCGATGGGTTTAATATAGATGCAACATAATTGGCCGTGAGACTTCATGGCACCAGATGCCAAGTTTCATCTTTCTGTGGACCAAGTTTTTGTTACTACCTCGAAACTGTTGCTTATCCCCCATATGTGCTAATGTCCTGACCCATCTCCCTAACCCTGTGCTAATTCTTTTCTGTTATATTTGGGTCTATTGGAACCTAAGTCTGCATAACCCTTTTCCCAAAAAATTTATCCAGGCCAAATTTGCATACTTTCTCCCCAAAGAATTTGTGGATTCCTCTGAAAGGAACCAAAAAATTACCCAAAATGTACTAACATTTTTGTTTAGTTCTTTTTTTTATTTGAAAAAGTGTTGCATTTTCTCTAAAAAATTAAATCAACAAAACATTTAGACTATTAAGATCACCCCCATCCTAGCTTTCAACAGGAAGAAGAGCTGTAAAAAATGCAATTTTTTCACCCCAGGCATTGCAATTTTTTTAAATTATCAACGGTAGTAAACATTTCTGTAGTAACTGAGTCCAGACATGTTGAGGACCTTCAGATGTTTATTTTTAGTTAGTTACAGGTCATCCAGTTAAGTCCAATACAAAACCCCACCAGGAGCAGCCAGCATGCTGCTTAGTCCTTCTCAACTGACATCTCTAGCTCCCAACATTCTGTAACACATCATTCATGGAACATTCCACTGGCAGAGCAAGAGTTTATATGAATAACCTCAAAGCCAGGATACTACATATCCCCTTTCCTTCCATATATAAACAATAATGAAACAAAACAGAAAGAAAACCAAGATAGAGGAAAGACAGAGTAAATCTGAAATATCGCAAACCAATGAGAGAAGAGAGCAACAAAAGAAAGTGTGAATATATAAACGAGGAAAACAGAGAAGTAACAGGTGAGGAAAACAGATAAAAAGAAAGGCAAAAGGTAGGAATACCATCCTTTCTTCCAACACAACAACAGAAACGAAAAGAGAAAACACTAACGACTACCTCAAGACATACTTTCTGGCCAGGCATGTATAAAAAGAGACAAGTCATAGCACAACACAATGACCAACAGAACAAAAACAGACACTAACAAAGAGTAGGATGAGAAAGCTTCCAAAGGAAAAGAGAACACAACAGTAAGAGAAAGACAGCGGAAAACTAAGAAGAATAGAATCCAGAATCCACAGATGACATCAATAAAAGATATCAAAAGGAAAGCTGAGCTGTGACAGGAAAGAGTGAGACAATTAAAATAAATCACTCATACTTCCCATTAAATTAAAAATCACAATATAATTAAAATTTAAAACATGACATTGAATACCAATTGGAAAATGTAAGGAAAACACAATAAACTTGAGAAAAACCCCAATTGTGAAGGTAATATTGTACTAAACATGTGGTGAAGGGGTGCACACTGTGCAGTGAACTGATGAGACCAAACCCATAAAATACACCACGTAAAAATGTTGTGCACTGTTGTGAAGGGACTAAAACCCGTACAACACACCCTACGTAGGGCAAAACGTAAAAATGTCATGCACTGTTGTGATGGGAATACCCAGAACGACCCACTTCGTATAGAGGTCAAATATTGTGCATCGCAGTGATGGGACTGTAACCCATACTACACACCTGGAGTGGAGGTCATGTGTTGTGCACTGAACAGATGGGATTGTAACCCATGTGGCACATCTCATCTTGCGACAAAAATAAATGTTGTGCACTGTAGAAATGGGACTGTAACCCATGACACACCTCATATAGAGGCAAAAATGATGTGCACCATAGAGATGGGACTGTAACCCAAACAACCCAAGTGCGATAACAAGGGATAGAAACACAAAATGTGATAACTCACCCTTTGTAAAGAAACCCAAAAGATAAAGAAATACACCATGTGTGAATGGCACAAATGGCCACCCAACCAAGAAACATCTTAGAAATGTGCATACAACATGTCATTCGATACTGAATGAATCCACGCCGGTGAGCGACAACTCACCCGAGTAGTCAGGTAATAAACACCCTTGCGTAAGGGAACAAATTGTGACTCCAAATACACTGTAACATCAAACACAGAACATTGGAAATTGAAGCTTTGGATGTCAGACATATTAACTCCATATGCACAGGCACTGTGTCTTTGTGATTCAAGATGTACAAGGTGGAAAACATTATGCAAGGTGAATGTACAGGACACTCCAGAAAGTAAATTTGGCGCCGACTTTAAATCCAGTGTTGTGTGTGGTAAAGGTCGCTACCCAAAACAAACATGGCAAACAGTTCCAAAATAACAGATGTAAAATGGTAGAGTCATTCTTATGGACACACTCCTCATGTAGAACATGGCAAAAAAATACACAGTACCTTCATCATGTTGAATCTTCTTGTTAAAACAGGGCTTACTGTATTACTCTTCCTCAGTGCTGAAATGGGAGCCACATGACACTATACAGGCTCAGGGAGGAACACCAGTAACTCTGCCCCAAAACGATGACGTTCTAATTAGCTTTATAGTCATCCAAGAAAACGTGGTAAGCAGTGAGGACTCCATACTGATGAAGGAAAAGAGACAATGTGGGAGGCTTAAATAACCTCACAATAACTTAATTGACGCACAAGAGAAACAAACGTGGTTGGCAGAGTGCATTGCACGAGTGCTCGATGTGTGAAATCCCAAGATGGCGGCACACAAACTTGCGGTGAGCCGGGTGGCTCTAGGCACGTCTGTGCAGGAGAGCATCTGTCAGCAGCATTGAGCTGCATTGAAGCAATGACGTGAGGGAAGATCCGGAACGTCGGAGGGGAACCATGGAGACATCAGGGAGGAAAGCAAAGACAGGAGGAGTGCACATGCTCAGCATGTCAGCTCGAGACAAATTTGTAAAGACAGTTAACGGTTCAACTGCCATGGAGGTCATGAGATAGAGGTCTTGCTCAGTAACTCCTCTAGGTATCAAAACACCCCACATCAAAATATATAAAGAAAAAAAAAACGTCTGCACTCACCGGAAAAGATAGAAAGACAGTCTCTGGTACAGTGACAGGCATGGGCAGACTGCGCTCTCACACACGAAGGGCAGTATCACCATTTGAAAAGGCTGACATTGTAGATTTGACTGACATTGTAGATTTGAGTCAGTAGCACTATTCTTGCGACAAATAGTACAAACGTTGAAACAGTCCCACAGAAGATTGTAGAAAGATCCCAGTTGCCAAACCACGACTTTCCCAGACAGGTAGAGTACCTGAAAGAGACTAATGTCAGGAACTGGGAGGCAGGTTCAGTAGATGTGTGCAGGAGCACTTTGAGTTAGGCTTACCCTCACTGAAGGCACAGCACAAGACACAGACAATAACAGGCAGGCTTACCCTCACTGAAGGTACAGCACAAGTTGCACAGATGTTGACTCTAGAGAGTAGACGCTCAAGGCAGGATGGGCAGCTCCTCAAGGAGCACTTCCCCAGACGTACAGACTGCTGTGGGCGACCGATACGAGGTCACTGGTGGGGTGAAGGATGCCAGTAGACAGGATGGTCAGCTTGAGTTGCAGTAGAATAAGTACCATAGAGTTGCTTCAGGTTTGAAGAGGTGACATGTGTAGGTTCTGATCAGGATCGTCTCCCAACATTCTGTAACACATCATTCATGGAACATTCCACTGACAGAGGAAGAGTTTATGGGGCCGATTCACAGAACTAACTTAAGACAAAATCCAAAACTTACTACTTTTGGTATTAACAGAAGTTAGGATTTTGTCTTACGCTTGTCTTAAGACAAACTTAAGGCAGACTTAAGACAGACTTAAGTCAGACTTAAGACAGACTTAAGACAAACTTAAGACAGACTTAAGACAGTCTGTGAATCGGGCCCTATATGAATAACCTCAAAGCCAGGATACTACAATTTCCTATTGTTGTTGTTTAACCTTACTTGCACTATTTACTGGGGGAAAGGTGTGTAGTCAATTGGTGAACCCGGAAATGTATACATTTCTGAAAAGCAAATAAAAGTCGGTATTCATGATGTGGTCCTTTGCGTAGATTGCTCATGCTTTTCATAAATAAATGAATCGTTGAAATGAAAAACGAATGACAATATATAGGAAAAAAATAGCAATAGGTGACAATGTAATTTTTTGGTTTTGATGTCAGATTTACAAAAATATCCTACTATTTTGTCCACCAGACCCTTCTATTCCTAGGGAAATATAAGGTTTGCTATTTGTTTAAAATCATGGGATTCCTAGAGCATAAAACAACCGAGCTGTGTCTTATAATTATTTTCCAGCCTCTCCCTCACCAAGGACCCCATCACCACGAGACTCAACTTCCAGGAAGGAATGAAGAACATCGCATCTTGGATGAGCAACAGCTGCTTGAAGCTCAATTCGGAGAAGACAGAGGTCCTCGTCCTCAGACCATCCACCTCTGCATGGGACAACACCTGGGGGCCCACTGCCCTCAGCAGCCTTCCCACACCAACAGACCACGCCCGGAACCTCAGCATCGTACTCGACTGCTCCCTCTCCATGACTCGACAGGTCAATGCAGTCACCTTCACCTGCTTCCATTTGGAAGTCAAAATGGCAGGGGTGGCTCCTCAACTATGGCTCAGAAGCATCAGCCCCACCTGCTAGCCTCAAAACTTGAAAAATAAATCGGCAATAAAACAGGTTTATTATTGTTTTATTTTTCAAATTCTAAGAGCAGGCCTGAGTGTTGGGGGCGTGGCCATCATGGGGGCAGTCACTAGGGGGAGTGGTGGGCACTGCTATCACTGCGCGTGCCAGTTTGGTCAAATTGACATGTGCACTGAGCTGTCTCCAACCTGAGCTGGTTTGCCGGGTTGGAGACAGCAAGCACAGACTCCTGTTCTCCCTGAGAGTGCAAATTTACTGTGCACAGGCCAGTCCTGATGCTGCTTTCATGCTGCCAGGAGCATGAGAGAAGCCTCAGGATTGGCAACATGGCAGTCTGGGAGCCTGTGCTGCAGCGAGGACTCAGAGCAGAACAGCGGCGGATGGCAAGTATGTTTTTCCCCCTTTTTTGCCATGTTTTCTTGATCATCCATCACCCCACCTCAATTAATAATAACAAATGTTACACCTTGTTGTATTCTCATACTTCTCCCAATCAAAACAGCACCTCACTGAAGTGGGTGAGCTAATTACTCAGAAGAGTAAATGCCCCATAATGCATCATGGAGATATCAAGATTTCTCCTTTGAATTTTAATCTTTCTACTGAAAAGCACAGCTTTAGTATTTGCACCCAAGGTCAACTGGCACCAAACAAAACCTACCAACCCCAAGCATTTTTGAACACTAGACAGCACAGAGTCCAAGTCGCTGTGGCTTAAGTGGACATCACAATTTCTTACACACAATGTCCTGCGATCACCAAACTTTGGCTGATATTACAGATATTCCTCGAATTTCTGAGAGGAAATGTTTTGGGATCTGTGGGGATCCATATATATCTGAATGCCCAGCATTCTCATACTCATCCTGATTAACATGGCACTTGACATGTGCAGCTGAACCAATCACCCATGATAGGACAGACCCCCAAATGTGATGTGGAGGATATGTGGATAGCTGAGGTATTTACCAACATTACATTTTGGCTACAGACTTTTTTCACATGTGAGAGGGAAAGATCAGGAATCTGGTAGGAACCACAAACATTATGCCACCCAACATTCCAACACTTCTCCTTATAAAAATCCTGTTCTACCTGTGTGCCTGGGTCAATCAATGATAACAGGAAAGGCCCACAAATACAACATTGAATCATCAAGATTGTTTCGCGGAATTACAATCTTTTCTATTGCTAGGGTGTTAAAATAAAACACAACACATCGGGATACTAAAAGGTTAACATGAGTTTAATGCGAAATTAGTGAGCAATACAGCAAATAATCAAATGACTATTTTGATTCCAACTGACTATAGTTCTGGTCCAAAATGGTTAACTACAGCAGATGATGCTAAAATGCTTGCACATTTGAACAGATGTTCCTTTAAAACAAGTCTAAGGAGCATAGACATATAACAGAAACATGTTACTTCCAGCAAAACTTATCTAATGAGCAGTTAGGTGGTAGGATCATTCCACAGAAGAACTATGAGACATCCTTGAAACCGAGGTACAGTGCATGAGAGACTGCAGACTTCACTAATTTCTTCGAATCACGCTTCTGGTTGCCAATATTGAAAGCAAGGCTGCACTTTACCTTGAGATACAGAAAATGTGCAAATGTACTACCTCAAACAAAATGGCTTATTGGCCTACTAATGTCATGAAACTTTACAAACATATTGAAGCTAAAGTGCACTTCAAATTAATAATAAAATAAGATTCATATTTGATTATAAAATATATCAGTGCATATTGTGATATACAGATGCAGGTTAATATTAATGTTAAGGAAATGGAAAAATTGGATTGTGTTTTTGGAACCCCAACCTCTGTTTTACTGGGATGCTAAATTTCTTTATAATAATTCAATAGCAAATAGTCTCAAAACGTCTGTTTTCACATTTTCATTGTCACTTGATTTATAATCCTCAAAAGCATTGGCAAAGATGTTATTCTTGCAAGTGTGTAGAATGATGCACATAATTCATTATACTACTACATACAGAAGAACCACAATTAATTGTATTACAATGATTAGTGCAAATATTATCATCCACCAACTTTGTCCAGATGCCGCTGAGATTAAAATTTAGAGCATTCTGTAATGTGTGCAATTTCATTGCACTATTCTTGATATTGTCTATTCGCTCATGTACTCTGAGTGAGATGTTGGCAGACATGAGTGTAGCATTCAGAACCTACAGTAGCAAAATTACCATGGCTGCTAAAATGTAATCTAAAACCATCCTATTCTGAATCAGCATCCTGGCATAAGCATCTCATTTGTCTACCACTAATCCTAAGGCTAGTGTTTTGGATTTATGAATTTCTTCAATAAAATCTCAATTTCCTCTCACTTCACCGAAAGCAACTGTTATTCCAAATGTTGGAATTAAAGAAGAAAATAATCTATAATTAGTACAGGTAGCACTGCCGAAGGTGATCATTAAAGGGTGTAACTCACACAAGGGGTCAAGGGGAAGTGTATACTACTTCCAAGAATTATTATGCTCACACAGAGTGTAGAGTAGTGAGGCACAAGAAGAACAAAAGAAATGGGAACAGAAGTTGGGGGCACTACAGGTGTTTGGACGAGAACCCTCACTCACCCGAGGGTGACATGCTTCGTCATTGGGTCCCTCCACATGCTGGGACTGCAAGATACCCAGTGTGAGTTAGAACTTTCCCGCAGGAAAGGAGCAGGAGTGTTGTTAATAGCATGTATATGTGTGGATCCCTCTAGGGTAGAGGTGAGGGGCAGAGTGCATCAGAAAAAGTGGTTTAAAACTATCTCAATAAGGACAAAACAACTTTATTCCCATGTCCTAATGGATAGAGGTTAAAAGCATAGTGAGGCAGGGTTATGGATATTCACCCTGTATACGGACAACATGTTTCTGCCATATGTAACTTAGATGTTCTAGGCATTCTTCAGAACCATAGTGTAGTGTCACTCTGCTATATAAATGTTTGCAAATTATAATAGGAAAAATATCAAAAAATATACTCAGGCCTATATCTTGACCAACAGTGTATAATGGCAACAGGTTGATGAGTGGGTCAGATGGCCCTACAAAGAAATCATAAATAGGCACATATCAAACATATGCATCAATGTAAATTTGAAAACACCAAAGTGCACCAACACCTCAAATGTGTGTGCATCTTCCCCAAGATTGTATACAAGGACCTTACCCAAGGGCAGTGTATAAGGTCCGACTCCACCATCTACAGAGTCTCTTCACACGTAGAGCTCTCTTTTGAGGTACAACAACATAAGTGAAGGTCAAGGAAAACACAACATAAACATATACCTTTCTTTAAGCTAAAAGCAGAATACTATGCTAGACGAGTACATAAACCTTGTCTCCAATGAATCAGTGAGTAAAATTATATACAAATACAGAAGTAAAGAAATGGAGTCAAGGGAACTCTCTGTGCATTACTCTGACGAGGCACCTATTATTCCCTCAAATAACTCCAACTGCGTTTTCAGTGTATCTCACATTAAATAATAATATTTGGCAGTCAAACAAACCCACTAGTAGTATTAGGACCAAAGCAAATATGTGCCTTGTGGGACAAAATGTTAGGTGAGTAGATGTAGCTGTAGGAATAACTGTGAGGAATGGGCCACATCATGTTATATAAGCCCTCAAAACCAAGTGTCGAAAAGCAGCCAAGTCATGGTAAACAGTAAGAGAAGACCATATGAATCATAGCAACCAGGATCACAGGCCTTATAAACCTTAAACAAACTCTATTGTAGCCTAACCTAAAATTTGTATTCTACGGAGACTCTTGCGGGAGTACGTGGGCCGTGAGTTGGGCACCTTTTATGAGCGTGAAATAACTCACATGTGTGGGCACGCTCAAGTTATCTGGCAACTGTAGTCAAACAAATGCATTGTTCTGACCATCCCAGCCATTAAGTGAACCTCCAAACCATCAAGTGAACCAAAAGGACATCAAGAGCACTGGATATGTATATCTATGGAATAGAAATCACCCTCTATTCAGGTAGCCCTCGGGCTTAATGTGCACCTGACGGGTGTCTGTAATTTTATGCCAGCCGCTCATAGTAACAGCTAAATGGAGACAGTTTAAGACATATGTTAGACCTTGTACCATTGGCGTGAGTCTTCTTTCCATTTTTTGCTCTTGTCTCCTCTATCTTTGATATGATTTTGCTGGTTTATATGCTTTGGGCACTGTGCCACTGCTATTCAGTGCCACAGTGCAAGTGCTCCCTATTGTAAATTGGTATAATGGATTTGTGGTTCCATGATTGGCTTATTCTATATACTTGCCAGACCCTAGTAAGCCCCTAGTACAGTGCGCCATGGGTGACCAGGGCCTGTAGATCAAATGCTGCTAGTAGGCTTGCAGCATTGATTGTGCCACCCACAGAAGCAGCTTGAAAAGTGTGTCTCAGGCCTGCCATTACAGAGCCTGTGTGCAGTCTAGTACTGCCATGTCGACTTGGTAAGTGCACCCACTTACCAGTCCCTAAACCTTCCCTTTTCTACATGTTAGCCACCGCTAAGGTAGGCTCAAGGGCAGGGCGCATTGAAAGTAAATGGTAGGACATGCCCTGATGCGTGTGCATTGGCCTGATAGTGAATTACAGCCAATTTCGTTTTTCACTATTGCAAGGCTACCTGTCCCCATAGGCCAGAATGGGCAGTTTTATTATCACATCTTATAATCCTAACTGACCAAGGGAACATGGTAGAAAAACAAATTTAGTATGCATATTTTAGTGAAGGTGATTTCTACATTCTGTGTTTGAAAATACCACCTTTAGAAAATAGGTATTTTCTTACCTAACCATCCAGCCTGCCTATGCTAGGTTGTGTATTGCATGTCTGGTTGTTGAGTGACAGGAGGACTTGGGCTTCAGCAGTCTGATGAGTCAGGGCTGGGCTGAATAGGACCATGGCTGAATAGAGAGTAGGGGGAGTAGATTTCCTTTCAGCTACCTAGGCCAGGTCTGCTTTCAATAATGCTGTCTCCACCTCCTGCCAGTAAGCTGCACCAGTGAGGACAGAACTGGTTTTGGCCAGGTACAGACACTCTCTGCCTTCAGAGAACAAAGAAATTAGTAGTATAAATATTGGGGCCCAGACCCCAAGACTTTAGATCACTTCTGGGAATCAAGACAAACCTTTGCCAAGGAGAGGAGCCAAGGAAGCTGAAGGATTTGACTGCCCCTGTGCCATTGTGCTATTTTCTGGGGTTGGCCTGCAGTGGTTACTTATTTGCCAAGGAAAGGAGAAGGAACTTTTATTGAACTTTCATCATCTTGAAGAAGAATCTCCAAGGGCTTGAATTGTGCTTGCCTCCTGCTGAAGTCTCAGGGAGTCGCATGAAGGCGCCATCCTGTCACATTGCAAGCAGAAAGCAAAAAGAGATTGACGCATCACCTCCCCTCGCCTACTTTGTGCAAGCATTGAGGAACAGACCCATCGCCTCCCCCGAAGCAAGGAACTGGCACATCGCTCTCCCTGCGAACCTTTTGTTTATATTGCGTTACGCATCCAAAAGTACTTTGTGAGAAACGTGTCACATTTACCATCAACTTTGAACTAAGCTATTTTTATCATTTAAAAGTCATGTTTCTAATACTGTTTTGTGAATTTTTGTTGTGTGGGTCTTTTGTTAAGTCTATATAAAGAATACCTATTTTTATAAAACCTGTGTGGTGTCCATCTGTAGTGTTTTCACTGTATTGCTGTATGTGTTCACAAATGCTTTACACACTGCCTCTGAGATAAGCCTTCCTGCTACCACAGAGTTTAGCAGGGGTTATTTTAGGAGTGTAGCCCCCTTACCCTGACTAGAAGCAAGGGTCCCTATTTGGACAAAGGTGTGAACAGACCCCCATTTCTAACAACAGCCAGAAAGCAGCCTTAAGAAAATTTCAGATTAACCTCTATATAGCATCACCTTACGCGTGGAGGAGATCTGTATTCTACCGAAACTCTGGCAGGAGTGGTTGTGCAGCGAGTCCGATGCCTATTAATAGCCTCACCATTGCGCATGCGCAAAACCACTAGACCTGCATGAGAAGTGTAGTCAGGAAGTCTTGTTTTCTGACCGTCCCTGTCATGCTAATATACCCAGTGTCAAAGCAGGCATGTGACAGTCTCCTATATGGCCTGGGAACTGTAGAAAAACCTACTTTGATCAGGCAGCCTTGTTGCTATAACTGTCCCTACCATGCTAATATAACTAATTACAAAAGAAGCATGCAGCAGACTAGAATGGGGCGATTATTTGAATGTCATAGATGCACTGTGGTAAACATTCATCTATGGGAAATAAAAATAGACATGTATGGATATGCATTTAGTAATGGACAGGGATGGATGGTACCAGTCTCATTGTCATGTGTCCATCCAAAGATGCTCTTACTGCAACAATCAGATGGATCGTACCAGTGAGTCAATGTCATATGTCCATACAAAAATGCTCTTACTACAGCCATCAGATAGATGGCAATTAGACGCCAGGAGAATAGCTGGTGTAGCAGTGATTTATAATGTGCACCATGGTATATCATCATTTAGGCCATTCAGTTGGCAGCCCAGTTTGAACACCCAATGCTGTTCTCTGTGGAACAGTACTCTGTCTGGAGGGCCCATGTCCCACTCCTTAATCCTTCTTGAAGCAAGACAAAGTCCTTAGGACAGTAGTTTGCAGTGTGCAGTAGGTGCAATCCTTCAGAGTACAATCCTTTAAGATGCAGGCCAGGGTTCCAGCAGGGCAGTACTTCTTCTCCTTGTAGTTGCAGGCAGCAGATCTGAGTTGCTTGGCAACTCTTGTATATTTATGCTTTGTTTCTGGATGTCAAGCAGAGGGGCACCTCAGACCAATGGGATACAGGGTGCCGCACAGGTGTATGACCACTTCCTCAAAAGTGTAGCATATTCTTGACCCAGAAAGCACCATTCTCTCAAAGTCCAACATGGAGGAATGCTCTCCTTGAAGGTTAGACCAGACTAAGCCAACCCACTGGCGTGGCTAATATTACTTAATACTCCCCTTCCATCCCTCTCCTTTATCTCATTAACATGGCTCCTGTGTGGCTGGGGTGGCAGGATGTGGGGGTGAGCCAGTGCTTTCCCTAAAATGTAATTCTCCCTCTGAAGACTAGTTTGACCACCCCTTCTCCCTCCTGTCTTCTGCTTTGGCAGTTTCAAAACCCATTGTCTCTCTAGCAGGCTACTTCACACCTCATTAAGACAGCATGGCCCAGCCTGGAAAAGGCTAGCCAATTAGGAGAGAGCAGCTGGAAGGTCTGAATTATGACTTATAAAAAAGAAAGTTTAACAACTTATTTTCTGTATTAGTTATTTTAACTCTAACAGTTGCAAGTTGTTGAATTTATCATAACTATCATTTTAAATCCTTGTATGCCTTTTTCTTTAGCTCCTTCCTAACAATATTTATAAAAAAAGTTCAATGTTAGCCTATAAAGCAAATTATCTACAATGGGGAAAAACAAATGTGGCATGTTTCCCTTACCAGGGCTTATAAAACATATTTTATAATGTCCATGTTTATAGTTAAATGGCACCCTACCCCTGGGGCACCTAGGGGAGACCTTAGGGTTGACATATATGCATAAAAAGGGTTGGTTAGTACTTTGGAAGTACAATTAATTCCAATTCCGAATTTGCATATAATTTGATTTTAAAGACAGTCTATAAAGCAGGTCTGCCTTCATAATGACAGCAGTCAACACAGCAATGCACATTCCAGTGCAGGAAATCTAATGGGCTTCTAAACCCTTTTGCCATATTAGGTAATAGGGACTTATAGGCAGTTTTGAATCCCCCTTGCCTTAATATACACTAGGGCCTTACAGGGGTCTGTCATTACCATTTGTAATTATACCTAAGTCCCATACAGCTTTATAGGAGAGCAATGGCCCTGGTCTGGTAAGCAGAGACCAGAGCACAGTCAGAGTCAGTTGCCACCAGTGCCAAGCGAACAATGGGGGTGATCAGGTCCAAAAGGATGACTCTCTCACACATTTCTATTTTTAAAGCCTTGAAAAGTACCTCCACTAGTGCTGACATAAAGTGTGTTCGGCCATCAATTTTGATCTAGTATGGTACCCTGAGCCGGAAATAACATTTCTGAGTAACTGCCTAGCTGCTGTGATGGCATCTGCAAGGGCACAAGGATATACCTCCACCCATCCTGAAAGCACTCACACGCGATGGATAAAACATATGAGTTGTTGGCATCTGGATAAAATCCATCTGAAGGTATACAAATGGGCTTCAATAGGGAGGGGGAACAGCACAGGTGGTCTTAATACCCTTTTCAGTATTATGTGACAGGCAAAAAGCAAACAATGGGCCATAATTGTGGGCAATGGAAGAAAAGAAGGGTGCATAGCTATGGGTTGCTGTGACATGTATTATACTGCTCCAACTTAAATAGTGTACTCCATGATACAATCGGACATGGTTCGAGAGTTGAAACTTTGGTCCAACCACACACCCAAAACTATACCTTTACACCTACTCAGGGTCTCGATTATATTATTTGTTTGATCCAGGACTGTTTTTCATGCAACTGAGAACAGTCTTTCAGCTTTGATACCTGAAATAAGTGAGTTCCTATAACATACATTAGACTTCAGTGATTTTATATAAAGCAGCATTTTTAGGTCCTAAATCAGCTAAGGTATTACCCCTTGAGACATCATGGTGGTGCACAGCACACTTTACGACTGTCACTTCCCTAGGCAACTGCAAGGCACTCAAAAGGTTTTGAACATGCTCTTGCTGCTTAATAGGGGTCCTGGCTGATGATAGGAAGACCCTGTGCATCCAAAGGAAACCAAAGTCATGAGTTACTCCAAAAGCATACTTTGAGTCTGTGTACATGGTCACTATCATTTCCCTGGCTAAAACGAAAATCGCCACCTTAGTAGACCTCACATTTGGCAAATGACAGCTTTCCATAATGTGATAAATTTTACACACAGCATAACCAGCAACCAGGACATCAGGACTGATGCTAACTCACAGTTAAGAATAAACATATCAGTTAAATCCACATGGAGGTTGGTTATATGAGCAGTGACAAGGATACAATCATTGAGTTCTGCTTCTTCACTGGTGGGTATTAATGAGGAAAGGTTCAAGGCTGGATACAGAGTCAGGGTGATACTAAAAGGAGATCAAAGTAAAATCTTTTACTGTGGCAGACAAACTGTAGAAAGGTGCCAGGGTTTTGTAGTGAGGAGAATTACTATAGAAAGAGACACAACAAGAGTAAAGGAAGACCTCAACACAATGTTTTGGATGCTTCATCAAAATTGGTCAGACAGCAGTACGTTGCGGTATCTTGAGGCACATCCTTCAAGAAAAACGGGCTGCATTTAAAAAAGAAATGATTGCTTTATTTCAAAGCAATCATGGACATAGTGGTCTGCTGACCCCATCAGGCCAACATCCCCGAGATTTTAGTGATTCCTAATGGCTCGCAAATTGCAGTCTAACTCATTAATATTAATGAGGTAGGTCGATTTACAACCCCATAGGATTCGTTAAATGAAATTCATTGAGTTTCGTACATCAGTAATAGTGATGACCTAATTGTGATTCTCAGAAAATCGCAAATAGGTAATCATTATTCCTAATATTGATACATTTGGCCCGTAAAATCTAATTTTATCAGGAGTAGCTGAGAATACTGCCACGCTCCTTTCAGGTCTCAGTACCTCTCACAGGCGCACAGGTGCATCTTCGAAAGCTTGTCAGCTCAGTGGCTCAAGGAAGCCTTTTCAAACAAAAGGGGGAGAGGAACACACTGCAACACATCCCATCACAGTTCGGTCCTTTGCATTATGGTGAATGCAGTTCACAATTAGTGCTTACTTGAATATCAGTAGTACTATGTCACCAAAGTGGGCGCAGGGAGTGCTGTTCACCTCTAGGCACATGTGTTTCTGGATTTTAACCTTCAGTAGTAGATATTAGAAAAAAATATATTATCAGGGGTTGCAGAGAAGGCTGCCACAGTCCTGTCAGGTCTCAGTGGCTCTCACAGGAGTACAGGTGCATTTACAAAAGCTTGTAAGCTCAGTGGCTCAAGGGAAACATTTTAAACAGAAGGGGAATGGGCGCACACTGCCTCACATCTAAGCACACTTCAACTCTTTGCATTATGGTGAATGCAATTCACAAGTAGCGCCTAATTGGATATCAGTGGTAGTAGTTCACCAAAATTGGTGCAGGTAGAGCTATTCATCTCTAGACAGCTTTTTGGAATTTATCAGTAGAGCTCAAAACTAATTTTATCAGAGGTTGCTGAGAATGCTGCCACAGTCCTCTCAGATCTCAAGAGCTCTCACAATTGCTCAGTACATTTCCGAAACTCATCAACTCAGTGGCTCAAGGAAGCCTTTTTGAACAGGAGGGAGATGGGCGCACACTGCCTTACATATCAGCACAATTCACTCTTTTCCCTTATAGTGAATGCAGTTCACAATTACCGCTTACTTGAATGTTAGTAGTAGTATTTCACTACAGTTGGTAGAAGTGGTGCTGTGAGAGCCACACAAATCAATACAGCATTTAAACAAAGACAGTTTCTCTCAAGGTTAGAGTACAGTAGGCAGTTGAAATATTCTTTGAGTAAACGCCAAGGTTCCATGGGTGATATTCACAAAGACGGGCGATAACTATCGCCATCATCAGTCATCGCAAGGAAAGTTAACTCTGCCTAACCCTGATTAATATTGCCATGTTAGCGGGGTATTTTCAAGCCTGCGGTACATGTTGAATGTAACAGGGAAGGGGTGTCAAAACCCACGTCCTGCTTAACACCTGCAAAAGGTAGGTGTAAAATCCCTGGTGCTAACTTGGTTTATCCCCTGTTTTTGCTTCACTTCGCAGATCTGGCAGTTCGTTGTGAATGTGGTGTTGTGGTTTTCTTGTGTGTTTTTGCACAGGAACGCCTACTCTGCATCTCATTAGTGTTAGTTGGTGGTGTCCACCGTGGAGATAAATATGGGGGCAGTTATCGCGGGAATACTGGTGTTGTCTGCAGTTTGCACCAGCTTGTGAATGGGGTGTTAATTCTATCATCACTTTTATGCGTTAAAGTGGGGATAATTCAGAGATAAATCCTTGTGAATATGCCCCCATTTCTTTTAGACTATTGAATGTTACCTTTAAAAATAAGTCACGTCCTGACATGCTCAAATTCCAAGATGCCAGCCACTGGGAAAGAGACAGTTCAGAAGGTAGCAATCTAGTTTGTGTTAGAAGAGAAGTGAACCTGCTAATGCGCTCATGCACAACGCATGAAGTGCACTTCAACTGATCCTTTCTGAAGAGGAGCAGTGTTGCTTTTGTGCACCTACCCTGTAAGGTGAAATCTTCTCAGGGAACAGCATTTTTCTACTGCAACTGCTCCTAATCTCCCAGTTTTGATTTTAGTGCGCCTGAGAACAGTTTTCGGTAAGAGAATTGTGCGGAGTTACACAGGGTGAAACCGTTGAGAGTAACTCTCGTATCCTTCCCAGTCAGCGCAACTGTGAGTGAAGACTTCTGTTCTTTGTTTAATATTCAAGTTTTTATTCTGAGAGGAACAAGCATGTTACAGACTTAAGATATCTGTGAAAAAGACTTGTTCTTTGGTATCACAAGAAAATTTGGAGTTTGCGACTGAAAATACAGGAACTCATTCTTTCGAAGTCAATTTCTATTAGGACATTACTTCTTCATTTGCTAGTAAAGCATTTGCAAAAGAATAAGCTGAGGTAACAGCAATAAAAAGAACTTAAAGGCTGTCAGTGTATGTGAAATTTAATGACAAGAGACAACAACGGAAAGAAAGACAACCTAACTAAGGACATTATCATTTACATAGAACACTTAAATATGCATATATAAATAAATAAGTGCTTACCACTGTTGGCATCCGACTACCTAAAAATAATAGCAAATTGAGTACAATGAGAGTCAGAACATAAAAAGAAACACTACAATTCTACAACTGCATTTTGAATGTTCTAATTAACAAGAGAGTAGCAAAACCACCGATAGAAAAAGGTAGTAGTTATGTTATGTTAAAGGGGATTTATAAAGCGCTCCGCTACTCAAAAAGAGTGTCCCGGCGCTAAAAGTACCTGCCAAACACCAGGAGCTCACACACGTCTTTCTGTCCTATCATAGCGACATATTGCAGTCTATAGGGGGAACAACCAGGTCTTCAGATGCTGTCTAAAACTAAGGAGTTCAGAATCGCTTCTGAGGGCCAGAGGGAGGGAGTTCCATAACTTACTGACGATCACCTGGAAGGAACGACCTCCCTTCCTGGTTAGAAAGAATTTTGGCACCACAAGCAGATGAAGAGTAGAAGATCTTAACGTCCTCCCCGGGCAGTAGGGGGTAATTCTCTTTTTAAGATAAGAGGCCCCTATATCGTGAAGCGCTTTAAAAGCAAGGACCAGTGCCTTGAAATCGATTCTGCTTTTTATTTTGAGCCAATGTAGTGTTTTGAAGAGGCTAGCCAGATGGGTCCTAGGACCGACCCTCACAACAGCCCTGGCCGCAGCATTCTGAACCAACTGCAGACGGTTCACAAGAAATTTCGGGATGCCCAGATAGAGAACATTTGCGTAGTCTAATCTAGAAATAATAAGAGTCTGAACTACAGTCTGTCTATGGGACAGAGGCAGGAGGGAAAGAAAGTTCCTCATCATTTTTAGAAGCCTAAAACCTGTGCCCGTCACAGATTTCACCTGCGACATCATAGAGAGATCTGAGTCCAATAAGACTCCAAGATTTTTCACTGTAGTCACAGGGCTGGGTTGAGGAGGCTGGTCCTGTGGCCACTAATGTTTCCACTCGTCCCCTGGGGTGTGTCCAAAGAAGATAATTTCGGTCTTTGCCGAATTACAGGACAGCTGGTTCAGATGAAACCATCCAAAAATGTTGGACAGACATTCACTGATTAAGAGTTCATTAAAAGGTTCATCCTTCCCATAAGTAAACAGACAGTAGTGACAGGGAATATAGATTTAAGGTAATCTATAGATAAGTTTAATAGAAATTACAACTGAGCTTCATATTACAGGTGCCATACAAGTCGCCAACTAGGAACCAGTAGAGTAGCATGAGGAAGTAGCACGTCCAGTGGCTGTCTCTATTTATTCTTTTCCCAATCCCCTTTCTCCCTCTTTATTGTGAGCAGCAGATCATATTGAATGCTACTTGCAGTGGAGTTTAAGATTTGGAGAATTATCTTCTGTCCCCATGGAAGTTTTGAATCAGGTATGTAGACATTGACAAGTGCTGTCCATCTCTAAACTCATGTGTTTCTGGATTATATCCTTCATCGGTATAGAACAAAAACACATTTTATCAGAGGTTGCTGAGAATGCTGCCACGGTCCTATAAGGTCTCAATACCTCTCACTGGCACACAGATGCATCTCCAAAGGGAGCCTCTTTTAACAGAAGGGGGATAGGAGCACACTGCCACACATCACAGCACTGTTCTCCCCTTTTATAGTGACTGCAGTTCACAATTAGTGCTTACTTGAATGTTAGTTGTAGTATTTCACCAAAGTTGATCTAGGTATTGCTGTTCATCTCTAGACACGTGTTTCTTGATTTTAATCCTTGATCAGTAGAGCTCAAAAACAAAGTTTATCAGGGTTTGCTGAGAATACTGCCACAGTCCACTTTGTTCTCAATACCTCTCACTGGCACACAGATGCATCTCCAAAATCTCATAAGCTCACTGGCTCAAGGGAGCCTTTTTAAACAGAAGGGGGATAGGAGGACATTGCCTCACATCACAGCACAATTCTCTTATTTGCATGGTGAATGCAGTTCACAATTAGCGCTTATTTGAATATTAGAAGTATTTTGCCAAAGTTTTTGTAGGTAGTGCTCTTCATCTCCAGACACGTGTTTCTTGACTTTATCCTTCATCAGTAGAAATAAAAAATGAATTTTAGCAGGGGTTGCCGAGAATGCTGTCACAGTCCTCTCAGGTCTCAATAACTCTCACTGGCACACAGGTGCATCTCCAAAAGCATGAAGGCTAACTGGCACAATGGAGCCATTTTAAACAAAAGGGAGAAGGGAGCACACTGCCTCACTTCACAGCACAGTTAAAAACTTTGCATTATGGTGAATGCCATTCACAATTAGCTCTTACCTGAATATTAGTAGAAGTATTTCACCAATGGTGGTGCAGGTAGTACTGCTTATCTCTACACACATGTTTCTGGATTTTAGCCCTCATCAGCAGACATCAAAAACACATTTTATATGGGGTTGCTGAGAATGCTGCCACAGTGCTCTCAGGACTCAGTACCTCGCACAGTGGCACTGGTGCATCTCCAAAAACTTTTCAGCTCAGTGTGCTAAGGGAGCCTATTTAACCAGAAGGGGGATGGGAGCACATTACCTCACATCCTAGTACAGTTTTCCCCTTTGCATTATGATGAAATCAGTTCACAATTAGTGCTATTAGTAATAGTATTTCACCAAAGGTAGTGCAGCTGGTGCTGTTCATCTCTATGCTCATGTGTTTCTGGATTTTATCCTTCATCAGTAGAGATCAAAAACCAATTTTATCAGGGGTTGCTGAGAATCATTCTACAGTTCTCTCAGGTCTCAGTACCTCTCACACACACTGGTGCTTTTCTAAAAGCTCGTCAGCTGAGTGGCTCAAGGGAGCATTATTAAACAGATGGAGGATGGGACCACACTGCCTCACATCCCAGCATAGTTTCCCCCTTGCATTATGTTGAATATAGTTCACAATTAGCGCTTACTTGCATATTAGAAGCGGTTTTTCACTAAAGTTGGTATAGGTAGTGCTGTTTATGTCTAGACATGTTTTCTGGATTTTATCCTTCATCAGTAGTGATCAAAAATTAATTTTATCAGGGGTTTCTGAGAATGCTGCCACAGTCCTCTCAGGTCTCAGTACCACGCAGTGGCACACAGGTGCATCTCTAAAAGCTTGTCACCTCGGTGGTTCAAGGGAGACTTTTTAAATAGAAGGGGGATGGAACCACACTGCCTCAGATCATAGCACAGTTCATCCCTTAGCATTATCGGTAATGCAGTACAATGTTTGCACTTTCATGAACATTAGATGTAGTTTTTGCCAGAGTTGGAGCACAGTGCTTTAATCTCTAGACACGTGTTTCTGGATGTTAGCCTTCATTAGTATTTATAAATATAAAAATTGAGCTGCAACTATAACTTGTGATTTGTATTAGCATTGCATGCACTATTGGTAACAGGAAGGCCTCTAATTTAACAAATGATCAAACATTCATCAATTAATTGCATAATTAATAAAACTGATAGTTTTATACAAGAGGTTTGTACTTTGTTGAGCAAAGGTAGACGTTTAGCACAGATTTTCAAAAAGAAAGCTAAGAAACTCACCAAGCACCTTTTGGTGCCTAACCACCCTACAGGAGAAAAGTCTAAAGCTTGTATTACTTTTCAAGTAGTAATTATCCCAAAATAGCAAATGAGTGAATGCAAGGGCAGCGCAATTGATTTTGTAATACTTTCCAAAGATCCTTCCCAGAAGCTATTAAATTACGAGGTACGCCCCCTTCCATACAGTAACCACAACCCAATTATTCTAAGTTTTGATATCCAGTTGCTATTGGGTTCTAGTGACGCTTCAGACATCTCAGTCCGCTTTTCAGCTAATCATGGAGTACGGATAAAGTGGGATCACATTGACCCGAGTCAATTTTTTGAAGACTTAATAACATAAGCTAGCCAAGAGATGTTTTTATGTCTCTGCCCTGATGGTGACCCTAGAAATAGCCAAGATACCTATAAAGCAATATGCAAGACAGCTACCCAATTGCGAACAAATACCAGACCATCTAAAGATCATAAACAGCATTCTTGTTTTAATTAGGACTGTACTTCTGCCTTAAAAGCCCTCACAAAATCCACAAACATAATCCCTCGCAATAGTGAAGCAGTATGTACAGCCGGCAAATGCTATAAAAAGTACTAGAAATTAGGAAAAGGGAAATCAGGGACAAAGCGAATGGAGGTGCGCCAGGTAATGAAGTCCAGTCAGTCTTGTTATTTCAAAACCTTTATTTGTACTTTTTTTTCTCCATTGAACATATATCCTTAATAACACATACTGCTCAGCCAACGCGTTTCGTTCCAACCAGTGGGAACTTCATCAGGGCTTTAAAAAAAGGAATCAATGGGCCCGATTCACAGAACTAACTTAAGACAAAATCCTAAACTTACTACCATTTTGATATTCACAGAAGGCACTTACTCATTTTGGTATTCACAGAAGGCACTTACTCATTTCGGTATTCACAGAAGTTAGGAGTCCTAACTTTAGGACTCCTAAATGCCTTCTGTGAATACCGAAAGTCTTAAAACTAGGATTTTTCTCAGTTTAGTAGTAGTATAGTTAGGACTCCTAACTTTAGGACTCCTAAATGCCTTCTGTGAATACCGAAAGTCTTAAAATTAGGATTTTTCTCAATTTAGTAGTCCTAAATTTAGGACTCCTAACTTTAGGACTCCTAAATGCCTTCTGTGAATACCGAAAGCCTTAAAATTAGGATTTTTCTCAGTTTAGTAGTAGTATAGTTAGGACTCCTAACTTTAGGACTCCTAAATGCCTTCTGTGAATACCAAAAGTCTTAAAATTAGGATTTTTCTCAATTTAGTAGTCCTAAATTTAGACTTAGGACTACTAAATTGAGAAAAATCCTAATTTTAAGGCTTTCGGTATTCACAGAAGGCATTTAGGAGTCCTAAAGTTAGGAGTCCTAACTTTACTACTACTAAATTGAGAAAAATCCTAATTTTAAGACTTTCGGTATTCACAGAAGGCATTTAGGAGTCCTAAAGTTAGGACTCCTAACTTCTGTGAATACCGAAATGAGTAAGTGCCTTCTGTGAATACCAAAATGAGTAAGTGCCTTCTGTGAATACCAAAATGGTAGTAAGTTTAGGATTTTGTCTTAAGTTAGTTCTGTGAATCGGGCCCAATAAGTTTAATCTTCACCGGAAAGTCAACATTCTCATTCCAGCTCAATATGCCAGTTGCCTAGGGAATTCCCAAGGCATCATCATGCCCGTTTACGAATACCTTGATAAGTACTCTCTTCTACAGCATTCCAACTCAACTTCAACTTTTATTCAAGCCCTGATGAAGTTCCCACTGTTTGGAATGAAACGCGTTGGCTGAGCAGTATGTGTTATTAAGCATATATGTTCAATGGAGAAAAAAAAGTACAAATAAAGGTTTAGAAATAACAAGACTGACTGGACTTCATTACCTGGCGCACCTCCATTCGCTTTATCGACTAAAGATCTGGAACACAAAGGCACCGTGCAACGGCAGGTGCTGGAGTGATAGTACGCAGGACTTTGAAATTAACTAAACTAGGGTGAGGTGCAGATCTATAAGTTTGCCGTTATGTTCTTTTCAGTTAACAAATCAGGGACAAAGTATGGGATGACCTAAATAAAGTGGCCCATCTAAAACCAACCTTTTTTCACAGAGGGCCCCCCAAAGGGAATTGAATGTCATGTTTTGTAACAGGAGTGGGTAAGTCATTTCTTAAAAATCTTTAACCCTAATGAGCATCTCAACAAACCCCACATGGAATTAGAAATTGATCAACTCTTGTTGATGATGACTGGCTAAGTGAATTTACAGGTGTAACAGCAGTAACCAAAGCAATCCAAAGCGGTGCCCCTGGAAAGGCCCCAAGCCCTGACTGAGTCCCCATTGAGATACTAGAATCTAAAATGGGATTCTGGTGACCGTTAATGACCAATGTCTTTAAAGCCATAATGAAGAGGGCTCCAATTAACACTTGGAGGGAATCCATTCTAGTACCTATATTCAAGAAAGGGAATAGGAATTGCCCCACGTGTTATTGCCTGACATCCTTTTAAGATGCTACAGTAAAAACCCCTAGGACAGGTTATCCTTGAAAAGCTAAAGCATTGGCAGAAATGAATTCCTTCTGTTCAAGGGCTCAATATGGTTTCCATCTAGGTTTAGGACCATCGAGCAGGCTCTTAACTTATCTCTTATTACAGAAAATGCGTCAAGGCCAGCAGATGTTTGTTAAATATGGTGTTTATAGACCTCTCCTGTGCTTTTGACTTGGTTGACAGGGAACATTTCTGGTCCTTGATGGAGGTAGCTGGGGTAAACCGAAAAGTTGAATGTACACAACCCTTTAAAGGTACTTAGAGGGGTCAGACAGGGCTGTATAATGGCACCTGTTTTGTTATTATTTTATATCTACTTCTTAGAGAAAGTCCTGAACTTATGCAGTAATGACACCCTTGGATTCTCCTCTCGCCAGTCCCTGTTCTTTTATATGTGGATGACTTGCTTTATTTTCACAAACAGCAATTGGCTTCCAGAAACTTTAAAATGGTTTTAACAGTTTTATGACAAGTTTAAAAGTAAATCACCAGAAATCATTTATTTTAACTTGTGGCCCAAAAAACATCAAAACAAAATCCTTTTTTTATTGGCAAAATTACAGTCAATAAAGTTTTACATTTTAACTTTTTAGGTATTCTGCTTGAAGCAAACTTACCATGGGGCAGTATGATTAACCAGAGAATTCAAAAAATGAGAGTAGTGTGCAAATCTATTTTTAGATTTGCAAAAAAATTGGGACACACCCAAATAAAAGAGATGGTCCAGCTATAAATATATCTATATGCCTGAGAGTGGGAACATATGGAGCTGGTATGTGTGGTCATGAAGTACGAGCTAGAATGCAGGCCTTCTAAAATAATTTTCTCTGCCGGATACTGGCAATCACTAAATTGACCGCAAGTTTTATCTGCCACAGTGAATTAGGTATGGACTATTTGGAAGACAGAGTTAAAATGGCCCCCTTTTACTCTGGGTTAAAATGTTGTGTACCCCACAAGCAAGTTTTTTTAAAGATATTCTGAACGATTGCTTGAAGTTGGAAAATAGATTCTCCATCTCTTCGCTAGAATACTTTAGGAAAGGCTCTAATGATATGGGTCCGAGCAATCTCTCTGCTTTTCCAGATAATATTGGTCCTCAGACAAAGGCCATAGTTAAGGAGAAATGTCTCAGGATGAATGAAGAAATTAGAATTGAAAGATCAAGCCATTTAATTTCGGTTCTCAACTATATGGCAATTTCCACAATGCATGGGATAGATCAGTATTTAATCTGGGTGGAAAAAGCAGAATATAGGTTTTACCATATGAGGCTCAGGTTACAGTCAATTCATTATCTGGTTGCTTTTCCGGACACTGGCTCCTGGTTTGGATCCCTTCCAGGCTTACCGTGCAATAACTCTTTGCCTGAAACAACGGAGCACTTTCTGCTTTTTTGTACTGTATATAGCAGATTGAGAAAACATGTTTTACTACCACTTTTAAAACACAAGCACTTTACATCACACCAAGAGGGGCTGATCTTTTTAAAATGATTAAAAACTCTGACAATTTGCATCTCTGTTGTTAACTATATATTGTCTGCAATAAAACTGAGGAGGTATACCTCATAAGAATATTTCTTTCCTTTTAGCCATGATGAGATTAGTATTTAAAAGAATGTTAGCCTCCATGGGTGCTCATAAAGCAATTTTTCATATTGCTTGCTAAATACATACGCAAATTATATTTTATGATGTTTTTAAATTTGTGTTCAATGGTGTGTGATGTTTTCTTAATGCTTTTGATCTTTCTTAATGCTTTTGATCCTGAAATATCATATGATGTATAATGGATTTTAAATCTGTGTTTGTATGTTCATTGTAGGGGAGAGGAGTTGGCCTAATGGCTAGGACGCTCGACCTCGGACCTGAGGAACTGGGTTTGAGTCTCGGTAACGGCGCTAAACATCCTGTGATTCTGGGCAAATCACTTAAAAAAATGAATGTGTGTCCTCATGTAACGTAACTGATGTTATGTAAAGCGCTCTGATACCTGATTGGATTCGGGTCAAGTTTGCGCTATATGAAACTCTGCAAAAGAAAAAAAATTGTTATGACCACATAAAGATTATTGACTGACTGAGTGAATGAATTTATTCATAAAGAGCCAAATGCCATAGGTTCATCTAGATTTGACCTTCTTTACCATTTTGAAGTACAAGGTACAGAAGAAGTCAATTAAGACATATTTTACAATTAGATAATAAATATATACTATTTTTATATAGTTTCTTAGGTATAAGTTATAGTTAGGAAAACTTAATTTAATCTTATTATTCAAACCCAACTTAGAATAGACAAGCATTAGAAATTCTAAAGTTATAGATATAACTAAAATGTATAATTTTTGCACCACCTTCATATTACTATAGGTCATACACTTATATACCCATTGCTGTCAGCTCACTCGCCACTCTACATTAATTATAACTCGCCACACTACCATGCACTGTGTTCTCACAAATGATTTAATTTGAGATGTAAGTGTTGTTATGAATGCTATGATTTCGCATGGTATAATTGATGTAATATGGAAGGGTATAAGCAATGCATGGGGAATGTGCAAGTTATAGGTAATGTAGTGTGGTGAGTGAGGTAGCAACACTGGGTAAGAAGGAGCTCAATTTATAGTAATTTAAAGGTGTCACATAAGTTATACCTATACATTTAGAATTTCTAATGTTTATCAAGTTTGAGTTGGGTTTGTAAAGAAAGAAAAAATAACGTTTTCCTAACATTAACTTATACCTAACCTTTGGGTTTTTTCATTGAATTTCAATGGTTTTTATTTATCAAGAGAAATGTGTTTCAAATGATAGTGTTGAGTATCATTTATTACGGTGTCGTTAATTGAAGTGTCATACAGAAGCATAGAGGAGATTATTGTAGAGTGTAGTGTGCTAGAGTGGAGTACTGTAGCGTGGAATAAAATGCATTGGAGTTGAGTGGAGTGGGGTAGCATACAGTGGAGTAGCGTTTTGTACAGTGGAGTGGCATGGTGTATCGGATATATGAGCGGATCATCATGGAGTGAAGCAGCATGATGTGCAGTGGGATAGCATGTTGTAGACTAGAGCAGGGTGCTGTAAACTGTTGTAGAGTGGAGTATATCTTTGTAGAGAGGGTAGGGGCATAGAGTTGAGTAGAGTGCAGCAGAGTGTCGTTCAGCGAAGTATGGTAAAGAGTAGTGTCATAGAGTACAATCGAGGAGAGTGTCATACAGTTGAGTGGTGCATCATATAGTGAAGTGGCGTGTTGTAGAAAGGAGTGAAGTGGCGTCTTGCCAAGTTTTATACAGTGTACTACAGTGGCATACAGGGGATAGGTAGAGAGTGGAGTCGAGTGTTATAGAGTGTCACAGATTGTAGTATAGTCTTGTATACTGGAGTTGCATACAATGGAGAATAGTGTCGGACAGTGGAGCAGCATAAGTGCAGTATGATACCGTGGCGTACAGTGGAATACGGTGTAGAAGAGTTGGATGTCGTGGCATGGCAAACACTGCAGTGGAGTAGGGTAGTGTAGAGTAAACAGTCAGTCAAAAGAGCTTTATTTTGCCACATTTCTGTGGCATACAATCACATTAAAAACATCATGCAGGCATAAGTAAAACGGTCATAGAATGGAGTGGCATGGCGTGTCATAGAGCATAGTATTTATTTATATTTATTTATTCAGTGGTTTATATAGCGCTAACTTGACAACTTGGGGTATCAGAGCACTTCACAGTAAAAACTTAAATGTGTATTTCTTTAGTATATTTCGCTGGTATGTATTTAACACATTGAAACACATTGAAAAACGTAAAATAACTTCTCATAGCAGCATAGACATTTGCAAATTCACAAACTGTGATTCTAGAGGAACCACATTGTACGATAGTACATTTGCACAAAGGATTGGGAGAAATTATAGTTAACAAGTGTAATGGGACTTTTGCAAGAGATGCTTGTAAGTAGGTAATCAAGATTTTCTAGGTGAATCTTATGAGATTGTTCGGTAAAGATTAAGGTAGGAATTTGCTCATTAAAAAGATATTGGCTTCTTTCTTAAACCTTGAGGATTTTGGTATCCTTCTGATGCATGGAGGCAGCAAGTTCAATATTCTAGGTGCAGCTCCTGAGAACGCTCTGTCATATGTTTTTTTCTTCTGGAAGATTGGTGGCTTCAACACTAGATCTCTGGTGCTCCTAGAATGTCCTCTTCCACCGGAAATCACCAATTTCTGGGCTAGATACCTTGGTGTATTGAAGTGTATCTCTTGTGTGTGATACACGCCATTTTGAGTGGAATTCTGGCTTCATATGGTAGCCAATTCAGCACCTTCAGGTGAGGTGCGACGTGGTCAAATTGTTTTGAACCTGGTATAAGCCTAGTTGTTGCATTGAAATCAGTGGTCCTGGACTTTTTTTTTAGCATAAATTCCCTCTAGAGACAGTTGTTATTTAATAAAAACCTCTGAGCAGATAACAATTTTTGCTCATGGTTACATAGAACCGAATTAATTCAGGTGCTCAAATGTGAAATAAACATAAGTTTCCAAAAGACATGTATTTATTAATCACAAAATTGAACCAACATACAGTGATTGTAGGGAGGGTAATTGGAACCTCTGCCTGCATGTCTTTTTCAGGACAGGGGGAGAAGGGAAGAAAGGGCAACCCTATTCGGAAAGTTGGTAGATAATTCTTCTGGTGTGGCCACCCGCCTCCAAGTCACGGTTGGGTAACAATAGACTCTTCAAGAGTCAACATTTTATACAGAAGGAAGGTGATCCTCATCCGCCTATATTCAGTGGTTAGGGATCGATTAAATCAGTGTTCAGTACAGGAATTAAATTCAGCAGCTTGAACGTGTATAGCGAGGTCCTCTCTCCAATGCGGAATCATCAGATGATTTAATCTACCAACTTCCCGAATGGGTTGCCCTTTCTTCCCTACTTTCCCTGTCCTGAAGAAGACCTGCAGGCTGAGGTTCCAATTACCCTCCCTTGCCATAAAGTCGGGTCAAAACACCGACGCCCATTTCCATCTGGCCTGGACCATATACCCCCTTACCGGCTAAAGAAGATACATCTCTTCACTGTCTGTGAATCATACTAAAATATTTGTACAATGTACAGTTACTGGCCAGGCTTTTGAAGATTGACCGTTTGATATCAATCACATTTATAATTTTATGAATCTTTGTTTTCTGATTCCGCTTGGGAATTCTTTCCCTTCGTTCTCACTCACTTCAAACTAGAGTACTCTCTTTTGCACATTCCCTTTGAGCAACCCTCTCTATTCTTTTTGAAAAAGCCATAGTGGAGCCAAACAATCACGTATGTTGGTTCAATTTTGTGATTAATAAATGCATGCCTTTTGGAAACTTATGTTTGTTGCACATTTGAGTACCTGAATTAAATTGGTTCTATGTAACCGTGAGCAAAGATTTTTATATGCCCGGAGTTTTTTTTATTAAATAACAACTGTCTCTAGAGAGAATTTATGCTAAAAGAAAAAAAAGAAGAAAAAAAGGCCCAGGACCACTGTTTTCTGTACCATTCGACACCCAGGTCCAAGGACTTTTGTTTGGGTTACCCCATTTATTATACTGGCTATTTGCTGTGTTAAGGCAGGCTTTTAGAGGTGCTGTTGCGATCTTGGGTAGACCTGAAAGAGTGGTGCATCTGTATTCAATCCTCCAGATGACTAATGACTGTACTGTCATTTTGATGTCTGCTGTTTCAATTAATGGTTTCTATTTCCTAATATAGCTCAAGTGAAGTCGTGCATTTCTAGCCAACCAGTTGATGTGGGATTGCATGTTCAGGCTCTTATCTAGCATAATTCCAAGTGAATTGGTTGAGTCCACTATGCTCGGGGTGCAGTTAAGTGCGGTGATCGTCTTGGTCCATTCTTTGATAACGGGGAAGTTTTTTGGTGGGGGATATTAGGAGGAATTCCGTTTTTTGCAGGTTTAGTTTAAGCTAATTGCTCGGTAACCATTGCATCGTCGCCATTATTGCCTCATTCATTGTTTTGATCTCCTCCACAGATGAAATCTTAATGTAAATCTGTGTGTTATCAGCGTAAATGTGGAAAAGATGTTGGCGAGGCGGGGTATATCTGTTAAAGGTTCCACATGTAGGTTGAATAGTGAAGGGGAGAGGGTTGAGCCTTGTGGAACTCCAATCTGAATTGGGGTAAGTGCTGACAGGTTTTGATTCACCAGAAATCTTTGTGTTCTGTTCCTCAAGAAGGACTAAAACCATTCAAGAACAGTCCCCAAAAAACCAATCCTGTTTTCCAGACATTCTAGCAACATATCATGGTTAACTGTGTCGAACACTGCTGATAAGTGAAGAAGAAAGAATAAAAGACAGGTTTTGTCCTGGTCCAATGCGAGTAAGGCGTTGTCCACTATGTAGAGTATTGTCGTTTCAGTAATATGATTTGGTCTAAACCCTGATTGGAAATAGTTTAGCAGTTTAAATTTAGAGATGTGTTAGCTCGGTTGTTGATGCACACACTTTTCTGTCACTTTAGGTAATAGGGGAATGTTGGAAACCGGACAAAAATTGTTAGGGTCGGCGGGATTCTCTGTCTTTTTTTTATGATTGGTATGACTTGACCAATCTTTAGGCTGTCTGAAAACGATCCGTGAGACAGAGAAGCATTGAATATCGATGTCCAACTGGGAAGGATAATCTAGTTGATAGACACCACAAAGTTTGCGTGGAGTGTATCATTATAGTAGTTGTTTGGTTTTATGGGCGATAAAGTTTTGGAGATATAGTTGTAGTCATATAACTTGAAGGTTGACCATTGAGATTTGTTTTTGGGTACTGACTGAAGTGAATCGTTCCAGTGAAGGTTGAAGTCTTCTAGGAATATATCATTGGAGTGAGGGGAGGAGTTTGCTGTGATGATTTCCATTAGGTTATCAATAAAAGGTTCATTCTTACAGGGTGGGTGATAGAATGCATGTAACGTGCGTATTTGATTCTCTGTGTTATTTATTGAAAGTGCGAGGTATTCACATGAGTCAAAAGGGTCCTAAACAATTGGAGTAACCAAGAGATCAGAGCGATGAATGTAGGCAATACTCCCCCCTTTTCTCTTAAGCCAGTCTAGTCTTACAATGTTGTAGTTTGGTGGAACCAATAGATCCAAACATGACGAGGATGATTCTGCGAGCCATGTTTCCGTTAGGATTGCTAAATTGATTAGTAATCCTGTGAGCGGGTTCCGTGTATCCAGATTTGTATCTTGATTCATGGTGGTGACCATTACTCTCTTCAAGTTATTTATGTATAGCTTTGTGTTCCTGGGCCTGATTTCTCTAAAGGCGTTCATTGGGACTGGTCTGATTAAATTTTCTTCGCTCTTGCTGGGTAGATTTGTTAAAATCTGAGTCGGTTCATAGGATTTCAGTAAGGCTTGCGTTTCCTCTTCAGATAGATAAGTAGATAGATAGACATTGTAGCTTGAGTGCAGTATACTGGAGTGGCATAGCATACAATTGAGTAAAGTGTTATAAATTGGAGTATTGTACTGTACAGTACAGTGCAATGGTCTGTCATACAACATTGGAAGCTGTTCTAGATTACAGGAGAATACAGTTGCATACAGTGTATTACAGTTTTCTTTAGTGGAGTGACATACAGTACAGTCTTGTAGAATATGGTAGAGTGAATTGTCATACAGCATTATAGAGTAGAATGGCATATAGTGGCATAGGATGGAGTGGTTTACAGTGGAGTAGTAGAGTAGAGTGGAGCACTGTTTCATAGAGTACAATGCAGTAAAGTGTGGCGCAGTGGGATAGAACGATATACATACACTGTCATATAGTGGATTAGAGTATCTAGAGCGGCATAGAATGACATAGAGTGTTGTACAGTGGCATACAGTATGGTATAGTGTTGTGCAATGGTATGAGTCGAGCAGACTTAGAGAGGCATCTCAGAGTAGACTGGAGTGCTGTGTTGTAAGGTATTCAAAAGTGTTGTATATGGAATATAGTGTTGTACAGTGGAATTTACGTGCATAGAATGGAGTCTAGAGTTTAATAGTGGACTGTATGGAGATAGAGTAGAGTAGAGTGTTGATGAGTGCCAGAAAGCATAGTAGAGTTTTCTAGAGTAGAGGTATATAGCGTGAAACAGAGTGTCATACTGTAGAGTGGCGTACAGTGGAGTGGCGTACTCTGTATTGCAGTGGAGAGCTGTACAGTAGATTTGCATATAGTGGAATAGCGCATAATGTAATACCGTATTTTGGAATACCATCCAGTGAACTTTAAAAGAGTAGAGTGACATAGAATGAAATATAGTGAAATAGCATACACTTTTGTAGAGTCAAGTGGCATACAGTGGAATAGCATAGATTGGAGTGGTATAAAGTGAAGTGGCATAGAGTGGACTAGTGGAGTGCCATACACTGGAGTGGCGTGCAGTGGAGCGGAGTGACGTTCAATGGAGTAACATGGAATAGAGTGGCATAGAAAAGAATAACATACATATAGTGGAGATGCGTGCAGTGGATTACTATACAGTGGAGTGTTATGCAGAGGGGGTGTCGAGATAAATAACGAACAGTGCAGTAGCATAAAGTTCACAGACTTACAGTGTAGTGCAGTAGACTGGAGTGGAATACAGTGTAGTGCAACAGAGTGGAACAGTATACAATAGAGTGCAGTGGACTGGAGTGACGTTCAATAGAATAGATTACAATTGAGTAGAGTAGGTGTAGAATAGAGTAGCATACAGTGGAGTGTCATACAGTGGTGTGGAATAGACTGCAATGATGTACAGGTGAATGGGGTAGAGTGGAATAGCATACAGTGGAATGACATACAGGGATTAGCATATAATTCAATGCTGTACAATGTAGTGGAGTAGAGTAGAGTGAGTACAGTGGATTGACATAGTGTTGAGTAGCGTACAGTGGAGTGGCATAAAGTGCAGGTGCATACAGTGGAATAGAGTGGAGTGACATGCAATAGAGTGGCATACATTGGAATAGCGTATAGTGCAGTAGCCTACAGTGAAGTGGCATACAGTGCAGTAGCATACACTGGATTCGGGTATAGTGCGATATAATACAATGGAATGGCAAAGAGTAGAGTGTTGTCCAGTGGAATAGCGTAGAATGGAGCTGTGTACAGTGCCGTACACAGGAGTGCGGTAGAGTGGTGTACCGTCAGTGGAATAGTCAGCAGTGGAGTTGTGTAGATTGGAGTGGCATACACTCGAGTAGCGTAGAGTGGAGTGGCGTTCAGTGTATTGGTGTGGAGTGGAAAAGGCTATAGTGGATTAGCATAGAGTGGAGTGGCATACATTGGAGTGGCATACACTGCAGTAGCGTACAATTGACTGTGGTAGAGTGCAATAATATACAGTGGAGTGGCTTAGAGTGAAGTGGCATAGAGTGGAGTTGTGTACAGTTTAGCAGCATAGACTGCAGTGGCGTATAGTGGAGTGGAGTTTAATAACATATAGTGAACAGAAGTTGTATACAGTTTAATAGAGTAGGGTGTAGTACAGGGGACTGGGGTACAGTGAAATAATATTGAATGAAGTAGCCTACAGTGGAGAGGTGTAGCGAGGAGTGGCATTGACTGAAGTGGCGTACAGTACAGTAGCATAGAGTGGAATGGGGTCCAATGCAATAACATACAATGGAGTGCCATTCAGTGGAGAATCTTACACTGCACTGGCATACACTGCAGTGGAATACAATTGAGTAGCATCCAGTGGCGTGGTATACAGTGGAGACACATACAGTTGACCTTGCTACAGTGGAGTGGCACACAGTAGAATAGTATAGATTAGAGTGACCATAGAGTGGAGTGGCATAGAGTGGAAAAGCATATACTAAATTAGAGCACAGTGGGACAGCATATAGACTGGAGATGTGTACCTCAAAATGGGGTAGAGTGGAATACCATACAGTGGCATTGTGTAGAGTGGAGTTGCATATAGTGTAACAACATAGAGTGGATTGGTGTTCTGTGAAGTCACACAGAGTGAAGTGGCGTAGAGTAGAGTGGTTTGCCGTGGTGTGGCGAACAGTGGAATACCATAGAGTAGAGTAGCATAGTGTGATGTGGCATGGAATGGATTGGAGTATGGTTGTAAATTAAATTAGATAGGAATGTAGAATATGGTGTAAAGAGTAACACAAGATAGTGGTTTGCACTATCTTGTGTTTATCTAGATTTACTAACTAACCACAGGGCCACGCATGGTGGCCTTCATTGGTTTGTAAATCTCTCTTAAACATTGTGTTGGCCACATGATACTATGCATGACACATGGGTAACCAATACAATAATAAATCTAGGTGTTACTGATACATTGTGCCACACCATACTACAGTACTTTTGCGATACACTGTGGTACGTAATGATGGGAAAGCATTATCTAATTGTTCCCACACTTTGGCTGTATTTTGGGTATGGCCTTATATTTGGAAAGTAGGAGGTTTTCTTTCTCTTTTTATTGATAATATTCAGCAAACTCAGAGGGTCACTTTCTCATGCTTATTCATTCTTCAGGGTTCGTGATTCAGGTGTTTGTAAGACATTGGCCATTGACTGGAAGTGCCCGGGATTAGATCTTGACCCATACTTAGATTTTTACTTTGAAGCCTGCGCAAGAAAAGTAGCTTGGATCTAGGCAAGCCACACCACACTGTTTTCTCTTGTATCTATAGGTATCAGAACTTCCTAGGGGTGGCAGGATTGCCTAGGTTCTGGCTGATCCATAGCCTGAATACTGCAACCATTCCCCATGGTAATAGAAAATAAACTAGTTAGACCTGTCATCCTTAGAGACATTTTGCCTGCCTACCTCCTCTTTTGCAGATTTTTTTTGTTGGTCTTAGGAGTCTGAGCACTTTACCACTGCTGGCCATTGCTAAAATGCATGTGCTTCTCCTCCATAGATAGTAACATTGGTGTATACATAATTGGCATATTTAGTTTACATGTAGTTCACCTGTAAAGTGGTATATCATATACCCATGGCCTGTACCCTAAATGCTACTAGTGGGCCTGCAGCACTGATTGCCTTTCAAACCTGTCTGAAGCCTGCCATTACAATGCATGTGTGTAAAGTTTACCGCCACTTCAACTTTGCATTTAAAACTACTTGCCAAGCCTTAAACTTCCCTTTTAATAAACATAAGTCACCACTAAGGTAGGCCCTAGAAGGGTCCTAAGGGTGAGGCGCTCTGTAAGTAAATGGTAGGACATGTAGTTTTAAGTTTTGCATGCCCTGGTAGTGACAGACAGCTAAATTCATGTTTCACTTCTGTGAGGTCTACTCCTCTCATGGGCTAACTTTGATAATTTCTTAAAACACCTTTAAGGTGTAATTCCTGATTAGAAGGGAATAATTGCATCATGTTTCATATCTTTGAAGTGGTAATGATAACTCATCTTTACTGTTAATGTTGGATTTACTATTACTAGTTTAGTTATGCACTTTTAGATGGTGGGCATTTCTCTGCTCTCACTGCTCTGTGTACCTTGTAGCCTGTCTCCAATACATTTTTGGGCCAGGAGACAGCTACACTTTGTGCATTCCCCCTAGTCAGCCACAAACGAGAAAGGCTAGGTGTAGCTGAATGCCCATCTACAAACATCTACATTCAGAAGGCCCTTTCTGGGCAGGAAGAGAGGTTGATGTTGACACTTGCACTTCAATAGATAGTGGCCTGACCCCATACAAAGGGCTGATTACCCTCCTCACATAGCCTGGCAGTCAGGACTGGGTTGAAAGGGATACTTGTGTACTTCAAAGACCCGTTTTTTAGAAATATGAGAGGCAACACAAGTAAAAAAGTTGTATATAGGTAATACAACACAAGAACAAATTTCCAATTGATCCGAAATGCTCGCAGTGTTCAGATGTTCTTTTTATTCCATGATGCAGTGCAACAATGTTCACAGCCAACGCGTTTCGCCCAAGCATGGGCTTTTTCAAGGCTGTTAGGGAATCATACAAAATTATGGAGTGTATCATTGCTCAGTACACATAGAGAATTCATGTACAGACCATAACAAAATCAAAATGAAAAAAAGAAAGACCTTAGCGAGAAGTGAAAATGAAACAAGATAAGAAGAGCATGCTGATGACAGATATGGAGAAACGCCAAAACGTTAATTAGAGAACGAAACACAAGTAATTAACTGGATTAAAGACAGTGCATAAGGAACCGAGTTGGTGAGCTACCGCGAGTAGGCTACAATCACCCATGTGCCCCATGTGAGGCGTGCCAGAAACTAAACTTGCGTAAAAGTGACAAAGCATTTTGGCTAACTCAAGTGACTGGACACAATTGTCAGAAAAGAAATGCACGAGAGCAAAGGTCAAAGAGCCATGTAAGTGATACCTTAACACTTTCCCCAAATGGACGAGTGTCTAACATAAACACGGACCCAATAAAAAATATAACGAAGGAGGTAGCGAGAATAAAACGCTTACCACGCAAGAGTTACCGTAGAAAAACAAACAATGTTCCACAGATGACGTAGTAAAGAGTATAGGTAGAATCTATCGATAATAAGACCACATGTAAGTACAGTCCTATGAATTGAATTCATTATAATGAAATTAGTTGACCATAGAACTCAAAAGGCATGTAAACACACTCACCAGAATAAAAAGTAGAGCGTAACTGCACAAAAATCTCAGAGTGCATCCAAGATAAGATTTCGCAAGAAGTCCTAGTGGTATTAGGTCTATAAAAAAACATGTAAATATCGAATTTGTAAAAGAACTCATTCCTGTGAAACTACACTAGATAAGAGGACTGAAATCTGCCCCATTTGCATACAAGTACGTCCTAAGACTCTACCCATGACAAGACACAGGGAACACAAGAAGAGTCACTAAATAGGGATAAATTCATCCCAAAATTCCTGTTGTACCTGGAGCATGGCTCCAACATTATCAATCGATCTATAGATCTGGACCTCTACACGTAAACACGAGCCCCCAGAGACAGAACAGAGTCCCATACTACTGCGTTTGACCATCAGACAAAACTTCCAGAATTAACCGCTATCTTTCTCAGACCACATTTGCAATAAATGCATAGCTGCCCTACCCCATTTCGTCAATTAAAAAGTCATGATGCGACTCAGGCAAAAACTACAGTTAAAGTACAAATACTATACTAACTAGTACGTAAAAAGAGAACAGGAAGATACGATAAGAACCCCCAAACCCATGCTTACTTCAAATGGTATTTTACAGGTGTACCATCGGGGGGTCAGTAACGCCGCTTGCCGTCGTGTCGGAACGGTTACCGGGTAAGTATCAAAATCTGCTTTAAATTCCGGCGCTGGGGCGTACACTTCCGGAATGTTACCAATCAGAAAGGTATAGATACTAGACAGTACGAATGTCCAAAGTGCTCCATGTTGGAGTGGTTCCGGTTTCCAACAAGTAGTGTTATGTTCCGAATGAGTCAACCACATAATACGGCGCGCCATCTTTGAATGGTACCGTTGCAAGATTAATGCTGTTGCAATAATATAAAAAACACCCAAAACATGTTCAACGTTATTTGAGACATGTTAGTTAGTTTAAAATCAAATGGGGGAGCGATATTCGTGAAAATCACAAGCGGTTACTATTAATTAAAAAGCGTAACGTTAATACGTCTGAATACGAATCTTCCGAAAAAACGGATCTGAATCGTATCAAACCAAACCAATGGTGAGCATTACGGTCCATGTAAAGACCAAAAATTGTGCCTAGCATAACAACAGCAAAGCATGTTTAAGCCAAAAAGTACAATGTCTCCGTGATAAATAGACGCAATGTATCGCGCCATCTTTGAATGTCCAACGTTGCTTAGAACATGTTGAAAGAATTAAAATACTTATGGGAGCAATATTCGTCCAGATTACAGACGGTTCATATAATTTAAAAACCATAACGTTAGTGCGTCCGATTGTGAGTACAGACAAAGCATTACTTCCCAAGGGGATAAAACGTGCAAGTGCACCAGAAACAACCATGAAAGAGTCATAAGTATGGGACATGATATGACCTGAAGACGTCATATTTCTTATTGGATCCAATGAATAGCAAGGTATAAACGTCATTTTTCCAAAGAGTCATGGATTCTAAGACCCAAGAAATACCCAGAGTCCGAGAGGATACGAGACCAGAGAGTAACTCGAATGGAACACAAAGCATGGATAGAGTATATCTATGGTGTTGACCAAGTGGTCCTTGAGTTTGTATTTTACACCATATATAAGTGTGTGATTAAGTCGAATAGGTAGTACAGCCAACAAGAATAAACCAAGAATAAAACTGTGCGGACAGAAAGATTATAGTAGTCCTACAATGTACAAGTATATTACATATCAGACATGTACAGCACATCACAAAGTACACATTTGTCAGAGTTTACACACAAAGAACATAATTACAGGAAAAAACCTCTAACAAGGCCAAGCACATATGTTTTTTAGTATGCTTAAAGTCTCTACGCTATGTACAGGATTACAGAAAGTAGTGCATTTCGTTGTCATTGTTGAAACCAAGCGTCACTGATCGCAAAGTACAGATCCATCTTGCCTCCAATTGCCTGAGTCTAAGTTCCCTGTCCCCACCTCTAATCATTGGTGGAGCCACATCGATACCATGGAAACGGAACTTGGATCTATCCACTCCTTCCGTACAGGTATGTGAGACTAGAGCGTACGTAGTGTCTCCATGTAAGGCTGCTCTGCGATGTTCCTGTATACGATTCTTGAGTGGTCTCACAGTACTGCCCACATAGATTTTGTTGCACCCACAGATCAAAATATACACCACATAACTAGAAAGACAGTTGATGAAGTGGCGGATTGTGTAACATCTATCTGTGTTGAACTTGAATGTAAGTGTTTTATTACATCCTAAATGACAAATGTTGCATGAACTGCAGGTATAGAAACCAAGAGGCTTTTTGAGCCAGCTTTGTTTTGGGGGGTTAGGCAAAGTGTAGCTGGGGCATAGGGAATCCCTAATGGTTTTGCTTTTCCTAAAGGTCATGGAGGGCCTAGGTGTAATTATAGTGTTGACCCCTGACGCTCCCTTAAGAATTGACCAGTGTTTGTTTAGTATCTTAAAAACCTCATGGTTTAGAGTGGAGTGTGTCGTGATGAAGGCAAGTCTTTCTTGGTGAATAGTGTTTTTCTTGCTGGCACTTTGGAGTAAGTCCTTTCTTTTGAGTTTAGTCGCCCTATTCTTAGCCAGCTGTAGGACATCATGTTTGTATCCCCTCTGCTGTAGTCTGTTCAGTGCTAGTGTGGTTTGGGACTCGAATTTGTGATCTTCACTGCAGTTTCTACGAATACGTACCAGCTCTCCAAACGGAATAGCTTTTTTGGTAGATGTTGGGTGAGCACTAGTGTAATGAAGAATGCTATTAACTGCAGTGTCCTTTCTATGAAGGGTACTGTGTATCTTCTTATCCTTGACATAGAATTCAAGGTCCAGGAAATGTATGGTTGTTTGGGACAGCTCCATAGTGAAGGCAACGTTGAAAATGTTCTGATTGAGAAAAGTGAAGTACTCCACAAATTCAGATTCTGTACCAGTCCAAATGATAATAATATCGTCAATGTACCGGCCCCAGAACTGAATATGTCCAATCCATTTAGAAGCCAAACGTGACCAGGCATAGATGTGTTCCACCCACCCCATAAACAGATTAGCATATGAGGGTGCGAATTTGGAATCCATTGCAGTACCTTGTTCCTGCTTAAACCATGTGTTGTTAAAAAGAAAAAAGTTGTTATCCAGGATGAGGTCAATCATGGATTTGAGCATATCATTGTGTTCCAAAAGAGTTGCCATTCTGTTCCCAAGAAAGAAGTCAACAGCCATAATGCCCAGATCTTTCCTAATGCATGTATACAGTGAGGTTACGTCCAGTGTGGCAAACCACATGCCTTCCTCCCAATCCAGATCTTCTAATTTATTCAGAATATCCGAACTGTCCCTAACATATGATGGCAAGTTTATGACTAGGGGCTGTAGAAAGGAATCAACAAATTGGGCCAAAGCTTCAGTCATTGAGCCAATGCCCGATATAATAGGGCGGCCTGGAGGGAAGGGTTGTTTCTTGTGTACCTTGGGTAGTAGGTAAATGCAGGGGAACCTGGGGTTCCGAACGCTAAGAAATTTGTGTTCTGTCTCTGATAAAAGCCCAATCTCTTTCCAATGCGAAAGACGGTCATTGATTCTAGTGGAGGCTGCGGCACAAGGGTTGGTTGGGAGCCTAGTGTAGTTGGTAGTGTCATTTAGCTGTCTGAGAACTTCCTTTTCATAGTCAACTCTGTTCATAATAACTACATTGCCCCCTTTGTCTGCTTCCCTGATGATGATAGAGTCATTTTCACTCAGTTGTTGTAACGCTATTCTCTCAGCCTTGGTGAGATTGTCTACAAGATGTCTCCTAGAGCGTGTATATAATTTGTAAAAGGTACACAAGAAACAACCCTTCCCTCCAGGCCGCCCTATTATATCGGGCATTGGCTCAATGACTGAAGCTTTGGCCCAATTTGTTGATTCCTTTCTACAGCCCCTAGTCATAAACTTGCCATCATATGTTAGGGACAGTTCGGATATTCTGAATAAATTAGAAGATCTGGATTGGGAGGAAGGCATGTGGTTTGCCACACTGGACGTAACCTCACTGTATACATGCATTAGGAAAGATCTGGGCATTATGGCTGTTGACTTCTTTCTTGGGAACAGAATGGCAACTCTTTTGGAACACAATGATATGCTCAAATCCATGATTGACCTCATCCTGGATAACAACTTTTTTCTTTTTAACAACACATGGTTTAAGCAGGAACAAGGTACTGCAATGGGTTCCAAATTCGCACCCTCATATGCTAATCTGTTTATGGGGTGGGTGGAACACATCTATGCCTGGTCACGTTTGGCTTCTAAATGGATTGGACATATTCAGTTCTGGGGCCGGTACATTGACGATATTATTATCATTTGGACTGGTACAGAATCTGAATTTGTGGAGTACTTCACTTTTCTCAATCAGAACATTTTCAACGTTGCCTTCACTATGGAGCTGTCCCAAACAACCATACATTTCCTGGACCTTGAATTCTATGTCAAGGATAAGAAGATACACAGTACCCTTCATAGAAAGGACACTGCAGTTAATAGCATTCTTCATTACACTAGTGCTCACCCAACATCTACCAAAAAAGCTATTCTGTTTGGAGAGCTGGTACGTATTCGTAGAAACTGCAGTGAAGATCACAAATTCGAGTCCCAAACCACACTAGCACTGAACAGACTACAGCAGAGGGGATACAAACATGATGTCCTACAGCTGGCTAAGAATAGGGCGACTAAACTCAAAAGAAAGGACTTACTCCAAAGTGCCAGCAAGAAAAACACTATTCACCAAGAAAGACTTGCCTTCATCACGACACACTCCACTCTAAACCATGAGGTTTTTAAGATACTAAACAAACACTGGTCAATTCTTAAGGGAGCGTCAGGGGTCAACACTATAATTACACCTAGGCCCTCCATGACCTTTAGGAAAAGCAAAACCATTAGGGATTCCCTATGCCCCAGCTACACTTTGCCTAACCCCCCAAAACAAAGCTGGCTCAAAAAGCCTCTTGGTTTCTATACCTGCAGTTCATGCAACATTTGTCATTTAGGATGTAATAAAACACTTACATTCAAGTTCAACACAGATAGATGTTACACAATCCGCCACTTCATCAACTGTCTTTCTAGTTATGTGGTGTATATTTTGATCTGTGGGTGCAACAAAATCTATGTGGGCAGTACTGTGAGACCACTCAAGAATCGTATACAGGAACATCGCAGAGCAGCCTTACATGGAGACACTACGTACGCTCTAGTCTCACATACCTGTACGGAAGGAGTGGATAGATCCAAGTTCCGTTTCCATGGTATCGATGTGGCTCCACCAATGATTAGAGGTGGGGACAGGGAACTTAGACTCAGGCAATTGGAGGCAAGATGGATCTGTACTTTGCGATCAGTGACGCTTGGTTTCAACAATGACAACGAAATGCACTACTTTCTGTAATCCTGTACATAGCGGAGAGACTTTAAGCATACTAAAAAACATATGTGCTTGGCCTTGTTAGAGGTTTTTTCCTGTAATTATGTTCTTTGTGTGTAAACTCTGACAAATGTGTACTTTGTGATGTGCTGTACATGTCTGATATGTAATATACTTGTACATTGTAGGACTACTATAATCTTTCTGTCCGCACAGTTTTATTCTTGGTTTATTCTTGTTGGCTGTACTACCTATTCGACTTAATCACACACTTATATATGGTGTAAAATACAAACTCAAGGACCACTTGGTCAACACCATAGATATACTCTATCCATGCTTTGTGTTCCATTCGAGTTACTCTCTGGTCTCGTATCCTCTCGGACTCTGGGTATTTCTTGGGTCTTAGAATCCATGACTCTTTGGAAAAATGACGTTTATACCTTGCTATTCATTGGATCCAATAAGAAATATGACGTCTTCAGGTCATATCATGTCCCATACTTATGACTCTTTCATGGTTGTTTCTGGTGCACTTGCACGTTTTATCCCCTTGGGAAGTAATGCTTTGTCTGTACTCACAATCGGACGCACTAACGTTATGGTTTTTAAATTATATGAACCGTCTGTAATCTGGACGAATATTGCTCCCATATGTATTTTAATTCTTTCAACATGTTCTAAGCAACGTTGGACATTCAAAGATGGCGCGATACATTGCGTCTATTTATCACGGAGACATTGTACTTTTTGGCTTAAACATGCTTTGCTGTTGTTATGCTAGGCACAATTTTTGGTCTTTACATGGACCGTAATGCTCACCATTGGTTTGGTTTGATACGATTCAGATCCGTTTTTTCGGAAGATTCGTATTCAGACGTATTAACGTTACGCTTTTTAATTAATAGTAACCGCTTGTGATTTTCACGAATATCGCTCCCCCATTTGATTTTAAACTAACTAACATGTCTCAAATAACGTTGAACATGTTTTGGGTGTTTTTTATATTATTGCAACAGCATTAATCTTGCAACGGTACCATTCAAAGATGGCGCGCCGTATTATGTGGTTGACTCATTCGGAACATAACACTACTTGTTGGAAACCGGAACCACTCCAACATGGAGCACTTTGGACATTCGTACTGTCTAGTATCTATACCTTTCTGATTGGTAACATTCCGGAAGTGTACGCCCCAGCGCCGGAATTTAAAGCAGATTTTGATACTTACCCGGTAACCGTTCCGACACGACGGCAAGCGGCGTTACTGACCCCCCGATGGTACACCTGTAAAATACCATTTGAAGTAAGCATGGGTTTGGGGGTTCTTATCGTATCTTCCTGTTCTCTTTTTACGTACTAGTTAGTATAGTATTTGTACTTTAACTGTAGTTTTTGCCTGAGTCGCATCATGACTTTTTAATTGACGAAATGGGGTAGGGCAGCTATGCATTTATTGCAAATGTGGTCTGAGAAAGATAGCGGTTAATTCTGGAAGTTTTGTCTGATGGTCAAACGCAGTAGTATGGGACTCTGTTCTGTCTCTGGGGGCTCGTGTTTACGTGTAGAGGTCCAGATCTATAGATCGATTGATAATGTTGGAGCCATGCTCCAGGTACAACAGGAATTTTGGGATGAATTTATCCCTATTTAGTGACTCTTCTTGTGTTCCCTGTGTCTTGTCATGGGTAGAGTCTTAGGACGTACTTGTATGCAAATGGGGCAGATTTCAGTCCTCTTATCTAGTGTAGTTTCACAGGAATGAGTTCTTTTACAAATTCGATATTTACATGTTTTTTTATAGACCTAATACCACTAGGACTTCTTGCGAAATCTTATCTTGGATGCACTCTGAGATTTTTGTGCAGTTACGCTCTACTTTTTATTCTGGTGAGTGTGTTTACATGCCTTTTGAGTTCTATGGTCAACTAATTTCATTATAATGAATTCAATTCATAGGACTGTACTTACATGTGGTCTTATTATCGATAGATTCTACCTATACTCTTTACTACGTCATCTGTGGAACATTGTTTGTTTTTCTACGGTAACTATTGCGTGGTAAGCGTTTTATTCTCGCTACCTCCTTCGTTATATTTTTTATTGGGTCCGTGTTTATGTTAGACACTCGTCCATTTGGGGAAAGTGTTAAGGTATCACTTACATGGCTCTTTGACCTTTGCTCTCGTGCATTTCTTTTCTGACAATTGTGTCCAGTCACTTGAGTTAGCCAAAATGCTTTGTCACTTTTACGCAAGTTTAGTTTCTGGCACGCCTCACATGGGGCACATGGGTGATTGTAGCCTACTCGCGGTAGCTCACCAACTCGGTTCCTTATGCACTGTCTTTAATCCAGTTAATTACTTGTGTTTCGTTCTCTAATTAACGTTTTGGCGTTTCTCCATATCTGTCATCAGCATGCTCTTCTTATCTTGTTTCATTTTCACTTCTCGCTAAGGTCTTTCTTTTTTTCATTTTGATTTTGTTATGGTCTGTACATGAATTCTCTATGTGTACTGAGCAATGATACACTCCATAATTTTGTATGATTCCCTAACAGCCTTGAAAAAGCCCATGCTTGGGCGAAACGCGTTGGCTGTGAACATTGTTGCACTGCATCATGGAATAAAAAGAACATCTGAACACTGCGAGCATTTCGGATCAATTGGAAATTTGTTCTTGTGTTGTATTACCTATATACAACTTTTTTACTTGTGTTGCCTCTCATATTTCTAAAAAACGTGTTGTATTTGTGGTCTTACAAGCAGCAGGCCATTTGAGGTGGGCAATACTAGCACTACTGCAAGGTGACAGGTCTAGGCTGTGCATTCGTATATAACCTAGCTGCTTTTCTCTTTTAGCCATATACTTCAAAGACCCCTTTTTGAAGTCACCCCCACTTCAAAGGCACTTTTGGGTATAAGTACTGGGTCTCGGAACCCTTCAAATCAGTAACCTCTGGACCTGCAACTGAAACTCTGTCACAAGAACTGCTGTGCTGCTTAAAGGACTCATCTTTGTACTGCTGACCTGGAAGTCCTGCTTTTCTCTTGCATTGCCCTGTTGTCTGCTGCTCTGCTCTGACTTTGCTGAAGAAGAGCTGGACTCTGCCTTTTCTCCAAGTGTGCACCAGGGGATTGTTAGCTTGGGATTGTTAGCTTGCCTCCTATTGTTTGAGACTCAGGGATATGAGTCTTTACCCCTGCTCCTGCGCTTGTTTCACTGGGAGCGTACCCAGATGCTTGCAACATGGACATTGATGCATCTACTGTCTACATGTAGCAGAACCAGTGCATCAAGCCAGATGGAGGAGTAGAATTGGTGCATCACTCTTGGAACCAACGCACCGCCTTGAGAGCTTGTAAACGTATATCTTGGAGAGATCAATGCCCCCCCTCGACTGTGTGGAGAAACCTGGTGCATCGCACTTCCGAACCAATGCATCTCAGCTTGGTGTCTCGCATTCAGAATGGTACTATAGCGATCACTGCGGGGTCAATATTGACGCTTTCCTAGACTGAACCCCACATCTTACTGTTTCAACTACGATAAGGTACCTTGTTCACCAGGGCCTGCGTGGATCCTTTAGCTGGCCTGCACCCCATTGCAGTTTGCCCAAATTATTGACTTTGCTCCGGTCCAGCATGATCTAAAGTAATCTCTAAAGTGCTATTTGATTCGAAGTGCTATTTTTTACTTATCCTTAAAAAATTAATGTCTGGTCTGTACTAATTGATTTTTTATCATTTTGGACTTGTTTGTTCAGAATATAAGAATCTATTTTGCTAAACCTGTGTAGAGTATTTTCATGGTGTATTCATTGTGTGTGTGGGGAGGTGCACACATACTTTCCACATTGCTTCTTTAAATAAACCTGACGGCTCTGTGCCAAGCTACCAGAAAGGGAGCACAGGTCATATTTTAGTGTGTATCTAGCTTACCCTGACTAGAGTGGTGGTTCCTGCTTGTACAGGGTGCATACTCTGACAACCAGAAATCCCAGTTCTAACAAAACTGGATTGTCTTTGGATATAGGTTTGCTATATGGAGAGAGGTGTAGAAACCTCATCCTGCGTATGACAATTTGCGGAAAAAATATTTATTGTCCAGGGAAGGACTCTTGGCCACTCTCTGCATTTCAAAACTACATGCAAAGAAATCCTTATCTCCTCTACCTTGCCATGGGGATTGCTATATTAGTCAAGCTTTAGGCCCCAGGGGGCTGAAAGACTGGGAGGACTTTAGAGGTGGGGCTGTGGGTCGATGCCAGGATGGACTGGCCTCCACCCTATTTACAGAAAATACACAGTCAGAATTTAACATTGGATGTACTGTGCCTGTTTGTTCCATGATGCACTCTAATTAGTCATGCCTGGTGCAGACTGGGACAGTGTACCCAATTACAAAAACACTGCCCTTAGCGCATGTGTGAACTTTGGCTGATCATACTAAGGCGAGGGCATTAGTGGAACACAGAGTCATAGGTGTGAGAAGTTGGCCTGATATATGCTGCCCACTAGATATAGTGGGCACCTTGTATCAGTCCAAACAACCCCTTATTGGTTATAGGTTAAAGACATTTTTTATTGAAAGCTATCCTAGTGGTAGCTATGGAGAGCAGCCTTCAGGCTAAGTCTTGAAGGAATGTAAAGCAACTTGTTTTACCAGTCTATAATCTCTTGAGTCACTAAATGAAAGATATCCACACCAGGTATATATATAAAATATATGTATTTATTACTAAACACACCCTCCTAGTCTCTTTATCAGACTAGAGGTCAAAACACATAAGTTACACTTCAATAATCACAGTAAAATAGCACAAATACACGTCAGGCCCTAGGGGCGAGCCAAACCATATACCAAAATAGTGGTATAAGAACCACAACTTAACTAGACACAAGGCCTAGAGCCTGTAGAATCACTGGGACCCCAAGGAACCACCCAAGGTAGTGACACAAGGGACCCATGGGGGCCGTGTGCATTGTGTGAACACAGCCGCAAGCTCCTGTTAGCTTCTATGGGGAAAGTCGCGGTTAGATTTTTAAAGATTAGGGACACTTAGAAATGAGTCAGGACAAAACCCTTTCTAGGGCTAGCACCCACGGGAGCACCAGAGTACTCGTGCTACCTCACCCAGGGAAGCCGGGTGCATAGGTGTCTTTTGGTGTCGGGTCGTGTCGTCGATTTCAATGGGAGCTGGCGAAGAAGTGCTGCTACCGTGAAGATGCGAAGTGTCCGGAGAGATCCAAGCCTAGATCGAAGATGAGAAGAACCTGAAAGCAGAGGGGACAGAGTCTGGGTCACTAGCCAGTGACCAGGAAGGCGATGAGCAGATGCCCACCGATAATGGGTGATTTCAGGTGAAAGAGGTGAAAGAGGTGAAGCTTGACTCTTCAGCCACGAGGACCAGGAGGACTCGAGGACAACCAGGAGCTGGTTTCGAGCTGTCCTACAAAGGATGTTGAGTGCTGCAGCATTGCTGCCCGGATTGGACACAACAAGCCTTGGCAACAGCAACCCACGCAGAAACGAGAAAGATGCTTTGGTGCAGACCAGCAAGGTCTGTGGGATTCACTACTTGGTAGAGAGTTGGGGCACATCTGGAGCAAACAGGGAAGCCCAAGGAAATTCAAAGTTACCGCTCAGGGACCCACCAGTCAACGGACCAGGGATCGCGAAGGGACCTCAAGATGAAACACAAAATGGTGGCCCACAGGTCACTCGGAATGACCAGGCCAACAATCTTCGGTGGATTCAGTGCTCGAGGTGGGGGCTACAAGTCAGCCCAAGCACAACTTCAAGAGACGTCGAGAAATTAATGCAATTGCAGAAATGCATGGTGACCAGGAGTTCCAGTTCCACGCTACTCACAGGGGCTGCAGGTCTCAGCTTTGCTGGAGACTCGGGTCGTCCTCTGAGATGTCTGGAAATCCTCTTCCTGAGCTGCAAATACTTCGGCCGGAGCTTCGATAATGCAGACTGTCAAATTGCTTCATTGGTGCTTGCCAAGCAGGGGAGTCACTCCTTGACCCCAAGGAAGATTTCTTCAGTCCTCTGGTCTTTAGCAGAGCGTCGAAGGGCCAGGATTCGGCTTCAGAGTTTCGTCCAGGGTAATCTAAAGTTCTAGTTTCAGAGGTTCCTTACTTATACCTAAGGATGGGTTGGACCAGCTCTGGGGACCCACCTATGGGAGGGTTTGGAAAGAGGGGTGGCTACACCCATTTCCTTTGTCAAGTTTTGCACCAGAGCAGGTGCTGGAAGCCCCTGCAAAAACAACAGTTGATGGACAGAATGCAGAGCAATGTCATACATTCACCCCAGTACAGAGATCTGGGCCTAAATACATCGTTTTTTTGCTCACCATGCCATTCCAGTTTGAACCCAGCCATATGCAAATCAGTCTTGACCCTGTGCCTCATGGGGAAAGTCCAGCCCGAACTGCCAAGCCAGGTCCTCCCTGGACTGGAACCAAGCATCCTAGGACCAGTTTCGGGGTTTCACCCCTCTTCAGCCAGGAAAGCTTGATTCCAGTGGCATGGAGAGCACAGGACTCACGTCTGAGCATACCCGTCCCAGACGGAGAACAAATGCAAAAACAACAGTCGATGGACAGAATGCAGAACAATGTCATACAATTACCCCAGTACAGAGATTTGGGCCTAAATCTATTGTTTTGCTGGTCTGAGCTGGACTATGCACAGGGACACCAAATGTGCCCCAGTGCAGAACTTCAAAGCACTCAGAGAGTGCTCCCACCCAGCCCCAATACACATAAGTCTGTCTGGGTGGTGGTTACACCTCCCTGTGACAGGAAACCTATTGTCCAGGCCTCCCCTGCCAGAGTTTCGGTCAGCAGCAGGAGGCCAGACCCGTGTCTGTGGCTGCAGCATCCATTTTGTGATGCCAGGGCTCTATTAAGTTTCTACCGGGTATACCAGTGCTGCCATGTGTCTCCCTGTATAGGAGGGTGGGATCATACTCCCACACCAGTTACTGGTGTGGGGGTATGATTCCAAGGAGTTTGACACCAAACACAACATGTTTAAGTGCAGCCATTCCAAAGTTAGCATTTACCGTTTGGTTATAATGCACTTAAGAGTATATGATCAGGCTGCACTACAAACAGCATCAGAGAAGGGTCTCCGAATGCTGCAGAGGGGCACTGCTCATGCAGGGGCACCCTCTCACATAAGAACCAAGCACTCTGCCTTCAGGATTGATAAGGCCTGCCATAGGCTTGACTGATAGGTTTATATGTGTATATATATATAGTGATATAGGTAACCTATATCACAGTAAGGGGTGCAGGCACCACCTTACCCAGGCTGCAGTAGCAGACCTGTGGTGTCATTTTGGGTGGCTTTCCAGGGGTGGCATAATACATGCTTCAGCCCCTGCTGGCCTCTGGGGTACCTATGCCCTGGGTACATAGTATACCACATACTAGGGGCTTACAAGGGCACCTCAGATTCAATCTGTAATGTACCTAAAGTACATGGAATAATTTTAAAGAGGAAGCAGCTAGGCTGGGGCCCTGAATAGCAGGGTCCCAGTCAGACTAAACTCGAAAAACAGTGAAACACCAGCAAAAAGTGTGGGTAAACATGTGAAGCAGATCCTACTCTCCTACAATAGGGTGAATCAGTTACTTTGTTTTTCACTGAAGCTGGATGGATCTCTCTTTGAACAGGGGGATTCCTGTGGGCTCAGTGCGACCCCCCCTTACCACTATCCCAAGGGGCACCCTTAGGGGGCATAATGTGTGCCAACTCTATGTGGTGCACAGTCAGTGCAACTCACCAAGAGGATTTTGCCCCTACCCCCACAGCTGTAAAACAGCTCAAGTGCATAGGCAAAATATTCCTGTATTTGAACGAAGCCACACCGACAAGCAAATGAGTAAATGTCACCCTCATGATTAGGTTGATGTAAGATGAGCACTGGCACAATGCATAGTGTAAGAGGGGCAACACAAGCATCTGCAGCACTTTTTCCGTGTGCTCATGGCAGCAAAAAAAGTGAGCACTAATGCCTGTTGCTCTCCATGGTACTTCCTATCTCTGGTCACTAATATGCATTCTGCTCCAGCTATGAGGGCAGTAGGGGTTACATCTTCTAATCTAGCTTCTAGGATGGCCAGAGAGACTCTGTGGACTATAGGAGTGGGGTGCTGGCCAATGCCAAGACTGGCATGCCGCACCCTATATATTTTTTTTAAACCAACCCTGATGTCTAGTCCTCTTTCTGTACCCCCCTGCCATGGTCAGAAAGACTGTGCATGTTAGGGCTTAGTGATACAACTTGATTTCACAGCAGTGAGACCTCATCCCTTTATTTATTAAATAAAACAACCAATCCCCATCATTTAGTGTAGTTTCTGTCCCCAGTTGCCTCCCCTATGGAGAACAGATTGAGATAAATTCCCCAATCGCTCCCCTAGAGAGAACAGCAACACTGCCTGTGCTTTAGGGCTGGGACTATAAAGTGGTAAATAGCCTTTATTTGATAAATTGCCATCTGGGTAGGATACAAATACAAATGTGCAATCCTTATCAGTTGTTTGTGGAAGGTGCCATATATTGATCAGGACATGGTGCCCCATTAGGCTATATTTGTGATACTTGCCTGGTGGGCCTGATCTGTTGAGAAAAGGGTCTGTGGCTAGATTCCAATATCTACTACTTTAATAGAAACGCGAAATTCTGCAAACAATATGGACTATTTGGATTGTAAAGATTGTTTGCTCTTATTGGGTGCATATAATGCTCCTACGATCAGTGTCCAATCTACTATGCATACTTTTGTCAATGCATATCATCCTCTTTGATCTGTCAATGTCCTAAATATGTTTTGTGGCAGTGACCTTCACATAAGAATGGCTACACCTCAATTTTGAACATTTTTTTGTCTCAGCAGGAGGACTCTGAGCAGTAACACAAAAACTATTACTAATGACTCAGCTTATTTGGCCTTTTAAAAGTTTTAACTGGTTGATCTCTGATAAATGAATCTCCTGCATTAGTGCAATTTATGTGCCTTTAGTGTTCAAAGAAAATAGAACGCATTTTCCTTTTAACTTAGTGGGGCATTCCATACACTTTACATTCTTTCACCTTTAGAGGTTTAGCACCACAAGTACAGTAGGCTTAAGAATGTGCACTTTGTTGAGGACATAACAAGACAGTAAATCTTCAAAGTCCAAGGTACTATAAAGGTCAGAAAAAATGTATTCCTGTTTGATCTTGGCCTGAGGGATCTGTACTTGGTAATAATCAAAATAACAGATATAACCAAGAGTCAGCCAGAAAAATGTCTTTATTCAATCAAAGCAGGTGACCAGAAAAGATACATAAAAATAAATTCTCACAATCCATCAAGAATTTCAAAACTTATTCAATCATATTAAAAACATTAAAGACAGAAAAAGAGGTTAAAATGGTTTTAAAGCTAAAAATAATTTCTGTTGGATCAACATTTCTGCCTTGCCCTCTGGCGTATAGCGCATTGTATAAAACAAGAAATTGTAGAAAAACCATAGCAGCCCTCAGTTGTCTAAAATTTGCTTGTCTTAAGAGAGCTAAGATAAAAAAAATAGCATATAGTGCATTGTGCTTTGTACAGAGGAATAGTAGCATAGGCAGAAGGCAAATTCTCAAAACCTTGCGTCGATTTGGGACCCGCATTCTATTCTGAAAAGGATACTTTTAGTACTAAAGTTATCAGCCTATTTCCAATGAGGAATCCATGTTATGAGTTGGCGTGGGATATGCAGATATAAACAGTGACTAGATGGCCCTTGTAAGTAAACAAGCCAGTACAAAAATAGGTCATCTTAATAAATGCACGAAAGGTAATGGATAGTAAAGTAAGTAGTCTTTCCATGTATGGTAATGTTCAATATTGCAGAGTCGATGAGCAATGTTTAATTTCCCATTGTAGCAGTGTAAGACTGAATGGGTGGAATTGTTTTGTTTGAAATTAGGGTTGACAGAAACATATATCTGTTGGCTCTCAAGCAGGAACAGGTTGAGCCTGAGCCAGCGTGCCAGCACTGCTCTTGTGATCTGTTGTAGGTAGAGTAAGGAGGAGTATTCCCACCCACATTTTTCATTGGCTTGTGTCTTTGCCATTCAAAAATACTGGCGTCTGATTCCTTATTAGGCTTGTTAGTCCCTCCTTAGTACGGCCTTGTCATTGTTTGTCTCCTCCCATGTCTACTGGCCCCTTTACTTGGTTGTTACACAATCCATGTACTATTTATTTAGTTACTTGTTGTGCTTTACTTTGTTCCAGCCCCCTCCCATTGTCTGTGTTCTCCATCCTCCCACCCCCTCGCGTTGTCTGCATTCCCTTTGTTCCCGCCCCCTTCTGTTGCCCGTGTTTTTCATCCTCCTGTCCCCTCCCATTGTCCATGTTCTCCATGCTCCCGCCCCCTCCTGTTGTCTATGTTCTCAATGCTCCCGCCCGCCTCCTGTTCCCACCTTCCCTTTGTTTTTTTACTGTGATGTTAATGTTACTGAACGTGCCATAATGCAAAAGGTGGACTGCACCGAGCTTCTCACGCACAGAATTGGGAACCTGTTCTCTTAACCCAAGTCGAGCGTATGTGCGAATGTATTCCTATCAGTGTTAATGTGCGGTAAATGCGCCAACATCAATGTGAGTAACAAAGATTTTTAACTGCGCGTACATCTATGTGACTCTATGTGACACCTTGTTAATTGCAGTTTAACACCCGAATGCGGCAATATGCAGAAAGAGGAAGAGTCCCCCTTTGCCGAAGGGTCTTCCACTGCAGGTCAACATCACAGGCTGCTTAAAGCTTTTTTCCTCTCCCCCTGACTTCCCCAGCACCCCCTCCCACCCCGGAGAGGGCATCTGGCTTCCCTGCTTATTTGCAGAGCCTTCTCACTCCACTCGCCTGTAAAACATTAGGTGCGAACGCTCACTGCTACTGCTACCTCCCGCTCCTGCTGGTTTACATTATTGGCTGCCAGAGAATGCTTTAAACCTCTACACCCCTTGCAGATAAGCCTGTGTGTTTTACGCCAGTGGGCTACTGGACTGTGACATCCTTCCTATTTCCTTGCTTTTGTTGCAGAAATCAGATAAGAGGTTAGCTGGGGAATGGAGGGTCTGCCCTTCATAGTGATGGGGGAGTGTCAAATTGCAGTCTGGCAATCTCCACCAATCCACCCTTAAGTGAGGGGAGCTGCTTGTGATATTGCTGGGGAAATGCGTTTTCTTATACCGAGGGCCCCTCACCATATTCTGCAGGGGACCGAGTGGGGCATTATGTTTCGTTACCTCACTGTTGATGTGTACTTCTAAAAGGCACGCACTGTGATTATTTTCTTGTCATACTAGGCGGACAAACAGGAATGGATACTACCCCACCTGTTTTTTTTATTTTATTAACCAGGTATATGAAAAGCACTAACATGTAAATGCTCATTGTACAGTAGAAAACTTAGATTTTACTCTAACAAAAAAAGGCATGTTATAATATCAAATTATAGCAATGAATACAGTTGGTAAAATAGGTGAGTTGGAAATTGAGATCTGTGCATGATATGTATGATCCAACCAATGCAGGGCCATCTCCACATTTTATCATTTGATGTGGGTAGAAAATACTCCCATCGTCACTAGGGTAATAATGCTTCAATATACTTATATTATGCTATATGAATAGCAGGTCAGAAATATTACAGCAGTTCTTAAGCCCATACATAACATTACTCCCCAACCCCATAACCTTGACTCGTCCCTAATGTAATGTGGTTTAATGTACCAAGCGTGGAACGTGGAGAGGTCATTTTGGATTTGGTAGGATTTGAATTTGTTTTTAATCAGACGCACGTGTAGCAGTAACTTTGTGCTTAAGCCACTGAGCTGCATTACCGTCTGTAGGCAGTATAAATCTATATTTTTTTATCAAACTGCAATTGGAAATTGGGGGTTTGCTTTAAGTGCGTTGGCAGAAAAGGGAACAGTTGTGTTTATTTGTAAAGGAGACTACCATTTGGTACAATCAAATGCAAAGGTTGTGTGAGGCGTGAAGCTGTAGCAGTGGCATGTGACACAAGGCCTGTAGGCTCCATCAGGTATGGCAACTTGTACTGCCGGGTCAGTCCCGATCGCTTCTCGGCCTTTTGGCTCCGATCAAGTGTAGTTCACTTGGTGGTCCCTAGAGGGAGATCAGTCAGCTGGGATGTAATCATTGCACTTTGTGTGGCAATGAAACTCTTGAGCACGATGAAGGAAAGGTGACGGTAGCCTCAACGGTTTTTTAGTAGCTGGACTGTTGGACTGCTGGGCGGCTCACTGTGAAGTGGGCTGACTGTCAGACTGGCTGGATGGTGATTTTTTACGTAGGTCAGTGGGTTTGGCTGGACTGCTGTGCAGGTCAGCCAGGACTCACGGCCAGGCTGACGACCTCGGTGGAACGGCAGGCGCGAACGGCATGGCTGGAAGGCTAAGTCGACCCCCTGTCTGGCAAACCCCTCCTAGGTCCGACCAGCGCAAGGCTGACCGGCTAATGGCTGACTGCGGATTGGTTCCCCACAGTTCGGCTAGGCTGGTTGGCTGCTGGAGGGAGGGCAGAGCTGGACAGACCGGGGAGGCTGAAAAGATAAGCCATGCCTAGTACCCCCTGGGCTAGTACGCCGAGCGAGTTGGCCGGGATGGGGGGCTAGGCTGGCCGGTGTGGCAGACTGCCTCGACCGGCCGACTGAGGGCTAGACGGGTAGATCCGAGAAAAAAATAAAAATAAAATAACTTGTACTGCCGGGTCACCCTGGTCTACATTTGTTTTTCTCAGGACCAGGGAGTGCAATTTTGTTCGGGGATCCTTTTAAAAATACACAATCATGGTTGCCAGCTTTGTTTTGGCAGCCTGGCATTCCTAAATTGTAAAAGTATCCACAGTGTGATTTTGTTTTAGGTCTAGTCTAGCCAACTCTTGCGCTTCCGCAATTGATTGAAAAAAAAAATAAAAAAATAGAAAAAATATCATTTTCAATGCAATAGGTCTCGCATTACTGAAAGTTTGAGCTATTGGCGTTGCAAATAATAATGCAATGCCAATAGCTCAAACTTTCAGTAATGCTAGACCCATTGCATTGCAAATGCTTGTTCTTTTTAGCTGCCTGAAGAACTGTCTGTACTTGCTGATGCTTGAGAAAGAATGCAATGATATGGCAAAGACAATGACCACTTGGGCATTGGTGCTTTTAATTTATTTATTTAAAACATTTATAGAGGGCACTGTCACCATACAGGTATCCTGGCATTGGAAACCTCTATATAGACAAAGAGAAAATTGCTATAGAGAAAGGCCAAATCAATGAATGATAATTACACGGAAAAAGAGCCAGGTTTTTATGGCTTTTAACTCCATGTCTGAAATCTAATGGTTTAGCAAAAGTAGCACCATAAATTTGAGGGCACTGTTCGTATATGAATCCCATCTTGTCCTCTTTATCAGCTTTCTCAGGAATTACTTAAAACAGTGAACATGGTCCTCCGTGGCATTACAGTTTTTACAGAGGTGTCAGATGTATGTACTAGTCCAGGTGCATGTTTAGCCTTCCTTCCAATGGCTCCAGTCTCCTCTGATTCAAATCAAGAGGAAAGTTGGAAGCTATTCTGTCAAAACCAATTGATTTTATCTGACATTTTAGATTCAAGCTCATTAATTGTTAAGCCAGTAGTGGATATTTAGTTCATGATAAAGTCTATCAATAGCTCGGGCACCTGATATCACTTCAAAGAACAATAATTGTCTAATTGGCTTTGACAAAGATATGACAGTGTAATGCAGAAGATTGGCAGGGGTATCTAAAGTACATGGCATGTTACACTAGTAAAAATACAAGTGCGTTCCATTCTGAATCCCTGTCAGTGTATAGATGAATTGTTAATTATTCACTAAGTACTCCCAACAAGCAAAGTAGGCTCTGGTGGCTTAGTGGACCAATGTGTAAACTCTGGGGGCCTGTTTTGACCTCATGGTCACAGGTTCAAATCCAGGCGGGTCCACTTAGCATTTGATCCTTCTGAGGTTAATAAAATGAGTACCCTTCGGTATCAATAAACATCTGTTATTCAACGCTAAGATGCCCTTCTGGGTGAACATACGCTTAACAAGTACACGTTATGTTAGGATGACTCCAGGGCCGGCTCTCACTATTATAGACCAGGTGCAGTAGCGATCACAGATTACTAGGAATTCTCCATAGATAAAAAATTGTTCAACAGAAAGGGTTATTCCCCAAGAGGTACACAAAGTGGTGGCACTTGGAGTCAGATATCAGGCTTGGTCTCTTCTAAGTCCCTGGGAGTAAGAAGGGTGTCATTTGCCATCGACCTAAATTTAAGGAAAAAGTTAAGTTTTCACAAGCATACTGAATATTTCCCCCAAACCAAGATATGAGAGTAGCATGATTCCTCGCTACTCTAGGGAATGAAATGTCAGCTCCCAGTATAGGAAGCCTGAATTCCCAACACCTGTCTTTGCATGGACTCAACAGCAGACAGCAGGTGCCACTTAGTTAGTATTCAGGGTGATATAAAGAGTTCTTGGCTGCTCTGTGAACACCCTTCATCAATGGTTCATAGGCACCAGTGAGGTGGTATTTCGGGGTTCCCATTAGGTTTATTATATGGTGTAGGTCAGCTCAGGTGGCAAATTATAGCTAAGTGCTGGTTCAGCATCTTGCTGACAGCCTTCAGTGCTGTAGCACTCTCCTCAATGTGAAGAAAAAGACCTGATGGAGCATCAGCTCACTGACCAACACTAAGAACGAATCTAATCCAATCCAAATGGCTTTGTGTAATGCATCTAATCACCTGTGAGGATATCCAGGTGCTGATTGCTGCTGCTTCCGGGGCACAATCGAATAACCAGGTCTTGTGTACTCTTCAGAATTCCAGCAGGGAAAATGAGGTCCGTAGGTGAAGTGGGAGGTTGTTCCAGGATTACACAACGAGGTAGGTGAAAAAGCGTCCTCTACTGTTGCTGCAATGTATGCAGGGTGTGTGGGCAATGAAGAGGAAGTTGGAGCACAGGTGTCTTGGCAGGAGGTCGAAATTCATTCTGTGGTTGATGTGCTCTGGTCTTAGGTTGTGGAGGGCTTTGAAGGCTTCGATTATTATCTTGAACTGGTATCTCTTCTGAATGGGGAGCCAGTGGAGTACCTAGAGGTGGGGATGATGTGGGTCAGCTTGGAGATGTCATGGATGAGTCTGACTGCCGAGTTCTATATTGTCTGTAGTCTCTTTAGGAGTTGCATGATGATACCTGGATAGAGTGTGTTGCTGGAGTCCAGTATGCTGGTGATCAGTGCTTAAGTGATGATGCATCTAGTGTTGAGTGGGAGCAACTTAAACATCTTGTGGACCATGCGGGATCATGAAGAAGCAGGAGAAAGTGACTACATTGATCTGTTCATCATGGTTAGCCTATCATCCAGAATGAAGCCAAGGTTGTCGGTATGGCTGGTTGGTGTTCATGATGTTCCTAGTTCAGGGGGCCACCATGCATCACTTCAGTGGGAGGTGTTTTCGAAGATAAGTACTTCCGTCTCATCTGTGTTATGTTGGAGGCAGTTGATTCTAATCCAGTCAACCACATTTGTCATGCAATCGCGGAGGTTTGTTAATGCGATGTCCAGGTCTTCAGATAGTGAGAGGATGAGTTGGGTATAATTCACATAGAAGTAGTCAAGTCAAGTATTTCTTTATTCGGTTTTTAGCAGATAAAAAAAAACCATAAAAGCGATCACATAAAAAAGACTTTTACATTTCATAACAATTTTAAAAACGAACTACTGACAGTTAATACAAGATAAAAATACGTTTTTCTTTTCATTTCTTTTAAAAAACAATAACAATTACTTAGTTACTTTGCTATGTTTTATTTATAGTGTTAACACAAATTCTTTACTAATATATACAACATTCTAGCGAGATGTCGCTCTCACTTTGCTCAGTTGGTTTACTTTAAACTGGGCACGTTTACAGATTTAGTCGATGTCGAAAAATGCATTTCAGAAATTTAACAATGCACTTCGACATCCACTCCTCCCCCAATGATTGTAAAAATAACAGGGCCGGATGGCATCTTCTTATTCCTACATGTTTTAATAGCGGGATCCGCCAGATCTTTCTGTGCTTTCTATAAAATTTACAAAAGAAAAGGGTATGGATAGTGGCCTGAATTGAGGTCTCATCACACGGGCACAATGATGGTACTGTATCCCAATTGTTTCTTTCCGGGAAAGCAACCAGACGGTGAAAAATATTTAACCTGAATCTTATTAAGAGAAATCTCTCAAAAGTGGTGGAAGTATGACTGGCTGTATGTGAGCGGAGGACAGGGGAGAGAGATAATGAAGAGCGAGTGTAACGTAGACACCTACAGGGGAGAGATATCCCTCAGGACAAGAACCCTCACTCACCGTTATATGGGTTCCCTCCTCACAAGGTAGAGGGGCAGAGTGCAGAAAAGTGTGAAAAGTGTGATTCAAAAATGTCTGTCTGAGTCCACTGAAAGTTTATTAGGTGGTCACAGCAACATGGTTAAAATGCAAGAGGGGTAGGGATTCAACAGATATACCCTAGTTCTTTAGGTCAAAATGTTTCTGCCAAAAGGCATTCGTCAGGACCTAAATATCCAGTCACTCTGTAAAAAGTGATAAAAGTGAAATAGAGAAGGTATACAAGCCACCACTGGAATCCCCCTCAGATACTGATCCATCGTCATCTGATAATTTTAGAAGGTGAGAGGACACTGCCTGGCACTCGCATCCCTGATGATGTGCCCGTGGTCTTATCCTGCTGTGTTCTTATCCCGCAGTGGTCACGCGAATGGACGGGCACAGCACTTTTGCCTGACTGTACCCTTCACCCAAAACAGCACAGTTGACGCACCCCGACAACATCGGTGAAAGACATTTTTACATCACACTTTTTACACTTTTCTGCACTCTGCCCCTCATTCATCTACTTTTTCACACTCATCTTCTGAGAAAACACCTCTGCTCCTCCCCTCGGGGAGTCGTAGCCCACACTATGGTGTGAGGAGGGAACCCATATGATGAAGCCTACCGTTGACTGAGGGTTCTTTTCCTGAGGGATATCTCTCCCCTGTAGGTCTCTACATAACACTCGCTCTTCATTATCTCTCCTCCTATCCTCTGCTCACAAACAGCCGGCCGTACTTCTATGTGAATTATACTTCGTCTAGGGATCAGTACTCTTACAGATCCCATTTGATCCTAACTCTGTAGAGGATGAGTTGGGTGTCATTGATGTAAGAATTTATGTTTAGTCTGTGTGGTCTTACGACGTTGGCCAAGGGAGTCATGTAGGTGTTGAACAAGGTAGGGCTGAGGGATGAGCCTTGAGAGATGCCAATGAAGTTGTTCTTAGGTTCTGAGGTGAAGAGCAGGAGGCATATTCCCTAGGTTCTCCCTGTGAGGAAGGAGGCGATGCACTTGAGGGCGTATCCTCTGATTCCGATGCTGTGTAGTTTTTTGATCAGGAAGTTGTGTGATACTGTGTCAAATGCTGCTAAAAGGCCAAGTGGGATCAGGGCTGTCAATTTTCCTTGGTTTAGGAGTGATCCGATGTTGTCCATGGCAGCCAGCAAAGTGGTTTTGATGCTGTGATTGTTGCAAATTGCTGACTGGGAGGTGTCCAGATGATTGTGGTTCTCCAGGTGTACCATGAGTTGGCGGTTGATGGCCTTCTCGACAACCATGGCGGGGTAGGGGGCCATAGGAATGTTGTGTTAGTTCTTGAGCTTTTTGGAGTCAGCAGACTGTTTCTTGAGTCAGGGGCTTGACTTCTGCATGCTTCCATTAATCAAGGAAAGAGGCTATGGTGACCAATGCATATGGGATGGTGGTGAGCTCACTACTGATCATCTTGCTCCCAAGGTTGAAGATGTGGTGGGGGCATGGGTCAATGAGTGCTCCTGAGTGGATGGAGGTCATGATGGCCATGGTGCCTTGCGTCGAGAGCTGGTCTCAGGTGATGAGAAGGTGGTCTTGTTCTTTGTTTGTGTAGTTAGAGTGGTTGGGGATGTCGGTGGGTTGGGTTTTGAGGTTTTTCAAGATGGTGAGGATCTTGTTGTGGAAGAGGTCTGCCAGGGCATAGCAGAGATCTTGTGAAGGGGTGATGTTGTTTTCGGTGGCTGATGAGCTGGAAAACTCTCTAACGATGTTGAAGAGTTCCTTGCTGTGGGTGGGGCTTGCTTCAGTGTAGTTTGTCAGGGTGCTTCTTTCATCCTTTTCAGGAGTTGGTGGTATTGTTTAAGGGTGTTTTTTAAATTGGTTCGGTCCACTGGTTCTGTGCTGGTGCACCGTCTCCTTTCGAGTTGTTTGCCAGTGTATTTTGAGGTTCTTAGCTCGGGCATATACCAGTTGACCTGCTTGGACGATTTAGGGTCTTGGTGGCTTTGTAGGGACTACTGTGTTGGCAAAGGCTGTGATCCAGGTGGAGAAGTTCCTGACTGCCTGTTCGAGGTTGGTTGTGGTACATGGGTGGGAGATGTTGAGTGCGTCAGTCCATTGGCTCTCTGAGATCTTGTTCCAGCTGCAGTGTGACATGCTGGGTGGCTTGGGGGTGATGCCGGGGAGTCCCACAATCGTGCAATGGACAATGGCACTATCCTTCCATGCGAGCTCTGTGATATGGCTGTAACTGATACTGTTGCTTGCTGAGAAAATCGGGTCGAGTGTGTGTCCTGTGATGTGAATGGGGTCTGTGACCAGTTGGGTGAGGCCGATGTTGTTCATGGTTTTGAGGAAGTTGACAATGTTGGTATAGTTAGGGTCATAGAGGTGAAAGTTGAGGTCTCCAAGGTAGATGTAGTTTTTGGACTCTAAGGCGGGCGAGGCAATAGAGTCGGTAACTAACACTAAGAAGTAGTTGTTTTCATGCACTTATTTGAAAAGTGCCTATGCACTCTATGGGAACCAGTCCACTTAATTTGATGGTCCTCAAAGAGATGGTGTTTCTCTGATTTTGTCAAGATTTGCAAACAGTGTGAGGGTTTATTCAGGTCCTTGCATTGTGGGTTAAACACATCCAAACAGACATACATATACACACACACGTGCATACAAACATAAAAGCACAAGGAATTGCACTTAATATTTTTTCTGCTGTACAACAAAGTAGGTATGCAAGGTAGAGTGCCTTTGCATAGCCAGATAAAAGAGCACAATGCTGATGGTTTTCTGAACTATGTGAGGGAAGTCTTGAAATAAAAACATTCTCTTTAAGGTTCATCATTGATGGGAGGAAATCTTATCAACCATTTTGCCCTGAGATCCAAAGGTTGGGTCAGCTTTCAAAGTTAGTTCAAGGATAGACACTGATTGGTGCTTGAGCAGGAGGGGTGACAATGTTGCTGATCTACCAGCTTAAAGGCCTTATGTGAGGTTCATGTGTCTATAACTCCAGTGTCCTGTTTCTGATTTAGAATTTTCCAGTTGAAGAACAAACTGATTTTAAGTATTGGCAACCGAACTCCATGTGACATTCATTATACAAAATGTCTCTGAATTCTCACATTTCTGGACCATCTTTAGTTCAATCTCCATAATAACTTGTTTTTTTTCTTTAGACATAAAGCTGCATGGAATAGAATATGTATGATCTGGAATGTCTTTGCAAATTTTGTACATGGAAAAGTAGTGTAGACCACTTCAGACTAAAAAAAGACACCAAGACATACGAAAAAGGCTAAAGATAAGCTGGTTTGGGGTGGCCCACTTTTTTGCCTCTGTCCTTGGTTTCATTTTATTATTCTTCTAAATGTTTTTGTCTTATAATATTGGTGTCTGTTTTTTAGATGCCTGGAATCCTGTTAGAGCCTGCAGGAATTAAAATTAGCAGACTGAAGATGTCCTGGGTGAAGGTGTCATATGAGAATACTGCTTTGCACCAGAAAGTGACACGAGTCAAGAGGTCAGTGTCTGATAGCTAGAAAAAGGAGCTGAAGATATTGTAGGATGACAGATGGGGTACACCTAGAGTGTGGATGGCAGTTGTCCAGTTTAGTTTGTGTTTCATGAAAGTGTGTTTCAAAACCAGTAGCTTTCTATTAAAAGTGTTCAGCTAACCAACTGCAGAATTATTGACACGTGCAGTGTTTTTTTGTACATGGCTCAGGATTCTGGAACGTAGAGATTATCTTGAAGAAATCAGTTTGTACCAACTGGAACTTGATAAAAGTAAGGGAACAACTTGTTTTTTGCATCATTAAGGGGAAGGGTCTGTATTTTCTTAGTTTTCTGCTGTATAAGGATATGTCCACTTGTTCTCTGCTATTCATCCATGCATGCAATTGATGTACTAGATTGGAAATCTTTTATATGAGTTCAGAAAGGTGTGCTTTCTCAACTATTTTGGGATTCAGTAGGGAATGAAATTCTGCCGGGATTTATGCTGAACATTACCTAGGATCTGATCTTTTACCTAGGACTGAGGGATCTTATGAACGAGGGACTTTGGAATGTACTCGTTGGATATTATTTGGAGTTCTTCTGAGAATATACTATATCTTCTACCTCAATGGCAAGCCAATGTGTGACTTTTTTTGAAGTTTATTCCAATGCAGAACATAATCATGTGTCTCTTTTCGAATCAGTGCACAAGAAAAGATATAGACAAAACCATAAAAAGACATCTCTCCTAGAAATAAGTTTCAATGTCAATCAATCAATCAGGGTTGGTAAATCGCGACAACTCATGCATGAGGGTCTCAAGGCACTGGGGGTGAGGGGGGATGCAGAAGAATTTATGGAACTTTAAAAGAACATTATGCATTGAAATCTAATTCTAATGGAATCAGTTTTGAACATGATGCATTAAAAGAAGGGTAGACAACCAAATTGGGAAAATAAATCTCAAGAGGAGAAACAGATAGTGTTAGCAATTGGGTTGCCGATTGGTAGAGGTATGCACCCTGTCGAAGCAGGAACCACAATCCTAGTAAAAGTAAGTCACAAACACACACTAAATAACCTGTGCTCACTCCCTAGTAGCTTGGCAAAGAGCAATCAGGCTTAACTTAAGGGGCTATATGTGAAGTATTTGTGCAACACTTAAAACAGTAAAACAATGAAAACACCACAGAAAAAGATGCCACACCTCATTTGATAAATGGAGCTTAATTTAATGAACAAAACGAGATGTAAAAGACAAGCATCCAAAAAGTAGAACCAGAGATATGAATTTCTAAAGGATAACTTGAAATGAAGTGCTTAAAAGCGTAAAGCACAAACCAGGGCTATCTGGTCACGCTGGAGAGGGTCAAATCCAAATGTTTAGGCCGACTGTGATGGAGCACGGGTCAGATACAGGGACCAATCTTGGCCCGCTGAAAAGTACCTTGGTTGCATCGCCGTCTAAAACTAGATAAGGGGAGCAGAGGAGGCGATACATCATCGTCAAAGACAAGATGCGAGGAGCAGGTGAGGCGATGTGTCACCATCGATCCACCAAAGAAGGTGATGCATTGGTTCCAAGCCATTCAATAGAAAGGATGCATTGAGGATAGATTCAATGTGCAATGCAGTCAGCAATGCGTCGGAGTCGATCCTCACAACGCTGGCGATGCATATGCAGTGGAGGAGATGTGCCGGTTCTGAGTCCTTAGTGTCATCAGTAATTCATGGATTCTGCTGGAGCAGCACTTTAAACCCACATCTAAGGGCCCAGAACTGGATTGTCACTACTTGGCAGGGCAGACTCACAAAGCGCAGAGTTCCAGTGCTGAGGAAGATGAGGAGAAAGTATTTTATGTCCTTTATATTTCAATCAGGAGGCAAGCCAACAAGCCATTGGAGTCACTCTGGTTCTGGGTTCAAGTGATGTGGGTCCAGTCCATCTCACCAAGGCAAGGTAGGTAGCAGACAGCAGGCCAGCACAGCAAGAAAACAGATGTTCCAGAGCTGCAGTCCAGCATAGTGGTAGTCCTTCAGCAGAACAACAGTCCTTCTTCCTGGCAGAGTATCCACAGGTCCAGAAGTGTACTGACGTGGTAGGGTTAGAAGTCCAGTTTTTACACCCAGTAGTGCATTTGAAGTGGGGTAGACTTCAAAGAAGGGCTATGAAGTGCACAGAGGGCCTCCCTTCCTGCCTTGGCTCCAAACTCACCACAGGGGGTTAAGCAGTCCTTTTGTGTGGAGACAGGAACGGTCTATTCAGGTATAAGTGTGAGGCTGTGACATGCTGCAGGCACACAGGGCTGAATGCATAAAAGTGCCATTTATTTTTAAAATTATATATTTGACTTTACCATTCAAGGGGATTTATCATTACAATTCAATAGGATTTAAACATGACATTCTACCTCCTTCCCGTTGAGATTTACAGTGTATTACATGTATCAAGGAATATTCAATGCTAACCTATGGGAGAGGTAGGCCTAAAAGTAGTGAACATCAAATTTGGGAGTTTTTCTCAACCCGGACATGTAAAGCTTAAATGGACATTTTCTACATTTTAATTACACAGCACACTACCCTATGGGCTACCTAGGGTCTACCTTAGTGGTGGCTTATATGTAATAAAAAGGGGAGTAAGGCTTGGCAAGGGATACACTGCACACACAGGTTCTGCAGTGGCAGGCCTGAGACATGTTTCAAGGGCTACTTAGGTGGATGGCACAATCAGTGCTGCAGGCCCATGAATTTTACAACAACGGTTTTGGGCTGAAAGCCCGAAACCGGTCCTAGGATGCTTGTTTCCAGTCCAGGGAGGACCTGGCTTGGCAGTTCGGGCTGGACTGTTCCCATGGGGCACAGGGTCAAGACTGATTTGCATATGGCTGGGTTCAAACTGGAATGGCATGGTGAGCAAAAAAACGATGGATTTAGGCCCAGATCTCTGTACTGGGGTGAATGTATGACATTGTTCTGCATTCTGTCCATCAATTGTTTTTGCATTTGTCACCCCGAGTGGGAAGGATATGCTCAGACGTGAGTCCCTTGCTCTCCATGCCACTGGAATCAAGCTATCCTGGCTGACGAGGGCTGAAAGCCCGAAACCGGTCCTAGGATGCTTGTTTCCAGTCCAGGGAGGACCTGGCTTGGCAGTTCGGGCTGGACTGTTCCCATGGGGCACAGGGTCAAGACTGATTTGCATATGGCTGGGTTCAAACTGGAATGGCATGGTGAGCAAAAAAACGATGGATTTAGGCCCAGATCTCTGTACTGGGGTGAATGTATGACATTGTTCTGCATTCTGTCCATCAATTGTTTTTGCATTTGTCACCCCGAGTGGGAAGGATATGCTCAGACGTGAGTCCCTTGCTCTCCATGCCACTGGAATCAAGCTATCCTGGCTGACGAGGGCTGAAAGCCCGAAACCGGTCCTAGGATGCTTGTTTCCAGTCCAGGGAGGACCTGGCTTGGCAGTTCGGGCTGGACTGTTCCCATGGGGCACAGGGTCAAGACTGATTTGCATATGGCTGGGTTCAAACTGGAATGGCATGGTGAGCAAAAAAACGATGGATTTAGGCCCAGATCTCTGTACTGGGGTGAATGTATGACATTGTTCTGCATTCTGTCCATCAATTGTTTTTGCAGGCCCATGAATGGCATTTAATTTACAGGCCATGGGCACATGTAGTGCACTTTACTAGGGCATTTTAAGTAAATTAAATATGGCAATTGTGGTTGAGTCACTCAAACCATGTTTAGGGAGAGAGAGCACATGCACTTTACCACTGGTTAGCAGTGGTAAAGTGCCCAGAGTCCTAGAGCCAACAAAAACAAGATCAGCAAAATGGGAGGCAAGCAGGTGAAAGGTTTGGTGAGAAGACCACCCTAAGGCTGTCATATCCAACAGAGAGCATAGGAAGGGAAGCAGAATATAAATTCAGGAACAGAAGAGAAGCCACTAATGGGCAGACCTAGTCTGAGAATCATGGTAGAGAAGAATGAAATGCAAGAAGAAGGGGTTGGAAAAGGGAATGCAAGAAGTCAGAAGGGGGCATGTGGTGTCTTCCCAAACAGAATTTGTAAACATTGAGGGATCAATGAGTTACTGTATGAGAGAAAACCAATGTAATATAAATATACAAGTAACAAAGAAAGTCGATGAAGATAAAAAATGAGGACACCGGCTCAAGAAGTAAAGAATGAATTTGGTGAACATTAATCATACTACTAACATAATTGTATCCCTCTAGGGATAAGGTACCTCTAGAAGGGAACACATCTATGTACCATTCCCAAGGAAGTGGGGAATGGAAAAAAATCCCTTTTTTAATATAACCGGCACCCACTCTAATAGTGGCATGCTTCATCATCAGGTTCACCCTGACTCGAAAGGTCAGGGTCGGCTCAACCATGTTCCAGGGAGCTTTCATGAAGACTGTTAAATAGGGGACGTAACTTTAAAGATTAACATTCCTCATCCACTCCCAAGGCATCTCTTTCTTAGTGGGGTGGATGTGAAGGATTCAAAGTATATAATACGATCATGGATTTAGAATGCAATGGTCCTATGACCCTAAATTCACCAACATATTTCAGCCCTACTAAAAAGACCTGAAGAGGTCCTTGCTTTTGTCAGGTAATGTAGTATGTTTGTGTAGGGAGGACGTATCCCTTCATCCTTGTACAAAGGATCTCTCCACCCTTCAGGCACTGGTAGGTTTCTTCTAAGCCTCCAGACCATTTGTATTGAGTATTAATCATAAACACATATGGTCTGATGTAAATCGCAAATAGTGGACGTAAAGTATGCACTTTTTGCAACCGGCCTGCAATTTACTAATTCAGCCTTTATTCCAAACAATTGAGTCCCATTCACTCCTAAAGATTATTATTTAGAGCGAGTCACACTATGCAACCCCCAGTGTTTGGCTGCAAATGCATAAATGTAGCCCTGCAGTAAAGAGCAGATCTCAGTCCCTGCATTTTTGTTCCCAAAAGGGAAACTATTTTATAAATGTACCAATGTTGTTTTTTGGAAGATATGGGGGGGGGGGGAGGTGGCTCCACTAATGACAACAGTACATTTTCTAAAGGGTAAACAGTTTCATGCTGTCAGTTTCCAATTGAAAATCAGTCACCACCCAAAATTGGTGGCTAGTAACAGGTCAATTGCAGTCACAAATGAATGATGTATGTCTTTGCAAGAGAGAAGGTGGCAAAAGTGCCTTTACGAGTCAGACACAACTTTTCCTGACACCTAAAAGTATTTATGAGCACTGTAAAAATCTCTTGCTATGTTGCAAGCCCTGAAATGTTGTAAATTGGAGGGTTTACCAATGCAAAAGGGGTACAACAGGCCATAGATCCCAAAAAGGGTTCAGGCGTAGTGACATTGATATGCCTTCAAAAAGAAAAGATTGGACTAATGGCTCAGAAGAGATGATAGGGCTACTCAGCTTCTATGTCTTTCTGCTTGGCAACAATCGCATCTCTGGTATTTCAGTTGTCAGCATAGGATTAGAGATGATTGGATGGAGCACAAGTTGATTCTGATAAAGGGAAGATAGCTCTTGTGAGGCCACCATCAGGGAATTAGAAACGTGCTAAAGTTCCAAAATATGATCCGTGAGGTGTGGTAGAGAACTACTAATAAAATGAAGTCAGTGGGTGGAATATTTCAGTTCACCCATGGAATTAGTGGAATTTGAAAACTCTGCCTTACTCTTGTAATGTGGAGTTCTCGCCAAATTCCGCCAATCGCCGCGTGGTGGAATATTTTCCTGTGAGACTCCAGCAATGTGAGTGTGAGTGCAATTTGGCATCCCCAGCACCATTTTCCAATGTAGGCAGTCACAAAGGATTGCTGTGAAGGGGCTGCTTCTCTGGTATATTTGCTGGCTCTCAAGTAGATTTTCTACTTGAGTGACAGCAAAATCAACCAAAATGGCAGCGTAATCTTGCACACTGCATGGTGGCGTTTGTACTGTTTTTTTGCTGCTTGCACTAAATTGCAGCACGAGCAGTGCAACATGCGTATTTCCGCCCATTTGTGGAACTCTGTGGAATCTCGCTGAGTTTTCATATAACTCCACGGAATTCTGTGGAGTGAAACTGCGAGTTCTGCCCACCCCAATTTGATAGAAGACAGCATTGATTTAAGATATGAAATATTACAAGAAGTGAGTTGCATTCTGGTGAAGAGATTTCTGGGAGGTTAAAAAATTAGGTCAGATTGACAAAGATTTCCCTGCGACATAACCTGAATTCCAGCAAGGTTACAAGAGACTAGCCTGTAGAGTCACTCTGGTGGTTCTGGGTACAGGTTGCACATCCACTCCTTTTCACCTAGTCAAGATAGCAGCATGCAGCAGGTTAGTGCAATGGGCAGCATTTCTTCAGGGCAGCGGTCCAGCAGAGTGGCAGTCTTTTCAGGAGTGCAGCAGTCCATCTTCCTGTCAGAGACTTCCACAGGTCCAGAATGGTACTGAAGTGCCGGTGTCTGAGGTCCAATATTTATACCTGGTGCCTCTTTTGAAGTGGGGGAATCTTCTAGAGATTTTCCTTTCAGTACACAGGTTTCCTTGTTTCTCTACCCTGGCTCTGGACTACCTACAGGTGGTATGCAATCCTTTGTGTGAAGGCAGGACACAGCCTGTACAGGTGTAAGTCTGTCTGTACTAAACTCCATCTTCCCATCCTGCCAGTAATGGCCCATCCAGGCTCACCTAACTCTCTATTATGTATGTCTGTCTCAAAGGGATACACAAAGATGAACTGCCAACTACACCCACTCATGTGATCCAGAGACAGGATGCAAGCACTAAATGGCTGAGGTAAGACAATGCCAATTTTCTAATTTAATTTTAGCAGCGAATATTGTAGTTATGAGAGAGAGTGGGATGGACAGGGATGTGTTTGGTTTTCGGAGCATTTGAGTTTTAATGCATTAGAGATAGAAGGTGTGGGGGAACGAGGGTAGATGGAACAGGAGGGGAATGTTTTGTTTTGTTTAGTATCGTTTGTCAGCAGTGAATGGGTAGCTGAGATGTACTTTTTATTTTACAGAGACCCCTGATGAAGAGCCGGTTAGGCTCGAAATGCATTGGGCATAAGTAATGAGTCATCTTTGCTGCAAGATTTTATCTTGACTTTTATTTTAACGTGCTACTGTGAAATGCCTTATGAGCACTCAGTGGACATATGAAAAAATGAAATAAAGAAACAGGATGGAATTTCGCTGTCTCTACAGTGATTTATGAAGTTCTCGAGAGTGATGGAATAACGAATTGTATAATTTCAAAGTTTAAGATGGTCCTAAAATGGTGAAAATGGATAACTTTATAACGAGTGTTTAATATGAGGGAAGTTTCTCATATAGCAGTGCGACATAAGGGTGCGCCAGTTTGTTCCCAAATTTTCCGCTTTTGCATGAACTGTGACTGGGGCGGTTCACAGGATTTGTCTGCACGCATTTACATATGTGAATTGTTTGGATAATGGCAACAAAAGAACACTACAAGGGAAGGAGTGCATTCCTACTAAGTATCTAACTTTCTAAAAGTGGCATATTCAAAATTTTGACCAAAAATCCGACTCCATCATAAAATAATATTTTGCATTACAATTCCAAAGACACCAAACCTGAACATTTTTCTCTTCCTGTTTGGAAGTTACAGCTTATTACATGTAATAAGGGTTCTCCAATGTTATCCTACAGGAGATGTAGGCCTTGCAATAGTAAAATGTGAAGTTAGGAGTTTTTCACTAACAGGATATGTAAAACTTCAAAGTGCATGTCCAACTTTTTAAATACATTGCTCTTTAGGGCCTACTCTGTGGTGACCTATATGTATTAAAAAGAAAAGGTTTGGGTCCGGCAAAAGGTTTATTTTGCCAGGTCGAAATGGCATTTTAAAACTGCACACACTGCCTGCAATGGCAGGCCTGAGATAAGTTTAAAGGGCTACTTAAGGGGATGGCATAATCAGTACTGCAGACCCACTAGTAGTATTTAATTTACATGCCCTGGGTACATTTAGTACCACTTTACTTGAGACTTATACGTAAATTAAATATGCCAATTGGGATGAGCCAATGTGACAATTTTTTAAAGAGCGAGCACACACACTTTAGCACTGGTTAGCAGTGGCAATGTGTACAGAGTCCTAAGACCAACAACAACGAGATCAGAAAAATTTGGAGGAGTAAAGCAAAAGGTTTGGGGGAAGACCACTCCAAGGCTCACAGGTCTAGCACAGTAAATATAAGACGCTGGAACAGTTGCGCTGAGAAAACGAATTATGAATATTCCAATAATCCACTGAATCTATCAGGAGAATCACAGGTGCTAAGTCCAGGACAGGCAGAGAGTCACAAGGCAAGATACAAAGGATACTTAGTTCAAATGATCTCTTTTAGAAATACCACATTTTCACAGATATAGATGCGCTTATACTCCTATTTAAAAGCCTGGAACTTTTGTGTTTGCAGTAGTGTCAACCCAGCTCAGGTTGAATAATGGCGTCCTTTTGCTACATTTGCAGTCAATAATGTATGCAACAATTGGAGAAAACCTGTTAACATTAGTCACTAATGCACGCAAGGAATTTCAGGAGCTTCCATTCTGAATGCTGGCTTTTAGTGGATACATTTACAAGCATGCTTTGCTTTGTCTGCGTTAGTACATTATGAAGAAAATATAATTATGGCCACACTGAAATATTGTCTGCTTCAAGGTGGAGGATTTTAAAACTCCTTTGGCATGAATGAAAAATATCTCAAGGGGCCATAAAGCCACTCTTAGAGGAAAAAAATCTTCTCTCATCCACCTTCAGAAGGACTGCAGTGATAAGTGGTGCACGGGCTGCACCCCGGGGGACAATATGGATTATTCAGCATCCGAGTTTCTCTGTATGATTGTATTTCTCAAACATCCTAGAATCGTTGTTTGGGCCAATTAAAATACAAGAGTAAAGAAACAAATATTAATATCAATTTATTAATTCATGTCTCTTCTCATTAGTGTCGACCTGCCTGATTGTAAAGGTTTATTTGCATTTATTAATGGCAGTCTGCTCAACAAAACAATAAGATGAAAGGCAATCAGGTGCACGGTATACATGCTTTATTAATGGAGCCGCAAGTGCATAACCTGTGTATTGATTTTGACCTTTGACCACATTAAATTGGGGCGCACAATCTGAATGCAGTAGATTTTATTTAAATGTTGTCTTAACTCACAGCTGTCAAGAACATCAGAATAGACAAGAAAAGAATTAAAGAGTGCAAACTGTGTCTCAGGATCTGACGGCGAGAGAGTTTTAGCATAAGGTTTATTACCCTGGCTGGGGAGTATGAAAAGGCAGAAGGCTAATGGCTTGGTTTTGTGTAGCATGCTTCCCAAAAGTCACTTTCAAAAACAATCTATAGATCATTTTGATTGGAGAAGATATGACAGCCATTCGTCATATTATGAAACTCAATATTATGATAGAGCAAATACAATTTCTGACATAAGTGTCTACATCATTACTTTGCCTTCTTCGTTTTTGTAGTATATTAGTCAGAGCACAGCCCTACACGATAAATCAGTGTCTAGGCAAATTGAAGATGTGATTTATTTCCAGTCCCCGGTATTTATTTAAAATGGTACTGGGGGATTAAACAAAATGCCAAATTGCTCCTGAGTCATCAGAAAAGAGAGCACTTATAAATTAGATGTGTTGCATAACTTGCGTCTCCACTCAAATAACCTCTTTTTTTCCTGACAAAATCAGAGCATCACTAATTGCAATTAAATGAGATATTTTCATTTAGGAACAAAATGCAATGCTTTATTTCGCACTTCTAATGGAATGCAATTAAAAAGGTTACTATTTTTTTTTTCTAGGGAGCAAATTGGTCCACAAGAATGTCAGCATTTTACTAACGAAACACTTAGGGGCATATTCTCAAGGATCTATCGCCGAGTTTTCGGCCCTTTATCGCAGCCAAAGGCGCTCTAAATGTATTGCCCCATTCACAAGCTGGTGCTCACAGCCCATATCACCATTTTACCTGCGATAGCATCCGCAAAAAACATCGCCACAGATGACCCCAGCAACTATCCCCAATGAGATGCAGATTAGGCATTCCGAAGCAACACCACATCTCAACATTCTCAATGACCAGCCAGATTGGCGATAAGACCACAAAACAGGTGATAAGGCACGTTAGCAGCAGGAAACTAACACCTGCTCTGACCTGGTGTAAAGTCGGACGACAAGCTGCACCATCAAATGGAGCACAGCCCACAGCCACACATGAAGAACAACAGATGCCATGGAGCCACTGACCATGCATCCCGGAACCCCGAGAGGGCAACAACACCCACCGCCACCACCCCCAGGACCGCCACCCACCCCAGACTACCACAGAGGCAGCGCAGACAAAGACAGTGGACCTTCAGGAAACGCACAAGCCTCACAGACCTAACAGCAGACAATGTCAATGCCCACTACAGGCTCAAAAGGACAACCATCCTCCGCATCCTGACCAACATTGCCCACAGTCCGACGGTAGCAAGACAGCGAACAACCAACATCCCACCTCAGACAAAGCTGCTGGCTAGCCTCTGGTACCTCTCACCTAACAATCACCAGAGTCGGAGGAGTCTCACAGCCAGCCCCATCCAAGTTCCTCACACCTGCCCTGGACGCCATCATCAGCTTGGTATCCCAGTACCTATACGTCCCCCACAAAGTGCAGGAACAGCTGGAGACCAAGCAAGGACTATACGCAATAGCTGGATTCCCGCATGTGTTGGGTGCAATCGACTGCACACATGTCCTACTTGTGCCCCCTGCCAACACAGCACACATTTACCGCAACAGAAAGCACACGCATTCCATCAATGTGCAGGCAATAGTGGACCACCGGTGAGCCTTCACCAATGTCGTATCCAACTACCCAGGCAGTTTGCATGATTCCCTCATCTTCCGACAGTCCAACATCAACCAGCGCTTCCAGGATGGCACCTATGGGAATGCAGTGCTCGTTGGCACATACCAAATGAACACACCACACACCTCAACTCCACTATCATGCAGCTCACAACTCTGGGAAAGCGCACCTCACAAAATCACATACAACATGCCAAACAACATGAACACCCACCAGACACGACAGAACAACTTACTGTGTTAACCTTGGTTAGCCATGTACATGAGCCATCAATGGCATGGCACTTCAGCCACACAATAGCGGAATGTAGGGAGAGGTGGGTACTAGGCATGTGCAAAGGAGGCAAGTGACCCAGGAATTAGAATGCACCCAATGCCAAGTGTGGGCGAGATGTGCCGGACAGACTGCAGTATGCAGACCTTAGACATATCCATGTCTACATGCACTGCTGGTTCTGGGGTGTAGTGGACAGTGGACGCAACCATGTCACCCCAGCCAGTGGGGAAGATCGCAGAAATGTAGCTTGTGACGTCTCCCCATCTAAGCGTGTACGGAGTGGGCTTGTCCGGCGTTCGCCAGGCCAGCATAGGGGTGTGAATAAAAAGCACGTAGCTCTGGGCATAGTTCTCTTCCGGAATGCTCAACGTGTATGCCAGGGTGGCGCCTCCCACCCCCCACGAGGCTGACGCCATCGCCGTGAGCGATGTGGCCTGCGATCCTGTGCACCTGCTGCACCCCAGGCCGCTGGTCCCCGAACCTATCATGCCCGCCCCTGCGCAGCCAGTCCTCACTGCTCACCTGCTTGTGCCAAAGAGGGCCCACTACATGCCAGCGCAAGTTCCAAGCCCGAGGACCGCAACTTTGGTAGCCTCCTCAGACCATCACGGCCTCCGCGACACAGGCCCGCTGTACTACTTTCTCGTTGACCTACTCTACTGCTGCCTACTGCACATATCAATGCAGAGTTTAAATCACTATAGTCCCTTCGATGTGGTGACACCAAGTCTGTGCATGGTATCCCAACCACATGTTTCTGTGGGCCCTTGATGACTACTCCTTCAGCCTACATTGCGGTCCAGCAGGCCTCACACCAATCCAATCCAGTCCGTACCAGGCAGGACACGGCATCGTCGCTGGGTAAACACCCACTCAGCTCTGGTGCTACTACCTTCGTCAACCACAAGTCATCCCCACATGCCATTTCAACGTTGTGTGTTAGAGTTCCAGGAGGAGCTTGCTGAACAGCGGTTAGACCGCGCTGACCGCTGCCTCCAGACTACACAGCGGTCAAGTAGGTCACACATGTGGAACTGAGTCTTGATTATGCAATGGCAGAGTACACACTTAATGGCTAATTTTATGTCACTATACTCCCTTCGATTTGTTGTCACCAAGTCTGTGCAAAGCACCTGAACGACACCTGTCTGTGGCCCCTTGCTGACTATTGCCTTCGGCCTACATTGAGTCTGAGTAGGTCACACACTTGGAACTTAGTCTTGATTTCTGCATGGCAGAGTTTGTATCATTGTACGCAAGAAGAGGAATAAGAGGAAGACGTGGTTCAGTGCAGAGGAAAAAAGGATCCTCGTTACGGAGGTGATCGAACACTGCCGACAATTGCTCTGGTGTCACTACCTCTGTGCATCACAGGCCAATGACATGTGGCTGTGGGCCCCTGCTAACCGCTGCCTTGGGACAACACTGTGGTCGAGTAGGTCACACATTGGAAACTCAGTCATGATTTATTTAAGGCAGCTTTGATATAATTGTACTGGCATCATCACACACTGCATCCCCTTTCAGCTCTGGTGCCACTAAGTCTGTTCCCCGACATCCATGGACACTTTCTGGTTGAACTTTAGTGGCGAGTGAGTCTATGGCCTGGGGGTTGTCTTCATCATCATGTTGGTGATACGGACTTTGTGGCAAAAACGAGGCTGTAGCATTCCACTACTCCATTTATCACTTCTCCACTGTCCCCCCGCAACCCTCTGCTACATTCACCTTCGACATAGATGAGGACCCACTCAGCTCGCATATCCCTATCTCACTGCACCGCAAGTCACCATCCCATGGCGATGTGCCTGTGCCAGCCGCAGTGCATCCAGGGCCACTAACTTTGTGCTGTTCAAGTCATGGGCCCTGTCTGAGAGCATATTGGATGGCCTCTGGGTCGATGAACTGGGGGTCGTCAAGGCCTAGTGTCTGTGGCCCTGCGCTATCCACTGCCTCTGGCCTCAACTGTGGTCCACCTGGGCTCACATATCAAATTGAGTCCTGACCTGCCCGGACGTCGCATCACCGCAGGATGCACACGCCACCACTGACAGGACCAACTCCAAACAGCAGGTGCCACAGTCGAAAGTGTCTTACTGCCAGACTATCAGAGTTGCTCACACCTGTCATGGGTGCCATTATCTGCTTGATACCCTGCTCAGCTCTTTAGGTGCCACTAACTCAGTGCACCACAAATCATGGACCATTCTGCTTGCATGGTGGGTGAACACTGTACTTTCTCTGGCTACCACCATGATGGTTCACAGTTGTTTCTGTTATGCTGGTGTTTTCTGTTTCCACTTTAATTGTGATCACTGTTCAAGTTGTTGCCAGCACCAACGACTCCATGTGGGCTGGCTTACACTCACCCCACACACATCCAGCACATGCGTCACTGTACATGTGACCATGCCAATAAAGGTGTTGAGCGCACATGCCCATAGCCAGTTCAACTAACTATCTTTGTGTGTCCGTGTGCTCATGATGTATGCATTAGGGGACCGGGCCCTACAACATCACATTGTTCCATGTACGGCGGGTGCAGCCATGTCACCGCAGGCAGCGGGTGAGACCTTGCACATTTAGCTTTGTCGTCCCCCACTCAATACGTAAGAAGAGTGAACAGGGCCGGCATACGCCAGTCCAGCATGGGGGTGTGGATGATTATCCCTTGGCTCTGGGTGGGGTTCAGTACTGGAAATGTGCAAAGGCATGTGTCTCTGTCGCAGTGTGGGTCCACGTTTGGGAGAGTAGGTGGTCCCTGATGGAACTTAGACACCCACGTATGTGATCTGGCTCAGCTTCCATGAGGAAGTACCCCATCCGCACATGTTAGACCACCCCCTTCTGTCAGTCTGACACCTGGCCTTGGAATGCGATGTGTGCTTCGGTGTGCTACTGGGAGCCAGCTGAGGTTGTGGGTGCATCCAGCTGTGTTGTCTGTGCAGGGGGTGGCTGCCCTTCTCCTGGAGGTCGATTGCCTAAGATGTCCATGAGCTGTTGTAGGGCGTGGGTGTCTGAAGTGTGGATGTCCTCTTCAGCATCACTGTAGAGTTGTCTGGTCTGCTCTGCTGGAGGTGTTGTTTGTCCCTCTGCAATGTGAATCGGAGATGCTTGTTGACATTGTGTTGGCATGTATGTTGACGCATTGTTCAAGTTTACATACAGTCTGCATGATAATGTACATAGTGACTGTTTGGGAGGAGCGGACTATTTGATGCGGGACAGTTGACATTTGGACTACGTGACGTAGGTGAGGTTGTAGACGTACATTTTCATCTCACAGTTTCCTGCTATGTCAGATGTGATTGGCCATTTTCTATGCACAGGTGGACCCAGTTGTGTCCTCTGTTCTGCAGTGTAAGTGTTGCACTGTGTGCCACATTGTCGTCCATATGGATGTGCTGTAATTGCTATGTGTGTGTGCTGCATTGTGGGAAAGTTGCACCTGCAGTTGTGATTTTGCTGCCCCTTATCCCTTGGAGGCAGTGTGCCTTTGGCTTTTGTGCTTTTAAGGTGCTGTGATGTTCGCAACTTGTGTGATTTGTGCTATTTGACGGTTTTTGTACTCTTGTGCATTGTTTGTCAGCAGATGTATTGTTGATGTCAGTGGTTGTTTGTGCACGTGGATGTGTCAGAGTGTGACCTGCTAATTTCCGGATGTCGTCCACACTCAGCCACCTCAGTCTCAGTGCGTGCACAATGTCATGGTGATTGTACTCCACCCATGCTGCTCATCGTGTGGTGTCACTTGCATTGTCAGTGTGGCTCTCATATACGCATTGCTGTGTTTCGCACAGGTGCATGTGTGTGTTGTGGAATTGGCGATGTGTGGGGTGTGATCCTTTTGGACACATGGTGGATGGGGGCCTACTTGCATACTAACTTAAGACGAAATACTAATTTAAGACAAACTACTAACTTAAGAAAAAATCCTAACTTAAGACAAAATCCTAACTTAAGACAAAATCCTAACTTTACTACTACTAAATGCCTTCTGTGAATACCAAAAATAGTAAGTTTAGGATTCTGTCTCAGATTAGTACTGTGAATCGGCCCCATAGTGATAGTCCAACGGTCATGATTACAAAATAATTGTTGAGATACAGGTAATAAGTCCTAGTGGTGTTTGGTAAATGTGTGCCACAATTGGAGAGCTAGACATAAGGATAATAAGGTTGGCATGAAAGCTGTCATGTACTGCTGTTAACACTGCGACTAAAAACAACCCAACTTGGACGTTGCTGGAAGGGGAATTTTGGATACAGTGACTATCTTGGATTGGGATCCAAAAAGAAGAGTGAACTCTTAGTCTCATAATTTTTTTTTGCAGTTGTCAGAGGATCATTGTGGAGCCAGTGTCTTATTGTGGAGCCCGTGTCTTATTGTGGAGCCAGTGTCTTGTGGTAGGATTGTCTGATTGGAACTTTTGACTTCCTACTTTTTGCACTATCTTGCTACTCAGATCATGTTTAGTTTTTTACTTTTTGCACATTCTAATTTTGGCCTTTGCATGTCTTTGTGTTTCACTGTTGTCATTGTACATATCATCATTTTGCCCTGGATTTACAAGACTGGAATTCTTTTTGAACTTGTGTGCATTGAGCTCTATAGTAAGTCCATAAGATTTTTATGTAAGGACTATGCTATAAGGATTGTTGTGAGAACAAAAAATAACCATTGGTTTATGATATCTTCCATGAGCAAAATGCATGACTTTTGAGAAGAAAAGGCTGAATTAGAGGACTTGTTAATTCTAGTAATTAGGTTAAAGCAATGCATATGACTTGAATATAACAAAGTCTTATTTCCAATCTAGTATGTTTCAACAAAAACGTCCAAAAGCAGATCCTCAAGGTAGTATAATGAGCCTCAAGTCAGTTTTTTCCCTCTCTTCCCATTTCCCCTCTATGTGGGCTGGTGTGATTTCTGGTACAATTAAAGAATTAGAAATCATGGTTCTCGCTGTGGAGGTGAAAAGAATTAGCTTTATGGCACTCTGCAGACCATTAATGCCAATCCATAGACTGCAACACTAAAACAATACAAATCTTGGGTGGGCAATAATTTTATATATAGAGGCAGTTCACATTAGTGATAAGGTGAGTTTTCTCTCCACCTGGAGACCTCTGACGTGAGGTTGTGCAGGAGGTGCTCCAGATGGTCCTCATTTGTAATGTTATGTTAAGATCAATTGTAGAGTGCACTATCACTTCAAGAACTCTAGGCGCTGTTTCAAATGTAATTAAGAGTGACAATCCAGTACTCCAGATCTAGTAATCTCTGAATGCTTGACCACTCAATCTTCTTGGTCATGAGAACAGTGACCAGGACGAGGTTTTTGATTCATTTTCAAGTACTGCTGCAAGTCAGCTTTCTAATCCACTAGGAAATGAGGAATTACTGGGAGAACCAGTAATTCTCAGTCTGACTCTGCCTGGGCAATTTTTAATTTTCCCTCGGCTTTTCACATGTACAATTTGTCTGTTTGCAGCAGTTAAGATTCAGTCTGGAAGCAACAGAAAATACAATTACGATGGTACCAATGGCTGTTGCTTCTGGCCCCACTGGAATTAAGAGGCCACTTGATGGGATGTCTTCCTTTTTCTCGTTTTTCGTTTCCCATTCTTTCCAACCTAATGATCAAGGGCCCCTAATGCTAATATGCTACAGGTGTTGGGAATTTCACTTGTAATTGTCTGCCAAAGGGTGATAAAGAAGTACCTACTGGTATTGAGCATACCAGAGACCAACTATATTTCACAGGTAGTAGAAACCATAACTATTTAATTTCAAACCCCAAACCCCTAAAAGTTTCAATAGGCACAAATTATACTCATACCGTCAGTCAACAGTATATAATTTTCTAGAAGACTTCCTATCACTGTCTGATAATACTTAGCTTAAATAATATCAACACGATGATTTGAAAAATAATTCACAAACCCAGGGGTGGTAAGAAACCAATTTCAAACATATATTCAGAGATGGGCTAAATTAAAGAACCTAGATATGATGATCAATTTATGTCAAGTGTCTTTTGATTAATTTTTCATCTAGAATGTCATTCACCAGGATAACAAACCCATGGAATTAATGGAACCTTTGAAAAAAAAGTCTGCCTTCCTGGCTGTTTTACCCGATTACTCATTTTTTTAAAAGAGTGTGTCCCTTTTTTAGCATACCCTATTTTTCTTTGTGTTCTACCCCTTTCTTCTCCCTTTTCTTCAGAGGAGGAGTTTTAACTCTCTTTCCTGTTGCTCCCACTTTTCTTCCTAACATTTATATTTCTTTGGTGAAGAACTCGTTGTAAATTCTTTTTCTTCTCCCCTTCTTTTTAATGCCCCTTAGGGCAGTTAAACCATCTATATTTCTCTGTTGCTTACCCGCGTGCCGCTATTTCTCTTCTTACCCCTCTTTCTCGCTTCCTCTTTTTTCAATGAAGACTTCCTCTTCTCCTTCCTTTTTTATGTCACAGTAAACTTAGAAGGAAGACTATTGTGCCACATTTTGTTTCTTCTATCCCCCCTATTTAATCATTTTTTATCTATTCATACTTACAATTCCTATAGGTAGCATACAAGTTACCACTTCTTAAATACCGAACTTTACCGATTCGGTATTTAAGAAGTGGTAACTCGTATGTAGGTAATCATTTGGTAAATATTACCGAATCGGAGAAAATCGGCATACCTTCCCATTGATTGAGTCAATGGGAAGGTATGCCTCATTACCGAATCGGTAAATACCGATTCGGTAATGGGGGGAGCACATTCAAGGGTGGCAGGGTGTCACATTGACACCCTGTTGCACCCCTGATTCCTGCATGTGTGCACATGTGGCGCACATACATGCCCTAAGGGCATGTATGTCTGCCACATGGCACTGTTAGTCCAGCAAAATATTGCTTTTTGCAATGAATTCGGTATTTAGCACCAACATATATTTGGTGCTAAATACCGAATAATTTTCCCTACACATCACTCATTTGAGTGTCACCTACATCTCATTTCAGGATTCGGTATTTACCGAATCGGTAAAATTACCGATTCGGTAATTTTACCGATTCGGTAAATTACCGAATCCTGAAATGTTCCCCCTACATAGCAAAAGCCTAAATACCGGTCGGTAACGGCATATTTACCGAAAATCGGCCGTTACCGACCGGTATTAGGCTACCTACATATGGCCCCTAATGTTTTAGAAATAGCAAGACGTTTTTTATTTCATATTTTATGTGATGAAAAACATACAAAATTGTCATTTTCAGAAACCTTTTTATTTATGATTCTCACATCATATAAGTGAATCAATCGCCATATATAAGACCTCTTGCACAGTAAATAACAATATACAGGAGGTTATTCCCACAATTCAAACACATATATTACATTCTTGTAATGCCATCAAGGTTGATTTCAGTTGCTGTGAAAAACAACTCCCCTACGATGTTTTGAAATATCCTACCGCACAGACATGATCTGGAATAAATGTCTGCAAATGTAAAAACAATATGGGTTGAACCAATAGTGATCATCACAGGGGTGTCCTCCTTTGACATATAGCTATCGACAATGGAAACAAAGGTTCCTTGTGTTGTGCTCTTCAGAGACACCTTCAACATCTAGCAGAAAAAGGATAATAAACTCTTTTAAGTGCCTATGCCTCTTGAGTCTCAGAGAAGCATGGTTCCGCCAATGTACTGTAACATAATGTCCTGACTGAACCCAAGTAATTTGTAAGACATTTTCCATATAGCTTTCCAGATGCCTACATACAGGAGATGAAAAAAAGAAATAAAACCCCACAATGCACTGTTTATGACCACGCATAATCCATCACTCAGCGACATGATCAGTGACATCATTGATGGCATTTCAAATGACATCACTGATTACATCATTCAGTGAGTGTAAATGTTTTTTGAGTGTTAAAGATGTATACTAACCTACTACAAAAGTTAGATTAGAATACTAGGTGCACTACTAATGTGTGATTTTATTTCTAACATGTATTATATGTGTGACTGTGTGTATCCATGTGTGAGTGGGTGTCTGAGTGGCTTATGAGTGTGTGAATGGGTTTGTGTGTGGCTGCATGGGTGTATAAGTGAGTGTGTGAGTATCTGTGTGGGTGAGTGAGTGGCTGTATGGGAGAGTGAATGGGTGTGTGATTGGCTCTATGGGTGAGTGGGTGTATGTGTGAGTAGCTGTATAGGTGGGTGAGTGGATGTGTGAGGGACTGTATGGGTGAGTGGGTGGGTGTCTAAATGGCTGTATGAGTTAGTGAATGGGTGTGTAAGTGGTAGTAGGGGTGAGTGATTAGCTATTTGATTGGATGTATGGTTATGTGAGTTGATGTGTGAGTGGTTGTATTGTAGAGTGAGTAGATGTGAGAGTGTATGTATGGCTGTGTGAATGGGTATGTAGGTGGGTATGTGAATGAGTGTGTCAGTGATTATATGTGCGAGTGAGCAGCTGTGTTGAGAGACTATGGGTGAGTGAGTGGGTTTGTGAGTAGCTGTATGGATGAATAGGTGGGTGTGGGAGTGGCTGTAATGGTGAGTGTGTGGCTGTGTGAGTGGTTGTTTGGGTAAGTGACTGGTTGAATGAGTAGCTGTATGAGAGAGAGTGATTGTGTGAGTGACTGTATGAATGAGTAAGTGGGTGTATAAGTGACTATGCATGAGTGGTTGTGTTAGTACTTGTATGAGTCCATGAATGGACATGCGGGTGCTTGTGTGAGCATGTGAGTGGGTGTATGAGAGGTATTATAGGGTGTGAGTGGATGTGTGAGTGCTTCTATGGATGCTGTCATCAGTGATGTCATCATTGATGTCATTTGATATGTTATCACTGATGTCATCACTGATGTCACTGACCATGTAATGAGCGATATAACATGGGAGGTCATAAACAGTACATTGCGGGGACATAAGTTATAGTTAGCTCAGCTAATTGTAACTGCTGAATTTCACTGGTTTTTGTATGAGGGAAATCTGAGCCTAAAAAGAATGCCCATGTAACCTTTGGTTTTTCAGTGAATTAAAAAAAAAATTATTAAATTTCCTAACTATCTTCTTTAAAAAAAAATTGCAGCAAGCTCACGAATATTTCATAGCATTTAAAAAAAAAATCTTTTATGCCATGGCTGGGTCCCTGGGGGACCCCAACACAGAACTTGGGGGTCAGGGTATTCCTACCCTGCCCCCTTTTCTTTTTCTTTTTCCGTTTTTTGGGGGGACTTGGTGAAGCCGAGTCCAAAGGTGGCTGCCAGCATTTCCTGGTTAAAGTGTTGGTGGCCAATCAGAGTTGTGTATTTCCCTGCACATCTTTTTTTAGCAAAGGCTTCGCAACCACAGATATCACTATAATTTTCAACTTAAATTTATGAAAAACTACTGAACCGATTTACACCAAATAATGAAAAGCACAGTCTGCGTAACAAGATCTACCTTTCCACCAAATTTGGTTCAGTTTGGGCTGTAGGTGAGGCTAAACGTTCCTGTGGGAATTAATATTATAAATGCACCCTTATTTTGAACCCCTATGTCTCGGTCCCCACTGTACAATTCCCCTAAACTTTCGATGACACACAGAACCTACATTGACACTTTTTTGGAAACATTTCATGCAGATTGCTCAAATGATGCCAAAGTTATAGGCAAGACCAACAATTCTTTTTCAATGGAACTAGGTCCAAACTATAACTACCTACTGGTATATATTATATATATATTTTATATATATATTCACTGAAAAAACCATAGGTTTTACAGACGTTATAGTTAGGAATTAGCATTTAAAAAACCTTAGAAATTCACTAAAAAAAACATTTGTTTGAGGGACGTTATAGTTAGTTGAACATTTGACTCATAAAATCAGAGAAATTCGCCTGTTATAGTTAGTTGAGCTAACTATAACTCCCGCGCCTGCAATGCACCGCTGAAGATGTCACATATTACATCACTCATGACATGGTCTGTGACATCACTGATGACATCACTGATGACATCTTAAATGACATCACTCATGACATCACTCATGACATCATCCAGTGAATGTGTGTTTCTATAAAATGTAAATATGTTATATATATATATGCCAAGGTGTATTGAAGAATGAATGCATTTACAAGTGCCTAAAGGAATTATTTCGTATGTGTGTGACTGACTGTATAAGAGAGTGATTGAGCGTGTCTTACTGAATGCATGGGTTAGTGACTAAACTGTGTAAAAGTGTGTTTTAGTCTCTCCATTGGTGTGTAAGCAACTACATGGATTGCTGAATACCTACATGAGTGTCTATATAGCTTATTGATTTGTTGACTGAGTATCTGTATGGGTCCCTGAGTGTCTGTGTGAGTGGGTGGGCGTATGAGTCTGTGCATAGATGTCTGAGTGGGTGATTCAGTGGTTGTATGGATTAAAAGGTACATCTGGAAAGGGCTGTATGGGTGAGTTAGGGTATCTATGGGTGTGTTGGTGAGTGAATAAATGTCTCAGTGGTATATCTGTGACTAACTACATATGTTTTAAGCCACTATATGTGAGTGCTGGAGTATATAAATGAGTATACGTGAGACTAAGTTATTTCAAGAGTGGGTGTATAAATAAGTGTCTGCTTCTATCAGTGATTGTTTAGGACAGTAAATATGTGTTAGTATCTGTATAAATAAGTGATGTGGTATGTCTAAAAATAACGAAGTTGGTGTGTATAACTGTTTACATGATTAAATGGGTATGTCATTCATTCTTTGCATTACTTACTAGGCATGTGAGTAACACTATGGATGAGTGGTAGCGTGTGACTGCATGTATAGATGTATGAGTGCATATTATAGTCCTCTATTGATGAGTAACTACATGTATAAGTGACTGGACGTGTGTGTAGACCTAGGTAATAGTGAGTGTTATGTAGTATATGGCATTCTAACTAATTATAACAGGCACATTTTTCTGGTTTTATATGAATCAAATGTTCAACTAACTATAACCTCCCTCAAACCTATGTTCTTTTAGTCAATTTCTAAGGTTTTTCAAATGCTAATTCCTAACTATAACGTCTGTAAAACCTATTGTTTTTCAGTGAATTTCAAAGGTTTTTTAAATGTTAATTTCCTATTGTAATATTTATAAAACATATATTTTTTCTATTATATTTTTTAATATTTTGGAACTCCATTATACTTCTTGTTTTTAACTTTAAAAATCATGTAATGTTTTATATCTTCCCCGAAAAATATGTATATTTTTTGGGGGGGAGAGAAAACTGCACTCCCATACCATTAGCGTACCAAGCTCCATCACCACACGAATCCTATCGGCCATATTGCTAAACTCGGAAATGATGCGCGTTTCGTATACGACGAGGTCATGGCACCGCGTCCCGCGTAACATCATATACGCATGAAGTCACCCCAGGTACTACTTTGGTATCCGACGGGTACGCAGTACCAAGCCATGAGTTATGTCATGTACGTAAGGGGTCACGCCTGCTGCACGTTGCGTATTCGACGTGTACACGCTGCCAGTCCCTGTGTTACGTCACAGTACAGTATCGCGCCAGGTACACCATTCCCTTTTTTTTGTCTCAAAAGTATATCTAAATAACTTTAAACAGTATATGAGAGCACACAAAAATCTACATTATTTTAAACATTTATATATTTCTAACTGTAATAAATTTATATTATGATAAATATATCTTGCGAAATCGCGTCAGGTGCGGCTTCCTTGCGCGCTCAGTGCGTGATTGCCATGTGATCTTAAAAAAAAAGCATTTGATTGGTTCATAACATTTCCCATTGTAACAGTTATACGACCCCACCCATTTTATTCATTCTCTCTACAGCGTTTGATGAGAGACACCTCTTCTGCTTAGAAAGCTTTTTTGAAAAGTGTTTTCCTGTATACGCATATCTCATACTACACACAAACTGCAACGATCATCTTGATAAATATTCATGCTCTGTGCATTAGCTTTCCACGTGTTATTGCCATGCACCTCAAACCTTCCATCAAAAAACAAATATGTGTTACACGATGCCCCTGGCGTGTGTGTCTCCACATTATTGTGCTGCCTTTCGGCCTGGGTATTGCTAGCTCTAAGGAGCATCTTCAGCCACAGGCAGACTGCACATCCTAGATCACATGCCATCTCTTTAACGATAGCTTCCACCCTCCCGACACATGCTACACTAATTTAAATTGCACACTCTGCGAGGTCAAAACAACGAAAGAAACAAACATAAGTACACTTCCTGGCCAGGCAGGAACTGAACAACACCCAAGTCCCCGGAATAATTATTCACACCCCTACGCTGGCCTGGCGTACACAAGCCCAGCCCACTTTGCGTATGTATAAATAGGATAACCACGACGCCACACGTCATTCTTCTTCCACACTACCTCAAATGATTTGCCGCATCCACCTTGCATATCACAATGAACAATAAAAAAAAGAAATGGATCCATGAGGTCTACTCCATCCTGGCAATCAACACAGGCTCTAAATTGTCAGCCCTACTGTACGTCGTCTACGAAAGGGATACATGAGGTGTACACTCTCCTGCAATCAACACTCCATCTGAATTGTGAGCACTGCTGCCCGTAGTATTTGCTCACAAAACAATGACGGCAGGTAAGCAGAGTGGCCTGGGTGTACAGGGCCTCCAATTGAGTGCGCTACAGCGAGAGGGGTGGGGTGCTTCAGCCTGACTGCGCTGGTCCGAACAAACGATATTGCCATATGTTATGATGTGATTTTTGATCTCATTCAGTCACATCTCTGTCTCATTTTAAAGACCTGCTGGACTGTACTGTAGGCCTGAGCCAGCAGGCAGCGCTGCCCAACAGACACCTCTTCAGCGCGGTGCTGCGGGAGGGATGGGATGCATCAGCCAGACTGCGCATGTGCGAATAAGCGATATTCCCATGTGTTATGATGTGATCTTTGACCTCATTCAGTCACATCTCTTTCTAATTGTAAAGACCTGCTATACCATAAGGTAGGCCTAAACCTACGGGCAGCGCTGCCCTACAGACACCTGTTGAGGGCGGTTCTGCGGAAGGGGTGAGGTGCATCACCCTGAGTGCGCACGTGCAAAAAAGCGATGTTGCTGTGCGTAATTATGTGATGTCTGACCTCATTTAGTCACATCGGTCTAATTTTAAGGACCTGCTGGACCGTACTGTAGGTCTGAGCCAGTGGGCAGTGCTGCCCTACAGACATGTGGCGTTGTCTTTTAGGACACTGTAGTGAGCTCCTTACTAAGTGTACATGCACACAGGCTCCCGCCACTGCATTACACGCGCACATTATGCTTCTAGCATGCGCTCTGTTCCTTTGTATGTGAACGTTGGTATAACACCATCACCACACAAATCCTATCGGCCATATTGCTAAACTCGTAAATGATGCACATTTCGTACCCAAAGAGTTTGTGGCACCGCGTCCCGAGTAACATCATATACGCATGAAGTCACCCCAGGTACTACTTTGGTATCCGATGGGTACGCAGTACCAAGCCACGAGTTACGTCATGTACATATGGGGTCGCGCCTGCTGCGCGCTGCGTATTGGACAAGTACACGCTGCCAGGCCCTGTGTTATGTCACAGACGTACAGTATCACGCCAGGTACGCCATTCCCTTTTTTTTGTCTCAAAAGTATATCTAAATAACTTTAAACAGTATATGAGAGCACACAAAAATCTACATTATTTTAAACATTGATATATTTCTAACTGTAATAAATTGATATTATGATAAATATATCTTGCAAAATCGCGTCAGGTGCGGCTTCCTTGCGCGCTCAGTGCGTGATTGCCATGTGATCTTAAAAAAAAGCATTTGATTGGTTCATAACATTTCCCATTGTAACAGTTATACGACCCCACCCATTTTATTCAATCTCTCTACAGCGTTTGATGAGAGACACCTCTTCTGCTTAGAAATCTTTTTTGAAAAGTGTTTTCCTGTATACACATATCTCATACTACACACAAACTGCAACGATCATCTTGATAAATATTCATGCTCTGTGCATTAGCTTTCCACGTGTGATTGCCATGCACCTCAAACCTTCCATCAAAAAACAAATATGTGTTACACGATGCCCCTGGCGTGTGTGTCTCCACATTATTGTGCTGCCTTTGTGGCCTGGGTATTGCTGGCTCTAAGGAGCATCATCAGCGTCGGGCAGACTGCACATCCTAGATCACATGCCATCTCATTAACGATAGCTTCCACCCTCCCGACACATGCTACACTAATTTAAATTGCACACTCTGCGAGGTCAAAACTACAAAACTAACAAACATAAGTACACTTCCTGGCCAGGCAGGAACTGAACAACGCCCAAGTCCCCGGAATAATTATTCACACCCCTACGCTGGCCTGGCGTACACAAGCCCAGCCCACTTTGCGTATGTATAAATAGGATAACCACGACGCCACACGTCCCTCTTCTTCCACACTACCTCAAATGATTTGCCGCATCCACCTTGCATATCACAATGTGCAATAAAAAAAGAAATGGTTCCATGAGGTCTACTCCATCCTGGCAATCAACACGGGCTCTAAATTGTCAGCCCTACTGCACGTCGTCTACGAAAGGGATCCATGAGGTGTACACTCTCCTGCAATCAACACTCCATCTGAATTGTGAGCACTGCTGCCCGTAGTATTTGCTCACACAACAATGACGGCAGGTAAGCAGAGTGGCCTGGGTGTACAGGGCCTCCAATTGAGTGCGCTGCAGCGAGAGGGGTGGGGTGCTTCAGCCTAGCTGCGCAAGTCCGAACAAATGATATTGCCATAAGTTATGATGTGATCTTTGATCTCATTCAGTCACATCTCTGTCTCATTCTAAAGACCTGCTGGACTGTACTGTAGGCCTGAGCCAGCAGGCAGGCCTGCCCAACAGACACCTCTTCAGCGCGGTGATGCGGGAGGGATGGGATGCATCAGCCAGACTGCGCATGTGCGAATAAGCGATATTGCCATGTGTTATGATGTGATCTTTGACCTCATTCAGTCACATCTCTGTCTCATTTTAAAGACCTGCTATACCATAAGGTAGGCCTGAACCTATGGGCAGCGCTGCCCTACAGATACCTGTTGAGGGCGGTTCTGCGGAAGGGGTGGGGTGCATCACCCTGAGTGCGCACGTGCAAAAAAGCGATGTTGCTGTGCGTAATTATGTGATCTCTGACCTCATTTAGTCACATTGGTCTAATTTTAAGGACCTGCTGGACCGTACTGAGGCCTGAGCCAGCGGGCAGTGCTGCCCTACAGACACGTGGTGTTGTCTTTTAGGACACTGTAGTGAGCTCCTTACTAAGTGTACATGCACACAGGCTCCCGCCACTGCATTACACGCACACATGATGCTTCTAGCATGCGTTCTGTTCCTTTGTATGTGAACGTTGGTATAACACATTATTATTTAACCTTGTGTATCCTCGTGCACTCCAACTCCTCTTTGAACCACGATTAACACTAACAGTTGGTAGATCGTACTTCAAAAACGAAGGATGCACTCAACTCCTATTTTCTATCAAGGTTGAAATAAACCTTCATTTCCTCCAGCCGTTTCCACCATTAAATTATTTCTCCCTTTTCAGACATTCCATTGATTGCCACAAGAAGGGCGGAGCAGGAGCTGACCCAGCAATGATGCCCTGGCATTCTGACACCTTCCATCGGAGTATCAAGACACCGTCCCGACCGGAGACCTGGTCTATTGGACAAACATACCCCGGACTAGGAGCTTGCAGCAACACGTCGTGAGACACACCAGCGATGGCAGGTGAGCAGTGAAGCCTCGGGGTGCAAGACTTACAATTGAGCACAGTGCGGGGGAAGGGGTTGGGGTGCAGCACCATGGGTGCACAGGTGCATGCAAGCGATTTTCCCATAGCTAATAATTTAGGACTATATTATCAAACAACAGCGATAACATTATCACCACTTTAGTGACAGGAAACTGCCACTAAAGCGACGATAAGGGGTTGATAATATGCCCTTGTAAATTCCCATAGAAGGACAGGTTCACACCAGAACTTGGGCTTCTAAGAGAATTCACAAGGGCATATTATCAACCCCTTATCGCCACTTTAGCGACAGTTTCCTGTCGCTAAAGCGGCGATTATTTGTTATCGCCCTTCCTTCATAATATGGCCCATAATCTCAGGCCTCATGTATTTAATTTTAAGGACTTGCAGAACCACACTCTTTCTCGCAGACCCCAGCGTCCTAGACAAACGGGTGACGGAGGGTAAACACTAAGGGCTTGGTGCAATAGGCCGACGTTCTGTCTCCTCCTCCGTCTCGTCTTTTGACTCTCCCTCCCCTTCTCCCTTCCACCCACTCCCCCTCCCTTCCATTCTCACTATGGTCCTTTCATTCGAACTACCTTTCATTACCTCTTCCACATAGCACACATACTTATGTTTCATTTTTTTCTTGCAGGTTTCCTACGCTGTTTCCACTGGAGTCCAACCCACGTTTTTTTTTATTATACTGTTCTATTAAAGTTACGTTTCTATTTACTTCTGTTTTAATAAAGGTTACTTATTTTTTCAAATAAATAACTGAGTGTATAGGTCTTCTTTTTCTGACGACACTTGTCTATTTTTTATTGTGAAAATCATCTGTTTATAGGAGATTTTAAGGACAACATTATTTAATATTAGAGTGCACCTACCAAACATAATCTAACTGACTATTAGACAAATGAAGCCTAGGTAATTATACAACTGCAAGACTTCTATGAGTTTATCATGTTATAGCACCATAAGTACTGCCCGTGTAATTACAGAACAAATAAGGTGCAGCCTAGGACCACTGAGGCGTCAGGGACTGCCGAGGCCCACCCCACATATTTAAATAAAGACCCAGAGCATGGCAATCCCAGGACTTCAGTTCGCCTCGAACCCCTGAACAATTAGTAAACAATACCCGGGATCCCCAGTCCTACAGAGACCCCGCAATATAATAATTGGATTGGCCACGGAACATTACCCACCCACCAGGGGCTTCATTTAAAAGAAAGGGTGAGACCCCGCTTTTTTTTTTGTTCTTTTCTCTCCATTTTTACCATCTGCATCCCCTCTATTACAAGGTTTTCCTCCTCTCGCTTCAAGTAGTCAAACAAGTATTTGCTATCACAGGGTGGAAGCCATGCACCACCCTCTAATAGCAAACACAAATGTCCAGCGAATGCACACCCCGGGACATTGTATGGGCTGCGCCTGAGAGGTTGCCCTCCCCACTACCATGATGCATTTATTAGTATAAATGCATACTAACACTACATACACACGTGTAGTACAGCGACCAGAATGTAGGGAAGAAGCAGAGGAAGCGCAAAATCTAAAAATATAAATCCTACCTGAAGTCGGATGACAGTTCAATGAGCCGACGACCCTGGCATGAGTAGAAACAGCTACACGAACAAAACGGGTCGTCAGCACAACGCAAGCAAGTTTGCTGAGTGGTGCATTCTTTTTGCCTTCTCCCACTCATCGCCAAATTTATGTAGTGAAGAGGCAGACAGCAGTGAATCCAATAAGTAGATTTATTACAAGAAAACAAGACACCTGAAACAACCACCAACAGGAGCAGACATTAAAGCAACCGTCTAATCCAGCACCGTGTACAAAGTCTGTAAGCCTCATGACAGCCCTACATTCTAACATTACATACTGACGGCCATATTATCAAGGAATGGCTCTCGTGTTAACATGTACTTCTATTGGAATTCTCTACGGCATATTATCAAGCCCATTATCGCCGTTTTAGCGGCAGTTTCTTGCCGCTAAAGCGGCCATAATTTTAACGCCGTTCCTTCATAATATGCCCCTTAGTTTCTAGTAGAATTACATACTAACATTCTACAATGACTTACAATTAAATACTACACAGAGCACATGACTTTACAGCAATGAGCTCATAGTTTCATCCACGAGTCTAGACACCGGTAGGGGTAAGACTTTCGCTTCCCACTCCCTATATTGTATAAACGTAAACTAACACTTCTACCACAAGTATGCTACAGCGCCCAGAGCACATCACTTTACAACAATGAGCTTACAATTTAGAATCACGGTTTAATCCCCGAGTCTTCACACCAGTAGGGATGAGAAGTTCACTTCCTACCCCTATATACTATAAATGCATACTAACACTACTTACACACTTATACTACAGTGGCTAGTATCCTACACCGCCCAGAGCCCATCACTTTACAGCAATCAGCTTGGCTTCATCCCCAAGTCTCCACACCGGTAGGCGTAATTACTTTGCTTCCCGCTTCCGGTATACTATCAACGCACAGTAGCGGTCAGTAGTTCACTTCCCACTCACTGTATGGTATAAACGCCTACTAACAGTACTTGCACACGTATGCTACAAACACCAGACCACATCACTTTACAGCAATGACCTCGAGGTTTAGACTCTCAGTTTCATACCCGAGTGTAGCACCATATCATATCACCACCATGCCACTCTGGGCAACACCGCACTTTCAGACCGTTAACAGTGATAACTACCTACTGGCGACCGCCAGTAGGTAATCAAGAACAAATTACAATAGTTCCTTGATTCTTTTAGCTTTCAAATATTCTCTCTATTACTGTCTTTCTACTTTTCCATATAACTAGTTTTTTAAATATTCAAGTACACATCGAAGTCAGAAATGCAACGTATTCTATCAACACACTTTCTAGAACATTCTACAACACGTGGAGGATAAAAATTAATATTTGTTTTTTAAACCTAACGATATTTTTTGCAACATTTTCTCGAACATTTAATGGCACATGCAGGTTAAAAGTTCACGATTGTTTTAAGTTCGAACAGTGCCTTCCAAATGCAAGTAGCAGGTGTGGTTGTGTTGAGCAAATTTTATCCTATAATATGTACTATAATATGTACATGCAAACTGCTTTTTCTTAACCAATCACAAACATACTTTTCCACAAAACGAATGTGCACCCTACTTTTAAAAAACAATGCTTTTCATCTCCCAATCAGGTACCGTTTTGTATGCAAAAAGAAACTTGCTCCCCATCTTCAAAAATATCTCTTATTCTGCAAAGGAACTGCATGAGCTACAGACATCATTCCATACCTTCCAGCCATACCTTCAAAATGCTAGTATGGATCGTAGGACATAGCTATGTTTTCTGGTGCAAGAGGTATGCAGTACAGCGACGTATTGACTTAGACCTAGGTTTACAAAATGTGGACATGAAATGGTTTGGACAGAGAGGATTGAAGTGGCACCAATTGTTGCCTTTGGTTAAAACCTGTTTGCATCTCCAACACCCTGACCTCATGATTATGCACTGTGGTGGGAACGACCTAGGCACCTTGACTGGGGTAGATTTGGAAATGCTTATGAAGGACACCTTTGGACAATTGATGTTACTTTTGCCTCAAAATGTCTTTGTATATTCCAATATATGCCAAAGACAGAAGTGGAAATGGTCCAAACTATTTTGTCTTCAGATTGAAAAATCTCCTAAAAAAGTCATCAAAGCTGTCTCTGCATACCTCAGAGACCACAAAATGGGATCCATATACAACAACAACATATGTTTTAATATGGCGTATATATACAGAAGTGATGGAGTACACTTCACAGATCAGGGAAACCGAGTTCTCCTGAATAACTGGAAGCTGTGCATCCGCACTTATATGTAGATCCAACTAATGAACACAAGGGCTCTTTTTAGAGCCACCCTAAAACTTACAACTTAGGCCCCCTATTTTAGGGCCATATAACGCCAACTCCCACACCCTCGCCAAAATGTATTCTCCACACAGCTGTGGCGCAGAGGCCAGACCATCTCACTTTGCAGCACAGACCTCTCGCTTTGATCCCCAGCTCTACTCACCCATAGGGGTGAGTAGTTTGCGCTCTACAAATACCATATCGATTTACCTTTGTACTCCCTATACAACACCACCAAAGCACCATACACAAGCTACAATGTTCTAAACAAAAGTTCATCCAAGTACCTATAACTACATGCTGACACTACTTGCACAGATGTGGCACAGTGTCCAGAGCACATGACTTCACAGCATATGACACACAGTTTGGGCTCACGCTTTAATCCCCGACTCCGGCAGCAGCTCAGCTTAGCAACATGAGACTCTAGACAATACCTCACATATATTCCATACCCCAGGACTTTCATACCAGTACGGGTCAGTAGTTCGTCCTAGTAGCTATAAACACATCCGGACACTACTTCCACAACTGTAGTGTAGCGGCTACGGCACATGACTTCACAGCAAAAGACACACAATTTGGGCTCACGCTTTAATCCCCGAGTCCCGCACCTGCCCACCTTAACCGCATCAGACTCTACCCAATACCTCACTTAATTTCCGTAGCCAACCACTTACACACCGGTAGGGGGTAAATACTTTGCATCACACCCCCTCTATAGCACACCCTAAACTCCCCACAGAGGTTACAGTGCTCCTACCCTCCTATTTCCCACTTTCCCCCCCTTTTTTCACCATACTTGCTTCAACGGAATCACAAAATGGCGGCCAACACTTCCTAGTTGCAACCGCTCGCACCACTTGCAGCCAATCAGCAAACAAGTTTGTGCTCGTAACGCCTCAGCCAATCAGATGGCAGAATTCCCAAATATCGATATCTGTATATTTCAATATTTCTCAAAAACTACTGAACAGATTTACACCAAATAAACAAAGGTGTGCTTTCTAGACCAAGACCCTTCTCCCTGACAAATTTGGGGTAATACCGTTCACCCGTCCGACCTGTAGCCTTGTCTAAAGTTTCCTATGGAAATGAACATTGAAAAAACACGTTTTGGAACCCCCCTTTTTTCTCGGCCCCCCGTAACGAATCACTCCCAAACTTTCAACATAGGAGCTGAACTCAAAAAAGGATTAGTTTTAAAAATGTCACAAAGATTCATCAACCGGCGCCAAAGTTATTGCGAATAGAATGTTGCCATTTTCCTATGGTAACTATGTCCAAACTATAACTACCTACTGGCGACCGCCAGTAAGTAATCTATATCTATATCTATATAAATATATATATGTATATATCTGTAATATAGATACATATATATGTATATATATTTTACTGCTGATAGCCAGTACGTGGGTATAGTTAGTATCAAAGATTACATAGGAAACATGTTCATTGTTTTGCCAATAACTTTGGTGCCTCATGACGAATCTTCACAATTTTTTGTTTAAAATCCCCTTTTTAGTTCAGCTGCTGTGCTGAAAGCTTCGGCATGATCTGTCAAGTAGGGTTGAGATAAAAGGGTGTCCCAAAACACATTTTCCCCATGACTATGGGGATATTATTTTTTTTTAACTCAACTGCAGTCTGAACCGCTGAATGGAATTACGCCAAATTTGGCAGAAAGCTAGATGTTGGTCCAGAAAGTGTACTTGTTGTGATTTTGTGTAAATCCGTTCAGTAGTGTCACAGATAATTAAGTTTAGAAACAAATAGAGATATTTTGGGTAGGCCTGGGTGGTAAATTCCGTTCCGTTCGCGGAATTTGCGGAATTTGGGTAATTTCGCGTTCCGCGGAGAACGCGAAATTGCCCAAAAATCTGTGTTCCGCGACTTCGTGAAATTTTTTGCTTGTTCGCGTTCTCAATATGCGTGTTCGCGAGATATTTCACCCCGAGCACGCAAACAGCGATCGCGAACAGGAAAAAAGTATCGCGAACAAGCAATTCCGCGTGTTCGCGGAATTTCTGCGTGTTCGCGGAGATTTTTTACCGTTTCGCGGAGATTTGCGTAACGCGATTACGCAAATTCCGCCCACCCCTAATTTTGGGATGCAAGTCCTTGCAGTGGACTCACAAATCCTACTGAACTTTGATTGTCTACCAACAATTCAACCAGGAAGTGTTGGCAAGCATTTTGGGACTTGGCTTGAAGTACAAAATGAAGAAAAGGGGACAGGTTAGGAATACCCTGACCTCCCAGATATAGCGGACGAGTTCCACAGGAACCCAGCCAGGGGTGAAAAGCATTTTTCTTTTGCCATGAAGTAGTGCCTTGATCCACAGCCAAATAGAATAGACTGGATCCTTTGCATCTTTTAGAAGAAGCCCCTGGGTGGGCCAAATCCCTAAACATATGTGGGGCTGCCCATGCGGCACACCCCATGCCAGGGGACGGCCACCTCCCCAGTGGAAAACTTTGATAAACATGGAAGGGGACCCACTTGGCCCCCTACAGCCCTGGGAACTGCCGTCTCCCTACGGCTATTTACTAAATTTGTGTGGGGCTAATGAAATGTGAGGCCTAATGGACCCCATCTGCCCTGGAGACCACCACCTCCCTGTGGCTTTTAATTTTGTATATGGGGTGCCTTAAGGACCCCACTGGGCCCCAGGGACTGCCATCTTAATCAAGGAAGGAGGAGGGCTGCGCAGCCCCCCTCCAGAGCCATACATGGCCCTGGGGACTGCTACCCCCTAGGGCTGGCTCCTGATATGTCCTGGGGTGGCCAGCCCTGGTATATAGCTGTGTGCTGTGGCTTGGCTGGAGCTTTACTGCTCCCACCAAGCCACATCAAAAGCTCCGCTTCCAACAAGCAAGAGAATTCAAAATGCTCTTGCTTGATAAAAGAAGAGCAGAATTGCTTTCAGACACAGTGAGCTGCCATTCCAGAAGCTCCTTATGTTCGAAAGAAATGCCTGCCCCTGCAGGTAGTGGGGAGCAGGCAGGGACCGTTGGAGCCTTCAGGCTTCCCCCCGCTATCCCAATATAAACTGGGTGGCCTGAGGGCAGGCCGTTTCCCACAGCCAAATTTGGCCCAGGGAGGGAGGCCGTGCAGCCCCCACCTCCATCTTTAAATGGCAGGGCCCCGGGGTATAAGGTCTCAGCGGGCAAAATCGTCTTGGGGACGGGAACCTGCAAGCCCCCCTTCCCTGCTTCTATTAACATATTTTTTAAAGGCCAGGCCTTGGGAGATGGAAAATCATCTCGGGGAGGGGGGCTGCGAGGTTCCCCTCCACTATCCCTGGGGGATGGGGTCCCCAGGGCCGAAATGGGCCTAGGGATGGGGGTCATGCAGACCCTCCACCCCTAATAAAACTTAACTTAAAAAAAATCTGGCCCAGGCAAGTCACCAGAAGCCCTGCCCCCCTTTACCACCACTCTGCAAATGCACCTCCTGGCGCACAGCTAGTTTTGGGATGATGGTTCTTGGGGGCCAAATACCCCTCCAGTTACCACCAGTAAGTCCCACACAGCGGGTTTGCTGAGAGGTAATTGGAGGCCCCACCTCCTTTCTCCACCAGTCTGCTAATGCACTTCCTGGCACACTACTGGTTGTAGGATGAAGTCCCATTGAATGCTGAGGCTCCTTGGGGGCAACAAGCCCTCCTGCATCCTCCAGTATGTTCCAAACAGCGCAATTGCTGAGAGGTCATCAGAAGCAAGGCCTCTTTCTCTACCACTCTGAAAACACACCTCCTTGTTCGGGGATGAAGTCATCTTAGATGCTGTGGGTCTTTGGGGCCACGGACCCCTCCAGCAAGCCCGAAACTGTGGGATATCTGAGAGCTAGCCGGAGACACCGCTCCCTTTCTCAATCGCTCTGCAAATGCAACAACTAGTTAAAATCCATAGAAATTCACCTAAAAATTTATTTTACATAGATGTGATAGTTAGAAAATAGAATTTGAAAAACCTTAGACATTCACTAAAAGAAAAACAAATGTTACGTTATAGTTAGGCTCAGATTTCACTTGTACAAAACCACAGGCATTCAGCAGTTATACATTCCCTGAGCTAACTATAATTTATGCCCTCACATTGCACTGCAGATGACCTCATACATTTCATCACTCATGACATGGTCAGTGACATCACTCATGACATCTCAAATGACATCACTCCTGGATGTTCTTAACTCGATTGAAGACATATTTATTTCCTTGTCTCATAAAAGTATTCAGAGACCTGTTTTTTCTCTCCTTTCTTTTCTGGATCCTTGCTTTCACTTTGGGAGTGTGAAGCTAACTTTCCTGAAAAGCACAGGTGGAAGGAAACCTATCTGGTGACGGGCCCTACATACTGTTCTCTCCCACTCCTTAGAGGAAGTTCCTACCAACATCAAATCTAATAACACCAGTGGCCCATTTAGCTGGGAAAGGAGAGATGAAAGAAGGTGGTTAGAAACGTGAGGATTCCATAAATCCCCATTACAATATTACGAATTTTAAATAAAAAGCAAGTTTGCTGTCTTCCACAGCTGTCCTTGTGGTTCCTACGCTAAGTGACCACACAGTATTGGCCAGGCCCTGGAGGGATGGGGTCCTCAGGGATGAAATCAGCCTTAAGGAGGGGTGCTGCGTGGCCCCTCTGTTTTTGAAAAGGTGGAGGGCCCTGGGGGATGTGGTTTCTGGGGCCAAATTGCCCAAGGCAGTGGGCTGCATGCCACCCTTCCCCTTTACAATATGGCTAGACCCAGGTAGGGGAGGGGCATGCGGGTCACTGGTTGAGTTCACATATGCTAATTAAATAATACTTTACATTTGAAAAAAACTAGAAGTTCACTGAAAAAAACAAAGGTTACAGGGACATTATAGTTAGGAAACATCATTAAAAAACTGTAGAAATTCACTGTAAAATTCAAAGGTTACATTGTAGTTAGGAAATAGAATCATATAAAACATAGAACTTCTCTAATAAACCAAAAGTTACAAGGACATTATAGTTAAGTTTAGATTTTACACACACAAAACCACAGAAATTCAGCAGTTATCTCAAATAACTACAACTCATGCCCTAAGGTAACTATAACTTGCACCCTCGCCTAGAACTGCTAATTACCCCCACATATTACATCACTCATAACATATTCTATGGCATCATTGATAATATCACTGTCAAATTCACTGTTGAATTATTGATGAGTAAACTTTGCATGGTAGAGGCAAGAGTTGTAGTTACCTTAGGTGGTAGTTTTTCTTTAAACTTTAAAAATTCATAACTCAGGTTCTACTAAATGGATATGCGTCAGGTTGGCTGCAAATAGCTTTAATTTTTTTTATTTTGAAAATTAAAACCCTAAAATTAGATTTTCTTTCTGAAAATAAAAAATGTAATGCTCCCCCTCAACCTGGGAGTAATCGTCTATGGCAAGTGGGGCTATATTATCAGTTTTCTGTCCCTCACCACCAGGGTTTACCTGGCAGTGACAGACAGTAACAAAAATGGCTATATGTAAACCCATCCAGATTGGGTGGGTGGACGTATGGACATTTCTCTGATGGCCCTTACTCCATTGGGCCTTCAAAGAGGTTTGACTGCGGTGGAGAGTCGTTCATCACCACCTTAGCCAAAGTATCTAAATCGGGTGGGTGGACCATTATTTTGGCGATATATATACTCCATCACCATTATGAAGGAGTATACATAGCATCAACATATAAATTAGGTCTAAAGTCTCAAATATGTTGCAAATAAATATAAAAGCAGGCAGCATCCTTAAAGCTTTGGTGAAGTGTCTGGCTTTCCCTCAAATTCAAGGGTTTATAAAGGCACTTTCTGCACAGGAAATTATTGAAACTGCACAGTCAGCATGGTATGAACATTTTCACAATGAACCATATTTCAAATTTTAAAAACGTCACATAGCCCTATCATCTAAGCACAAACCCACTACATGAATATATTGATTTGCCCCTTATGACCTAATCAAGATGAGTCAAAATCCTAGAAACTAAAAAAAAAGGCTTCCTTTAGCGAGTTCTTCGAGAACAGTATGTCATACAAAATTTAGCAGTGCATGTTTTGCTGAATGTGGTATGGAGCTAGAAAATATAGACTCAGAATGAACATCTCAAGCTTAAGTCAATTAATAGTTGTCGGTCCTGTTCCTCTTCTTTAGTATGGCGTACTGGAGAAGGGTGAGACAGGAAGCAGCTAGACCTCTTGAGTGGAACGACTCCATTCATGGCCGGTTCCCGGCAAGGGAAGGGAGTATTGCCAACAAGTAAACTGGCAGAATGAGGGCATTAAAAAAAAAAAAAAAAAGAATGAACATCTCGATTCGACAACTATTTTAACAAAAATTGAGACAAAGTCTAAGTGAGGCCTCATTAGCTGAACATATAAAATTACACCAAAACACTTCATAAATAATTCTTTTCAACTGCAAGAGTTCTATTTATGCGCATGTGTGAATTCAAAGTATAGAATGAAAAATATTAAGGCACAAATAAGATTTAATGTGGAAAAATTTCACATATATACATAAATATATATACATACATATCTATAGGAAGCCTACCTAAGAAGATAAACATATCCTGTTTACACGCTACGCTGCTTCAAGTTCAAAATTCAAGCATATCAAAAAAAGTTCAAACAGCATATCAAATTCCGCCACTTATCAAAATTCAGTTAAAAAACTTATCGTTAGAGTGGCTTTCACATCCAACCAACACTTTGTGTCTCAAAACTGCTTCCACCCTGGCACATACTCTGAATGGTCTACAATCTTCATTGTAGATAACATGAAGCCATCTGTTGAAAAAAATGCAGTTGTTGGCCAACCACCTCTAGACCTGTCCATTTCTTTTGAAACAGTTCTTGACCACACAACTTCTCTTATTGAGGTGAGAGGAACTCAGTATGCATAGACCATCCAAGTTCTGATTTCCCCTAACCTCGCTGACAGATCTAGCAACATATCTCTCATTAGTTTGACATCAGCACCTGTTAACATCTAATTTGGCGCTATTTGAAGCTCAGTCATCCAGGTGCTCCTTAAGGTCCAGTTGGGGGCTCGGGGAGCTCCTGGAGTTGGAACTACTGGTCCCAGGTTCACTAGAGGAGCAGTTGGTGTGGCTATTCCAGCTACTAACTGCACTTGATGAGAGTTATAGAAACGTTCTGGAGTGTCCAGAGTTTGTCTTGCTCTCTTTAATTCAACTGTGTTCCTCATCACCTAAAGAGGGTAGGCGTTGACACAAGGACATCATATTTCCAGTTCTGAGCCTTCATTTGACAACCTAGTGAATTCTGGTTGTCGCAGTTGTGAGTTCCTTTCATTGATCCAATTCAACTAGCATACTGATGATAATGATTTTTACAAGAAAATCCCAGGACTGTGAGTTTAGTGTTGTCATGAGAGGGAGTTAGGTGGCTAGATGGAATGTTTCCTTACAGAGAAATATTTCCTCTTGTCTGATCTCTTTTTGAGCCTATGGTCCATGCTGATCCTCCTTTGTTAACAGACTTAACCAGGAGAGAGTTCAACATGCACTTCAATTCAACAAAATTAAAACAGGTAATAACTTATTTTATACCTTCCTAAACCGGAAAGTGCACATCAATATAATTTCATTAGTGTGCAAAACAAGGAGTTTCTTCACAAGCATAAATAACCTTTCTGTGGAAAATAGAGAAAAACAACATGTATGCACTAAAGCACAATTAGGTATGTTTACTTAAACAGCAGATTGTCTGTATTGAGGAGTGTAGATGGAATTCTGTTTTTGTATACACTTCCACAGCTACTAGTGGTGATTTGAAAAAGTTCTAAATAGTAAGAGTAATCAATCATTAGTAGATATATGGCTGTTTAAAGCACTTGTATGAATTGGGCAATGTGGCCAGGTGCTGTGCAGAATATCTCTGCATAAGCTACACAGTCTGTTTGCACATAAGGAAACTGTGTGCCATGTTAGAACATATTCAAGAGCTGAAACTCACTGCAGAGTGATGCTATTGTTTGTTTCTTCATTCTTCTTTGAATCATCAGTAATTCTGGCATATTATAAATATTCTCTTTATAAAAGTGCCCTAGCCCTTACAGTATTTTACACGCACTGTGCTGTCACTAAATTCGCCATCTTCTGACCATTAAGTATCCTTGAAATGTAGATAGAGCTGGAAAAGGTCACAAAGAGGGGCCAACACTTTTTGAAGCAGAGATTTGTGTGTAGTCTGAAATCAACTATCCCTTGATAAAAACTCTCAGAAAATAAGAAACCTTCCTAGGAACCCTGTCAGTAGCCTGCAAGCCAGCACCCAAACACCCAGGAGGGTACCAGAGACATCATATTCACATAACAGTTTGTCATAACAGTTTTTATGATTATTACTATTTTATTACTGTTCAATAAACATGTGATATGAAGGTAGCACACCGATCTTTTCAGCTGGTACTCAACACAACATTTTCTTCTTTCACATTCCTTCCTTGATAGAAGATAAAGGGCTAGATTTAGAATTTGGTTGATGGTTAATTCCTTCACAATCGTGGCAGGTATTCTGGCTGCCTTACTCCAAGTTTCCGTTCCGTTCGCAGAAATTGTGATAATTTGGCATTTTCGCGTCCCGCGGAAAGCGTGAAAATGTCAAAATTTCCGCAATCCGCAGCTTAGCGATAATTTGTTTCTTGCTCGCGCTGTAAAAAATTACATTCTCGCGTGCGCGCGATCGCCTTACCTGAATCCCCGCGTTCGCTGACAAGTTTTCCCGACCCGGTCGCGTTCTCCACGAGATATTGGATTGTTGGTAGCCATTTTGCGCTGTCTCCCAACAGTTCGCGCTTGCATTATTGTCACTTGTCGTGCGATCACGTCATTAGTCGCGCGACCACGTCATTCTTCTCGCGATCATGCTCCGCGCGAGTATGAGAAGATTGAGATCTCGAACACGTCATTCTCCACCGCGAGCGAGAGAGTGAGGACGCGGGCACGTCTAATTGAACGCGAAAAGGAGAAAGAGACGCCGAACACGTCATATCCAACGCGACAGGGAGCGAAGGAAAGCGATCAAGTCATTTTCGACACGCCATCGACATCCGGCGGAAGTAATGTGTAATGTGGAGAAGAATATCAGCTCTAGCAGCATGAAACCTTCTGCAAATGATGATTTTGGATGAAAACAACTTCTCAGATTGACATTTGGATGTCCTTTTTTGTGCAAGGAGTCCTTTTTTAAAAAGGTGGGGAGAGGGAGGAAGTGACACAGAATCTCCAACTTCCTGTTTCTGTCCAGCAGGCTCCTCCCAGTGCTTTATCCATCTCCTGCTCATTTTGCCTTTGGATTTTGAGCTGGAAAGATCACTCGTTTTGTCTGCTGCATCATTGCAATTGGATTTGAGGATTTTTTGATTTGGATATTCTACAAGTAAGTGGTTGTTGTGTCTGTTTGATTGTGGGCATTGCAGTTGTTGTAACTACAATTTATTTTTGGTAACTATCATCATTCCTTTTTTAAAAATGTTGTGGGTAGTAGTAGTCAGTAGTAGGCCCGAGCTAGTCATGGGCATGGCCTCATGGGTGTGTGCATGATGAAGCAACTGTTCCTTTGGTGTTTTTTTTTATGTATTTCATTTTCAAGCATCATTTAGGGCATGGATGGCATTGGATTGAGTTGGGGAAGTGTGTTTTTTTGGGGTGGCCTTTCTGATGTTGTTCGGCCTGGCCATGTGGCTGGTGGCCATTTTGAAGCCTAGGCCTGCAAGCTTGCCTGGCCTTGCTGCCAACAGGCCTGCTTTTTCATCCACTAGGATCAGAGCAGGTAGCCACAGCTTTATTAATCAAGTGTTTTCTGTGTGGTCTGTTGAATTTAGACATCATTTAGGGCATGGATGGCATTGGATTGAGTTGGGGAAGTGTGCTGTTTTTGGGGTGGCCTTTCTGATGTTGTTGGGCCTGGCCATGTGGCTGGTGGCCATTTTGAAGCCAAGGCCTGCAAGCTTGCCTGGCCTTGTCTGCCAACAGACCTGCTTTTTCATCCACTAGGATCAGAGCAGGTAGCCACAGCTTTAATAATCAAGTGTTTTCTGTGTGGTCTGTTGAATTTAGACATCATTTAGGGCATGGATGGCATTGGATTGAGTTGGGGAAGTGTGTTTTTTTGGGGTGGCCTTTCTGATGTTGTTGGGCCTGGCCATGTGGCTGGTGGCCATTTTGAAGCCTAGGCCTGCAAGCTTGCCTGGCCTTGTCTGCCAACAGGCCTGCTTTTTCATCCACTAGGATCAGAGCAGGTAGCCACAGCTTTATTAATCAAGTGTTTTCTTTGTGGTCTGTTGAATTTAGACATCATTTAGGGCATGGATGGCATTGGATTGAGTTGGGGAAGTGTGTTTTTTTGGGGTGGCCTTTCCGATGTTGTTGGGCCTGGCCATGTGGCTGGTGGCCATTTTGAAGCCTAGGCCTGCAAGCTTGCCTGGCCTTGTCTGCCAACAGGCCTGCTTTTTCATCCACTAGGATCAGAGCAGGTAGCCACAGCTTTATTAATCAAGTGTTTTCTGTGTGGTCTGTTGAATTTAGACATCATTTAGGGCATGGATGGCATTGGATTGAGTTGCGGAAGTGTGTTTTTTTGAGGTTGCCTTTCTGATGTTTGTTGTCTTAAAGACATGCTTTTGTTGTATGTGTCTGGTGTGTTAGTGTGCAATGCATGCACCCTGCAGACCTTTTTGGGGCCTGTGAATGTTCGTATTTCCATTTTGTTTCATTAAAAAGGCAGAGCAGTGTGCTTTAGCATGCATCCTTTACCTGGCTTTTATAGACCTTTTGTCAGCTCCTGGTGTTTCCCAGCCCCCGGGTTGTTTGTGATTTCTGAGTGTCCATGTGCGTGGTGGCCTTTTTTTGTGTTTGGACTGGGAGTTATTAGTGTCCTGCTTTTGCCATAGGCCTGCATGGTTTTCCTATTGGCTATTTGGCTAACTGCTTCCATCCATCCATCCCCTTTGCAGCTCCATGGATGCTGAGATGCTCAAATAATTTAATGGCAAATAGGGTCCACCCCACTTCCATTACATTTTTATTTTGATGGTTATTATTAACTTTCCTATCCTTCCTGAGAGTGTAGTGTGTGACTGTACACAGTAGTATAACATAGCCCTAGTTTAAAAAAAAAGTCATAAATGGCTAGACTATCATTTATTTGCACTAGTACAGTACTAAGTAACTGAACCACAACAACAAATGCAACATTTCACAGATGTTCTTCTCCAGGCTTATTTGCTTTTAGGTGCACAAAAGACAGAGGAGGAGGTGTCATCAGCATCACCCGGCTACCCGTTGTACTGCCAGCCAGACAGAAGTCCTGCTGCGCATCACGTCCACGTGTGACCAGAACGTGTTGTGCATCTGCATCCTGCCTGACATCTGAAGAAGATGGCCCCAAAGAAAGGTACCAGGTCCAGTACCAAGAAAGTTGCCGGTGAGAAGAAGGAACAGAAAAAGGAAGTGCCATTAGCCACGACTGGTGGTGTGCCGGCCAATGTTTTTTTGGCACCAAAAAAGTTACGCCTGCAGCAGCGTTTTCCGGGAACCAAACTGGAAGCAGCACAGCAGTCCAACCCCACCAACCTAGGCCCAAGGGCTTTAGTGTCGCAGAGGTAGCCAGTCTACTAACGAGCAGCGATGTTGAAGAAATGTCATTACCGCAAAGTAGTACACAATCAAGTTCAACGCAGGCGCAAACTTAGCAGATCAGTGTGCAGCCGCAACAAGAACAGCAGCAGCCGCAACAAGAACAGCAGCAGCCGCAACAAGAACAGCAGCGGCTGCAACAAGAACAGCAGCAGCCGCCACAAGAACAGCAGCAGCCGCAACAAGAACAGCAGCGGCCGCATCAGCCCACCGTAGTAGTTGTTGCTCCTGACGTAGGGGCATTTCAGGAAATCAAGCTTCCTGCAGACAAAGTGGAGCAAAGTCAAACCACTGTTTCGGAAGATCTATTGTCTTCCAGACCACCAGCAAGGAAAAGGAGGCTTAGTCCATCATCTTCTTCTTCAAGCCTCACTTCTGATGATCGTGATGCCACTTGGCTCCAACAAGCTCAGTCTGAGAGTGATATACGCCACAAGACAATGCTTCTGAAAAGGAAGGTCCCAGAAAAACTTAGAGTTATGGAGGTAGACGTAGAAGAGGGGGGTGATGATGATGTTGATGAAGACGAGCCAGTCATCACGCACATTACTCCCGCCCCAAAGGGATTGGAGACCAACATTCTCACCCTATCCAGAAAGGCTGCTACTGAGCGGGATGTAGCACGGATATCACCAACACAGGTTTCACCACCACTACCTCCAGCTGCCATATTTTCCAAGGCCCGGCAGGGACCTACATCCAGCTCAACTATCTCAGTAGGTAGTGGTAGTAAAAGTCACAGTCTAGGTTAACAGGGTCACATTTCAAGCACACTCTCCAGTTCATCTGGATTGAAAGTGGCACATCCAGCAGTGCCAGAAAATTCTTCTCCCCAGTTTGGGACTTCTTTTCTGTTAGCGCCAAGGAGGAGAATGTTGCTATATGCTCAATTTGTCGGCAAGGTGTTCGGCGTGGTAAGCTTGGTACAAACTATGGTACCGGAGGACAAGCAAGTCATCTCAGAATACACCACACTCTCGTGTATGAGGATCACCTACTTAGGTTAAAAGAAAGTAGAAAAACTCAACCCATTGAAGTTGGTCAGGATGAATCAGGGAGCGATATTATTGCGGTGGCAGGTGAAGAAGAGGGAGGCATTTCTAGCCCTGTCCCCAGGAGTGCAGTGGGAACGTCCACATCCTCCTCAGTAACATCAGAGTGGCACCGTAGTAAGAGCCATACTCTGAGTCAGGTTGAGAGTGAGACACCAAGGCGACCGAGTACCGCAATGAGACAATCTGTGTCGTTGAGCCTTAGTGGGTTAATAAAAAACAGCACCACAAAGGAAAGTAATCCAGCCTACCATTGAGAGCATGTTTAGGTTGGAGGGGCAGTTCCAACGCAACCACCCAACGGCACGATTGTACAATGCGAAGCTGGCTAAAATGTTAGAGCTGGACCTTCTTCCTTTTTCATTTGTGGAAGGGGTGGGTTTCCTTGAATTTGTGTCTGCCATCTGCCCTAAATGGAAGGATCCCAGCCGGTCCTATTTCGCAAGAATTGCTGTTCCGGCACTATATCATTATGTGCTGGAATTGGTTGGACAAGCTTTTCAGCAGAGTGCTGTGCACAATATCCACCTGACAACAGACATGTGGACCAGTTGCCAAGCCACAGATTACATGTGCATCACTGCACACTGGATCTCTTTTGTGGGGGTTAGAGATAAGCTATCCGCACAAGGTGCTGTTGACACAGCTGCGATTTTTGAAGGTACTCGGAAACATGCAACTGTAGCCATGTTTGCCATGGAGAAATCTCATACGGCTGAAAACATTTTACACGAGTTTTGCAGCAAGGTTTTGGAATGGCTGCGGCCAAGAGGGCTTGGTATTGGTTTTGTTGCCACAGACAATGGCAGTAATGTACTTAAGGCCATGGAACTTGGTTCCTATTTCAGGGTTCCGTGTTTGGCGCACTGCATAAACATTATAGTTCAAGACTTTCTGAAAAAAGAACCCATAGTCAGCAATTTACTGGCCACCTGCCGAAGAATATGCACTCATTTCAGCCATTCTTTTAAAGCTCGGAGCAGCTGAGGATCATCCAACGTGAACATAGGATGCCAGTCAAGGCACTCTTCCAGGAGGTGGCAACACGTTGGAACTCAACGTATTACATGCTTGATCGTCTGTATGAGCAGTACAGGTCACTCCATGAATATGTCTGGAACAGAAGCGGGATGCTACTGTTAAAGGCATGAACCTTGAGATGGATCAATGGAGACTAATTAAATGCCTGACTGAGATGCTGTGTCCTTTTGAGGTCTTCACACGTGAAGTCAGCAAGGAGGACTGTACAATGGGCCAAGCTATCCCATTATTGCAAATGCTAGAGCATCAGCTGAATAATGTGTCTGAATCATACAAAGGTATAGAGGACAAAAGGCAAGCCCATGACTTGGTGGAGAGCTTATCTCGGCGCTTGGCTGAAAATGTAAGGATACAAAATAAAATGTTGTCACAAGAACATTACATTTGTGCCACAATTCTGGATCCACGTGCAAAACTTGGACTGAAGACATTCTTTGCTTTTTCCGAGATTGATGTTGCCCGCTACAAAAGTTGTATAGCTGAAGCAGCCAGTAAGTTGGAAAACGAACGGCTGCTAATTAAAAGCCCGCAAGATCAACCCACAAGAAGTACTGAAGCAGGCCATGCAGGATCAAGTGCAACTTCGTCGGCTGAGGGCAGTGCGTTTGGATCACAACACTCACCAACAGAGGTGTACATTGATCAAAACCCATTGCAGTATTGGTATAGGAAAAGGTCTGAATGGCCACAGCTCAGCAGGCTGGCGATAAACTATCTGGCTTGCCCTGTCGCAAGTGTCTCTTCCGAACGTGAGAAGGACCAGTCTCTCGCCCAAAAACGTGGAGAGGTTAACAATGATCAAAATGAATCAGCACTTCATACCACCGAATTACACAATACATGAAGCAATGGAGGAAGATGAGGACAGCGGCACAGGTGACGGAAGTAGTGTGTCACATGATGATTACCTACTACTGGCTGACCCCCCAGAGTTTGAGGACGAGCTATACTTCCCTGACAATTAGGCTTGCACTGTCTTCCTCCCTTTTTTCCCACCGTCGTTTGGGTGTCTGTCGTTCCGGTTACAAACTTGTGAATCACAACAAATCCAGTACCACCGTCTTCTACTCTTCTTATTTAATATACAATTTTCAGGTGTCTGCAATTTGACAGTACAGTCCTCCGAAACCAGCTCCTCCGCTCCATCATACTGAATCTCCCACCCAAATCCATTACCCTCATCAATGATGATTGGATGATGGTATAATACTACAAGAAAAAAATCTAACTTTCCTCGTCCTGCCAAAAGAAGTGGAGCATGAATCAGATGACTACTATAGCTATCCTCCTTTTAAGAGCCGAGAGAGACTGGCTATTAACTGAAAATAAGATGGAACAGGTAATGATTGATGCCATGCATTGGACGCAGTGTCGCAGACTGAATGATTTTGTTGTGTTTGTTGTGCATGAATTAATGTAATTGTGCACTGCCACTAATCAACTTTCTACAGAACACACTAAACTTAACTCAAGGTGAATTCAAGTTTCCCCTTCTTGCAATTAAGAAATTGCTTTTAATTCAATACAGGAAGGGGACTCACTATATCTGCGCAATGAGTATGATGACACAACAGCACCGCCCATCATGATGATGGCGAAATAGACGGCCCGTTAACTTAAGATGAGAAGGAACAGGTAATGACAATTAATGGCATGCATTGGACACCTGACTCTGAGCGATTGGTCTTTGTGTTTTCGTTGTTTGTTTGTTGTGCACAAAGTGAAGTCAAAGTGTACTAGTAATCTATCTTTCTGTACACACTAAAGACTGACTCAAGTCAATAATATTTCTACTCTTGTTGGGTAATAACAATTTTACATCTACTGCAAGCCGATCTTCACAGTCAGTCAGTAAAAGTATCGGAGATGATGATGAAGTCAGGAGGACGTTTCATGAGTGGCATAAACTTAAAAGCCTAAAAGTAAACACGTCAACAACAACCACAGCAGACCCAAATGTCTGTAGAAGTGGAATAGAGTGTAGCGGTGGGATGACTGCGGTGCATTGATTTACTAACTTAAACTGTAAAATGCTATGTTTGGAATGGATAATGTGCTTTGCCTTTGTCCAACTCTTTAAAAAAAAAAAGTACTCTAAAGTCTTAACGTAGGATGACTACTGCTAAGCACTGTGGGCCTGCTCTCTCCTGTTATTGTTGAAGGTCAATGCTGGAAACAGACTAGAGTAGAGATGATGCATACATGCCACCTCGGAAAGTGTTCTTGTTGCACTACACCATAACTTGTGCATTTGTTTCAACTTTGTTTCTCAATATCCCCTTTGGTTTTCCATCTACAATTACAGGCTGGGCTTTGCCCTATACTTTGGAAAACATTACAATGCACACTTACCTTACCAATAAATCGATATTTTTGTTTCCAGCCGGGCAGTGGCGAGGCGACACACCCAAGATTGATGGATGAGAGGAGGACCAAGAGGAATGCTGAGATGCAAATCCAGTCCACATTTTTTACCAGGATAACACAGTAACAGTATCCACTTTTATCTTCTTTTAAATAATTTGATTAATATTTTGTATACAATCTTTAAAACAGTGTGTTCTTGGAGTTGTTATTATCATCATCAGGTTTGCTCTCTGTCTACGATTCTTCCCTACCAATATTTAAAATTTCTATTTGCTATCTGTAAAAGTATTAAGGCCGGAACAACAGAACAAGAACTAGAAGTGTACGTAATCCGGGTCTCTCATCATCATGCATGCATTTCCTTTTTCTCCCTTAACATATGGATATGGTAGTCTTCAATGATTCTCATTTGTTTGTCCATGCATACTGTTATTCTATGTCAAACCTTTCCCAAATACCCCCTTCCCATCCATTCAACAAACCCTAACCCTCTTCCCCCGGGCTGTGTGACTTATTGTCGAGGTGTGACTAAATTAAATGTACACCAATACTTAATCACACACTTGCTGGGGCGGATGTGGCAAAAGCAACAGTACTTCAATTTCAAGGCAGAGCGATGATCTTCTTCTGCTTGCCCACCCATGAGTAGGATATTTTAGGGTATTTTATTTAACAAAGGAACATATACCTCAGCATGAATTGCCGGCATTGATTGGATTTGTTTGTTGTCATTCCTCATATACTGCACTAACTGTTAGGCTGTAGGCCTAGTCAAGTGACTCGACACAACTATAGTTTGTAACTCTGTCTAGTAGGCTATCCCAACCACCATTATGTTTTGTTGTCTAATATTTGAGCATATTATTGTTGCTCGGTAAGTTGTGTACTGTACTTCATTCTACTACTCCTCCAACAGTCTCTCAAAGGCGATTGACTGTCTCATTTTCTTTTTTTGCAAATGCTGCCGCCCTGCCAGTGTCTACTACTACTACTACTATACTACCACCACCACCACCCCAATCATGGCATGTTAGAAAAAGGAAACCATCTTCACCATGCAGCCATTGCTGTGCCACAGTTGGACATAAACATCAAGCACAGGTAAGAGAGAAGTTTGGGGGAGGCAGAATTAATAATGGACATTTTCACACACCAGTCCAGATAAAGAATGCATAGACTCGAGGACAGCCTGAAAGTACTAGAATGACAAGTCAATCAGTGAGGTGTGTCGCATCTATCTGTTTGTGTCTTACACAGTCAGCCAATTATTTAAATCAAACACAGGCTATGGGCGGCCATGCACCAGCAAGGAAACAGTGTGATGTAAAACAGTTACCCCACCTACAAAACATTAACAACATTGCATGTAACATAGAAAAATATATTTAATTTTCCCTAACAAAAATAAACTAAACCCACAAAAGCTGACCCACCCCCCTCCCTAACCCAAACCAATGTCCAGTTGTCCATAGGAGAAAAAGTCCGTAAAGAAGAAATCCCAAACCCAACGCCCAAACAAGTTCCCACCCACCCAAACAAGAATTAAAAAAGGGGCAGAACTTAATGACAGGGACTAAGGTGTGGGGCTGGACTCAAGGAGGACACACATTTGGTGCTCTAGACGGGCGACGCGGCGTCTTGGGGCGCGGCAGTTGCAGCCACAGTGGGGGTGCACCGGAGATGGCACTACGGTGGCGGCGGGCAGCCGCCAGACGGTGGCGCCGTACCGCTGGAGGGTGGTGGCTGGGGCCCGGGGCACTGGAGGAGGCTTGAATTGCTGCCGCAGTCTCCTCCTCCTCCTCGACTAAGACCACCAGCTGACGGTATTCCCGCTGGATTGCCTCCAGCTTCGGGCGCCGTGCCTTGGCGGCCAACTCCTTGCGGTTTAGTTTAGGAGTAGCTGTGTATCAAAAAGAAAAAAACAAGACAATTGTAAAATATACTCTTAGAAAAACAGTAAGACAAGTTAATTATTTATACACATAGTGGCATGGTAGAGTAGCACTATAAAGCACAGTAGTACATAACATTTTAAATCTCGCCCGTCCTTCTTACTTCCACCCGTCTTTCACTTTTTAGTTGAACAGTGCACCAGGTGCTCTTCTCCATAAAACTTTCAAAGCGGAGTTGAAATCAGATAGATGAGGCCATTGGTTACTCAATACTCCCGCTCCTATGCAAATTAAAGGGATTGTAGTCTTCTAGTTCACTCTTCAAACATCTCCAACAACTCATACTTACTTACGACATCGGATGGCGGCCGGACTTTGTCCGCCCACCATGCTAAAAAGGGTGGCGGGCGCATCCTGTTTTTTTTACATTCTGGTTGGCGGTGCCGAAAGCAATGCTAAAAATACATGTTGTGCTGCTTTTCCAAGCACAACATGATGGGCCCCGCACGGAGCCTGTCACATTTTGCTTTGAAAGGCAGGGGGGTACCATAGCATAGGTAGGTACCCTCCATGGGGGCCCCCAAGCATACTCTGCAATGTCTGCATGCCTTTCCGTGGCGGACGGCAATGCCGCCACGCAAAGGCATTCCAAAATGCAGATTATATGGCTGGCGGTGTGTTCAGAGAGACACCACCGCCATATTGAACCCTTTTCCGCCTGGTCGACATATGGGAGGGGTCTGACTCTTTTCTACAGGGATGGCGGTAGGTTTGCCTCTGTGGTGTCGGCGGTGAATACCGAAGGCCTGGCGGGGGCAATACTCCCGCCATCCTAATGGGGCCCTAATTCTCAACAGTACAGTATACATATACATACAGTACACCCTTGCAGTGAGTGTACTGTCAAGTTCAACAATAGTTAAGGATTATGAATCTAATTTACCACCGCCTGCCACTGGTGCTGCCACTCCCCCTACCGCTCCGTTGCTATCTGCAGCAACTGCCGCATTCTCGCCCTCCGCATCGCCTTCGCTGGCCCCGGCAATGGTGGTCGGTAGTGCGCCTGGAAAACATTACACATTGATTAGGCGTCATATACACCTCCCCCCTATTGATCAGTAGCAAGGTTGAAAAATGAGTTAATACTAACATACATCACTAGTACAAATCAGGTAGTAGTGGAGTAGACACTAATAGTTATATATGGTCATTATTGTAGCCTTTGCTTAATTAGCCCAAGCCATGCTACCATTATACCTTTGTGTCTTTTATTTTTGCACATGTGACGTTACCTTGCAGCTTCTTGTATAAGACACCTTTGAGCCCACATGACCTGCCTCACACTGCTACTGTCTAGTCTATGCGCTGCGTACAAGCGGTCAACAAAAACATTAACAAGCCACTTTTTTAGGAAGTACTGATGTACTGTTAGTTACTAGTCCATATTGCTTATCCACTTTTTGGCACGGCTGAGAAATGCTTGCAAGTTGCAATATACTAACGCACACCATTTCATTTTTCGCATTACAGACAGAAGACTCCCTTCTACGAACCAGAGCTTTGCAGAGCTTCTGAATGATGCAACAACTACCAGTACTAGGTTCTCCTAAGGTGAGGGGTCCCTTCACTCACATCTTCATTTATACATTTATATAAACTAAATTCTCAGGGGATGGTGGTGCTTCCTTCCACCACTGTTCAGTTATCATGATTTAATTCCCAACTGTATAAGTGTAACAATGTTTATTGTTTTAATGTTATTGATTTTCCGGTTGGTGCTGCATTTTATAATAAAACAATGTACAGAGCTTCTCAATTCAAAATAAACATTTTGAACTTACATAGACTTGGTGGTATTTGGTGTGGACTAAATTACACGAATGAGCAAATTAAAGTAAGGGTGTGCATGTGCATTGCTTCCACGACTGAGAGGTTGGGTGTGTTATGTTCTGGGTTGTCTACTTGTTGTGTATCTTTGGGGGGAGGGTTCGGAGATCTAATAGTTATGACAAGACAGTACTATAGTCGAGCAGTGGAATTGTGGTGGGTGCTGAATTTCTGATTGTGGTGTGTGAGGAAGGTCCAACCTACCATCACCAACATCCTATTTTCTTGTGCAAAGGTCTGTGTATGTGCAAGATCCCTACAATAGTAGTAGTATGTCCTATAGGCTATCATATTAAAATAGTAATAAATCTTGTTGGGCTTTTGTTGCTGTGAATTTTCAAAGCCTCAAGATTAACAAAGACTCAAGATCAATAACACTAGAAGTAGTACAAGACGACGACCCAAAGGATTGGACTCAATAGCTAGAGCTACTGGTGAATATGAGTTTTATATTACAACCTTTCACATAAGGAGTGGCACTGGCCAACTGGGCAAGACTAGCTACTACAGGACAGACTGATAGTATTAGTAGTAGTAGTACTGAGAGTCATCATAGCGGAGGCAGGGATAAGATTTTTGAAACCGTACAGATCGAAGGATAATTGTTGGTAAAAAAACAGCATTTGGAAACTGAAACAATAGTTCGTGAAAAATATGGTGCAGTAAAAGTTATGGAATAAGAAATATTATTAAAAACAAGAAGACTTACTGGGGCCAGCAGAGGAGCCCTCTTTGGTGTCCTCCTGGTGCTGTTCGGACTGTTGTCCTGCCGAACCCCCGCTCCCTGTCTGTCTGCCCCTGGGTGCTGATGAACAGGAAAGATATAAGAAAGAGACAAACATTGATGGATGGTGTCAAACAAATAAAATATTTTTCAACAACGGTCAAAAAACACTTATGTAAACAACAATTGCAATAACTAAATTGACCGATCTCATCTGGTCAACAAGTAGTATTGGGGGATTCGCGGATCGACTACTTAAGTTACTATTTATCAACAGTAGTCCTGTCTTCCATTCTGATTCCAGAATAATAAGTTACAACTAAGCCTAAGTATGGCATGCCAATTGTACATTAAGTATGCATTTCCACTTCTTTTATTCCTCAACAATGCATATGGTCAAATGGAGGACACATGACTACATTTTTTGTATACACCAAATTTTGGGTTGATTGATTGATGCTGATGTTCTGCTAGTGCTAAGCCAATTACCACCACTCATTGAACAAACTAGAAAAGGTTCTAATAAAGACTGCCATAGTCGTACTAGCAGCACGTCACGTAACTGAGGGAGCGTCACGCATACCACTAACAAATTAGAAACTCATACAAAGTACCTACACCTAAGTATCAATCCGCCCCTATCTATTAGTGACAGGACAAAGTAAGGAGTGGACTAGAGTCACTGTAGCATTACGTAACTTAATTTCTCTAAAATAAACTCGTACAGAATCACGCTAAGCGAGCGCAAATGCAAAGTTGCAAACAAGTAAGATTAGTAGTTGCGTAGAAGAGCACCTGTGTCATAAAAAATCACAGAAGACTTTTAAACGTAATTAACCTGGAATGTAAGCAACAACATTCTAGCTGGTTGGAAGAAAAAAAAGATATTCGCAATATATAACACAGAGCAGAAGAACCGACACAAAGTAGTAATAATTAAATAGTTACTCACCAAGCCCCGGGACCTCCACTCCTAGCAGGTCCAGCAGGTCCTGCTCACGGTCCAGGATGTCGGACCAAAGGTGCGTCAGCTGCGCCTGGGTGCGCTGGACCTCAGAGAAGCGCAACACTGCCCGGCGCACCTTCCCCCACCACTGCCGACGCTCCCGGAGACCCTACCCGGACCCAGGCCTGCCACCTGCTGCCAGGGTTGATGGGAGGTGGCGCTGCACAAAGAAAATGAGTGCAGCCAACTCCACCTCCCCAAATAAGGCCCGTGCCTGCACCCCTTGTGGGCGCCGCCTTCCGCAAGGAAGGCGGTTGCGGCTCTGGCTGCGACGGAGACCAGCCCAACCCTTAGACATCGTTCTGGGGTAAGAAAAGGTAATACAATTAAAGAAGTAAAGGAAATTATTAATAGCAGGCAATAGAAAGAGAAAAAGTAGCTAAAAAACAAAAAAAAAGGAGTCATAACCAAAAATATAGAAGCAGGAAAATAGTTACAGAAATAATAAATAAGAAAGATAAAAAAAAAGTGGGTTTAAACAAAGGATTGAAAAGATGTAGGGAGGATTCAAAATCAGGCCCCAGAACCATGCAATAGAGTGAAAAACAAGATGGCCGCGCCCATTGCTACCACGTGCGCAAGTTCGCGCGATATTTTCTTCCCGAGCAAGCAAAAAGCAACGCGATCAAGTAAAAGCGGTCGCGAACAGGAAATATCTACCGCGAACGGGCGCGAACATGCATTGCGTGACCCGGAACAGGAAGTAAGCATTGCGAGAGGGCGGGACAAGCGAAAACAAGATGGCCGCGCCCGTGAGCAACCGCATGGGTAAGTTGGCGACCCGCGATCACGCCAAAATTACCGCGAACAGGAGGGAAAAAAACGTACGTGTCTTCACGATATTTCCGGCGTGTTTGCGGAGATTTTTTGCATTTTCGCAATAATTTGCGAAAGTTAATTTCGCAAATTCCACCCACCGCTAACTCCAAGTGACATAGAATATAATGAATTTATAATGAGGTGGACAGGATATCTGCCAAATTTGTAGATCAAGCCTAAAGTGTTAACATGCACTTGTAGGTACTGGTGAAGTAAATCTCCCAGGTGTTTTTTACAGAAGTTGTTTAAGAGCAGAAATTATTAACTGCAATGTTTTTTATTGCAGGTTTTTAATACATTCCATAATTCCATCGAACATAATCATAACAATCAGAGCAATTAACTGCAGCATATATATGCCATCAAGCATAAGAGTCCTGTAGCATACCTCATATCTATGACAGTTATTTACGGTTTCATCTCACATCCTACCCCTTCATCCTTTTCCTACCTCATTTCTATACATATTTCATATTTTATCTATCCTGACACATTTGAATGTGCAACCAGGTAAGCTGTTATAGGCACCCAAATATCTTTAGGTTGGGGGGCCACAGGCAGTTCCTCCGCATACATGTTAAGCTGATCCCTGCAATTTACGGCATCCGTCAGCCATTTGTCTTTTTGCTAACAGTGTGACCAGCGCCACCAGCCTTCGGTTACTTGGCTGCAGTGTTGCACCCAACCCCAGCAGGCATAGTCATGGAATGCATTCTACATTTTCTAGCACTACCTCTGATAAAATCCGAGTCATCCTGACCTAAATTTATATATAGGAGTGCAGTACCACGCTAAGGGGTCGATTACGATGCTGTTAGCAAAGCATTCAGCCCAAAATTGGTTCTGGAATGCTTTTCAAACTACTTGGATTGGTAGAGTCCAATGGACTTCAATGGGAGCATGTGTTGAGAACAAATACACAGGCTCCCATTGAAGAAAGGGGTGATTGTGAAAAATTGTGCACCCTGTGGCGGGCACCCCAAGGTGCCTGCCACACTGTGCATGGTTGGAAAGGGGGACATATGTGTACCCCACAGGCGCCATTCAGAGGGCCCTGGGTAAAGGGAGGCCTGCTACAGGCCCCCAAAGTCAGATTCCGACAGCCGATTTGTTTCGGAACAACCGATTCGGAAAGGCTGTCTGAATCTGACATTGTATTCGCTCAGCTAGAAATGCGCTACGTAGACCGCTATAATTCAGCCCTTACCGACTCAGTTACTCCCAATGACTTTTGGATCCGAGTCCGACAATTTGAACACTTCCCAACCATTGTAATCACTCATTGGGTAACGTGTCTGAGTTAGTCCGAAAGGTGGGTTCCAAATCAGATTAGACCGAATTGAATGCCGTTCGGAGTCTTTTGTGACAAAATCTTAATCGACCCCTAAGTGTCCAAAGTCAGCATCTATTCTGCTGCATCGTATGCAGTTGCCGTTCTCCCTAAGCCCGTGTCTACACAGTTGGCTGGGGGTGATTGCTGCTCGGAGTCTTGCATATACAAATATCGATAGTGCTGATGGAGGCTGATGGGCAGTGAACATATCCAGTGATAAGAATTAACCCTTTGGATAGAGGTCCCATAATGTTGTGAGTCCCGCCTTGGCCGAAATGGCCACTGTCAGAGGTTTAGAAGTGACTGAGATTTCTGGGTAATTCGCAAGGGGTAGTGCAGGTGAGTAAATAGTGTCATGCCCAGCCCTTTCACTCAAAATGTGCCATGCACTCGCCGTGCATCGTATGGTATTTATCTCAGCCCATGCGATCTCTAGTCATTTATATAGCAAGATAGTGAATAGAGGCACTGGGTGAGCATCGCCACTTTCTACCCCTGTGTGAGGCAGGTGGCGTATCAGGTGGTACCAGAAGTAAGTGAATTGCATCTGTGTGCATAGGTAGTATAGTTTCATATCAGCGGCCTGAATTCTCCTCGCTCATAACGTTTTTTCAGTACTTCCCATTTACATCTTGGTTGTTTACCAGCCCAGGCAAGTTTTACCATGCATGATTTGAGCGTTCTAAAAAATGTCTCAGGCAGCGGTATAAGTATATTGATAAACATATATAGAAATTTGGGCAGAATTGCCATTTTCATAATGGCGATGCGGGTTGCTATCGATAAAGGCAATCTTATCCATCATGCCACTTGTTCCATTAGTTTCGTAATTGCCATGCCATAGTTCACACGGATAATGACCTCCAGGTCCCAGTGCACCCACACCCCTAGATATCTGGCTGGGTCCTCGCAGCACAAGAGAGGGAAATCCATGCTATACTGGATAGTGTTCAACGTGAGTGGGATAATGGCAGAATTATATCAATTTTTATACTGAGCCCGGAATAGTCTTTTTGTTTATTATATTATCGTATAAGATGTGCCAGATTCATCTCTGGGTCTTGCACATAAAGTACCATGTCATCTGCATACAGCGAAATTGCGATAGGTGTGTTTTAAATCGCGGAGTCGCCGCCAATTGCCTCTGGCACAGTATGCATGCTAATGGTTCTAGGGCTATGGTGAAGAGTATCAGTCACAATGGGCATCCTTATCAACGAACCTCTACATATTTCAACAGGATTCGAGATATATTTATTTTCCCGGATTCTGGCTATCAGACTACAATAGGCCAATTCATTGCAGAAAGGCTTGCGGCATACCCATACAGTGCAATACTGTAAACATATATTCCCGCTGTATTGAGTCAAAGGTTTTGGCAGCGTCAAGTAACACTGCCGTGGCTCTCATCGCCGGGTCTAGCTGATGTAGGATGGCGAACATTGTTAGTAGATTATGCACGGTCGATCACTCAGGGACAAACCCAGACTGATCTGGCAGTACGAGACTCAGCAGGATCGTCTGCAATCTACTAGCGATATTTTTTGCCAGTAATTTAGTGTCTGTGTTTATATGGGAGTGCGGTTGATAAGACTCACATGTATTTGGTGGCTTCCCCGGTTTCAATAATGTGACTTTGAGGGCCTCGCGGATTGTTGGGGGCAGTCTTATCTCTTCATACGTGTCCAGGTACATTGCATGTAGTTTTGGAGCTAGCTGCTCTATGTATGTTTTGTAGAACTCACTTTGGAGTCCATCTTCACCTGCCACTTTCCAATTGGGTAGTGTTTGAATAGTTTCTTAAATCTCCTATGGCATTATTGGTTGCACCAGGTGTTCTCTTTGCCCAGGAGATAACCAGGCTAAGGTTATATCATTCAAGTATTCCGCAATCTGAGCCTTGGATGCTCCTTCTTGTGGGCTGTAGAAATTTGCATAGAAGTCTACAAATGCCAATATAATTTCAGGGGTTGTGTGGCGTGCCCCATGGTTATCAACTTCTATCTCTATTATATGTGTTTGCATCAGGGGCTCTACTATTGGAAGCTAAAGTGCATCCTGGTCTGCCCCCCTCCCCATATGCCCCCACACTCCATCGCCTTAACATATGGCACACTTCCTGATCAGCTACTTGCTCATATATCATGATCCACTCCCGTATTTTAGCTAGTGTGTCTCCTGTATGCCGCTGCATGTAGCTACGCTCCAGTCCTTGTAAGGTGTCTTCAATGTATTTCAGTCTGTTGCGGAGTGCTTTGAGAACCCCAGCTTGGACTCCCATACATTCACCTTGAATTGTGACCATAAACGCCTCCCAGAGCGTCCCCTTTCCCTTCACTGAGCCCATGTTTTCCTGTAAAAAGTGCATTACCACCCTGCTTATGCTGTCTTTGAGTGTTGAGTCCAGAAGAGAGGAGGGCTGCAGTCTCCACTGATATGGTGCTCGATTATGTGTGGGTAGCTCCATCCCCAACAAGACTGGCATATAGACAGCGTCCTAGCCAGATAAGACACTATTTTAGTACAAGTGCTAGTCCACCTTGACACTAGCCAATAATCTAACCTTGACCATGTGTTATGTGCTGCCAATATGCGTGTCCCCTATTGAGTGTCTGGATGTTGTGTCTTACATATATCAACCAACCAATGGATAGTATGGGCCACCTGTTTCCCATGTCAGTCTGAGGTCATTTCACAATCTTTTTGGGGGTCTAAGTTTGTGTTTAGGTCTCCTCCCCATTTCAATACCGACGGATCCAGAGCTTCCAGCCATTCCCATACCTTATTATGGAACTCATGGTCATCTACATTAGGGCCATATATATTATCTATTGTCAATATTGTGCCCTCCAGATTATCTTGTATTAGTACAAACCTCCCTTGATCATATGTTTTGGAGTGTGTAAGTGAAAAGAAGTACCTTTCTTCACCAATATGACCCCCCTTGAATATGAGGAGTACAATGAGGCTACCCTTACCATCGTCCATCAGGTGACTATATTTCCCCCAGTTACTTTCATATGATGTGTTACTTGAATCAGGGCGACTTGTATGTTATGGCCTTCATGATAAGTCATCACCTGCCTTGTTTTTTGGGGGTTGTTGAACCCCCTTATATTCAGTGTCAGGAATCTAATTGTTCTGCCTTGACTGGTCAGGTAAGGTTTGTAATTTGCAGTAGGATAGGATGTAGAATGCACAACCTTTCAGTTTCGGTAGTCTACTTATGTGAAATAGCATGCAATGCTGCTCCAGCTCTTGGTGAAAACAAAAACACCCACCCCCTACCCAATTTAGCACCCCATGATGCGAAAGCCTCCCTAACTAAACTCAAAAAACATATTAACAGTAAAAGTCATTTGGGGCATACCCTGCAGGATCTACCAGAGGTCTCCTGATGTGCAGAGGAGGCTGACCTTCAAATTATGTACTTCTATAGTCTGAAGTGAGTCATTAGGGCCCTTTTCCCGAGCGTATTCTGTGTTTCCCATCAGATAATGGGATCCATGCTAGTAGTGTAAGCCCCCCATCCGTCTCACTTCTTCTACACTCAGTTCCATGGGCCAACTTTATTACCTGACTGTTGTCAGTATATACGCTTTTTCTTTCACCAGCAGCACAGATTCCAGTAGCTTTCTACACCTGTTTTCCTCCTCAGCTTTGTAGATTCCCCTCTTCATCGTCCACAGCTGGCAGTTGTCCGTGGTCCTTGAGCAATGTTTTTATGTAGGTCGTTTTCTTCCTTAGGCGGAATGAAGATCTGGCTCCTCCGTTTTGTCCCTATGAGCAGTCTAGGAGGATACAGCATGGCATACTGGATTTGTTCCGATCGTAGTATCTTTTTCACCTGTTGAAACTCCTTGTACACAGCCTGGACTGCCACCATGAAATTGGGGTAGAATGCCACATTATTTATATGGTCTTTTATGGTCTGCTTCTCGCACGCCAGTCTTAATACAGCAGTGCGGTCCCTATAGTTGAACCGTTTGGTGATGATTGGGTGTGGTAGCGTCCACGGCGTGGGATGTACCATTAGCGATCTGTGCGCCCTTTCAACAATGAAATCATGGGATAACTGTTCTGCGCCAAAGAGCTCTTGTAACATATTTGTGACAAAGTGCTCCATTTCGCCTGTGTTGGTGGACTACGGTATTCCTGATATTCGGTGACTATTTTGGCGTGGACGTGCTTCCAAATCTTCATTTTTTGCCAGTATCACAGCCAGGATTTTCTCCATGCTTGAACATTTCATGGTTGTTGTCTGTAGGCTGTCCTGTACACTTGAAATGCGCTGTTTCACCCCACCCAATCTAGTGCCTTGTTTATCTTGTTTGGCCGCCAATTGGTCCATGCGCAAGATGAGAGCATCTATTTTTCTGTCAATTGTATGCAGGCTTTTCTGCATTTCTAGGAGGGTGGATTCTAGCGCCAATGATCTCTGCATCAAGGACTCTTGCTCCGAGTCTGAGAGCGCGTGTTGTTGTGCATTAGCAGGTTTTGCGTCTCAAGTGTGGGAAGAAACATTTCTCACCTCATCCTCAGTCTGCCCTTAGCCGTTAACAGACAAGTTCACAGCAGGCAGGTTACCTCTCTCACCTTACAGCAGTAAGCACAGCTTTGCCTTATGATTCTCTGTAGGAACTCTCTCTGGCGCACTATGCAACATCCAGATTCGGGCCTCCTACACCTGCTACATTCCGGTGCACTTCAGCACATTCCCCTTGTTACTCCCCTGGGGTTTAATACTGTCTCCTGATGTTAGCTTCTAGAGGATATTTGTTAGAAATGGGGGTCTCTAGTTGGCAACAGGTTGCACCTTTGTCCAACTAGGGACCCTTCTTCGTAGTCAGGGTAAGGGAGATACACTTCTAAAATAATCCCTGCTCACCCCCTTGGTAGCTTGGCACGAGCAGACAGGCTTATCTCAGAGGCAGTGTGTAAAAGCTTTGTGCACACCTACAGTAATACATTGAAAATACTACAAATTGACACCACACCAGTTTAGGGAAATATGTAATCTTTATCTAAACAAAACAAGACCAAAACAACAAAAATCGACAATACAGTAATCAAAATATGACTTTAGAAAAAGTTATGTCCATAGCAAACTATAGTTGCAACACTTCAGCGGTGTCTCTACTCCTTCCGATGCTGCTCAGTATGCGGCCGCCATTTTCTCCTGCCTGCGGGCGGACTTCTTTGTTCTAGTTTTGTAGGTTGTGGTGTCCGCTTCAGGTCTCACGTGGACTCATGCGTTTCGCAATGTCTCTCTTAGCTTCTTGCCCCTTCCATCAGATCTGGATACCAGTTGTTTCTGAGGATAATTGACTGATTTATGTGTACATCGGGCAGAGCAGCACTAAAGGTACGGCCATCTTGCCGTGGGCTCTCTGGCGCCCCCCATTAAACTGCAATTTATAGTGCTTGGAAAGAGGCAGACAACTTCCCCCAGGAACTTCTTTTAGAAATTTGACTCTGAATCATTTCAAATCCTATAGTAATTAATCTAATTGTATTACAAAGCCACATTTTGGGGTAGGTGAAGCAGTTGCACACAGTCTGTGAGGCATAAGAGTAAATGAAGTCTTGGAAAGTCACTGGTCTTATTTCAGATCATATCTTATATGCCTAAATAATAAGAAGCATTTTCTGTTCAAGCTTCGGATGTGTTAGTTTTGTCGGTGTCAAGGACAGCTACAAAGGATCAATATTGTCACTCATCTGACGCACATGGGAGTGATCCTCTACTTGGTTGAAGGGCCTTCATTTATGTAGTCTGAGGAAAGATCAAATCTTATATTAGACCTGCCAACGATCAGGAATGCGTGCGTGTTGATTAGATGCAGAGAATGGCGTGTTTGCTTTTGAAGATCTGTACTAGGCATGCAAAACATGTGTTTAAGTTGTGGTCTTTGAACTTTTTATGGAAATACGGAGCTGCGGCGCACAGAGTACGTCTTAACATTCCGAACAGCGTGTTATCATGTATAATTAAAAAAAAAACACACAAATTATTTGACATGGAAACCTATGGTAATTAGCCAGCTTTGTTCTGAAATATGATAGAATGGAAAAGTGCTCTCGGATATATTTTTGAACTGCTTACAGAGTGGAAGTCTGAAACGGTATACCATACAATTATAAGCCTGCGATGATGACAATTGCTTTGCGATTATACCGTTGTCTGTTCATAACAGTGTAACCAAAACAGGGGGCAGATTTACAAGCTCCTTGCGCCACGTTTGCGTCACTTTTCCCATGTTAAAAGTGACGCAAAAGTGGCGCAAGGGCCTTGTAATTCTGTCCCCAGGAATTTACTCTTCAAAATAAAATTAAATATTGCCCTTGAGGGAGTGTTTGGACGATTTTTGATTCAGTTGTACTTGTTGCTAGAACACGAAAGGAGGACGATTTTCTTACTGTCCGACGCACCAATTTTATGCATATCTGGATAACATCTAGGTAGGTGCACACGACGGGGCAGATTTCCCAGGTGAAAAATGACGCAAAAGTGGCGCAAGGGGCTTGTAAATCTGCCCCGACTAACCGCTCTCCACCCTCTCAACAGACAAATGACAAGAAGTGATTTGTCATTTTTGAATTCCTTCACAATCCACGCTAATGAACAGCCTTTGTCTGATGAATAAAAGGTAAAAAATGTTGTCAACCCGCATCTTGCGAGCAAGAAGTTTGATTTAGAAAAACAGGTGCATACGCCATGATGAATACCATTTTATTGTGATAAAGCATATTCCTGCACTCTCGGATATTTTGGATCGTGTTCAGTGTATACATCTATACAACTCTGCCTCGGCCTCTTACGCCTTGAGGAAATGTTTCAGCCTACGCCAGGAAGTACTGCAACTTTGAAAAGGAGGCAGCTTTACCTAGGCATCATCTTCCACATATCCCTGGGGGCATATTATCAAGGGCCATATCGCCGCTTTTTTGGCGTTAAAAGCCAAAAAGCGGCGAGATATTCTCTCACTATTAACAAGATCACGCTAACCCTTGTTAGCGCTTGTTCTCGCGCGATGGCTGCTGTTTTTTTATCGCCCTGCATGCTATCGCTAATGACAAGCAAAGTAGGCGTTCCTGAGTAAAACAGCATGGTAGAACTCGCTAACACGGCTTCGCGATATTACCAAGCCGGCAGCAGACCCGCGAAGCGATAATAATAATCGCGCTAAACCCCCTTTATCGCAGGAATTCTGCTAAAAAGTTGACATAGCCATCTTAATAATGGGAGGTGGATTGCAAGGCTAAGGCCACAGGGGCGTATCAGCGAGGTTTTCATTATCGCTCCAAAAATATCGCAGCATTTCCCACGCTATTCCCGCGTTTTGCTGCTATTGCTGGATTTCTTATCGCCTTTGAGATAAACGTTGATAATGACGCGCTAACTCGGCGATGAAATCCAGCAATAGCCAGCGATAGAAAAAAATGCGCTAAGCGCGCTCTGCGATATTTATCGCAGTTTGTTGATAATATGCCCCCTGGACTTTGCAACAGATGCGTCCCGCTGTGCCATCGAAAACATCCATCACTTCTTATCTAAAAAGTGCGAAAACATCTATCACATTGAAATGTGGAAATAAATGACATGTAGATGAATGAACCCCCAAGTCTGAAGTCACGTTATTCCATTTAATTTAGAAGTACAGCTTGTTTCAATATTAAGGTTGTTCCCTTTAATCTGTTCACTGACATATATAAACACGCGCTAAACCCAATGTCTGTAGAAAATTGTGTTAGAAAAGGAGTGCCTTCCTGCTCATGGAAGACCTGCTCCATCCAGCAACAAACGCCATCTGGGTGGTATTTTCCTTCTGTGGTTGAAATGTTTTGTAGAGAGTGCAAGTGATCAGTTCACTGACACCAAAGAGTTGAGAGGGAGTTGCTACATATTGCTCTGTGCCCAGTTGTCCAAGAACAGGATGAGAAAGTGGAAGAGGGAAGGAAACAAAAGACGACAGAGCGCTTGTTCAAAAGAAGAAATCATTACCAAAAATATACTTCAGAACATGTGGAAAATATCTACAGACACCATCCTCATACCAGAGCTCGTACCCTTTTTAATTTTAATTTGCGTAGCAGATATATTGATCTATCAGGTGTGGCTCGACTGATAGTCACGCCTCATTAAAATGATAACGTGACTTAGAGACATAGTATGATCAATCATTTACCACTAAAAGGGTCCTTTTTATGTGGATCATATTAGTGAAAAGTGTAGAGGCTGACAACCCGTTTATTGCGTCATATAATGTACTCTATAGAGCAGACAACCAGGATTGTAAGTGGGAAAAGGCTTTGGCCGTCACTGTTGTCATGGAATTCTAGAGCTCCACTCTCTAGATCATGCTCTATAACTTTTCAAAAACTATCACCGAGTAATAAAGGCCAGACGAGGCCTAGACCTATATTATCAAAGAGAGGCCTACTAATGGTACAGGCATGTGCACCCATTTTGTAAGCTCCCAGGCTATTTTAGAATTATAGAAAGGGAGGCAGAATGTTTTGCATTTCAATTTGAAAGAGACATTGTGCCAAAATGAACACGTTCTTTAAAGTGTGCATCCCTGAATTTGAATATGAGCATCTCACCACATGCAAATGGGGAACTCCTTTGCCCATGTGTCTGCACCTTTTGGCAAATGCATGTGTACGATCAAAGAGGCCAAAATGGAAGTGCTGGATGTGCACCAACTGAGAGGAGTTTCTTGATTAGTGCTCCCTAGGCATACCTTTATAAAGGAGTTCAGATGTGTGAATAGACACCACAGCAGCCGTGGTCGTGTAGGTAACAGCGGTGGGGCCGAGTAAGGGGGATTTCGAGGGACGATGCAGAGGGAGAATTAAAATAATAATTAATTTTCCCTCTGCATCATCCCTCGAAAACCCCCTTACTCGGCCCCACCACCCTACCTCTGTTACCTGCATGGACAGCGGCTGCACCACAGGCACACACGAATGGAGGCACAATATTTGATGGACCGCCCCTCCTTTGGAGGAGTCCCTGACCACCTCTTAAGCCAGTCTATGGTGTTTCAACAATAGTACTCCAACAAAAGGCATTTGAGGTGAGTTCGGTCTGTGACAAGACAAACCGTTACATGTGACTTCAGGGCCTACCACAAAAACCAATGGGCCCTTGTGCTAAACTAGAAACCAAAACTAGCCATTGCTAAAATGTTCAAAACAGTCCCAAAGTGCATGGAACCTTTACTAGAATTGGGCCATAGGGGCATATTTGGGTCTAAGCAGGCTCCCACTGGGGAAATGCCTGAGTAGCAGAAAGGCAAGTCTGTCTTTGATGGGCACTCTATAAAACCTCACACTAACAAATTGAAATGCTGCTATGTATTGTCCGGTCACACTGTCTCAACTCTTGCTAACTTGTAAAGGTACGGTACATATAACAAATGGCCCCCGTGGACACACTAGTAATTAAACATCTATAGCAGCAGCTGTGAAATTAATTCAAAATATCCATTATAAGTTCAACGCATTTATTCATAAGAGACACAGATTCACAAATCCAGTCAAAAACATGGCATAGATATATGTTTTACAAATTCAGACATTTATCTTCACAGAGGTGACCCGGTTGAGGAGGGAAAGGTAAGTGCAGAGTTGTGTCAAAGTGAGGATGAGTGGGAGAAGGGAGGGCAGTGAGCAATATATACATCCAACTCAAATCAAAAATGCCTATACTGGCCTACACAATGGCCAATCCGTTCATAACACCATATGCAATGGACACATAAGAAATCTAATATTGTTGTCCAACATGGCAAATGTGATATGTGGCTGTCGACGTTTCGACCCTGAAGAATGACTGTAGATGATTGGATTTCTTACATTAGGGTCTTCGTCAGAACAAGCAGTGGGACATCCCACAGCCACCGAAGATGTCAGGTGGTAAGTACAGAATGGGTGGGCCAATGTGCTCCAAAAGTAAAGTTGAATTCTGTTTGTTAAAATAAAATGGCTGATATCTTAGGATCTCAGTCACTGAGAGAGACGGCTGCAAGCTGTCCTTCTTTATGAATCAGCAAACAAATGATGGACGGAATGCTGACAATGCAAACATTCTCCCCCAGTCAAAAGATCTGGGTTAAATCCATTATTCTTTTGCCCACTACGCCACCCCAGTTTGGACCTAGCCATATGCAAATCGGTCTTGACCCTGTGCCCCATGGGAACAGTCCAGACCGAACTGCCAGGCCAGGTCCTCCCTGGACCAGAAACAAGCATCCTGGGACTGGTTTCAGGGTATGTTGGTGCAGATCAGAGCTTCCGAATTCCCTCTACTTCCACGGACGGAGTGATTTTACAGTCACACGCGCACACACACATCACACGCTGGTGGGGCCCATAACACCAACATTCGTCCTACCACTCTATCCGTGCCATGTATAAGGGGAAACACTTTTCTGTAACTAACCAATCTGCATGTACCCTGAGGTCAATGAGATCAACTAGTTGCTATAGATTTGGTGAAACAACTTAACACTCTAAATATTCAATAAACATGACAATAAAATAACCACCCGACACAGTAATTCAAACAGAATATTGTTTATCTAAAATTGTAAGAAAAGCCAATTAAATGCAAAATCATTTTCTCCATATTTACCTATTCTGGCTAAAAGTCGTTTTCTAAGTCAGAACTGGTCCTCAGCAAATAGTTAAAGTTCTCTAGCCGTCATGTAGAGTCACCGGCCTCTCCGTCAGCGTCGGGACCTCTGATCATTGGTTCGGGAAGAAGTGGCACTAGACCTCTCTAGTCTACTAATATTTATACCAAAATTTACATTCCAAATGTTGCAAACATATCTTTCAAAACATTCGATTGGCGGAAATTATGTCGTCTTGGTACATTAAGTTACACCATTAGATTTTCTCATGTATTGATAGTTTCAAATTCTGAATAGAAATTAGAAGTCCATAGCTAATTCGTTACTTCCACGGATGTCTCTTTAGGATAATATGTATCTCATCCATGGGACCATTATAAGATCATCAGGTCGGATTTAAAGTTGTAACAATTCTTCACGTTCAGGGGCATCTGGCAACACTCCCAGATTTGTCGTCATGTTCATGGCTTTTCAGTTCAATCAGAGGACAGGGTCGCAGTCAGCGCAAAGCCTCTTTTCATATTTCCATCTACTCGAATGGAGGCTGCGGGTGGTGGCCATTTTACAGCAGGCCACAATGGTCAACTTAAGCGAAGAAAACACAAAATCATAATTACTACATGGAAATGATTATACAGTGTTATTCCCCTGCTAATACCCTTATGTGTATCTATTTATCTAGCCATTTGCGACATCAAAAGCCATTAATGCATGTTTGTTATAAGCGCAAAACACAATAACATCACATAAGCAACATCTATACTGTCAATTTGCTCACCAACTTAGTTCACTTATTATTTTAGCCATGCAATTGCATTCCCACGTGTAATTCTTCTGTTAATAAGGTTGGTTAGACAAGACTAGACAAATCTTTAGTAATTATTAGTTAATCAGTAGTACTTTTAATAATGACATACGAAAATGAAACAGGTATTTGGGTTTAAAGTAAAAACCCTGCTCCAGCAATCCCCCCTTTGGTGATATCTTATCACCACAAAAACCAAACCTGTTGTTCTGTCTGGAGTAGACCTAATTGTCATCAGGACTAGAGGCAAGACATCAGGCCATTTCATTCCTGTGGCTAAGCACATTTTGCCAATTCTGTTTTTTATGGTTCCATTCATTTGCTCAACCACACCAGAAGCCTCTGGTCGGTAAGCACAATGTAGCTTCTGCTGTACACTTAATGCTTCACAGATCAGACCCATGATTTCATTATAAAAGTGTCCTCCTCTGTCTGATTCAATGGTCACTGGGAACCCATACCTTGGGATGAATTCTCTTAACAGTAGCTTGGCCACTGTTACCCCATCATTTCTTCTTGTTGGAAAGGCCTCCACCCACCTGGAGAACAAACAGACTACCACCAGGACATACCTTAATCTATTGACTTGAGGCATTTCGTTGAAGTCTATCTGCATTCTTGTGAAGGGTCCTCCTTCCCTGCCTATTGTACCTAGGCTCACCACTGTTCTTTTTCCAGGATGGAATTGCTGACATATCAGGCATCTCTGACAGAGACTCTCTGCTATCAGCCTGAATTTTGCATTGTACCAGGTTTGCTTAAAGACCCTTATCATAGCATCCCTCCCCAGGTGACCCTGGCCATGATACATCCGTGCCATTGTTGACAACATGCTATTGGGCATGACTGGTCTTCCATCCCTATAGACCCACACGTGGTCTTTTTCCCTTGGTGCACAACCTGCTTTCATCCAATGTTTCATTTCCTCATCTCCTGCCTCATCCTGCAACTGCTTCACTTCCTCCCATGTTCCCACCACATTAGTAAACATTAAGGAACAAGAAGACATTGAGAACGGATGAAGGAACGCTGAGTGCCGCATATGCTGTGTGTACAGTTTCAGGAGTTGTGGAAGCATCACCATTGAAAGGAGTTAAATCCGCTCAAGTGGCAGAATTGGTGGCACTAACAAAGGCTTGCAAGATTGGAAGGAATGTGAGAGTGACTGTAATGACTGACAGCCAGTATGGCTTCGGAGTTGTCCATGATTTTGGCCAGTTAACCGGAGTAAGGAAAGGGAAATGTCTTCTTGTTCCTTAATTTTTACTAATGTGGTGGGAACATGGGAGGAAGTGAAGCAGTTGCAGGATGAGGCAGGAGATGAGTTTTGATCTGTCTGTTAGACACACTAACTACTTGGATTGCTTCATCCGAGAGAGGAAGATTCTTTATATCAGCTGACCTGACAGTTTATCTCGTAGCTCCTGTGTCAACTAGAAAAGTAACACTTTCACCATTGATTTCCCCATCTACAAAAGGTCCTGCCTGGTCTATTTCTAGAGTTGCGCCAAGCACGCACTCTTCCTCCTCTCTTCGGCACCGTCAGAAGTCTCCCTCAGAATCACTTCCCTCATTCCTTAGCCAATATTGTGATTCAGTGCTTGCGCGTTTTGGCTTGTTTACCTGTTCTTCATTGTAGAACCCCGAATACTGGCTGTACTTCTGGGATCCTCTGTTTTGTGGCAAGGGCAGTTTTGGCACCTGATTCTGCTGCTTAACAGCCTTCTGCTGTTGCTGCTCCTGCTGACCACACCCCTCACTCTGCACCTGTGAATTCAATGATGGATTGTCATCGTTAGCAGACGGTGGATTCTTACACTCGGATTTCCAGTGCCCTAATTTTCCACAGTTGTGGCAGGTAAACCTTTTCTTTGCTTCCTCAATATTGCCTTTCCCTTTTCCTGGGCCAAATCTGGGTTTATTTCCTGGGTTATTTGCTTGTTCAACCAACTGAGCTTCCTGTCTTTCTGCAACTTTCACCTGTGCCCACATTGCCTTTTCTTTCAGTTTTCTCTGCTTTGCTTCAATCTCATCACTGAAGTATTTTGCATGTCTCAGGATCTCATCAATCTTTTTGCTCTGCCAGTCTACGGTATGCTGCCTTATCATTTCACTGATTTCAGGTCGCAAGCCATACACAAATCTATATACAAAATGGCTCAGATCCTTGTCACCCAGATGTTCATCTCCACTGAACTGTTTGAAAGCTAGTATTAGTCTTTCATAGTAAGCATGGACTGATTCTTTCACTTCTTGATGTGTTCGATCTATCTTAACCCAGTCTGTTTCCTTGGGGGGTACCTTATTTTTCAGGAAAGCCATAACCTGCTCATACTTGTTCATGACCTCCGGGTCTGGAGCTCCTGTCTTGGGATCTCTCGGGTATTCTTTAGTGGGCCAGTCTATGACTATCTTACATTCTGCCCACAAGTCTGCTGGTACAATTATATCAAACAGACTATTCAGGTCAATCCACAGCACTTTTGACAACTTCACAAATCTGTCAACCTGTCTATACCACTCGACAGGCTTCTCTCTCAGTCGAGGGAAATCATTTGTAAATGACAAAATATCTTGTCTGGTCCATGGGACATGTACATACCCTCCTCCTGGAATCTCCCTCATGGGATAAGCTGTCACTGTTTTCTCCTTTTCTTTCATAGGGAATGTTGAGTAAGTTCTGTCTGCTAAATCTTCTCGTTTTCTATACCAACTATCTTTCCATCTCTCCACATCTCCCCATTTTCGCAGCAAAGCAATCATTTCCTTTATCTGCCCTGTTCGGCCTGCATTATTCAGATTCTCAATGTCCTTATCTGTAAAATCCACTCGGTAAGGCTTTTGTAAAGCTTTTACCTTGTCCATGTCGATTCCCATTTCACTGGCTATTCCTTTCAACCTGTCATGTATGTTCTTTGCTCTCCATGTGATGCACTTGCACAAAAATAGTATTTCCCCATCCTGATAATTTTTCAGCGTTTCTGTAGGAATTGTTCCTACTATTAGCTCCTCCAATTCCATACGTAGTCTAGCTACATCAATTGCCTGGGATTCCTTTTCTTTTCCCTGCAAAGCTTTCAGCCAATCATTCAAATCTTCAGCAGTTATCCCCGTGGATTTTTCTGCACCCACTGGTTCTGTCACTCTTTGTGGTTCTAAAATCGATCCTCCAATCATTCTGTTCCCTTCCACACAACCGGAATTCAAACCCGAGTTAGTCTGCACATTCAACTCTCCTCCACATATGGTATGTCTCCACTGATTTTCTCCTGATCTCCACTGATTTTCTCCCAATCTCATTTCTGTCTGTTCTGGAGGAACAACCAATCTGTTGCCTACATATGGAACTGTTACACCACCTTCACCAGTCCTCTGCTTCTCAAAAATAGGCATAACCGGACCTATTGTTACAGGCACCGTAACTGCTTCAAGATTTTTAGTCAGTTCTCTGATTTTCTCTGTCAATTCAAATGTGGTTCTTGCTAGTTCTCTGGTCTTTTCATCCTCAATTTCATTTTCCCTTTCTCTCTCTCTCTCTGCAAGAGAACTACTACTTTTCAACTCAGGGGTCATGACTTCTGTCTTTATAATCCGCAGGGTGTCTCTCATTGGGGTAACTGATGTTCCTACTTCTGGTTCTCGTCTATACGGGGGTGGACTTTTGTAGAACATGTCATCTAAGACATCGTCATCAGACTCATTCGCCCCATACCTCCTTGTTTCTACATTATGTTCTTTCTCTGTACACTTTCTCCCTTCTGTCTGTTCTGCAGTTCTTACAGGATATAATCCCTCAGTCATACTGGCATCTCGCCATCTTCTCATCCGGTCATGATGAGTTTCGCGATCATACTTTCGCCCGAACATGTACCTGTAGTTTCCTCCACTCCTCTGCTTTTCTCGCTCATGCATTTCATCTTCCCATTCAGTCAATGCCTCAAACTGCGTCGGCCTAGGCCGAGGCTCTAGATTCATCATCCTCTCCCGTAAGTTTCTCAATATGGCCAGATTAAATGAGCCATGTTCTGGGAAAGCCAAAACTCCATCCTCTTTGGTGTACTTTGCCCAATTGTCTAACCAAATACAGGTATGATACCCATATTTTGCAACCATGAAGGATGCAGGGGTTCTTATCGGAGGAAGTAACTGTCCTTCCCTAGTCACAATATCCTTATCCTTGTCAAACCAGGTCTTAACATTACTAAACAAGGATTTCTTTTTCTTTTCCTCTGCGTGGTAATACATTTTCTTATTTTCCGCAACCCTTTTAGTCTTTTCTACAACTGTACGATCTCCTGTCCAATTGCAGCGCGACTCACACTAACGCACCAATCCAGTGCGTTTACGTCACTGACTCAGTCCACAAATCCCAGCGCGACTCACACCAACGCACCAATCCTGGAGCGTCTACGTCACCCTGTATGTCTCCCAATCCTTGGGCGGCGTACACTAGCACACCAATCACCGTGCTTCCACCGTTCTAACCCACTGTCCAATCACAGCGCGGTCTTTCTGACGTCAGCAGTCGCTGCAGCAGCTCCTGCTCCTGTCTCCTGTCTCTCTCCTCTACCCCTCCTTTACAAAACTACTCGGTAGACTTTGTTTCAATTTCTACGAGTCTGTCAGTTACAACATACAAACATCTCCATTGTCTGCTTCGCTAGCCACAGAACAGCAAAAGACCTTTCCCACGAGAATTCCGCCTTTCCCGAGAGCAGCGCTTACCTCTGCCCTACTACGGAATCGTTACTTCCGTTGATAAAGTAGCACATCCCTCTACTCTACCCTTCTACCAAGCACCAATTAACTGTTTTCTCCGGAATGCTCCTAAGAGTTTCACAATTAACCAGAATGCCTTCTCATTCACGCACTTTCACACCAGAAAATGTAGTACATTCACACAGAATCCTCTCTTTCCCGAGAACAGCGAACAGTCTGTCCTACTATAGAATTATATCACACGTTAACAAAGCAGCGCTTACCTCTGCTCTGTCCTTCTAACAAGCTCAGAGAATACCTATTACCTTTCTAGTGATAAGCGTTATCGGAATGCCATAAGGATCCCTGATACCTACGACCAGAATTTCACAGGTAACCTTCGCTATCATATACACTTCTCTCACACAGAAAATACGTTTCTAATGGCAACACACGGTGATGCTACCTCATCAAACCCAGACAATGCGACGCGCAACTTCAATTGTCACCCGTTTTCCCCTGTCTACATACAGGGCCAACAATCCCGCCTCTTCCGAGAGCAGCGCTTCTCTCTGCCCTACTACGGAACTGTCACCGACTTCCTACGTCCCAGAAGCCGTACACACTACATAAAACTCAATACGACTTCAACATATAGTGTTAGTACATATATCAACATCAATCAATAATCAATAAGCTTATATACATGCAAATTTCACCAGATCAAGACAATAGTTAACCATCATTCTGCTACCAAGAAACTGGTGCAGATCAGAGCTTCCGAATCCCCTCTACTTCCACGGACGGAGTGATTTTACAGTCACACGCGCACACACACATCACACGCTGGTGGGGCCCATAACACCAACATTCGTCCTACCACTCTATCCGTGCCATGTATAAGGGGAACACTTTTCTGTAACTAACCAATCTGCATGTACCCTGAGGTCAATGAGATCAACTAGTTGCTATAGATTTGGTGAAACAACTTAACACTCTAAATATTCAAGAAACATGACAATAAAATAACCACCCGACACAGTAATTCAAACAGAATATTGTTTATCTAAAATTGTAAGAAAAGCCAATTAAATGCAAGATCATTTTCTCAATATTTACCTATTCTGGCTAAAAGTCGTTTTCTAAGTCAGAACTGGTCCTCAGCAAATAGTTAAAGTTCTCTAGCCGTCATGTAGAGTCACGGTCCTCTCCGTCAGCGTCGGGACCTCTGATCATTGGTTCGGGAAGAAGTGGCACTAGACCTCTCTAGTCTACTAATATTTATACCAAAATTTACATTCCAAATGTTGCAAACATATCTTTCAAAACATTCGATTGGCGGAAATTATGTCGTCTTGGTACATTAAGTTACACCATTAGATTTTCTCATGTATTGATAGTTTCAAATTCTGAATAGAAATTAGAAGTCCATAGCTAATTCGTTACTTCTACGGATGTCTCTTTAGGATAATATGTATCTCATCCATGGGACCATTATAAGTTCATCAGGTCGGATTTAAAGTTGTAACAATTCTTCACGTTCGGGGGCATCTGGCAACACTCCCAGATTTGTCGTCATGTTCATGGCTTTTCAGTTTAGTCAGAGGACAGGGTCGTAGTCAGCGCAAAGCCTCTTTTCATATTTCCATCTACTCGAATGCAGGCTGCGGGTGGTGGCCATTTTACAGCAGGCCACAATGGTCAACTTAAGCGAAGAAAACACAAAATCATAATTACTACATGGAAATGATTATACAGTGTTATTCCCCTGCTAATACCCTTATGTGTATGTATTTATCTAGCCATTTGAGACATCAAAAGCCATTAATGCATGTTTGTTATAAGCGCAAAACACAATAACATCACATAAGCAACATCTATACTGTCAATTTGCTCACCAACTAAGTTCACTTATTATTTTAGCCATGCAATTGCATTCCCACGTGTAATTCTTCTGTTAATAAGGTTGCTTAGACAAGACTCTACAAATCTTTAGTAATTATTAATTAATCAGTAGTACTTTTAATAATGACATACGAAAATGAAACAGGTATTTGGGTTTAAAGTAAAAACCCTGCTCCAGCAATGTCACCCTTCTTCAGCCAGTCAAGCTTGAATCCCGTGGCACAGTGAGAAAGGGACCCACGTCTGGGCATACCCATCCCACTTTGTGATAAAAAAAAAACGATGGATTTAGGCCCAGATCTCTGTACTGGGGTGAATGTATGACATTGTTCTGCATTCTGTCCATCAATTGTTCTTTTTGCATTTGTCACCCCGAGTGAGACGGGTATGCCCAGACGTGGGGTCCCGTGCTCTCCATGCCACTGGAGTCAAGCTATACTGGCTGATGAGGGCTGAAAGCCCAAAACCGGTCCAAGGATGCTTGTTTCCAGTCCAGGGAGGACCTGGCCTGGCAGTTCGGGCTGGACTGTTCCCATTGGGTGCAGGGTCAAGACTGATTTGCACATGGCTGGGTCCAAACTGGAAAGGCAAATTGAGAAAAAAAACGATGGATTTAGGCCCAGATCTCTGTACTGGGGCGAATGTATGACATTGTTCTGCATACTGTCGATCAATTGTTCTTTTTGCATTTGTCCTTCTTTATGAAGACACTTGGGAATCTGATTTATTCGATCCTAAGATATCAGCCATTTTACTTCAACAAACACAACTCAATGTTACTTTTGGAGCCCATTAGCCCACCCATTCTCTACTTACCACCTGATGTCTTTGGTGGCTGTGGGTGTCCCACTCCTTGTCCTAATAAAGACCCTAATGTAAGAAATAAAATCATCTACAGACACTCTTCAGGGTCGAAACGTCGACAGCCACATATCACATTTGCCATGTTGGACAACAGTATTAGATTTCCTATGTGTCCATTGCATATGGTGTTATGAACGGATGGGCCATTGTGTAGGCCAAGATAGGCATTTGTGATTTGAGTTGGTTGTATATATTGATCACTGCCCTCCCTTCTCCCACTCATCCTCACTTTGACACAACTCTGCACTTACCTTTCCCTCCTCAACCAGGGCACCTCTGTGAAGATCAATTTTTGAATTTGTAAAACATATATCTATGCCATGTTTTTGACTGGATTTGTGAATCTGTGTCTCTTATGAATAAATGCGTTGAACTTTTAATGGATATTTTGAATTAATTTCACAGCTGCTGCTATAGATGTTTAATTAGTAGTGTGCCCACTAGGGCCATTTGTTATACGTACCGTATCTTAGCCAGGTCCTAGTGATTTAGTTGGGTCTACCCCGTCATATTGTAACTCAACTTGTAAAAGTAGTCCATGGACTGGTGAAAGGACGCTCTTGGTAATGGGGGCAACAACCACGGTCTGTGCTGTGGGAACACATTATGGCCCTGATTACGATGGCGGTCGGCCGGTCTGACCTCTGTCCGTCATCGCATTGGACAGGTGACCGTCCAACAATGAGTCCGCAGTCCCAACTGCCCTATTATGATCAGATCTCCAGCACAGCAGTCAGAATGTGCTTTTTCTACTGCGAGTTGTGCTGCAGCCCAGGGAAAGGGCCGAGCTCTCTGGGCCGCAGCACAAGCCACAGTAGAAAAAGGCACTTTGTGCACCCCTGTGCACCATGTGTCAGGCATAAAGTGGTTCCTGGCACAAGGTGCATGGATGTGGGCACCAAGTCATACATAGCACACAGTGTATGGATGTGTGGGGGTGCACTACATGTGCCACCAGGGCCACTTAGTCAGTGAACTGGAGCGACGTGTCTTGCTTCAAATGCTGTGCAGGAAGACAGAGCTCTACACATATGCATGTCTAGATTTATTAGCGAGTTCTCCCGGCTGTCTGAGAAATTGTGTGATTAGTCCTGAAACAAATTTATCCCTAACAGTTCAGAGGCAAATTTGCTAGGACTGCTGTTTGGGCCTGTGATAAAACATGAAGATCATAGTAAAGAAATAGCATCTCTCTCTTTCTGATGTCAGAAAGTCACAATTGACATGAATGCATTCATTAATGTTTTAAGTTAATTATTCCCAATGGAGAATCCTTCATTTGCAGTTCTAGGGCCATGCTCTTTCTAGTGCAAATTTTTACACATTTGAAGATTAGCTGCAAGCCATCAAAGATGCACAGCACCTTCTTTTACTCAAGTTAATATTCCACGACTTGACGGTACGCACATTGCACACCTGAGAAGAATGAAAGTGGAGTGGGCACTGGACCATGACAAGGCTACGATTTGCAGGAGGCTCCCCGGCTCCCTGAACGATTTTGCACCTGAGATACTTTTGCAAGATACAGTCAAGAGTACACAAAACACAGCAGGAAATAGACCAAGAGGGAAAGAGCTTGATTTTGTTATACATAATCCCTCAGGCCTGAAATTTGCTATATTTTTATTAGTGTGAATTGCTGCTACTAGGAACCTTGCTATATTTGTTATCAGTCTCGGAAGGATGAAAGGCTTTGCAAGACCGACCAACTTTCAAATGCGTAAGCTGCAGGCTTGTCGGATAACACATTTCACTGGAGAATTTACCTTGAATACTTTTCAAACATTGACAACGCTGAATGAGAAGCCGATTGCTTTAGCTCATGCAACCTGATGGGAAGCCATATCAGACATGTTACCCCTAGTTATAGTAATACAAATTTGGGAACATGGATTGTCTGTGCAATGCATACATAAACAATGCAAAGTCAGTGCCCTGTGTCTGAAGACTACACATGGGGTAGCTAGCACAGGGAAACAAGTTCAGAAAGCATTTGCCCCTGGAAAGCCTGTAGACCTGGGCAGAGCCACTGGCAAGTCAGGCATCCCAGATTCCTTATTAACTCTATTTACATTACAGAAACCCCTGGTCTGATGATAAATTTCACAATTTATCAAAAGACAATCATTTCTGTTCTCTTGTCCAGAGAGTGCACAGTTGTCCCTTTTCAAATGAGAGTGGATCATCAAGGTCTGTTTTTTATGGCATTTGTAGTTCTGTTTTTCCGATTACAAACCCATACTTAAAAGTACCACAATGCAAAGTTAAAACAGATGTCCATGAGTCTGGCAACCTGAAATGTCTGGATGTTCTTCAACTTCAGAAAAATAAACACATAGGGGCAGATTTACAAGAAACTGATGCATCTGTATAGATGCGTCAGTTTCAATGCGCCGGGGTCAAAAACCCTTGCGCCACCACAGATGCGCCTTATTTACAATACAGTGCACTATGGCGCAAGGATTGACAGATGCATCCGAAATTCGGATGCATCTGTTGGCGGAAAAGTCACGCATTGCTGGAGTCGTGTCGCAAGCACGACGCAACTCCAGCAATGCGTGTTGCTGTCTATTCCCAATACACTGCTTCACTCCTTACACCTGCTTCAAGCAGGTGTAAGGTTTTGACGCAGTTGTGTCTTAAAAGTCACACAGTAAAATCTGTAGATTTCACCACTTCACTTTTAGGAGGCTCTCATGTGTGGGAACGCCTACCCTGCATAAACTATAACTGACGCAGGTATAATGTCACGAAGGGCTTTACAACGTGAAGCATCTCCCTAGATGTGTCACGTTTTAAATTTGCAGCAGTTTTTACGCCGCCGCAGCGTAAACATGACGCAAGGGGCTTGTAAATCTGCCCCAGAGAGAATTCAGCCTCTCTTCCTGGTCCTCGCAGAAAAGCGTGGCACTATTCCCAGGAACACAGTTAACTTCAAGAACATTATCTGCAGATAAATATGTAAGACTAATTAAGGTTGATGAATCTGATGGTACTATTCATAGGCCAACCTCCTGCTCATCCACAATGAGATCAAGCTGTTCCTGTCCTTTTGTCATTCTTTGAAAAGCATAGCAAGCATGATACCCGTTGCTATAATCCCAGATATGGCTTTTTTAGACGTTAGCGAGCCTGCATATTTATAGAGATAGCTAAGCCACACTCATAAGAAACAATTGAAATATTTGACATGCAAACCATGAAAGATATATACAGACTCCTTAAAATCTATTCCTTCAAAATCTGTATGTGTTTCACATTAGCACAGTATATTCCATCACTACTGTGGCATTGAAAGTAAAGGTTTCTGAAGGTGAACTTAGAAACATTCAAGAATACTTTTGTAGGCTGATGGCATTCTCTTGATGCAACTAACAATGGTAATGGTTTGTAATGCGCCTTGTATATGCTACCCATGTTGTTATTATTTGTGTAGTGACATAATGGCCTACTAAAGCAAATAAAAGTGACATTTTGTATAGAATATATCCTGAACCCAATTTCCTCAGAGTGATCTCAAATTGGTCATTCAAGGAAAGTGAGATACTGTAAAGTGATGTGTCTAAGACCACAGAATTTGGCCAAGTAAGGAGAATGGGATTTGAGCCCAGGTTACCTGGTTACACATTATTCAGTTCAGCCCCAGGATGGAAATCCAATCTAGTCTTCCATTTAAAAATAAAGGACACGGCTGTGTTCAGTTCTTTCATGTGCTAAATTGGCATGCCTTCTGATTAAATATGTAAATCATGTTATCTCCATTTTTACACAATAGACATAGCAGATTGTATGTTACTATCGCTGCCTTACGTTGCCGTGATCATAACAGACTAATTTTCAGATGTCACTCAACACCTCAATGATGACACTTTGAGCACACTTTGATTTTTGCTAGGACATTAGCCCATGTTTTCAAAATATACACCATGGTTTATAAGTATATTGCCACTTTGTTCTGCAAATGAGCTTTGTTTACTCTTTGATATGATGTTGTACTTTAGTTTAGTTCATTTATGCCATTTCAGATTACAATGAAGCTCAGCAAAGTAGCCTTGGGGGGCGGGCTCGGGTGCAGGAGAGAGGTTTGTTTTGTGTCCGAAATTGAACACCCAACATGCTCTGAATTCTTTCCCCCATTCCTCACTTCCCATTTTCTTTGGGGATTAATAAGGAATTTCTTTGTAACAACTTTCTCATATTCTATAGGGACTAGCACAGCCAATATGACTGTGCTGTACTATAGAGAACAATACAATCTCTCCCTTTGCCATATTTCTGTTCAATATGGAATAATGCAACTACCTCGCCCCTCTGTTTAATGGAGAACAAAGCAGTTTTTGCCTACTCCTCTCTTCTCCTGTGCTACAGAGAATAATAATGGCTTTTGCTTTTCAAATTCTCTGTTTGTAGGGAACAAGACTGCCTCTCCTTATCTCCCTCCTTTCAGCCATAGTTTAGCAGTTCTCTTGTAAAAAAGACATTCCTTGTATTAATGATAGAAAGTGAACTTTAGCAAAAGAACAGGATACAGCAGTTTCTACTCACATTGACTGCAATGTCTTCAATAGCAGTTAAATCTGGGGGCGCGCTGTCAATGTTTTATGCTTTATATGACATTTACACCAATCTGCCATTCACAAATTCATATACATACATTGTGACTTTCATGTTAAGGTTGACAATAGTTCATGATGTTCACATAAAACATTAAGTTCATCATATTTAATGTACATTTTACTTTGAGTAACTTATGTTAAAACACAATGTTCTGTGTTTGCTGTTTTTTTTTCCTTTTCTCTCATTTTAGGAGCTAAGCTGCATTAGATAATTAGAATGTTACAAAATGTTTTGGTTTCTGTGACAAATGTTAAGCTGGTGTGTTTCACGGAGAGCTGAATAATGAGAATATCCATACTGTACCGAGGACAGGGCTGCTGTGATGTTTCATCCTGCTACGAGATATCTCTTTATGGCTGCGCAGGTCAAAAACCTCCATTGAACGATGTTTGAGGTTAAGACCGAAAAAGTCCTATTGCGGGATGTTAGATTCTGATTGGTTCTATTCATGGGAACCATAGAGAGTAATTTTTCACTACAAAGAATTGGTTACATTTGATGTAACTAGTCAAGGAAATTCAGTTTCGCCATTCTAGTGAATTTTATGACCTGGTTCTGCTTTTTAGGGGGGGGGGTTGCCAATAGTAAAATCTTACTTGGATGTTTTAGCAACATATTGTGCAGGGATTCTGATCAGAAACAGAACTATGCTTGGGACCATAGAACATATAGTAACAGACTACAGGAGGTTACCCATAAACCCGATAGAGACCAGGGTAAATATTGTATAGCATAGACAGTGTCTCAAGGGGTATCGTTTGGTAGGAAAATAGTTAAAGTGCACAATGAATTGCCGAGAACGGAAAAAGGGGCGCAGGGAACAAAGGACCGTGAAGCGAAAAGATTTTAGGAACTGATTTCCACATATAGTTGAATATACAGTCAAAACATAAATACATAATATAATAATCATAAATGCACCTTGCTACATTAAATGTCATGTAATCTGTGATACTGTGCACAAGTGCTTAAGGATGGTGAATGGCTCTGGTACCCCAGTGTTAGTCTCTGGGAGAAGTAGCCTAACAGTAGGGAAAAACAACTTTAGGACTTTATTATGAACAGATCATGTAAAACTTAAGCCGACGTGTCCTACTTTTCAAATACCATGCATCCAGCCCAAAGAACCTTTAGTTATGCTAGGTCGAAATGACAGTTGAAAAATGGAGATTACAGACTGTAGTGACAGGCCTGATAAATGTTTACAGTGCTACTTTATTGGGTGGCACAATAGGTGCTGTCGCCCACTAGTACCAATTAATTTACAAGCCCTGGGTACATGTAGTACCATTTGGTAGGGAATTATAAGTTAATTAAATGTGACAGGTGTAGGCAAAAGCACTGTACCACTGATTACCAGTAGCACAGTTCACAGAGTCCTCATGCCAACAAAAACAAGTTCAGCAGAGTGGGGAAGTTATGGCGAAAGTTTTGGGGGCATACCACGTCGGACGTCATGTGAAGCAATAACTGCTTGTAAAGCCTATTCAGATGAATTGCTTTATTTCGTCCAAAACAATATGCTTTCTGTTATATCCTGAGTTTTACATTAATTGTATTTAGCCTAGGTCTTCCTAGCTGCTCAGCCAGAGTGAGAGATGGTAACGGAATGTTGGTGTGACTGTGATGAATGGAATGCCTGGGTGCCTGTGTGGATGAGTGATGACAGTTGGAGATGGGCTGAGCAGCTAGGCAGGCTGCTCCTGGTGGGGCTGAAGTAGGGACTGGTGTAGGAGCTGGTACATGACTTGTACCTATCTAGAGCTGGATGAACTAAGTCTGATACAACCTGAACTGGAACTAATAAAGAGAAATTAGAAACTACAACATGGCTACCAGTGTATTCATGTAAGAGTACAACACTTTCTTTCACACATTTCCTGTGTAAAATTTAGACGAGTTGTCAGTAGGTATGGGCAGTATTGTTCTTTCATTCTATGTTTAGCAAAAGTAGATAATAGCTAAAATCCCTTTCACTGATCAGCTTTCTCCGGATGCTGATGAAAGACAACAGGTTAAGAGGCAACCTATGAATTGCCCAAAGACCACAAACTGTCTAGTTCCTTGGCAGAGCAGACACTTTGTGCAGTTTTGACGGGTTGTGATTCTCCCCAATCCACAGTTTTCTCACCAGGTAGAACTACAACTGCTCAAAATATGACATTTTCTTTTGTTTGCAGAGTAGATACAGGTGTTTTTATAGCTCAATTGCTCACTGTAATTTGAATGATTGAGGAAAATAATAGATTTAGCATGTTTCACTATTCACAAAATGTTTCCCCCTGTTGCTAATTGGGGGTATTCTCACCTGCGGCCTGACTTTTTAATCTTCATAAGTGGGAGATTTACAATGTACTTTTAGAGTGTTTCTTTTTTAAACTGAAAATAATACAAATGCAAACAAACACGGTTGCTATAATGGGGTAGCTCTGTCACCTGTTTGCACATATTCATCATGCAGTTACTAAGGAATACGTTCGATACTGATGTAATTGTATTAGTTTTGTGTTAACAATGTGTGTCCAAGGATTGTGGATTTGTTTTGAAACGTCAAGGCCTTATTGTTTTCAACCTCTTTTTGATATACATACCGTGTTAGGAGCTTTGATATGTCATCAACAAAGTAATACCCAGTGCTTAATTTGAGCTGCTGGTTTCCGGTGCTCGGCACCAGCGCTTAATTCTCAGCTCCGGCTCTAGTGACAGTCCACAACATGATGGTACTCTCTGTCAAATTTTGAACAAGCAAAAATATAAAAAATGAATAAAACCTGTAATTCACACCATTATCATAGCTTCGGTTGGCCTGCAATAGTTTGAATTGTAACACTAGTAGGAGTTTGATGATTAGTACTTGTGTTGGTTCTGTCATTGGCCGCACTGGAAGGGGCAATGGGTAGTGCAGGGTGCAGTGGCAGCCTAAGAAGGGTCCTGACACCTAATTTGTTTAAGAAATTAAGCACTGGCATTATCTATTTGAAAGAGTTTCATGCAACAAGCAAGAGCACGAAATATGCAATTAAGTTGTCCTTTTAAATTGTGATAATGTTTAGTATCTTGAACAATTGTAGGTGATATTGATTGTGCTGCGAGAATAAGGGCTCAAAGACAATAACAGTAGGGGTGCCTTAAGGCAATGTTATTTGTCACACGCGGATTGCCCGTGGTGCATTAAATATTACTATTACATAGCTACAAAACGGAATGCTTCCTCCAACCCCCATCCAATATCAAGCAATTTTAAGAAAGATCTTGTTCACTCAAACTTTGGGAAAGGGTTATCTCTGCACTGCAAAGGCACATACTACTCTAACACACCACAGTTATCATCTCAAGAATGAGTGCACACTGTGTGTCACATATAACAGTTTCTTCACCTTCACATGATGTGTAATCCAGCTGCATTTGCTGAAAATCTAAACTAACTGAATGTCTTTGTGGCAAAAACAAAGACAAATGTTGCTCATTTTCAGCCATACAATGTGAAAATCAATTCAAATTTGATTACTAGAATTTTACTTGAAGTATCACTTATTCAATGCAGGTTTAATATTACTGTGTCACAACAAAGTCACATCGCGCTCACTAGGTATTTGTGTACTTTTTGGAATGTGAAAAACGTTTGTAGCAAGAAACATAACGCCAATAAAATATTAATTACACTTTAATTTCTGTGCAAAAAGCCTAAACATCATTATTCCTTATATGCATTTGCTTATTTCATTTTGTATTTTTGTATAGCCCTAATCTTAACCCGCTAAACGTCAGTGGCTGAATACAATTGTTTTTTTTAAAAACAGGCGAGATCAGAATCTCTGAGAAATACACAGACCTCCAAAGGAATAACAAGGCAAAGAGAAATTCGAAGCAGGTGCTGCTTATCAAAAGAGATTAGGAGAGGCGGATGTGTATGAGACAAATAATGATAGCAGAACTGAGCCTAAGGAAAAGGGAATGTGACAAGTCATCATTTGCCAAAGGTTAGAAGGAGTGGATGACTGAGTATTATGAAGCTTATGAAGTTCTGCCACATGTCCTCCACATGAGGCATTACTCCTGAGTTTGTCACACAGAAATACGTCGATATGAAGCATACTGCTGTCAAGTGTACTTTTCCATATGCCTTTGTTTCTTTGATTCTTTTTTTTTGTTGTTGATTTTTATTAGGATCAAAAATTCGCGTTACAAATACATAGATTTAAAGCAATATTGTTCACGCACCAACCATAAATACAATGGTAATAAATACATATTTCATAGCCTTTTATATCCAAGGTAGGTTAAAAAGACAGTGATGCCACTCCTCGACAGAGAGCCCTCAGCAAGAGAGAAATAAAAGAATAAATACAATAAGCACAGCTGCCTTTAGCAATGAGCAAATCAAAGTTCATAAAGTGCCTTAAGTGCATAGTGTGGAAAGAATAACAAAGCGCCATGATCGAAACAATAAATCTGATCCTGGTTTTTCAAATGAAAAAATTACATCACTTTTACAATGTCCATTCAGCCTATATAAAAAAGTATCTGAAAATAATAGCTTTCATGTATTTTTAATAAATGACCACTATGCTAGCTCTTCTACTAAATGCAGCCCAAATATATCTGTAGGCTGGGGGCTAACGTAAAAGGAAAGGTCTATATTTTCGGCAGGCCGAAAATATACATTAAAGAGTTAGCTGTGTATTTTCAAAGAACTCTGAAAGCGGATGGAACATACATTAATTGTTTTCTTGCATTTTTCTCCAATTTAGCATTAAACAAATCAATTTCTTTCATCTGACACGAAGCCTAGCCACCTGCATGTCATTTTACATAATCAAATGTGTTAGATTTAACAGCATGTTTAATTTATTTTCTTAGAAGAAAATGTAGGTGCATTTTGCAATTGACTAAAGGGTGACAGATGAAATTATGTACTAGAAACTGCAAAGGGAACCATGCTGTTAAGCTTCTAGAGAGTGTGCTAAGACGGACTTTTTAATCTGCGATTATCTGAAGCAAGCCTCTGAACAACTTGTAGAAAGGTCATGCTGTACTTAAAAAATATACTGCAAAAAAAAAATGCCTTAGCCTGCTGTAGCGGGGTGGGAGAGAGAGCACATCCAAAGATCAGCAATTTATTTATTGAAACAAAAACGGAGACCAAATAAAGAATACATTAAAATAAGTCATTGGTATAATTGAGGTGATTTTAACAAGTATTTGGATTTTTTGTTTCCACAACTCCATTGCACTACAACCTCAACAATGAATAAAGGCAGTGAATAATAATAATTGAAGAGTCAGATTGTCATAGAATTTGTGTCAGGTTAGCAATACTTTTTTTGACACAGAACTGATGAAAAATCCTTTTTAGTATTAACAAAGCGACATAGTAATTTGCATTACTTTACAAAAAAACGTGTGCAGCACATAGACATACCATGCATTACTTTGCATCAGGTAGGAGTTGAATTGGTGCTGCATGGGTGTTCCCTTGCATCTACCAGTGGAGGCTCCTCCGCTAAGGTGGACGAGTGTCACCGCACTGTTCGTTGAGCAGTGCAAAATAAAACTAAAAGGATAATATATAACAAGTAGTTATTATCATTTTATTTTGCTCTGCAACACCGGGCGGGGCGGGTGAAGCTGGCTTGCCGCAGAGGGAGCAGGAGTGGTTTGCACTCCCTCCCTAAATGCTCATGATGCTTTGACCTGCCCTCTAAGGCCGGCCAAACAGTCATGCCCAGTTATCATGTTCTCCATGGGGCTGTGTTGCACAGCCCCATGGAGAACATGCCCAGCCTCCGCAGGCACTGCTTGAGCGGCCATACAGGCCGCTCAGACCAATCATTGGCTGGCAGACTCCAGGCTGCAGGCAGTAGCCGGGAAGAAGACAAGAAGACAGAAGCAAGGTATGCACCGGAGGCAGAGGAAAAGCAGGTACGTTTCTTTTTTTTGTCATCCCTCTGACCCCCCCACCCTACCAACCCCGTTAAAAGGCAGCCACCACTGGCTTCTACCCATGGTTTTTGATGCAAACCCACATTTAAAAAGACTTGCAGACATGGGTTTTGTGCCAGAATGGTGCACTTGTCTGAGGCTGGCTTAACAAGGAAACATATCTTTATGTCCTCTTGTTATTTCCTCTTTGCATGTGTACTGTAGTCAGAGGAAATAGCGTCAAAGAATAATAGTAAAGTACCCGTTTCAGAACAAAAACTATCTTGCCCCTTATGTAGGCACCTTTGGACTATGGTTGACTGCAAGGTTGGTTGCTTGGTCACTACGCAGCCACAAGTGCACCAGCGCATGGAGAGAGCAGAACTACACCATTTCCTTGAAGGAATGGCACAACTCTGCACTCTCTTGTTACAAAATGCAGTCCAGCAACTAACTGTGCTGAGTTGTGTGAGCTATTTGAAGATATTCCCCTATATGTCTTGTTACATATCAGCACAACCTTTGAAATTATTAATACGTTAGAAAGTAATGCTGTACTGTGATGTAGTTGCATGAACCTATTCTTCCCTAACAGCAGCATAGGATGCCTTGGGCCAGTATGCACACTAAACTGTGTACTCTGGCCCAAGAATGGTCATGTGTGACAAATTTTCAGCAGTACCTTTTGTGTTAACTAAGAGTAACAAGGACCATCTCTGTTCATTCATTTTTCACAAAATCAAATATATATGTATGTATAAATAAAAACAAAATCCAAAGTGTAAAGTGACTTGTGCCCCCGTCATGCACCGTGTTGTCATCAATGATGTTGCGTCCTCCCTCCCCAAGCCTGTTAAAGCCTTGTGGACCCCATCCCTGGGGTAAATAATTTTAAAAAGGGGAGTGGGGCATGCACCCACCTCTCTCTGAGCCTGTTAAGACCCCGGAGACTCCATCCCTCTGGGCCGGCTCATACACTTTGTCCCAGAGAGACCACTCCAGGACACAGTAGTTTTCCTGCCCGCACAAGCCTGGACAGAGAAACATATGTTTGCTCCCACTCAGCAGGAGCATATTTACAGCTCCCGCCGGGTGAGAGCAGGCATGTGTTTCCTGCTCGCAGGAGCACTGGCTGGCAGGGAAGGGAAGTCTGCTCTCACCTAATTGGAGTTTTGAAAATGTTTCTGCTGGGTCGGAGCAGTCATTTGTTTCCCTGCCTGTGCTTTTGCGGACAGGGAAACTCAAATTGTTTCCTCTCAGAGGGAGCAAGCAAAAACATCTCCTCCCTCTTGGAAGCAGCAAAGCTGGCTCCCAATGCACCCAGAATGGGTGTATGCGGAAAGCAGGCAAGTCCACTGGGACCTGCGGATCCTACACAGCCCCATTTCTGGGTGCCTCAGATGAGCACTGGGGCACCCATCTAAGGTCTTGGGGAATGGGGTCCCTTGGGGCCATATAGGCATTTAGAGGGAGGCCGCATGCCCCCTACCCTTCATTAAAATAAGTGCCCAGGGGGATGGTGCCTCCAGGACCCAAGGTGGCTTGGAGAGCTGGGTGACATGCCCCAGCACCATCAAAAAGGCCCTGGGGATGGGCTACCTGGGGCCTGAGTGATCCTGGGAGGGGACCCGACACCTCTTCCCCCTACCAAAAAATAAAGGACCCTGGGATGGGGTCCCTGGGGCCCAATGTGGCTACCCCTTACCTTAATTTAAAAGAAAGACCTAGGGAATGGGGCCCCAGTGGCTGCAAAGGTTCCGGAAAGGGGGGCTGCATGCCCCCTCCCTAATAACATTTTTGAAAAGGGTGCCTCGGTAAGCACCGGAAAACCAAAGTGAACAATAAATTAGCATCAGGAGTTGCTCCAACATGGAACACCCTGCAATGCCCTGCAAGGGCTTTTTTGTTTCTTATTTTTTTTAACTTAGGGCTGCCCCTAGAATAGGACTGTTTCCATGGGGAGCAGGGTCAAGGCTGATTTGCATATGACTGTGCCAAACTGGAATAGTGTCAGAGCAGAAAAACAACCAAAATATGTGATTGGTGGTAAATGTTTCATTTGTTCAGCATTCGGTCCATCGTCTATTCTTTATGCATTTATCACCCTAAGTGGGAAGGGCCCATGATTGCTATGCCACCAGATTCAAGATAGCCTTGCTTTTGAGGGGTGATACCCTTTAACTGGTGCTAGGATGCTTGTTTCTGGTCCAGGCAGGACCTGCCTGGCAGTTCAGACAGGATTGTTCTCATTGGGAGCAAGGTCAAGACTTATTTGCATATGGCTGGGTCAAAGCTGTAATGGTGTGGCCAGCACAAATAAAATGGATGAATGTTTGATCTGTTCAGTATTACATCAATCATATGTTCTTTTTGCACCTTGAGTAGGGACTGGCACAACCAAGCAACCCAGTATATGATGTAAGAGAGGTGGGGGAGCAGTGAGACAGAACTACTATGTTTGTAAACTATAGTGGAGAATAGGTGAGAAAGCAGAAGGAGCAGGTGGTGGGACAAGGGTGAAGGGAGAGAGCAACATGTATTCAGTGTAGTGGGGCAGTAGCACTGAGGGAGACTGGAAAAGTGTCATGAGAAGAGAGATGAAATACAAGCCAAACATATTAATTCAACTGATAACATTATTCGTACCTTCAATTTTATTTTTAATTAAATTCCTTTTAAAAGAATACCTAATTTCAATAAAGTGTGTAATAATATTTATTTTAATTATTAAATACTTTCTCCCTACTAATTACATTATTCCCATGCTTGTTGGAGAACAAGCCAAATGTCTACCTCTTTTTGTGATTGTGTTCAGTTCCTCTTCATCAGCAAATCCACCGCAGTAAAAATCTCCTTTGCTAAGATTTTGAGGGGCAGATTTATAAGCACTTTGCGCCACTTTTACGCCGCCATTGCGTCACTTTTGTGACGCAGCTGCGGAGCAAAACCAGCGGCAGGCTGTGGGGTATTTAGAACGTGACGCATCTGGGAGATGCGTCACGTTGTAAAGCCCTGCGCCAGAAGTAGGCGTTCCAGCGCAGGGGGGGGGCGTTCCGTCGCAGGAACGCCTCCTAAAAGTGGCTGAGTGAAATCTACAAGAGCTTTAGAGCCCATGCTGCGTCAAAACCCAGGCGTAAGGATTGACGCAGCATTGTGGAGATAGGGCACCCCAGAGCCTTGCTGGAGCTGCGTCGCGCTTGCGACGCAACTCCAGCAATGCGCCGCCGTTACGGCACAGATGCGTCACGCATCTTCCCGTTTTTGCCCCATGGTGCGCCGCATTGTAAATGCGGCGCATCCATAGTGGTGAAGCCATGACGCAAAATAACTGGCGCATCCCTGCTGATATGCAGGGATGCGCCAGTTATTGTAAATCTGCCCCAGAATGTTTAAGAAAGTATTTTATGTAATATCTATACACTCTACTGATGGTTAAAATCACATAGACCAATATCTATTATTCAAAGCAACTTCAAAGGGTGAAAAGCTCTGTAGGGGAAAGTACCTTAAAGTGGTGCTGTGAATGTCCAAAGCAAACAAGATCTGTAGTATATGCTTCATTAAAATGCACCAATTGGGTAGCAGATGTACAGATCCACGGCAGATTCTCAAAGGTTTAGACTTATTGATGTATATGCATAGTTGCTTACTTGGCCCAGTGCTACAGCTTTATTGTGAATGAGGGATTGGGAGGATATTAGAAGTTGCCTATTTTGCATTAAAACTCCAGAGTTATTATTACAGTTTTTCACTGTAGATTCAAATCTAAGATATACATTCTTTAAAAAAATCTCCTCCAACGCTCCTGTCCAAAAACAGACCACATACAATGGAGTAAGACATCATTTGCAAAAATTGATGATATTTGATTCCTAACACTTTATTATAAATTATATGGAAAACAAATTGGAAAATAAAACTATTCTCTGCACATTGAGAAAAACAACTAATTACAATAAAGAGATATACAAAGCTAGCTCTAGTTTTTAGAACTCTATATCCAGAATCTAAAAAAAGTTAATACCATGGCCTGCAGTGTCAACCTAGTGCTTATTAACCAGATTTTTATGATGGCTGTACCTTTCCCAAAACATTTTAAATCCTAGTTCCAAAGTTTTACAAGACTACCAGCAAATCTTGCTGCTGAGGGCAAACGTTGCTTCCCAACATGAGTTAATAAGATTTTCTTTAAAATATCATCCCATATTGCTTTACCCCAAGAATGTCTGAACTCATAACAATTCAAGAATAAAAGGTGTATCCTCAAAAACTTGCTCTTGGTTGACCCAGCCTAAGGAGTTTAAAAAAATAAAAGTAGACCCCCAATGTCTATTATTGCATGAGGAGTTCTTCTGTCACTCAAAATCAGACCAGATCTTAAACCTTCAGCTAACATCAACCCATGGTTTGGCAGCCAACTTAAATGACCCAGGGGAATCTGACATAACCCACAATGTAGAAAGAATTATCATCCTCAAAGATTCCCCCAGTGAAACTGCCCAACTTTTAGAATACCTAAGAACTCCAGTCTGATTTGATTATGGAACTAAATTATAGGAGATGAAAAATCAAATGGAACGCTGTGTGTTGAGTGAAGACTAACTACAGTGGAAATTTCCCTGAATAACCAATAAGACTATGGCCCTTGTTATGATGTCAGTTGGTCCAACCGCCGCATTAAGTTGCGTGGCAGTAAGAGGCAGCAAATGGATGGACCAACCAATGATTCTGATGGGATCAAGGAGCCTGTCCGGTCAGCAATCAGGAAGTTATCTCCTGCAATGTGGCGGTGCCTGCTCAGGCACCGCCATAGGGATTACGATTTCCCTTTCAGGCAGCCTTTCAATGGTGGTCTGACTGCCATTGGAAGGATGTCAGAGATGGACTTTGGGGGCCCTTAGCAGAGCCCCCGTCCCTCGCTATGAGGCCTGGAAGACACCCGTGGTGTCCCCCAAAACATCCATGCCCCTGTGCCAGGCACCACATGCTGCCTGGCACACGGGGTATGGATGAGTGCAAAAATTCATTTTTTCAATGTGTGTTGTGTTGTGGCCCTTTTTTGTCCACTGAAAAAGCAGCAATGGAAAAATTGATGTTTCCGACTGCTTCATGGGCAGTCGAATCCAAATTCGTCAGATGGAACCACTACTACTAGTTGCTCGGCTTCCATTCGAACACGAGGCCGGTTGGGCGCTCGTCCAAGTAGCATCGTAATCAGGGCTTATGTGTTTTAGATGTGATCTATTTTTATAAAAAGATCTAATAGTGCTACACTGAAAATGGGACCTCTTACCCTTCTTTTGTGGATGCAGCACTTTCTATGCTCAAACACCACCCCTTCTGATTTGTTAACATTTACTGTGTGCTTGTTTGAATCCTTAAAGTCCTGTTAGGCTGTGAGCATTTTCTAAAGGCTCTGTGCTGCATGGCTGAGCAAGATCATTTTGGGAGCCTATCTTTGGAGGGAATGAATGGGCTTTGGCAAATGCTTCACCGATATGACATGCAAAGAGAGTAAATAAATTGGGAGGGAGGCTACGCCCCTGTTTTAAACACAAGGCAGCACACATGGAAAAAGCAAAAACAAGGAGAAGTAATGCAACTGAAGACCAGGTTTAACCTGGTTTTAATTTTCGGGCTGCCTGCTATGTACACTGCCCTTGTACATAGGGGGCAGCTTCAAAATCAATGGGTGTTGCGGTGGGACTGCTTTTAACTAACGTGTGTTGCGCCGTGTCACGGACTGATTTGGGTGACACAAGAGCGTGTTTGTGATCTCTGTACTATCTGTGGGGCTTTTATTGGGGTTGGGAGAATTTTTAGCGAACTGTACTGGTTTTGGAAGCGTTCTAGCCTAGAGAACTGCAACAGACTTTTTAGAAATTTTACACTTACCCGCACTTTAAAACTTGATCCACCCTCGCGCTTGCGAGGGATAGAGCACTGGTAACGCCTTGCTGAGAAGTATTTTTTCTCACTTCCGGGTGCCACCTTAGCGCCGCCTTTTTTGTTGATGCTCTAGTGGCTCGACCGACACAGCTGACCCTCTATTTAGGAGGGGCCATGCAAGCGCGCAGTCCTAAGACTGCTTTTAACTAACGTGTGTTGCGCCGTGTCACGGACTGATTTGGGTGACACGAGAGCATGCTTGTGATCTCTGTACTGTCTGTGGGGCTTTTATTGGGGTTGGGAGAATTTTTTGCGAACTGTTCTGGTTTTGGAAGCGTTCTAGCCTAGAGAACTGCAACAGACTTTTAGGAAATTTTGCACTTACCCGCACTTTAAAACTTGATCCACTCTCGCGCTTGCGAGGGATAGAGCACTGGTAACGCCTTGCTGAGAAGTATTTTTTCTCACTTCCGTGTGCCACCTTAGCGCCGCCTTTTTTGTTGACGCTCTAGTGGCTCGACCGACACAGCTGACCATCTATTTAGGAGGGGCCATGCAAGCGCGCAGCGCGCGCGCACAGCGGGCGCGCCGGTGGCACGCCAGAGACGCGCCAGAGGCAAGCCCGTCTGCGCCCGTCCGCGCCTCGGTCCCACCCAGCATCAGCTACGCTGTTAGAACCGGTGTAAGCCCAGTGAAATATACTAGGGAGCAACTACTAGCCATAAGGAACAAGGTCAGTGGGGGGAAGAAAGTTACTGTGACGCCACAGCCCAACCTGGTCCTTGAGTGTGGCCTGATTAATTGCCGTTCCTTAGCAAAACATTATCAGGAAGTCTCTAATTTGGTGGAAGATCTGCACTTGGATGTGCTATTCCTCACGGAGACGTGGTGTAGTAATGACTCTTCGGTGGAACTAGGGTTTGCCTTCCCGGAGGGCTATAAGATCTTCCACAAGCCCAGAGCTACTGGACGGGGTGGAGGGGTCGGGGTGATGTTTAAGGACACTTGGGGCTTCGCCCCTTTTAAGGTTGATGAAGTGGCGGGCATCGAGCTACTAGGATTCTCCCTGCAAGAACAGAGAGGGAGGATCCTTACAGGGATGGTCAGTTATAGACCCCCAAGCTCCAACACTCAGTACCAAGCGCTCCTGGATGTCATTGCGGCCCAGTCGTTGACCCACTCAAGAATGTTGCTCCTGGGTGATTTCAATATGTGGGAGAATGGTACTTTAGACGGCCACTTAAGAGATCTCAGGGAAACTTGTGAGAGTTTTAGCCTGCATCAGTTGGTCCAGCAACCTACCCATCAAGGAGGGCACACTCTGGATCTCCTGTTTGCTGATCTCAAGGAAACTGAGGTGGTTAACATTCTACCTCAGACCTGGACCGACCATTCGTTGATCCAGTTTCGGATCTGTATACCTGAAGGAAAAACAACTAGACTGCCTCCTGTTACATATCGTATGGGGAGAGACTGGGCAAAACTCATGAGGAGCAGGGTTGAGCCACTTTTTCAAAATTTGCCTCCTTTTGATCCTCATGAGTCAGTGGCCGTAAATTACCGTCTGTACCAGAATTACATTTTTGATGTATTAGATCAGCATGTACCTTTGAAACGCCTGAAGGCCAGATTAAAACATTCTGCACCGTGGTACACTGAAGAGCTGAGTATCATACGTAGATCTTGTCGACAGGCAGAAAGGAAATGGCGCAGGCATTATGCTGAGCACGATAAAGTGGCCCTTAAAAAGGTAAAAGCTCAGTATAAAGAGCTGGTGGCTAAAGCCAAGGCGGACTTTTTCATCGACTCCATTATGTCAGCACCAAATAGCACCAGAGCCCTTTTTAAGATCATTAGAGACCTCTCTAATCCCACTAAAGCAGGGAAATAAAGTGGTCGCGTCACAGGCGCTATGCGATAAAATCGCCTCTTATTTTGAGGAGAAAATCGCAAATATTGTAGGGGGGCTAAATATGTGCGACCTTTCCCCTCCAAATGCTAAAGGACACACACCCCCGGAAGAACTAGGGGCGGTAACCTCACTGGAGCACTTTATACCACTCACTAATGAGTTGTTTAACAACTGTGCACAGAATGTGAGGTCAGGGTCTCCATTAGACCCCCTATCCAATAAGATCTGGAAAGAGCATGCTCCGGCTTTGCTCCCTCGGCTGTGGCAGATATGCTGCCAATCTCTGGAGGAAGGGGTGGTGCCTGAAACTTGGAAGCTGGCAGTAGTTAGTCCACAACTAAAGAAGTCTTCTCTGGACCCAGGTGATCCTGCTAGTTTTAGACCCATCTCCCTGCTACCTTTTCCTATAAAAATCATTGAAAAGGTAGTGAGTAGATCTCTCTCTGGGTATCTGGAGGAGTTCCATCTCCTGGATAAGAGACAGTTTGGCTTCAGACCAGGTCATGGAACGGAGACAGCTCTGGTCACGGTGTTGGATAACCTTCGGATGCGTGCTGACAGAGGCCTTTCGTCAGTACTGGTCCTCTTAGATATGTCAGCCGCATTCGATACGGTAAACCACCGAATTCTGTTGAATAGACTGGAGCATTTGGGAGTGAAGGGTTGTGCCTTGAGATGGATACAATCTTATCTCACAGGGAGACAACAGGTGGTTTCTCTGTCCCCTTTTACCTCCAGTAGGACCTTGGTGGAACATGGGGTCCCCCAGGGATCGGCCATCAGCCCCATCCTCTTCAACATTTATCTGCAGCCCTTAATCCCGATTATCAAAGCGTACGGGATCGATCTTATTAACTACGCGGACGATACCCAACTAGTGTTCTCACTGGAGGGAAAAGGTGCTTTGACTATGGACAACTTCCAGAATTGTATGTGTCAGACTTCGGACTGGCTCAGGGCTAACTCACTGCAATTCAACGGAGGCAAGACTGAGGTGATCTACTGCCCCCCAGAGTAAGAGATATGCCTTTTGATCTCAGAATGGCCCCAGAAGTGGAACCCATTGTCCCAGTGACAGCGGTGTGGAATCTGGAGGTCATGTTTGACAATGACCTTCAAATGGCTTCTCAAGCTAAAAAAACTGTGGGGGTTTGATTTGCTCTCATGAAAGCCCTACGGCAGATTCTATCTCTCCTGCCTGTGGAGAAAAGACCTTTGGTGGTCCGTAGTATCATCCTAAGTAGGCTGGACTACTGCAATTCTCTGTATCTAGGAGCTCCTCTTTACATCTATCAGAGTCTGCAGAGGGTCCAGTCTATGGCAGCCAAATTGGCGCTGAATAGGAAACGTGGTTCCTCAACTACGTTGGCGCTTCAAGAGCTTCACTGGCTTCCTATGAGGGAAAGGGTCAAATTTAAATCCCTGTGCATTGTCTACAGAGCGCCACACGGTTTTGGCCCTATCTCCCTGCAGGAGAAAATATCCTGGTACAAACCTCAAAGGACTCTCCGCTCATCGGATGCCTTCTTGCTGAACACTGGTAGAATCAAGAAGGCCAGGATGGGAGGTAGGGCCTTTAGTACAGTGGCCCCGCGACATTGGAATGAACTCCCTTTGAATATTAGACAGGCTAACTCCTTGATGGATTTCAGACGAAGTTTGAAGACTTGGCTCTTTCCTAGGGAGGGGCACATGGCCTCCTAAATTCTCCATTCCTTGATCGGCATTAGCTTCTCTATCTCTCCTCGTCTTTTTGTCTCTGATGCTACACATTTGTTGGTCTAGAAGTTTTTCTCCATCACAGTCCGAGCCTTTGGGTGATAGTTGCGCGTTATAAGTACAAAATATAAATACAAATACAAATACAAATACAATGCAGCACACATGGAAAAACAAAAACAAGGAGAAGTAATGCAACTGAAGACCAGGTTTAACCTGGTTTTAATTTTCGGGCTGTCTGCTATGTATGCTGCCCTTGTACATAGGGGGCAGCTTCAAAATCAATGGGTGTTGCGGTGGAACACCCATCGCAACACCCACTGCCTACCCCTTTCACGCTAAGCATAGCGTGAAAGGGGGCCTCAATTACAAGGCAGCGTTAAGCCACGTTAAGCGGCTTAAGGCTGCCTTGTAAATAATGCTAAGCCCCTATCGCCACCATAACCTCGATATAAAGTGACGTTGTGGTGGTGATAGGGGCTTCTACATATGCCCCTGTGTTTTGAGTAACTTTTGACTGGTTTGAGCTGAAAGTGCAGCAAATCCACAAATATGCAAAATGCAGTGGTCACAGAATTATATATTTTCTCTGGAACTACCAGACTATTAGTGATGGCATTCTCCCCTTGCACCCTATGAACATCCACACACTAAGCAGTCTGCTTCCACCTCAGGGAATACTAGAAGAATATGTGACTTTTTGCCTTAATAATATATATTTTTTTGATCTTTGAAAATTCTTGCTCTACTTAGTCCAAGGACCAACACTGTTATGAGGCTGCTCATGTGTCATACAACTTCATGCAGAAAACATTCACAAATAAACTAAGCATTGGAAAAGGTAACATGTTAGCAGTCAACACCACGCATATTCTCCGTGGCGTGAGAGTTCACTAATGGAGGTGTACTGCATGCTAGGTATGAGTATATTGCTTTTGAGAGGGAACACATAACATCGAATCCAACACAGCAAAGTCAGTTATTTAAAGCTTTGAAAATGATTGTGTGCTTATCATTGCATGCCTGCTTACTCTGCTTCTTCGAAAAGAGCCATGAACGTTTAGAAAGAACTAAGGGGCATATCAGCAACACCCGGCGATAATTATCGCTCAGCGCTCTTAGCGTGAGGATAATTATCGCCGGCTAGCGTGGATTTTTATCGCTGAGATAACGTGCTATTAGCAACACTTATCTCCTCAGTGATAAAAATCCTCACACTAACTGCCTGACGTGAGATTATCGCTGGAAACCCAGCGATAATCTCACGTAGTGTGGCGTTAGCTTGCTGATAGGGACTCACAAATTTAGCCATGATATCCACCTTCCATAGGATATCATGGCTAAGTCAGTCCTGAAGCAGGCGTAAGGAAAGTAGCGATAACAGGGGTTATCGCTAATTTTCCTGACACTATGCTTCATTGCGTGGGGCTTGATGATAAGAGAAATGTCGCTTAGTGACATTTCTCCTGTCATGTTAGGTCAGGAAAGCCCACTTTGCATCTCATTAGAGATGCAAAGCTGGGCATTAGGAATCCTGACGCTAAAGCAAGGTTTCACGCGTTAGCGTGGCCCTACTAGTTAGGTGATAAAATGATCGCCGCTTTTCGGCCAAAAACGGCCGCAAAAGCGGCGATGATTTTTTATTGCCTGCTTGTAAATATGCCCCTAAGTTCATTGGCGAACAAAAAACTTCTTGTATATGATGGCAGATTCTGTCACATACTCAGTGATGACATTTATCTGTTAGAGGAAATGAAGAATATTTAAATGACTCAGACTATATCCACTGTTAACCAGTGTAATAATGTAAATATCCTTTCAACCTACTTTCTGAGCAGCTGCTGCTCTCAGTTTTAAATGGTAATCTTTAGATAGTTAAATGTGGTTATGTGTGCCTGTTTATATTTTGAATCTGACAGAGTTAAACGATGAGTCTATCATGTTCATTGTTTTTTTATAGTTGGCATTATCCACGCTGATTTGAATTAGATTCGCTCCCTTCTGTCTAATGGTCACCTGTGAAGAAGGTTAGGTTGTTAGACCAACTCTTTATCTGTTTTGGTAAATTATTTGATTGTTGCTTGTCACACTTTATTTATTCAGAACAAAGTAAGGAAGGATTTTATGGTGGACCTGATGTGAAGTTCTGGCATCATTTGCAGTTAAGTATCTTCCTGGCAGCAAATGAAATCCCTGATGGATGGGTATCCATCATTGCTTTAAAATGCAGTCTACCAAAATTTAAATGGCATTACTATAGTGGATAAAGTGTAGTTTAAAGAATTGTGGATGAGCTTGTCTGTGAGTCTAGGAACCTGGATAAACAGGATGAGTATTAGGTTGTTGTCATGGACTCTCAACTAGAACTAGACCTGCATGTTTAGTATTTTGTGAAGTCTGCCATCTATAATCTCTTTAAAAAAAAAGTTCTTTTCCCAGTGAATTTCTTCTAGCTGCAGGCTCTTCTCATTGTCCAACCAAAACCATTTGCTTCTTGCACCCTTATCTTCCACTAAGTAGTTATTTACTGAATTTATTGTTACTGCTTGCACTTAAACAACTTTGGGAAAGGATTCTTTCTAAATAATAGACTGGAATAATTTGTGAATATTTCCACTTTACAAGCTTCTTGCATTTGGCACGTGGTGTTTTATATTGTAATATTCTAATGGTAGAAGTGATACCATTCATTCTATTGTACTGCTATATGCAATCTTGGTACACACTTCTCAACTTGGAATTTTCATAAAATTAAAGAAAAATGAGAATGCTGGTAATTCCTGAAACGCAAAATGGCTGTAATGTATTACCTGACTGGGACTTTCTGAGTGTAATGAACTGAGAATGTCGTATTTGATCTGTGCTGACGGCAGGGTGAGAAGTCCCTTGTAGAGGTCTATGTGAGATTATTATTGACCGAATTCCTATGCAAGAAAGAAACCTTCAGACTATAGAGCCAGATCTGAAAAGAAGAGAAAAAAATAATGTACGTATTAAATATGTTTTCCGTTCTGTGGTCAGTTTATCAATATACATCAACTACATTTTCCTGCATGCTCTCCAAAATCTCAGCTGTATTGGCCATTAAAAGGAGACCAGAATTTGTTGAGGGGGATATTTTTTATGTATTTAATCATCACAAACTATGTACACAGATGGTAGTGTGCATCTGAGAGAGATCACTAGTCGGGTTCCTTTTGATTGAAAGAGTCGTGCTCCTGCGTTCATACCACAATTTACACTTCAAAATACAACTCATAAAAGATCAAGGGCATATTTAAATGCCCATTTTTGCCGCTTTAGCGGCCGATTTCAGCCGAAAAGCGGCAAAATAAACATCTCACTATTTTCAAGGACACGCTAACGCGTGTTTCCTTGATTCTGTAGCCGTTTTCTCTTCATTTTGCATGTCAGCAATTATTATCGCTAATGACATGCAAAATGGGCGTACCTCATAACGTCTGCATGATGTACATGACAGACACACCTTCGCACTATTAAAAATGCGGCCTCAGCGATGTAAAAAACCACGCTAACTGCTGTTATTGCATGAAGTTTATGTCTGCAAACAGAGCAGAAGTATTTAAATAATCCCAAGGGACTTTTCCCATCTTGATGGTTTGCAACGTTCAAGCAAACTGCATAACTGATCTTAATTGATTCTGACCATTATATAAAACAGATACATCACTCTGAACAATATCAATAACAGATGAAACAATATTATCCAATGTATAAATGTGTGATGAAAATGTATTGATGCTATTGTCAACCACAGCCAGGACTTTCTCTAAATTGTCTTGATCAATTTGGCGCAGACAAAGAGCTGCCTCAATCTGTGAAAGTTTCCAAATTTCATTGTAAGCAGCATAAATAAATCATATAGATCTAGGACTCCTAGGCCCTAAGATAAAATCAGTCAAATTGATGTAATTCGACAAGAGTTTAAGGTGCTGTTTCACAGATGCTAACGTGGAATGCTCCAACCATTGTTGACATAATTTACCCAACGAATATGTGGTGACTGAAGGTGTGAGTGGATAACAAGGATCCGGTCTAGTCTGTGTGAAACCATGTGTTATATTATGAAAACACAATTGACATGCATTAGAATTCATTTGCCACACTAACCATCCGGATGAATCATGTTCAGAGACATTGAAAGTGCCATTTCAAAATAATGCCTGTAAAGCATCGATAGTATAATTCGTCTGAGCACTCCAATTGTCGTATTCTGCTATTGACAGAATGGAAGGGATATTTAAATTCTTTACAGGGGTCAGGCAGCATTCTCGTGAAACAAAGTGTCTGTCCCATTGACTGCCGGAAAGGTGACCCAAGAATAAAACACCTCGAAGTGGAAAACTGGATCCTCTTCTACAACAAAAATAAGTGTGGCACCCGCATCAGGTACTCCATATTGAGTTAAATATGCCTTGAGCGGTGCTCGAGCAGGAGGTGTAATATCAACCACCAGAATCAATAGTTAGAAAATAACAACCTAACTTGGTAGCGCAATAACAGGTTAATAATAAAGTGAAGGAACCTTTTAAAACTTCAAGCTTGAAAAAACCTATAATACATCAATATAGGAGGTCACTCCCTTCACAGCTGTCTCCGGAAACAGAAGTGAGGGGATTGTGGACAAGCACAAGCACTACTCAAAAGTCTTGCAGATAAGAACCAGAACAAACGTTGGCGGTGCTATGTTGCGGAGATTCTACACCTACACAGAACTATGCGCAGAAAAACAGGACCTCGGTGCATAGGGTTGTTCCAACCTATCATCTTAGTACCCAAAATCCCAAAACTAACTAGCTATAATGTCTCATTCGTTCTTCTCCAAAAATCATGAAGCTACAAATGATTACACAACCCAGAACACAACACTCCTGACTCTCTCAGGAATCGCGGTAGCAAGACTTACTCTTTGGCTTACGTCCTTCCTAACTGACCAATCACAGAGAATACAGCTAGCCGATCAGGTGTCGGATGTCGGCAAACTCACGTGCGGGGTTCCACAGGGCTCGGCGTTATCCCCCTTTTATTCAATGCCTGCCTTCAGCCCTTGGTGGCCGCACTGACTCACATGGAGTGCCAGGTTTATAACTAACCGGACGATATCCAAATCATCATCCAGATAGACAACTACCCTGCTGCTCACACCCGAATGCAAAACATTTTAAAATACATAGTTGACGGCCAATTCCCTCAAAATCAATCCTGACAAGACCGAGGTACTGGCAATCACCATGGACACCAATCCTTGGAGCGATCTCTTCTGGCGACAAGAACTGGGCACAAATTCTGAACCTGCCCAGGCTTCACTGCTCTCCTTCGCAACTCTCAGAATGGCTATATTGTCGATGATAGTGTCACGACTGGACTATGGAAACTCTCTGTACATTGACCTCCCAGGAAAGTTGCTTGCCAGATTGTAGGGGATTATGAACGATGCCACCAGACTGATCTTTAGACTTCCCAGGAGGGCCCACGCCACTCCCTCCTACACCAACTACACTGGCTTCCGGTTAGGCAGAGAACTAGGTTTAAGGGCCTCTGTATCACGCACAAAGCCATTTATGGCCAGGCCCCAACCTACATCAAAGAACTTCTGGTAAACTACATGCCTAGCAGGTCGCTTCGTTCCTCAGAGGCTGGCCTGTTGGCCTGTCCCCGCTTTAACATGGCCTCCAAAGGAGGTAGAGCATTTTCAACCTCAATTCCTCAACTGTGGAACAAGCAGCCAGAGAATCTGCGTAAAGAACATGCCCTCCTCCCATTTAGGAAGAAGTTAAAAACACTCCTTTTTCTGGAAGCCTGGAGCACAACCTAAATCAACTTTATCCTTACCATGCGCAAGGGCAGGGCTCTCTCTCACAGGGCTTAGAGACCTGACGGTGATTATGCGCTGTACAAGTTACAATTAGAATTAGAATTACTCACTCGTACTTGTCCACAATGAGAAAAGGCAGAGTCACTGTAATAGTTCAAAATGTTTATTTTAAGTATAGTGCTCTACAATACAGTATACAAGCCACTACCAGCAACAAAATGCATAAAGTCAGAATGATTAGCATTGTTACAATTCCATAGAATATAAAAGGGAAATAATTTTATAAAGACAGTGGAATAAGGACTATAAGGCATAACCACCCTTCCGTTGGCTGGAAGAAGTTTATTTATATAAAGGAAGATCTCTGGGCTTTGCCAGCAGCCCCCCACACCTTAAAGCCTGTATGTAAGGTTTATATCATAGGAACAGCATAGATCTTCTCCATAGATCGACTTTCCCCAAGTGTGTGTTAAAACAACATGCATCCCTGTAATATCAAAGCACGAGTCTCCAGCATTGCAGCCGTGTTTAGCATGTTAAGTCTAGGTGCTAGGGACTGACCCTAATAGAATAACAAGGGGCATTGTTTATCGACCTTGTACAACCTGTTCAGATTAAACTCCAAGAATGCAGCAGAGAACGTGAAAGGCAGACTGTTCTCATGTGAAAGGCATAAACAGAGTCTTGCAAAAATAAAGTCATGTAGTAACATGTGCAAAAGCAGCATCATGGCAGTAAAGCTCATGCTAACTTAGCAATGTCAACTATGTCCCCCAGGGCCCTATAACAAAATGTTTATCACATTATTGTCTGGAAACCTGTGACAGTAAGAGCATTTCACGCCTACTACTGCAAATAATTTGCCAATTGAATTTTGCAAATTTGTTCACCTGAAAAGAAGTCTCCTGTGAAAGTTCAAGTACTTTTATTTTCCCATGAAAAAGACACGTCTATAATCTCACGCCAAATTTGGGCTATGTACCCCTTTCTCTTCCAACTATGAAGTGATTTAATTTTGTCCTTTCCAAGTACATAATGATATTACTGTTTAAAGTGTATCAGAAGGTTACTCTGTCTCCGGAAAGCCCTACACAAGAGAAAGAGAGCGATAGAGCAAAGAGAAAGTAAATAGTGTGTGTGTATTCCACTGTGCATTGCTGCACTGTACTGCATTCTAGTCTATGCCCCTCCACTCTACACCACTGAACTGTATGCCACTGCACTATATGCTATTTCAATCTATGCCACTCTAGTGTACGCCACTCCACTGTGTGCCCCTTCCACTGTACACTACTCCACTGTATGCTATTTCAGTGTATAGTAGTGTATTGTACATTATTACACTGTATGTCACCCCACTCTAAGCAACTCTTCTATTCACTTCATTGTATGCTTCTCCCCTTATGCCGCTCAACTCTACCACCCTCCACTCTATGCCACTCCACTCTGATTCATGCTATTCCACTGTATGCCAATCTAGTGTATGCTAATCTACTATACAGCAATCTAATCTACGCTACGCTATTCCACTGTATGCAACTCCACTTTGCGCTATGCTAGTTCACTCTTCCCTACTCTACTGTATGTCACTCCAATTTATTCACCACCGGGTAAGCCACTTGACTGTACCCTACTCCACTGTATGCTTTTCCACTCTTCGGTGGTGCACTGTTCAGCAGTCAAATGTATGCTATTCCACTATGTGCCACTCCAGTCTATGCCACTCCACTATACACTATTCCACTTTATGGCATTCCATTGTAGGCTACTCTGCTGTGCCCCACTCCTCTGTTTGTAATTTCACTCTAACCCACTTCATAGTATGCCATTACAGTCAATGACACTCCAGTATATGCTAATCCACTCTATGCCAGTCCACACCATTCCACTGTATGTCAATCAACTGTATGTTATTTCACTGGATGCCACTTCACTCTATGCTATTCAACTCTACACCATTCCTCTCTATGCCCCTCCACTCTATACCGCTTCACTCAACACACTCTATGGCACTGCTTTTGACAACACTAAATACCACTCCACTGTAGCACACTGTACCTCACCCTTTTCTACTCTACCTCACTCAACTGTACAACACTGTTCTCCTCTCTGTGTCATTACACTGCACACCACTCTTTGACAGTTTCACACACTCTACAACAGGCCATACGACTCCCAGGGGGGGAAAGATTCAGGGGAGGGTTTGGGGTGTTACACCCCCTAAAAATATCCATTCTGTTGTAAATGGGTACATTCTGTAGTAAATGGTTGGGTACAAGTGCTTTCAATTGATTTGGCAGAGTAAGGTGTCTGTTGGGTTTCACCTGGGATTTTTACATACACACAGACAAAAACACATGCACACTCAATCATGTCTCTGTTTTGAAGTTCTTACAAAATGCTGGTTCGTTTGAAAATATGATGTTTTAATTACTACCAAGGCACTCCTTCTTAAGCCCCCTCATGCCCTACTTCTCATATAATGTATTTTCACAAGATGCATAGCTTGATGTTGGGAAAAATGAAGGTTACCCCCTCAATGTTACCTGACCAAGCTGTGCCCCTGACCACCCAACTGTATGAGGCGTCACTCCTCTCTATAACACTTTACTCTACTGTACGCTATGCCACTACAGTGTAATACACTCCACAGCCTTGTACTATACGAGACACCACTCCACTGTATGACACATTCTTCTTGCATCAACTGTCACAATACATTTACTATAACTCCCCCTTTCTCCATGCACTAATCTTGCATATGTGGTACTGCGACAAGCAGGGCGGGTGGGGTCGTGGACTCTGCAACATGAGGCCCTGCACCTCTGGCCCTCCACCTTTGGACATGACTGGAACATCAGGACATTTTCCTGAGGGTGCAACATCTGGCAGGTTCTCTAAACACCAGAGCAGATGAACTCAACCATCGATGTCTCATGGATCATGAATGGCGTGTTCATCCGTAGGTGGTGTAATGTCTCTTCAGAGTAAAACCGTGGTTAGATCTATTTGCTAATGTCGAGACCGCACAATGTCAGCACTTATGTACGCTGTAGTTTCCAAAGCAGCTCTCACTCAGAGACACATTTTATCTTGAGTGGAGCTCAGGACTCCTGTATGCTTTTAAGCTGATACAATGTCCAAAATTCTCAAGAAGATCAAGAACGACCAGGCCCAAATCATCTTAGTGGCCTCAGATTGGGCGAGGAGAGCATGGTATCACCGAGCTCCCGAGCACAAGTATCTGTGCTTCAATCAGGCTGCCCTAATGGAAGGAAGATCTCCTGTCGCAGCAACAGGGCAGGATCTGCACCTGAACCTGCAAACTCTCCATCTGAATCCACGGAGATGGAGCGGTGACAGATTTGACCTTACTCACAAAGTTTACTATATTCAAATCTGCTACACAACGGCTGAGAAGCAGCCCCTTGAGGGTTTACGAGCTCCTTTCACCAGAGATACAGCTGCAACCTGGTGAGAGGAGTCCCAGATCTGGATATCTATTGGGCTACTACGTGGGCTTCGCTGGCAAACACTACTGCCTAGACAGTCAGGTCGGTGTGGTGATGGGCATTTCACCTGTCTGTTCTCCAGGACTTCTTAATGCAACTTAGTACGCAGACCCACCTTTGGGGAGAGATTGCTTTGGTATCTGTTCTAAGGTAAGGAATCTGCGGCTAGAAGTCTATCAGCTGAACAAGGTACTTACCTTCATTAATGCCTATCTGGTAAAGACTTTACCTAGCCGCAGATTCCTTACAGACTCTCCCATCCTCCTTCATGCCCTCTCCCTAGCACACTGGTCATTCCACCTCAGTTTGGGTCTGTGCTTCTGGTGTGTTAGAACAGTCAAGAACGTGTGGTCAGTGCACTGATTTGGCGACTATTTAGACACTTTGCTTGTCAATTCTGGCGCAGACTACACCGACGATGCCATGCACCTACGTACACCTTGCTCAAATATTCTAAGATAAGGATTCTGCAGTGAAATATTGTCTCTACCGCATAAGGTGTTATCCTTATCTGGGGGAATATTCTAAGATAAGGAATCTGCAGCTAGCTAGAAACTCTTCCTGATGAAGTGTTGTCGAAGGTAAGGTAATTGTTCTTCTCACAGTCATCATAATCACACATTTTCACTGCAGGAACGTTAGAATGCCTACCATCACACACTATCTTTGTGGGGACCAGAGCATCACTCTAATCACACACAATCTAGAGTGAATTCAACATGATTATTATCACACACTATCTCTGTGGGGTATGGATATGACTACAATCACAAACTATCTCTGTGGGTACTTGGGCATCACTGTCATCGCTCACTGTCTTTTGGGTAGCTGGGCATCACAGTCATCAGACACTATCTCTGTGGGACATGGACATGACTCACATCACACACAATCTCTGAGAGCTTTTAAAATGACTATTATCACACAGGATCTTTGTGGGGATCTAGGCATCACTGTAAAGAACAATGGGAGAGCTAGGGAAAAAAGGGGGGTTTTGTCCGTATCCCCTGGATGTAAATAAGCTTTGTCAAAGGTGGACAGACCCAATGTAGTGTGGTACGGTCAAAATGAAGCAATGTTTGGGAACCCACAAAGTGGGTTAAAAGGCCCCGCACACACCAACCTAGTTGGTGTCATGCTTCATCATTGGGGCCCCAACCGGGTGGCCGAATGCCCCCCGGTTGTGCTGCAACGCCTGACTACAGCGGAGCTGGTGTGGTGCAAGAATGTGATGTGGTGATGATTAAAAACAAATATCTCTGAGAATCCTTGCCATTAGAAGATTTATTATTGGCGGCTCAGGATATAGACTAAAAAGATATGTGATGCAACTAATGAAGAAATAATTATCTGCTAGTTGGCTGTGTTGTGGGTCTACATGTTTCAGCTCACGTATAAAAATAATAAGGAGCTTTCGTCAGGACCAGTGTATAGTGAGTGGCAAAAGGTGAAGTGCCACGTGGTGAAAAAATATTAAAAAGGTTAGTTACCTACACACTCGCTAAGGTGTGTGGACACAGTGTCAACACAATTGCGGACACTGCGGCGCAAACCTGTGGGAGAAAACAAGACAGCACAAAAGACACATCAGAGAGTTACATTGGTGCCCTGGATTGCAGGCAACATTCAAATAGATTTTAAGTGCTGTGAATAATCAAACCTGTCTTCAGAGAACGTACCGTTGGTGACACACACACTATTGAGGTGTATCATGCTGCTAAGCGAAAAGGCGGAGGCAAGACCATTAGAAATGCTAGGTAGGACGCAAAGCGCTATGTGAACTAGGGGTGCCAAGTGGTAAATAATACGGCAATACTACAATGAGCAAATGGTGAACTACACACGAATAGCGCCAGGTGATTATACCGGCAATGGTCGTGAGACCTCTACATGAGGTGTGTATATAGTGAGGGGCCCACTGTGCGCTAGTGGGAAGAGGCTAAATGGAGCCCTTAAGCGCTCGAGGTGTGGGGTGGGCACAGTCTCACGGAAAAGAACACAATGCGCAAAACAGCGAGGGGAAGGGAAAAAGGATAATTACACTATGGCTGAGTGAAAGCGCTATGCAGGAAGCGGGAGGGGGGCGCTCCTTACAACAATTCTGTGGACAAAAGACATAACACGATTAAAATGCGAGGTAGGCAGGGAAGTAACGGTATCCAGGGTGAGCGAGTGAGAGACACCTTACTTGGTTGTGAAACTACCATCGCCTGGCACCTACTGTGGCCTCCCGAAGTCCCGGATGCTGAGGGACCCAAGGGAAACGGAGAACAAATAGGGAGGCGCTCCATTGTGTACGTGCGTGAGTGCTGGTAAACTCGGGCGGGGCCGAGTGGACCACGCATGCGTGTAGGGGTAGCGCGAGGCTAGCGCGCATGCGCGGCAGATACCCAGGGGTTAGGAGCGAAAGCGCCTGCTCAGGAGAGCGATGGGAGTCCTGCGCGCATGCGTAGGGGAAGAAAGCCTTGGTGGGTGTTTCACTGAACCCATGACTGCGCGGAGGCTAGAGATAATTCGAACACATGGTAGGACAGGAAGTTAAACACAAAACATATGCCCACTAGGTAGTACAAGCCTGATCTTAAGAAAGACAGGAAAATTCATAATAATGAACGAGGCTGGTGTTGTGGGAGAGCCACAGGGGTGTACATAAACATCTGAGGCCAGCTGAGTAGTAGAAGCCAGGGCCTGTAAGAAGGTCGAAATACCAGATGTCAAGATAAGCCGGAACTGGAATGGGAGATGAGAGGAGAGGGAAAGATGGGGTGTACCTATGTAGTGGGTAAAGGCCATGGATAGGCGTAACCCTGTGGTTCCAGGTCAGAATGTTTAGGCCTATTAAGAAGATACTGTCAGGACTTTCTCAAGCAGTTCCAGGGGATATTATCGTTCAAACCAATGATGTGGCTTGAAAGGCGATATATCCATCTTTGTTCCTGTTCCAGGAGGCGGGTCTGAATGTTGGGAAGGTTGTGGTCTAGGGCTTCGAGTATGACCCATCTCATATCGTTGGTCGTGTGGCCTTTTTCCAAGAAATGATTGGTCATTTTTGTGGTATTTTTCTTGCAGCGTATAGTGCTGCGATGCTCGCAGATTCGGGTTTTGACTTTGCGGGTGGTCATACCAATGTAGATCAGATTGCACGGACATATGATCCGGTATACAACATTCTCTGTGTTGCAATTGGTATGTTTGCGTAACTCCCATGTCCTTCCAGGTTCCAGGTTCAGGTATTTGGTTGTCTCTGTGATATGGCATACGCTGCAGTTACCGCAAGGGTAGTGCCCTTTGATGTTGGGGAGGCCCCAGGCGTTGAGCACCGTGTTGGAAGGTCTGGCGGGGACACCCGGTCTAGTAGATACTATGGTGTCCTTGATGGATCTAGCTCTTTTAGTTGAGAGAAGGGGAGGTTCCCATTTCAGGTGGCCTGTGTTGAGGATCTTCCAGTTCTTTTTAATGATCTGGGAAACTTTGTTGGTCACCGTGTTGTAAGTGGTAACACACGTGAGTGGAGGGGGGGTGGGTTCTTTGGGGTAGGTTGTCAGTAGACCTTCTCGGTTTTGATTTCTGGCCCTCTTACTTGCGGTCTTAGTTATGTGTTTCGGGTAGCCGCGTTGGTGCAGTTTATGGCAAAGATCTTGGGCTTGTATTTTATAGTCTCTGGGGTCACTACAGTTTCTGCGAAGTCGCAGAAATTGACCATACGGGAGGTTTTCACGGAGGGCTCGGGGGTGAAAACTGGAAAAGTGAAGGAGGGAGTTACGGGCAGTGGGTTTGAAATGTGTTTTACTCATGAGTCCTCCTGAAACTGCATGGATGTCAAGATCTAGAAAGGTGGTCTGGTGTCTGTCAGAACTGTGTGTGAAACGTAGGTTTGGGTCACACGTGTTTAGCCAGTCACAAAAGGTGGTGAGTGATTCGCTTGATCCTTCCCAGATGAGGAGGATATCATCAATATAGCGCTTGTAGAACTTGATTTGTGGGATACGTGGCTGGTTGTTACTGAGCAGATGTTTGGTCTCGAAGTTGAAGACATACAGGCCCGCTATGCTGGGAGCGAAAACGCTCCCCATTGATGTACCATACTTCTGTAGGTAAAGCTTGCCCTCATATTCGAAGTAATTCTCTTTGAGTGCGAGGGTGGCGCACTTCAGTACGAATGAGGGAGGCGTGTGGTATTGCCAATCAGTCTCATTGAGGGCTTCTTCTAATACTCGTAGGGTGTCATCTTGGGGGAGGCTGGTGTACAGACTTTCCACATCCAGTGACACCAGAAAAGAGCTGTTAGGGTCATAGTGTATGTTAGCTAAGAGCCCTAGTAGATCTTTAGTATCTTTGAGATACGTGCTGGTGGACTGGACCAGGGGTTGTAAGAAGTGGTCGCAGAAACGTGAGAGGGGTTCCAACAGGGACCCGATGCCTGAAACGATCGGGCGACCTGGGGGAGGGATCCTGTTCTTACGAATTTTGGGAACAGTGTAAAAGTATGCTATTTTCCCTTTTGTAGTGGTGAGGAATTTGGCCTCACTTTTTTAAATGTGCCCACTCTGTTCCGCTTCTCCTACTAGGGTTTGAATGTTCGTTTTGAGTGAGATGCTGGGATCATATGTGAGCAGTTCATAGTTCTTAGTGTCATTGAGTAGGCGCTGACATTCTTGGTGATAGTCCTCTTTGTTGAGGATTACCGTGCCTCCCCCTTTATCGGCTGGTTTGATGATTATATCAGGGTTGTTCTTCAATGATTGTAGGGCAAGCCGTTCTTGTCTGCTAGTGTTTTGGAATGTATGGGGTTCTTTGAGGGCTTCGATTTCCTTGAACACTGCTTGCTCATAGACCAAGATTTCTGGTGGAATCGAGCTAGGAGGGGGCATGAAGGTAGATTTTACCCGGAGGGTGGTGTCCTCCTGATCACTAGGGTCAGGGAGAGTCGGAGTGTTCTCAAAGAATGCCTTAAGTTTTAGTTTGTGAAAGAATTCAGCTAGTTCGCAATGTAGTTTGAATTTATCCAACTTAGTCGTGGGGGCATAGCCAAGGCCTTTCTCAAGGATGGCTTCCTCTGTGGGTGTTAAAATGTATTGAGAGAGGTTGGTGATGAGACTTAGCGTGTGCTCGGGCCTGGTTGTTGGTCTCTGGTTTGGCTCCTCGTCTGTGCTCCCTGTGGAGGGTCGTCTTGCCAGTGTACTGTGTTCCCTCTGCGTCTCCTTCCGCGACCTCTTCGGCCTCTTCCTAAAAAAGACTGTGGTTGGTTTTGGTTCATGTATGGCGGTGGTGGACCAAATGGTGGGTTCCAGCCATACCCAAATTGTGGGTGTATAGGGGGATACATGGATGGGTATAGTACGTTGGGGCCCCGGGGTCCATGGTTGTTGCCATCCTGTGGGGCCCCCTCTACCTTGCTGACGTCGGCGGTAGCTGCTATTACTGGAGCCGCTGCTTCCGGATGAGTCTTCATCTGATGATGTCCCTGACATGTCCGCCCGATTAGGTGGTTGGTAGTCCGCTGCGGCGTAGGGGTAGGTCTTTGTGTAGGAGAATCTTTTAAGATCCTTTTGAAATTTGGTGATTTTACTTTGGGTGAGGCCTTCTTTGTATTCGTTTATTTCCTTGTTGGTTTCCTCTAGTTTCTTCTTGAAGGAGGAGAGAGTGGCTTTGAAATGAGTTTCCGTGGTTTGTATTTCGATAAGGAATGCATCAGAGAGGCGTTTGGATGTTTGGATGATTAGAATCATCCAGTCACGAGTGCATCTCCACGCTATTTGTGCCCAATCTTTCCGAAAGATGGGATCTTCTAGAAAGATGCGAGGGGCATTCGTGACTATCAGGCCTCTTGGCGCGGTGTTATTCCTCAGATATTCAGTGAGAATTACCCCGTGGAGTATGGTTCTTATCCGGTTGCGCTTTTTCTCATTCAGGTTGTCCCAATCAGCTGTTTGTGCGATCGAGGTTGCCAAATTGAAGTCAGCCAGTAATGGAGGGTTGTCAAGAATACTGTTGACATCGTCCAGGGTGAACCCTAAGCCAGGGTTCTCAGCCATAGTGAAAAAAAGGAGGGGGGGGTGGGTTGGTGTTTGCGCAAGGTAAGGAAAAAACTGCTCTCACAGCTGTGCGCTGCGAATAACTGTAAAGAACAATGGGAGAGCTAGGGAAAAAAAGGGGGGTTTTGTCCGTATCCCCTGGATGTAAATAAGCTTTGTCAAAGGTGGACAGACCCAATGTAGTGTGGTACGGTCAAAATGAAGCAATGTTTGGGAACCCACAAAGTGGGTTAAAAGGCCCCTCACACACCAACCTAGTTGGTGTCATGCTTCATCATTGGGGCCCCAACCGGGTGGCCGAATGCCCCCCGGTTGTGCTGCAACGCCTGACTACAGCGGAGCTGGTGTGGTGCAAGAATGTGATGTGGTGATGATTAAAAACAAATATCTCTGAGAATCCTTGCCATTAGAAGATTTATTATTGGCGGCTCAGGATATAGACTAAAAAGATATGTGATGCAACTAATGAAGAAATAATTATCTGCTAGTTGGCTGTGTTGTGGGTCTACATGTTTCAGCTCACGTATAAAAATAATAAGGAGCTTTCGTCAGGACCAGTGTATAGTGAGTGGCAAAAGGTGAAGTGCCACGTGGTGAAAAAATATTAAAAAGGTTAGTTACCTACACACTCGCTAAGGTGTGTGGACACAGTGTCAACACAATTGCGGACACTGCGGCGCAAACCTGTGGGAGAAAACAAGACAGCACAAAAGACACATCAGAGAGTTACATTGGTGCCCTGGATTGCAGGCAACATTCAAATAGATTTTAAGTGCTGTGAATAATCAAACCTGTCTTCAGAGAACGTACCGTTGGTGACACACACACTATTGAGGTGTATCATGCTGCTAAGCGAAAAGGCGGAGGCAAGACCATTAGAAATGCTAGGTAGGACGCAAAGCGCTATGTGAACTAGGGGTGCCAAGTGGTAAATAATACGGCAATACTACAATGAGCAAATGGTGAACTACACACAAATAGTGCCAGGTGATTATACCGGCAATGGTCGTGAGACCTCTACATGAGGTGTGTATATAGTGAGGGGCCCACTGTGCGCTAGTGGGAAGAGGCTAAATGGAGCCCTTAAGCGCTCGAGGTGTGGGGTGGGCACAGTCTCACGGAAAAGAACACAATGCGCAAAACAGCGAGGGGAAGGGAAAAAGGATAATTACACTATGGCTGAGTGAAAGCGCTATGCAGGAAGCGGGAGGGGGGCGCTCCTTACAACAATTCTGTGGACAAAAGAAATAACACGATTAAAATGCGAGGTAGGCAGGGAAGTAACGGTATCCAGGGTGAGCGAGTGAGAGACACCTTACTTGGTTGTGAAGCTACCATCGCCTGGCACCTACTGTGGCCTCCCGAAGTCCCGGATGCTGAGGGACCCAAGGGAAACGGAGAACAAATAGGGAGGCGCTCCATTGTGTACGTGCGTGAGTGCTGGTAAACTCGGGCGGGGCCGAGTGGACCACGCATGCGTGTAGGGGTAGCGCGAGGCTAGCGCGCATGCGCGGCAGATACCCAGGGGTTAGGAGCGAAAGCGCCTGCTCAGGAGAGCGATGGGAGTCCTGCGCGCATGCGTAGGGGAAGAAAGCCTTGGTGGGTGTTTCACTGAACCCATGACTGCGCGGAGGCTAGAGATAATTCGAACACATGGTAGGACAGGAAGTTAAACACAAAACATATGCCCACTAGGTAGTACAAGCCTGATCTTAAGAAAGACAGGAAAATTCATAATAATGAACGAGGCTGGTGTTGTGGGAGAGCCACAGGGGTGTACATAAACATCTGAGGCCAGCTGAGTAGTAGAAGCCAGGGCCTGTAAGAAGGTCGAAATACCAGATGGCAAGATAAGCCGGAACTGGAATGGGAGATGAGAGGAGAGGGAAAGATGGGGTGTACCTATGTAGTGGGTAAAGGCCATGGATAGGTGTAACCCTGTGGTTCCAGGTCAGAATGTTTAGGCCTATTAAGAAGATACTGTCAGGACTTTCTCAAGCAGTTCCAGGGGATATTATCGTTCAAACCAATGATGTGGCTTGAAAGGCGATATATCCATCTTTGTTCCTGTTCCAGGAGGCGGGTCTGAATGTTGGGAAGGTTGTGGTCTAGGGCTTCGAGTATGACCCATCTCATATCGTTGGTCGTGTGGCCTTTTTCCAAGAAATGATTGGTCATTTTTGTGGTATTTTTCTTGCAGCGTATAGTGCTGCGATGCTCGCAGATTCGGGTTTTGACTTTGCGGGTGGTCATACCAATGTAGATCAGATTGCACGGACATATGATCCGGTATACAACATTCTCTGTGTTGCAATTGGTATGTTTGCGTAACTCCCATGTCCTTCCAGGTTCCAGGTTCAGGTATTTGGTTGTCTCTGTGATATGGCATACGCTGCAGTTACCGCAAGGGTAGTGCCCTTTGATGTTGGGGAGGCCCCAGGCGTTGAGCACCGTGTTGGAAGGTCTGGCGGGGACCCCCGGTCTAGTAGATACTATGGTGTCCTTGATGGATCTAGCTCTTTTAGTTGAGAGAAGGGGAGGTTCCCATTTCAGGTGGCCTGTGTTGAGGATCTTCCAGTTCTTTTTAATGATCTGGGAAACTTTGTTGGTCACTGTGTTGTAAGTGGTAACACACGTGAGTGGAGGGGGGGTGGGTTCTTTGGGGTAGGTTGTCAGTAGACCTTCTCGGTTTTGATTTCTGGCCCTCTTACTTGCGGTCTAGGCATCACTACCATCTCAGACTATCTCTAGTGACTTGAACATTATTATAATCACACACTATGTCTGTGGGGACATGGCAACAAAAATGCACTATCTCACTGGGGCATGGACATCACTTCCATCACACATGATCTCTACAGAGTCTTGAGCATGACTCTAATCACAGACTATCTCTATGGGCTCTTGAACATGATTATATTCACACACCATCTCTGGGCATCACTATCAACACACTACCTCTTGTGACTACAACATAATTATCATCACACTCTCTCTCTTTGGGGACTTATACATGACTATTATCGCACACTATCTCACTGGGAGCCTGGGCATCACTATCACATTCCATTTCTGTGGGGACATGAGTATAGCTGTATTCACGCACTATCTCTGGGGGGGCCAGGGCATCTCTCTAATCTCACATTATCTCTGTAGAACACAGAGATTTTCTTATGTTAAGCTTAGTTGCTATCTGCCTTAGCTTCCAGGGGTTGAGCTCAGGTTTAAAGTACTTAAACCTTTATTAGACCCAACATGATTAGTGACATTATTACTTGTGGTGGACTAACATTCACCTCAAATAATAATGCTCTCCCGACAACTATAATCCCACATTATCACTAAAGGGACATGAGGATGCCGACCATTACACATTATCTCTGTGAGGACAAGTGCATCACTTTAAGCACACACTATCTTTAGTGAGTTCATTATGATTATCATCACACTCTATCTCTGCGCGACATGGATATGACGATAATCACACAATATCTCTGTGGGGATTTAGGCATCACTATCATCACACACTATCTTTGTGAGGACCCAGCATCACTATCATCACACACTATCTCTGTGGGGATCCGGGGTCACTATCCTCACACACTATCTCTTTCGTGACCCGGCATCACTATCATCACACACTATCTCTGTGGGGACCAGGCATCACTATCCTCACACACTATCTCTGTGGGGATCCGGGGTCACTATCCTCACACACTATCTCTTTGGGGACCCGGCATCTCTATCATCAGATGCTATCTCTGTGAGACATATACATGACTTGCATTGCACATGATCTCTAAGGACACTTGATCATGACTGTAACCTCACACTATCTCTGTGGGAACTTGAACATGATTATATTCACACACTATCTCTGTGGGGACTAAGGCATCACTATCATAACATACCATCTCTAGTGACTTCTAAATGATTATCATCACACACTATCTCTGTGGGTACTTGAATATAATTATAATCACCTATTATCTCTGTGGGGACTTGGGTATTGATATCATCCTATACTAACTTTGGGGTGCCTTGGCATCACTATCATGACACACTATCTCTGTGGGACATGGACATGACTAACATAACACATGAGCTCTACAGAGCCATGATCATGGCCGTAAACGCACACTATATCTGTGGGGACCTAGGCATCACTGTCATCAAAAATCTCTAGTGACTGCAACATGATTTTCATCACACACTATCTCTATGAACGTGAACATGAATATACTAACGCAATTTCTGTGGGGTCTTGGGTATTGCTATCATCACTCACAATCTCTTTGGGGACCCGGCATCACTATCTTTGTGGGACATGGACATGACTGACATCACACATGATCTCTACAGAGACTTGCCACTCAAATACCCACACAAACACTGAACCTTAAAAGATTAATTACCACCCAAAAACCCATACCCATCCTAAACCCTAAAGGTACCCTTGCCACCCAAAACCCACACCCATCCTAAACCCTAAAAATTCAACTGCCACCCAAAAACTAATACCCACTCTAAACCCTAAAATATACCTAACCATTCAAAAACCCATACTCACCCTAAACCCTAAATACTCCCTTGCCACTCTAAATCCAATACCCACCCTAAAACATTCCTTGTCACCCAAAACCCATACAAACAGTAAGCCATAAAAGATTCATTACCACCCAAAAACCAATACCCACCCTAAAACCTAAAGGTTCCCTTGCCACCCAAAACCTATGCCCACCCTAAACTCTAAACAAAAACCCTTACCACCCAAATACCCATATACACCCTAAAAAAAATTCTTGCCACCCAAATACCCACACAAACACTAAACCGTAAAAGATTAATTACGATCCAAAAATCCATACCCATCCTAAACCCTAAAGGTTCCCTTGCCACCCAAAACCTATGCCCACCCTAAACTCTAAAAAATCCCTTACCACCCAAATACCCATACACACCCTAAACCGTAAAAAATCCAATACCACCCAAAAACCTATCATCACCCTAAACCCTAAAAATGTGTTTACCATGTAAAAACACATACCCACCCAAATCCCTTAGTTCCCTTGCCACCCAAAAACCCATACCCACCCTAAACCCTAAAAATCGCTTGCCACTCAAAAACCCATACCCAATCAAAACCCTTAAAATTCTCTTACCACCCAAAACCCATAAAAATGCTAAACCCTTAAAAATCCCTTGCCACCCCAAAACCCATGCAACTGCTAAACCCTAATAAAATCATTATCGCCCAAAAACCCTTTCCCAACCTAAACTATAACATTTCCCTTGCCCCACAACAACCCACACCCACCCAAAACCATAAAAATTGCCTTGCCACCCAAAGACCCAAACCCACTGTAAATCCAACAAAATCCATCCCAAATGATAAAAAATTCCCTTGCCACCCATAAAACCCTTACCCGCCCTAAACCCTAAAAAATCCCTTACCACCCAAAAACCTACACCCACGCTAACCCTAAAATTCACTTACCACCCAAAAACCTATACCTACCCTAAACCCAAACAAATCCCTTTCCACCCAAATACCCATACCCATCCTAAATCTAAAAAATTCAGTTGCCACCCAAAAACCCATACCCACCCTAAACCCCGAAAAATACCTTACCACCCAAAAAACTATGCCCACACTGAGCCCTAAAAATTCCCTACCACCCAAAAACCCATACCCACCCTAAACCCTGGAAATTCCCTTGCCACCCAAAAACCCGTACGCACCCTAAACCCTAAAAAAGCCTATATCACCTAAAAGAACATTTCTATGGTAATTTGATGGCACAACCTTTTATCCAGAAACAGTAAGAATGCCTATAGCTTTAACTTATATTTACATTTAGGTACACATGTTGACTGAATGCCAGGGTTTGTGTGTTTTTTAAATATATTTAGAAGCAGGTCGTTTATAGTGCAATTGCCGCCTTTTTCCTATGAGATGCCCTACTTTTTATAAGCTCGTCCTATAAGCAGCACTTCTTTTAGTTAGAAAATCTTTCAGAGCATCAGTCTTTCTACATCATATTGCTCTTCCCCAAGTCAACGACATATAATCGTACAGTACTAGGCAGTGTCCCTGCCTTTTAAAAAAGGTGCGTTGCTACTTCTCATATCACCAACCCCCATTATTTACCATCATTTTTAGACCACAACAAATTTAAATAAAGCAGGAAAAGTCACATAATTTTGGGAACTTTGCTCTACTCTTGCTCTACACTTGCTAAGCAACATTTCCAAAATTGCACTACTTCACATACTATTGTGTCATTTGCAGCAACATTTTACTGCAAGTACATGAGAATAATGCAAATGTTGTGAACATGAACGGCTATTGCTTGCTCTGCCTGTGTTTTTCATGCTATGTTTTTACCACAGACGCATATTTTGTGCTCCAATATCCCACTCAATGATGGATTCTCATTATGAGTAATTGCATGTGATTTTGCATAATTTTCCAGAAAATGTGCATTATTATGTGAAAACAAATTTATCATGCCAAGCCTTGATTTAGGCGACTGCTGCTTGGGCAAGCATCTGGCGGATCGCTGCCGTTGCTCCACGCCACCCCCGCGTCACCAAGGCAACCCCTGACGCTTTCTCCGTTCATCTTGATCACAAAAGCATGATTGGTTCTGCATGGTTGTCCACGCCCACTACCACACTTCGCATTGGTCTACGGAGAATGTATCGTAACTCATTCTCACAACGTCACCCCCGCGTTACCTAGGCGACTCCGGACGCGCTTTCACACACGTGACACCAACCACGGGCGGGTCCGTTAACTCGTCCGCCTTATTTGGGCATACTCCGCTGCTGGGGCAATTCCATTGGCCTTTCGCTGCAGCCATGACAAAATCAGGCACTGCGCTGCATGCATCATCCTCACGTCCGCTCGGGACACCGGAAACAATACACCAGGAACCATTTCTCAGCCGTAATTACTCCCCGCTGACTCCAATTAAAGCCTCAAGCACACTATTTAAACACTGACCCCGCAGCCTCATTCCTACATTCGGGAGGACCGGGAGCAACACCGTAGGCTGAACGCGGGACACTTTTCCTGAGACAGTAAGAGTATGAATGCAATTTAAACTGTAACTGGACCCCTCTGGTTCGTTAGTGTGTGAATGAGCGTGTACTTTACTCGCATGTGGAATTTCAAGGTTCCTTAAACCGGATGATAATTCCCTGATGAAAAATGTGATTTACCTTCTCTCCCTCCAGAATGAACAGGAGTGTCCCCTCCCCCTCCCCCCATGTGGCAAGTAGTTGTCTCAACTAGGGTAAGACCCACTAGAGCATTTAGACTCTTGATTTGTTTGTGTACACACATAGAGTGGCACAAGTCACGTGAATAGTCACTCACATTAAGGAATTTACGCATGCGCTATTTCTTTTTATTTTTTGTCTTTAATGTTATGTGTTTTTGACCCATTTCTACAGTTATTACACAATTGTTTGTTCACTCCTCCCTATAGGCTTGACGGTTGGAAGCCAAGTAGGAAGCGGAGTGCGGCCCTCGCCACACCCGCGCAGTGGTACTTTCTTGCTACCTGTTGGTAAGAACGGAGCCCCAATTCAAACTTAGGTCCTGATGAATGCCCTGGACCCGCTCAGGCCAACTAGGCAGAAACATGTCGACCTTTCACAAGACGGTTAGGGGACACTAAATACCCCACCCACCGTCCTTTTGTTTTTAGCATCATATAGTTATTGGCCACATTAAAATTCTTTTCTGGTAACTATAATGATTTTTAACTTCACGTTCCACCTCACGGGCCCCCACTCTTTAGTTTAGAAGTGCATCCCTGTCTCCAGGTGTATGCCCGCCCTCCATCAAACGAAGGTTTTGGAGGGCGAGGACTGGCCGATGATGAAGCAGGACACCAGGTGGTGTGTGAGATCAGTCCGTCACTTTTTGTGAGATGTCCTAACTCACAATAGGTCTATAACTGTAGTAGGGTCACACTTCACTAGGAGCAGCTTTCTGTGGTAATCAAAACAAATTTATCCACAAAGACACAATTAATAATGCAAAATTATCCTTAACTGAAACATCTATGTCAATAGCAACAATAACCCTATTATTCAGAGCTGTCTGTCTAAGGCTGCAACAGAACATCTCCAGCATTCTTTGTGTTTTAAAATCAACCACAGCTAGATAATGTCAAAGCCTTGGGAGGCTCACTCTATGGAGCAGAATGGTGGGGCTTACAGCAGTCCAGTGGTCTCACTTTAATTGGAAACACATGTTTGATATTCCTGATTAAATTTCCCCAGAGCACCCACTAGTTCCATTCCTTTAGACATAGGGATGAAAAATTTATCTTCAACGGCAAACATCAGAAACCTGCTAGCTTGACGGAGGTTGTGGTACACCAAGGAACTAATATCACATCATATTCAGCCCTAGAAAAGATCAATTCTCTTGATAGGTAATGTAAAATCCAGTGGTTTAGAAGTGTGTGGTCAATTCTAAGGTTACTTAACTTTGAAGTGCAATACAAAGACAGGATGAACTTCCAACCACTATCTAAAGAACACTATCCAATGATACATTGGAATACTGTGCTAAAGAACCAAATTACTAATTCCTGACTCAGAAATTCCTAACTGTAGCCTTTCTGTATTTTAAATGTACTGGTTTTTATGAATGCTATTTTGACTTTATTACTCTCCTAGTGGCTAGTTAGTTATATGTAGAATTCAGGCTTGGATCTCTTTAATTCAGTGGTTTTTGTTCCAAACGATCAAATGCATGCTGCCTGTCCACCACTTTGCCTTCATGTAATTCGCCAGATGAAAAAATGGCTTATCTTCTATTCTTTTGTGCAGCGTATAAAAATCCCAGGAGGAAGGGGATAAGAAGGATTTGCCATTCTATAGGGGTAACGCAACAAGCAGAGGCATTAAGGCTATTGAGATAAGACACTGGTGAAGCCATTGTATCCAGTCTGTCAAAGTATCTCCAAATGGTTTGATGCATGAGGAGAAAGATCATTGACAGGTTGGCTGTTCAAGAATAATGTTAAAAACACATTAAAAATGGTCCACCAGGTAATGGTAATGGAGAATTTTCTGAAATAGGACGAATATTATCTTATGTTTATATTTAAGTTTTATCAGTAGAATCAGAGTTATGAATTTGTAAATTTTAAAGTAAAAAATAGTGCTTAAATGTTCAAAGCACCAACTGTGGGCATATAGTCGTGCACGACCAGCTCAAAGTCAAAAGTTAAGGCCGACCGCAATGGACCACAGTTTGGATACAAGAAGTGGATTGGACCGCGTCTCAACTTACCTTCGTATTTAGAAGAATTAATGAAGAAAAATGTCTGAGAAGTTAAATCTCAGCTGGGCAAGGCAGGCAAGGGTGTCCAAAGAGGAGGTGTCGTTTTCGTGGAGCTGTTGGACGAAGTCACAGTGAAGATTCCTACTTTCAGACTTAGGGTCAAATATATCAAGATTTGACGCAGCACAAAGCAGCAAGACAACATGCACTGCATCAAAAGGAGAGGGCAGGAATGTTCCATATTTATAAATACTTTGCTCATTGCTGCTTTCTCACTGTGCTGGTGCATTATGTGCTACCTAGCGCCAACGCAGTCACCTTTATTTCGTAGTGAAAGGGTGCCTGTGTTGCAGGACAGATTGTTTTTATTGAAGAAGGGACATATTCCTGCACAGAGGCAATCCTTAGATCCATTGTCATCTTTCTAAGTATACTGTATTCTGAACAAACAAAGAGAAATAAAGATCTTTCTCCTTGTTACACTTCTACCAGGAAGGCATACAATTTTGACGTATCCTCAGGTTTACTTGTCATGGTAAATTTGGGAATGTTCCAGTATATTTGGGTAGATGCATGGGAACACCCAAATGCCACCCATGAAACAACTTTCTGGCACTGACTAACGCAAGGCAGTGACTTACACAGCTTTGCATTACTCCAGATTTACCAAGCCACACAGGGCCACGCAATGTGGCCTTGCGTGGCTTGTTAATTCTGACTCAAGGATTGCATTTCCATTTCATTTCCCTTGAGTCACCCTGCGTGACGGAAGGGCATGCAATTCTTTGGCAAATCTGGGCCTTGGTTTTTTGGGGGGGTGAGTCGAACATCTAAAGCAGAAGAGGCTGCAGCTGTGTCAGATGAAGGCTCCAGGAGGTTGCATAGCAATGGAGAAGAATGTAAGGGAGCTGCCTCAAAGTCAGGCCGACCGGAAATGCACCTTGAGCAGATCAGTGAGAAAGGCACGTTGGTCTTCTCTCAGTCCTCAGGTCACTTTTGGGTAGAGAATTTTTTAAGTCCCAAGTTTTAGATTTGAGGCATCTGCTCACCTTCAGCACCACTTCTAAGGATCCAGGACTGTAGGAGAACCACTCTGGGGGTCACGTCTCGCTCAGGTTGGATCTAGGTTCAATATGGTTGTCATTGGGTCATTTGAGTGCATGGTCAGTCGGAGGGTGTTTTTCTGGATGATGGCGATGCCTCCTCCTGTTCGGTCGATGCAGTCCTTGCGAGTGATTTTGTAGCCATCAGGAATGGTGATGACGATGTCCAGTCCGGATCAGGTGTTGATCAAGGTTTCTGTGAAGAAGGTGATGTCGGGAGAGGTGACGCCCTGGCTCTAGGCATAGTCCAGGCACGGACGGGTGCAGACAGGCCTGCCTTGGGTGTGCCAGCGGTGCAGCCGCTCGGTGGCTGCCATTAAGTTGTGCTGGGGGGCTGGACAGCTGGGAGGCAGGAAATGCAGGAGCGGGAAGGGTCACTGGAGAGGCGGGCAATGGGGATCACAGCAACAGGGACAAGGGAGGCAAACAAAGGAAAGAAAAAGGTAAAAAAGGAAAAAGCTGAAAAAACGCAGAAATCAGAAAAGAGAGGCAGAGGGACAGACTAGCAGCAGAGCAGTTAAGCTCTACCACTAGATATGAGGCGCAGGCAGGGGCCTGTGGGTGGAGGTGGGCCTCAACCAAGGGTCAGCAGCAGCAACAGGTGCAGCAGTAGCCACCAGGCCGAGTTTCCCTGTGAAGGGAGCAAGTCCAATCTAAGTAACAGTAGTGAAAGTGTTGGACTTCAGAGGGGTTCAAATGGCAATTTCCACTCCAGTCTAAACAACAGTAGGGAAGGTGTTGAACCTCTGAGGGGGTCAATTTTCCTATTCCCATTCCACCCTTAGCAAAAGCAGGGAAAGTGCTGAATTTCGGAGAGGTGAGATTTACTATTCCCACTGCAATGTAAGCAACAACTGGGAAAGTGTTGGACTTCAGAGGGATTAGATTTGCTATTCCCACCCCAATATATACAAAACAGAAGGAAAAGTATTGGACTTCAAAGGGGTTGTATTTCCTATTCTCACTCCTTCCTAAGCAACAGTAAGGAAAGTGTTGGCCTTGGTAAGGGCTATATTAAATATCCCCACCCAATTATGAATGAATGAATGAAAGTATTTTGATTTGTAAAGCGCCTGATAACTCCAAGGGAGTTTCCCCACACTGAGCAAAACTCAGGCCCCGGCGAGTCTGGTGCAAATGGATTTCTAACTCTGTCTAAAGAGCCAAGTCTTCAGGTTCTTCTGGAAACTTGCCTCAGACTGTTCAAGTCTTAGGTTGATCAGCATTGAATTCCATAGCTTTGCTGCACGCAGCCCAAATGAGCAGCCCCCCAGTCTTGCAAGGCGTACTCTGGGGATCACTGTCAGCGCTGCTTCTCCAGATCTAAGCATTCTGGAGGGCGTATACGCCTTGATCAGGGGGAAGAGATAGCTGGAACCCCTCTGATACATTATCCTATGCGGGAAGCACAGGGGTTTGTACGAGATTCTGTGTTTAACTGGGAGCCAGTAAAGTTCGGCCAGACCGTGTCTAATAGGGGACCATTTCGGTAGTCTCAGAAGCATCCGTGCTGCAGCATTTAGTACTCTTTGCAGCATTGCTACCCTCCCTAAGGATGTGCCCAGATATAGCACATTGCAGTAGTCCAGCCGCGACATCAGCAAGGCCTGCACTACTGTTTTTTGAGCTTCTGCCGGTATTAGCCTCAGGAGCTTCTTTATTAGTCTCAGCACCCTGAAGCACCCACTGTGGTCCTGATCTGACCGTCAAACGACAGCTGGGAATTAAAAAGGATGCCTAGATTTTTCACTTTGGGTTTCGAGCTCGGGGTAGGGCCCATATCAGCCGGCCACCATGCCGAGGACCAGATGGAGGGCTGATTCCCCACCACCAGCACCTCTGTTTTCTCTGCATTCAACTTCCGGCAGCTAGCCCCCATCCAAGTTGTTAGGTCAGTGAGGCATAGTTTAAAGTTGGTAGCGGACCTCTCATCAACATTAGCTAATGTAATCATAAGCTGAGTGTCGTCAGCATAAGACACCATCTTCACCCCATGGCTCTGGATAGGCGCTAATAGGCGCAGGTAAAGATCGAAAAGAGTAGGGCTCAGTGCCGACCCCTGAGGCACTCCCCTCTGCAACTGGATAACATCCGTGGAGTATGGCTTCTGGATGACCTGAAACGAGTGTTTATGAAGGAAGTCTGCAAGCCAATCAAAGGCTAGACCCCTAATACCCTGTGTCCACAATCAATCTAGTAACACAGTATGCAAGACTGTATCGAAGGCTGCCCTGAGATCCAACATAACGAGAGCCCCAGATTTCCCTTCATCAGCCACCTTGCGTAGTAACTCTGTGGCCAGAAGCAGGGCCGATTCTGTACTATACTGAGGCCTGAAGTCTGATTGGGTCTCGTGTAAGATGTTCTTCTCAGTGAGGAACTCTGTCAATTGTGAGTTGACGTGCCTTTCTGCCAGTTTAGCCACAAAAGGTAGGTGAGAAATGGGGCAAAAGTTCTCTGGTTTAGAGGATCCAGAGAAGGTTTTTTTAGGAGCGGGATCACCATGGCCTGTTTCCACTCAACCGGGAGTCGCCATCCTCGCATGACATGTTGAGCACCGCACAAAGTCTGGGTGCCAATGCGGGCATCACCAGCTTCCAGATAGCTGGAGGCGCAGAGTCCAGTGGAGAGCCAGATTTGATTTTAGTCACTAGAGAATCTAGTTTTTCCACTGAGATGCTCTCAATATTGAAAGCGCCATCGAGGAGAGGTTCAGAGTTTCTCATCGAGGGATGGTCAGAGTTGTTGACAGCACCCGGAAAGGCGGCGTATATCGCCAAGATTTTATCCGAAAAAAAAGAAATGGGCAATCTTATTGCAGCTGCTCCTGCTGGGGTCCATGCCCGCGGATACCGTATCCAGGGAGATGAGGGATTTCACAATTCTAAAGATTTCCCACACTGCATTTTTGGCTGCATTGATCTTCTGTGAGTAGAAAACTGTTTGTTACACCCTGATTTCTTTATGGTATTCTTTTAGCAAACGTAGGTAAGATTCTTTGTCTTACGGACAGTAATACTTCCTCCATTTACGTTCTAAACTGTTGCAAGATGTTTTAGTTTGTGTGAGGTCCTCTGTGAACCAGCCTGCTGAGGGTCTGGACCGTGGAGAATTAAATGCTCTGCACGATACTATCCTATCTAGTGCTACCTTTAACCATGTAGTAACTTGCAGGTTGGCGGCCTGTGGGCAGTTTTCTAGGCAAGAAGGACTATGATTCATGGCAGAGCTAAGCGCCTCCTGACTGATTCTAGTCCAGTTTCGAATTTTGAGGTGGGGAGCCTGGGTGGGTTTAGGTAGGTAGTGGGTATCCAGAATCTAGAAGGGGATAGCATAGTGATCGGACCAGGCAATAGGAATCGGGGTGTTGACTTTCACCAGCTCTGGGTTTGCAAAAATGGGGTCAAGAGTGTGCCCCCAGATTTGGGTGGGTGCCTGTACCAACTGCGAGAGCTGAAGCCACTTTTGGTCCTCCATTAAATCTACACTATTATGTGAGGTTGGATCTTCAAAGTGTAGGTTAAGATCCACTAAAATTATGAACTTAGAATGTTGAATGGCAAACGACAGAATCATGTCCAGAAGTGCTGAGATAAAAGCAGCAGCTACTCCCGGCGGCCTGTAAATCAACAGGCCATTGAGAGCACTGACCTGAAATCGCTGGAGAGAAGGAGGCTGCTTCTGCCCCACTGATATGGACTTCAGACAGACTGCAATGTAGCTGTTGCTTGTGTATAACCGCCAACCCGCCCCCATCCCCAGAGGTCTGTCTAGTTTGGTTATTACATAGCCCCAAGGAACTGCGTCTACAATGTCTAGGGCGGACTGCACATGAAGCCATGTTTCCACTAGGAAATTGGCAGTTATCTGTCTCTCCACAATCAGGTCTGCAATTTCAAATCTGTGCTTTGGGAGGAAGCCACTATTTAATAGGAAAAATTGGCCTTTCTTAGGGTTGTTAGGGGAGTTTATCATTATCGGGCATGGCATAAAGGATCATCTCTCACAGGAATTTTGTGCCAGCTCCATCTGAACTGAATGCAGACAGATCGCATAGCGCTCTTGGTTCAGAGGGTGTAGCCCATTTGCGGAATATTGCACCAGACCTGGCCTTCAATCGGCAGGGTTTCTGGCACCGTCCTGTTGAGTACGGCTTTCCATTGGCGCGCTGAAGCGCAGCCGCTCCAGGCTTCTCTTTTTATAACCTGCGTGACTAGAGCGCTGCAGGCCAAGATGACATCCCCGCTCCACCTGACGGGAGCCCAGAGGACCGTAATTGACAACGTGAATCCGGAAAGAGAGCCACAAGCCTCAATCACGGGCGAGACCCACCCCCTGCAGTCTCCCGGTAAGCTGAATGCTCTTAGTTTGCACACAATGTTAAATTCAATATTAAGGAAAGCTGTAGGGAAAGTGTTGGACCTCAGAAAGGTTACATATACCATTCCAATAGTCATTAAAAAAAAAAAAAAAAAATACCTAAAAACATAAAATGATTAACCATAGTTAAACTAGAAAATATATATTGTATACATTTTAATAAAATGCACAATTTATGATAAAAATACAAAATAAACGTATAATTAAATGAAATATTTAAATAAACATACGTAGAATTCACTTTTCTCGCTACTACTGAAAAACCCACAAACACCAACAAGATAAATTAAAAAAATAAATAAAACAATAATAAAATTAAAATAAATGAAACATATAAAAATAATAAATATAATATACACACACTGATATATATTAATAATTATTTCTAGCATAGTCTAAATAAAAAATATTTCATTATAAATATTCAATGAAAAAATTATGATTTATGAATTAAATATATAAATAACAAAAAATTAGTAAAGAAAACTATTTTCATTGAAATAATTTCTCACCCTATTCCCCTACAAACTGACATGCTGCTAAATTAGCTATAACTAAATATACTATACATAATATCAATTAAATATCTAAATGGATGATTTGTTTTTGAAAAATTGATTGTATAACTGACTGATTAAGTGTATCTTAGTGAATACATGGCTTAGAGAGTAATGTTTAAATATGTAAATATCTGTATCAGTCTCTCACTTTGTGTATAAGTGGCTGCATGGGTTGGTGAGTGGCTGCATGGGTTGGTGAGTAGCTACATGAGTGTCTATATAGGTTATTAGTTGGTTTTTTGAGTATCAGTATGAGTGTCTGAGTGTCTGTATGGTTCGGTGGGGGGTATTACGTAGTGCATAGGTGCATGAATGAGTGACTCACTGTTTGTATGTGTTGAAGACAACATGTGTGCAGGACTGTATGGGTGGATGAGTGTGTGCATGGGTGTGTTAGTGAGTGAATGACTGTCTCAATAGTGTCTTTATGAGTAACTACATATGTTTTAAACTACTATATGTGACTATTGGTGTATATAAGGGAGTATATGTGAGAGTGAGAGATTGAAAGAGTTCCTGTATGAATAAGTATGTGTTTCTATAAGTGATTGTTTAAAAGACTAAGTATGTGTAAGTTTCTTGGGTGTTGGAGGTGCATGAACAGTAGCGACTGCCAGTAGGTAATATGTATGTATGTATTACCTACTGGCGGTCGCCAGTAGGTAGTTATAGTTAGGACCCCTTTTCCATAGGAAAACCTCAACATTCTATTTTGAATAACTTTGGCGCCGGTCGATGAATCCTCGCGAATTTCTCAAAATAGGTGGGGCGCTACGCTCCGCTCCTACCCTGAAAGTCTCGGGGGGATTCGTCAAGCGGGGGCTGAGATAAAAGGGGGGTCCCAAAACGCGTTTTTCCCATGCATTTTTCCATAGGACCTTTAGAACGAGCTACAGCCCGAACGGCTGAACAGAATTACTAGAAATTTGGCAGAGAGGTAGTCCCTAGGTCAAGGAAGTGCCTTTTGTAGGTTTGGTGTAAATCTGTTCAGTAGATTCTGAGAAAATAGCCTTTAAATCAATATATATATCTGAGCCCGCTTACGGTACGCTTACCGTACGCTTACCGTAAGCGTACGGTGGCGTGCGCGAGCGCGATTCTGATTGGCTCTTAGATCTTAGTAAACATTCGAATCGGCCGAAACCAGGAAGCGGCGTCCGCCATTTTGTCTCTCGCATTGAGAGTTATTTCTCAAACTTGATGCCCAAAAACATGTTACGGGGCATTTTTGACAACTCCCTCCCACACAGTCATGTTGAGGGAGTCCCCAAACATCCCCCAAGAGCAAAAACGGTTTTATTTTTTTTTCGGCAATTTCGCCGAGTACGCTTACCGTACGCTTACCGTAAGCGTACGGTAAAAAAAAATAAATAAAAAAAACACTATCCACACTTACCCCACCCCCTGTGCTTTTGGTGGCCGGAGGCCACCAAATGTACACGGCTTATTAATAGGTAAAAAAACCTAAATTTTGGCAACATGAAATTATAAAATCGAAATAAAAAAAACACTATCCACATTGACCCCACCCCCTGTGCTTTTGGTGGCCGAAGGCCACCAAATGTACAGGGCTTATTAAAGTTGATAAAAACCGTGCACGGAACGAACTGCGTTAAGTGGGCGCGCACGCCTCGAATGGCGTAAAGTAACTTAGCATTTAAAAAAAACGTACAAATTCACTGAAAAAACCATAGGTTTCACACACGTTATAGTTAGGAATTAGCATTTAAAAAACCTTGCAAATTCACTGAAAAAACCATAGGTTTCACACATGTTATAGTTAGCGGAAATTTTACTGATAAAAAACCAGTGAAATTGCCCCGTTATAGTTAGTGCTGGCAACTATAACTCATGCGACCGCAATCTTCTGCTGATGACATATGTGTCTTTATGAAAAAAAAATATTTGTAATATATGTATAGCTAAAAATGTATGGAAGAAGACATGGGCAAATAAGTGTCTAAATACAGTATTAGCATCAGCAGAGGATTGCGGTCGCGTGAGTTATAGTTGCCAGCACTAACTATAACGGGGCAATTTCACTGGTTTTTTATCAGTAAAATTTCCGCTAACTATAACATGTGTGAAACCTATGGTTTTTTCAGTGAATATATATATACACACATACACACAAAGATACAGGTATTTATAGAGTGTGAGCCTGGTTAGTTAGAAAGAGCCCCAAGAGCAGGTATAAAGAATACTTTCAGAGAAAGAAGAGCTTTGTGAGGAGAGGACCATTTCATTTTTGAATTATAGAGACAAAAATTATAAAGATGTGCCAGTTCTTAAATCAATTTCTCTATTGTAATAATCCTAGTGTCAGAACGAATCAGTATGGGGAGTTTATTACAATCAGAAATGCAGTTTTATCTTCTTAATGGAGACTAGAGTTGATAAGATGGGGGCTAGAAAAGAAAATGAGAACTCTGATACTTGGATGTTTAAGGAAGTGTAAACTTTCCTGGATGAACACAGTTTAAATCAGTTTATTTATTTATTTATTTTACAGATTTATAAAGCGCATGGCTGCCCGTAAGCGTCCCAGCGCTAGTGATAAAGAACCAGGTGCGAGGGAAGCATTACGGGAACAGCCAGGTCTTGAGTGCCCTACGAAATAACAGTAGGTTAGACTGGGCTCGGATGTCTGAGGGCAATGAATTCCATAATTTGGAAGCATTATATGCAAAAAGTCGACCTCCAGAACGGGCTTTCTTGATTCTGGGTACAGATGCCAGGCTACAGCATGAAGAGCGTAATGTTCTCTTGGTGGTATAGGGAGTGATAAGGTTTTTTAAGATGGGTGGAGCCTTGCCATATAGAATTTTATGTGTCGTGCAAAGTGCCTTAAATTGTATTCTCTCCTTGATCGGCAGCCAGTGCAAGGCGTTCAAGGCAGGTTTGGCTGAACAGCGACGATGGGTTCCTGTGAGAAGACGGGCGGCGGTATTTTGTACTATCTGGAGTTTTGATAGTACTTTTTTAGGGGCCCCCAGATAGAGGGCATTGCCGTAGTCAAGGTGGGACAGCACAAGGCCATGAATCAAATGTTTTTGTGACTGTGTTGGAAGTAATTCTGCATTTGAAGTGAGATTCATAGATATGGGATAATTCCAGTCTATCTCTAGTGGTGGCTTGAGTACCACTATTATCACATCATATAATCTCATGTACCTATATAAAGTGCACATTCACACCTGAGGGTATCTTGTTGCTTAATATCATATGTTTTTTTATCCAAATAAATAATACTCATTGTATAGACCTTGGAAGGAATAAAGGCTGAGTGGTAGCACCAGGATTCAAACATATGAGAGAGTGGTCAAACACATATCCCTCAAGTGGATTAATTCATTTAGTAAGCCACCAGACCAATACAATCTGTATGGGTTCTTCAACATACCTATCACTACACACATCACTGTGGAGACTTGAATATGACTGTAATCACATATTATCACTGTGGGGACTTAAACATCACTATAATCGCTCAATATTTCTGTGAGGACTTGTACATGACTATAATCACACACTAAAACTGTGTGCTATTCCTGTGCATCCCATTAATCACACAATATCTCTGTGGGGACCTGGGCATGTCTATAATCACACACTATCTCTGTGAGCACCTGGGCATGTCTGTAATCATACACATTCTCTTTGGTAACTGTGGTAATACTATAGTCACACACCATCTCTGTGGGGACCTGGACATGTCTATAATAACACACTATCTCTGTGGGGACCTCGACATCTCTGTGATCACACACTATCTCTGTGGGGACCTAAACATTCCTATAATCACACACTATCTCTGTGGGGACCTGGGAATGTCTATGATCACACACTATCTCTGTGGGGACGTGGGCATGTCTATAATCACACACTATCTCTGTGGGGACCTGGACATGTCTATAATCACACACTATCTCTGTGGGGACCTAAACATCTCTATAATCACACACTATCTCTGTGGGGACCTGGGCAGGTCTATAATCACACACATTTTCTTTCGCAACCGTGGCAATACTAGAGTTACACACCATCTCTGTGGGGACTTGAGCATTTCTGTAAATACACGCAGCTCTGGTTTGGCTTGAGCATCATCAGCTTCGCATTCTCTGTATGGAGCTTTGTGAATACTGATAAGTAGTAAAGTTAGACCTTTGGTCTAAGTTTACATTGTTGAAACTGAAAAGTAGAAAAGTTAGATTTTTTGTCTAAATTTACCATTGCAAATCGGGCCCTATTTTAATGAGGACTTAAACACAATCATCTTCATGTACTATCTCTGTGGGTACATAAACATCGCTATAACATACTATCTTTGTGGGGACTTGAACATCACTATAAAAACATATCATCTCTGTGGGGACTTGAGCATTCCTGTAATTAAACGCAAGCTCTGTTTTGACTTGAAGCACCAGGGGGATGAGGCACAGGGTTAAGACTGATTTGCATATAGCTCAGTCTGAACTGGAGTGGCAAACTGAGCTAAAGAATGATGATGGATTCAACCCAGATCTGTGACTGGGAGTGAGTGACTGAAAAGTTTCAGCTCTTCGTCCATCATCTCCTTGTGTTTGCTTTGTTTGCCCTAAGTTGGCAGGGTATGTCCAGACGTGGGTCCCTTGCTCACTTTGCCACTGGATTCAAGATATCCTGGCTGATGAGGGCGTGTTACCCCGAAACCGGTCCCAGGATGATTGTTTTCGGTCCAGGGAAGACCTGGCTTGGCAGTTCGGGCCAGACTGTTCCCATGAGGCACAGAGTCAAGACTGATTTGCATATAGCTAGTCTGAACTGGGGTGGCGAAGCGAGCTAAGGAACGATGATGGATTGAACCCAGATATGTGACTGGGGGTGAGTGTCTGAAAAGTTTCAGTACTCCGTCCATCATCTCCTTGTGTTCGCTTCGACTTAAACATCATCAGCTTCACATTATCTGTATGGGGCTTTGTGATTATTGAAAAAGAGGTTAAGTTATAATTTTGGTCTAAATTTACCTTTGTGAATACTGAAAAAAGTAGTAAAGTTAGACTTTTTGCCTAAGTTTACCTTTGTGAATCGGGCCCTATTTTAATGAGGACTTAAACACAATCACCTTCATGCACTATCTCTGTGGGGACTTAAATATCGATATAATAACACACTATCTCTGTGGGGACTTAAACATCGCTATAATAACACACCATCAATGTGGGGACTTGAACATCTCTATGATAACACACTATCTCTGTGGGGACTTAAACATCGCTATAATAACATGCCATCTCTGTGGGGACTTGAGCATTCCTATAATTACACACAACCTCCGTGTGGACTTGAACATCATTAGCTTCACATTCTTTGTAACAGGATTTAAGCTTTGAATGTACACACTATTTCTATGATGACTTAAACACAGTGATCTTCACCCACTATCTCTGTGGGGACTTGAACACCTATTTTGGCAAAAATGTAAGCAGCTCATCAAGCTCTGGGTTCCACTTGACCTTATTCCTTGCTTACATATGTTAATTTCTTTATGTGTTAGTTCCCTTATCTCCTAAGATTTTAAGCACTAATAACTAGGTTAAATATAGCTTTAAGACTCTTTATTTAAGCATGATATGATATTTTCTGGGACATTAACATAATCTGTCTTTACTGTATACCCCTAGTATATATGCAGCAATTCATATATGAATAGATTATAATGTTGTTTGTGCATATTGTTGATAAAATAAACATTTAGCCATGTGCCTTCGACTGTATTCATTCACAAATAGTGTTACAGATTAGGTCCCCACAAGGATGGTAGCACGTGTTCAAGTCCCCACAAGGATGGTGCTGTGCGCATGATTAAATAACAGTATATTTGCAAATTTGAAGCAGGATCCTGTATTATGAATTTTTTCTTAACATTTTGATGTTATTAGTATGTTGTAAAAACATTGGGAAAGGTTAGTCCCCACAAGGCAGGTATTCACACATAGTCCCCACAAGGATGGTAACACGTGTATGGGTGTGTGTGTGTGTGTGAGAGAGAGAGAGAGAGAGATTGTCAGCATTCATCCATCTTGCCATCATAAATGTGCTCTTTTGTGGTCTTGACGTGTGAATGAACACGCTCCCTTAGGGAGTCAGTTATTCACTTGGTTTCATATCACATCCTAGTTTCTGTATACTTTCCTGTCACTGCTTTGTCATCCCTTTACATAGCATTGTCAACAAAAACAATTGAAAGTGCTCATAACTGATAATTCGTTTGTGCACCTTTAATTACATTACTTGCGCATGAATGTTCGTGAAAGCACACGGCACAAGTGTTTTCAGTTGTCTCAAACACCTCAATTTGACATGTTTTATCCACATATAAAGCTGTCTCCGTATACTGCAGGGAAGCTACACATCATTTCAGCGACTTCTAAGCCAGTCACACAGAGTAACTATTTTATCACTGTTTCCTAAAGTGTGACTGTTTTATTTCCAGTGCTAGAACTGAACGAAATGCTCGCAGCAACTGTGAAGCATTCATAAAAAAGACTTCCGTCTGCCTGCTGATGCCTTTAAAGACCGATGGAGGTTTATGTTGGGTAAATGATTCAATATATTGGTGCATACCATATCCGTTTTGGGAAACAAAGACCAAAGGGAAAACATTGTATGTGTGTCCAATATAAAAAACACGGAGGTAACAGAAGTCTTGTCTGTTCAGGAAACATTAATATGTCAGTTTCTTGGTTCCAGTATTTCAATTAATTTTTAGGCAAGTTTGAAACGAAACTGTGGGGCAGATTTACAATGCCCCTGCGCCACCAGTACATCACTTTTTGTGATGTACTAGTGGCATATTTTCCTGCTTCATATTTACAAGGACAGGGAAAACCACCCTGCATGGCTTTTCCTGTCCTTGTAAATACGGCCCCTGTACCCGCAGCACTTTGCATGAAAGGGGCATTCCATGGGTGTGGCTGTGGGTGTTCCCACGCAACACCCAAGAAACCAGACACATTTCCAGATTTACGAGGAATCATAAATCTAGAAATACGTGTGAATGCTACGCCTCCCCAGGGGAGGCGGAGGGAGGTGGAATGAGGAGAAATGTTTTCATATCTCCTCGTTTTTTCCTCTTTCAATGCGTGCTGCATTCTACAGCACACATTGAAGGATGAAAATGGCTGTTGTGATTGTTTTTGTGCAGGAAGGTGCCCCTTCCTGCACGAAAACAATCTCCTCGTGACACAGGCATCCTTGCACCATTGTGCAAGGGTGCCTGCTGGCAGCTGTTTGTGCGTCAGCGCAGGGGAGAGCACAGGAATACGACATATTATTGCAAATATGTTGCATTCCTGTGCTCTAAAAGTGACTCAGTGCGGCGCACCCAAATGGCTTGCGGAATGCACGGAGTCACTTTCTTGTAATTCTGCCCCTGTATTTTTGGCATGAAGTGATTGGGATCAGGAAACTAACTAGCAGGGCAAAACATACTTCTATAGAGGCAAAGATATATGTTTCAAGATTTAATTTATGAGAATGGTTTTGAGATTATGTCAACAATCTAATAATGTTTGTTCACAAAGAAGAAATCTTTCCTCAGGATACCATTGAGACTTCTGTTTGAAACAGCATATTGTCCTTTTCATCTTCTATTTATAAACATAACAATGCAAAGAGCTATGCTGTTTTGGGATCTGTTTTAAAGATTATTAGAACATTGGCATGTGGAGCACTCCATTGCAGACAATGAAGTGCTCTGTGCTTCTGCAGGCCGTTAAAGGCCCGCAGAGCAACATTCCAATTTTGTTTAAACAAAGGCCTCTCGGAGCTCTCTTGTGGCAGAATGTTTTACTAACCTTATATCACTACGTAGCTGGGCTATACCGGCTATGAAAGTCCCGCTCCCTTGTTAAAGGGAGGGCCTTTAATATCCTTTAATAGCCGGTATAGCCCGCTACGGCGGGCTATAATGCTATATTACAGATTTTACTTTAGAATTCAGCACGATTATGTTCATTGTCCACAATTCTAAAAGAAAGAGATTTAGATTTTTGGCGTAACATATATGGGTCAATACATTATGTGGCGCCACTTTCAACTTTTATGTCTGCCATGGTGCCACACACAGAATCAACACTTCCTATACCGATTCCAGAATACATTTCCCCATAGGGATTAAAACCAATTTAAAGGACACATTGGGCATTCTACCTTAAGGAATTGTGGAGGATATGCTCCACTTGGTGCATATTTTAGCGCGTAGGGACAAACAATAGAGGATGCAATTTAAAAACAGCATTCAAGATGGATTTATATAGTAAATCTCTTCAATCAATTTTGTAACATAACTGGTAGTGCACAGTGCATAGCTGGCAACTGGTCCCATGCCATTTGTGGCATCTTCACAAAGTCCTGCCTCTTGAATCTTGCATTGCATTATTTGGCATGTAGCTCCACTCTGACTTTGAAAGTATGGGTTGAAACGTGCCACCATGTGCAGAGTTGTTGATGAAAGTGCTAAAAGTGGCTGAAGGTGTCAAGCTATATGGGTCCACTTGGTATCTATGCAGGCGCTTCACTATTAGCAAAGGATTCCCCATATGAAGCTAATGGATATAATTTTCTACTCACGTAGTTTTTGTCAAAATATGCATAATTAAACAAATGGCTTTGACTGTGTGACTGTCAAACACTGAGTTGATCTCTCAAGTTTGGTGTTTCTGGAGATAAGCTGTCTGAAGGAGGGACTGCTTGTCGACCCAATTTGAACTCTCATTGGGCTGAATCCACAAAGCGATTCTAGATAGTGATCTCCAGCTATGGGTCTGTACAAGAAGACATATATGGGCAGAAAGCAGAGGAACATGTGGGAACCAAACTGGTTTGGAGTTGTACAGATAACCTCCACACACCACTCCAGAGCTCTGGAGACGAGTGTGAAAATCTGAAGTGTAAGGTAGGAGGCTAAATGCTTGGAAGGTACAGGCAGAAACTGCTCTTTATAGGGAATACTTCCAAGCAAAATGACGGAGCGTGGAGCTGCGGGCAAGTTTAGCAGTGACACGCTCTGCTATTTCCAGAACTCAGGGATGCGCCGTATTTACAATAATACAGCACACCCCTGTGCTTTCCCCAGCACTGGCACTAAAAATAGCTGCCTAGTTGAATTAATTGAAACTAAAACATTTATATTAAAACAGAGATTTGTTTTGGTCTTTACACTGAGTTTTTTTCATAATTTCAAGTTATGTTGTTGAATTCTGATATAATCATGCCTAGGAACGATATTATCGACTGTATACTTGCCCTGTCCTAGGAATTGTGGAAACAATTTTACAGGGGGTCCTTGATATTCTCAATTGTGTAACACCCACCCCGGCCTTTTGGGGGGACGTTTGAAGGTGAATACCCCTATCCACCCCTGTGGCACAAATTCCAAATGGCCGCAAGGTAGTGGAGAGCATGGGCACATGCCTGGGGGGCACTCCCCTCTGGTGTCTAGTGGGCTTTCTGACTCCTGGGAAGGAAAACATTGGGTTAATCGTATCACTCCAAACCGAGGGGGGCAGAGCAACTGTCTGGCTTCTTCTTGGGGTAAGGGACTGGTCATGCCCATGGAGAGCAGGCCCCATTCCTATATTTTATAAATAAAAAATATTCCCTGACATCTAGTGGGCATTCTTTCCTGGGGGGGCAGATTGGGGGTAATCTGTGGGCATAGTGGGCATCCTCCACTCCTATATTATTTTAAAAATAGACCCTTGTGTCTAGTGGGCTTTCTACCCTGCGGGGGCAGATTGGGGTTAATTACCCCATCCGACGCCCGGAGGCACAAAGGCTATCTCTGTTTTTTGGGTGGTGGAATAACCATGCCCACGGTGAGTATCTCCCTCCACTGTACTTAAAAACAATCTGTGCTGTCTAGTGGGCATTCTGCCTACCAGGTTGGTGGATTGGGGCTAATCACCCATAGCTGCCCTCTGGGGGGGATAAACTGTTAGCATAGTTTTTTGTGGGGTAGGAGCATGGCCATGCCGGTAAAGGGCAGCCCCCACCCCTATATTTCTCTTAAAAATAGAGATGGGCTTTCTTCCGGGTAATCACCTCGATCCAGCTCCCAGGGGAGTAGAAAGACTATCATTCTTGTTGGGGCGGGGTATGGCCAGATCTGTGGTGAGCCGCCCCCACCCCAATATTAGGAACACAATACTGGTGTCCAATGAGCTTTCTGCCCCCTGGGGGAAGATTGAGGGTAATCATCCCTATCTGCCCTCCAAGGGGGCAGAAAGACTGCCACTTTACTTTTTGGGCAGTGGGGGCATAGCCAGTCCCATAGTAAGCAGCCCCCACCCTATATTTATTGCGAAAAATAGACCCTGGTGTCTACTGGGCTTCCTGCCCCCTGGCAGGCAAATAGGGGCTAATTACCCCTAACCACCCCAGGGGGTAAAGAAAGATTATATCTTTTGTTGGGTTTGGAGCATGGCTATGCCCATGGTAGACAGCTCCCACCAAATATTAAAAAACCCACCAACATTCCTTGGTGTCTAGTGGTCTTTCTGCCCCCTGGGGCGGCACATTAGGGTAATCACCTGGGGGGACAGATGCACTATCACAATAATTTGTGTCTGGTGTGGGCATGGAAATGCCCATAATGAGCAGTCCCCATCCCCTATAAATATTTTCTAAATTGTCCCGATTTCTAGTGGGCGTTTTGATCCTCTGGGGATCGGATTGGTGTAATAACTCCCACTGATATGGTTTGGGGGGGTGGGGAGCACACGCCCTTGCCCAAAGGCCCAACCTTAAAATACCCGATGTCTAGTTGATGGATTCCTTCTTGGGGATCGCTCTCTTTTGGCTAACTCTAAGCACTATCCTCTTTCCAATGATACCTCTCCCACCCTAGTCAATCAACAAGATATGCCCTTGAGCACTGAGACGGTGAAAGTAAAAAAAGCCCATCAGCTTGTTTTACTTTCACTTTAGTGTAATGATGTCAGTGCGCCCTGCGTGCTGATCGTCATTGCTCTAAAAAAATTGAAAGACTCAGGATACTCTGGAAGCTCTTACTGAGCATCCTGAGTTAAAACAATATTAAAGGAATCTATCTGGTGCTCTGCACGAGAGGGGCCTTTATGTGCCTCCCCAGTGTCCTCCAATTACTGACAGATGCCCTGGGGAGGAAGTGTGGGTATCAGCCGTTTGCCTACACCCGCACTAAAGTAAAGACGTGCTGTTTTGGCTGGAAATGTAGCTGAACATAACACATCAACACAACATAAGAGTGCCACACAATAAACATGCACAAACATTATTATCACGTTATCACCTCTACAAACCTGCTTTCATAATATTATGGTAAAAGGTGTTTACACCAGGCAATGAGTTAACTTGTCACCAAGGAGATGAATTGAGCTAGTTAAAAATTGTTTTGTGATTTGGTTTTGTCTTGTAACAGCAACTAATCCAAAGATTTTTAATTGATTGCAATATAAAACCTCAATAATGCAAAATGGAACCATGATGAATACCCTCATTATGATTTTACTTCAGATTTGAAGGAATACTTTGCACAGTACAATTCCACATTTTTAGTACTGATAAGAAACCATGGGGACTATTTTTGAAAGGTCTTGCATCATGCTTGCACTACACAACGTGGTACATTCATGATGTATACCCACAAAGTGATTTATCAAGCAATGCAAGGCCACTTTCAGTGGCCATGATCGGCTTGATGAAGCAAAAGTAACGAAAACAGCTCAAATCACTGAGTTGCATTTCTCTGCCCTAGGAAGGCGTTCCATGGGTGATGTGTGGGTGTTCCCAAGGAACTCCCATGGATTTTGACGCATTCCCAGATTTATCATTTCTGGTAGACCTCGGAATGCACCAAAAAGATACGCCTTCTCAGGGGAGGTATAGTGAGGAGAAATATCTTTATTTTTCCTTATTACACACATAGATATAGGAATATGCGTCTCAGGATTGTTTCTGTACAGGAAGATACCCCTTCCTGAATGAAAAAAATCCTGCATGCAACAGAGGCATCCTTGCACCATGGTGCAAAGGTGCCTGCATTGTGCTAGGCTGCCCATTGTGCGCCAGTGCTGGGCAAAGGACAGGAATGCACTGTATTGGGATAAATATTGCGCATTCCTGCCGTTTTCCTGTAATGCAGTGCAGCAAGGTGACTTGATGCGCTGCGTTACTTTTTTATAAATAGGCCCCGATGTGCATCACTAAATGGTACCCAATGGTATAAACAACAGAATTGTGGAAGATAAGGCTCACTTAAAGATGTTACTACATATGTATGAAAGCACTAGTAATAACGAGAATATTTCCGAGGATAAAATGTTTTCAAGTCTTCTAGTTAATGATATCTGAAATGTACACTATGTACCAGCTGTGATACCCTAAGGGCCGTCTTGTAATTGTCAGTTGATTTGAGCAGCAAATAGACCAAAAACGCTAAGTGAAACCAGATTCTTCACTACAGTTCTGATGCTATCTTGACTTTTAAATTAATGTATTCAGAATAGAATGGGGACAACGGGGGATAAGAAATGAATGCTCAGAGTGAATATGGGGTCATGTCATACTCAGCAGATATATTTGGAGATGCAAATGTGTTTCTTCAAATGCAATAAGTGTTCTTTCTCATTTTAAAAGATGATATTTTGAAACATTTCTGGAATCACAAATTGGTGATTGTAAATAGTATTGCATGGCCTGGCAATGGTAAAAAGAACAATTTTATGGTGCTTCGCCAAAGACTCCTTTGAATTCTGAAAGTAAAGCGTAATCAATCCTCAGGGGCAGTGTGAAAGAGTACATACAATGTAATGTTTATGATTCATGCACTGAATAAAACAAAATTTGCAAGAACTGTGCATGCAATAATTCTAATGGGTACACATTTAATGTTTAGAAGTTATCCTGAAAACCTGGCATAAACCCGGCCCTTAGAAAACGTTGTTAGACAAATCTGCATTAGAGGGTAGTGCAGAGTTTGATACAAAGCCCTAAGAAGTTATTCCTTCTAGTATTTTCTGAATGTTTTTAATCACCAAGGGGTTCATTCTTTGTATTAAGAGGCAGCAAATACATGACCTCTTTTCATATCTTTACTGAAGGATAGATTCTGTATGTATACCTCTCCGGGATTAGTTTATTGATAGTTTTTTTCGACTAAATCAAAGATTGCACAATTGCCTTGTGATCCAGGGGGAATTCATCTTGGCACGTTTTCTAGATATTTTTGTCTCTCCTGTTTCGGTCAGATTTTTCACCATCATTTACTAGCATTTTTTAGCCTTACATAAAAATGTTGCCCGTTTCATGTTGAACTCTGAGGAGATGTTTTCCTTTCAGGAATAACCAGGATCACATAGGTTTCTAACTGTATCTGGTTGTGTATTCTTTGGCTGCTTGTTTCTTTTCACCACATCTAAGGATCACACAAATATAACTGCTGGTTAATGAGTATTGAATTGAGCATCACTGTCTATTGATATGCTGTTGACTGTGCTGTGAGGAGCTGGATATCAAGACGAAATACGTTTTAAGACTGAGAGGCATGCACTCTGCTTCCTTTGTAGATTACAGCCTGCCTTAGTTAGACTTTTCACCTGCCTAAGATTACTGAGCAGTCCCCACTTTTCAAGCAGCTTCTCAGCAAACCTTGTTTTTTTTCAAAATCAACAGTTTTTGAAAAAACAATAACTGTAATGGGCCTGATACCCTGGGAGTTTTCTCTCAGGGTTTGGGTGTCATTTCTATTTTTGTGTGTTCAGTACTGCCAGACAATTCCTGCCAGTCTCAAACAGGAAATACGTATATTGGCACATGGAGCATAAAGAGGGTGGTTGGTCTGAGGTATCAGGGGCGGCTCTAGGCTCATGGTGGCCCTGTGCAGGGAGCGTCGGTAGGGGGCCCCGGAAGAGGGGGTCCGGGCGGGGCGGAGCTCAGGAAGGTGTTTTAATAAAACGTCCAGAAAAGGCGTTAGATGACCAGTACCTGCGGCTGCTCCTACCCTTCCAAATTCATCTCAGAACGATAACATTTAGGAGGAGGAGGAGGAGGGCATTGTGACACACGACGTGAGGGACTGGCACAGACGGCTGCAGGGCCTTGACAGGACCTGTGTCCTCTGGATACGCGGGCAGCGATGTAGTAAATAAGGGTTCGTTTTCACCCAGGCACACCAGGAAAACTGCAAAAGAAACAAATTTCCGCAACCTCAGTACGTGATGCACTACTCATGTTTACCTACTGTTTACCAAAAACCTATCATGCTTCCCTTACTTCCCTTTTTCACCTAAAATGTTTTTTTTTTTGTATTTAAAAATTGTAAGACTCACTGAGACACACCTTCCTACCACAGTTTGGCAATGTGTGACAGCTAGATGGCACCACACGCGTCGTTACGTTCCGAGTCCGACCACCAGAAAGAATGCAGACTGATGACACACGCCACGCCGCACGCGGGATGCAGTTTGAGGAGGTTGAGTCTGCGCAGATCACTCTATCCTCAGCTTCCGACGTCTGCCAGCCTCAACGCCCACCTTGGTGAGATTGAAACACCCCGGCGCCACTTACTGCCAAAGTCGGACGGTGTGTTGCTGGACGCTACACCCAGCCTGCAACTGCGCATCTTCACTGCCTGGGCTGTACTGACGGTCAGTGATCGCGTTCAGCCAGAAAGGTGTATGTACTGTGGGAGGTAAAAGCTTTAGTCTGCGCAGGCGGCAGTGGAGCAGCCAGCAAAGGATTTCTAACTTGGTCTTATTGGAGTGTTTAGTCAAGGTCATAATTCTGAGGAAGGAGGCAAGGCCATGCTTATAAAATACCCTTTCCAAGGGTGTGGTTTGTCCAGAGAACTCGAATAGAGGTTCCTATTCCAAGATAAAGCAGAAATCTTTCCTGTGAAGCATTCACTAGAGGAAGATGAGTTGAAACACATTTTTTCCCTATTTTTCGTCCTGTTCATTGTACAATGTTTTCTTTATTTTTGCTTAATGCAGTTGAATTCCATTAGATTCTTTGGTCTGGCTCTTCTCTGTTCCATGTGCTTCGGAAAGTTTGGTTCCTGACTTATCTACTACAACAATATCTCCATCTTCACTCAAGGATTATCAAATTGCCACTTTATTGACCTTTGTGTTTTTTCATCTTAACTGGGACCCTCTTAAGGAGAGCATGTGATTACTTTAACATGTTCAACTGTGCAAAGCTATATTGTGGATACTGGGAGGAGTCGCCTTATCCTCAAGAAATTAAGAGAGAAACTGGACAGACATTCACTGCGTCCAGTCTTTGACATAGGGCTGGAGAGATCCATATTTACTTCTTACCAGGACAAACCTCTGCAAGAAAAAAAGAACTGATCCTATATGACAATCAGGCTGGACATCTTTGTTTCTAGATTTGTCCCCGATAGCTTAGCCCTAAGTGGAATTACTTGCACTGCACACCCTCAAATTCACATGCCCTGTTGCCACCTGCAACTTTCCTTTTGTGTTGGAACAAGAGCAGTCTATAAAAAACAATACTCGAATCAGGTAGACTCCACAGACTCTCTCTAATCCGTGATCCCTTGGAACATCTGATTCTGCCCAGCTCCGTTCTTGCAAAGAATGCTTGATATGCTTTAGAGTGTTAGGAACTATATTGTTTGAAAGTGGCACACCTTAAGAAGGGCCTTTAGCTTACCATCGGTACATACACCTATAACCTGCATAAGAACTAGCCTGCAAGTGCCAATTGCTTGAATTAGTCTGGACTTCAGATGAAGCAGTGTAGCAACAGTAGGAAAGCACACTTGATCGGGAAAGGGTTTCAGAAGCTGCAATATTACTGCAAAGCTGTAGCTAAGACGGATACTGCCATTTGTTGCATGCAACTCAAACGTGGTTTTAGCCCAGACCACAGAACTGTTAGCGCTGCTACTGTAGAAGTACAGAGGGGGCGGGGGTAACAAAAGGCAGTATATTCAACTAAACTTCCTAACCACTGAGCTTCTGGGACAGATATGAAAAAGAGAATGTCATCAGAGTTGTGGGCAGTGCCAATTTGGTGCATCTGTAGTAGCAAATCTGGTCCCAGGAAAGCAGGGCTTAAAAGTTTATTGATCCAATTTGACACCTGAGATTATTTCTATATACAAGAAACATGCAGAAGAAGCATCCGTTAGAAATACTATCAGTGAACTCTGGGGCAAACACCAGGAGACAGCTTTATTGACAACAAAGAGACCCTAGCAAAAACTGATGATGTAATACACAATGATCCCATCCAAAGGGAAGGGCAGCTTAACTCACTTAGTGATTTCAGTGACATATGAGAGAAGAAATGGCACCTCTCTCACCCGTGCAAGAAATTAAAAACCAAAATCAGTGACACACTGGCCTTGAGAGAAGATTTTGAACCCTAAAATTCACCACACAACCACCACCCCTGCCTATCTGGCTGACCAGCTCACCAGGTCTGTTGACTCTCTACAAACCAAAAACCGGAAGGAACATATTCAGATGGGAAATGAAGAAATGGAAAAACCAAGACAACAAGCCTGCTCTGTCCATGCAGCAAGAATCTGAAACAGCATACCCGTAACCATCGGGGCTGACAAGACCAATTCTGCTCTCAGAACACAAGTGCCCCTGCAATCACTTTTCGACTGAAATTTACCCCTTGATCTTATATAGGGCTCCACTACCTTCCTGATTGGCTATATTTGTGCTGTACAAATAACACATAAAAAACACTGAAAGACGATATTTACTAACACCAAAGGCAGATTCCATGAAAGACCACACAAAGAGAGCCCAACTGTCAGTTACATCAAACAACCACATTGAGAAACATACCATCAATGACTGATGCACAAGCCCAAACATTGAACACAGAAAAGAGGTACACCAAGCTGAAGAAAAAGAAACAGAGGAAGAGACAACATCGCTGTCACATCAGTTTGAGAGACAGGCACACCAACAGTCTGATAACTGGACCACAGACATAAGCACGATGCAGAGTAAGTCATCACTGACACACCACATACTGAAATTTTAAGCGCATACTTATCGTGATAATTAAACTACAACTTCCAAAACGCGAAGTACTACTGGCTTAAAAAAAACTCACAACCCCCTTGAGGGCATCACACATCACACTGTGCTTTCCACTTGGCAGGTACAACAGCAATCGTACGCATGGAAATAGAGAGAATCCGTGGCACACAAAAGTTTGCCATGGTTAAAGACAGATTTAGCTGAACAGATACGGCAACATCGGAAGTGACAGCATTACTGACACGAGAGGGAGACCGCCAGAGAGCCAATGGCATTGATACCAAATACATTATAGGAGACCACATCGCTGGCATAAAAATAAATCGTTGGGGGCGGGGGGTGGTCGCGACTCAGCACTGACACAAGACACAGACACTAAAAGAGGGACACCGTAGGCGAAAGTGGGAGACTGATACTAATGAGAGGGACATCGAGGGAAAGTCAAGTAAAAATGAGAAACAGCAGCAAAGCACCCAAACAAATAAAGGCGCACTGACTTTAGAAACAAACACTAAAGTGACAGTATTGCTGCTACCAAAGAGACAGGGACACTGAGACAGACACCAGGAGTGACACTGTCAAAACCGAAGACAAACACTGGGAAATTAACAATAATTAAAAGAAGAGCATTACCGATAACGAACAAAGACAACTAGGGAGAAAGTGACTGAAACTTAAAAGATCAACTTGGAGGTACCGAGGACGCCATGAGATGCGGGAGATTTTAATGTAAATCATCTCAGAAACAACTAGCCAAGCAGGGGCGCCAGAGGCAGCGTATACTGACTCTGGTGCCACAATAATAGAGACACTGGTGTCTAAGTTCAACTAAGAGACTGTGGAGACAAGCAGTGGGACACACCAAAAGCAATCACTAACACGGTCCCTAAGGGGCGACAGGGTTTCAGACACTAGAACACAGCATTACTGATGCTAGACAGTAGAATAGACTTTCTGACACCGGAGGTGCAGACGCCTGGAGATGCAGCAGCTGATTCCCCGGAGGACCACCTGTGGCGGTATTAGACACCCCAGCTAAACACCAGAAGAAACTGCATTATCCTTATCAGGATCAGAGGCAAACACTGAGAGGGGTTTCAGAAGAACCAGTCTCTGCTGATTGGGTACCGGAAAACTCGGTGGGATATGCAAGGAAAAACAGAAACTGGCGCAGGAAGAGGACGTAGCATCAATACAGACGAAATAACAACATGACAGCCAGCATTCCGATCCCCACAGAGACAGAAACACTAATAGGCAGCGTTACTGACTCAAAAAGAAAGACAAAATGACAGACAGCACTGGCACATCCAGAAAAATACAGGGAGTAAAGGATCCTGCATTCAGAGACACACATGCCTGTTGCCCGCTTCATCCGCCTGGAAGGCAGATGTCTCACCTACATCCAGTCACCGCTGTCCCGAGTGGACAGACAGACGGACGTGGTCCGGTATGCGGCCCTCAGGCCGATAAGAGCTTGTGACAGGGCTCGGCCGGACGCAGAGGCTCTCAGATCTCACGGACGCCACCAGCTCAGCTGTAAAAAGCTTTGTCCCGAGCCGCGGACGGACAATAGAAGAACAGACAGACAGACAGAGCAAGATGGCGGCGTCCGCGAGCGCGCCGTGCGACCGTTGCGGGGGAGGTGTGATTCAGGAATGAGGAACACAGGTGCGGGAAGGGGGGGGTGATGGTCAGGGTGTTTGCAAGTTAGTGGAAGCCGGAGGCCGCCAAATCCCTGCCAGGGGCCGCCACGAATATGTATTGTATGATAGTAATTGATCTGGAGAAACACAAACTTAGAATTTAAAACTTAATACCATGATTGGAGGTTCCCTTTAATAATCATTATTGATTTTTATCCAAATGAACACTTTTTGCAACATTAGGATAATCAAAGGCTTAGGGAAAAAAATATAAAGCTCTAGTTTATACCTTGCAGTTTGTATGCAGCTCTAAGATGAAAGCTAATAGCTCACTGTTCTTTGTTAGGATTTTAACTTATAAACTGCAAGTAGCAAAAGGATCTTACTGTCAAAAGCAGTAACCCACTAACCTATTTACAATATGTGCACTTTGTGATGGGCATGGTACATGTTCTTAGCAGAAGGCACATTAACCCTCTGCGCTATCTTTCCATGAGTCAAAACTTCCACTAGACAAAACTCCGATCTCGATCTAGTAAGACGTTTATTCACCGGAGTTATCATGACATTTTTATTATTGCCGAAAATTGCTGTAGGCCAGGAAGGAGGCAGCAAGTGCTTTTAAAACCATAATATACAATGCCCCCAATCAAAGACAGCACCCGTTGCGGTCACACCGGTCGCATCACCCTAATGCCAGCTCTTCTCAGGGGTCCTGTTGCTCTAGGGTCTGCTACTTCTTAGGCCTGCCAGCAAGACTGGAGGTGAACTTCAGTATGGATTGTGGTGGGCAAGCCTTCAAGGTGAACCCACACGCCACACGCCACTGCTAGGGTCCACCTGCTGGTGTTAAGACACCAGGGCTTTTCCGGATTTGCAGGGTCTCCTAAGGTCTAGCGTGGAAATGTGCTCCCTCAGGAGAGTGGTCTGGGGGACTGCTCATGAAGGCTGAACCTAGTTCCTCAGTTCTAAATTCGGCAGCTCTGCCCCCAGTGCTACATCCGCTCCCTCACTGAACACCATACTGCCCCACTGAGAGAAATTCACATTGCCTTCAACTACAATCCAATTTGACCTGCTATAAACAACTGGATGCGACTCAATTCAAATTAAGCACTGGCAAGAGCAATATGCTGCCTAAAGGAAAAAGTAACAACATCCTGGAAAAAGCAAACACTCATTGGGAATGAAAGATTAAATAAAGCTTGTGAAATGTAAGCAGGAACAACATGGTGAACTTAACGCTTTTACACTCACTATTCAGAAATCAGTGAGTGCTTCTGCCTGAAAACTACAGGGCCCAGAAAGGACCCATTTCAATGTCCACTGCTTATATGCTTACAAAACGTTAGCAGTATGGTTTAAAAAAAACACATTCGTGAACACAAAGCCGCCGTACACGTTTTGTTTTCCAATCCACCCATCAACCAGGTATCGCAGTACCTCCAGGTTTGGCACACTTCCCCACCGGGGGAAAACAGTGCTTCACTGGCAAACTGAGTAAAGTGACGCTAATGTTTTTGGGGTTTGAATAAAACCGATCTGGGCACTTTAAGAACATTCCGTCTTGCTTTATTTATTGATTTTTCATATTTTGAACCTTTTATTTCCGTAGCTACACTTTGGAATAGAAAAATGTCAAAACGGCATTTCCAGCAAAAGTGTTTTTCTTTTTTGCATCCATTTCACAGGGGAACAAATGAACGACAGGAAGAAAGAGAGGGTGAGAACCATTTCTTGAGTCACGGTTTTCGGTAAGTGAGGAGGAGTTAGACAGACAGAGAGGGAATAAGAGTAAGAAAGAGAAAGGGGGGCAGCTGCCAACGGCAGAGCAGAAGCGGACACCTTCCTTGTCTTGTCTGGGCAGGAAGCAAGAGACGGAGACCTTTTCCTTCTCTGCTCCCCGCCCGTCCCCAAACAGCCACTAATGCCAGCCTTCTCTGCAGTACTTGGATATTTCTTACGTCCAGGGATGCATGTTCCAAATAAAAAAGTAGGGGCACGGAATCTATAGAATTAAAGAAGTAGGGGCACGCCGTGCCCTGCCGTTCCCGCCCACTTCGACCACTGATTGTATCCGATTCCTCGTGGTGGCCCCCTGGGGTTTGGTGGCCCTGTGCAGGTGCACGGCTTGCACATGCCTAAGGCCGCCCCTGGAGGTATTTAGGCCAGTGACTGATGCCTGCGGGGCTATAGATCTACGTTTTCCACCTGCGGAGGCAGTGGGGGCTTTGCCAGTAGAAATATGATGGTTCATCCGACTATAAATAGAGCTGGTGAATCAACACGTTGGTGGACAGCATACGTCACCACTTATGTAGTACAGTACCTGACTGTCAAACCCTAAATAACCCCCATTCTCTTTTGGATATTGAGATGTTGAGTAACACCATATCGATAAAGTTTGTAAAACATAATGATGAGTTTAGTCATTGTTTTGCGGGTATTCAAAAACTGGTATTTGTGGTATTCAACCTATAGAAAACAAGGTAATTTTATTAGTATCTTGCAGAAAGGGTATAATTTAAAAATCTAACATGGTAAAAAGTCAGAAACAAAATATCTCATATTTGGATCTGGAAAAATCTATTGCAAAGTGTATGAACTACCTAGACATCCCAGAAAGGTATCCCTATTGAGAATTATATCTAGATCTTCACAGTAGGAATGTTTGTGTTAAAGTGGCAGAGAGTATCAACCCAGTGTGGCACCTCAAAGAATGTATGAAATGAATGAAAGAAAATAATGATTTTGCACTTGTTTTCTGAAATGTAAATTTTTAATGGAGCACATAATCATTTTTCATTTCTGAAGTTGATACTATTTTATATTCACCCATTATTTTTAATGCATGGAATTCAGTTCCATTTGCAAGCTCTGGAACTGCTGGGCTATATGTACGATCTGAATGTTATTTTTGTATTGGGAAAATGTTTATGTAATTTAAACGGAGATTGTTCTGTATTTGAAATCATTTTATGCTTTGTCTTCAAATATTTACAAATGTTTGGGCTTTGCCCATTTAAACCACTTGAAAGAATTTAATTTAATTCAATCACTCAATCAATCAATCAATCAGTAAATTTGTATAGCACTTCTTGTCACCAGTGAGAGTATCCAGGCACTGGCAGGGTCCAGCTAATTAGCCAAATAGCTAGATCTACAGGGATTTTAAGAGCTCTGGAAGAGATGGGAAGGGCCAGAGATAAAGGGATAGTTTGTTCCATGTCTTCACAGCTAGGTAGGAGAAGGAGTGGCTGCCACATCTGCTACAGCAGATGAGGGGATGAGAGTTAGAGAAAGGAAAGCAGAGCGGAGGTGTTTCACGGGCTGAAGGAAGTTCAGGTCTTCGTTCAAGTTGGCAAGTATGCAATTGTGTAAGGCCTTGTATGCATGAGTCAGTAAAATAACCTGACATTTTCCAGTGGAGTTTTAGAAGGTAAGGGGTGATGTAGGTTCATCTACGGAGATCCAGAACGAGTCTGGCTGTATCATTCTGTATGATCTGTCAACGTAGGTTAGCTGTCATCACTACATAGAGATTGTTGCCGTAGTCTATTCAGCTAGAGATGAGGGCCTGGGTGATGGTGCATCTTGAGCTTTGGGGTAGCCATTTAAATATCTTATGATGCATGCAGAGTATGAAGAACAGGAGAAGGAGAAGGAGTTGATCTGAGTTGGCATGGTCAGCTTGTTGTCCAGTATGATGCCTAGGTTTTTGCAGGGTTATCCCCAAACTTTTTTTGCTTCTTCCTCCTTTGTTTTTCCTGACCTTTGGTTGTTGGATATTGGACTCTGGGCACTTTACCACTGCTGATCAGTGCTAAAGTGCATATGCTCTCTGTGTATATTGTTATTATGATTGGTTGTCCATGATTGGTGTATTTGTTTTACCAGTAGGTCCCTAGTAAAGTGCACTGAGTCTGCCAGGGCTGGTAATTCAAATGCTACCAGTGGGCTTGCAGCACTGATTGTGCCACCCACATGAGTAGCCCGAAAATTATGTCTCAGGCCTGCCACTGCAGTGCCTGTGCGCAGTTTCTTAACTGCCATGCTGAACTGGCCAGTGTACCCACTTGCCAGGCCTGACCCTTCCCTTTTCCTACACATTGGACACCCCCATGGTAGGCCCAAGGTACCCCCATGAGCAGGGTGCAGTGTATGTGAAAGGTAGGACATGTACTAGTGTAGGTAACATGTCCTGATAGTGAAATACTGCCAATTTTGTTTTTCACTATTGAGAGGCTAACTTGCCCATAGGACAGAATGGGGAATGCTGTGTAACATGTTTGCCTGCATATCTTAACATAGGCGCAAGATAGAAAATTGGAGTCTGGTATCCCTGAACTCAGAATTTAATAACACATCTTTTAGGAAGGATGTTTTTTTGATTCTGTGTTTGAAAATAACACTTTTAGAAAGTGGCAAATTTTCTTGTTCAACCTTTCTCTGTGCCTCTGCCTGTTTGTGGATTGACTGTCTGGTTTGAGAGTGACAGGGGCTGGGTGGCTACAGGAGTCTGGGTGAGTCAACACTAGGCTGAATAGACCTATCTGCATTTGGAGTGGTGGGAGGTGTAGCATCTGGGCCTGAATAGGGCTGTGCCCACCTCCCACAATGCTGGCTCCACCCCCTGCAGGGTGTCTGATGGCCCTGGCCCACACTCACAAAGGAAGAAGATGTGCACTGGCAGAGTGCCCCCAGACCTGGTTTGAACTGGGTCCAGGACACCTCACACATAGAGAACAAAGACTTTTGGGGTATAAATACTAGAGCTGAAACCCCTGAAAGTTAGACTACTTTGCGATCAAGAGGAATCCCTGCCAAAGAAGATCAGCTGAAGAGACTGAGGAGAAGTACTGCCCTTGCGGTGTGTCTGGGGTTGGCCTGCAGTTTTGCTGTTTCTACTGAGGAGAGGACTAAGGGACTTTGCTGTGTGCTGTGTCCCCTGCTTGAAGAAGGACTTTGCTGTGTGCTGTGTCCATCTGAAGAAAAGTCTCCAAGGGTCTGAGAAGAGCTGGCCTCCTGTTTCTGAAGTCCCAGGCACAAAAGGACTTGACCCCCAGCTTCCCTGAACTTCTTTGCTGGGAGTTCCAGTCTGCCAGGATGGCCTGTAACTGTGTATGAGGCCTTTTTGCTGTTGGGAGCTGGAAGTACGACACAACGAGAGAGAAGAGTGACGCCGCTGCTGCAGCCATTGTCGCATCATCGAGGAAGTGTGTCGCCGCTGCCGCTGTTCGCCATCCCATCACCGGAGAACCGTGCCACCACCACACAGTGTGCCATAGCATCACCGTAGAAGCATGTGGCAGGGTTGTCGCATCGCTGTGGAAGCGCGCCGCCGCTGATCGCCACCGCAACACCGGAGAAGCGTGTCGCCGTCACCGAGGGTGTCATCGCATCGCCGGAGAAGCGTGTCGCAGGGCCTGTCGCAGATCAGAAAACCACAGAGTTCGCTGCACAGCCGTTGGGTATGCATGCATCGCCTCAACGTTGTCGCATTGCAACAGAGACGCCATTTTGTCGCATCACACCGGATCGTCGCAACACATCAAGGCGCCATCTTGTCGCATCGGAACCGGAGTGCAGGAAGAATCGCCTTCTCTGCGCCCCTTTTGTTTGCTTTGCGTTACGCATCCCAGGTACTTTGAGACTAAAATGTCGCATTTATCATCTACAAATTTATTTTTGCAACAACCCTTTTTAAAGACATTCTACTGAGTTTTGGTATGTTGGATCTTTGTCGTTTTGGTCTTGTTTAGTTTAGATAAAGATATTTTGTTGTTCTAAACTGGTGTGGTGTCCATTTGTGGTGTTTTTACTGTGTTACTGTGAGTGTTGGTACAAATTCTTTGCACATTGCCTTTAGGATAAGCCTGTCTGCTCGTGCCAAGCTACCAGGGGGGAGAGCTGGGGTTATCTAAATTGTGTATTCCCCTTACCCTGACTAGAAGCAAGGGTCCCTATTTGGTCAAAGGTACCTACCTCTGCCAACTAGAGACCCTCATTTCTAACAGTGGGGGTAGGAGTGGGCCCCTGTTCTGAGACTCTCGAGGATGAGTCTCATGGGGAGCTTTTGTTTCTGAAGTTCAGTAGCTCTGTCTTCTCAGTGTTGAGCTTTTGGCAGTTGTCCATCATCCAGTTGGCAATGTCTGTCATGCAGTTGTGGAAGTTGGTCTTGGCGTTGGTGGTGTCTTTAAAGAGAGAGATAATGAGTTGTGTGTAGTCAGCATAGGATATGATGTTGAGCCTGTGGGTTCTAACAATGCTTGCCAACGTTTTTATATAAGTGTTCAAGGGGGTGGGGCTGAGGGAGGATCCTTGGGATACTCCACAATTGATTTTTTTGGGTTCCAAAGTGGAAGTGGGAAATCAAACTGTTTGTGTTCTTTCGATGAGGAAAGAGGTGATCCATCTGATTGTGGTTGCTTGGATGCCTATGTGGGATAGCCTTGTGATGACTGTGTGATGGGAGACCTTATTGAAGGCTATTGAGAGGTCTTGAATGATCAGAGACGCAGTCTCTGCTCTGTTGAGAAGGGCTCGGATGTCGCTGGTAGCTGATATGAGAGCTGACTCGGGGCTGTGGTTGCTGCAGACTGGAGTGGTAGGAGTTGAGTATTAAAAATCTTTTGCCTCATGAACAGGAAGAAGTAGCAGCGAAGGCCACTCTCTGTCTCTGCAAGGAGTACCACTTCGGCCTTGAACAGTAAAGCCCTCATTTTGATGTCAGGTGGACTGCCACTGACAGGCCATCGGTGGCAGTCCGCCCGACATCCAGGCCATTGGTTCAACCACCAGATTACAATACTGGAGGTTGGAGTGATGATGTTGTGGGGATAGACCACTGCTTCTGACATGCTCAAGGAGTGGTCAGACTCTAATCCCTACAATGGAGGTGGTGTAGTGATTAGGATGTCCGTTTCCAACTGCCTTTTCATGGTGGTCTCACCACCATGGAACGGCAGCCGGAAAGGGACTTTGGGGGCCCCAAGCAGGGCCCTGTCCCCCGTTGGCCACTTCTAAGTGGCCAGGGGGCATATGTGGTGCAGCACACATAGAAAGAAGAAAATGCCCCATAGGATTGCTTTTGTGTGGTAATGAGTCAGTTCCTGCAAAAAACATGCCTGCCTACAATGCAGGCACCCTTGCACCATGACACAAGGGTGTCTGCGTTGGCACTATGTGGTCAAAAGTGCTAGAAAAGGACAGGAATGCATTGTACAATGTGTGCCTTTCCTTTTCACAAAGTGCAGCACAGCAAGGTAGGTTGCTGCGTTGTATTGCATGAAAAAATTATAAATCTTGGCCTGAGTCTTTCATTCAGAGCACCCAAATGTCTGAGACTGATGGTGTCCCGGAACTGGTAAAACCTGCCACCAAAATCTCACTGGGCTGGCATAGTTATGCGTTGAACAGATGAAAGGAAGGTGATAGAGAAGAGCTCTAACCAGGAATTTTGAGGAAAAGTGTCATCCTTGTATCATCTCTACCTCAAAAGTGCTGGCACAAGCCCAAAGCAGATGGGGAATGACTAAAAAATCTGCATACTAAAACCACTGAACAGAAGGGCGAACATGTGTAATCAGCTTCTAGTACTCAGCAAACTTTTTCATGAGTTGCTCAGGTCGTGAGGCAAATAGCTTGACCCCAGTCCATGAAGAAGAGACCTGTGATATTACCTTCTCCAGCAATGGGAGTTGTTTATGGAATTGAACAGAGAGTAGTAGTGGGACCACAATCAAACAAAGATTGGAAGCTACTTGTTTTTTATTATCAGACCTGGACCTTACAAATGGCACCGTGTAGGAGACCACATTCTGTCTATTCATGCCAGTGTTGATACAATGAATCTTTATCTTGCCAATAAATGCATAGTTTGGTAATGCAAGTCTGGACAAAAATGATGCAGACCTCAGCTAGGTCAATGACTGCAAGTAGTGGCTATGTTCCTTGAGTTCCTTCTCGGTGGCCTCAGCATTCTTGCTCACAGAACATTCATACTGAGGGTATTTAGCAGCAGGGGGTTTAATGTAAAGCAGCTGCAACATCCTGATTAATTAAAGCCTGAAGCACCTTCACATAGGGGCAACCCAGGAGAGTCCTGTTTTTGCTCAGTGTCAAACTTAGGTGAAAGCTAGCTCTCATTGCAAAGGCACAGCTGTGGGAGAATTTGTGGTGCTCAATGCTAGCAAAGACACATCACATCTTATTCTCTTCTGCTATTGGAAAATGCTTTCTGCATGCCTGATTATGAAAAAAACTAAACAATTCTGCCTGCCAAATACTCACAACACCACTGACAATGTTGCAGGAAGCAATACATTGGCCAATGAACTAGGGGGGCCACACCAAGAATGAGACATGCCTGCTCGCTGTGTCTGTCCTAAAAAATGTGAATCCTTACACTCATGGACATGACCCCTACAATGAGAACAATAGGGCAGAAAAGGCCATGCATCATCACCTTCACCCACCATTTACCAATGTATTATGATGGACTGATTTCAAAGTAAACGTAAAATCATTTATTTGGACTCATGTCTGCTTCTCCACATCAAGAACTGTTTCAAGATTTCTCTCATCAACACCTTGCTTTTCCTGACTCTGTACACATACACTTCTGGTTGTCTCTTGTGTATTCTTTGGATGCATGATTGAATTCCAAGTTCCTCAAAACTCGAGCCTTCCATAAACTTAGATATGAATGCTCCATGAATGACACTTGTTTCAATAGCTGTTCTTACTGCGAAAGGAAAAGTGATATTTAGTAAATGAACAAACAGGCGTCTGTTAGCGTATGGTGCATCAACAATATGGGAAAATTGTGGTGTCAGATCAGTAACTTGACAAGTTATCTTGGAGTCTGGAACATTTACACCCTGTAGCTCCAAAGGCAAAAGAGCCATAGAGTATTTGTTACAACATACATAATTTCAGAAACACTTTTTGCTTAGTTTTCAAATCCAGTTTAAAGCAAAATTCTTATAAGTCAGGTGTGGATTTATGGAGTGCCAAAATGACTGCTGTGCCATAAATGGTATGCTTGAAAATCATATTCCTTGTAATACCGATGATGATACTAGAAAATAAATGTGAGTCCAACCCATTTCAAAAGTAAACATAGAGACAACAGAACAGATTATAAGAAAGCTTTCCTTCATCCATTCTACTCTACTTTATAATAATCTATATTAGGTAATAAATTAAACCTCAAACTGATGCTTGGTCTGGCAGCAAACACATTTGCCAAGGTTATTCTTTGTCAGCTAAGCTCCATTCTTGGATTGACAAAAAGTAATTTAGCACCCTTTTCAAAATTGATTTCATAAAGGAATGCCCACAGTACACACTGTGACAGCCCATGCAGCCTGATCCAGGTGTGCAATCTTACTAACATTTGTATGCAGGGGCTTTACTAAACCATTTGATACTATTGACTAATCACTATTACATAAGACAATGTTAGCTCTGGACTTTCCTGTTAGACTGGTAAATATTTGGAATCCTCTCCACCATGCTCGCTGGGCTGTGATATCAGTCAATGAATCCACCCACAGAAACCACAAGACACAAAGTGAATCAAGTGCATGAAAGAAATGTGTCTTGGCACACACCTTAATCAATTTATTTCAGAGCAAAGTAGCACTCCTACTTGCAGCTGCAGATTACATTCCATCTCAGATATGGCGACGTGAGATAGGAGTTCTTTATTACACAGACAATGTAGTGACCATAGACAGCACAACGGCAGCCTTGCAATGATCACCAGATATTTATCTTACTTATGCATCAGAGAATAACTTAAAGATTACCTTTAAATAAAAATAAATCCATTCTTAGAACAAACACATACTGAGGAATATTGTCCACAGATGGATTATTCAGACCAGACATGGTACCAGAATAGCATTGCCAGAATTGTAAACTGATATTGACATCATGACCGAAAGGTTATTTACAAAAATATCACCCAATTGGGGACAATAAATAAACTACATCCAAAGGGACAATATTTTTGTAAAATCTAGGGCATGATATTTATGTTGAGGATATTTTTGTATTGCATATTCTAAAATACAATCTCAGACCAATGACTCTAAGTAATTGTGTATACAATTCGACATAGAATTACCTTGAGGCCTCGCAAAAAGTGGCAAAGCAAATACACGACAAAAAGGCTTACCAACCGACTTGTCAAATTCATTCATGTTTGGTAGTGCTTTCCTTTGTTATGAAAGCTCAGAAAAATGAGGCTAAAGGAATACCAACTGTGACCTATGGGTTTGGGCTAAGACTAAATACATTTGTTAGGCATTGGATGTGATGGAGACCAATGCTTGGTGGTGGCTACAAAATGCAGTTTACAAAATACATATTTATTTTGTAGAAATTTAAACATTACTTGTATTAACAATAAAAAAGATAAAAATTAACATATATTAACAAAAACATATATCATGTGGTTCCTGCGGGAGCACGTGGACCTCTATAGGCGATACGCCATTTTCCCATATTAATGCAGTTACACCTCTGTCAGAACTAGGACAGATTCTGGCGCTAATTTGGTATTCAATACTATCCAAAAGTGGGTGAAAGTAGGGTTTAAGAAGCTAGCGGACTTTCTACCTGGGGAGAGATGGCTAAACGTGTCTGAAGTCCACAAGTTCTTTCAAGGCGGTTTTCTGCTCCTTGGTTCCTATAGAATGTTAAATAAAGTATTTAATAATTAGGGGCATATTCTCAAGAACGTGTAATAATCATCGCAAATTTAGCCTAACGCAACGTTACATATCGCAGTCTATCGTGGGAAAACAATGCTGTGTTAACGTAATGTTCTCAACCCGGTGGCACCATGCGATAGTCCCACCATAACGCGTCAAATGACCGCGTTAAAATCAACGCGACGCCGCAAAAATGCGAAACACAAACGAGGAAAAAATTGTGATGAGGCCAATTGCGATACAAAAATCATCAAAAACCATCCAGAGGCCTGCAATTCCCATGCGTCATGTGGGAAAATGCACTATAAAAGTAGAAAAAAAGCATACAAAAAAAAAGCCAAGAAACAGCGAAGCACAATGGAGATGGCCGGAGCAAGTACAGAGGACAACCAGAACCCCACTAGCCCCCCGGAGGACCAGCCTGGGACCTTGGGAACAAGGAAGAGCAAGGACAAGAAGAGTAAGAAGAAGTGGTAAAGTACTCAGGAAAACATGATCCTGATAACGGAGGTGGTGGAACACCACCAACTACTGTTCATCACCTCCACTGTGTCACTGGCAACTAAAAATTGGATATGGCAGACCATCATGGACAAGGTGAATGCAGTCGGAGTGCTGAAGAGGCCAATGGAAGAGGTCAAGAGGCGCTGGAATGATGTAAAGCGCAAAACCAAGCAGAAACCCGCAAACAACCGGGAGGCTGCAATGCAGACTGGAGGTGGGAGTCCTGCGCCACAGGAGGAGCAGGATGAGATAGAGGAAATGCTGTCCACAGTCATCAGTGGGGAGACAGTGGCAGGAGTTGGGGGCCCGGACACTGCTCAACATGACTGGACACAACAGCAACAGGGTGAGTAACAACCAGAGACTGGGGGAACGGGGGAGATGGGCACAATGGCATACATGCACAAATAAGCATAGCACATCTGCGGACAAATCATGCCCCATTCCCCAACTCCCACAAAGAGACCAATGCACCCAAGTATGCAACATCTCAGCACTGTATAAGCACAGAAGCCAGAGGCACACCACATATAAGGGGCAGATAAATCAGAGCTGCAGGGGTGACTCTCCCAAAATGCGGCACCCACACATTGCATGCAAAGCACATCAACATTGACAATGATGGGGTACAAACCGCAACACGTCCATAACAGAACAGAGGACACAACTTGTGCCGCATGTTCGTAGAAAATGGCCAATCACATCTGGCATTGCAGGGAAATGTGAGTTGACAATGTACAAGTACAAACACATATCCGTGAAGTTGTCGGAATGTCCACTGTCCCACATCAAATAGGCAGCTCCACCCAAACAGTCACAATGTACACTGTCATGCAGTCTGAATGTAAACAGGTACAATGCGTCAACATACAACATGTGATCACAATGTTAACCCGCATCTCCCCTTCACATTGCAGGGGGAAATCCAACACCTCCTGCAGAACAGGCCGAACCTCTCTTCTCTGATGACGAAGAGGACCACCACACCTTCGACTCCGACGTCCTCCAACAGCTTGTGGAGAGCCTCCGCAGCCCACTTCCAGGAGCAGGGCAGCCAAGCTGCTATGAGGAGAAACCACCCCCTGCACAAAACACACAGCAGGCAGCACCCACCACCACGGATGCCTCCCAGGACCCCCACGACGAACACATGGCCTTCCAACGCCGTGTGTTGGGGTGCCAGGAGAAGCTGACTGAACAGGTGCAGGAGGGGTTCAACCACATGGCAGACAAACTAGACGCCATACGTGGTGTCTAAGTCCTATCAGGGACCACTCACATTCCCTAACGGACACCCACAGTCCGCTCCATTCTCTCCAACGAACAATGGCTGACATCGCTAGAGTTCTGACTCTGCGACAAGAACGACTGTCTAGTTAGAGTGCCTCCAGCGAGCTCGCCCGGGAGTTGGGACACATGCGGAGGAACATGAAGAACATGGAGCGGATGCAGGTGGAAAGAGCGGCTGCCACAGCTGCACACGAGCGAGAGGTAGCTGGGTCCCTCAATGCCCTAAAGACCTTCCACATGGCATTGCTGCCACAAGTCCTGGCGCTGATGCATGCTGCTGCTACCACCCCATCCACATCTCCGGCCCCTGAGGTGTCACTGCCACACAGTGCTGGAGACATAACACCACCACCCACATGTGAGGCACATGCAACAGCAGAGGATGAAGATGTGGATGAATCTGCCTTTGTGGTCAGAAGGATGCAGTAGCATTCATCTCCGCCATGTGGCCTGTTTCTGCTTGGTTCTGCCCTCTGCATCCTCACCTTCCACTGTCCCCCGATGCACTCTGCGACACTCACCTTGGACCTCGACATGGACTGCCATATTCTGTTTGGCTACCAATGATACAGCTATAAGACTGCCGACTGAACTCCTCCTCATCTGATGTACCTGTCGTTCCCTGAAGGACTCTGGCTGGCCCTCCACGGGCCAACACTGTAAAGTGGGGTTTGCATGGCCCTGTACTGCTCCAGGTTCAACACTCCACTGAATGCGCAATAAACATTCATATTCACACAGATGTGTCATGTCTATGACCTTTCAAGTGTGGAAGTATGGATGAATGTAGGGTCAGTGATTTCCCCTTACATCCATGTTGCTCATGTTGTGGAACTTGGGTCACAGGGTGACACATTACCGATTGCGGCTGGGTGGCGCCGACACTACTACAGAGACACATGCATTAGTTACTTTCTTGTCCAGCCAGTACGGGACAATGCCCAGAGCCCCGGGGTCATTGTTCACACCCTTGCGCTGGACTGGCATACGCCAGGACAACCCACTCCGCTTACACTCAAGGGGGGGACGACAACTCTACATGTCCCAGGTATTCCCTGTTGGGATCTGCTGCTCACACGTCTAGTTGTCAGCATGCCACAGCCACTCCCTCACAGCTGATTTACACCCACACAACACCCATCCAGCACAGGCGTCACAGGACATGTGACCCTGCCAATAAGAAGTGCCTGGCGCACATGCTGAACTCCATTTCCACTCTCTAACTGGGTGCCTTCGTGTGGTTATCATTTATGCATGAGCGCCTAGGCCCCTGCCACCTCACATTGCCCAGTGCCGGGGGTGACATGATGCCATCCGCACCACGAGACCCAATCATGAAGTGTCCATGGCTTACGGTGCACAGACTTGGTGGCACCGGATACACTGCTGCAGGCACAGGCACACCGCCACAGGATGTTGTCTTTCGGTGCACTGAGGTAGGGTGTGCAGCCTGCTATGATGCGCTGTCCTGGCGGTCTGGACTGGTAAGATTAGTGTGAGCCCTGCTGGACCGCAGTGTAGGCTTCAGCCAGCAGGCAGTGCGGGCCGCCCGCCACGTGGCATTGCCTCGCGGTTCACAGAGTTAGTGGCACCTCAAGAGCTGAGCGGGTGTGCAGTCTGCGATGATGTCGTGTGCCTGATATGGTCTCTGCCATAGCAAAATCAACACCCAGAATCAAGTGTGTGACCTGATGGCCCACGGTCCGGGGCTGCATGGTGTGGAGGGTGCCATGGTTGTGGGCACTGGGCTTAGAGCTCCCAACAGAACATGGTAGGCCCTCTTGGAGACACGCCGGTGGCGCAAGGTGAGCAGTGATGCCTGGTTGCACAGGGGCGGGCAATCACCGCTGGGCGGTGGGAGGGGCTGGGGTGCAGCTACGTGTGTGCCTAGGGGCGGGCAAGCAAATGTATGGACTCTGCCATTCATGTCTCTGGAAATTGTTTCAGATGAGGTACCTGGGGGACTGCAGTGTGTACTGGCACGTGGTTTGAGACACCGGTAGCAGCAGGTGAGCACTGAGGCCTGGGTTCGCAGTGTGGGCACTCTCTCTCCCTCTCTTTCTCTCTCTCTCCCTCCCTCTCTCTTTCTCTCTCCCTCTCTCTCTCTCTTTCTCTCTCCCTCTCCCTCTCTCTCTCCCTCTCTCTCTTTTTCTCTCTCTCTCCCTTTCTTTCTCTCTCTCTCTCTCTCCCTATCTACGTCTCTCCCTCTCTCTCTTTCTCTCTCTCTCTCTCCCCCTCTCTCTCTCTCTCTCTCTCTTTATCTCCTAATCTCTATCTCTATCGCCCTTTCGCTCTCTCTCCCTGTACTTTGATGAGTGCATGACACACCTTCTTATTTAGGTTTTAGAGCTGTGACTTACAGAATGTCCTGAGAAGACCCTCGGTAATCATTACCGATCCTACACGACAGTGCTTCGTAACTACGTTGACGACTCCAGTGAACTGTTTGATATTACGCTTTTCATGTACTAAGGGTCTGTTCACTGTTGGAACAATACAGCTTGGACTACTCTGAATTACTGTTGCTTTGAATCACTTTCCATCGTCTACGCTTGTCTACCGGCCGTATTATTATAATTCGACTCTTGCATATTGGGATCTTTCTACATTGCTGCAATTGAACAATTCTGCGCCACTAAGTTCGACAGCTTGATTCGTTGCCCTGAAGAAGCCCATGTTTGGGCGAAACGCGTTGGCTGTGGATATGACAACACCATTGCAATAAAGAAGAAATTTGAAAAACTATTCAGCTCTATGTGTATTATGATAACTTTGTAATATCACACTATACTAGCTACTTTATTCTCGCGTTGCCTCTCATACTTTGTGTTTATCATTATTGTTTATGGTCTTTTAAGCGGCTGACTATTTGAGGTGGGCAACGCACGCATTACTCATAAGTGACTTGTTCAGGCAGTGCAAATGTGCTCAAACCCAGCTGCTTACTTCTCATATGTTCAGTTGCCAGATCCTTTTTACTTCAAAATTGGTGGACCCACCCAATTCCCGCAATGGGGAAATGGCTGCGAAAAATGAACCATATTTGAAATAATGAACGGCTAAACACAATGCGTAATGGTGGGATTATAAATTCAATAAACCTTGGGCGCAGTTTATGGACAAAGACGGGAGGACCTTCTAGAAGACTGGATCATCTCTTATTGCTTCTTTGCACATTGAGCACTTTGCGCACTTCTTTGTCTAATGTGGAGTTTTATGTATTTTTCGATCCTGAAGGAATTTTGAAATGTGTTTTACAGGTGTTTTTATTGTTGGTGTGTGAATAATATGAATTGATGTATTTGTATCTGAATTTTTGGGATCTCAATAAAAAATATTACTAAAAAACATATTATACTTAATTAAAAAATAAATGTCCATAACCCGGAACACAGATGACTGCCGTGAGGAGTCTTTAGCGCGCACGCTACTGATCTCACACAAACTATGATTGCCATTTTACATAGGATCTCCCTCACGGCGCCTCCATCATAGAAATAACCACTACTACGGTTTCTTGAAATCTCGAGTCCAGTATTCCAGGACTTCGTTCTAGCTAGCCGGGGAATAACTTTACCGGCAGCGCGGTTTCTATACCTTTTAGTCTAATACTCAAGGACATCGCTGTGGCTAGCCAGAGAACCTCACAACCGGCAGCCCGGCGGTCTCTAGGAATATCGACCACAGGAACTGTTTAGCCCAGACGGGTTGGAATTATCACCGGCAGTGCAATTACAAAGATTAACACTTTGCGATTCAGCCCTGAGGAAGTCGTGGAATTATTTTCCACATGCGACGAAACACGTGTTGGCTGGTTTCTGTTGTGGCTTAATGAAAACTGAATTAAAGATAAAGCAACACCACATCTACATGATTATGGATCATTTTTTTTATTGTATTGAGTGGTTGTAGTAATATACATACTGTAATATTATCTTGATGTGTGCCTAGGTTTGGATAGAATTTTGATTTTTTGAGGGGTTCTCCCACACAAATATGGAGGGGGCTCATCCCCTCTACTAATAGCACCATTTGACTATATTCAAATTTGCCTTACATAGAAGAGCGCCTTCAATCCCTAGCATCTAAAAAACCTCTGCTAGAGACCTAGGTGTATTTATTGTTGGTGTATGAATATTATGGATTGATGTATTTGTATCATCATTTTTGGGATCTCTTTTTTTTTTTTTTACTTTTTTTTATTGAAACTGAAAGGTGTCATACAACATTTAAGTACAATACAGAAAAAAATATAAAGTTACAAAAACCAGAACATCTCAGAAAAAATAAACCAAGATCCTTCTAAAATAACAGAAACAATTAGGAAAATAGCCTTAATACAAAGAGAGTCAAAAAAAATTTCCCCAAATTTTTTCGAATTTTCTCCCCCCTCCAATCCTCGCCGCATAGTTGCGCTCACTGATCTTGACTCTGCGCATTTTACGTAGCCATTCATAAAAAGATGGTATCTGGGTTGATCGCCAATTCTGAAGTTACAATGATCTGGCCACTACCATGCAAATGAATAGAAGTTTGGCAAGTGAGACAGAGAGATTAAGATTCCGATCAAAGCCATGAAGCATCAAAATAGAATTTACAGATAACTGGATATGAAAAATCGAAGATAAGAAAGCAAACATATCTCCCCGGAACTCTTTGACCATGCAACATTCAGCTATGACATGTGTCCAGTTAGCGGGGGCGAAGCTTTGACAACGAAAGCAGATCGGTGTAAAATTACTAAACATTTTGGCAATTACCGCCGGGGTATAGTAGAGGAGCCATTTCCCAAAAAATATCATTCTGCGCCAATTGGCTCCCCGTAATATGGAAAAATTATATTTATTAATAGTCCGCCACGTCGTTAAAGATAAAACCTGTTTTTCATGTTCCCACCATTTTTTAACTACTTTGGATCCTAAATCGTCTTGTTTAATCTGAGCAAGATGACGTTTCCACTCACCAGGTTTCCTTATTAAACTACTATTGAAAAAAAGATCGTTGTTAAAAGGGGAAATCTGATGAAAGGAGGTGGGTGCAAATGGCTGCAAAAGTTTATAAATTATATTATAAGACCCGGCTAACAAAAAATTGCCAGAAAGTAGTAGGCGCATCTCGGACGGAGTTAACCACCTGGAATGATGCAAAAAATCGCCCACTTTGCTAAAGCCGGCCTTAGTCCAATAGCACATTAAATGCGAGCTTACCCCCTGCCCTTTTGAGGAGTGTAAATTAGTCAGCAAAGAGGAGGTATTAAAAAGAGAGAGAGAATATCTGCTAATCATGGCCGAACGCTTCATGAAAAACCAAGCTAATATTTTATACCGAACCAATTTTGTGGATTTAGGTATTTGAAGAGGGGAGGATATTTGACTCTCTGAAAAAATTAAATCGAAGAAAAAACTAATATAGTGATTTGGGTTCGGAGTAGGGACCTTGAAACGAGTTAAATACTGAGCAAAGTAGGCGAAATAATAATCTCTAATGTTTGGAAGTGCTAGGCCACCATTATCTACACCGTCATAAAGAGTAGTCATCGCAATCCGGGGCTTTTTATGTGCCCAGAGAAAACTTGAAAGTAAGGATTCTATTTTCGAGAAAAAAGACCCTGGGAGAAAACACGGAATTGTTGAAAACAAGAAATTAAATAATGGTAAAATAGACATTTTAATCAAGGCGACTTTACCCAGTAATGATAAAGGTAATTTATTCCAGCGGGTTAGCATTGAGCGAACCCTTTGAAGAAGGGGAACAAAGTTCAAACTGAAAAGATCTGTAACTGAAGAGGAAAAAAACACCCCCAGATATCTTTTAGGTTTATTATTAAAGCAGCCACGTAGATCGGGATATCATTCTGGAATATGATTGCCACAAATCAAAATTTCAGTCTTTTTTTTATTGATCCGGTAGCCCCCAAAAGACTCAAATTGCTCAAAAATCTGAAATGCCTGAGCTTGAGACTGCAGATCGGAATTAATAAGTAACATGATATCGTCCGCATAAAGTTTAATCTTAGACATAGATGGAATTGGGGGTGAAATCTCTGCAGACTTACGGATAGCTATTGCGAGAGGTTCGATAAAAAAGCAAAAAGAATAGGTGATAAAGGACACCCCTGACGGGTTCCACGATTAACTGAAACAGATCCAACCGAGTGTGAATTAATGATGATATTAGCGCTAGCACCCAAATAAAGATTACGAATAAAATTAATAACGTTACATGGGATATGAAAGTGCTGCAAAATAATAAAAAGTGTCTCCCAAACCACCAAATCGAAAGCTTTTTCTGCATCAAATAACAAAATAAGTGCAGGGATCCTCCGTGTCTCCAAGTAATCCAAAGCTTCTGCCAAATAGTGAGTATTAGTCATGAGCTGTCTACCGGTAATAAAACCATTTTGGTCTTTATGAATCAGATCAGAAGAAATTCGGTTGAATCGAATAGCCAGTAATATAGTGACGATCTTGTAATCCGAATTTAAAAGAGTAATGGGACGATATGAGTTAGGATCGGTAGCATCTTTCCCCTTCTTCAAAAAGCTGACCACAGTGCCCTCGCGGAAAGAGTCAGGAATTGAGGCTCCAGACAGCATGGAGTTAAGCAAAAGTAGAAACAGATTAGAAAAAGAGGGAAAAAAAACCTTGAAAATCTCTGTGGGTAGTCCATCCGGACCAGCGTCTTTCCCTGATGGAAGATCTTTTACCACCGCCTCTATCTCTTCCAGAGAAAATTCATCTGCCATAATTAATTCTTCGGAATGGGAAAGAGAAGGGATCTCAGCCTGCCGTAAAAAGGAGTTTAATTTAGACTGATTGATTTTAAGCTGATGAGAATATATATTTTGATAATGACGATGCATTATCGCACCTATTTTATCTGGATCGATTGTAGATTGATGCGAAACCGGGCATTTTAACTCCCGAATTAAATTAAATGCGGCTTGTTCTTTGGCCTGCCAGGCCAAGAATCTCCCAGTAAAATTACTTTCTTCATATATTTTTTGATATTGAGTACGAAAAAAAATCTCGCCCTGCTCATATAAAAAAGTGGTGTATTTTTGTTTAGCTTCATTTAATTGTTCTTTAACCGATCGTGAGGGATTTTGTTGCCTTAGAACGCTCAGAGTATGTATACGGGATTCCAGTAGTTTGATTTGAGCCCTGGATACAATTGAAATGGCCGCATCTTTCCCTATGATGATTCCGCGAATAAAGGCCTTTAGGGCGTCCCAGATAATACTTATGGGGGCGGTGCCCATATTAAGAGTTATAAAGTCTTTAATCATGAGGTTAAATTTGGGAAATCTACGGACTCTATGGACTCTGTTTTGTGTTTTTTTTGTGTTTTTTTTCAAAGATATAGGTTGATAGATGTGACGGATGTGCTTAGCTGGGAAAACTGTCCTGTCTTTCTTCTTTGCGGGTTTGAGTAGGGGGAGGGGAGGATCAGTTGAGCAGGGTGGAGTGCGGAATCCAGGGGGCCCAGGGGGTGCAAGATGTCACCCGAATGGCAGGGGGTTGGAACCGTTGGTCCGCGTGGGCTGGGGAATCTTGGCCAGTGGTGGGGATGGGGGTCACGGAGGTGTGGTTGGGGTTGTTTGGGTATGGGAGGGCTCTGGGGGGGTGGGGTCGCTGGGGTTGTGGGTGGTGGTGGGTGGTTTGAAACAAAAAGGAAACTGATGGTGTCTGTTTATCTTTCTTTATTTTTTTCTCGTTTGTCAATATGTATTTATTGTATCCAGGGGGCAAAAGCGGTTCAGTGATAATTCTTCTTAGTCAATCTAATTCTGATCTCAATGTCTAACAAGGATAGTTTGAAGTTCCTTTCTCTTAATGTTAATGGCTTAAACAATATTAAGAAAAAGCGCGCTATGGAAGTTTGGTTAAAGGCTGAGAATCCCTCCGTTATTTTGTTACAGGGGACTCATATTCCCTCTTCCAAGCTTGATGGGTTTTCAATGCTCAAATCCTGGGCTTCGTTTCGGTGTTTCGCATCATGTGATGTATCTCAGCGAGGGGTGGCAATATTTTTGAATAAGAACTTATGTGCTGATATCATTCAATCACAACAGGGAGGCTCAGGACATTGGTGCTGGGTCTCATGCAGAGTTAAAACCAGGCAGAGACCTTTTATCTTCGTATGTTGCTATGGACCTCTAATAGACGATACCAGTTTGTATGAAGACTTGTTCCAATCTCTTTTGATGGTCTCAGGTGATATTGTCATTGGTGGGGATTTTAATGTGTTAATGGACCCGCATTTGGATACATCATCTCAATCATCCAAACAACTTAAACCGAAAGTCTTTCAAACCATTTCACATTATATCAAATTATTCGATCTTTCTGATCATTGGCGGGCTGATAATCCCTCTAAAAGAGATTATACCTGCTGGTCGGGTAGATTCAAATCCTCATCCCGCATCGATTTTTTCATAGCTTCTCGCAATCTTAAGCTCGGCTTTTGCAATACGCTGTTCAACGTGTTCTCAGACCATGCTCTGCTTATTAGGGAGTTCACTTTTGGGGATTTTAGAAGATGGGTTCTTAATAGAGCTCATCTTAATGACGATAAATGGGTCTCTGAATTAAAAAACATGATCATTTTTGGGATCTCAATAAAAAATATTATTTCATTAAATTAAAAAAATATATATATTTTTATAAATAATATTAAATGGAAGGAAGACGCAATCATGTCTCTGTCTTCTGGCAAGGCGGCGGGTGAGTAAACTTTGCCACTTGAGTTTTATAAAATCTTTCAGGATATCTTGGCACCCGAACTCACAGAATTAATTGCCTGTATTACCAATGGGGGGAAGCCCCTGCATCCTGGAGTGTGACTAATATGGTGGTGTTTACCAAGAAGGGAAAATCGCCCGAAAACAGAAGCTTCAACCTCCCAATCTCTTTGAATAATTCCAACGCCAACATTTTCTCTAAAAGTTTGTTTATACACCTGGCTCTCTTCATCCGGTTAGTTTCCGATCAACAGCATGGGTTTGTCACCGACAGAGATACCTCAGCTCACATCAACACTGCTATTGCTGCTTTCGATGTATCTGGCAAACTGTAGCTTGGATAACACTCCGGTCTACTATGTCAACATTTGGACTTAGTACTCAGTTTATCTCTCTTGCGCAAAAACTCTACAAGAACGCAGTAGCTACAGTTAAAATGAACGGAATGCCATCAACACACTTTTCCGTTCAAAGGAGTACAAGGCAGGGCTGTCCACTCTCCCCATTGCTCTTCGCCCTCTACATTGAGCCTTTTAAAGGACATCTGTTGCAGAATGCGGGGATCCCTCCTGTATGTTTAAATGATAGAGAACTCGAACTCACTGCATACGTAGATGATATTGCCGTCTTTTCTACCAATCTGGTTGAAGCTATAACCTGTGTAACAGAAGAGGCAGAACTTTTTGGCTCTGTTTCAGGATACACCTGGCTAAAACCCAGACAATTCTAAATTACCAACATGATATCTTACCAATGTCCCTAGGTGCTACAGATATGGCTACAAATCTAGGTAGTCACCTTAGCAGTCAGGTAGAAGATATTATTACTCTGAATCATGAGCCACTCCTAAAGCTAGTTATGCCTAACTGCGCAGCTGGCATCGGCTCCCTCCCAGTATGTTCGGTAAGTGTAATATACTTAAAATGTGCATCTTGCCCAAGTTTTTATATTTAGATTGCTCAATCCCCCTGTGGGTCCTACGGTCTCTTTTTAAGCACTTGGAAAGTGCTATAGGTAGTTTTATCTGCGGGTATATACATGATAGAATGGCTCTCAGCTCTATCAAACTTTCTTATAAACAACAGTGTTTCAAGCTCCCAGACTTCAAGCTGTATTACAAGGCCGCATCCGCAGGGCGGATTCAGAATTTGCTAAACAGTCAAAAAGCTAGTCTGTCCTCACTGGCGGATCAATTAGCTTGAGGACCATCTATTGGGTTTATTTTTTACAAGACCTCTGACCCTAACTATTACAAACAAGTCAGATTCAAGGTAGTTAAGGATAAGCAAGGGTCTGGCAAGAGATTTGTAAGGAATATTCTCTGTCGACATTGCATCACAACACTGTTTTATGGGGTAACCCAGTATTTCCTGATATATTTCAGGATTATGGTGGTAGAGTTTGGCAGTGTAAGGGCATTAACAGACTAGGGGCCACATGCATCAACGAGAAAACTGGTCGCAAACGGGCAGGTTTGCGACTGGTATTTTTGCATTTGGGATGCATCATCCCAAATGCAAAAATGCAGTCTTTTTTTTGCAAAGTGCCTAACTGTAGATTTTGAACCCTAGCTCTGCCGGCACCTAGGGAAACCTAACAAACCTATACATTTTTGAAAACTTGACACCCAGGGAATCCAGGTTGGGGTCACTTCACTGGCTCTCACCAGGTTCTGTTACCCAGAATCCCTTGCAAACCTCAAACTTTGTTTAAAAAAAACTATTTTCCTCAAATATCTGCGGTGGAAAGTTCTGGAACCAGCGTAGATCCACAAAATTCCACCCACCATGCATTCCTGAAAGTCTTCAAAGAAAAATGGTACCTAACTTGTGTGGGTAGGCCTAGTGCCCGCGAAAGGAAAGGGCCCAAAACGCAACGTGGACAAACCACATTTTCACAGTGAAAAACGACCCTTTTTTTTGCTAAGTGCCTAGCTGTAGATTTTGAACCCTAGTTCTGCCGGCACCTAGGGAAACCTAGCAAACCTATACATTTTTGAAAACTGGAAACCCCAGGAAATCCAGGTTGTGGTGACTTGACTGGCTCTCACCAGGTTCTGTTACCCAGAATCCCTTGCAAACTTCAAACTTTGCCAAAAAAACACATTTTCCTCATGTTTTTGTGGTGTAAACTTTTGGAATCTGCGTGGATCCACAAAATTCCACCTACCCCGCATTCCCCTAAGTCTCCAAAGAAAAATGGTACCTCACTTGTGTGGGTAGGCCTACTGCCCATGAAAGGAAACGGCCCAAAACGCAACGTGGACAAGCCACATTTTCACAGTGAAATGCCTAGCTGTAGATTATGAGTGCTAGCTCTGCCGCCACCTAGAGAAACCTAGCAAATCTATAAATTTTTCAAAACTAGACACCAGGGGTAATCCAGTGAGGTATGGCTTGCATGGGTCCCCCAACATTTTCCTACCCAGAATCCTCTGCAACCCTCAAATTTAGCTGAAAAAAATCACTTTTTTCTCAAATTTCTGTGTGGGAAAGTTCTGGAATCTGCAAGGATGTACACATTTCCTACCACCCAGCATTACCCCAGGTCTCCCACTAAAAATGGTTCCTCACTCATGTGGGTGGGTCAATTACCCGCGACAGGCAAGGGCCCAAAATGTTTTGAGGAGACTTCAAAATGACCTATCACAAAACAACCTGATTTTGCAGGGGGGTTCACCTGGGTTTTTGGCACCGGGCTCGGTGGCCATCTTGGGAAACCTACCAAACCCACACATTTCTGAAAACTAGACACCCGGGGGAGCCCAGGAATGTATGGCTTGCGTGGGTCCCCCAACATTTTCCTACCCAGAATCCCCTGTAAACCTCAAATTTAGCTGAAAAAAGCTCCTTTCAAAACAGGTCATTTTGATGTCTCCACAATACGCTTTGGGCCAATCCCTGCCCTGGGTACTTGGCCCACCCACACAAGTGAGGTACCATTTCTATCAAGAGACTTGGGGAACCGCTGGGTGGTAGGGAATTTGTTTCTTTCTTAAGCATGAACATTTTAGCACAGTAATGCATGGAAAATGTGACAGTCACATTTTGAGGTTTGCAGGACATTGTGTGTAAACTAACTTGTTGGGATGCACAAGAGAGACATCACCATGTACTCCCATGGGTGTTTAGTTTACGGCAATATCTACAATTGGTAGGTTTTTCTTAGATAGAATGTACACCTTGGCAGAGAGACAAAAAAGACAAATATTACTGCACAACCATCTATTCCTCGATCACACACACATACTGGTTGGATTTTGCACGAGGGTGAATGATACAGTATATACAATTGTATTAACAAGAGCTTTCACAAAAATGAAATGCACTGTTAATAACTGAAAGGCCGAGAAACTGAACCATTGACTCACAGCTTGTGAGCTGTAAAGCCATGACAAGACACTAACCTCTTTAGAGGCCATTCATACACCTTTCATACATGTGACACATAGAAAACCATTCACATCGCCAGTCGTGAGCCCATCACATTACAACACTCACATCAGCAGACAGAGCCATTCAAGGGCCCATCACTTCCACATGCTCACATGTCTGACACAGCAACCACACCAGCTGATGGATTGCGTGGACTGGCGTTTGGCTACCAGTGTGTGTAGTGACCAGCAGCAAGTCACTACTGACACACCACCAGCCAAGCGCCAGTCCATACACACCGCCAGCCAAATGCCAGCCTACACACACTGCCAGCCAAGCGCCAGTCCATTCACAACACTAGCCAAGAGTCAGCCCACGCACACCACCAGCCAAGCACCAGTCCACGCACACCGCCAGCCAAGCGCCAGTCCACGCACACCGCCAGCCAAGCGCCAGTCCATGCACACCACCAGCCAAGTGCCAGTCCACGCACACCACCAGCCAAGCACCAGTCTTCACACACCGCCATAACATTTAGGTATTTTTTTATACAAAAAAGAAAACACAAACAAATTGTGAATAGATACAAATCTACCAACACAAAATCTGAAACTAAATACATTGCACAAATGCCAACCTTGAAACTGAAAAAATATATAAAACAATACAGACCAGGCAGTTCACTTTACCACTCATGGATGCTCCCAAATAGCCTTTTGCGTGTGGTACATTCTAAAACAAGCAGGCACACAACGCAGGGTTAGAAGGACAGTACATACAAGTCTCCTTCTGCGTACCTCTTCGCCAACAGACTCTACATCTCCTACTGGGAAAGTCTTTTGAGGGTGTGGGAGGAATGTGAACAGGAAAGTGGCAATCTTTCAATCTAGCCACATCCTCCACCACTCCAACTCTAGGAACACCTGCTTGTTCCACTACAACATGGCTGCCTATTACAAACTCCTGAAACTTTGCAAAATTCATCTTTGACTCAGGACAACAGTCCATAAATAAAACAAAAGCATTAGAGGTTGCCAAGTGGAAAAGATGGATAGCCAACTTCTTATACCAAATGTAAGCCTTACAAAGAGCAGTGTAAGGTTCCAACCTCTGATCAACTCTATCAACACCACCCATGTGCCTATTATAGTCTAAAACGCACACAGGTTTGTGCGGTTCAGCAACCTGACCCCAAACAGACACAAGTGAAGTGCTTTCATCATGGATGGTAGTCAGCATGTAGACATCTCTCCTGTCTGAAAACTTCACAGCTAGAAGTTTCTTGCCATGCAACGTACTGCACTGTCCCCGCACAAGCTTTTGAAAAACAAGTTATTTTGGGAAACCTTTACGGTTAGAGCGGATTGTGCCACAAGCAACAGTGTCCACTTTGGCCAATTCCCTGAACAACTGTGCACCAGTGTAGAAGCTATCTACATATAAATGGTGACCTTTGTTAAACAGTCCACTACCAAGTTCCCACACAATTTTCTCAGTCACTCCAAAAGTGGACGGACAACCAGGGGGGTAAATTCTGGAATCCTTACCAGTGTATACCCTGAAATTAGAGACATATCCAGTCCTACTGTCACACAGCATATACATCTTAACTCCATAGTGTGCCCTCTTGCTAGGAAAGTATTGCCTAAAAACCAAGCGGCCCTTGAACAAGACCAAAGACTCATACACTGCTATTTCTTTCCCTGGACCATAGATCTCAGAAAATCGATCTACAAAATGATCAACGACTGGCCGAATCTTAAAAAGACGGTCACAATTAGGGTGATCTTGTGGAAAGGCTAAACCATTATCGACAAAATGCAGCATCCAAATCAGAAGCAAATACCTATCATGACTCATGACTACCGGAAATATAGCTGCTGCCATCAAAGGACTAGTAGACCAATTTGAAGACATTGATGGCTACCTCAGCAAGCCCATCAAAAAGTTGAACCCAAGAACTTCTTCATCATTTCCAGATTTGTGGGAGTCCAATGGGTAGCTCTAGAGTGGGGCCTAAGGCTGGCACTGTTGTCCCTCAAAAACTGTTTGGCATACAAATTAGTCGGCTCAACAATCTCTGCCAAAAATACATGGTCCATAAACAACTGAAAAAAATGTATAGGCAAAAGGTTTTCAGTATCCACTCTACACCCTGGAACACCAGTAAATTCTGGCAATGTCGGCTGCACCATGCCTGGGGCAACCCCGAGGTCTGCACTTCCAATGTGAGGGCTTGCAGTCCAGAAGCCTCTTGCTGCACTATTGGCATATCAATGTCCTCTTCTAAGACAGGCACTTCATCTACACTAAGAGTGGCTTAATCATCCGATGATTCCTCGTGGACAGAAAACGCACTGCCAGAATCTTCCACTGCCCCTACTGCCTCCTTTGCCTCAGATGCAGAGTAAGTCTCTGAACCATGGTCAGAGGAAGACTCAAAAAGCAAACCAACCACCTGCTGAGCAGTAATCCTGTGGCTAGCCATAGTCCTTGCAAAGAAAGGAGACTTCACAAACAAGTCAACAACAACAAACACTGCAAAATAAGTAATACACAAAGTGTGGCTTTAGCACAAAGATCTATATACTCAAAGACAGTGACTGATTTGCCAAAGATAGCTAAACTCGCCAGCACCCACTCTGCAGAGACACAGTAAAAAGCAACGATATCCAACTAGAAAGAAGAAACAAAACTAATTACTCACAAGACAACAAAATACACATAGGGCACAAATGCAAAAAGATTTTGACACAAAAACCAGAAGCCGAAAATACTGCTATTATTACACCATTTGCAAAAAACACATTCATGCGGGGAACTGAAACTCATTTACATTGTACAAAAAAGAGTCTCTTACCAGTAAGGAAACCGCAACCAGGAACAGTCTAAAGAGCAATAGCCTTGAACTAGAATAAAAAGGGTGAAATAAAGCATTACAATTGCATTTCACAAAAAATAAAACAATTAACATTATAGCACGCTATGTCACTACCCAAATGGTCAATCTGCCAGATGGGCCTTCAAATAGGGCTGAGAATAATGGGGGGTGATCTTGCCCAAGGGATCGGGTGAGGTTGTCTGCCAGGCCGATCTGTCCCCCAAGTGGGGCAAAAAACAGCAGACAGAAATTTGCCCCCTTGCAAAAGAAATAGATCCCTGGTGCCTAGTAGGGATTTCTGCCTTGCCCCTGCCCCCTAGGGCAGAAAGGCCAAAAAAAAAAGGGGCTGATCTGTCCCCAGGAGGGGCAGAAAAAACATTGACCAAATTTTACCCCCTTGGAAGCAACCATGTTGCTTCCATTACACACAAAACAAAATCCTTGGTGCCTAGTGGGGTTGCCTGCCCCCCCAGGGGCAGAAAGGCTATTAAAAATGGGTCGATCCGCCTCCACGGGGGGCAGAAAAAAAGATACACAATATCAGCCCCTTGAAAGCGACCCTTGCTCAAGGAGTCGCTTCCATTTTATTTAAAATAAAATCTCTGGTGTCTAGTGGGGTTTTCTGCCCCCCCCCCCCCGCGGGGGCAGAAATGCCAAAAAAATGGGCCAATCTGCCCCTAGTCGGGGGCAGAAAAAACACACACAACATATCAGCCCCTGAAAGAGACCCTTGCCCAAGGGGCCCCTTCCATTTAAATTTTAAAAAGTCCCTGGTGTCCAGTGGGTTTTTCTGGCCCCCCTGGGGGCAGAAGGCCAAAAAAACGGGCTGATCTGTCCATGAGGGGAGAATAGTAGTAGTAGTAGTAGTAGTAGTCAGTAAATTACAGCAGAGGGACCCTGAATATATTAGTAGGTGAGGAAGGGATCAGGGAAAGAGACTAATGAGAAACAAGACTTCCTACACTATACCACTTAAATTGAAGGCAATATGTCCATGTAATAAAGTAATACCCACAGTCAACGGTATATAAAACTATATTATTTCATTTATTAGTTCATTTTATCATTTTTTTATCATTTTTTTTCAACCACCTCAGGATACATATACATAAACAATTTTCATACTGTGTTATAATACATATAATATGGTTCACATCAAACTATTGAAGCACAATTTATGATTAATTGTACAACCATGACATAAATAAGAAAACATATATACCACATATATGACACACAATTAAAGACAATAAATCTGCAACTCAAGAAAACAACAATATATTGACAATTAAAATCATAGGTTGTATAATTTAAACATAGGACCAACGCCTACGCGCGTTTCGGAGCTCAAAAATGATCTTTACAGGCTCCTTCTTCAGGGCTTGTTACAGTGGTCTTTCAGAGGAGAAAAAGGCTTCAAGGCCTAGTTTGATGTCCAGCACTCATACATTGGAGTTAAACATTGGATTTTGACAGCCGTTGGTCTGTGGGTATAAAAATCACAATAAGTGATTGTGAATATTATTTAGCTTTCTTTAAATTTATTGGAAATAAAATGGAGCAGGAGCTATGGAATGAGTAAAGGAATAAAGACCTCTATGTACACCCGTGATAGAACAAACACCCAAGAACAGGAGTTTATGTGAGGAAATGCCATTATAGTTCCAAAGAGCCTAAGTACAAAAGGATAAAATATAGAAGAAAAGAAGAATTCAGAAGGAGTAATAAGTTTTAGTGACAACATACTTGCCAATGACAGATTCTTATACAGGGGGATACCAGTGACGAGGTTTCCTAAATCTTTAATTTTAGTATTTGAGGAACTACAATAAGAAGAAAAGATTAACCATGGTTAAATCTAAAAACATAATGGGATACCAAATGAAACTAAGCAGAACTCACGAGGCTAGCATGAATTGCAGAGAGACTGGGGTAGAGATTTTCCTTATATACTAAAGGCAGTTTACGATTGTATCTATCCAGCGTATAAAAAAGGATCTATATACAATGAGCCTCTAGTAGGTATGGCTAGATTATCCGTCACAAATGATGCAAATATCATCTCTCACGATAGGACATTATGGTTTGTTCAGTGGGCTGTACAACTAATGATGGGTAGGATTTTAGGAAGAACCAAGGAATATCTTGTAACTTCCTACAGCGTCTCTTAAAACGAAACCTAGAGAATATATGCACGAATTGCTAACCTAAGTTGTATAATAAAGGCAAATGAATTACCTGTTCTCCTTATTTATTCAGTCTTGCGGAAGGCTGAGTACACTCAAACGTGAATCAGGTATGTGGTGTAAATATTGACACTCGTAGGGACAATCTATAATAGAATTACGAGTAGTTTGCATGTAAGGCTGAAAAGGATGGCAACGTAGACATATTTTTAAGGCAACCAAAGAGGCTGGAACTAGCTTATAACGGTTCTTACCGAGCAATTAGGAAAAGGCTTGTCAGAGATTCCAAGGCAAACGTTCAAAATCAGGAGTGTGTGGAACCTGGCGTTTCTCTTATGGGGAGAACCAGGAAATGATGAGAGCGCGAATCAGATGCTAGGCGTAAAAATTTACGCTCGTGGGATTAATCTGCAATGAAATTGCATGTAGTTTAAAGATCTAATACTAGGCGTAAATATTAACGCTCGTGAGAGCAATCTACAATGAAATTGCATGTAGTATAAAGGTGATGCTAGAAAAGCAGCGTATTAATCTTACTGGTCAGTTCAGCAAAGATTTGTCAAGGATTCCATGGTTAGCGCTCTTCAGGATAAATGTGTGGAAACTGGCGTTTCCCTTATAAGGGGAGCCCGGAAGTGATGATCTAATAATAGGCACTGAAATAGGACTACACGCTCGTGGGATTAATCTGCAATGAAATTGCATATAGTTTAAAGATCTAATACTAGGCGTAAATATTAACGCTCGTGAGAGCAATCTACAATGAAATTGCATGTAGTATAAAGGTGATGCTAGAAAAGCAGCGTATTAATCTTACCGGTCAGTTCAGCAAAGATTTGTCAAGGATTCCATGGTTAGCGCTCTTCAGGATAAATGTGTGGAAACTAGCGTTTCTCTTATAAGGGGAGCCCAGAAGTGATGATCTAATAATAGGCACTGAAATAGGACTACACATGAAACGGGAAAGCAACCTTACAATACATTCTTCATTCAGAATGCAAGCCATAAGATCGTCAGTAGAGGCGGACATCTTGGAAGTGAAATAAGGCTCTCTACATATACCTGAGACAACACGTGACAATTGTGCCTTATTGATGAATTTTTACCATTAATTAAATTAAAAGTTGAAGGACAAGAATTGCTTGATCCAGGAACTGATGAAGTCTTATGATGGACACTAAGATGAGACTGCAAATGAAACAGAAGCGCAACCTTAAGATGTATTCTCCCATCGTAATGCGGAACATAAAATGGGCAGTCACGACGGGCATCTTAGGGGGAGGAATTTAACCCCTCCGTAGAAAGTTCCTAACATTTACCTTAGTCAGCGCATAAGCCTCAAGGAATGAATTTTAATCAGTTGTTAATTTATACATATGGGGCACGGATTAGGTGACATGGGTATGATTAGTGGTCCCGGGTGTGCTATATGGTCTAACATTACAGGGGTGTGTATTTAGCCCACCCATGAGGGGAGAATACACATACACAAAATATCTGCCGTCTGGAAGTGACCCTTGCCCAAGGGAAAAGAGAGAAACTTCTTGTGCGCTTCTTTTATTCATTTATATTAGCTTATCTTGTTATCCTCTACTATTGCCTTACAATGTTTCCTTTTTACCTTGCTTCCTTCCCAATACTGTGAAGCGCTCTGATACCTCTCGGGGTCTTGTTCGCACTATACCAAACATTTTAAATAAATAAGGGGTCGCTTCCATTTTAACAAAAAAAAGTCCCTGGTGTCTAGTGGGGTTTTCTACCCCCCCCTCCCCCCCCCCCGGCGCAAAAGGCCAAAAAATGTGTCCGATGGGGCAGAAGAATTTAACACAGACTTTGCCCCCTTTGGAAGCGACCCTTACCCAAGGGGTCGCTTCCAATACAATAAAGTAACTCCCTGGTGCCTAGTGGGGGCATTTCTGCTGCATGATCGCGATGCTGTGCACGATTGTGAAGCAGAAATGCCCTGCACAGAGACATCAGGGGAGAGGAAAAACTCTTTCCTTTCCTCCAATGCCTCTGTGCGTGCAGGAAATGCCCCCCAGGAGCAAGGAAACCTACATGCTCTGTCGGGACCCTGGAAGCAAATGGCTTCCAGAGCGTCTGGGGCTTACTGATGATGTCGGCGCGCTCTGTGCGTGCTGACGTCAAGGGATTGCCCGGGGGGGTCGGGGGTGGCAGTGGAAACTCTTCGGCTGCCATCCCCCTTTGTGACATGTTGTTGGGCTGCCCAAGGGGTAAGCGCCAGCCCTTCCCCCATGGGTGGGTGCCATGACGGAGCGGTTCTGTCATGAGCACACGCCCACCATGGCTAATGGCGGACCCGCTCCGTCATGGGCACCGAAGGGGTTAAGTATCCATGTCAATGCTCCTTATTTATTTTTTTGTACTGGTTCTATCTCATTGTCTTGTATTTTATCGTAGTTATGGCTAATAATAATTAAAAAAAAATAATAAAGAAAACGACTAAATAAAAGTAGGAAACATTTTGGGCTTTGGAGGGTTTAGATGTACTAATGCCACTCCGACGTGAGCAAAAGCAAGGAAACTGCTCGACTGAAGGGTTAGATTTACTGTTCCTACTCCAATAAGCAAAAACAGGGGCTTGTTGTTTTTTGTAGGGGTTAGGATTACTATTTCCACTCCAACATAATCGAAATCAAGGATTGTGTTGAACTTTGAAACTGTTAGATTTACTATTCTTGCTTCAATCTAAGTAACAGTATAGAAAGTGCTGGTCTTTGGAGATGTGATATTACTATTCCCACTTCAATTTAAGGAACAGTATGGAAAGTGTTGTACTTTGGAGATGTGATATGCTATTCCTATTCTAATCTAAGAAACAGAAGAGATAGTGTTAGACTTTGCATGAGCTACATTTATTATTCCTACTCCCATGTAAATTAGATCAGGGAAAGTGTTGAGATTTGTTGGAGTTAGATTTACTATTCCTACTTCAGTCTAAGTAATATTAGGGAAAGTGTTAGACCTTGGAGGGGATAGATTTACTTTTCCTACTCCAATGTAAGCAAAAGTAGGGAAAGTGTTGGAGTTAGGAAGGGCAAGCTAAACCTTTCCAGTTCTTAACCCCTTCTCTGCTCATGACGGAACCACTCCGTCATGAGCCACGGGTGCCGTGTGCTCATGACGGAGTGGTTCCGTCATGCTGCGGCCGTTGGCGGCCGCTCCTCCCACGCGGCGCTAATTCCCCGCCTGTGCGGGCGATTAGCGCCGTGGGCGGAGTGATGACGGAACCACTCCGTCATGAGCACAGCTCAACCGTGACTCATGACGGAGTGGTTCCGTCATGAGCACGGCGCCACCGCAGTGCCCCCAACCCCCCCCCCCTCAGCGCCGCGGCGGAATTCCCGCCGCGGCGAAGGGGTTAAAATGTTTTAAATACATTTAAATACATAACAAAATATTATTAAAACAAATTCAAATAAAAAATATCTGCTTCATAAATAAAGTTAAATGTGATTGACAAAAATAATGATATAACGATAATTTAATAAATACAAAGCAATATACATACATTTTAAATTAAATCCCTCTGTACTAGTCAGAAAAGACCAATGCAAAAAGGAATTAGATAATTTACAATTTGAACAATAATACTTTTAAATAATAAATACATTAAACAAATGAAATAAACCCACAAATAAATATAGCATGTATTCTACAAACATTATTAATAAATACACTGCCCAGTAAGTTAACAATTAATTTAAATACAGCATATAATTTACATCAAGATAAATCAATTAAATTATTTAAATATGTGTTTGCCAATTAAATATTTACTTATTCTAAAAGATGTTTTAAATGTACAAAATAAGTTCAATTTAGATACCTTCCCACCCTTTATCCCTACAAACCCAACATCCTGCTACCAAATTATAAATGACTAATTGAATTAATTTAAATAATTAAAAATTACAAATTACTTACTACCCTAAAAAAGTATAAAACAATTGTAATAATAACACTAACACCTACACTATTTTATTAGCTAATATATAATAACGTAATTATAAGCATTATTCAACACAACAATATTAAGTAAACAATATTTTATACAACAATAGATTTAAAATAGTATTATACACATTAAAACAATCAAAATTTCTGTTCTTTGATATTTTTGTAGTGCCATCAATTTTGACACGATAGTCATGCCACTCAATATTTTTTTTAAGGAAAATCTTGTGATTTACTGTCCCAGAGATTAAACTCTTCAATATTTATGGTCAGTTTTATGAATGTCATAAATAACTGACGAACCGTGCCAAGTTCAAATGGCGTGCTATAGGTCAATAAATTGCTGATAATCAGACGTTTCCATTCGCCTTCTTATTAGATTACTCGTGCACGGCGCTAAATGGCACCCACGGAAAAGTATTGCTGGTTCTGATGCCATGATACAAAATCATTGGGTCATATTTTATATGATTCTTCTAGTTTTATACGACTCAAGAACGGAGCTATTCATGTGTATTTGACTGTGTTAGAGACATTCTCGTGACCAAATATAATATATACAGTTAATAATAACTAATATCATGATGAATTGTTATAATGATCGATCCTTTTGCTAGTTGTATAATAAAGGTGTCTCCTGGTGAGAATCTCTTTGGTTTCTGTTTAATCAAACCTGGTGTTCTTTATGTCTCTTTGTTAAGGTACTGTTTTCAGGCGAAAAGCGGCGATAATTTTATTGCATTATCAGCAAGGTCACGCTATCGCATGAATCCTTTCCTTAGCGCCCTTTCCCTCAACACCCAGCTTTGCACCTCTAATGAGATGCAAAGTGGGAGTTCCGCACAAAAATAACGTGAGGAATGTCGCTAACCGACATTTCTCCTATGAAGAAACCTCCCTCTAACTTGCATGGCGATAGGAAAAGTAGCACTAACCACGCTTATCGCTACTTTTCTCACGCCTGCTTTCAATCTGACTTAGCCATTATATCCAATGGAAGGTGAATATAATGGCTAAGACTTCCCTGCCCTATCAACAACGTATCGCCAATCGTTGTGCGATTATCGCTGGATTTGGCAGCTAACTCTGGAATTTTTATTGCCTCGGCGATGCGCATTGTTGATAACGCGCTCACTGGGCGATAAATTCCAGAGATAGCCGGCGATAAATATGCAAGCGCTAAGCGCGCTTTGCGATATTTATCGCCGGCCCTTGATAATATGCCCCTAAGTTTTTTCAGCAATACCTCCTCTGCTTCCACTGTCACCTGTATCAGTTACCTGGAAGTGGACATTTCCTTGACACAGAATTAAGCTACTTTTTCAAAATTATATGAGTGCTAAACAATTTGCATGTCCTGTTGTTGAAGATCCGGCCACTGTTAAAGAATTTAAGAGAAAGCTAATCATTGTATCCCTCGAGTAATGTGGTACACTTTGGGTCAGCCTCCCTCAATATAAATATTTGACAGGCTGCACTGAGTACGGAATCAGACTGACATGTTTTGACTTCACATGAAAATGAAATAATGCAGGTAATTTTCCAGAAAGACACTCCTCTGTCTGTTGGATGATTTAAAGATTAACTTCAAGGGCCTCTGAAACTTACACATGGTTATTTGGACAAAGGCCACAGAATGCCTAGAAGACCAGCTTTCAGACAGTCCACAAACCGATATAAAAACTGAAAAACTATGGGTACGATCTCTTTCAAGGAAAGCCCACATGCTACTAGGGCCATTTAGAACTCCATTTATTTATGCATGATGTGTTCTTGGGCATGAGCCAGGCCCTCGGTCACAATCAGAAAAAGAACAGATATGGTCAATTCAGAGGCAACAAAAATAAAGCAGGTTAAAACCATCCTTATAAATATTTGCTATAGTAAATACAGTGAAACAAACAGATGAACATTTTTGCATGTGCGGAGCTAGATAGATTCAGAGAGAGTATTGGATAAAATGAGAAGCAGAAGGTAAAACGTTATGTTGAAATATCAGTCTGTGCAAGAAGCTTTGGGTTATGTGATTCGGTATTCGGAAGGGGCATGTTGAGGGCATCCATTGGTAATACCAAATTAAAATGGTATGTACGAATGTTTTGCGACCGAAATGCAGTTGCAAAACATTCGCAATTTACCTCCATTAAAAAAAATGGGGGTAACCCATTTGCAAATTGGAAGGGGTCTCCGAGGGACCCCTTCCTCTTAGCGAATAGTTGGCAAAATATTTCTTAGAAGCACTTTAAAAAACATAAAACTTCAAAGTAAAAAAATATATATTTTTAAACACATCTCGTTTTACTTTAAGGAAGTCCCGGCAGACCACTATCTCTTTGATGGCAGCAAATTGTAGTAGGACACAAATTGTGATCTACTGCAATAATTTTCCTGAGTTAGATCTATTTGCAACCCACTATGAATAGCTAATAAAACTCAACACAGTTTCATATATTAGGAATTGCAATTTTTGTATTGCGATTTGCACAAAATCGCAACAGGGTAATCCCTATTCCTATTTTCATACATCTAGCCCTAAATACAGTCACTGTATCCTCAAATTGTGACAAATAGATAGGGACCATTGTGGTAGGGGCATGACACCATAAACAATAAGCAGGGGCTAGGTTGAAAAGATAAGGAGGGGGCATGACTGTTAATATAGGATTCACAAGTTCGATCAGGATGCAGGTGAATTAATAGTTGTGAAACATGAGTCATCATATGTAGCTGTGCATCTTGAAAATCTCTTCAATTGGTGAAGACTGAACTTAACAATTGTGACTCTGAACTTTGTCAAACTAGACTGGAGGATATTGTCTAAGTTGATCTCTGCAAATGACTTGCTTGTATGGCTTCCTTCAAATATTCTTCTTATAAGTATAATTTGATGTTATTTAGAAGTGTTTAATAGTAATGGGCTCTTCTTCTCATGTGTTTGACTTACACTCTTGACAGAGTTTGTTATCAAATATGAATTTGAGTGATTTTGTACTAGTGACCACATTTTGGTGAACACCAGCAGTCCTAGAGCACAGAGTCAAACTGCTAGTCAGAGCTTTCAGGGTTGGTGAGGAAAAGCAGAATTCCAGCCTTGTCTGGATTCTATATCAGTTGGCGTGGTATCATGCACCTTGTCAGGTTAGCATCAGTCACTGAGATGATAAACAGGTACAGCTGTTCGAATTTCCCAGTGTCTTAGTGTATACGTTAAAATGCAGGAGGAAAGAAAAGATCCATGTGGAACTCAAATGGAGGTAGGTCTCAGGAGTGAGATGAACAATTTGAATCACATCTTATAACTCATTTTTGGAGAGTTGAACACTTTTACAAGCTGACCATGTATCAGTGGCCGCCTGTGGTGGGGTCCCTGCGTTTGCTGCTCCTCTGTGGCTGCAGTGAAGAGCAGGGGGGGTGCGGGTGGGTTTTCTCCATTTGCCACCCCTGCGACAAATGCATTAATGAGTGGGGGGGTTCTTGCTAATGCTGCCCAAGAGATGGCAGATAAGAGCAGGGGGAGGCTGCCTCCCTGAAAACTCATGCTTCCCAGGGCGGACCACACCCCCCGCCCTCCTAGCTCCTCCACTGCCATGTATGCCCATGGTGGAACAAGTGGTATTTACAATGGTGGTATGCTCTATGGCATCAAACACCATTGTAATGTCTAAAACAATTGATAGGCAAGATTCACAATTGCTTATAGTGTGAATGACGTCATAAAAACCACCATCAAAAACAACCATTAATATAGGAGTTTCTGAACCAGGCCTGAGCTCGAAAGCTGAATAAAAGCCCCCAGGCACTGTATTGTCCGAAATAAAATCATTTATCTAGAAGGCAAGAATGCTTTCCAGTATTTGGGGAGAAAAGGTAGGTTATTGATGCCATGGCAATTATCCGACTTGTCATGATCAAAGCTGCGTTTGTTTGGAATGGGTCCGATACACTATGTACATATGGAAAGCCAATGTGTGAGCGGTAATGAATAAAGGCAGTAAATACTCACAGGCAATACTTTGAATACATTGCATACCATAAAGGACATTAATAAAGCAGTGATGCTTGGCATTTCTTGCACTGTGAAAAATAGGTGATGTGTAAACAGAGAAACCAATTCAGGGGAAAAGGAAGATTTTGGAATCACATTTTCAAAGCTGTGGCGGTGGGTCTAAACACTGATCATGAGTTGCATTATTTTCTAGGTAAGAACGAAAGAGGTTAGAGATGTGTCTCAATGTCTTGGCCCATTAACACAAATCTTTTCTTACAGCATGACTAGAAGCTTGAAAGTCATGTTGTTAAGATGGGGAAGAGATAATTGTTTATGACTTTCCTAAACCAAGTGTCGAGTTTGAGCCCTGTTGCAACTAAATCATTTCAGTTAAAAACACTTTCTATTTAACTGTAAAGTGCAGAATTGTGGTAACAATGGTAATTACTTCGCTAAACTTAAACAGATGACCTGTTGTCTGCTTTGAATAGTAAGTGTGTTGGTTTTACAGTTTGAGTGGTGCAAGCTGGAAGACCTAATTTTTTGTGGGCAGTTAGAATATTAAAATGACAGAAAGATGTGAACTTGGGTTGCACGCAGGAAGTCACACCAATACACAAGTAGGTTGCGATGAAGACTAGCAACAGCAAAAGCATCGTATAAAGATACAAGAGGAGCAAATCAGGTTTGTATGACTTGGACAATAACATACATGTAGGCTATTGGGAATTTATGTGATCCAATAGCAACCTTTTTAAGCTAATTTTGAAGCCTAAAAAGGAGGCTGCCAGGTATATATTTCATGTCGGGGATTTCCAGATTTTGGATCACTTTCTGAAAAGCCACACTTCATTATAGAACGTTTCATGAATTCATCATTTTTTTGCCCACCATACCACTTCAGTTTGGACACAACCTTATGCAAATCGGACTTGACACTGCTGCTCATGGGAACAGTCCAATCTATGCTGCTGTGCCAGGTTCTCCTGGAAAGGGAACACAAGGAAACTAGGACTGGTTTTACAGTAGTTAGCACGTTTCAGCAAGGTATAGCTTGGTTCCAGTGGCACAGTGATCCTGGGACCTATGTTTGGGTATACCCACACACTTAGGGCATCAAGAGTTAAAACAACGAGATGATGGATGGATGCTTGAATTAATCAGCCACTGGTAATCACTCGGGCCACATCCCAATCCATCATTGTTCAGCCTACCATGCCACCCCAGTTTGGACCCAGGCCTATGCAAATCAGTCTTGCACCTATTTCTCATGAGGACAGTCCAGCCTGGACTGCCAGGCCAGGTCCTCCTTGAACCGGAATACAAAGCAACGGTTTTGCCCTACTTAAGGCTCTTCAGCCAGGTAGAGCTTGGTGCCAGTTGCACAGTGAGCCAAGCACCTATGTCTGTGGATATCCAGTGCACTTTGAGCAATGAATGCAAAACAACAAGGTGATGGATGGAATGCTTGGATTAATCTAGCCTCTGGCAATCGATTGACGAACACATCCTAATCCAGTGTTCTTTAACATTGGACTGGGATGTGGCCCAGAGATCAATTCATGAATTCCATTCATCACTTTTTGTACACTTTAGTATGCTGCTGTAAGTGGGATTCGTATGCCAAGATGTGGGCCCCGTGCACACTGTGCCACTGGAACCAAGCTATGATGAGCCCATTAGAAGGGTAAAAACAGTCATGAGGCTTGTGCTCTGGTTCAGGGAGGACTTGGATTGGGAGTTTAGGTTGGACTGTTTGCCCTGGAGCAGGGTCAAGACTGATTTGCATATAGCTTGGTCCAAACTGAAGTGGCATTGTGTGCAAAATTACAATGAACTGGAATGTGGCCTGAAGAATTGCCAGTGGCTGAGGTTAATTCAAGCATTCCATACATCAAGTTTTGTATACTTTAGGAATACATAGCAGCCACCATTTTTTCCATGTGACCTGTAATGAGGGGCGTATTGCCACACTGCACACATGGAAGATGACTGCAGAAGCACCACTGAAAATAAAAAAGGTCTTCCCTTTCTAGTAGTGCCCTTTCAGAATGGAGTCATGCTCGTAAATAGTGGCAGTGCACCTCAGAGTTTATTTTGTACAAACAAAACAAGTAAAAAGTGACATGAGCAAACATTGATTGTTAAGCTCAAAAACATTCAATAAGAGTAAAGTAATAAAATGCTTACCTTCCAAGAATCTGACTACTGGTAGGCCACAAAAAGTAGGCGTAAATTACATACAAATACATTTGCAGATGCCTGGGCTGTGCAAGCTAATGGGTGCACAACAAAGGGCTTATTTATGAGAGCCCTGCATTACTTTTGTACCATATAAAGTGGTAAACATGTGACCCAGGGCTCTGAATCAGATTCATGAAGCCACGCAAAGCTACACTGTTTGGCTTTGAGAAGCCTCATGAATCTTGAGCAAGGCATTGCAATACAAATCGCTGTGTCGTCTTTCTCTGTGACCAGGAGGCATTCAATGTCTGTTGCAGTAAGTTTCCCCACACAACACTCATGGATTTTGAAGCTGCCCCAGATTTACCAAAACTATGTGAACCTGGAGAAGCGCCAAATTCTTACGCCTCCTGAGGTGAGGCATAACGAGGAGAAATATCTTTATTTCTCCTTCTTTTTCTTATTTCTATGTGTGCTGCATTCTACAGCACAAATAGAAAGATGAAAAAGCTTACTAGGATCCTTCCTGCACAAAAACAATCCTACAAGCAACAGCATCACCCTTGCACCATAGTACAAAGGGTGTCTATGTTGGCGCTAGGCTACCAAAATGGCACCCGTGCATGGAGGATAGACAGGAATCTATTGTATTGCATAAATACGGTGCAATCCTGTCCTTTCACTTTAGCTTGGGCAGCTCAGCAAGGTTTCTTGCTGTCCTACCCTATGCCAAAATCCCATAAATTAGGGCCCTAATGCTTGAAACAAATATGGTTCATGCTCCTGCTATTTGCAGGAAGTGATTTCCTGTAGAAATCATGAGATAGATCTTCGAGGTTGGAAAACAATTGCCCCTGAATTGTAATCCCATTTTCAATACAAACAACAGTTTGCTAAAAAATGGGATTTACAACCTAATAATAACCAGTACCGAAGTATAAAATTACACCTATACCTATAATGGTAAGGATGTGATGGCCGTATCCTAGAAAGGGATTCATGGAAATCACTGATCCCTCAACAGGCATCATTTGGGAGGCCAATAGATGCAATGAAGAAAACGTGTGTCTTAGGGAATCGCAGCACTTTAGGAAGAATCCTTTTAAGTGAGGGAGAGACGCCTCCCTTTCTAACGCTGCTTCTCACAGAATATGCCACCTTATTTCTCATGCGTTTACAATGCATGGTCTTACAAAGCGGTCGTTACAACGACCGCGTTGTTAGTTTGCATACTGTTACACCGCATGTCGGAACAACAGCTTGCGTTGTAAGGGGTGCTGGATGTTGGAATAGTGTAATTTACTATTCCAACTGCAGTCTGTGCGGACAGTAGGGAAGGTGCTGGATTTTAAATCCAACACCTTCTGTCCCTTACAACGCAAGTCGTTGTAACAACTTGCGTAGTAATGGTATGCGAACTAACAACGCGGTCGTTGTAAAACACATTGTAACGCCATGTGTCGCATGCGTTGTTAACAATAATTACCCTTCACACATACTTATTTCTGTCAGAGGTTCCTCTTTCATTTACATCAAATCATTTCGAATATTCCCTGGTGTTTAGGCTCAAGAGCCCTAAGATACAGTAGATAATAAGGTGCCACTGGAGGAGAGAGGTACTCCTTTTTGAATGTTGTACCTCCTAAAGGTTTTCTTGCTCACCATGATGGGAACACACGGTCGGGTTTAATTCTCAGAGTATTGTAAAGTATAGTTAGAAAACTGCTAGTTTTAACTTGGCGTCATATCAGCAACGAGGCGATAGAAAATTATCGCCGTTTTTGCGGCCGTTTTTGGCCAAAAAGCGGCGATAATGTTACCACCTAATTAGCAAGGTCACGCTAACGCATGAAACCTTGCTTTAGCGTACGAAATCTTAATGCCCAGCTTTGCATCTCTAATGAGATGCAAAGTGGGCGTTCCTGACCTAACATGACAGGAGAAATGTCGCTAAGCGACATTTCTCCTATCATCAAGCCCCACGCTATGAAGCATAGCGGCAAGAAAAGTAGCGATAACCCCTGTTATCGCTACTTTCCTTACGCCTGCTTCAGGACTGATTTAGCCATGATATCCTATAACGGTGGATATCATGGCTAAGTTTGTGAGGCCCTATCAACCAGCTAACGCCACATTTCGTGAGATTATCGCTGGGTTTCCAGCGATAATCTCACGTTAGGCAGTTAGCGCTAGGATTTTTATCGCGTTTGAGATAAGCGTTGCTAATAGCACGCTATCTCTGCGATTAAAATCCACGCTAGCCGGCGATAATTATCCTAGCTCTAAGTGCGCTTAGCGATAATTATCGCCGGTTGTTGTTGATATGCCCTTTGGTGTATAGTGAGCGCTCTGCATGATCTAGAAGGTTTTGCTTAGTTTCTTTTTTTTTAAATTGTTCTACATGTATTTTCTTTTCACTTTCTGACCTAGAAGCAACAGAAACACACGTGTTCTATCTGTGTCATTTGTGAATGATCTATTATGCTATCTTTAATGTGCCAGTAATATTGTGCAATATTGCATTCCTGTTTTTTGGGCTTTCACTTCACTTAGAGAGTTGAAACATTTTTGAGATCTTGAAATGCTCCGGAGAACAGTGCACAAGCTAACCATCCAGTCTTATACATCTTCTTTAATCTCGTTCAAATGCTATTGAAACATTATATTCCCTATAAGATAGGCAGGAATGGCATTGAGGGTGGGCAGAACTCGCGGAGCTGCACTCTGTAGAATTCAATGGTGTTCAGTAAAAACTCTGTCAGATTCTGTTGAGTTCTGCCAATTGGAGTAAATATGCATATAGTGCTGCTCACCCTGCAATTTATTGCTGGTAGCACGAGTAGAACTGAGAAATCAGCATGAATGGCATCATGCAGTGCGCAAGGGGGCATGGCCATTCAAGTTTATTTTGCTACCACTTGATCGAAAAATCTACTCAAGCAGTAGCAAATCTACTTGAGAATCATCCCTCTGACCAGCACCACTTGCGAACGCCTGCGACCACCTGAATTACAAAATTGCACTAGGCGACGCCAAATCTCACTTTCACTCACCAGCTTACATTTCTCTGGAGGCTCATGGGGAAAAGATTCTGCCACAGGGCGATAGCCAGAATTTGGATGGAACTGTGCATTACTATAGTAACCCAGAGTCGCCAAAATGTGCCAATTCTGCCATCAGAATGAAAAATTCCACTCACCCTTATATTGCATCAAGATTTATACAGTGTGTGAAAATTTCACTTTCTACCTATGTAGCCTTGGAGAATACATGAGAAAGCACTCCCGGATTAATTCTGCAACTTGCCCTTCCTCACTAGTTAGTGAGAAGATTGTGCAGAATCTGACTCATTCTCTTTCATAAAGTTTATCACCTTTATGTAGACATCTTCTATATGGGAATTCAGTTGTTCAGCAAACTGCATAATGTTGACACTGCGGCAATTGGGAAAACTTGAGCTAGCAGGAAGGTTTCCTTCAGGGGCTAGTTTGTAACAACCTCAAAAGAGGTAAGTGCAACAGCCTATATTGCAAAAGCCTGCTAACATTATGTCTGACATGATATCTATTGTAATCCCTAAATCTCATGATAATATCACTTCACTCGTCATGGTTTGCGTCAGATGGAAGAAGTACAGCTGTTTACTTGATTATAATAAGAACGTGAGGCAAGTAGATACAACTAACCAGATGTTTGAACCATATAATGCAGCAAGTAAAACCAGCGCTTGGTTAGCTGTCTACCTGGAGTATTTTACAAAGTACAATCCCTATGTTAATTTTCATGGTCCGACTACCACTGACAGTCAAATCAAATTTTCCCCCTTATATCTGAGCAAGCCATTATCAACAGAGTGACTGCTGCTGAAGCCTTCATAGAATCTATTGCGATGGATGTGAAGAGGCTCAAACATCAACACCTAGTGGAACACTTTCCAGCATCAAGGAATGGACTGGCCTATCATGCCATCTGGCATTTTTGCAATGGACTGGAACCAGTCGAGGTGGCTTTGAAAGCCCGGGGCTGCTGCTGGTGTCTGTGTCACTTTCATCAGCACCCCAAGATGAATTGCAGCAGGTATGGGGGCTTCAAGAGTGATAGAAAGAGGGACAGAGAGGTGTTAAGCATGAGCAGAGCCACCAGAGAGCTGGAAGAGAGAGTGATAGAATGATGTGAGGAAGGCAGCAGGTTCGATTAAACATTTTTGCTAGGACCGCTTTTAGCTGCCAGTCTGGCCCTTCAAGTACCAAGTACATTTTGAACTGTACCAAGATGATGACATTTTGAACTGTCCCAGCATGCTGTGCAGGAGGTTTGGGACAGGGGTGGAGGTGTGACGTGGTGACCTACAGTTAGACAGGTGTGCTTGGCTTCTGGCACCTTCTACTCCCCGTTACAAACTCTTTTACAAGGTGGAGACTCTCTTGCTTTGTGATTTTTGTGCGATTTACTGGTGGACCCTGGGGTTGTCATGCAGAACTAGGACAAAGAACCCCCTGATGCCAACCAAGGACTATAGACTCTGCCCAGTTGAACTCTTTACTAATGGGTTTCCCCAAGGGCCAGTGAGGCTGACCCCTTATACCCCTTGAGAACCAGTTGGAGGAACACCCTGGACTTTTGCATCCAGACACAGAGACCAGGAGGAAGGTTGGTGCAGGGAGTCAGGAGAATCATTTCTCTAATGATTACGCCACTTTGGAGGTGAGGAGGTCTGCTGCAACTACCCCTGGTTGCTAGAGATCACCACCAGGATTACAATGATCTTGCATCAGCCCAATGAGTTATGGCATTTTAAATTTTTGCGAAATATCACTTTGATGTTTACCAGCTGAGCATGTGGGGCTCTGCCACATTTCTTAAAATTCCCCTGGAGTGGGCCTAAGCCCAGGGTCCAGAGCAGGATTAATCCATTAGTTTCCCTCAGGGAGGTGGCATGCATGCAGGCCGCTCCTCGGACTGTCTACTGGCTCTAGGACCCCATTCTCTGGGCTGTTTGTGTAAAATGGAGGGCCTAGACCCCATCCCTGGCCTTCAACACTAAGGAGGGTGGAGGGAGCAACATGTCGGGGAGGAGCAGGGCAGCCACCGTGGAAGACTATACCACAGAAATGGGCAGGGAGATAGATGCATCTGGCTCCCGCTGCATCACTCGAAGGTGCGTGCTATGTGGGAACTGGTAGGGCATCAAGGTGTGTGCTCCCTTGACTGCCCCCAACGAATGAAGGCATGAGGATGCCCAGGTTGGACAGGTACCCCCAAAAATGGAAAAAAAGGAGGAGCCATGTGGCGTGAGGTAGCATGACAAAAACAAAGCACAGGCTCTCCCACTCATTGTGGCCCCAAGATGGCAGGGGCACCAACAGAATGGAGAAATGGGGGGTAGCTTCAGAAGAGCAGCAGCTCCCCTAAGAGTTTTTAAAAAGCAATGATCCTATGTCTGCGGGGGTTAGGAATCCAGCACTCCTCCACAATTTCCCAGATTTTTCAAAGCTCTCCCTATTCTGGAATTTCTACTCTACACCTGGGAGAGCTGCACTCTCTAGGGGATTACTTTATGGTTTCAATTATTGTGACCGGAGGCTACTGGCAGTCATAAGTAGGTAGTTACAGTTAAGACCATCTCTATATAAGAAAACCATTTTTTGACTTGCCTATAACTTTGGCACCATATGACCAATCTTCACAAAATCTTCTAAAATAATGTTTCAAGTTAGGTCTTGTTGTGCATAGAATGTTTTGGAGCGATCCGTGAAGCGGGGGATGAGAAAAAGGGGGGTGAAATAGTTCTAACATGATAGTTCCCATACACACTTTAGACACCAAACTGCTGGATAGAATTACAACAAATTTGGCAAAAAGCTAGCTATTGGCCCACAGATTGTGCTTTTTGCTATTTGGTGTAAATCTGGGCTGTAGATTTTGAGAATTAAGGGAAATTCAAATTTGTATTTCTACGATCGGGAACCCTTTGTGAAAAATGGTGAGTTTGTGCAGAGATCTGCAAAGCTCTGATTGGCTGCCAACAATTCAACCAGGAAGAGTTGGCTTTAGCCGAGTTCCAAACAAAGTGTAAAAAAAGATCAAAAAGCCCAGTTTCTTGACCTTGTTTTCAAAGAAAGCCACCAGGTTATGTGGGGCATGCTGAGTTTAACAAACATAGAGGGAGGCACATGGGACCACCACATCCCAAGGGCTTTTGTTTATATACATGTGGGGGCGAGCAGGGGGCTCACCCCAGGACCCTAGGACCAACACATCCCTTTGGTTACAATTTAAAAATTACATAGATGAGGTCACTCGCCCCCCCAGACCCCAAGGACCACCACCTGCCCAGGGCCAATTATATATTATTTTTAAAGGGAAGGGGTGCTGCGACTCCCCTCCTGCGCCAAATACCGCCCTGAGGACCATCAACTTCCCTGGGCTGACCAGTGCAGATCAAAGCAGGGGGGGCTGCGTGGGCCCCCCTCCTGGAGATATATATGGACCTGGGCCCTTCTATTTCCAATGGTGCCAACCCCTGCGACATAGCTGTTTTTTTGCTTGGTGAAAGATTAGAGTTCCCACCAAGCAAAAGCAAACACTCCGCTTCCCGGAAGCAGGAGCTTTCAAAATGTTCCTGCCTGCTGGAAACAGAGGTTTAACCTCTTTTCCAGCCCACAGACATGCTGGGTCTAAATGTGGATTGCCAGGGGAGTCATGTACATGTACAAGTAAGCGGAGCTAAGTAAAGAAATGTGTGATACTCTGCAGATAATCAACTCCTGCAATGACGAAATGTGGTAAGCATCAGTAGTTTTAATTTTCCAAGTTTGATTGGACCTATCCCTCTCAGAGATGGTACACAGTACCTACAGTTCTGTACTATGGAGATGACTGTGTGTGTATTGAAATTACATGATTACCCACAAATATATGAACCATGGCAAGAACATGCCCCCTGCATTCCTGCAGTGTAGCAGGGTTGCTTGCCATGTAAATGTTTGTCAGATTTGAGCACATGCATGTACAAACTGTATGCAAGAGAGCACAAAAAGGCAGAAGCCAAATGGAATATAAGACCAGACCCACATCACTTTTCCAGGAGCTATGGGCAAAATAATGGCTAGAGGGAATGCAGGCACCCTGGTGACTTGGTGCAATGTGTACAGTAATTGGTGTCAATAAGTGAATCGTTAATCAGTATAACCAATCATGAAGAAGAAAGCTAATTAAAATGGTAAATGTAGCCCTTACCTGCACTTACCCTCACAGGCAGAGCAGGCCAGCAAGCTGTTTAACTGCATTACAATGTGTGGTTATGAAACGAAAAAGCAAACTTGTCACACAGTGGTCTTAAGAAACGTAACTACAGTTTAACTTGGCCTCATTTTCTTTCAGAAACATATGTTGTTCATGTCAATGTTTAACATAAAGCGAATGTTAATAAAATCTGTATTTCAGCCAAATTTCTTATGTCAAAATCTATCATAGATCATCTTTAACATATTTTATTTTCATTGCAGAGGGACAAACTGACCGGAAGCCTGTCCTGGATGATCAACCTGTTGGTAATGACATCCTGCCCCCATGGACGATAGCACCTTCTAACAATTCCTGGACTCCATTGAAAGTACTTCTCTGATCACAGCAAGGGATGACAGTGTCACTGGGCCTACGGAGGAACCACCTACCACAGGACATGCCCATCTACCAGCCCAAGCTCAGCTGTGGATTCCGAGGAACCCCCAAGTTGTCTTCCAATGGTGAGTAGTAGGAGTCCAGCAGCTGCTTGTTGATGAGGTGTGGGTGGGGATGAGGACCATAGCGGGCCTCCTAGCAGGAGCCCCTCAGTACCTCAGTCCGATAAGTTACCTATCCTTGGCTCCATAGCATGGATGAGCACATGACTGACATTGCTTGTGCCATGAGGCAGAGACAAGAACACCAGCCCTTCAAATGTGACACTTGTGAGGTTGCCACCCAGCTGGGGGCCATACGTACCACATTGCAATCAATGGACTGGAAGCTGGACTCCTATATAGTAATTATGGGTGCCTTCCACAACTACATTGTTGCCTTGTTGACAAGCCATCAGGCCCTTTTCACTGCTGTGCTGCCTTCCTTCCTGGCACAGTGTTGCAAAATGGGGAATGAGGACTTTACAAATTACATGCCCGAACTTAAACTCAACAACGGCTCCGCCCTTCTTATATTACAGCACAAGAGAAATGAGAAGAGCAAACATGAAGTCAGGCAGATGAAAAGGGGACAATAGTACCAATAGTCATGCACAAGGAGGAAATGCTAGAGGAGTGGTCAGAGAACACGGGAGGTGATTCCTTGAGAAAAAACAAAGGCATATACATCCCATCAGTCTTGGAGGAAGCCAGGAAAAAATCAGCGTAGAAGTTGAGTGGAGAAACCAAGGGGCCAGCATCCAAGGAGGTAGGTTGGGCAAGCTTTGCAGCAAACCACTGAAGCACTTCCTAAGGGAGAAGAGCCTGAGATGCGGGAGCGTGCCAGATCAAGGTGTGTGATTGATTCCTAAATCAAAGGGGCGATTAAAGGAGAGAGAGAGACAGCAAAAGAAAATAGGGCAGTTTGAAAAGAAAGGAATATGTTTATGAGAAAGAAGGATATTATTCCTGTGAACCATTTGTCTTTTTTTAAAATCTTTGTTTTCTTAGCATTCCTTTTCTTGGGTGATTTTTATATTATTTAGGAGCTTAAAGAGGTGGTTTATCTCCACCTCAGTATGACTGAAAGTTGTCACCTATTGGTGTGTATTATCTTTTACCACTCCTTTCTATATCACTTGAAGGAGAAATTATATAATGCCTCTCACAATGTAACCTAACTCACAAGATGGGTAATAAATTGTCCTAGGACATTCACTTACCTGCTGTATCCTTTTTGCACAGGGTGGTGATGTATGTAAGCTCCGGAAGATGTAAATAAAAAGAAGAAACCAAAAGAAGATTAGCTAAGAATAACAGAACTGTTGTTCATGTGATTAAATTAGTGACTCTTAGAATTAATTCCTGCACTGAAAGATACACGGAAAAATGCTGCCCGGGACAGGGGCACAGGGGCGCCACATCTTCTGCCCCAGATGTAAGTGCGTCTCGGATATCTCCCACACAAACACCACCACCTTCAGTAGAGGCACATCAACCATCAGAGGAGGCAGATGTGGAGTTCACCGTTTTCTGACAGGAAACTGCCCAGTAACATTTCTCCATGCCTCCTGGACAGTTTCTTAGTGATCTTGTGCTCATCATCATGCCAGATGCTTTGTCACCTGGTGCAGTCCCTTTTTGTATGCGTACCTGTTTATCTAATCCATTTTTGGACTGTTCATGATGTCTGCCTTCCCTAATGGCAATTTGGTCCTCCTCACTGGAATTTTCCCCCTGCTACATGTCACATGAAATGTATCCCAATTGGACTCTGTCTGGACATCCATCACTCAATAACAGTGGTGGCGTTGTTGCCCCAAAAAGTGCAAATATGTTGCACCAGCATGTTGTATATCTGTTCCAGAAAGAACTAGCTAGAATATGGTGGGTGTGTATATGAAAAAACCCACTTCGTACGATCTCACGGAGATTAGCTAAAGTCACTATCACATGGTTCTTTGTTGTATCAAAATAGCAATGTATCCTTTGGTGTACCATCTATTGCTCAGTATTTACATTCATCCAAACCATTTGTATCAAAAAATCCAAGGAGAACACAAAGGGAGCAATATCGTTCTCTACTAAAATCTAGTGTGCCAACAAGCAAGTATGGTAATAGTATTTGTACATATCATTTTATTAAAATCTTAAAAACAACTGTTCATAATAAAAACCAAATGTCACAGAAAATCTAACCACATATAATTTCACAATAATACCAATGACTAGCAGCAATATTAATGACACAAGACCAAATGTAAATAGAGAGATAAAACAAGTGGAAAATAAAGAAAAGAAGTGAATATTTAAAAGACAATACACTTTGGTGGCGATCACGATCCGGTAAAAAATTACCCCGTGCGACTCGTATCCGGTCTTTTTACCGTACGAATCGTACAAGTGCCGTACGAACTGGCAATCACGATTCGCATGGGAAAAAGTCCATACGAACCGCATTGGGAATCATTCCCCACACGTCCTCGGGTCGGAAAATGTGTCCGACACGTCCTCGGACGATTTACCGTACAAACGTGAAAAGTCAAGTCCGACCGAGGAATCACGATCCATCCCGCGCGTCCGAGGTTACAACCGTATGGAAAAAACACCGTCCGCACCGAACTCCTATAGCAACCATGGAGACATGTGCCCGCATACGCGCCCAACACTCCCCCCAGCCCCCGTACGTCCGACACGTACCCCCCGTGTATGTACACCCCCACCCGTCTAGGTACACCCCAGTATGTTCGAGTCCTACCTCTACCCCTGTACGTGTCATACCACCGTCCATGTACACCCCAGTACGTTCGAGTCCTACCCCCATCCCTGTACGTGTCCTACCCCCGTGTACCCCCACCCCAGTACGTTCCAGTCGTACCCCCACCCCTGTACGTGTCCTACCCCCGTGTACCCCCACCCCAGTACGTTCCAGTCGTACCCCCACCCCTGTACGTGTCGTACCACCGTGTACCCCCACCCCAGTACGTTCCAGTCGTACCCCCACCCCTGTACGTGTCGTCCCACCGTGTACCCCCACCCCAGTACGTTCGAGTCCTACCCCCACCCCTGTACGTGTCGTACCACCGTGTACCCAGTACGTTCGAGTCCTACCCCCACCCCTGTATGTGTCCTACCCCCATGTACCCCCACCCCAGTACGTTCCAGTCGTACCCCCACCCCTGTACGTGTCGTACCACCGTGTACCCACACCCCAGTACGTTCCAGTCGTACCCCCACCCCTGTACGTGTCGTACCACCGTGTACCCACACCCCAGTACGTTCCAGTCGTACCCCCACCCCTGTACGTGTCCTACCCCCGTGTACCCACACCCCAGTACGTTCCAGTCGTACCCCCACCCCTGTACGTGTCCTACCCCCGTGTACCCCAACCCCAGTACGTTCCAGTCGTACCCCCACCCCTGTACGTGTCGTACCACCATGTACCCACACCCCAGTACGTTCCAGTCGTACCCCCACCCCTGTACGTGTCGTACCACCGTGTACCCACACCCCAGTACGTTCCAGTCGTACCCCCACCCCTGTACGTGTCCTACCCCCGTGTACCCCCACCCCAGTACGTTCCAGTCGTACCCCCACCCCTGTACGTGTCCTACCCCCGTGTACCCCCACCCCAGTACGTTCCAGTCATACCCCCACCCCTGTACGTGTCGTACCACCGTGTACCCACACCCCAGTACGTTCGAGTCCTACCCCCACCCCTGTACGTGTCGTACCACCGTGTACCCAGTACGTTCGAGTCCTACCCCCACCCCTGTACGTGTCCTACCCCCGTGTACCCCACCCCAGTACGTTCCAGTCGTACCCCCACCCCTGTACGTGTCGTACCACCGTGTACCCACACCCCAGTACATTCCAGTCGTACCCCCACCCCTGTACGTGTCGTACCACCGTGTACCCACACCCCAGTACGTTCCAGTCGTACCCCCACCCCTGTACGTGTCTTACCCCCGTGTACCCACACCCCAGTACGTTCCAGTCGTACCCCCACCCCTGTACGTGTCCTACCCCCGTGTACCCCCACCCCAGTACGTTCCAGTCGTACCCCCACCCCTGTACGTGTCATACCACCGTGTACCCCCACCCCAGTACGTTCCAGTCGTACCCCCACCCCTGTACGTGTCGTCCCACCGTGTACCCCCACCCCAGTACGTTCGAGTCCTACCCCCACCCCTGTACGTGTCGTACCACCGTGTACCCAGTACCTTCGAGTCCTACCCCCACCCCTGTATGTGTCCTACCCCCGTGTACCCCCACCCCAGTACATTCCAGTCGTACCCCCACCCCTGTACGTGTCGTACCACCGTGTACCCACACCCCAGTACATTCCAGTCGTACCCCCACCCCTGTACGTGTCGTACCACCGTGTACCCACACCCCAGTACGTTCCAGTCGTACCCCCACCCCTGTACGTGTCCTACCCCCGTGTACCCACACCCCAGTACGTTCCAGTCGTACCCCCACCCCTGTACGTGTCCTACCCCCGTGTACCCCCACCCCAGTACGTTCCAGTCATACCCCCACCCCTGTACGTGTCGTACCACCGTGTACCCCCACCCCAGTACGTTCCAGTCGTACCCCCACCCCTGTACGTGTCGTCCCACCGTGTACCCCCACCCCAGTACGTTCGAGTCCTACCCCCACCCCTGTACGTGTCGTACCACCGTGTACCCAGTACGTTCGAGTCCTACCCCCACCCCTGTACGTGTCCTACCCCCGTGTACCCCCACCCCAGTACGTTCCAGTCGTACCCCCACCCCTGTACGTGTCCTACCACCGTGTACCCCCACCCCAGTACGTTCGAGTCCTACCCCCACCCCTGTACGTGTCGTACCACCGTGTACCCAGTACGTTCGAGTCCTACCCCCACCCATGTACGTGTCGAACCACCGTGTATGTACATCCCAGTACGTTCGAGTCCTACCCCCACCCCTGTACGTGTCGTACCACTGTGTACCCAGTACGTTCGAGTCCTACCCCCACCCCTGTACGTGTCGAACCACCGTGTATGTACATCCCAGTACGTTCAAGTCCCACCCCCAACACAACCTCCTAACTACGGAGCGCACCCCAGGCCCCAACATCACAACCGCATGTACGAGTCGTACCAAGCCACACACAAGGACAGCACCGTACAACCAAATGGCCCATGTACACACCGTACACACGCTCAAAACGCACGGACACAACCAGGACAAAACAAAACAACACAACAATACACCATTCGAATGGCACAAAGCCACTAAACATGGCCAAAAAACACTAAAACAACACCTTCACTGACCTGCAACTGCCAAAAACAAACAGAGGCCCAATACACCACCACTCCTTATAACCAACCCACCCAAAATTCAAACACAGCCACACCCACCAATGGACCAATATAAAGGGCCCACACACACAAACCATGAGCCTTTGCAACAGACCCACTGCTGCCAGACCCCACAGACAACCCACAGCACCAGACCTCAACCTTTACTACACCTCACACTTGCACACCTTCACACAACCACCTTCACAAACACACCCTCATCACATTCACACACACACGCACCTGCACAACCACACCCACACACCCACAACCATCCACACACCATCCCCACCATCCACACCCCCCCACCATCCACACCCCTCATCATGCCCACTACCAAGAATCCAAAGTTCAGTAACCGAGAGTTGGAGGTTCTTGTTGATCAAATCCTCAGAGTCGAGCCACAGATCTTTGGAACATTGGTCAGAAACACCAGCCAGGCAGCAAAAACAGCCATGTGGCAGACCATCGTCGATGCTGTGAATGCTGTTGCGGACACCAGACGGACCAGGCAGGAATGCCAGAACAGGTGGTACGATCTGCGGAGGAGGGTCCGAGCCAAGAGGCAGGATGAACACGACCAGGCCAACGCCACCGGAGGAGGGCCCTCCCGCAGACCCGTACACTACCATCCCTGGGAGGAGAGGGTGATGGCCATACTGCCGGTGGAGGCAGTCGAAGGATTAGAAGGACTCCGAGACCCGGGTGAGTACACAAACAACGCACCTCACATGGGGGGAACGGCATCCACAACCAACATCACTAACAGGCACGCAACCACCACAAGCCATCGCATGACTCAACCACACTCCATGAGCACGCACATGCCACTGCTGCCACCATGCCCCATGCACCCAGCTGGACAATGTCAAGTCACAGGCCACAGAAGACAACAACACATGACACGGTAACCCGGATGGCGGGAGGCTGGGCCCCAAAAAGCACATAGTGCAACTCATAAGCAGACAACAATTCACTCTACCCATATGGCCTAGGTCACAGCCAGACAGACAGTGTGTCCCAACACAGGAATGACTTGCCAGCAAATGGCGGACGCCTTGCATCAACACATGGGGGTGAAGGCACTGTTTTGCACATGACAGCAGCTAATGAACAGCCAACATTGTGAAAGAGTGGCAGCACACACCACCACAGCAGCAGCGCACAGACACACATCACACCCAATGGGTGCCTGGAGATCAGGAACAAACTCACATCAACAAGCCAAGCACCACTCAAAGATCTGCTAACAGTGTGTGCCCAGGAAGCTGGGCCGAGGTGACAGAGGGTGACACACGGAGGAAGGGAGAGGGGGACACAGAGGGAGGGAGAGGGGGACAGAGAGGGAGGGAGAGGGGGACAGAGAGGGAGGGAGACGGACAGAGGGAGTAGGCTGACACACGGAGGGAGTGAGAGGGGGACACAGAGGGAGGGAGAAGGCGACAGAGAGGGAGGGAGAGGGGGACAGAGAGGGAGGGAGAGGGGGACAGAGAGGGAGGGAGACGGACAGAGGGAGGAGGCTGACACACGGAGGGAGGGAGAGGGGGACACAGAGGGAGGGAGAAGGCGACAGAGAGGGAGGGAGAGGGGGACAGAGAGGGAGGGAGAGGGGGACAGAGAGGGAGGGAGACGGACAGAGGGAGGAGGCTGACACACGGAGGGAGGGAGAGGGGGACACAGAGGGAGGGAGAAGGCGACAGAGAGGGAGGGAGATGGGGACAGAGAAGGAGGGAGACGGACAGAGGGAGGAGGCTGACACACGGAGGGAGGGAGAGGGGGACACAGAGGGAGCGAGACACAGGGAGAGCTAATCAGCCGTGTTGCGTGTGTGAATGTCTGCTCGTCAGCAGGTAGACTGCGTGCATGTAGACAAGGGTGGCCAGTGCCAGAACCCCCCCTCTTCACCATGGCAAAACACAGGGCCATGTCACAACCTGTTCACGAGCACAAGGACAGCTACCTGGATCATATAAGTGTGTGGATCCACTCCATGTGCACATGTACAGTGCTACACGGAAGGCTCCAATGCATGGCTCGCAACACCTGCCCACTCCACTGCTGACTGCAGTCACACTTGACGCAGCAAGTAAGACTGTGCCACACATAGTTAAAGGGGCCAAAGTGGTGCCCAAGGGACACACCCATGCACAAGTGCACTGTGAGTGGAATGCAAGACCGATCCTAATTCCAAGAGGAAATGTGCCAACTTTGAAACGGATGAAACATGGATGTTGCATGGACCAAAATTAACATTGTCTCTCTCACACACAGGTCAACGTCGTGGTGCACCCCCCAACACTGGGGGGGAACACTCACAGGACCCGGATCTGCAGGAGCCCGATGCCACCGGCAGCGACCACTCTCACCACTCTGCGGACGACCCCGACCGACCTGGCCCCTCTGGTGTCCAACCACCTGCAGCACCTGCGTCAGGTACAACTGTGCCAACCACCACCCCCACTCCTGCCACATCCCAGGAGACACCCAGGATCCCTGCCCCAACACCACAATGCAGCCAGGCTCGCCAGGAGGGACACGGTGTCCCGGGCACCCAGGAGGAGGCAGGCGACAACGCCAATGCCACCCCTCAGGGGTCCCGGAGACCCCATGTGCCCACAAGTGCAGGCCAGGTGCAAGTGGGCAGGGGTGGTGGGAGTGGAGGACGGCGGAGGCGTGAGCCTGACCAGTTGGCTGGGGATCCGGTATTTTCCCATGTCCGTAACATCCTGGACTCATACCGGCAGGACACCACGGGCATGGCCCAGGTTGTGTCTGTCCTCGAGGGGATCAAGGCCCAGCAGGCCCAGCAACATGCGGAGCTAATTGCCTGTCTACTGGTACACCAAGGAGGATGGAGGACAGACAGGCTGAGCAAGTGACGGCATTCCAGGGGATTCACGCTACACTCCGTCGGATGGCCGACACCATGGCCGACCCTCCCTGTGCCAGAAGGCGGAGAACATCACCACCCACAGGGAGGGATCAGGAGGAGGAGGAGGAAACATCCGACGGAGCATCCCAGACGTCGTCACGGCCGGCTGGTGAGTTTCCCCGCAGGAGGCCGGGTCGTCCACGGAAAGGACCGTGAGGGTGGCTGCTACATCACCATCTCCCAGGACACCTGGCCTGGCACCTGGCCCACTGGAGCAACAGCATCACAGCATCAAGAGACATTCTCTGCCACATGGCCCTGCTGGTCACTGGCTGACCAATGTTGACAAAGACTGTGGCATGGACTCTGAGGATTTCCAATGGCAAGGACACCAACTCCCCTACTGAACTTTGGATTCCATAATCCCAGAAAGCCCCTCACTTTGTCCCCCCCCCCCCCAATAATAAATCACACTATGAAGAGTAGATGCCTGCTGGTAGCATTATTACCTAACATGTGTCTTGTAAAGTCTAAACATGCCTGAGTCATCTTTTCTCTTCCACCATCCACACCCTGGGGCCTGAGTCTGGCACAGGACACATGGGTCACAGTGTATTAAGCAAGACAGACATGGAGCACCATACACACCCGTGATGGGCACAACCAGCTGAGGGGGTGGCCGAACAACCGTGCTGACACACACATTGAGTACACCAACAGTCATGTGCAGAGGTCAGGGATCCAGTCCAGTGTCCTGGGGGGCACCCAGGTATGTGTAGACAGGTGGCAGAACCATGTCCTGCAAGCTTGAGTCCGGTGGATGCAGAGAATGGGGGCCTGGCCAACGTTGGATGCATGGGGATGGCACATGTCACAATACCCACACAGTCATGGACATCATGCCCAATACACAGTCTCAGCCCACACACACAGCTTGCATCTTGCCACTCGACACATTGACACATAGCCACAATCAGGGAATACCATGCCAGACATGCAGGATGCACCGTGCCAACACACCAGCATTGACTGAGAAGAGGCACCTTGGAGGCATAGGGACACCTTTATTAGTCATGTATTGGGGATTGCAGAGGCAACTCGAAGTACACATGAACACATCATGTGGAGTGACATGTGGGTCCAACACTGGCACCCCCCTTCTGCAGCACAAATGCGTGATAGCCATGGTACTGGCACACAAGCGTCGGCTAACAGCTAAATACCCACAGCTGCACACGGAGAGCCTGCCATACACCATAGATCCGCTGATGTGGAAGTCCCACACCATGTCAAGCCAATGCTAACCGTATGTGTCCGAGGGCAGTGTCACACACATTGATGCCATCATCACAATCCACTATCCCATCACTGATGACTGTCAACCAGGCAGACCATCTATTCAGGTGTACACAGCTGCATGTCGTGTCCCATGGGGATGCGACATGGCTGCAGAGGAACAACACATCGACAGGGGCAGTGTGCATACATCGTGAACAACTGCCACAACCAATACACCCCAGATGCATCCCTTACCCCATGGAGACTTCCAAACGTGTCCGTGCCTGTAACGCTGAGTCAGCCCACGATGTCATGTCCATGAGGAATAGCAGTGGCACAACAATGCAACCAGCAAACGGCATGCGCAGGTACCTGGGGAAGAGAGACACACAAGAAGTCAGCCACAAATAACACAGCCACTTGCATGTGCATTTACTCGACACATGTATGGATGACAACATGCTAGGTCATCATTGTGACTGGGGAAATACTACCATCACTGCCACCATCACTCCAGTGACACACCCACACACACCTCTGACTCACGTGCCATACATGCAGGTGGAGACACACATCACAACGCATGCCACACGGGGACCAATGCGTGCACACTCAGACACTGGTACTCACCACTAAGCAAAGAAGTCGCGTATGAGCCGAGTCCGGATGTCCTCTTGCGGCTCCACATCCTCCACATCACTAGCCCCATTGCCAAGCCCTTCGTCCTCCACGGGTGGATGGTCCTCGTCATGTTGATTCAGGATGAGTGGCACAGCTCTTTCAACTGCCATGTTGTGCAGCATGCAGCAGACCATGAAGATCTTGCAGACCTTCGCCGGGGCATAAGGGAGTGCACCGCCGGTCTTGTGGAGGCACCGGAATCGGCTCTTCAGCATGCCAAATGTCCTCTCTATCACTCGCCTTGTCCGGCCATGGGCGGTGTTGTAGCGGAGCTGGGCCGGCGTGATGGGGTTGCGGAGAGGTGTCAGCAGCCAAGGCATGTTGGGATAGCCAGCGTCCCCTACATGGGAAGCACATGGACATCGTTAGAAGTGGTGAAGCGGTCGTGCTGGTAGGCTATACAGAATACAGGACAGACAGACTGTACCCACCAACAACACATGCCCGTTCGTTGTGCAGCTGCATCATCATATCAGGCATCCCGCTACGCCTCATGATGTAGGCATCGTGTGCTGATCCTGGAAAACGAGCACAGACATGTGAAATCACCATGTTGGACAGACACACCACAAGGGCATTGATGGAGTGGTAGTGCTTCCGATTGCGGTACGCCACCTCCCATGCGTGTGGTGGTACCAAAGCTACATGTGTCCCATCTATGGACCCAATGACATGGGGCATCCCTCCCAGGGCATAGAATCCACGCTTGACCTCAGTCATCTGTTCAGGGGTTGGGAACTTGATGAAGTCATCCAGGTGAATCAACATGGCCTCCAAGAAATCATGCAGCACACCGCTGAACATGCTCTGGGACATGCCACCAACATGAGCTATGGTATTTTGGAAGGTACCCGTGGCAAGAAAATGTAGGGCAGCCATTACCTTCAGCTGGGGTGTCAGTGCCGTAGGATACCTGTGCTGCGGTTGCAGGTGTGGTGCCAGTCTCGCCGTCAGCTCCAGAATCAACGGTTGGGTGAAGCGGTAGAGCCGGATCCTGTCATTCTCCTGCATGGCAGCCAAGTCTGGAATTCTTCGGGCAAGAGGCGGCGCTCTGCAGTAATTTGGAAGTGACAAGGAAGAGTGAGTGCACTACGACAACAACTCATGTCTACTGAGCACATGTAAATCTGGCAATACACACATGCTACATAGGGAGTCAGGTATGTGCTACATGCCCAGGACACGTATGGATGCAAGGTGACACTCCTTCCAAGACCCAGCTACACACGGAGATTGAGAACCTCCCCATGCCACGCCATGGGAATAGCTGTGTCCCAGTGCAAGTGAACAGCCAGACGCAAGACAGGAGTGACATACACCCACACATCAGCAGAAGTAGGATGCCGATTGCAGAGACTGGTAGCGGAACACCGGAGCCACAGGTCACATGACATTACACTAGGCCTGCCCACACACCTTGCCATGAAGGTGCACATGTCATGACTCACCACACATTCCTTGTGAGGATGCTGACATGGCCTTGTCACGCTACTCCGTGTCCCATGCATACATGTGCACCTCACATCCGATAACACATGTGGCATGGTGTGCGGAACAGTGTGCAATGACAATCTACACACAGACACATGTTGGTTGCTGCAACGGCTGCAGCTTTTGAGGGTGCTACAACATCAACCTGATGGAAATCCCGCACACATAAATGACATAGTCACATTGTGCACTGTGGGTAGTGACAAGTCATGTGTCATAACCCCTGTACCGGGCATCATGGGACACTTCCGTGTGTTGGTGTCCGTGCCATGACAGTGACGCTCACCCCAAGTGCGCAGTACGACATGCACACATGTCAAAGGAGTCAAGGGCATGCCTGGCACACATTGCACCGTCACACAGTACACCTATACACATCTCATCATACATCTGGTGCCTTCTCCACTCAGGAGTCATGTTCCACATCACAGCCTGTCACACCTGTGCCCCACACATGTAGTAATGCACAGACGATGCATTGATGTCCATTCCTGGACAAGTATGTCCATCCATGGACAAGTATGTCCATCCATGGACAAGTATGTCCGCCCTATTCCTACCTGTGTGTCGCCTATCACCACTGTGATGTGTAAAAACCGCCGTACTGCTGCTAAGAGGGCCTGTGTATGTTCCCAAATCACTGTGGGAGTGCTGCCGTATGTGTACCCATCGTGATGGCGAGCGTACAGGCATTAGTACGGTCCGTACCACTACGAGTACGCATACGCGTGCAGACCCATAGTGATAGTGAGCGTAGATGCGTGTGTACGGTCCGTACCACTACGAGTACGCATACGCGTGCAGACCCATAGTGATAGTGAGCGTAGATGCGTGTGTACGGTCCGTACCACTATGAGTACGCATACGCGTGCAGACCCATAGTGATAGTGAGCGTAGATGCGTGTGTACGGTCCGTACCACTACGAGTACGCATACGCGTGCAGACCCATAGTGATAGTGAGCGTAGATGCGTGTGTACGGTCCGTACCGCTACGGGTACGCATACGCGTGCAGACCCATAGTGATAGTGAGCGTAGATGCGTGTGTACGGTCCGTACCGCTACGGGTACGCATACGCGTGCAGACCCATAGTGATAGTGAGCGTAGATGCGTGTGTACGGTCCGTACCACTACGGGTACGCATACGCGTGCAGAACAATAGTGATAGTGAGCGTAGATGCGTGTGTACGGTCCGTACCACTACGGGTACGCATACGCGAGGACACCCATAGTGATAGGGCCGTACACACGCATCTACGCTCACTATCACTATGGGTCTGCACGCGTATGCGTACTCGTAGTGGTACGGACCGTACACACGCATCTACGCTCACTATCACTATGGGTCTGCACGCGTATGCGTACTCGTAGTGATAGTGAGCGTACATGCGAGTGTACGGCCCGTACCACTACGAGTACGCATACGCGAGGACACCCATAGTGATAGTGAACGTAGGCATGCATGTACGGGCCGTTGCCATGCATTTGGGGTGCCATAGGGCCCCGAAACGCACCGTAACTGTGTGTGATGCTCCAAATTACATAGGGGACAAGTATTAAGGCCTACATGCATGCTGGTTGTCATGGAGACCAAGTTCAAATTTCGAAATTGTTCTGGAAGGTGCACAGCAGAAGTCAGTTGGAATTCTTCTACTTTGTTGCAATGTGTTTGTGGGGCTGACATCATGCAGGAGAATGAAACCGATAGAGAACCCACAGACTGCTAGGTTTGAAGGGATTGGTGGAAACATAGGATGCAAATGTGAGTGACCAATCACTCTGTACTCCTGTGCATGAGACTGGGCAGAAGGGCACATATAAGGCAGCCAGGTCCCATGAGGGAGTACTTGCCTGCACATCTTTGCATTCGTTGACCCAGCTGCTGCTACTGATTCCCTGGAACCATGTCAAGGGCTGTGGAGAGGACACAGCCATTCACCCTGGAGGAGAACATGGCTCTGCTGGATGTGATCCTCCCACAGTACTCCATGCTGTATGGGCGACCAGGGTATCAGGTGAGTGCATAGGCCACTGGCACAGACTGTCCCTATGTTGTGACTGTGACTTCAGGCATTGTGTCCTGGTGTGACACACATGCCATGTACTGTCGGGGGGGTCCCAGGGGGGGGTGCCTGATGTCTCCCAGCAGTGCCCTGAGACAGGAGGGGTGTGTGCCTATCACTAACAGCAGTGCCCTGAGACAGGAGGGGTGGATGCAGAGTCCTCCCAGCAGTGCCCTGAGACAGGAGGGGTGGGGGCCTATCACTAACAGCAGTGCCCTGAGACAGGAGGGGTGGGGGCCTATCACTAACAGCAGTGCCCTGAGACAGGAGGGGTGGGTGTGGAGTCCTCACAGCAGTGCCCTGAGACAGGAGGGGTGGGTGTGATGCACAGTGTGAGCCTTGATCATTGATTGTGACATTGCCATCCTTCCACCTCTGTACCCACTATGGCACGTACTGCTTTTTCCCTCACCAGGGGATGATGTCCCTATGACAAAGGTGCAATGCGTTGACTGCATGACATGCCTTGTTGTAACCAGCTAATTTGTACTCATATGTCTCTCTGTGACATGTGGCTGGTGTATTGATGTGGTGTCACTTGTTCTTCCTCACAGGTAGGCGCCACTGCCAAGGAGCAGATCTGGCTGACCGCCGTCAGTGCCGTGAGGGGTGTGGATGGTCGGAGGCGGAGCCTGCCCCAGGTGAGGAAACGCTGGCAGGATATCCGGTGCTGGACGCGGAGGATTGCACGGCTCCTGCTGGGGGACTCACCTGAGAGCCACAAGAACCGCGGCCGCCGCCGTCTGAGCCACCTCCACAGGCGTGTGCTGCCGGTGGTCTTTCCAGACCTGGAGAGGCGCTTACAGGCGATGCAGCAGCCGGAAGGGGGTAGGTACATGTGTGTTTGTTGTGTGTCACCGGCATTTGTAAGGGCACAGTAGCATGAATTCACTGGCAGGGTTTAAAGGTGCTGTGCAGATCCTGTTTGCCCCAGTATAGCGCTGCGCCCCTGCCACCCTTACCCTCCTTGCAATGTGTTCCCTGGTCTGTGTGTAGTCACTCCTTCACAAGGTAATGTAGGCTGGCTCTTTGTCCATGAGAACAATGACTGTAGCATCATGTGTGGGGGTGGTGTGTAACAGGTTGTGGGACCTTGCCTGTGCACTGTCAAGTTCACTGCATGTGGGTTCCATGTCAGTTGGCACTGATGCTGACTCCAGACATGGGAGTTGGTCTCTCATGTGTCATGCCTTACAGCGCGCATGTCCTATGTAGTGGCCTGTGACATGATGTGCATGAGTGTGCGATACGCATAGTGCAGGGATGGTGACGTGTGTTGCAGTCATTACCATTCAGTAGCATGTAGTTGCGTGCCCACTACTGTCCCCTGGGGCACCTTTTCCTCAGTGGTGTATGTGTCATCATAAACGTGGACACTCTCAGTGTCTCCAGCGTAGGTTGTGCTCTGTGCCATTGTCCCCTGTCACCATGTATATAGACGTGCTATTTTGTACAGGTGTCCACTGTGCAGCCTGACCTGATTGTCCTTCTTCATACTCACAGTTGCCAGTGCCTGTGTGTCTTGTTATACTCATCTGAGGATGGGCACTGGTACCTCATTATTTGTACAGGCGCACCTTGGCTGTTTGGCGTCCAATCTTGCATTTTGCCTGCCCCTGTGTTTATCACCCAGACTATGAGATGTTGGTGCCACCTGTGTCTCAACAATTTGCCTCGTGTAGGGGTTTGTTGGGGCGGGCAATGCCTATGTGTCAAATCCTGATTTCTACTTGCTGGGTCTGGGCAGTGTGTGATGTTTCTGGACAGACACGCAAGGTGCAGTGACCGAGTCATGTTGGGCATGTTTTCAGCATTACCTATGCAGCATGTGTCTCAAGTTCATGGATATGGTCCCTGGTCATCGGTATTTTCGCCAACGCTGTGTGGTGCAGATGCAGTGCTGGATTGTCCCCAGGGCCTGGGTGCTATGTCAGGCTCCGTTTCCTGTCTTTAGCTATTGTCTCATGCTCTCCATGGTATTTCAGTGGCATGGTGGCTCAACCAACTGTGTGTTTCATGCCCTACATCGGTACCTTGTTTAGTAGATGTTAGGGATCTTCCTTTTCAGGCTATGCAGTGTTACCTATGTCGATTGGACTCATGTGACTGATGTGTACAGCTGTCTGATTAATTTCTGTCTCTCCACCCTGCCCACATCATCGTCGGGGGACACAGAGGGAGACATGGACACAGGCAAGGCGGAGGGACCGAGCACCAGTGCCAGCCGTGACATCGGGGCTGGCACATCGAGTGGGACAGAGGTGGAGGATAGTGCGGCCGAGGACCTGTCGACTGGCACGTCAGAATACGAAGCTGACAGGTCCGAGGAGGATGTCTCCGAGTGGGCGGTGGCTGCACCAGCAGCTGACAGTGGAACAACACCTCGCACCGCCCCCTCAGTTCCCATCAGCCGCCTCCCACTTGCTCGTGTCCCTTCCCAGCGTGCCCGGTCACCGCATGTCTCCTTCCGGCCAGGCACCGCACCCCCTGCCCCTGTCTCCACTGCTGCCGCCAATGCTGAGTCTGTGGACATCCAGCGGCAACTGCAGGTTGGTCAGGCTGCGATCCTTAATGTCCTCCATGCCCACGGGAAAACCCTCACCAACATCGAGGCATTCTTGGAGGGCATTCATTCATCGCAGGCTGACCAACGCAACTTGCTGAGGTCCATAGACTCCACACTGACTGCAGCAGTGGGTCTCCTGCAGCGCGACCTCCCCCACCTACCCCTGCCCCATCCACACTTCCCACTCCCATGCCTGTCCCACGTACACCCAGACGTCGGCATGCACCCACATCAACAGACACAGGCACCACACCAGCAGGGAAGGTCCACCGCACTCCTCCTGACACGCACACACAGGGTGAGGTAGGCACACCCACTGGGTCGGGGGCAAACGTGTGACACGCAGCCATGGTGGGAGTCCGCATTCCACCCAGTCCACTCCCTCCAAATCCCCTCCCCTCAGCTCTCCTGGCCACATCTCCCCCAAGGACTCCTTCATGGCCGCTCTGTCCCTGAGCCCCACAGTTACACCACCACGCAAGCGGTCAAGGAAGTCCTCGGTCAGGGTGGTTGAGTCTCCCCCCCTGTCTCCACCCTCCCCCGGTGGCGCTGCGACCCATCCCTCTGACCCCCCCCCCTCCTTGGGGCCTGAGGTCCCTTCGGGTGCAGGGGAGTCCCTGGAGGACCTTGCTAAGGTGTGTAGTGCCATCCTGGCCTCCGCCTTTGGCCATGACACACCCCCTGTGGTTGAGTCCTCCATCCCTGCACCCACAACGCCGCCCCTTTGCCCTGATGTCCCTGCGGTGCCTGGTGCTTCCCCCCCCCCCCCTGATGCCCTCACCAGTATGGAAGACGATGCCATTTGACTGTGCAGGCAAGGTAGGGGACACGCATCCCACTGTGTCCCCCATCCAGCTGCAAATCATTGACTGCCCTATGGGCTTTGTGAATATTGAACTGCCTGCGATCCACGGACATTGTGCTCATGCTGAATAAAGCTTAATTTTGTTTTCATTATCACACTACTGCTATGGTGGTATTGGTGTTGGTGGGGATGCTACATGGTTTTGGGTGGTGTTTAAGGGTTTGGGTGTGTGGGATATGTAGTAGTGTTCTGCTCATTGGGGGGACCCTGGGATTTGTGTGCCATCACAAGGTGTTGGCTAACTTCCTTTGGTCATGTAAGCAGTTACTGCATGGTGCAATTGTCCCAGGGTGTATTCCTTCCTCTGTGTACCCAGATTTCTTCCCTGCAGGGTGTTCCCAATGTTTAGCGCAGAGCAGTGTCTACATGAGCTGCGTGTGTGACGGAGCCCTTCTACTTTGGCCATGCATGCATGGCCATGTCTCCACCTGCAACAATCGTGGCATCCTTGGTGATCACTGTACTTGTGTGTGGAGTCTGTTGACATGAGTTCATGGGGACATGTTCCCTTGTAGGCAGTATGGATGTGGGTAATTCCGGCCTCACACACATGTGTTACACCCCTCCTGTCTCTGGGCACTGCTGGGAGGACTCCACACCCACCCCTCCTGTCTCAGGGCACTGCTGGGAGTGATAGGCACACACCCCTCCTGTGTCTGGGCACTGCTGGGAGGACTCCACACCCACCCCTCCTGTGTCTGGGCACTGCTGGGTGGACTCTGCACACACACCTCCTATTTCTGGATATGTACGCTTGGAACATACACGGTGGGGGTGCGCTCCATGCATTCGAGGTGAGGGTACGAGTCTAGTTACACTGGTGTGGTGGGGGTTCGGTCCGTGAGTCCGCGGGTGGGGGTACGGGTCGTACTTACACTGTTGGGGTGGGGGGTACGCTCCTTGCATACGCGGGTGAGGGTTCGAGTCGTACTTACACTGTTGGCATGGGGGGTACGGTCCGTGAGTCCGCGGGTGGGGGTACGGGTCGTACTTACACTGTTGGGGTGGGGGTACGCTCCTTGCATACGCGGGTGAGGGTTCGAGTCGTACTTACACTGTTGGCATGGGGGTACGGTCCGTGAGTCCGCGGGTGGGGGTACGGGTCGTACTTACACTGTTGGGGTGGGGGGTACGCTCCTTGCATACGCGGGTGGGGGTACGGGTCGTACTTACACTGTTGGGGTGGGGGTACGGTCCGTGAGTCCGCGGGTGGGGGTACAGGTCGTACTTACACTGTTGGGGTGGGGGGTACGCTCCTTGCATACGCGGGTGAGGGTACGGGTTGTACTTACACTGTTGGGGTGGGGGGTACGATCCTTGCATACGCGGGTGAGGGTACGGGTCGTACTTACACTGTTGGGGTGGGGGTTACGCTCCTTGCATACGCGGGTGGGGGTACGGGTCGTACTTACACTGTTGGGGTGGGGGGTACGATCCTTGCATACGCGGGTGAGGGTACGGGTCGTACTTCCACTGTTGGCATGGGGGGTACGCTCCATGCATACGCGGGTGGGGGTACGGGTCATACTTACACTGTTGGGGTGGGGGTACGCTCCATGCATACGGGGTGGGGGTAGGGTCCGTACATATCCGTCCCCACGCTATGTGATGCTTGTGCGGGCCGTACCCAGGCCTTTGCCACGTGGGTACGATCCGTCCCGCCATTGTTGGGGTGACGTGTGTGTGGGCGTGGTACGACTCGTACCCACGCTCTTCAGGCGTGGGTACGGGACATACCTGTCTGGTTGTGTTGCCGGTTCGCGTGGTGACGGACTTCCGTTGTGGCGGTCGCTGGCTTATCAGGACACGCCCCCACCCCCTCGTGGTGACCAGGGCATGGGAGTCAGGTATGTCCAGGCCATGTGTGGTGTGTGACTTATGTGGTTGTTTTGTGGCCTGCCCTGGTCGTGCCACCCCCACCCCACTTTCCCCCCTCCCTTAGTTATTCTGACCTTCTGCGGCGTCTGCGTCGTAACCTGTAGAGGAGGTGGACTGCTATGAGGGCAGGGATGACTCGTAGGTTCGGGTCCATGTCTGTCCGTCGCGTACTGGTACTCCTTGATCGCGTCGTCCTGTCGCGTACGGGTCCTCCTTGATCGCGTTGTCCTGTCGCGTACGGGTCCTCCTTGGTCGCGTCGTCCTGTGTGTCCGTCGCGTACTGGTCCTCCTTGTTCGCGTCGTCGTCTGTCCGTCGCGTACTGGTGGTCCTTGTTCGCGTCGTCCTGATTTCCCGGCAGTTTTTGGCTGCCGCAAAATATTCACCGTGCGGGGTGACGTCGTTGCGAATCGTAATTCCTGGGTCGTGAATGGCTGGCTGCGAGCGTCCCGACGTCAGGTCGGCGCTTTTCCGGATCGCATTGGTAGGTTTTTTTTGGTCGGTCGGGCTTTTTTACGATTCGTACGGTAATGGTGTACCCGTGCGAATCGTAATTCCTTGTTTGTAAAAATTGACGACCGGGTACGCGTCGGACGGAGATTATGCTCCGTCCGACGGTTCGTACCCGGTTTTTGCCGGATCGTGATCGGCACCTTTGTCTTTACTAGACCATATCCATGTTTGAGTCAAGTTGAGGCTGGAACTCAACGTGATTCAAAACAAGGTCAAAAAAACACCTTGGATGTCAGTGTGTATCAAATGCAACTAATTATTTTGGAGGTCCTGTGTCAACTGATAAATGGTGTTATAAGGTACACTGTGATACGTAGAGTAATGGGTGTTCCTATGCCCTCACATGTATTGAGTGTGGGTATAACCACAAATGACATCATTTGTACAATATGCACACAAATCACGAATTAGGAGCTGGAGGACAGAACCAGGAACAAATAACAGCTCCCAGGGTAAGAGGAAATGGGAGACATGGTTTTCAAACTTAGCAAGTAGTTGCACGGTCACGTGCATGAAGTGTGAAATAACCCTCCAAATTATACATGCTGTATCTCTTTCACACACATTGTTACAATAGGTGACTATCTGTGTTGGGCTGTGTGCCAAATCCCACTAATACGAACTCTCACAAGGCATAAACAATGTGATCTAGTCCTTAAGTTACTCAAATGTGAGGTACACTAACTGTAGACCATAGGCCCAGTGGCCGTTCCCGTGAATGGGCAAAAGGGCTGCGCCCCATTTGTTTTCTGGCCCATTTGTGCTTGTTTTCGTTATGCCAAAGTGTGAATAATAATATACTATTAACTCTTGGTATAACAAAAAAGAATATAGAACTCAGCTCCTTCTGTTCAGCAGCAAGCCAGCAACAGGCTCTGTCTGAGGGCTGGCGCAGGCACACAAAAGTGTTGCACCAGCCTTCATAGAGGTCTGGGGCTGGTGAAATTCCATCACTGGACTTGGGGCCCTGTCACGCCTCAGTGCATCCCCTATATGTGACGTACTTAGGCGTCACAGATAAAGTTAGCCATGGGCGCTGCAGGCTTAAGCCCTTTAGTGCCTGTGGCTCCACATCAATCAGCTTGTTAATTCACCTTTTTCCAACTGGAGACAGAGTTGGGAAAGTGTGGAGCGAACAAGCAGGGGGAAGCCTGGTACTTGTGACCTCCTGTGCATGTGCGAAGTTTCAGTGTCCTCCAGTGCCGGAATCGTAAAAGAGTAGCTGTACAAATGGTACCTTAGAAGAAAATAAGGTGAGCAAAATGAAATCTTTTTTAAATGTTGTGTGAGTATGGGAGAGAGTGGCGGTTTGGGGGTGAAAGTGTGTGTCTGTGTATAAGTGTTTCTGTGAGATACAGTGTTTGTATGTGTGATCAGTGTGGGTGTGAGAGTGAAAGTTAGAATCTGCATAGAAAGTCCTGGGGGATTTTATCAAAGGAATGTTTCCATATTTTTACGTTTTAGTTCACAAAGGCTAGGGAATGTGAATTCCCATAGGACAGTTCAAAGTGAAACTTTTTTTAAATCTCAATATGTATCTTTTTGTGTCTAAGTTATGCTACTTCATGTCTAGTCTTCAGTGGATCTACCAAGAGAAACGATCTAACATGTATGTTATCCTGTTTGATTGTGAAAGAGTGAGCAGTGCAGTAATTATAGTGTTTTATTTATTTTTTCCTGGCACAGAATTGTACATGGGGTTCTCACTGGTACAGTAACTCTGGTCAGCATTTCATTTCTTAACAACCGCCATATTAGCAAATGGTGATGTTGCTCCTGACACAAGGTTTATGTTGGGCATTTTGTCTACTCATGCATAGTGTCTGAATAACTTATTTTTCTGTCAGGACCACATTGAAACTACATTAAACAATGTGGCTTATTTAGTAAAATTATCAAGAAATTAAATATTGAAGAAGCAGAATATAGTCCAATTTTCCAAACCATTTCTTTAAGGGAATTCTCCCAAAGACCTCTAAAATTGAGAGCTCGCTTGATATCTGTATGTGTGATCAGTTTGCCTGTGAGTGAAGTTTGCATGGAAAGTCCTGGTTCCACTGTCTGCGTGTCAAAGAAAGAATTTGGATCCTAGCTTTCCTTGCCTCCACAAGGTGTGATCTTGGGCGAGGCAGCTCAACTTCACTGACACTACCCTTCTCTTGCCCAACGCAAGAAATAAACGACAACAGCCTGAGGATAGAAACTGCAGCAATGGGAAGCAGGAAGTATTTGTTCTTGAAAAGTAGTATTTTGTGATACAGCAGTCTTCTTTCAGCAACATGGCCTCTTGTCAGCCCAATCTGGTTCCACCAACCTGTCTGACCAGTATCAAGCCTTTAAGTATGCGTGATACTGAGATGCAGTCCGTTATTAAGCAGCTCCTACCACTGTAGGTAAAAGTACAGAGGCACAGGAGATAGGGTGTTACAGGATAACACAGTTTTAGTCATAAGAGAGCTTTGCACCGCTGCCGGGTCACCCTCTAGCCTCTTGGTGGTGACATGTGGATCGCCTCGCTTGCATGGATCATTCTTATTGGTAAAGCGGGGGACGCCTTCTCTGGCAAGTGGCCACTGGTCTGTGCTGAGCGTAATTGAACATTCTAGACTTATGGCCAGGGCCACTGGAAATATTAAATTCTGTGGGTGCGCTGTTTTATTTTTGTCTTATTATGGATTTGTGGCATTTGCCAAATAATCCATCAACTGCTGCATAAACTTTAGAATTTAACAAAAAGAAAATATCTAGTTCAAACACATCAAAAGTTGCTAAAACGACGGGACATGTGTTTTTGAAAGCCGGAAGGTCATTCAAGATGGTTGCTGGTCGACTTCCAGTTGATTGTTGCTGTATTTGAGTGTTAAATTGGTACTTATAAAGTGAAATATTTTCCCAGACAGTGTAACCAAGTGTAAAATAGACAGACTAATGAAGTAATTTTATCACAAAATGAGCCACTTTATGCCACATAATTTGCCTTTTCTTGCTGCATAATTTAGTCCACCATGCCTGAATAGTTTGTTCATTCTCTGCCTCATAATTCCAGTAGCCCTACTTATAGCTGAAGGATGGGCAGCAGGGAAGGCACACAAGTATTGGTAAAAGTTTGTGATGACATTTTCAGTGCTTGACATGTGCCAAAATGCCCTTCACACTAATTGATGTGTGAAACCGACAATTTGTTTAGCAATACGTGTCATTGAATTTGATAAAAGTGGGAAAATATGCTGACCAAACATTTAATGTGATAAAAACTGTGAGATAACATTATGCCCCTAATTTAAGAATAATGGCTAGTGGCAAATGGCATGTCTAAGACTATCCGATGTGTGACTTCTGATGAGTTTCCAGCCATAAGACAGTGTCATACTGCATAAACCTATGCCATTATCATATGAGATCTCTTTATTGATGTTATAAATACAATTTTACAATTGCTTTTTTTAACCTTCTTGCTTGTCACATTTGCTTGAAAATGCATCATTTGCCTACTCTGTTTTTAACAATTTCCTGGGGGTAGAACCTGCACCGAACTCCCCTTGACAGTTGGGCCCGTGAGCTACGCCCCTTCACCACAGGGCACTCATCCTGAACATTTACTCTACACCACTTTTAAATGTCACCAGCCGTCACTGCGTAGGTCTCTCACAAACCAGCACATACCTTTCAAAACTTCAGAGCAATAGCTACATCATGCTCTCAACTCAATATACTCAATGTTATAAACTCTCAAGGATGCAATAATTACAATGTTACTAAGGAATCTATTGAAACAAACCACAACTAACGATCCTACACTAACTAACATAAACACTATCTTAAACTACCTAAGTGTATCCTTAACTACCTACATCTACGTATCCTACACTAGTCAAGCAACACTACCTTACACTAACTTACCTTATACTAACCTATCTTAAACACTAAACACCAAAAACATGTTAAAAATCAACCCCACCCCCCTTAACACACATACATTGGAACAATACAAACATCAACTACTCCTAAACGTAAACTAACTACACATGTAAGCCTATTTATATTTCTTGTATTTTTGTTTATGACAAACAGTAAACATCAACACCCCCATCCACTAAAAACCTTAAACACTGTGAAAATTATATAAAAACATTCAAAAGCTATAACCTACCTGCACTAAACCTATCCTAATCACTACCTAACTCTATGCCTAACTATTAAAATACTAAACAATAAATGTAACCAAACAACTACATTGTCCATAACAGAGTTCATTTGAGTTGGGACACCTACACAAGGGCCTCCGCCATTGTCTCAACTCATTGTTACAGGTTGGAATGCTCTCTCTGAATGCCATCCAGCCTCAGGTTCATTTTCTTCAATTCCCTCAAAATGCAGTACTTGACAAAGGAGCCATTGCGTCTTCTGGCTCTCTGGGCCATTGTGGTTGTGGGTTGGGTGGCTGCAGCTCTATCCGCTGGTACCTGAGGTTGGGGCGCCTGTTGCTGACTTGTTCCCGGTGGGGTTGAGGTTGTGGCAGATGTTGCTGTGTAAGGTGTCATGATTCAAGGACATTTGCAGGCCCAGTTAGCCATAGCACACAGTTTTTCCATTTTGTGGTAGGCCTTTGCAGCATGTCTGATGTGCCGATATTAGTTGAGCAGCATGTCAAAGGTAATGGCATCTTCTGCTGCCATGTTATGTAAGGAGGTAATGGAAAAACATGTTTAGCACAAGCTGTACATGTATATGATATGTGTCAAGTAACCCTGAGGCTGGATTACAACAGCCATACATAGTGGTAGGCTAAGAAATTGAAGATTTAGTTAAGTAAATGATAATGTGCAAACAATTGAGCAGACACACATGTTGCCATGTCATTTGTTTTACATCATAGCTCAAATACATTAATTATGAAGAATTTGGACCGTCTCCAACACATATGCCACAACTTTCATATTCAAAATTGGTTAGATTGTGATGGCTACCCTGCTGACACTGACAAACATCTTTTCCCAATTCTGCATTCAGCTTGTCATACTGCTACAGGGACAGGTATGTTGTCTACAAACAAGTTAGGTGTAGCACTGCAGGTATGTTTCTCCACCCTTATGGTCAGTCAAACAGAAATGTTGTAGCTGGAGAGCTCAAAAGTATTCAGCATGTTTGAGCAAAGTATGCTGCATGTTGAGGGAACATATGTTGCATAATCACAAACTACATGGTTGCTAGTAATGTCTGTGTATTAATGTTGCTCATAATTTTGCCACATTGAGATCCCATTACTGTCAAACTCATTGTTATAATACCGCTCAGAAAGTTACATTTCTCTTGACTTGTTTAGTCCCTAAACCAGACCCTTTGACCCTGCTTTAAATAGATTCCCATAACCTTCACGATGTCTTTGACAAACAAAAATTACACAACTACCTCCTCATAGGGAATTTGGTTTTCGCAAAGACTGCATTCCGGGCGCAATCCTTCCATGCCATCATGATTACGCTCACTTGAAGCCTGAGACAGAACATTCTCTTTCTGCCAAGTTGGATAGAAAGAGAATGAAGGTACTTTTTGAGTGGTCCCAGGAGGCTGGTGATGCCTTTTGCTTATTCAAGGAGAGATTCACCATGTCCCCGGTTCTCAGACATCCAGAACCCATGCAGTCTTACCATGTGGAGGTGGATGCCCCCAGGAAGCTTAGGTAGGTATGTTATTACAAAGGGACAGCACAGCAGGACCCAAGATTATTGGAGGCAGAGCAGAATTACACAATTGCCGAACAAGAGTTATTGTCCATTAAATTGTGCTTTTAAAAATCACGACACTACCTATTAGGAGCCCAGTATATTGTCAAAATATACATTGGTCAGAAGTAAGTAAGATGGCTATTATTCTGCAGTGAATTTAATTTTGCTGTCACCTATCGGCCAAGCATGCAACTAATTTAAGGATGATCTACTATCTAGATGGGGTTATACAAATCAGGACACTCAGGTACAGACACCACAGTACATTGCAAACTTAAAGCACATCTTAGGACTCTGCAACCCAAAGTCCTTTTTTAATAGAGTTAGGCAGAGTATGAGTCAAGAGCAAATGGACTCTTGGATGACAGGAGAGGATAACCATGTGACCAATGAGCTTCCTTACCATGGTATCACTTATATGTCCCCATGAAACAATTTAGGCAGTAAATCGTAACCTGGTGTCATGACACCCTATTAGCAGGTCATTCCGAAATCCATAGGACCGTAGCAAACTGTTAGCAATGAGTTTGAGGGCCCATATTTTCCAAGGGTGTGCATGACTATTTTAAGACCTGCCCAATATGTTCTCAGAACAAGGCATCCCATTCCATCCCATCAGGCTATTTATTAACCTTGCCAGTGCCCCATATTCTTGGCACACCTTTAGCATGGACTTGACCTCCTCAGCTCCAATAGCTATACAACCATTTCAGTGGTAGTAGATCTTTTTTTGAAGATGGCACATTTCATTGCATTGAAAGGAATACCCACTTCCAAGACCCTTGCAATACTGTTTTTTTCAAAAAATCATGCGGTTGCATTAACTCCCCATGGTCATCTTTTCTGATGGAGGCCCGCAATTCATTTGCCAATTTTGGCATAGTTGTTGCACACCATTGGACATTGATGCTTGACTCCATTTTTCAATCACACACAAAATGATGGACAAACGGAGTGGGTAAACCAGATTTTGGAACAGACATTGTGATATCTATTGACCTTCACTCCTAAAGGTTTTGGATTCTTTTAACCCCTTTCTGAATTTGTGTACAATAACTCACAACATTCAGCTACTGGGATTTCTACATTTTATTCTTGAACTGGTACGCATTCATGAATGTTGCCTGTAAATTTTGTACTGCATACTGAAAATGTAGCTATCATATGAGACTTTATAAAACATCTGGCTGATTCACAGAAGCAGGTGTTATTACACTTACATCTGGCTAAGTTGAGTACGGTAAAAAAACTGCTAATCGACAACAACAGCCAGACTATAAGATTGGAGATCAAGTTTTGCTGTCCACTAAATACCTGCAATTACAGGGGCCAACTAAGCTACAAACTAGATATGTGTGTGCCTTTTCTATTAAACAAATCATTAACCCAGCGGGTGTGAAATAACAGTTGCCAGAAGATCTGCTCGTTCAGCCAGTGTTTCATGTGTCTCGATTGAAGCTCTATGGTGCCCAGCCCCATCCTGTTTCCCTTTCCTCACCTATAACACTGGATGGTCATTTAAAATTCGAGGTGCAGAGAATCCTTGATTCTAAGTGTGAGAATGGATTCTTGTTTTACTTGATTGCTGGGAAAGGGTATCGTCCCGCATACCAGTCTTTTGATGCAGCCAGCAATGTTCATACCCCTCAACTGGTTCATTCTTTCTATGCCCCTCACCCAGACAAAATATGCCCTGTACGTCATTCCTTGTGGGGGAGGATGTCACAACCCCCACTTCTCTGTCACTACCCCTTCCTGTGCCCCTTGCGTAGTGGTCTAGTGTGATTGATTCATGTTTTACTACCCCTGTGCTTCCTTATAGCACACTATGATACCATGACTGATTTTCCCCAAAACCTGTGATTCCATTGTGCTTGAGTATTTGCAAACGTCCCACAGAATCCTGTGAGCCAATGGCAAGCCTTGATCCCACTGTTACTAAGGCCTTGGTGTTGTTTTCCATTAGGCACGATTGGGCGAAAATGATACATTTGTTTCCTGTTCTTTGGTTCCAATTGTCTAGCTGCACATGCCAAGGTCAAAGTGAGTGTACTAACTCGTGTTTTCTTTAAAGATTCAAGAACTTTCCAGACGGCCATGTGCCCCATGTGTCACATGTGATATAGCTACATCCGTTGAGACTTCGAGAGCGTATATAAACCATGACCAAACCAGAGTTGTGGCTTGACCTCACTCACTGCGGAACAAACATCACCCTTCCCACTCACCTGAAGAATCCTGCTGGAACCAAAAAGCACTCCAGTCTCCTTCAAGCCCAAGTGAACCAGGGGTTCCCGTGGCTCCAGCTCCCTTGAAATCTACCTCATCTCTCCCTCCTGCAAAGCTACTCAGGATCAACTGAAACTCTCTGAGTCAAATCCTTGGGATCTTCTATGAACTTCAGCCAACGAACTAGGCTAAGTACTTGATATCATGTTAGTGCACACTAATCCTCCTATAGTACTAAGCAGGACTGAGTATCAGCATCTTCAAAGATCATAGACTTTTCCTTCATTCCCTCTCTGTGACTTATTCCAGCGCTTCTTCGTGGACTTCTACTCCAGACCCTGGTGCAAAGTCATCTGCTCTAATTGTTGTGTTAACATGACTTTGAGTCTTATCACATTGCTGTGCAATGAATGTGAAATGTGTCTTTTTACAACTGTGGCCTTAAGTGGTAAACATTACAATGTGGCCAGGATTTGACTCACATATGTAGTGTTTTGAGGATCCCCAGACTTACATGTATGCAATGTGTACAAACACAATATGATCTTGTACACATCATACTTGGCCATTGTCCATGAGAACTGTCCCTCGTGATCTGTGAAGGTATGTGCGACAACATTTGCTGCTGCAAAGTGCTGCCCATGTGCATGATACCACATTGGTGAGACACGCTACACTGAATGTGTGGAGTCCTCACAGCAGTGCCCTGAGACAGGAGGGGTGGGTGTGATGCACAGTGTGAGCCTTGATCATTGATTGTGACATTGCCATCATTCCACCTGTGTACCCACTATGGCACGTACTGCTTTTTCCCTCACCAGGGGATGATGTCCCTATGACAAAGGTGCAATGCGTTGACTGCATGACATGCCTTGTTGTAACCAGCTAATTTGTACTCATATGTCTCTCTGTGACATGTGGCTGGTGTATTGATGTGGTGTCACTTGTTCTTCCTCACAGGTAGGCGCCACTGCCAAGGAGCAGATCTGGCTGACCGCCGTCAGTGCCGTGAGGGGTGTGGATGGTCGGAGGCGGAGCCTGCCCCAGGTGAGGAAACGCTGGCAGGATATCCGGTGCTGGACGCGGAGGATTGCACGGCTCCTGCTGGGGGACTCACCTGAGAGCCACAAGAACCGCGGCCGCCGCCGTCTGAGCCACCTCCACAGGCGTGTGCTGCCGGTGGTCTTTCCAGACCTGGAGAGGCGCTTACAGGCGATGCAGCAGCCGGAAGGGGGTAGGTACATGTGTGTTTGTTGTGTGTCACCGGCATTTGTAAGGGCACAGTAGCATGAATTCACTGGCAGGGTTTAAAGGTGCTGTGCAGATCCTGTTTGCCCCAGTATAGCGCTGCGCCCCTGCCACCCTTCCCCTCCTTGCAATGTGTTCCCTGGTCTGTGTGTAGTCACTCCTTCACAAGGTAATGTAGGCTGGCTCTTTGTCCATGAGAACAATGACTGTAGCATCATGTGTGGGGGTGGTGTGTAACAGGTTGTGGGACCTTGCCTGTGCACTGTCAAGTTCACTGCATGTGGGTTCCATGTTAGTTGGCACTGATGCTGACTCCAGACATGGGAGTTGGTCTCTCATGTGTCATGCCTTACAGCGCGCATGTCCTATGTAGTGGCCTGTGACATGATGTGCATGAGTGTGCGATACGCATAGTGCAGGGATGGTGACGTGTGTTGCAGTCATTACCATTCAGTAGCATGTAGTTGCGTGCCCACTACTGTCCCCTGGGGCACCTTTTCCTCAGTGGTGTATGTGTCATCATAAACGTGGACACTCTCAGTGTCTCCAGCGTAGGTTGTGCTCTGTGCCATTGTCCCCTGTCACCATGTATATAGACGTGCTATTTTGTACAGGTGTCCACTGTGCAGCCTGACCTGATTGTCCTTCTTCATACTCACAGTTGCCAGTGCCTGTGTGTCTTGTTATACTCATCTGAGGATGGGCACTGGTACCTCATTATTTGTACAGGCGCACCTTGGCTGTTTGGCGTCCAATCTTGCATTTTGCCTGCCCTGTGTTTATCACCCAGACTATGAGATGTTGGTGCCACCTGTGTCTCAACAATTTGCCTCGTGTAGGGGTTTGTTGGGGCGGGCAATGCCTATGTGTCAAATCCTGATTTCTACTTGCTGGGTCTGGGCAGTGTGTGATGTTTCTGGACACACACGCAAGGTGCAGTGACCGAGTCATGTTGGGCATGTTTTCAGCATTACCTATGCAGCATGTGTCTCAAGTTCATGGATATGGTCCCTGGTCATCGGTATTTTCGCCAACGCTGTGTGGTGCAGATGCAGTGCTGGATTGTCCCCAGGGCCTGGGTGCTATGTCAGACTCCGTTTCCTGTCTTTAGCTATTGTCTCATGCTCTCCATGGTATTTCAGTGGCATGGTGGCTCAACCAACTGTGTGTTTCATGCCCTACATCGGTACCTTGTTTAGTAGATGTTAGGGATCTTCCTTTTCAGGCTATGCAGTGTTACCTATGTCGATTGGACTCATGTGACTGATGTGTACAGCTGTCTGAATAATTTCTGTCTCTCCACCCTGCCCACATCATCGTCGGGGGACACAGAGGGAGACATGGACACAGGCAAGGCGGAGGGACCGAGCACCAGTGCCAGCCGTGACATCGGGGCTGGCACATCGAGTGGGACAGAGGTGGAGGATAGTGCGGCCGAGGACCTGTCGACTGGCACGTCAGAATACGAAGCTGACAGGTCCGAGGAGGATGTCTCCGAGTGGGCGGTGGCTGCACCAGCAGCTGACAGTGGAACAACACCTCGCACCGCCCCCTCAGTTCCCATCAGCCGCCTCCCACTTGCTCGTGTCCCTTCCCAGCGTGCCCGGTCACCGCATGTCTCCTTCCGGCCAGGCACCGCACCCCCTGCCCCTGTCTCCACTGCTGCCGCCAATGCTGAGTCTGTGGACATCCAGCGGCAACTGCAGGTTGGTCAGGCTGCGATCCTTAATGTCCTCCATGCCCACGGGAAAACCCTCACCAACATCGAGGCATTCTTGGAGGGCATTCATTCATCGCAGGCTGACCAACGCAACTTGCTGAGGTCCATAGACTCCACACTGACTGCAGCAGTGGGTCTCCTGCAGCGCGACCTCCCCCACCTACCCCTGCCCCATCCACACTTCCCACTCCCATGCCTGTCCCACGTACACCCAGACGTCGGCATGCACCCACATCAACAGACACAGGCACCACACCAGCAGGGAAGGTCCACCGCACTCCTCCTGACACGCACACACAGGGTGAGGTAGGCACACCCACTGGGTCGGGGGCAAACGTGTGACACGCAGCCATGGTGGGAGTCCGCATTCCACCCAGTCCACTCCCTCCAAATCCCCTCCCCTCAGCTCTCCTGGCCACATCTCCCCCAAGGACTCCTTCATGGCCGCTCTGTCCCTGAGCCCCACAGTTACACCACCACGCAAGCGGTCAAGGAAGTCCTCGGTCAGGGTGGTTGAGTCTCCCCCCCTGTCTCCACCCTCCCCCGGTGGCGCTGCGACCCATCCCTCTGACCCCCCCCCCCTCCTTGGGGCCTGAGGTCCCTTCGGGTGCAGGGGAGTCCCTGGAGGACCTTGCTAAGGTGTGTAGTGCCATCCTGGCCTCCGCCTTTGGCCATGACACACCCCCTGTGGTTGAGTCCTCCATCCCTGCACCCACAACGCCGCCCCTTTGCCCTGATGTCCCTGCGGTGCCTGGTGCTTCCCCCCCCCCCCCCCCTGATGCCCTCACCAGTATGGAAGACGATGCCATTTGACTGTGCAGGCAAGGTAGGGGACACGCATCCCACTGTGTCCCCCATCCAGCTGCAAATCATTGACTGCCCTATGGGCTTTGTGAATATTGAACTGCCTGCGATCCACGGACATTGTGCTCATGCTGAATAAAGCTTAATTTTGTTTTCATTATCACACTACTGCTATGGTGGTATTGGTGTTGGTGGGGATGCTACATGGTTTTGGGTGGTGTTTAAGGGTTTGGGTGTGTGGGATATGTAGTAGTGTTCTGCTCATTGGGGGGACCCTGGGATCTGTGTGCCATCACAAGGTGTTGGCTAACTTCCTTTGGTCATGTAAGCAGTTACTGCATGGTGCAATTGTCCCAGGGTGTATTCCTTCCTCTGTGTACCCAGATTTCTTCCCTGCAGGGTGTTCCCAATGTTTAGCGCAGAGCAGTGTCTACATGAGCTGTGTGTGTGACGGAGCCCTTCTACTTTGGCCATGCATGCATGGCCATGTCTCCACCTGCAACAATCGTGGCATCCTTGGTGATCACTGTACTTGTGTGTGGAGTCTGTTGACATGAGTTCATGGGGACATGTTCCCTTGTAGGCAGTATGGATGTGGGTAATTCCGGCCTCACACACATGTGTTACACCCCTCCTGTCTCTGGGCACTGCTGGGAGGACTCCACACCCACCCCTCCTGTCTCAGGGCACTGCTGGGAGTGATAGGCACACACCCCTCCTGTGTCTGGGCACTGCTGGGAGGACTCCACACCCACCCCTCCTGTGTCTGGGCACTGCTGGGTGGACTCTGCACACACACCTCCTATTTCTGGATATGTACGCTTGGAACATACACGGTGGGGGTGCGCTCCATGCATTCGAGGTGAGGGTACGAGTCTAGTTACACTGGTGTGGTGGGGGTTCGGTCCGTGAGTCCGCGGGTGGGGGTACGGGTTGTACTTACACTGTTGGGGTGGGGGGTACGCTCCTTGCATACGCGGGTGAGGGTTCGAGTCGTACTTACACTGTTGGCATGGGGGGTACGGTCCGTGAGTCCGCGGGTGGGGGTACGGGTCGTACTTACACTGTTGGGGTGGGGGTACGCTCCTTGCATACGCGGGTGAGGGTTCGAGTCGTACTTACACTGTTGGCATGGGGGTACGGTCCGTGAGTCCGCGGGTGGGGGTACGGGTCGTACTTACACTGTTGGGGTGGGGGGTACGCTCCTTGCATACGCGGGTGGGGGTACGGGTCGTACTTACACTGTTGGGGTGGGGGTACGGTCCGTGAGTCCGCGGGTGGGGGTACAGGTCGTACTTACACTGTTGGGGTGGGGGGTACGCTCCTTGCATACGCGGGTGAGGGTACGGGTCGTACTTACACTGTTGGGGTGGGGGGTACGATCCTTGCATACGCGGGTGAGGGTACGGGTCGTACTTACACTGTTGGGGTGGGGGGTACGCTCCTTGCATACGCGGGTGGGGGTACGGGTCGTACTTACACTGTTGGGGTGGGGGGTACGATCCTTGCATACGCGGGTGAGGGTACGGGTCGTACTTCCACTGTTGGCATGGGGGGTACGCTCCATGCATACGCGGGTGGGGGTACGGGTCATACTTACACTGTTGGGGTGGGGGTACGCTCTATGCATACGGGGTGGGGGTAGGGTCCGTACATATCCGTCCCCACGCTATGTGATGCTTGTGCGGGCCGTACCCAGGCCTTTGCCACGTGGGTACGATCCGTCCCGCCATTGTTGGGGTGACGTGTGTGTGGGCGTGGTACGACTCGTACCTACGCTCTTCAGGCGTGGGTACGGGACATACCTGTCTGGTTGTGTTGCCGGTTCGCGTGGTGACGGACTTCCGTTGTGGCGGTCGCTGGCTTATCAGGACACGCCCCCACCCCCTCGTGGTGACCAGGGCATGGGAGTCAGGTATGTCCAGGCCATGTGTGGTGTGTGACTTATGTGGTTGTTTTGTGGCCTGCCCTGGTCGTGCCACCCCCACCCCACCCCACTTTCCCCCCTCCCTTAGTTATTCTGACCTTCTGCGGCGTCTGCGTCGTAACCTGTAGAGGAGGTGGACTGCTATGAGGGCAGGGATGACTCGTAGGTTCGGGTCCATGTCTGTCCGTCGCGTACTGGTACTCCTTGATCGCGTCGTCCTGTCGCGTACGGGTCCTCCTTGATCGCGTTGTCCTGTCGCGTACGGGTCCTCCTTGGTCGCGTCGTCCTGTGTGTCCGTCGCGTACTGGTCCTCCTTGTTCGCGTCGTCGTCTGTCCGTCGCGTACTGGTGGTCCTTGTTCGCGTCGTCCTGATTTCCCGGCAGTTTTTGGCTGCCGCAAAATATTCACCGTGCGGGGTGACGTCGGTGCGAATCGTAATTCCTGGGTCGTGAATGGCTGGCTGCGAGCGTCCCGACGTCAGGTCGGCGCTTTTCCGGATCGCATTGGTAGGTTTTTTTTGGTCGGTCGGGCTTTTTTACGATTCGTACGTTAATGGTGTACCCGTGCGAATCGTAATTCCTTGTTTGTAAAAATTGACGACCGGGTACGCGTCGGACGGAGATTATGCTCCGTCCGACGGTTCGTACCCGGTTTTTGCCGGATCGTGATCGGCACCTTTGTCTTTACTAGACCATATCCATGTTTGAGTCAAGTTGAGGCTGGAACTCAACGTGATTCAAAACAAGGTCAAAAAAACACCTTGGATGTCAGTGTGTATCAAATGCAACTAATTATTTTGGAGGTCCTGTGTCAACTGATAAATGGTGTTATAAGGTACACTGTGATACGTAGAGTAATGGGTGTTCCTATGCCCTCACATGTATTGAGTGTGGGTATAACCACAAATGACATCATTTGTACAATATGCACACAAATCACGAATTAGGAGCTGGAGGACAGAACCAGGAACAAATAACAGCTCCCAGGGTAAGAGGAAATGGGAGACATGGTTTTCAAACTTAGCAAGTAGTTGCACGGTCACGTGCATGAAGTGTGAAATAACCCTCCAAATTATACATGCTGTATCTCTTTCACACACATTGTTACAATAGGTGACTATCTGTGTTGGGCTGTGTGCCAAATCCCACTAATACGAACTCTCACAAGGCATAAACAATGTGATCTAGTCCTTAAGTTACTCAAATGTGACAATTTGCATGTGCATGTGCGAAGTTTCAGTGTCCTCCAGTGCCGGAATCGTAAAAGAGTAGCTGTACAAATGGTACCTTAGAAGAAAATAAGGTGAGCAAAATGAAATCTTTTTTAAATGTTATGTGAGTATGGGAGAGAGTGGCGGTTTGGGGGTGAAAGTGTGTGTCTGTGTATAAGTGTTTCTGTGAGATACAGTGTTTGTATGTGTGATCAGTGTGGGTGTGAGAGTGAAAGTTAGAATCTGCATAGAAAGTCCTGGGGGATTTTATCAAAGGAATGTTTCCATATTTTTACGTTTTAGTTCACAAAGGCTAGGGAATGTGAATTCCCATAGGACAGTTCAAAGTGAAACTTTTTTTAAATCTCAATATGTATCTTTTTGTGTCTAAGTTATGCTACTTCATGTCTAGTCTTCAGTGGATCTACCAAGAGAAACGATCTAACATGTATGTTATCCTGTTTGATTGTGAAAGAGTGAGCAGTGCAGTAATTATAGTGTTTTATTTATTTTTTCCTGGCACAGAATTGTACATGGGGTTCTCACTGGTACAGTAACTCTGGTCAGCATTTCATTTCTTAACAACCGCCATATTAGCAAATGGTGATGTTGCTCCTGACACAAGGTTTATGTTGGGCATTCTGTCTACTCATGCATAGTGTCTGAATAACTTATTTTTCTGTCAGGACCACATTGAAACTACATTAAACAATGTGGCTTATTTAGTAAAATTATCAAGAAATTAAATATTGAAGAAGCAGAATATAGTCCAATTTTCCAAACCATTTCTTTAAGGGAATTCTCCCAAAGACCTCTAAAATTGAGAGCTCGCTTGATATCTGTATGTGTGATCAGTTTGCCTGTGAGTGAAGTTTGCATGGAAAGTCCTGGTTCCACTGTCTGCGTGTCAAAGAAAGAATTTGGATCCTAGCTTTCCTTGCCTCCACAAGGTGTGATCTTGGGCGAGGCAGCTCAACTTCACTGACACTACCCTTCTCTTGCCCAACGCAAGAAATAAACGACAACAGCCTGAGGATAGAAACTGCAGCAATGGGAAGCAGGAAGTATTTGTTCTTGAAAAGTAGTATTTTGTGATACAGCAGTCTTCTTTCAGCAACATGGCCTCTTGTCAGCCCAATCTGGTTCCACCAACCTGTCTGACCAGTATCAAGCCTTTAAGTATGCGTGATACTGAGATGCAGTCCGTTATTAAGCAGCTCCTACCACTGTAGGTAAAAGTACAGAGGCACAGGAGATAGGGTGTTACAGGATAACACAGTTTTAGTCATAAGAGAGCTTTGCACCGCTGCCGGGTCACCCTCTAGCCTCTTGGTGGTGACATGTGGATCGCCTCGCTTGCATGGATCATTCTTATTGGTAAAGCGGGGGACGCCTTCTCTGGCAAGTGGCCACTGGTCTGTGCTGAGCGTAATTGAACATTCTAGACTTATGGCCAGGGCCACTGGAAATATTAAATTCTGTGGGTGCGCTGTTTTATTTTTGTCTTATTATGGATTTGTGGCATTTGCCAAATAATCCATCAACTGCTGCATAAACTTTAGAATTTAACAAAAAGAAAATATCTAGTTCAAACACATCAAAAGTTGCTAAAACGACGGGACATGTGTTTTTGAAAGCCGGAAGGTCATTCAAGATGGTTGCTGGTCGACTTCCAGTTGATTGTTGCTGTATTTGAGTGTTAAATTGGTACTTATAAAGTGAAATATTTTCCCAGACAGTGTAACCAAGTGTAAAATAGACAGACTAATGAAGTAATTTTATCACAAAATGAGCCACTTTATGCCACATAATTTGCCTTTTCTTGCTGCATAATTTAGTCCACCATGCCTGAATAGTTTGTTCATTCTCTGCCTCATAATTCCAGTAGCCCTACTTATAGCTGAAGGATGGACAGCAGGGAAGGCACACAAGTATTGGTAAAAGTTTGTGATGACATTTTCAGTGCTTGACATGTGCCAAAATGCCCTTCACACTAATTGATGTGTGAAACCGACAATTTGTTTAGCAATACGTGTCATTGAATTTGATAAAAGTGGGAAAATATGCTGACCAAACATTTAATGTGATAAAAACTGTGAGATAACATTATGCCCCTAATTTAAGAATAATGGCTAGTGGCAAATGGCATGTCTAAGACTATCCGATGTGTGACTTCTGATGAGTTTCCAGCCATAAGACAGTGTCATACTGCATAAACCTATGCCATTATCATATGAGATCTCTTTATTGATGTTATAAATACAATTTTACAATTGCTTTTTTTAACCTTCTTGCTTGTCACATTTGCTTGAAAATGCATCATTTGCCTACTCTGTTTTTAACAATTTCCTGGGGGTAGAACCTGCACCGAACTCCCCTTGACAGTTGGGCCCGTGAGCTACGCCCCTTCACCACAGGGCACTCATCCTGAACATTTACTCTACACCACTTTTAAATGTCACCAGCCGCCACTCCGTAGGTCTCTCACAAACCAGCACATACCTTTCAAAACTTCAGAGCAATAGCTACATCATGCTCTCAACTCAATATACTCAATGTTATAAACTCTCAAGGATGCAATAATTACAATGTTACTAAGGAATCTATTGAAACAAACCACAACTAACGATCCTACACTAACTAACATAAACACTATCTTAAACTACCTAAGTGTATCCTTAACTACCTACATCTACGTATCCTACACTAGTCAAGCAACACTACCTTACACTAACTTACCTTATACTAACCTATCTTAAACACTAAACACCAAAAACATGTTAAAAATCAACCCCACCCCCCTTAACACACATACATTGGAACAATACAAACATCAACTACTCCTAAACGTAAACTAACTACACATGTAAGCCTATTTATATTTCTTGTATTTTTGTTTATGACAAACAGTAAACATCAACACCCCCATCCACTAAAAACCTTAAACACTGTGAAAATTATATAAAAACATTCAAAAGCTATAACCTACCTGCACTAAACCTATCCTAATCACTACCTAACTCTATGCCTAACTATTAAAATACTAAACAATAAATGTAACCAAACAACTACATTGTCCATAACAGAGTTCATTTGAGTTGGGACACCTACACAAGGGCCTCCGCCATTGTCTCAACTCATTGTTACAGGTTGGAATGCTCTCTCTGAATGCCATCCAGCCTCAGGTTCATTTTCTTCAATTCCCTCAAAATGCAGTACTTGACAAAGGAGCCATTGCGTCTTCTGGCTCTCTGGGCCATTGTGGTTGTGGGTTGGGTGGCTGCAGCTCTATCCGCTGGTACCTGAGGTTGGGGCGCCTGTTGCTGACTTGTTCCCGGTGGGGTTGAGGTTGTGGCAGATGTTGCTGTGTAAGGTGTCATGATTCAAGGACATTTGCAGGCCCAGTTAGCCATAGCACACAGTTTTTCCATTTTGTGGTAGGCCTTTGCAGCATGTCTGATGTGCCGATATTAGTTGAGCAGCATGTCAAAGGTAATGGCATCTTCTGCTGCCATGTTATGTAAGGAGGTAATGGAAAAACATGTTTAGCACAAGCTGTACATGTATATGATATGTGTCAAGTAACCCTGAGGCTGGATTACAACAGCCATACATAGTGGTAGGCTAAGAAATTGAAGATTTAGTTAAGTAAATGATAATGTGCAAACAATTGAGCAGACACACATGTTGCCATGTCATTTGTTTTACATCATAGCTCAAATACATTAATTATGAAGAATTTGGACCGTCTCCAACACATATGCCACAACTTTCATATTCAAAATTGGTTAGATTGTGATGGCTACCCTGCTGACACTGACAAACATCTTTTCCCAATTCTGCATTCAGCTTGTCATACTGCTACAGGGACAGGTATGTTGTCTACAAACAAGTTAGGTGTAGCACTGCAGGTATGTTTCTCCACCCTTATGGTCAGTCAAACAGAAATGTTGTAGCTGGAGAGCTCAAAAGTATTCAGCATGTTTGAGCAAAGTATGCTGCATGTTGAGGGAACATATGTTGCATAATCACAAACTACATGGTTGCTAGTAATGTCTGTGTATTAATGTTGCTCATAATTTTCCCACGTTGAGATCCCATTACTGTCAAACTCATTGTTATAATACCGCTCAGAAAGTTACATTTCTCTTGACTTGTTTAGTCCCTAAACCAGACCCTTTGACCCTGCTTTAAATAGATTCCCATAACCTTCACGATGTCTTTGACAAACAAAAATTACACAACTACCTCCTCATAGGGAATTTGGTTTTCGCAAAGACTGCATTCCGGGCGCAATCCTTCCATGCCATCATGATTACGCTCACTTGAAGCCTGAGACAGAACATTCTCTTTCTGCCAAGTTGGATAGAAAGAGAATGAAGGTACTTTTTGAGTGTTCCCAGGAGGCTGGTGATGCCTTTTGCTTATTCAAGGAGAGATTCACCATGTCCCCGGTTCTCAGACATCCAGAACCCATGCAGTCTTACCATGTGGAGGTGGATGCCCCCAGGAAGCTTAGGTAGGTATGTTATTACAAAGGGACAGCACAGCAGGACCCAAGATTATTGGAGGCAGAGCAGAATTACACAATTGCCGAACAAGAGTTATTGTCCATTAAATTGTGCTTTTAAAAATCACGACACTACCTATTAGGAGCCCAGTATATTGTCAAAATATACATTGGTCAGAAGTAAGTAAGATGGCTATTATTCTGCAGTGAATTTAATTTTGCTGTCACCTATCGGCCAAGCATGCAACTAATTTAAGGATGATCTACTATCTAGATGGGGTTATACAAATCAGGACACTCAGGTACAGACACCACAGTACATTGCAAACTTAAAGCACATCTTAGGACTCTGCAACCCAAAGTCCTTTTTTAATAGAGTTAGGCAGAGTATGAGTCAAGAGCAAATGGACTCTTGGATGACAGGAGAGGATAACCATGTGACCAATGAGCTTCCTTACCATGGTATCACTTATATGTCCCCATGAAACAATTTAGGCAGTAAATCGTAACCTGGTGTCATGACACCCTATTAGCAGGTCATTCCGAAATCCATAGGACCGTAGCAAACTGTTAGCAATGAGTTTGAGGGCCCATATTTTCCAAGGGTGTGCATGACTATTTTAAGACCTGCCCAATATGTTCTCAGAACAAGGCATCCCATTCCATCCCATCAGGCTATTTATTAACCTTGCCAGTGCCCCATATTCTTGGCACACCTTTAGCATGGACTTGACCTCCTCAGCTCCAATAGCTATACAACCATTTCAGTGGTAGTAGATCTTTTTTTGAAGATGGCACATTTCATTGCATTGAAAGGAATACCCACTTCCAAGACCCTTGCAATACTGTTTTTTTCAAAAAATCATGCGGTTGCATTAACTCCCCATGGTCATCTTTTCTGATGGAGGCCCGCAATTCATTTGCCAATTTTGGCATAGTTGTTGCACACCATTGGACATTGATGCTTGACTCCATTTTTCAATCACACACAAAATGATGGACAAACGGAGTGGGTAAACCAGATTTTGGAACAGACATTGTGATATCTATTGACCTTCACTCCTAAAGGTTTTGGATTCTTTTAACCCCTTTCTGAATTTGTGTACAATAACTCACAACATTCAGCTACTGGGATTTCTACATTTTATTCTTGAACTGGTACGCATTCATGAATGTTGCCTGTAAATTTTGTAATGCATACTGAAAATGTAGCTATCATATGAGACTTTATAAAACATCTGGCTGATTCACAGAAGCAGGTGTTATTACACTTACATCTGGCTAAGTTGAGTACGGTAAAAAAACTGCTAATCGACAACAACAGCCAGACTATAAGATTGGAGATCAAGTTTTGCTGTCCACTAAATACCTGCAATTACAGGGGCCAACTAAGCTACAAACTAGATATGTGTGTGCCTTTTCTATTAAACAAATCATTAACCCAGCGGGTGTGAAATAACAGTTGCCAGAAGATCTGCTCGTTCAGCCAGTGTTTCATGTGTCTCGATTGAAGCTCTATGGTGCCCAGCCCCATCCTGTTTCCCTTTCCTCACCTATAACACTGGATGGTCATTTAAAATTCGAGGTGCAGAGAATCCTTGATTCTAAGTGTGAGAATGGATTCTTGTTTTACTTGATTGCTGGGAAAGGGTATCGTCCCGCATACCAGTCTTTTGATGCAGCCAGCAATGTTCATACCCCTCAACTGGTTCATTCTTTCTATGCCCCTCACCCAGACAAAATATGCCCTGTACGTCATTCCTTGTGGGGGAGGATGTCACAACCCCCACTTCTCTGTCACTACCCCTTCCTGTGCCCCTTGCGTAGTGGTCTAGTGTGATTGATTCATGTTTTACTACCCCTGTGCTTCCTTATAGCACACTATGATACCATGACTGATTTTCCCCAAAACCTGTGATTCCATTGTGCTTGAGTATTTGCAAACGTCCCACAGAATCCTGTGAGCCAATGGCAAGCCTTGATCCCACTGTTACTAAGGCCTTGGTGTTGTTTTCCATTAGGCACGATTGGGCGAAAATGATACATTTGTTTCCTGTTCTTTGGTTCCAATTGTCTAGCTGCACATGCCAAGGTCAAAGTGAGTGTACTAACTCGTGTTTTCTTTAAAGATTCAAGAACTTTCCAGACGGCCATGTGCCCCATGTGTCACATGTGATATAGCTACATCCGTTGAGACTTCGAGAGCGTATATAAACCATGACCAAACCAGAGTTGTGGCTTGACCTCACTCACTGCGGAACAAACATCACCCTTCCCACTCACCTGAAGAATCCTGCTGGAACCAAAAAGCACTCCAGTCTCCTTCAAGCCCAAGTGAACCAGGGGTTCCCGTGGCTCCAGCTCCCTTGAAATCTACCTCATCTCTCCCTCCTGCAAAGCTACTCAGGATCAACTGAAACTCTCTGAGTCAAATCCTTGGGATCTTCTATGAACTTCAGCCAACGAACTAGGCTAAGTACTTGATATCATGTTAGTGCACACTAATCCTCCTATAGTACTAAGCAGGACTGAGTATCAGCATCTTCAAAGATCATAGACTTTTCCTTCATTCCCTCTCTGTGACTTATTCCAGCGCTTCTTCGTGGACTTCTACTCCAGACCCTGGTGCAAAGTCATCTGCTCTAATTGTTGTGTTAACATGACTTTGAGTCTTATCACATTGCTGTCCAATGAATGTGAAATGTGTCTTTTTACAACTGTGGCCTTAAGTGGTAAACATTACAATGTGGCCAGGATTTGACTCACATATGTAGTGTTTTGAGGATCCCCAGACTTACATGTATGCAATGTGTACAAACACAATATGATCTTGTACACATCATACTTGGCCATTGTCCATGAGAACTGTCCCTCGTGATCTGTGAAGGTATGTGCGACAACATTTGCTGCTGCAAAGTGCTGCCCATGTGCATGATACCACATTGGTGAGACACGCTACACTGAATGGTTTGTCTCAGGTATGTACATGTTGGGTGATGAGTACCTCACAAAACATCCTTTGCTGCAGAAGAATGCAGCCAGACTGCTAGCTGTGCAGCAATACTTTGCTCAAGAACATGAACACAGAAATGTACTTTTTAGATTAGGGTATGTGCCACACCTGGCCTCTCCCTCACATGCAGTACACTGCATCACATTGCATTTCTATATAGATGGATTAATTAATGCGATCCATTATCCCATGTTGCTCCACGGGTCTGACAACATTGTTATTACATGTTGAGGCCTACTTCTAGTTCAGTATATGTGAGTGATTTGGTGTTTACAGTAACTGTGACATAAAAGCCAACACAAAGAATCAGTTCAAAAACGTATTTGAATGTTGCACATTTCAGCTATTTTCTGACATTTTGTCTATCAAGTCAATGGTATAATAGGAAAAAGAACTCTGCACAATGCGTTTGCATCCCTGCCCGCCAGCCATTGTGTGTTGAATTCCTCCTACATCCTCTTCCTCATCCTACTCCTCCTCCTCCATTAGTTCCTGCTCCTCAGGGTCCACATCCCATGGGACATTTGTATGCACACAGATTTTGTGGGGGATGGCACATACCAAGATAACCAAGCACACCATAGGGGTGAGTATAGCAATCTCCTCCCTCACATGTCCAGGCATCGGAAGCGGGACCTCAGCACACCAAACATATGTTTCACGATATTCCAGATCTTGACCAGTGCTTGGTTGTACATTAATTTCTGCTCCGTCTGGGGATGTGCTATTTGGGTCATGATACATGGCTGCAGACCATATCCTTGGTCAGCTGAAAGTAGAATATTTAAAAACCATCACAGATTATGCTCATTGTAACAGCAACATTCCTGTCCTTGTGTGTTTTCTTCACTGAATAAATCATACACATTTCCTACAGTAGATGACCATATCTGTGACATAAACATGTGGCCATTGGTTTACACAGGTCTCTTCCAGTTCTCTGTGTAATAGCGAATGATGGGCATGCCCTGATACTTTGAACATTTATACATGCTGACATTTATGTGTGAGCAGTAACTTACTGTGATAGATAATTTGAGACGTTCTACACCACTCTAAGTTATATGTGCTCACTGCATAAGCAAATTGAGAGATTATTGATTCAATTGTTGGCCATTTGATCATCCCTAGATAGGTTGTGACAGTGCCAACAGGTTTGATACTGACACATACATATGTCCCTGTGAAACCACAGATGTTGTTGCTCTCCTAGATGATATTGACACAGACTTTAAATTGTTCACTTACTTTAACATGTGATTTTGGTGTGTACGTGTTTTGCATTTCCAACGCGTAACATGGATAGTTGTACAATTTTTTTGTCAGTCTTCAGCTATTGCTTTTTGTCAGACAGGTTGCCATGGTGCACTTAAATTGTCACATAGGTATTGCGATGTGGACACACTGATTTTGTTACAAGTGACTGTCTGCTCCAGACCTGGGCACAATGCTTTGGTTTAGCAGATGTATGTGTATGAGTCTAACTTGTAGGGGATTGTGTACTTCTATGCCTTGATTCTCTCATCAGTACTGCGGCAAGTGAATGATGAAATTGGTACTTGGAGTACACTGTGCTGTCTCATCCAGTGTGTTTGGCATTTTGTGTTCATGACTGATGTATGCCATGTTTGACAGCATTGTGTTAGACTTTGTGAGTGTCTGATTGCTGGATTCATATGTTTCTCATTTGGTCAACTTACAACACAAAACTGGTGATCTATCACATTGGTTACATATGTCAAAGTGGCTTGATGCCTATGTGTATGTGTGTACTTAGACAGTCAATTTGGCTGAGACATATGTGTGGCTTGTACTTTTAGTGTCACATTGTTACCCAATATTGACATTTACAGATATCTGGGGCCTACACTTACATTGCATGAAACACATGGTCTTTCAAACTACTTCTTCCATTCTTGTTTCTGATACTTTGGTCAACATACAAGTATATTGCCATTTGTGGCACACATACTCATCTCCACAGTATTATGCATCATAACATAGATGTTGTGGACCTTTCACTGATACCCAGAGTAGGTAAGCCATTGAGGTGACACTCATCTCGCACTTACCTATTTTGTAGCCTTTGTACTCATATTAAACTGTCTGGCATACTGCAATGGTTTTGTGGTGATTGATTGACCTGTGGGGACCTGTGCGGATGATGTGGTTTCATCCATTCACATGGAGTGGTATGAAAAATTACTGCTCTCAGATGTTCTGTAGCTACTGCAATTTATTGTTGAGGGTATGTCAATATGGGAAAACCTTAACTACATATCACAGTATGTTGTTCCCTCTATGTGCAGATTACACAAGGGACAGATATCTGGGAAAGTGGCACAATGCAGCGCAGCAAGTCACCTATCTATGATGCACTACATCTCTGGGAAAGGGTAGTAGTGCACAGTATTTTGGGCATACACACAACGGGCCTAGCATAAACACAGCACTCTTGCACCATAGTGCAAGGGTGCCTATGTTGCATGCTGGATTGTATTTGTGCAGAAAGGGGCACCTCCCTGCACATAATGAATCTTTAGAGGCACAGTCATCTATGCATGTGTGCCAAGGAATGCAGCACACATAGGAATAGGACGTGTGAGTGACTTGGATGGCTTGAGGTATATATATTTGTTATACAGCACTTGGGGTTGCCACTTTATTTAATGCATTCCCAGGCTTACCTGGTGTGGTGTACATGGAATACCTCATAAACCATAGGAGTTTCAGGGAAACACCCACACAATACCCATAGAACTCCTCCCTTGCAACACAGTATTTTGTACAGCTTTGCATTACTCCAGAATTTTACAACATTCAAAGCCACGCATAGTTGCTTTGGGTGTCTTGACATATCGACTTATGGGTTTGCATTATACATGTACCATGATGCATGGTGCAAGTATGAGGCACACCTCTCATTCTTATGCCCCTAGCTCTGTCAACAAACACAGAGAGGGCTATTATATTATGTATTTCTAAATTTCAGTTGGTTTGTTGTGTACTTCAGATTACCTTACCAACAAGTAGGCCATTCCAATATTGGCCATTCTGGAAGAGCTTGTTGATGATGCTGTACCTCAATAGGTAGGCATCCTGCGCGCTTCCTGGGTATTTTGCTAGCATATTGGTGAACATCCCCAGATGGTCCACGATAGCCTGGATTTTGATTGAGTAAGTATTCTTCCATTTCCTGTAAAGGTGTGATGCTTCTGCAGAGGGAACCAATTGCACATGTGTGCAATACATGGCACCTAGCACATTAAGAATTCTTGCAATGGCATAGAAACTTGCTTGGCCTCCAGCTGCTGTTATTGGGTTCTAGGTAAGAGGTATGAGGCATATGATGGCATACAGGACAGAGGGTAGCAAAGCATAAAATGACGGATGCAATATTCCTGCAACACTGGCTATTGGTGATCTTAAAGGAACCAGATTCCAGCACGTGGAGTACTGCCATCAGCTTAATCTGTGGAGTGATGTGATGGGGCCTGGCAGTTGGTGGCTGTAGTCCTGGCACAATCTCATGTAGCAATTCTATGATGGAGTCCCTCCTGTGTGTGTAAAATCTGAAGACCTCATCCTCACTGAGGTCAATGAGGGTAATCTGCTTCTGTAAAACAAACGCCCTTCTCCTGCGCTGCCTATGTGGTGGGGGTGGTCTCCTGGTGACTCCCAGCTGTAGAGTGGCTACATTCATGGCATAGTTGAGCTTTCCAAATTGTTTTGTGTGGCATGTCTTTATGTACCACAGTCACTTCATCCTTTCCTACCCCTGGGTTACTGAGGCGCAGGAATCTAAACACATCATAGGCTTTGCGCAGCACTTACCGTCAATGGTTACACTTGAAAAAACCATAAATATAATTGTTTTGGTTTTATGTTACATTTATGGGGGAACACCTACCTTGCATATTTTACTGTCTGCTTGGTGCAGTCAGTTTTTGAGAAGCTGTTTTGTGATGCAGAAACTGACATATTTGGCCACATGCGTCAGCTTTTAGATATATAATACTGCTTGCACTGTCATCGTGTCAAATGTAGTGGCACAATGGTGGTGCAAGCCTCTCATAAATATGCCCTTCAATCTTCAAATGTAATTATGGTTACTGTATCTAAAGAATGGGTCAGGAATGGGACTGACAGACATCCTCGGTCATCCTTTAGCTTTCTTACACATTGTAGAAGCTGCACTGGGTTCTCATGCCCACACTTGCATTATCTTAGTCAAGACTGACTGTGAGATAAAGGCATGAAGGAATAGTCAGAGCTTAGCTCAGCTTGTACATGTAAACAAAGGAATTTTATTTGCATATAGAAGATAATAGGTATGCTTAGGAATGATACAAAAATCACTACACCCAAATCCACTAACATAGCTCACACTACAATCGCAATCCTCTGCAACAACACAAACACATCCACCAGTAATCGCTCAACACAAAAGGCAGTTGTGTGCTGTAAAATGCCAGTCAATGCAATAAAGTTCCTCAGCTATAAGTTGGAGCCTATGATGTTGAGGTATTCCCAACTATTGTCAACATTGGCAAAACCAGGGAACAATGCTCCATTACGTTTTTCGGGGGAATCAGATGTATAAGCACCTATTGGAATTTACGTATCTATGTTCTGAGACTAAAATTGCCTGCCTTTGAGAAGTATATCATTTACCCTTCCCATACTTCTGACATGTGAGGTTTTGCCTTTTGTACGAGAGAGGAAACGTCCGAAACCACAGCCATGCTGCAGTCAATGTTGACTTCACATAAGGTTTGGATGAAGTATTCTAGCCCCTAGTCCTACCCAGGGACCCAACCAACTCAGTGCATGGTAGGGTTTCCTGGATAGGAGGTTTGCTGATTTTTTTTCACCCAAACTTTGACATTTGCAGGTCTCTTAGAGTAAGAAAACATGCAAGGATCTGTGAAAGACACATCACCCAGAATTTCTTTAGGTAACTAACTTTATAAAATGTTCCGATTTTGTGGGATTCTATGTCAGCAGACCTGTGAAACCTTTCCTCTGTGGAAATGGAAAGGAAATTGGGTTTTTCTAGGCAGAGTTTTGATGGTTGCTGGGATTCATGCAAGACTCACCACCCTAGATTCATCCTGGTATTTGGGTGCCAGCTCTCCTGATACTCAAATACTGCAGTCATCTCTCTTAGAACCAGAGAGGAAATTGTGAATGTAATGGCAGATAGTTTTGATGTTTGCTGAGCATTATGGGTAAGAAAACATGCTGGAATCCATGCAAGCCTCAATATGTGGTATTCCAGTGGGTATGTAGTTTTCCCAAGTTTATTGGATTCCCTGAACCCAAATACTGCAGCCATCACCCTGTAATGCCTGGAAGAGATGAGGACTAATGACCAGAACTGCAGACCTTAAAACTGGGGGAACCAGGGCTGCGACACACCATCAAATGGACATCCAGTGATTCTGGGCAAATAAAATAATCACCCCATGCCTTAAAAAATGTGCAATGTAAACTGGTGCTCATGTAATGTGCTCTAATGCCCTTGGGCCAGGTTCACTGCAGTTTACTTGGGTTTCAGCCAACCCATGGGGACAAATAAGGCAGCTACCAAAATCCGAAATGATACAATGTTTATTAAAAGAAGTGTGGAAAGGCTTGGTGGTAGGACTTTTATTATTCCATATAGACTCCAGAAGATTACCTTACAAAAATTCAACGGTTTCACACAAAGTTTGACATTTGTAAGGCATTCCGCATTTGAAATATAGTGTGATCAGTGTTTGACACACAACCCTGGACTTTCTTTACCGCTTATTTTTCAGAATGGTCTAGGGTTGATAAATCTCCCTGGATGCTGCCCGACTCAAGTACAAAATACAAAAGCTACCTACATCTAAAAAAATCTATGTAAGTACAAAATACGAAAATAGTGAAGTTTCCATGTGGAAATTCTCAGCCTTTCATGTGCTTCGTGATAGGCCCATCCACACAAGTGGAGCACTATATTTATGGGCACAAGTGTGTGAATGCTGGATGGAAACACTATTGTCATTCCCTACAGATTCTGTAACTTTCCTGCACATAAATGTGAGAAATTCAGTAATGTCATCCAATGTTTGACATGGACATGGCATTCTTGTTACACTGTGGGATACACACACTCTATGCCACCCTGGAATGTCCCATGTCTTGGCTTTTAGTATTCTTTTGTGGGGGGGGTGGAGCAGCAGCAAGACCCCAGGCCCAGAAATAGCAAGCAACCATCACCACAAATGGGTGGAGGGGAATCCTAAAACGTCAGGATTGAAATTAACCAGGTGCCCTTGAAGTGTAGCCTTTATCTGTCTTTGGCTGGTGATTGAAGACCTGCGAAGAGACTTTCTTTCCAAGGTCTACCGGGAGAGAAAAATAGAAAACTGTGATACAAAATCACATTATACAGAGCAGAGGGGGAAGGGCATCAAAGTGAAAGAAAGTCAATGGTAAAATAACGTCACAGATTGGTTGCACAGTTCTTTTGCTACTACCTGTTTTTGCAGTGTTTCTGACGCGGCTGCACTTGCTGTACTATTTGATGAAAAATGCAAATCTGGGATAGCGACCAAAACAGATTTAATAAGGGGCTTTTATTAGAAAGTGGCAGTCGAGCTGTTCTCCTTCTTGCCTGTGGTGTCCATGGGTTATTTCAGAGCTGTCATAAATAAACTTCAATGATAAAAACAATGTGTCATACATTTTTTGTTTAGATGCGCAATATGCTTGCGCTTGATGTAAGCGCTATTGATCATCATGTCATTTTTTTAATATAAAACTTGCTGATGCTGTGGCATTGTTGACAAATCGCTCTTGCATTACTAACCTTCAAAAATGTTTCATGTTACTTCTTTTCCACAGGAACATTGGAATGCAGGAAAAGTCACTGTCCAGTTGTATTTAAATTAAAATTATTATCAGAGGCCCATAGATTTGATTGATATCACTTTAACTCTCAAAGGCTGGCCCTGGCAGTCAGCATTTATTTTTTACAACACCTTAAAGAGAGAGCATGACATGGCAAAAATATATGGGCACATTTTTCAGGTGCAGTAGTTTATCCGTCAGTATATTGTGCTGTTTGGCTTACTGTATATGAAGTCAATTCTCATTTGTTATTAATACCCAATACATAGTTTTGCAGCTTTTATATAACGCAAACGTGCTCCAAAGGCATTGGAGCACTTTATATTGAAGACCAGATTACATTACTCAAGGTAATTCTATTTTTTAGGCAGGGGGAGGTCAATGGCAATCTGCATTTATTCTTTAGAACACCTTAGAGAGAGGGATTATATGAAGCCAATGCTCATTTGTTAATAATACCCAATGTATTGTTTTTTGCAGCTTTTATATGACACAACTTGGCTTCAAGGGCATTGGAGCCCTTTACATGAGGACCAGATTACATTGAACAAGCTCATTTTTTTAGGCACGAAAGATCATAGCCCAATTTGCTACACTTTGACCCACATTTATCAAAGTTTTGCTTCGCCAATGTGACACAAAAGGCCACGCAAGGGTGACGCATAACCTAAATGAGATTTATCAAGCCACGCAAGATAACCTTGCATCGCCCTGAGTGATGTGATAAATCCATAGTAATACAAGGCATCGCTAATTGCTGCCATTGTCTTACTCTGCCGCATGGAGTCGTATCATGGGTGGAGTGTGGGTGTTCTCACGCATCCACTCATGTATTCTGACACATTCCCTAATTACCAACCTGGGAATTGTAAGCCTCCCAACCAGAGGTGCAACAAGGAGAAATATCTTCACCCCTTGGTGTAAGCGTGCCTGCATTGGTGCTAGGCAGGAGTTTGTGCATCAGCGCAGGCAAAGAGCAGGAATATGCTGTATAATGTTAAATATGGTGCATTCCTTCCATCTCCCTTTCACGCAGCAAAGTGCAGCAAGATGGCTTTCTGCATTGTGTTGCGTGACATATTGATAAATATGGGCCTTTGAGCCGAGTTTGTGCGACATTTTTTAATGCATACTGGAAGTAAACTGTAGTGGTGGTGTTTCAATCCAACTCAAATCGTGATTTTGCAATGAATTGTAACCAAAAGTAATGCAAAACTGTGCAATGTGCTGCTTGCCTTACTTTGGACCAAGGGGGAATTCCATGGGTGTTGCCTGGGCCTTCCCATCCACCCACTCATGGGTTTTGATCTCTATATGCATAGAATTGCAGGCAGGGATTTATGCACCTAAATCCTGTGCTACCTTGAGGCAGGCATAAAGAGGAAAAATTGTTTCATTTCTCCTCTTTTTTCCACTTTGCATTCTTGCTTTATTCTGCAAAGATTAGTTTAATGGAGCTTACCTTAATATATATATGTGATGAAGAAACATGTTCTTAATTACCCTGATTAGTAGTGGGTTGGTAAGGATGCAGTAAGTACCCCCTAGTCCAAGTATCGCTGGGAATAGGAGGAATAGCATGACCGAGCAGTGTTTTCTGCATCAAATTCAGCATGTATGAAAATTTAGCACGTTTTTCCACCACCAGTGTGGGATTGTACTGTCTTTTGCAAATCCCAAAATTCCTGTTCAAACCAAGGGGCAGATTTACTAATACTTGGCACACTGCAGCACGACAACTTGCTGTGCTGCATCAAATGGAGAGGACAGAAATGTGTCATATCCATCAAGATATGGCACATTGATTGCACTCCCTCTGTGCTGGCCAACTTGTGGCTGCCAAGCACCTATGCAGCCACCCTTGCACCATAGTGGGAACACCCACGATCCACCCATGTTACGCCTTCCCATTGCAGAGTAACGCAATGCAGTGACTTGCGCTGTCCTGCATAGCTCCAGGTTTACTATGCCATGCAGTGCCATGCAAGGTGGATCTGCATTGCATAGTAGATCTCACTTAAGGACTTGCATTGCCAAGGAACAAGGCATGAGGCCACCTAGTCCAGGGTGGTGCTCATTGGTTTAGTAACTTTACAAACTGTTTCTTTCATTCAGCAGACAGCGAAAAACTGCATTCAAGACATTAACAATGCAACCCATTAGTTTGTATGAAGTATTCAGAAACACACTAGGCTTTGTAAGAACACTGTGTAATAGTGAAAGTAACATCCCATACCAAGATAACAGTTGTTGAAAATGACTACATTAGTATCCTACTGTGTGGCGTATTCCAATGGTGAATGGGCATTTCTTTTTAAGGTCATGATCCTATACAACCGTGCAGAAAATGATGTACCATCTTTGTGGCGGAACAAAGAAAGCAGGCTGAAGCTTGCTGTGTGGCACATTAAATCCGTTTATTCTTGAAATCGCTTACTACTTAGCGGCTTATTGAAAATGAGAAATTGAGAAAAATGGCCAGGTCTACAAAAACAAAAATAATTGAGAGGCTGAAATAATGTCAACAAATACACAAATATTCCTATGAGGAAATGAAGGCTAAGTTGCATTGAAATTGTTTGCCAGAATAGAATAATGTGAGACAGAATTACCAACAAATTGAACATTAGACTTCTTCAAACAGCGCTAAGCAATGTATATTTGTGTTAATATGTTTTCAGACGGGCCCATTAAAGCTTCTTGGCGCTAGAGCGGACAATCCTTCTGGTATCAGTGATGTAGGGAGCAGCCCATTTTTACAGTGATCATCACTTCTTGCACTGATAACAGCACTATGTTACTTTATATTACTTCACAATGCAGTTGTTCTAATCTTTACAGTAACACTGCCTTCTTTACTCTGCTCTTAGTTATAACGACGGGCTTTCTGTGAATCTCATAATAATGTTGTGCAGACGCCATGGTCACAAATGGGAGGGGCGATGACTTAAGGACTTACAATGGGCACAGAGAGTATAACAATAGTCACTACTTTGGGTCTGTCTCCCAATATTCCTGGTATTCCTCCTGGGTGTCATATCAATAGTATTTTGGGTGGGACCGTGCCCACCAAATACTTGTGGACGGCGGTGTTTCATCTTTTGCCGTGGAATGTGGTGGCGTTGAACCCTATGAGCATTGGAACAGGAGGTTCTATTTTAAGGTGATTCAGGACGGCTGTAGGATTCGTGAGACTTCAGAGGTGACTGGAGGAGTCAGTGAGCCCTCAGAGGTGACTGGAGGAGTCAGTGAGCCCTCAGAGGTGACTGGAGGAGTCAGTGAGCCTTCAGAGGTGACTGGAGGAGTCAGTGAGCCTTCAGAGGTGACTGGAGGAGTCAGTGACCCCTCAGATGTGACTGGAGTGAGCCATCAGAGGTGACTGGAGGAGTCAGTGAGCCCCCAGAGGTGACTGGGTGATATATAGTTTGATTGACGTTGAGCCATACAGCCGAGTTCTGTACTTATTTTTTTAGACACTTTATTTAATTAGATGGTGTTGCTGTAGCAAGTGAACGTGCTTGTTGGTGTATCAGCTACCATATCTAGTTCACTAGAGAGGGTAATGCATACATGTTGTTTTGGCCGTTTTGTTTGTGGGGCAGCCTGATTATACTACCTTCGGCAGTATTAAACTCACTTATTATCTCAAAGGGCTCCCAAGGTTCTGAGCTTACATTTCATGGCATTGTTGCTCCAAAGAAGACTGCGAAGAGCATTCAGGGCCTCATTTATGAGAAGTAGTGCATCGCTGCGTGGAAGCAGCGATGCGCCACTTCTCAGTGCGCCCTCCTTGCGACACCAATGATGTGTCATATTTACAATATGACGCATCATGTCGCACGGAATGACAGATACCTCACGTCGGCGCAAAAAGCGGCACATTGCTGGAGTTGTGTCGGAAGCCTGAAGCAACTCCAGCAATGTTTCTTTCACATGGGGCAAGTCCCATGTGAAAGGGCCTGCGTCACCCTTAAGCGTGCCATAAGGCAGACGTAAGGTTTTGATGCATTGGCGGTATAGAAGTGTCGTAGTGAAATCTCCTAGATTTCACTGCGACACTTCTACGGGGCTTTGTTGCGACAAAACTCCCACCCTGCATACATTATACCTGACGCAGGTATAATGTAGCGCAGGACTTTACAAGGTGACGCATCTGCTCAGATGCATCCATCACCTTGTAAATATGTCGCAACATGGCACATGTTTTACTCCACCGCAGGGTCACAAAAAGTGATGCACTGGTGGCACAAAACAGGCGCACTGGCTCATAAATAAGCCACACAATGTTTATCTCTTTGAGGTTGAGATTGACCTAGGTCAAAAGATTTCTCTCTCTAAACATGTTAGTTTCTGATTGTATTGCCTCTCTAAGAAGGGCCACATTGTTTCATGCTCTATGCAGACTGATCACTGTTTTAGTGACATCCACCTTCACAGCAGTGAATCTCGTGTCATTCACTTTGCACATATGACCAGGTGAGGTCAAAAACCATTTACACAAGGACACAACTATAAACCGAGTTGATTTTATCCCTATTTTAGATCATTATAAGGGAACGTGTTGAACGTACCAGCTCTGTTTCCATACTGTGTACATTTTCACGCGTTGTCTTTGCTAGAAATACACCTCCATTTGGAGTTTGAAGGGCAGAAAAACAGATTTAAAATTCCTGCCTGGAAGTATCTTGAAATCAGCGAATTTAGGATACCTTACAGTAGTGTCTTGTATATATATGTAAAGTGGGACCGTTCTGGACCCTGAACGACTCTGTAGGAATGACGTCAGCGTTAGGGTGTGTGTAGGTGTGGTTAAATAAAGTTGGTGACATATTGCAAATCAGTTAATGGTTACACTCTGAAGAATAAAGCTGTGTGCTACAGAGCTTCGTGGGTGGCATAGTCATTTGCATGCTACTGGTCTGAAGGATACTACACTTACCACTATATTCTTGTAGAGGAAAATCTGCTGGCGATGTTCATTCAGCATGTTCGATTACATTTGATTTATTTTCAACCGTGTCCGATGCCACTAACTTCTGAAAAAAATCTGTAAAATGTGGAAATGTTCCACCACTGAGGCGGTATGTCATAATATATTCCATGAATTTGCTATGAGGTTTCCCCTCCTTTATATGATACTTTTCATTACACTTTTCCTCCAATTCATTGTTTTTTCAAGGCAGAATATATTAGAGACCAATCATGATATTGTGGCAAGTGTTGCCTCGTGCTATAGGTGATAACAATGGTTTGAGTTAACACAACAAAAGGTAAATCTCCTAGCAGAGAACTATGCACACATAGAAGCATGCCCACTATTGTGCCTATTTCTCTACTTGGATGCATTCACAAAATTAAGTAAAAATACAGTCAGTGGTAGTTGTAGGCATCCCCACCCAATAACATCAACGTAAGTAAGGGAGTCAGGTCATGTTTCAAAAGAACAATGCAATACTAATAGCCCCACTAGAAAATCTACACTTCATAGAAATCCAAATATCACATAATAGGGAAGATGGTAACACCTGAGCACAATCATACCAAGGAGGCAAAAACTACTATTTAGAGCATATTAATATAGGTCCAGTGCTGTTGCTGGACTGCGTCTTTACAGGTCCCTCCTTGGACTCTGCCCTCTTTTTCTTCTGCCATGTTATATAACAAGCCAGAGCCCTGCCTCCAAGATGCAGAATATCCTACTCAATAGGAACTTCACTGAGAAGAAGACATTCATACTCAACTTTGTCAAATTTGCGGATGACCACTACAGCGATCTAAATGGCAGATCTCCTCATTGCCTCAGAGGAGTCAAAAATTACCACATGGCTGGATGTTACCAACCAAGTCAATGCACTGGGGCAAAAGTAGATATACGGTCAGAAACTCAGAGACATCAAGAAAAAGTGGGAGGATGAGAGGACATGCAGGAAAGATTCATATGTCAATACGGAGTTGGCAAAGATAATGCCTTGTTGGATGTCTAAACTACACCAATAGGTTTTCCCTCTGACCAATGCATCCAAAATAGCAACACAGCCTGCCTGTTCCATCAAATCCAGGACACGTAAGAACTACACACCACCCCTTTATGTAATTCACATCCTCCCTATTAATGTCATCATGCCCATTTGCAGAAGATGTGTTAGGCTAATGCCAACTTCAAGAGCAAACCAAGAATCTCCAAAGTTGACATGTTTATTTCTTACAGCTCCATGCCCGTGTGTGTATTAGTGCAAACACCAGCAACAAAACCTTCCCTACACGTGGCAGAACAAAAAGCATGATGTGTGGCAAGACCACATCCCTGACACAAACCAGTTATGTGTCACAGCAAACTATGTCACAAGCACATGCAAGTGAATTCAGTAATTTACATTATACAATGAGACCACTGTCTGTTCATCAATGTACTATGACCCTGCAATCTCACCCTAAATACACCCTAGATTACAAGTAGGGTTCTTACATTGTTTTGCCGGCCTCCATAGAAAAACAACGGCCACAATGGTAAAAATTGGCTGAGGAGGCAAGCCTAATTACAAGTCATGGAAATATACCTAGTGACATACATACTTATCTGTATCTCCCATTTGACACACAGAGAGCAGCTCCAATCCCTGAATTCCAGCAGGGGTCCTTGGGTCTTCTTTCTTCTCTTGGTCAAATGAGTATTCTTTCTTCAGATGTTTTGCCCGGGTCAAGGAATGTTCTGAGGAATTGATGTTGATGTGTAAGTCTTATCAGGCGCACTAGGCATACATTGTAGAGTTTCCACATCCAAACCTGACAACTTTTCCACCAACACCAATCATTCTTTTACATCACTTCCTCTCCCAGTTTACTGCTCACTTTTCCAAAGTTCCTCATCCAAATGGTCCTAGAATTCTTTCACCAGCAAAAGCCTTGGCCTTTCTTCTAATGGCTCCTATATAAAGATGAGCTTACATTCCCTTTGCCAGTGCTGGAGATTACTCCTGCAGTGAGCACTGACAGAAGGTATACAGTGGCTTTAAGCAATAATGGTGTCAGGGTTTGGAATGCCTACTTTTGATTTCTTCATCAAAAGGAAGATTGGAGATGCTAACTTTTAATGAGCTCTTCCGTGATAACTAATCTCTGCTAAGTGGGCACTATTACTCCCACTACAGTCCTACTGTCCTCAGAGACAAGACCCTGGTTCTCTAGGAAGAGAGTCATTAGCGGCCAGCCTGTGGTGTGTATTCATCTCTAGCACTACCTTATACTCATAAATGCTTTCGTGGATTGGATTGGCCCCATATTCTTTAAGCTAGCCCTTAAATAATGTTTCAAGTTTTGGCAGCTTCTTATTTCAATGAACACTCATATACCCATATAAAAATTTTTTCAAACTCTTCAATGTTCCATACTATGAACCCAGTGACCAAAGACACTCGGCCCGATTCACAAAAGTAATCTGAGACAAAATCCTAACTTTACGACTTTCGGTATTCACAAAGGGCATTTAGGAGTAGTAAAGTAAGGAATCCTAACTTTTTAGGAGTAGTAAAGTTAGGATTCATAACTTTACTACTCCTAAATGCCCTTTGTGAATATCGAAAGTCGTAAAGTTAGGATTTTGTCTCAGATTATTTTTGTGAATCTGGCCTATTATTAGTATTTGGAGGAGTCCTACAGAAGTACTAGTTCACATAGTAATATATGCCTTTGTGAACTTACCTAACTGTCTTGAATTATGTTTTTCCTTGCTCACATTTTAGAACACTCCCAGTTATTTTGTAAAGTAGCAGATTTACTATCATACCACAAAATATATTCACCAATCTCCACAGTGCTTCCTGTAGACTAGTATTTAAAGAGGAGAATGCTGTCTAAATTCCCTCTGCTCATGTTCATTTGCATGTTTTTTCTCTGGACTCTAATTCAATTACAGCCTGGGGTGACAATGTTCTAGTTTTACACAATATATATTATACATACTTCCTGTCAAATTCGTAATTATGAGAATATGATAAATTATGCTTGATTGTTTATAATTCCTATATAAACCATTACAATTGAACTTCCCCTTAAATTGTCAATGCCTCTAATTTCATCCGTCTCAACTTTTAGATATATCAAAAAGGATAATTGGATTTTATAACCTTTCCACTGCATTTTTAAGGATTATGTGCACCAACAATAGTGAACCTGAAGCGTTAACTTCAAGTTCATTTCCAGTTAAAAGCTAGTGCATTTATTTTCCCTTCCTGGCTACTGATCCTATTTACTCCTTCCATCCACCTTAGATGAGTTTAATCTCCTAATTAATTTCTGTTGAGAATACATATGAGGTATCACTCATCAGATTATTCCATATACTGAAATGATATCAAAAGAAAACATAGATCTTCATCTCATTCATCACATGTTTGCTCTTATCTTTTACATGTAGTGATTTTTCTATTTACTGGCCACATTCTGTCCTCAGATTTGCTATGATTTTATTACCCTAACAACCTTTTACTACCTAGGAGAAGCTCTCAAGGTTTTTCTATTTAATTTCGACTCAACAAGATTGTTGGGCAATAAAAATGTGGAAATATTATTGTGATGTCAAGAATGTCATGGGAGTTAATATCACAAGTAAGAATATTGTGTTTTTTTAGCAGGTGAAATTGATGACAATTGAAGATATTTAGGTATACTATATCAATTACTTTATTATTGTTGTATACAATGTCTATTTTTTTATTAAAGTATCATTTAAAAAAACAAACAATTCCATATAGTATTTCCATATTTGCAAAGCAATTGTAGTAATATTTCACTATATATGTTGTTTTATTATATTTTTCTGTATGTTTTTTGATGGATTGCTAGGTTTATAGGAGGGTAGAGTGGAAAATGTGTGTTTTTCTAAAAACAATGTTAATTATCTAATTGTATTAACCAATGAATATGTTAAAATATTTATAATGTGCAATCTTGCTTTATTTTTATTTTTCCCATACTCATTTGTGATTTAGTAATGTTAAGATCGTTAAAAACAGCCAACAAAGATTCTATCTCACCAGATTGCGTTTAGACATACTTCATGTACAGTTTGCCTTCCCAAAAAGTGGGGCATGGTCCAAAACCTACCAAACTGTCCATGTGATGGCAAATCATGACAGAGCACAACGCACTTTATCTTATTTTGCAGTTTTTATAAAGACCTTAGGAAACTGTTTTAAGCCCCCCTTTTTAAAAGAGGTAAATATGCTTTTTATCAGGACGCTTTTAGTTATTTATGCTCTCTGGAAAAAAGTGATATCTGCTTATCAGTTCTAACTTATATCACAATGGCCATAGGAAGAAGAAAAAAATTGGCATATCTTCTTGAGGACCTAAATTATGACTTAACTAGAATAATAAGATATTCCTTAAATATTGAGTCAGTATTATGACTTCAATGACCCCTTGCTTGGAAACCGGCAAGGGCTGGACACATGTGAGTTGCATTGGTTATTAAACCTTATAATGAACTCTTTTCTGGTAATATAAATCTGAATTTATGATGTTATCAAGGTGAATGTTCTTTTAAGTGTGTATCGAATGAACAGTGTGTAATCTATTTGGTGATTGTGATGTTTAATGTATACTTCTATGCTTTTATATCAATAAGCCGAATAAAGTTTTTTTGATTTTGATTTATTAATGTATCTTTTTAGGAGTAATCGAATTTTATTTTTAATTTGGATTTTTTTAAAAAGTTTGGTGTGTTGGTATGGTGGGTAAGGTTTATTATTTTATTTTACTTTTCATAATTAATTTATTAAATTATAAAGACAATTATTTAAATATTTTTCTTACAATATTATTTTATGTATAAACATAATTATTACATGTGATAAAATTGTACTTCAATGTTATATTTTATTAGCTTAATTGTAATTGTTTATGTGCATTTTATATGTTTATTTTAATTATTTGGTTGATTGTTTTGATTTAATAGTAAATATATTAACTTATAATGTTTTAAGTAAGGTTTCTGTTTTTACTATTATAAGTTCATCTACCCCATAACTGCTGGATCCCCAATCCCCCCCCCCCCGCAATCCCCTTTCCCCAGTGCTGACTACTTTTGCGGCTGTTTGGGGTAGGGCAGGCTTATACCTCCATAACTTTTAGTACACATAAGGTGTTCACTCCAATTTTCTTTCCTGTTTTTCCAATATCCTGGGGATTCTAAAGGTACCTCTAGAGCGGATCAGGAAAATAGTCAAAATATAGCAACATTTTCAGTGAAACAAAAATACAAAAATGCTCAGGATAAAAGTGTCTGTTCTTTTCATAAAAATGGCAACAACAAATGGTTTAATGTGGTGAAGTCACCATCTTCCCAGATTTTAGGAACATGCAAAGCTGAATCAAAAAAAACTAATTTCTTACCACAGTTTTGGCATTTTACAAAGAGATGGTTCATTTTTCATTTTTTGTGTGCTTTCAACCTACTTCCCGTTTGTGGTGGAAACCAGTGGAAAACCAATGGGTGATCCAGGAAAGCTATATATTTTTTAAAAGAAGAGAGTTGTCCAAATTCATATAGGCTTATATGTGTAGATCCCTCAAGGCTTTCCCAAATAAGCTAACTGTTAAATTGCTAAATTAAAGAAATATTGAAACCGAATAAGAAAATACAGCCATTTGTGATAATGTTTTTATATGTACCTTTTTATCATGATGGACGATTTACAGAAAGCAATGTACCATTATGTTTGCTAGACCCTTTTAGTTGTGTGGATACATAGGGCTTGTAGGTTCTCCAAGAACCCAAGGTACCCAGAGCCAACAGCTGAACTGCACTGCACAATGTTTTTTCATTGCGTACCAAGTATAGACCAAGTCATATGGTGAAATACGTAGAGTGAAAAATAGGTATCAAGGTAACATATGGAATTCTGAAATGGGCACCAGATATGGAGTTTAACAGCAGTAGTTATTTGAAGATCTCTTAATTTGGGGGTACCTATACGAGCATATGATTTGTAGGGTGTTAGAAATGGGGGTCTCTAATTAGCAGAGGTAGGTACCTTTGCCCAAGTAGGAACCCTTCTTCCTAGTCAGGATAAGGGAGTTATACTGCTAAGATAACCCCTGCTCACCTCCTTGGGAGCTTGGCGCGAGCAGTCCGGCGTGTCTCAGAGGCAGTGTGTAAAGCATTTGCACAAAACCAACAATACTACAGTGAAGACACTACAAAAGGACACCACACCAGTTTAGGAAAATAACCAATATTTTGATATATCAAAAACAGACCAAAAACGATAAAAAAACCATAATACAGTTCTTAGAACCCTTCAGTAATCAAAATAGACTTGAAATACAGTTCCTTAACGTTGATAGCTCCGTCTGGAGCTATCACAACATCATGAACAACAAATCCAAACAGTTCTGACTGACTGCGGCATCGTGGGCCAGCTACAGTGTCTGGAAGACACGCAAAACAGTACCTTTAGAAATGTAGGTTGTCGGTGAGCTCCCGATGAGCCCCGAAGGGCCAGCATCTGCAGGCGTTGGTTCCAGAGGTCGGTGCAGGAGTCGTCAGACCCTTCAAGTCGCACTTGTTACAGACTGAACTCCTCGCGGTTGAAGTCTGGAGCACTGTCGTCAGCACGCATCGGGGCTGCGGTGTGAAGTGCAGTGGTTCGGTGCCCTCAGGATGTGGTGCAGGCAGTGGCTTGGTCAGGGTCATCCAGCGATGTCAGTGAGACCAGAGCTGAGGTGTGAAGTGATGTGGTTCTCATCGCAGTGCTGGCAGGTCATGGTGCAAGCAGTGGAGTCATCGTTGCTGAAGCACTGTTGTTGGCTGATGAACTGAAGTTGATGGCGCCGGCGTTGGTAGGCCAAGGCTGCAGTGCGGGATGACGATGATGCATCATGTAACTTACGAGCAGTGCCCTCGAACCACGGTGCAGGCAGCAGTGTCGGTGTTGGCATGGAGTGGCGGCGTCAGGGATACCAAGGCAGCAGTGTGAAGCGTGGTGGTGCGCAGTGCGATGCCCACAGGTCACCTTGCAAGCAGAGGCTCATTGGTGGTGGGAAACAAACTTTACAACGCAGTCATTACATCGCACTACCTTTACAGCACAGTCATTACAATGCAACATCCTTTACATCGCATGCCATTACAACGCAGCCATTACATCGCATATCACTACAATGCATGTCATTACAACGCATGTCACTACAACACATGCCATTACAACGCAATATAAGGTAAGTAATGGGAAATAGTAATTTTTACCCCTACACTATCCAACACTTACCCTACTGTTGCACTCACTGGAGTGGGAATAGTAATCTTTATCCCTCCACTATCCAACACTTACCCTACTGTTGCACTCACTGGATGGGAATAGTAATTTTTACCCACTACACTATCCAACACATTCCCTACTGTTGCACTCACTTGAGTGGGAATGGTAATTTTTACCCCTACACTATCCAACACTTACGCTACTGTTGCCCTAAAAGTAATATGTGTTGTAATGGTATGCGTTGTAATGGTATGCATAGAAATGGAATGCGTTGTAAATGTAGTTTCTAAAAATGCGTTGTGATGGCATGTGATGTAAAATCATGCGTTGTAATGGATGTTACGATGTAAAAACTACATTGTAAAGGCATGTGTTGTAAATGTTTGCATTGTAATGTCATACATTCATTGGTGGTGTCAGGTGGTGTCATCGGTGAGACCATGCGGCGGTGGGCTCTGCGGTGCCTTCAGGGCACGGAGTCAGCAGTGGCGTTGTAGACAGTGTTGGGTTGCTTTTTCTTCTGTTGCAGCACAAAACACACAGTCCCCAGTGCTGATGGGAGAAGAACTTGAAGTCTCTGCTGTTCCTGAGACTTCTTGAACAGGGGGCAAGCTCTACCTCAAACCCTTTGAGAAACTAAAAAAAAGGGAAGTTGCAGAAAGTTCAGTCCAGTCCTTTCACTGCCAAAGACAGAAGCAGTCACTGCAGGAAAACACAGCAAAGTGGTAGTCTGGCCCCAATATTTATACCCCAAATTAATTTGTCTGCTTAGGCAGAGAGTGTCTGTTCTGAGTCCAAACCATTTCTGTCCTCTCTGGCCCCACTTCCTTTTGGGGGTGGAGACAGCATTGTGGAAGGCTGACCAGGCCCATTCAGGTGCAAGGCAATCTCCTCCCACTACTCTAAATGCAGCCCAGGTCTATTCAGCCCAGCCCTGACCCATCAGACTCTCTGGAGCCACTGCACATCCCCAGCCCCTCTCATTTCAAAGCCAGACAGTCAATCCACATCTAAGCAGAGGCACACAGGATAGCTAAGCAATAAAATACCTACTTTCTAAAAGTGGTATTTTCAATCACATAATGTAAAAATCACCTTTTCTAAAAGATGCATCTTTAGATTCTAAGTTCAACTTTATTTTTCTATCAGTTCCCAATGGGGAAGTTATATTTATACGATTTATTTACTCCCATGCTTTCCTATGGGCCAGACAGCCTTTCAATAGTGAAAAACGAAATTGGCAGTTTTTCACTATCAGACTTGCCATACATATCAGGGCATGTCCCACCTTTCACATACACTACACCCTGCCCACAGGGGTACCTTGGGCCTACCTTAGGGATAACTAATATGTAAAAAAGAGAAGGGTAGGGCCTTGTAAGTGGGTGCACTTGCCAAGTCGACATGGCAGTTACAAACTGCACACAGACCCTGCAGTGGCAGCTCTGAGTTACCTTTAAAGGGCTGCTTGTGTGGGTGGCACAACCACTGAGTCAAGCCCACTATCAGCATTTGATTTACAGGCCCTGGGAACACTCAGTGCACTTTACTAGGGGCTTACCAGTAAATCAAATATGCCAATCTTGGAAACATCAATCCATAATACATATTTCACAGAGAGCATGAGCATATGCACTTTAGCACTGAATAGCAGTGGTAAAGTGCCCAGAGTCATAAAACCAACAACATGTCAGGAAAAGATAGGAGAAAGAACCAAAAAGTTTGGGGATAACCCTGCAAAATGGGCCATTTCCCACATAGGGTATTTTTCTAAATGTCTTCTTTCTTGCACACTGGCTTAAGTTTGGAAAGCACAAATACAGCAAAATCAAATTGGTAATAATAAATATCCTACTGTTCTCTACTTCCACAAGTCTTTTAATAAAAATGGTACCTCACTTGTGTCGGTAGGCCTAGTGCCTGCGACAGGAAAAGGCCCAAAACTAACTTGGAGACATCACATTTTCCACTGAAAACTGACTTGTATTTTGCAAAGTGGGTAGCTGTGGAATTTGGCAGTGGCGGTGCGTCCATTGGGGGCATTGGGGCGTAGTCCCCCGCCCGTAGCTCCTGCCCGTAGCTCCCTTGGCGTTTCTAAACTTAAGTAAACACTTAAGTTCAAAGACGCCGAGGGAGAACCAACTGACAATCATGTCAGTCAGCATGACGTCGGACCGCCCAGCCCCTTCAGAGTCTGAAGGGGGTGGGCGGTCCGGCGTCATGTTGACTGACATGATTGTCAGACCAGGGGCAACAGGCAGCAGCACAAGTGCGCATGAGTGGGGAAGGTGAGCGAATTTTCACCCGTGCCCAGTCATGCGCACTTGTGTTTGCACTGGCTTGCGCATGCCCATTAGGAGCCCCTCGGTCTCCTAATGGGCAGGCAGCGGGCGTAGCATAACCTGTGCCCTCAGCCAATCCTGGCGCTGCTGGCAGCGCCAGAATTGGCTGAGAGGGGTTGGCAGGCCCCTCCAGTGCCGTTCGTGAAGGCACCAAGGGGAGCAGAGGTCTGAGAGGTGGCCTGGACCGGCTGTGAGGTAAGTTTAGTTTTTTGTTTAACATTTCATTCCCCCCCATGCGCGACCCCCCCCCCCGCGAGCCTCGACTGGTCCACTATAATAAAGGTTGGCGATATTCAAAGTGCAGAGCAATTTATACATCCTGCCAAAAGGGAGCCTAAAATGTACGTTCATCAGAGGCTTGGCAAGTTGGTGGCCCTCTGTCAACGGGCGTAAGCGAGTGGGACACACAAAATATTAATTTAAGAGGTTATCTCGAAGAAACTGCAGAGAAATGCTGCTTGACAGACTCGAGCGATGGTGGAAAAACATTGAAGCGTTTTTCATAAATACTAAATAATGACTGCAATAACGAAAATATTTTATTAACATCGGCGTTTTCTCCATTGTCATCCTAATGGAGCAAGAAACTGGGAACAGAGGTGCTGGGTTAAGGTGGCCAATACAATCAATGAGGTGAATGCTCTAGCTGGAGTCCGTCACACATTTACAGCTACTGTGGGTGCTTAACAGCAAATTAATTGAAAGGTAATACTAACACGTTCAGTATCAAGGGGTAGCTGCTGTTCTGCCAGTTAGACACACACAGGGCTGAGTGGCAGGGTTTAGCGTTACACCCCCAACTGCCTCTTATGAACAGGAGAGCAAAGTTCAAGTCACGGGGTTAGCTCAACCATCCTGTGACTCTGGGCAAGTCAATACCTCCAGATCATGAATGCGCAGTTTAAAACTGTAAATATATGTGCATGCAGATATGGTAGGTTAATGTAGGTGGGTAGCCCTGGGAATTTTCTGTTCCTGAACATACACCACAGGACCGAATTTCTCATGAAGATACATGTGCAATGTGCAGTTTGTAGAGAGATGTCACTGCAGAACTGCTCTGACAAGCCCAAAGAAAGCCTTTGCCAAATGTCTTTGTTGCTTGTGTTCCTGTTCAGAGGGGTTGTGATATGGTTGAGTTCGATGGAGTGCAAACAGGACAAAGCAAAGAGAGTAGGGATATTACTAGCCTTGTGAACTTTTAAAATAACCCGTCAGTTTTTATTTCAAACGAGAGATCAGTTCTTTCTAAACAAAAAGAGGCATCTTCAAGATGTCCTGCATGAAACCAAGTTAATGATGCAGAAAAAAATCCAAACATGACAATTAAAAACCTTAGTTGTGGCACTGTACCATTATACACTAGAGTAACTGTTGAACATATTTAATGCACTGAGGTACGAGGCAGTCTTTAATGCTTTTAAATAATGTAATAATTCAAGACTACAGGTTTAGAATTGTTTTATTAACCGTGTTGTCTCACAAAATTATTTATTGAAATTAGCTTTAAAATACCCCATTTGCAAAACATTTCTCACAGGGAGAAACCCACTTAATTCCCCTCACTATTGTCGATCTTGCTCGCTTAACTTGTTACGTAAAACTCATGACTTGAAAAGTCACCAGCCGCCACTGGAATTTGGGCCATAGCTCAGCCGGCGTCTAGGGAAACCTAGTAAACGTGTGCATTTATTAAAACTAGACACCATGGAAAATACAGGGTGGGGTGGATTGTGTGGTTCTCACCAGGTTGTTTTACCCATAATCCCCTGCAAACCTAAAACATTGGCTAAAAAAGCACACTTTCCTCACATTTCTGTGATGGAAAATTCTGGAATATGCAGAAAGCCACAAACGTCTTCCACCACGCATTTCCCTAAGCCTTCCGATAAAAAATGGCACCTCACTTGTGTGGGTAGGCCTAGAGTCCATAATTGGAAATGGCCCAAAACGCAACATGGATACAACTCATTTTTCCAATGAAAGTTGATCTTTTATCTGCAAAGTGGGTAGTTGTGGAGTTTGGGCCCTAACTCAGGTAGTTAGAATTAGTATATATATTTTCTCACAAACCAACACTTTACCTTAATATGGATACATTTGGAGTGGGAATAGTGAATCTGACTCCATTAGAGTCCAACAATTTACCTTATGTGGCTAAGCCTGAAATGGCAATAATAAATCATTCCCTTTTTGATTAAGGAAATGGGTTCCGGTCCATTTTGCTCCCTGGAATTTTCGCTTCTGGACTGCGTGCTTTTTAACATTTGCAGTAAGTTAATCTCAATAACTGAGTCTCGCTCTTTGTAGGCCTGGGGGGACTCATCACAAGTAACACAAAGGAGTGCTGATGTACCTCTTGAGCCAACCATGGGTGTCATTTAGGAATGTGTCTATAGGCTCTCAGAGAGGCCTTTTGATGGACTACTTCAAGTTGCCTTGTTGCAAATGCTGTGCAGGTGGTTTGGGGCATGGGTGGAGTGATGGTTATCATCCTAGGTTTGGACAGAGGTGCCTATCTTTTTGAACTTTCAACCCCACTTAAAAATCCTCTGCACAAGTAAAAGAGATGGAGAGAGAAGATGGATTTTGCAGTGCCCTATAAAATATTGGACCTCGGTCAGGGGTGCTGGAACACCTTAAACTTAGCCTAGATGGGAGTTTGTGGAATCACCTCTCCAGATTCAATGATGCATGTTCCCTTTCACCATCTGAAGAGCGACCTCTAAGGGACCCTGTTGGGGGACCTTGGAGGAGAAGGTTCCTTGGAAACATTTGAAGACTGGGCCTGCAGAGGTACAAGCCGCATAAGAGGGCCGAACCCTCACTTCTGTGATCATTTGAGTCCCCTCAAAGTAGCCACAGAGGCTATGGGACCTGAAGTGTGCAGGTATGAAAGACATTCTGTCATGATGGCTGTGGGCTGGCACTTAAGGTGACCTTAGGTTGAGGAGAATACTGGGCACCAGACAGAGGACAGGTATTCAGTAGGGAGCTAAAGTGCAGAGAAAACCAGCTCCCCAAAGGAACATAGGGGCATATTATCAAGACAGGTGATAAAATTATCGCCGCTTTAGTGGCAGAAAACTGCCGCTAAAACGGCGATAATGGGCTTGATAATATGCTCTATGGAATTCCAATTGAAGCTCAGGTTAGATGTCCTTCACATCTAACATGGGCTTCAATGTTAAGGCCATAGAGCATATTATCAAGCCCATTATTGCCGTTTTAGCTGCAGTTTTCTGCCGCTAAAGCGGCGATAATTTTATTGCCTGTCTTGATAATATGCCCCATAAATATTTTGTGGCTAGGAGGCCTGAAGAAACTCATCCTGGTGGGTAGAGCTGGACACTAGGAGCAGAATTACTCCAAAATCATTAAATCAGCCAAACAGGGCACCCAAGTAAACCCCAACAGAATACCGGACCCCCTAGGATGGGGAGGGCGCAAGCAGCATGCCACCACCAAGCTATCAAGATGCCTTAGGGAAAGACCAATTCTGGGATTCAGTGCAGCCAAAGAGGAATATGGGGGGGTACATGCATGCTCCCCTCCCTATTAAAGCGTTTCTCGCTTAAGACCCCCAGTACCTGCGTACCTGTACTGAGGACAATCAAGAACAAACAAGTACCACCGTGCTCAGCAGATGTTGGTTTCCCTAGGGCCAAATCACATTGTGGATCCAAGAACAAGAAATGAGTGGGGTGTTCCTTCTCCCATGCCTGTGTGTGAGAAGGAGATGAGGAGGCACCCAACACTAAGCACAGGCACATCAAATAAACTGTTCCTTCCAAATAGAAGGGGAGTCTTCTTCAGGGACTTTCCAAGCCAGTCCTGGAGAAGTGAGTCTGGTGCGAGGGAGCCAGCAGGGAATTTGGGGTTGTAGGGCTTCCCCCATGGAACTTTACAACAGTAGCATAGCCAGAGTGTCAGGCACCCAAATTAAAAAAAGAAAAGACACTGCGCCAGGCCAAATGCTTTAAAAATAAAGTATTTGTTTTACCGCTAGGCCATGAATCAAATATTTGTGCCTCAGTACAAGTAGCAATTAAAAACTCCCTGGGGCATTGGTGATTTTTTTGTTTAAATAGTTACTTTTATGGAATCACCATCAATTATTTTGGCAGGCATTTTGAGGGGTCCAGTAGTACAGCAGACTCAAAAGGGTGCCTTCAATAGATTCTCCTTACTTCTCCCAGGGGTTTACATTGATGACCCCAGGATAACTTTGCCAGGTTTCCGAACACTTCTGGTGCTTGGGTCTTTGCACATAGACTTGGGATTTGTGGAAACCCCTGTTGTGGGTCTTAAGTTTACACTGCAGCAGTTTAGAAGATTAACTCCTCTTGCTTCTTTCTACACCTCTCTTGCTTCTTTCTGCACCCCTCTTTCCTCTTTCTGCACCCCTCTTGCCGCTTTCTGCACATCTGTTCCTTCTTTCTGCACCCCTTCCTACTTTTTCCACCCCTGTTCCCTCTTTTTTAATCTCTGTTGCTTCTTTCTTTACTTCTCTTGCCTCTTTCTCCACCCCTCAGCCCTCTTTCTGCACCTCTGTTGCTTCTTTCTGCACTTGTCTTGCTTCTTTCTGCACCTCTGTCCCTTCTTTCTGCAACCCGTGTGACTTTTTCTGTACCCCTCTTCACTGTTTCTGCACCCCTCTTGCTTCTCTCTGTACCTCTGTTCCTTCTTTCTGCACTTTTGTTTCTTTCTGCAACTCTCTTGCTTATTCCTGCACCCCTCTTGCTGCTTTCTGCACCCCTTGTGCCTCTTTCACACCCCTTTACCTCTTTCTGCATCCCTCTTGCCTCTTTCTGCACCCCTGTTCCTTCATTCTGTACTTCATGTATTTCTTTCTGCAGCTCTCTTGTTTCTTTCTGTAACCTCTTGTCTCTTTTTCCACCCCACTTCCCACTTCCCGCTTTCTGCATCTCTGTTGCTTCTTTGTGTACTTCTCTTGCTTCTTTCTGCATCTCTCTTGCTTCATTCTGCACCCCTTGTATCTCTTTCTGCATCCCTCTTCCATATTTTGGCACCCTTCTTGCCTCTTTCTGCACCTCTGTTGCTTTTTTCCGTACTTCTTTTGTTTCTTTCTGTACCCCTCTTGCCTCTTTCTGTACCTCTGTTTCTTCTTTCTGTACTTCTTTTGTTTCTTTCTGCACCCCTCGCTTCTTTCTGCATCCCTTTTGCCTCTTTCTGCACCCCTCTGGCCTCTTTCTGCACCTCCGTTCCTTCTTTCTGTACTTCTTTTGTTTCTTTCTGCAGCTCTCTTGCTTCTTTTTGCACCCCCATGCCTCTTTCTCCATGCCTCTTTCCTCTTTCTTCACCCCTGTTGCCTCATTCTGCACCTCTGTACCTTCTTTCTGCACTTCTTTTGTTTCTTTCTGCACATCTATTGCTTCTTTCTGCACCCCTAATGCCTCTTTCTGCACCAGACTTCCCTCTTTTTGCACCCCTCTTGCCTCTTTATGCACCTCTGTTGCTTCTTTCTGGACTACTCTTGCTTCTTGCTGTACCTCGTTGCTTTTTTCTGCACTACTCATGCTTCTTTCTGCACCCCTCTTCCCTCTTTCTACACCCCTCCTGCCTCTTTGTGCACCTCTGTTCCTTCTTTTTGCTCCTCTTTTATTTCTTTCTTGCTTCTTTCTGTATCCCTCTTGCTACTTTCTCCACCCCTGTTGCTTCTTTCTTCACTTCTCTTGCTTCTTTCTGCTCCTCTGTGTCGGGACAGGTAGTTTAAACTCTGCACAGGACGCCTGAGCCCTGACACTCTGTCCCTTCTTTCAGCAACCCTTTTGCCTCTTTCTGTACCCCTCTTCCCTCTTTCTGCTTCCCTCTTGCCTCTTTCTGCACTGCTGTTCCTTCTTTCTGTTCTTCTTTTGTTTCTTTCTGCAACTCTCTTGCTTCTTTCTGAATCCCTCTTGCCTCTTTCTCCACCCCACTTACCCCTTTCTACATCTCTATTGCTTCTTTTTGCACTTCTCTCACTTCTTTCTGTACCTCTCTTGCTTCTTTCTGCATCCCTCGTGCCTCTTTCTGCATCTCTCTTCCCTCTTTCTGCACTCCTCTTGCCTCTTTCTGCACCTCTGTTGCTTCTTTCTGCACTTCTTTTGTTTCTTTCTGCACCTCCCTTGCTTCTTTCTGCATCCCTCTTGCCTCTATATCCATCCCTCTTCCCCCTTTTTTCATCTCTGTTGCTTCTTTCTGCACTTTGCTTGCCTCTTTCTCTGCCCCTCATCCGTCTTTCTGCACCTCTGTGACTTCTTTCTGCACTTATCTTGCTTATTTCTGTACCTCTCTTGCTTAGTTCTGCACCCCTTGTGCCTCTTTCTGCAACCCTCTTCCCTCTCTCTGCACCCCTCTTGCCTCTTTCTGCACCTTTTTCCTTCTTTCTGTACTTCTTTTGTTTCTTACTGCATATCTCTAGCTTCTTTCTGTACTTCTCTTGCCTCTTTCTGTACTGAAATGGGAAGTGCAAGTTGTAAAGTTTAAAGGTCTGCGTGCTCTGGTGACTGAGGTATATGTCTACTTGTATATGTATTCTCACATGTGTTATGCATCTGAAGACGGTAGCTTAAAAGTGGGTAGCTTCTTCTATAGGTGGTTAAATGTTCTAAGTTCTGCTCTGTAACTCAGTTGCCGAGGCAGACATGTCTTATGTATATAGGTGTTATAGAGTCCCTCAAATATTCTAATGAATACCCATGTGCCCTGTATTATGAGCACAAAGAAATACATACACCTTTTTGTACACATATTTACAGAGTATGCTGTTTGAAATACAGGTATTCAAGTATTTCTATGTTTATTTTTATGTAACATGTCACTCGGTAAAAGCAGAGATATGCATGCACACCTTCACAAACTTGGTCAGACTTACAACAGTGATATGCTTAGGATTGCTGTTTTATATTTGGTAGGTAGGCCTAACATTCTGAGCAGTCAATTAATAGTGAACCTTCAAGTGAAATGTGAGGTTTAAGACATCTTGGTAGAAGGATTTGTGATTAGGTTACTTTGTATGAGTCTGTTGTAAGGTACAGTCAAAGTAGGCCTTTTTCTGCATATGCTGGTTCTTTCTGTTCTTCTCTTGCTTCTTTCTGTGCCTTTCTTCCTCTTTCTGCACATTTCCTACCTATATAGGCATATTTAGAAATTAGCATTTAAAAAACCTTAGAAATTCACTGAAAAAAACAGAGGTTTCAGAGATGTTATCATTAGGAATTATCATTTAAAAAATCTTTGAAATTAACTGAAAAAAACATAGGTTTCAGGGACTTTACAGTTAGAAATTAGCATTTGAAAACCGTAGAAATTCACTGAAAAAGCCACAGGTTTCAGGGATGTTATAGTTAGGTTGACATTTTACTCGTACAAAACCAGAGAAATGTGGCTTTTATAGTTAGTTGAGCAACTACAACTTGCGCCCCTGCAATAAACTGCTGATGATGTCAGATATTACATCCCTCATGACATTGTCAGTGACATCACTAATGACATCACTGATGACATCACTGATGACATCACTGATGACATTATCCACCTAATATATGATGCACCTCCTCACACCCTAATATAACCTTGCATACAGCAACTCTAAAATACAGACTACCATTCTCGAAACCATAGACACACCAATACCAGTTAGTACACACCCACTCACTGATTCATAGGTCTACACACATCCACTCACTCACATATACAGTCACTCATACAAGCAGTTACTCATCAATACAGCCTCTAATATATACACTTATATTCCCATACAGACACTCACATACTGCCACTCACCCACATAGATACTCACACACCTAGTCAGTCACCCAAATCCATGCATTCACTAAGGCACATTTAATCTCTCACTTAAACAGTCAGTCATGCAACCCACTAAATCATGCATTCAAACACTCATACACCCACTCAATATTCAATACATCTTTGCATATCTATAATTAACAACTTTTAAAAATCACCCAGTCTCTTGATATGTCATCAGTGATGTCATCTGTGATGTCACTGACCATGTCATGAGCGATGTAATATGTGACGTCATCAGCAGTGCATTGCAGGGACGCAAGTTATAGTTAGCTCAACTAACTATAACAGCTGAATTTAGCTGGTTTTGTATGAGTTAAATGTCAGCCTAACTATAACGTTCCTGAAACCAGTGTTTTTTTCAGTGACTTTCTAAGGTTTTTTAAATGCTAATTTCGAACCATAACGCCCCTGAAACCTCAGTTTTTTTCAGTGAATATGGTGTAAAATTGTGCGTGGTAAAGGGTTATGCATGGTAATGGCACTTGTATTGTAACTGGTGCGTTGTAATGGCATGCGTGGTAATAGCTGTGTTGTATTAGCTGTTTCCAACCTTTCACCAGATCTCTTTGAAAATACCTACCTCAAATGTGTCCCTGACACCTCAATGTAGAGATGCTGAAAATAATTGTGGCAATCCTGACACCAACAGAGTGCAATGATACTCACTGGAGGATCCCTGATGCAAAGTAATGCAAGGCAGCGCATTGCCTTGTAATGCATTACTTTGAGTTTGACCTAAACTGTCCCTATTCCTTTTGAAGCACTAACATGGTAATTGATAATTTGCATGTGGCTGAGATCTGTCTTCGTGCCAATATAGGCAAAGAAATATATAGTGCAATTCAGATATCTGAGATTAAATCATCAATTCCGCCCATCGCTTTTTTTTTTATTCAGTAGATATTTTTCATAATCATTATAAACACAGCAACATCCAGGAGAATGGGGCGACTAGTCAGATAAAAATGTCAAGCAAAAACATTTTCTTCAGGGCTTACAATCATGTTTCAGAGCAATGTGGGGAAAAGAAACCAAAGCTAGACTGTGCATATTGTATTGCAGAAATTATTGATCAGATGTTTGACTTGCGGTGTCCCCTTTGTTTCAGAGACCATGAATGATTATTATTACAAATATCTTCAAAATAAAATGAACAATTGACATTTTCATGTGATGATGCAGTTTTCACAATTAAAATTTTGGTTCCAAGATGAATTAATTTTGTAGGCTTTGTCCTCCATGACAAATGCGTTGATTTATGAAGTTATGATTGATACTTGTCTGGTAGCAACTTAATTGAGAGATTCCTGAAAAGCGTGGGGTTTAGTTGCAGGGTATGGTTCACGAAAGTGGGGGATGATGTCACACATTTTGACACTGGGGTCATACAATATCTCAAGGGGATACCACAATGCTGGCACATCCCATACTCAAATATTGTTTATGTTTGGTGTGGCCATTTTCTTGTTGATGCTCAAGATCTTTTTGTTGATGAATTTGATGATGAAATCATTTTTGTCTAATTTCTATGTATAGAAGATGAGGTGTCCACTAGATTGTCCTCAGCCATAAGCAATTGTGACTATGTACAGGTCATGATAATACATTGCATAGAGCCCCATGCTAATAGAATCCACTTCACAGGGCTAAATGACATGCTCAGAAGGGAACTGGAGCATGCAACAGATTTTGGCCTTGGCCTGTGCCCAGCCTACACATCCATTTAAACACTGTGCATGGTTTTTAGCCTCAAACAACAATAAACATTAATGGTCAGAGGCAGTAACTAAATACGTCTCTTCAGGCAGAAATGAACATCAATGGGTCTTTGTAATTATGCTCATGGAAGGCTACACCCATTATTGACTCTGGGCAGTAATGAAAAACATTGGCCCACCCCTGTACAGGACCTGCATCCATTCCTCTTGTGTTCAGAATACTATTGCATATCATTCAACAAATATAAAAGGGATCAAGTAGAAGACAAGGGCGATAACCATGCCCAGGCCCAAGCTCCGCATCACTTAACTGAGTGTGCAATGTCTTTTTTTGAAGAAGGGAGTACAAAATGAGGATGCCATTCTGGTTCAAGTGAAGTATTGCAACAAGAGGCTCCAGTTTCCTCTTCTGTGGCTTCTCTGAGTGGCCTGTCCATACCTGCCTGCTCGTGACTTCCTCAATGTGTGCAAGTATTGAGTAGGCACTGTTTGACGCCCAGTGTCTCCAAAGAAAAAAGTCATTTTTTTATAAATGATCTGTTCTTTTAATTAGCTTGACTAATAGCCCTCTAGTCCTAAATGGTCAAGACATACTTCTTGTACTAGAGCGGCGACTTGGTTTCCTACTCCATTGTCAGAGGAGAAGGATGAAAAACTGTTGAAGCCAATACAGTAACAGTTAGGAATAGTTGACCAAAATGGTCTGGGCAAAGTATCAACAACGCTCCAGACAAATTAAGAGAATACATTTGTCTGGTCCTGCCCAACCCTGTTGTTTCTTGATGAGCTCAAACACACATAAAGGTACCTAAAGAGATATAAAATCCACTGCCTCTCCACAGACCTTTGGCTTAGTTATGTTTCTCTCAGGGAAGCAGGTCTCCTCCGTCTTATAAACCCTGAACTCCAGGGCTTTAAAGTCACCATAGTCAATGACTTTGGCTGAATTAAACCTGAGCATGTTATTGTGTTGCAAGGTTAGGTCCTTAAGATGGTAGGAAAAGCATATGTTGAAGCAACACAGAAGCTACTTGCGTCTTTGATTGCACTTAATATCTTATTTTGCCCAACCTCAGATAAAAAGCCTTACTGTGTCCATCCGCCTAGGAGCTCATCTCTGGCTCACACATTATACAGCCTGGTCAACCATGAGCCATGTGCTAACTGCCTAGCACTGAGCCCATGTACTATATGCCCATATTCATGCATTTGTGCTATCCTCCCAAACCCCGAACCTGTGTCCTACCTGCTTTGCACTAGGCCTGTATGCCACTTGTACATCTTTGTTCTTGAGCAGCACTGACAACATCAGAGCATCCACCCATGAACATGTGCACTACCCGCCTACCCCTTAATTGATATGCTATCCATTTACCTGTAGCCTGTATATTATGACACAAATTTACAAAAACTTTGTGCCACGTTTACATTACTTTTTTTAACAGAGAACTCATGCAAAGACTTCTGGTAGAATTTGCAATTCAATGTAAATCATGAATTATACTACTTTGTAACCCAAAGTAATGTAATGCAGCATGTGCTCCCTTGAGTTACTTGGCATTAAGGAGGTGGCCCATAGCTGGTGCTTGGGCATTCTGTTGCATCCACCCATGGGTCTGGACACAAATTCATATTTACAAAGACTTTTTAGACATGGACCTATGCCATAATCCTGTGCCTCCCTGAGGCATTCTGCAGCACACATACACAGAGAAAATAGCCTCAAATGATAGTTCTTGTACAGGAATGACACAGATTATGGCTCAATAGAGGAACAACCTGTCCCAGGGTGCGACAGGCAACAGGAAGGATGAGAAGATGCCCCAACGCTGTTGCACCATATAAGCGCTTTCAACTCCTTTGGGCATGGGACAAGATCATTGCTCCTCTGAGGGACTACCATTCCCATGGTGCCACAGGCAGCAAGGAGGAGTAGGAGGTGTCTAAATGGTGTTGCAATACACAAGCATTTTCAACTTTTCATGTCACAGGACACAGATCATGGCTCAACAGAGGGGCTACTTGCCCCAGGGTGCAACAGGCAGCAGGGAGGAGCAGGTGCCTCAATGCTGTTGTGCTACATAAGCACTTTGAACTCCCCACTGTGCAGGAAACACATCATGGCTCACCAGAGGGACTACCTGTCCCAGGGTGCAACTGGCTGCAAGGAGAAGTTGCCCAAATGCTGTCACACACCATAGGCGCTTTCAACTCCTTGCGGCGTGGGACAAAGATCATGGCTCAACAGAGGACTGCCTGTCCCAGGGTGCAACAAGCAGCAGGGAGGAGCAGGTGCCCCAATGCTGTTGTGCTACATATGCTTGGGATGCATGCAGGCCACACCCATCACAGCCTGGAAAAGGCTGGGCTAGGCTGCCCCCTTGGTTCTTTCTTTTGAACACACAATAACGCCTCTTCACTTCTGTCTGAATTAGTCTAAGTATTCAATTAATATGAGGTTGGGGAGAGGAGTTGGCTTGACGGCTAGGGCGGTCAACGTCAAATCTGGAGAACTGAGATCGAGTCTCGCAAGGACGCGCAACATCCTGAATCTCCCCGTGCCTAACAAAAATGAATGTGTTCTCATGTAACACAACTGGTGCTCCTGTAAAGTGCTCAGATACCTGGTACCCTCAGGTCAAGTTCGCGTTATATAAAATGCTGTATAAAAGTTTTTAAAAAAAGGTTAGTGAGGTTTGAGTTCTATGAGCAAAGATTCATATTGTTTTTAATTGATAATCTGCACAGGTGACTAACGCTCTGTGATGGTAGAAACTGGTGCACCTGAATGTGGATACGCTCCAGGTTTCTGAACTAGTCCTCCAGCGAAAATCCCCCAGTGATAATTTAGAAGCTGTGCAGACTTGAACTCTGCTGATAAGCCCTCCAGGTACACATTAGCATATTTGAACCCACTTGACTGCTTTGCTCAGGACACCGTAATCACAGCATGTAAAACTGAATGTTTTAATGTTCTTAATGGTTTAAATTGGCCCTTGAATGATAATCTTTAAGTGATTATCAGAAGCAGTGCAGGACTACTTGACTGCTTCTGCTCAGGATAAAGTAATCACAGTATTTGAACCTGCACATTTTTAATATTTTATATGAGCCCTCGAGTGATAATCTTCAAGTGATTATCAGAAGCTGTGCAAGACACAATCTCTGATGACAAGACCTCCAGTTATATATTGCTACACCTGAACTCTTTGACCTCCTTTGCTCATGATCATGCAGTCATAGGGCCCGATTCACAGAACAAACTTAAGACTAAATCCTAAACTTAGTACCATTCTGGTATTCACAGAATGCACCTAGTACTTCTGCTATTCACAGAATGAACTTACTACTTTTGCTATTCACAGAATGATTTTTAATTTTTTTTTAATTTTATTAATAAACTGCATGATTACTTAAAATCTTTACAGTATAAGATAAAAAAAAAAAGAAAAAAGATTTATGAACGTCCAGACTCACCCCCTCACAAGTCCCATCCACACATAAAAGTGAAAGTCACTTTGGGTTAAATATTAGCATATTAGTCCTGATTAGCTGTCCAGAGCAGAGTTCTTTTAAAAGGAGTGATGTATAGGTTGTACCAGTATTTCCCAACTGATAAGGGGAGGCACATGAAAGTTCGGTAGAGTCAATTCATGTACCAAGGGCTGTTGACGAAAGATGGATTCTTCGTGGGTCTTTAAACCAGCCCAGATTAGATAACTGGGGCGAAAGGCTTCCAGTTACTTTGCAGACAATGCCGTTGAGTGGGAGTCGAGTGCCATTTTTACCTGGTGTATAAATTTCGCAACTCTGGCTATCAGACAGGTCGTGGAGACTGAGAGGCACCAGTCCGAAGCCTCTCTGCAAGTTCTGTAGTCCGTATTCCATAAAATCGGAAGCAGCAAGCGATGGCGGTCATTGGCCAGCTTTGTGCAGCAGCACAGCAAGTGTAGCCAGGATTCCCTGCGGTAATTGCATAGACGACAGGCCAGGGTGCCATCCGTACGGGCCCATTTGGGGTTGAAGTCCATGATCCTGAGGGCCAAAAGTCGAAAATACAAAATTTTCTTTCTCGCGCAAGTGGATACTGGATCTTGCAAGTAAGGTTGGGGTTTACCTGGAATATATGATTTGTCCAGGGCCTGAGTTAGTGGATTTTGCCGAAGAGATGCAAGGTCAAGTCCAAAGGAGATGATCCGGACTTGGCGCTTAACTGCTTGGGCCCAGGCTGAGAAAGGAATTTCATGCAGGGGCAAACTCCTTCTTTCGATTTTCAATGCTGCAATAGCTTGTCCTACCTTTGAGTACCAGGCGGAGCCCACCTCATCAAAGATTGATTTTAGGGAGTGCTTTAGCGAATGTTCTGGTGCTTTCAATACTCTAATATAGAGTTTTAAAAGGTCCCCCAGTAATACCAGCTCAGGTCGCTTAAGGCCTATTTCTAGCCTTAATCTAGTGTTCCTTGCGTATCTAGGGGCCTGTAGCACCATCTTATAGGCTTTCACTTGGGCAGCGTTTACCACTTTGTCAAATGCACCAGGGTAGGCTATATGCCCATATGAAATGGCAGGGATCAGTTTTGCCCGGAGCACTGTCAACATTGGTTCTGCTGAGGGACTGTCCAAGCGGTGGCATAAGCGTCTTAACGACAGAATGGTTTTGTTAATTTTGGGTTTAAGCTCCTTCAGATGTTTGACTGCAGAGGCACTCTCAGAGACCCAGGTGCCCAGATAGTTGTAGAATGGGGCAGTGACGATACGGTGCTCCCCCAGAGACCATGAAGCTTCTTTTTTGAGGGGGTATTTGCCAAAAATGACGATTTTGGTCTTGCTCACGTTGATCCGTAAGTCATTTGACTTATTGTATAGGGCCAAACTGCTTAAGGCTCTTTGGAGCCCCACCCTAGTGTGGTCCATGATCACCGTGTCGTCTGCATACTGGAGTGTTCCCAAGACGAGCCTCCCCAGTTTTGGAGGTGCTAAGTTGGCATCTTTCAGAGCTGTCCTCATGTCCGCAGTATACAAGTTGAAAAGCATGGGGGCCAAGACGCACCCCTGCTTGAGGCCCGAGTTGGTTTCAATTCTTTCAGTTGTTATTGTGGGGCTTAGCTTCACCTTGACCCAGGTGCCCTCATAGAGCGCTTTTATAGCTTTTAGCAGAGCCTGTGGTAGCCCCCACGAGTCAAGTTTTGCCCAGAGCCGGCCCCTGTTCACTCGGTCAAAGGCTGTGGAGTAGTCTATGAAACAGCAGAACAGGGGCGGTTTGTTCCTCGTATTGGCCTTCTTCGCGAGGTAGGAGAGGGCTAAGATGTTGTCAAGAGTGGAGCTATGGGCCCTAAAGCCGGTCTGTGTGGGCGGAAGAATGCCGTTCTTGTCCACCCAATCCTCCAGATCCCTGAGAAGAAGGCGGGCGTAAATCTTTGCTTCTATGTCGAGGAGAGCTATAAGCCTATAATTGGCCGGGTCCGCCTCCGGGCCGGAAGCTCCGCCTCCAGGCCGGAATTTCCGGCCCGAGTGCGGACGTAAGTTTAGTAGTCGTAAATCCATTCTGTGAATAGCAAAAGTACTAAGTTCATTCTGTGAATAGCAAAAGTAGTAAGTTCATTCTATGAATACCAGAAGTACTAGGTGCATTCTGTGAATACCAAAATGGTAGTAAGTTTAGGATTTAGTCTTAAGTTTGTTCTGTGAATCGGGCCCATAGTATTTGAACTTACATTTTTTTAATGCTTAAACTTTCAGATACCAGAAAGATTTGATATTTTACTTCAATAACTGTTGCTGAGCTATGTAATGAACAGTAGCCCTAAATTATTATTATCACCAAAGGGTCATTAGTAACAGTTAATCATCTGTGTTAAGAAACAATGGGTAAATGTACAGCAACAGAGGGAACTGTTAAAGACTCACTAATATAGGAAGACGAAACTCTCAGAACAGTCGTGGCTGGTATGATTCATGGGTGGGGGGGAGGGTGTCGCGGGGGGAGGTGGTCACGTGGGGGGTAATTTTAAATATATATATTTTTTTAACTTACATTCAGCGGTCCGGTTCAGCGTCACGTCCTCCTGTCCTCGCAGGAAGCAGCTGCAGACAGCCTCTCTCCCCTCCCCAAAGCCAATCACAAGGCTGCAATGGCAGCATAGTGATTGGCTGGGACACTGCCTGCACAGGCATCTATGGGGTGGCCGTTTTCTCCATGCAGGCTGCATGCAGCCTACATGGAGAAAATGTGTGCATGACGGGTTTGGTCGGCAGTCAGCGCCCACAACATTGGGCTAGCCACTTCTCCCTGCCATGCCCACCTGCCCTCCCCCAACCAAACCCTTCTTCTGCTTTCTCACAGAGCAAGAAGCAGAAACATAAAATGGTATTTATACCATTTTATGTTTCTGCTTCTCGCACTGCGAGAAAACAGTGTGGCGTCGCTCCTCCACCCACATGGAGGAGCCGCCCCTGTATCTTAACCGAGGGGAATACTGTGGTTGGGCAAACAGAGAAGAAGTACCAGCAAAAAACACATTCTTATTTAATCCAAAAGATAAACCTCTAGGAACAATACATCTAGCTTGATGGAATCAACAGTTAAACCAGGACATGCTTCAGTAGACAAAGATGGTACAAAACAGGGTTCCTGTTCTGTTGACGTCTCACTTAGCTCCGATGTACTGAATACCATCGTCTAAAATAGATATTCACTATTCACCTTCTCAGATATTAGTAAGACAGCCAAAAGGGCAACCCAGACTCTAGAAGGATGGTTCTCTCCACCCACAGCTAATATTTTTAATGGAGCTTTCGGCGATCCAGTGCTCAAGTAAACAATTAGCATGTTAAGGAATGACTTAAGTAATATTAGGAATCGAATATCAGCCTTGACAAATTGTTTTGAGATCTGTCTACAAACAAGTAGTCGTTCTAGTAACATCCCCACTATTCATTTGACCGGAAAGTCAGCCAAATCACTACAAAAGTTAGAGCCACCAAATACAACACCAGCTGTTAATAACAACAATGACCAAACCTATCAAGACCCAGAAGTTACTGCCATCAGGAGAACTGCAGCAGGGATGGAAAAATATAATTACCTTATTAACACGAAAAGCATGGTTAGACCTAAGGGAGCTAGTGTGAACCCCAAATCTTATTCCCAATCTTTAGACGTTTCTAAGGATCTTATGCATAGGAGTGGGATTAATAATGGAGGGACAGAGTATTTAAAAATGGTACCCAAGTTTCTACCAAGAAAGACAAGTAACAGGCAAAGAAGTTATGCACTGGATACGTTCCTTATGCCACTGCAAGATTAACCTGTTCCACATCTCACAATGCAATAAAGGTTCACTTCTTGGACACCATCATAGTGGATAGTCTGATTAATTTGGACCGCCATCATACTGTCTTAAGCTTTGCCACTTTAAAAACAAACATACGATTCAAACTGAATTCCCCATTTTCAACTCTATTTCAAGTAGATAATACAACCTATGGTAACAAGTAATAGAAGGAGTCATGTCTATCTGATATAGACTGACTCACCGGAACACAGAACATTAATTTAACAGGCATTCTAGAGGTCTTTATAACAAAATTGCCTCTCTCTGCACTCCCCTTGTGGTTATCAAGGTGGATCAAACAAAAGCTTTAGAGTGGGTTATGAATGATCCCCCAGGTGATCACTGCAGTTAAAATCCACAAATATGATTGTTCTTACAGTAGTACCTGCATTGCTCTACCCGATAGCCTTCGTTTGAGGCTTATGATCTGCAATATCATGGGTATCGGATCTAAGATTGCCAACTCTGAGTGGGAACTTTTCGTAAATCAAAATGACATAATTCTCTTGCAGGAGACATGGTTGCTATCACCAGTACACTGTTTTGGATGAACTGCTTTTTACATTGCAGCAGTACCATTTGTGTCAGGCGAGTCTTCTGGAGGCTTAATCACTTGGGTAGAGAATATCATACCTCTTGTATGAGGTGATTTAAAATCGACTCCCACGATGTACCAGAACTGGTTGGAGCCAGAGTTCGGGAAGAGAATTACATCATATTGTACACAATCGTTCCGTCCCCATAGGAAAATAACTCAAATTCTTTCTCTCCTGGAAACACTTGTGGGACAACATATAGATTTTTTGTCAGAAGTAATAGGTGGGGAATCAATACAATGTTTGACCCCCTTGACTGCACTAATCTCCCTATGAGAGAGGATGATGAAGCAATGACAATACCTAATCTACCAGCCAAATCTTTACCAAACTACTCTGCTGCTGCTCTACAGCTTACAGTTTTAACAATTAGTTTTGTTTTGAGTGCTTGTAATAAAAGGTCAAAGTCAGATTTAGGGAGGGCATACACATTCAAAAGGGTTCATACATGAGCACACTACACTATTGTATCATTGATCTAAAGTTTTGACAAAAGTAGGAGATATGCTTTGAGAGGAAAGTGACCATAAATCCTCTGAGCTTCTTTGGAAGGATGTAGGGATGCATAAACCCTTGGATCGGTACCCTCAATTTACAAATTTGATATTGCCATCTAATAATTGTAGGACTTTTTTTAAATGATTTAGAGATTAGCTGGAACCAGGAGTCATTCAAGAACTAAGGAAGGCTTCAGATGGTATTGGCTTTTGGTGGACTTATCTGATAGTGTTTTTGGACTGCCAGATGAGCTGTGGAAAGTCGCTTGCAGGAGATAAAGCTAGATGATTTATGGCAAGTATATTTTACATCCCCCATTATCCCAAGCGCCTGGGGAGCCGCGTTGCCGTTTTCCCGCCAGGAGGGGCATAATAGATCGCTGCGATTGCGGCAGAGCGGGCTGCTGGCGACTTTTGTGGACTAACTGGAGGATTTGCTGTCCTGCATCGCTGACCCTCTTTCCCTGCTGTCTCTCCGTCCCCCGCCGCCGCCATCATCATCAGCGGCCGCGGAGCGGGGACGGGACTACATCCCCCATCATCCCAAGCGCCTGGGGAGCCGCGTTGCCGTTTTCCCGCCAGGAGGGGCATAATAGATCGCTGCGATTGCGGCAGAGCGGGCTGCTGGCGACTTTTGTGGACTAACTGGAGGATTTGCTGTCCTGCATCGCTGACCCTCTTTCCCTGCTGTCTCTCCATCCCCCGCCGCCGCCATCACCATCAGTGGCCGCGGAGCGGGGACGGGACTACATCCCCCATCATCCCAAGCGCCTGGGGAGCCGCGTTGCCGTTTTCCCGCCAGGAGGGGCATAATAGATCGCTGCGATTGCGGCAGAGCTGGCTGCTGACGACTTTTGTGGACTAACTGGAGGATTTGCTGTCCTGCATTGCTGACCCTCTTTCCCTGCTGTCTCTCCGTCCCCCGCCGCCGCCATCACCATCAGCGGCCGCGGAGCGGGGACGGGACTACATCCCCCATCATCCCAAGTGCCTGGGGAGCCGCGTTGCCGTTTTCCCGCCAGGAGGGGCATAATAGATCGCTGCGACTCCCGCATCGCGGGATCGCGCACGGGCTAAGCCCGGGCAAAGGGCGGGCCGTCTGAGGCCGTCCGAGGTCGTACAAGGTCGGGTTGGGCCACACTCCTTGCATCCAGCTACGCCCCACTAGATAAGTAGATATCATCATTACCATTAATCCCTTGCCTTTGGGGGACTGTGCTGAGTGTGTTGGGGTTCGTTCTGGACTGAGCTCCCGCTTGTAATGTCAACTCGCTCCGGCAAAAGTTTGAGGGGGGGAGGGAGATGGGGGGAGTATGATTGGCACCATGGATCGTTTTATTACCCGCGTGGCCAGTGTAATCAATAAGGAAATTGGCATGGCTGAGCGCCGGTTGTCGCGAGGGCCCCTTGGTACTCGACGCTCATCGTTGGGACCGTTAGCTTTGGTGCCTTCACCTGAACGTAGCCAGGAGCCCCCTTCCAACGCCCCCTTTCCCCTGGACCATCCCTGGGTGGCAGCTCTGAGAGCCAATATAGATGACCTTGAAGTGCTGACAGATTCTGTACTTCAAGCGGAATATAATATGGCCATGGATCTAGTGATTAATGAGGCGGACACCTTGCTTTCGCCCTTGGCCAGTTCCCCTAACCATGTAAAAACAACTGCGGTTCCAACTTTAGTGGTTCAAGTGGAAACTCACCCTGTTCCTAACAAAAGGAAAAGGTTGCCTACCCCGCAGAAAGGTAACCTGGCCAAAGATTACAAGAGGCGTAGGCAGGCAGGTGCCAAGTTGGGTGGCCCTCACAAGAAAGTGGGGCGAGATCCTTGCCCGCCGCAGGGAGATATAGAGGAGGGTTTACCAGGAGGGATAGAGAATACTGGTTGTGGAGTACCGCTTGGAGGCCTTTTAACACAACCACACCTGGACTCCCTACTTGTAACACATTTAGAGAAAATGATGAAATCTTTACTTCTCCCGGTGTTGGACAAAATTGGGGGGCTCTTACAGCGGGTGGATAAAATGGAGCTGGAAACCCTGGATAATTTTTTCTCGCTAAAATCATTTATCAAATTACAGTTGAGAAATAGGGAGGCTGGCCAAGGGAGAGGGGATGACAATAGGGAGTCATATATAGTGCCTCAAAGTCCAGCCCTTACCACAGGCACCCCAATAGTAGTACCGGAGGTGCCTGTTTGTGCCCCACAGCCAACCCCTACAACTGTAGGGTCGGGAAGGAAGTCTGGTCTGCTAGTAACTAAAACCGCAAATAAAACCAAGCCCACTAAATTATCCAACAGCAAGAAGATCTGTCCCATAGCTTCTGGTATTGCTTCCAATGATAATCCCATTACCCCTGCCCTTAAGCCTGCGGCTTCTAGCCTATCCATGATTCTAAACCCTGAAGCATCCAAACCTGTAAAGGCCTGCCCTCATCCTACAGGCGAGGGGTTAGGAGAGGGAAGGGTGAATAACGTCAATCTCGCCCCTGCCTGCCAGCCTTACGTAGCTGTTCTGACCGGGGTGCCTGTGCTTAGCCCGGGCAAGCGGGAGACCTTTGAGGATTTGTATAATAAGACCCTTTTTTGGTTCAAAGAAAATAGGCCATTGCCTAAACCTTTGGAGGGACGGATCTTACATGTTAGGAGAGTTGGTTGGATTGGTTCTAAACAAAAAACGATAAATGGGGATTGTATAATTGTGAATTTTGACGACCCAAGGGTGGCTAGGTATGTATGCAGTGGACCCCAGAGGATGTATAGCCCACTTGCCTGTGGGGGTCAAATTGATATACATGACCGTAGCTACTTCTATTCCCCTAACTTGTCTGGGAAGACAGTTGGTTCTTATGGGTGGGAGGAGAGGGACGGCAGCCAGTTCTGTGGGCCCCTCCTCCACCCTAGTTTTTCTGACAGGCCTCCATACCAGCCACGAGATTGGCTTTTACAACAGTATTGACATCCTACCTGCCCAATATGGGAAACACACTGTGAGGTAATAGAGGAGTTGCCAAACATTAGCCAACCGATTAGTGTGGATTTGGTGAGGTCTCCCTTTTGTACTCCATCTAATATAAATCCCCCTAGGGAACAATTGCAATCGCTTTTGCCATGTCCTAAACTACTTGCCCAGTCCTCCCAAATTAAGGCTACTTTGAAGGAGGTAATTACACCTAAAGTGACCATGTTGTTGCCGACTATTAAGGCAATTGCAACTACTGCTAGCGCCCCCCTCATCAGTAATTTGGAGTTGGGGTGGGAGGAGGAGGCCAGTGCCCCATTAAAGGTTGTTAGTTGGAATATAGCAGGACTCGGACGGAATGTAGGTTTGCCAGATTGGAATGCCATGATTGAACCATATGGGATTTGTTTGTTCCAGGAGACTTGGTCCCTGGAACCTTAATATAAGATGGGCTATACCACCTATTCTGTCCCCGCCATACGCCCAAAGGGAGGGAAAGGCCTTTCCTCGGGAGGGCTGACAATCTGGGTGAATATTTCCCTGCGTTACTCTATCAAACTTATTACTACGAAGTCTCCTGATCTACAAAGGCTAACAGTCAGAGGCCCATGTGGTGGGAAAGTACTCGAAATTTTGAACATTTACGTCAGAGGAGCACGGGGGGGTTCTTCTACGTTATCCTCAACTGGCCTTGATGAGGAACTCAGAAACATCAAATCTGATGCCTTCATCTTGTTAGCGGGGGATTTTAATTGTACGTATGAACCCCTTGCCCTGGACGATGTGTTGGGTAATAGAGAAGATGATAATAATAGAGGTATCCCAACATTGCAAATCCCACCAATCAGGAGATGGAATCAAGGTGTTATTGATCTCAATGCACTCTGTATGGAGTATGATCTTCGAGCTACCAATGGCAGATCCAACTCAGACCAAATGGGGGCCCACACGTTCAACAGAGTGGGGCATTCCTCACGGATTGACTACATTCTGCTGAACTACTGTTTATGGCCCTACTTGTTGGATATGGTGGTCTTGCCGTCTACTGATAGCGACCATAATCCATTGTCTCTATCCCTGTGCCCCCCTTGGTTGGGTCACTCCCCACTTCGTTTCCCTCACACGTGGAGAGTTACACATGAAGTATGCCCTTCAAATTGTGGTAGGCGTTTAAAATGGAACAACTTTGCTGCCAGGGAGTGCAAGATACAGGAGGTAAACTTAATAATGTCAAATGTTCCTCAACGTCTAGATTCTCCCCTCCCTAGTGCACAGGAGATCTCAATACTGTTTGATCAAACTACGGATGCACTAGGTGATCTATTTTTAGTCCACACTGTGGGGAAGAAATCTAATACAAGAGGCGCCACAAAGGGCAATGTTGGGTGGTTCACTCCAGTCTGCCGAGAGGCTAAAAGGGAACTAATTAAGGCGGTTAAATCTAAGAACAGAGCCTTGATTAGTGCTGTAAGAGGGAACCAAAGGAGAATTATTAAGGAGGCTAAAATAGCATGGGAGGACCAGTTTTGGCATGATTTAAAGGCCGCTAGCACAAGGAAGGACTCTAAGGGTTTTTGGGACTTACTAAGAGCAAGGGATAAGCCCGCGGACTCACTAATAACATGCAATATACCAGAGGACGCATGGTTTGACCATTTTTTCAAACTCTATAATGTGGCTCTGAGTGCGGAGACATGTTCGACTGAAAGTTATTCTGTAGTACCCTGTGAACTCACTGAGGAGCATTTGTTCACTGTCAAGGAACTGGTGGGGGCTATCACATGCCTTGTCCCCAATAAAGCTGCAGGCCCGGATGGCTTGCCAGGGGATTTGTTACGTACCAACCCAGTAGAGTGGGCGAAACTTATCGCTGCTCTACTGAATGCTAGCTTCAGTGGGGCAACTCTCCCAGGTTCATGGAAGGGCGCTGAAGTTGTTCCCATCTTTAAAAAAGGGAGTCGGTCCGACCCCGCCAATTATCGCCCCATAAGCCTTTTAGACTCCTCCCAGAAAGTGGCAGGCAAAGTGGTTTTAGGCAGGCTACTACAATGGATTGAGGAAAAAAGTATTCTTTCTGATTTTCAGGCCGGTTTTAGATCAGGTATGGCGACGATAGAGCAATGCTTTCGGCTTTTGATGCTCTATTGGAAAGTGGTTGTACTGGGCAAGGGCAGTCTGTATCTCGCTTTTATTGATTTGCGGACTGCCTTTGACCTGGTCCCGCGCAACCAACTTTGGGGTGTGCTGAATGACCTGGGTATTCCTCCCTACCTTCTAAGCTTATTGGTAAAGTTGCATGCCGACAACTTTGCGCAGATCAGGTGGGGTAACCAGGGCCAAAAAACTAATCGAATACCTGTAAATAGAGGAGTACGCCAGGGGTGTGTTCTAGCCCCCACTCTGTTTTCTTTGTATGTGAATGGAGTGGTGGACTATCTATCGGAAGTTCCATCAGATGCACCATCCCTGGCCGGCAGAAGAATACCCACTCTCCTATTTGCAGATGATACCCTCCTGATCTCCAAAACCCCGGTAGGCCTGCAGAGCATGCTATCTAGTTTTAAAACTTTTTGTGATGAAAGGGGGCTAGTCATTAACACTGGGAAAACGAAGTATCTAGTTCTTAACCCTCCGAAAAAGACAATGAAACCGCCAATTTTAGATGCTGTTTCTTTAGAGAGGGTTACTGAGTTCGACTATCTTGGTATCCGCCTCTGTGATTCGATGAGTTGGGAATGTCACTTACACAAGATGTTGATGATTCATAAAAGGGTATTGGGTGTCCTTCTTAAAGAACAACGTGCCTCAACCCTAAAACCTATCGCACCAATCCTTGACATTTATAGGGCAAGGGGCGTCAGTGCAGTTTTATATGGGGCCGAACTTTGGGGGACACACAAGGTGGATCAGTTGTCTCGCTCGGAAAGCAAGTTTTTGAAAGATTTAATGGGGCTTCCTTATAGTACCCCAACACTCCCACTGTTATTAGACATGGGGCTAAGATCAATTAGCGACCAGGTTAGGCTCCGCCCTCTACTTCTATGGGCAAGAATCTGGAGAGTTCCAAATTTTTCTTGCTTCGCGGACGGCTTAACTGATGTGCTGGAGTCGCCGGGCTGGTCCAAGATCCATTGGTTGAGAGAAGTCAAGCGTCTTCTTCTCAACATGGCTCTTGGCAATGCCTGGGCTAATAGAACTGCTTCCCCAATATCTGTGCTAAAGAAATTATATTGGAATTGGGTAGCTGATAGCAGATCCAGTAATTCTAAATTGTGTAGAACTTCCTTGGACTTCCTATTAATAAAAGATTTGCCCCTTTGTGAACCGTATTTGGACATTGTCACTAAGCACTGTGATAGGGCATTGTATTTTCAGTTTAGGATAGGCCTTCTTCCCGTTGGGGAACTTACTTCTAGGTGGAAGCACTCGACCCAAACCACCTCTATGTGCCCATTTTGTGAACACAGGATTGAGTCAATCCCGCACCTGTTTTTCGAATGTTCGGCCTATGCCCTTCCCCGCAGTAGATGGTTAAAACCACTATGCAGAGAACTTGGGACAAGGCATTTTAAGGAGGCCTTGCGTGTCTTAAAAAATTATCCACACCCACTTTATGCCTGCGGCATAGCCAAGTTCCTGGGTTGGGCCTGGCGTATTAGATCATCTAGGCATTCTTATCTTGTTTAATTTGTTCTTAAATGATTTTATCTAATTTATTGGGGTCTTTTGCATAATGAATTGTATGTTAATGTACTGACTATTTTTATTGTCTCATTGTTTTGTGCTAAATGTACTGCTTTTTAAGATATTTTTTATATCGAAATAAAGCCTATGAAGATGATGATGTATATTTTAACATGTTTTACAATACAGTCCATTCAGACAATTTAAAGAGAAATCATCTATTGTTCTCTAGTAGGGTATACTGAACTCCATTAAAGCTATTGAAGTTGGGAAATGGAAGAGTGCTGATATGTAAAAAATGTGGCTTAGAGAAAGCTTACATTGTTCAGATGTTTATGGAGTGTCCAGGGATCCAAACGTTTTGGGCTGATGTGAGTAGGTGTATGACAAGTATCCTTGAGATGACAGTTCAGGTAAGCTTATTTCTTATAATGTTTGGGTTGGTAACACAAGTTGAAAGTTTGAGTAAGGACATAAAAAAAAAATGATTTTCTTTTTAATCCTCTTAGCTCGGAGGGAGATGACTCCATTTTTCTGCCTCTACTTCTTTCTCTGTGCTTCACTAAATGGTCGTCATGGCCATGGCAGAAGAATAAGAAGAAGATGGGATTTTAAGCCTTAGGTATGAGTGATCATCCAAAGCAAGGGCGCATACAGAGGGAGATCTCAGGGGTTTAACTTGAGGCAAATGAGGACTATTAAAAAAAATTATATATATATATATATAATATATATATATATTATCTACTGGTGGTCGCCAGTAGATAGTTATAGTTAGGACCGAGTTCCCATAGGAAATCTGAAAATTCTATTTTGAATAACTTTGGTGCCGGTTGACTTATCTTCGTGAAATTTTCAAAACTAATGGGGCGCTCCGCTCAGCTCCTACCCTGAAAGTCTCGGGGTAATTCGTCAAGCGGGGGCTGAGAAAAAAGGGGGGTCCCAAACGCATGCATTTTCCCATAGGACCTTTAGTCAAAGGTACAGCCCGAACGGCTGAGCGGAATTACACCAAATTTGACAAAAAGGTAGCCCTTGGTTCACACTTGTGCCTTTTGCTTAAATGGTGTAAATCCGTTCAGTAGTTCCTGAGAAAATCAAAAGTAAAATCACATGTATATCTGGGCGGAGCCTAACCACACATCTCATCGTAAGATCTGATTGGCTGTCAGCACTTCATCCAAGAAGTGTTGGCAGCCATCTTGGGACCAATATACATGATAGCACCTCATTAAAAAGCATTGCGGTTAATAGAAGGTTTTAAGACTTTAGTTACATTATAAATCATTTGTTGTACCATACCCATTTTAGGAATTGCGGTGTGTTCTAAGTGATTTTACAGAACACAATATCTCCCAAGATGGCCACCAGAGACAAAAGAGCCCAAATGTAGCCCAAATATCACCCAGATGTAGCCCAAGTATAGCCCAATGACAGAAGTGTGCAAAACACTTATTTGTTGTGTATTTGCAGTTTTATATAGTGCAGACTTGTCAGGTATTGGAGTGCTTTACATGAGCATTGGTTACATCACACAAGATCAAATTCATTTTGGTTGTAGACATGGGGAGATTAAGTGATTTGACCAGAATCACAGAATGTTGAGCTGAAGCAGAAACTCCAACCTGGTTCCCCAGTTGCAAAGTCTGCAGCTCTGGAAGTAACACCACATCCTCTCCTCTAGGTGCAACATTTAATCAAGTGGTCAACTGGATAAAAAAACATAAAGATTACAAATAATTTAAAAGTTCTTTGTCGCTATTTGAAAACTCAGAAAATATGTCCTCATTTTAGTTTTTTTAAATGAGGACATATTTAATTTTCAGAAAAAACACACATTCACTTGATGATGTCATCAGTGATGTCATCAGTGATGTCATTTGAGATGTCATCAGTGATGTCATGAGTGATGTCACTGACCATGTCATGAGTGATGTAATATGTGACGTCATCAGCAGTGCATTGCGTGCGCGCGAGTTATAGTTAGCTGAACTAACTATAACGGGGGAATTTCAATGGTTTTGTACGAGTGAAAAGTCCAGCTAACTATAACGCCCCTGAAACCTATGGTTTTTTCAGTGAATTTCTAAGATTTTTAAATGCTAATTCCTAACTATAACGTGCCTGAAACCTATGGTTTTTTCAGTGAATATATATATGTATATATATTATCTACTGGCGGTCGCCAGTAGATAGTTATAGTTAGGACAGTGTTTCCATAGGAAATCCGCAACATTCTATTTGGAATAACTTTGGCGCCGGTTGACGAATCCTCGCGAAATTTTCAAAATAGGTGGGGCGCTCCGCTCCGCTCCTACCCTGAAAGTCTCGGGGGGATTCGTCAAGCAGGTGCTGAGAAAAAAGGGGGGTCCCAAAACGCGTTTTCCCCATGAATTTTCCATAGGGACCTCTAGTCCAAGGTACAGCCCGAACGGCTGAACAGAATTACTTGAAATTTGGCAGAGAGGTAGTCCTCAGCTCAGGGATGTGCCTTTTGCAGGTCTGGTGTCAATCTGTTCAGTAGTTCCTGAGAAAATCAAAAGTAAAATCATATATATATGTGGGCGGAGCCTAACTATAAATCTCATCCTGAGATCTGATTGGCTGTCAGCACTTCATCCAAGAAGTGTTGGCAGCCATTTTGGGACCAATATACATGATAGCACCTCATTAAAAAGCATTGCAGTTAATAGAAGGTTTTAAGACTTTAGTTACATTATAAATCATGTGTTGATGGTACCATACTCATTTTAGGAATTGTGGTATGTTCTAAGGTGATTTCACCATGTGAAAAAGCCTTCTGCTGGGATATCATGATTGAGAGAAAAATATTTTCTCATGCTTTTCCCACAGAGGTTTGGAAGGTGATCTATAAGCTAAACTGAGAGCTTATTTTCTGTAAATTCACATTATCTTTCTCAGTCATGTGAGAATGAAGTCTGACATTCTCAGTAAAACATGTACATCCAACAAGGGCAGAGACTGTCAGTTGATTCCTTTGTGTTCTACTGCAGCTTCCCAGAGTGTTCCAAAGAACAACTAGAGCGCTAACAGTCCTACTTATGATAAACGTATGGCACACCTGAAGCCATCTTGATTGGAATAAACTGGTAACACTTAAAACATTTAATTTAAAAAGGAACACAATGAGGGGGTTCATATTGCCATAGAAATTATGATTAATGCTGAAGAAAGAAAATGAGGGCACATTTTGAGTGACTTCTCAAATCCTCTTTTATTTCATTAAAAAATTCTGACATGCAGACTGAAACATGCACTTTTAATACCAGGAGCAGACTTCCATGGTGAACAGTAGTTTTGCTACAGTGATCTAATGAGCAACTAGAGTGCTAACATTCAGAATTTATGGCAAATGTGTGACATATCTGAATACCTTCATGATGGAATCAAAGTAAAAAACTGAAAGCATTTCCTACTGAGGAGACTGCAGTACATGAGGAAATTAGGAAACTTCATAACAAATAAATCTCCCAAGATGGCCACCGGAGACAAAAGAGCCCAAATGTAGCCCAAAATCACCCAGATGTAGCCCAAATATAGCCCAATGACAGAAGTGTGCAAAACACTTATTATTTTGTGTTTTTGCAGTGTTATATAGTGCAGATTTGTCAGGTATTGGAGTGCTTTACATGAGCATTGGTTACATCACACAAGAACAAATTCATTTTGGTTGTAGACATGGGGAGACTAAGTGATTTGACCAGAATCACAGCATGTCGAGCTGAAGCAGAAACTCCAACCTGGTTCCCCAGTTGCAAAGTCTGCAGTTCTGGAAGTAACACCACATCCTCTCCCCTAAGTGCAACATTTAATCAAGTGGTCAACTGGATAAAAAAACATAAAGATAACAAATAATTTAAAAGTGCTTTGTCGCTATTTGAAAACTCAGAAAATATGTCCTTATTTTAGTCTTTTAGAGCACTAACCATAATTTTGATGCCAATAAGACCCTCTCATATATGTAATTTCTAAAGGAAATGCTCTAGGTATTACAGTTTTGATTACATCAAGATGACGTCAGGCGTTCCACACTTTTGTAATAAATATAGAATGTTAGCAATCTAGTTGTTCATTAGGATACTGTTGAGAGGCAGAGGCCAGGGGCACGGACTCTGAAAATTGAAGGCAGGTAGGAGGGTGCAAAAGCAACAATTTAACCACACTGAGCAGGCAAGAAGGGCCGTGGCAGCACAACAGACTATGGAGGGCAGTGGAAAGGGGGGCAGGGGCAACAAACCAACAATACAGGACTTGCAAGAGAGGCTGTGGCAATGTAATAGAGCATTGTGGGCAGAAGGAAGAGGCAATGGTAGTACAACCATACATGCCAACAGACCCGATTCATCCAGGAAACGTCCAATGTTTTTAAGCTCAAATGGGCTTTATTTGATCTGTCTCCTGTCTAAAATCTCCTCTTTTTCAATGTAACTCAAAGGGGAAAATCAATACCCCAGTTTTTTTTCAAAATCTCCCTCTTACCAAGTTCAAAATGTTTGCAAGTATGGTACATTGGATCATGGAAGGAAATGGGGTAGGGACATGGACTTGGATAACAGAGGACAGGAGGGACATGGAGAGGTGCACCAAACTGACCCTGCAGGGCAGGCATCACGGTTTTCAGCAGCACAATACACCACACAGGGCATGCGGGACGGGAGTGCAGCACAACAATCCATAGAAAGCAAGAGGGAGGGGACAGGACCATGCACATGGACAACAGAGAACAGAGGGGCAAGAGGCAATGGTAGCTAGCTGACCATAATGGACAGACAGGAGAGCAAGCTGCAGCATAACAGACCATAAAGGGCAGGAGGGACAGATCAGGGGCATTACAATGGAACAGACAAGCCAGGAGGGAGGGACTAGGGGTCTGCACATGTAAACAGAGGGCTGGGGGCAAGGGGGCAGGGCAGGAGCAGCAAGATAGCCATGGAGGTCAGGCAGGATGGGCACTAGAAGCAAGACACACCATGAAGAGCAACAGTGAGACTGTGATGGCATACACACAGACCATGGAGGGAAGGTGGGAGGGGGTCAGGGGCAGCTAACTGACCACACAGGGAAGGTGGGAGGGGCCATGGCAGCATAGAAGACCATGCATGGCAAGTGGGAGGGTTAGTGGCAGCACAATGGCTGTGATGGGCAAGAAGGAGGGTGCAGGGGCATGCACAAAGGACGATGGAGGATAGAAGGGAGGGTCAGGACATGTGCACAGACAAGAAAGTTCAGGGGAAGGGGCCTCACAACAGACCGCACGGGGCAGGCTGGAGGAGCAATTGCAGCACAACAGACCAGGAAGGGCAGAAGGGTGTGGCAGTACAATGGACCATGTAGGACAGGAGGAAGAGGATAGGGGAATGGCATGTGGACAGGTAGGGTGGAGGTGGCAGGGACAGGTTACAGTCATCTGACAATGCTAGGCAAGTGGGAGGGGAGTGGCAGCTCAACAGAACACTCAGAGTAGATAGGAGTGGCAGGTCCATGGAACATGTTGGGCAAAAATGATGGAGCAGGGGCATGCACAAAGACATCGGAGGGCAGGGGGAAGAATAGGGGCAGCAAGCTAAGCACAGAGTTTAAGCAGGAGGTCAATGATGGGGCATAGAATTGGGCAATGGAGGGCAGGAGGAGTGGACTGGCACATCATACTAAATTGAGGGCATTGGCAGCACATCAGACCATGCATGGCAGGAGGGAGGAGGCTAGTCCATGGATTCACAAAACAGAGGATAGGGAGGAGGGGGATCGGGCAGCAAGCTAACTGTTCAGAGAAGGCGGGTATTAGGAACTTTATTGTTTTTAAAACGAGTGTCTGTGCGAACTACTTAAAATATGAACAAGTATGCAGCATAATCTCACTTTTATTCAGGAAAAAGAGGACGTTTGTGACTGTGACTCCAGGCTCACTTGGCAGAAACACCCTCTGACCCTCCACCCCCTATCGCAAAATGTAATGCCCGTGAAAAGGGTAGGTGAACACAGTGTTATATAGAACATAGTCCTGAGAGCACGATTAAAAATGAAAACTAGATATAGTGTATGGTATAAACTATGCACCAAAAAGTGTGATATAAGATGAACCGGGCGTGAAATATAATATGCAATACATTGTGCGCAATGGCAGATTCATTGGAGAGCGCGAGATAGCACAGGCACTAGCGCGTGCTATGCGATATGCGCCTTGGAGTGTAATATGCACAGGGCAGTGTTGTGTAACCTAGCTAGTCTCTAAAGTTGTAATATAAAATATGTGCTGGGGAGTGTAACGTTGCATATGCACTGTGACAAAGATATGGATCCCAGATTGTAATATGTATGGCATAGCACTGTGCGTTATAACATAGGCATCAAGGAAGGCACGTTAGATGGGGCAATATAACCCGTGCGAAGACAAGTGTGGCATGACATATTCACGGGGTGGTGTTACAGTGCGCATGGGCTAGAGAGTGTCATAGCATATGCACTAGCTAGTGGAATACAACACAGAGGTGTGTGGCACTCAGCAGGCAATGGTGGGTGTAACACAGCATTGGGCTCTGCCAGGAGCGCGCTGTGACTCTCAAGTGATGTTCGTCCCCTTTCCAGAGAGTAAAATAAAAAGTATTACACATCCGGCAGTGGATGTGTGTTTTATTAACCGTGAGGGGGGTTTCTTGCATAGTTTTGGTCGAATTTTTGTCGAATCCCCTTTAAATGGATTGGTGTGCATGTGTATTAAATGTGCCCGTCAATAGCTACCCATGTTTGTATAAATAAACGACAAGGGTGTCTACCGGGACTAGGCACGGTAGGGCATCAGGCATGTCAGAGCTTCACTAGTGGTGTAAATACATTCCACGTGGATTCATTGTATGCATAGTCGCCTTTTAATGAATATCACGCAAATCGTCATGGTGATAGGTACGTACGGTTTGTCCAGCATGTCCTAGGTGTGTCTATAAATATATATTTTTTTAAAATAATAAAAAACAGTGGCCGTCCCTCGGGATTGGGGTCAAAAAAATATAATTAGGAGACAGGCCCAGGGGGATTTGGTCATCATGGCCAATAAATTAGAATAAGAAGGGGAACCACACAGCCCCCCTTCTTAAAAAATTAAAATAAATAAAAGACTGGCATCGTGCCGGAGGCCAAGCCCCCTCCTGGCAGCACTCTGCAAACGCGCCCCCTGGCGAGTTGTAAGTTGGGGAATTAATTCCTCTTCAATACTGAGGGTCCCTGAGGGCCAACTAGCCCAACAGGCATCTCCAGTATGCGCCAGGGAGCTGCGCTGCAGACAGGTGTTCTGAGGCCAAGCCCCTTTTTACACCTCTCTGCAACGCAGCTCTGTGGCGCTTACTGGAGGTACCTAGTGGTCTAGTTTGACCCTAGGGACCCTTAGGATTCAAGGGGACTTAATCTCTCAACTTAGAACAGCCACAGGGCGCGTTTACACAGTGGTGAAGGGAGGGGACGGGGCCTGAGGTGACATGTGCAGACACGCACTATGGCACGTTTTAAATTGGGGATATAATTTCCCTTCAATACTGAGGGCCCCTGGGGGCTAACTAGCCCACCCAGTGCTTCCAGTAAGCGCCACTGAGCTGCATTGCAGAGAGGTGGTCCAGGCCGTGCCACTTTTTACACCTCTCTGCAACGCAGCTCTGTGGCACTTACTGGAGGTACCTAGTGAGCTAGTTGGACCCTAGGGACCCTCAGGATTCAAATGAACTTAATCTCCCAACTAAAAACGGACACAGGGCGTGTTTACACAGTGGTGAAGGGAGGGGACGGGGCCTGAGTTAAGGTGTGCAAAAACGCCCTGTGGCCTGTTTTAAGAGGTAGTTTTAATCCCCCTGCCCTATTATATACTAGGGGCTTACAGAGGAGGTCATGCTAATCACAGGGGGACCCCAACGCATAGTGTTCCCTAGTGTATGTAAGTGTTTTCACTGTATTCTAAGTGTCTTTTAACATAGCACTGGCTCTAGGACTGGTTAGTCAGACTCAGTTACCACCAGTATCCGTCTGAAAAAGTTGAGGGTACAGGATGATTTTGCAACAAGGCTTATTTCTGCTCTTCTTTTTGTTCTTTCTGCACGTTATCCTTCTTCCTGCACTTTTCTTCATCTTTGAGGACTTCTGTTGCTTCTTTCTGCACTTCTTTTTTTTCTTTCTGTGCATTTTTTCTTCTTTCTTCACATGTCCTATCTCTGTAGGCATAGTTAGAAATTAACATTTAAAAAACCTTTGAAATTCACAGAAAAAACCTTAGGTTTCAGGCACGTTATAGTTAGGAATTAGCATTTAAAAAACCTCAGAAATTCACTGAAAAAACCATAGGTTTCAGGGGTGTTATAGTTAGCTGGACTTTTCACTTGTACAAAACCATTGAAATTCCCCCGTTATAGTTAGTTCAGCTAACTATAACTCGCGCGCCCACAATGCACTGCTGATGACGTCACATATTACATCATTCATGACATGGTCAGTAACATCACTCATGACATCACTGATGACATCTCAAATGACATCACTGCGCGCCCACTTTACGCAGTTAGTGCCATGCACACACGGTGGTCACGCGGTGCGCTGCGCGCACCGCGTGCCCACATTATGCGAGATGGGCCATGTACGCACGATGCGCTTTGCGCACCGTGCGCACATGGGGGACATATTATGCGCATCGTTGTGAAATGTTTTGTTTATTAATTTCAATTATTTCATAAGCCATGCACAAATGGTGCCCTTCGGGTTCCATTTGCACATGGGGTGGGGAGAGTGTGGATACTTTTTTTTTTTTTTTTAATTTTTTACCGTACGCGTACGGTAAGCGTAATCGGCGATTTTTCGAAAAACAAAATAATTTTGTTTTTGGCCTTGTGGGTTGTTTGGGGGCCCGTATATCATTGCTGGGTGATTATTATTTCAATATACTGCCCCTTTACCCATTTTTGGGCTTCATTTATGCTGCCCTACTCAGAGTGCGAGAGAGAAAATGGCGGCCGCCGCTTCCTGGTTTCGGCCGATTCGAATGTTTACTAAGATCTAAGAGCCAATCAGAATGGCGCTCGCGCTCGTCACCGTACGCGTACGGTAAGCGCACCGTAAGCGCACCGTAAGCTGGCTCAGATATATATATTGATTTAAAGGCTATTTTCTCAGAATCTACTGAACAGATTTACACCAAACCTACAAAAGGCACTTCCTTGACCTGAGGACTACCTCTCTGCCAAATTTCAAGTAATTCTGTTCAGCCGTTCGGGCTGTAGCTGTGTCTAAAGGTCCTATGGAAAAATGCATGGGAAAAACGCATTTTGGGACCCCCCTTTTATCTCAGCCCCCGCTTGAAGAAACCCCTCGAGACTTTCAGGGTAGGAGCGGAGCGTAGCGCCCCACCTATTTTGAAAAATTCGTGAGGATTCGTCGACCGGCGCAAAAGTTATTCAAAATAGAATGTTGCGGATTTCCTATGGAAACGTGGTCCTAACTATAACTACCTACTGGCGACCGCCAGTAGGTAATATATGTATATATATATATATAAATACATATATATATATATATATATATATATATATATAATTACACCTTCCTGCCACATGCTCCGAACTCAGAACGGGTGCTTTTCTCCACAGCAAGGACAGGAACTCACTTGCTCATCAGCTACGTCCACGAAAAATCTGGAGCACTCACAGGGTTTCATTTGTTAAAATGTGTTCCACAACAGCTATTTATAACACTACATGTTTCGGCGTGATCGCCTTTTTCAAGTGCTGGAAGTGCAACATTTGTAGTGCTGCTTTCTTTGGTGTTGAATCACAGGCTTCTCCAGGCCTGTTGTGAAGCCGCCCTGCAGGGATGGGAGCTCCTTTCACTTGGAGATATTTGTTTTTGACTGATAATGGGGATCATGTCCTGCTCACTTTCCAGAGCCTTTCATTACCAATAAGAATTTCATGGCATTTGAAGGTGAGAAAGGGAGAGGGGGAGCATCGTCTCTTCCTGCCAGCTCAGTCTAACTGTGCATTAAAAAGAACTAATTTTGGCAGCAGAAAGTAAGACTGGCATTTCTTTATTGTAAACATATGTGACTGTTATTTTTAACCAATGCACTGGGTCACTTTACATGTACTAAACTAAACGGACATGGCTGGTGCATTATGGGAATTGAAGGATTACCTATGGTCACATGCTTACTATTATTGAAATTGAAACACTCATGCCATGATTTTACTCACCTGTGACCAAGGCTATTACTTTAGCAGAAACGCATAAGGAAAGATTGTGCTGCATGCTTCGAATAAATGCCAGCATGTTCCTTGAGTTGGGTTTCGAGTACTTTTGTAGTGCTGCTTTAATTACAACTGTAATTAGCCCCTAAGAAAATCACATGAAAATTGATAACCTGATTTTAATAACCCACACTACATTATTTGAAGAGCTAAAAAGCTTTTTCCAGTGAGATTGTACGAAGAAAAGTACAACACCAGACCAACTTCCCTCAAGACACTGGCACAACAGAGATGCAAGGAAGCTGACAGATCCCTAGTGAAGGCAGTGAAATCCCAAGATAAGGCTGCTGTAAAGCAACACAGGTTGCACTACAGAGAAATTATGGAACATTCGAGATGCTCTTGGAATGATAAGAATTGACAGGTCCTTTTAAAGACAATTCAGTATAGGAATGAAAGACCTTTTGGCACATAATAGCAAATGGGAGCAAACAGGCTATTCCATCCTTGTATTTCCACCTGCACTCTAGTACCTGGATTGAATATTTCACCATGAAATTCTTAGATCGTGGTTTGCCAGGCTTAGAGGAACCGTCTAAGCCAGAACCCAATAATCACCGCTCTGGTTGTAGCATTCATCCCAAACCTGTAGCTTTTCCTCTTACGGAGAGATGCTAACCACCCTGGAGCAACTGAAAAAGGAAAAAATAACCAGGCACCAACCACATTCTGGGTTCCATATTTTAATTTACATTATAGTGCACTCCTTATTTCTGGGGCACGGATCCCTGACACCTGGACGAGGGGCCGAGAATATACCCATTCATATCAAGGAAGATTACAGCAACCCTGCTAACTATTGTCCAATCAGTCTGATTGATAATTTGCAAAAGGTATTTGCTAGCCAAGTACTCATCAGCTTGATGGATTGGATGGAGGACAAAAGTATACTCAGCCACCTCCAGGTGGGTTTCATGCCAAAATAATTACAATTGATCAGGCATTCTGTTTTCCCTCTTATATTAGAAGTATTTAACTTTCCAAAAAGAATGTCAAGTGACAACACATTCAATGAACTGCAACAATGACTTAATGACAATAGGAGGGAACAAAGTGATAATTCTCCTATTTACGGATGACTAATTGTTGCTGTCAAAAACACCCATGGGACTCCAAAAACCCTTAAACCAATGTGTACAGTTTTGCACATCGAAAGGGTTGGAACTCAACACTACTAAAACAAAGTGTGTGGCTTAAAGTCAAAAAACACAAATGCATGCGGGCAAGGACCTGCTGGACCAAATACCTATTGTTGATTAACTTGGCATTAAACTAAATAAAAAATTCAGTTGGGGCACGCAAATTGATAAAAGCTCCTCGACAATTATACATTTTTCTAAAGCTATTTGCGCCAACATTCCAGAACAACATGCAGGGCTGTTCACCAGCTCTCGAAGGCTATAGATTACAGGTACAGAGTGCTGCTCTTTATAGTACAGAAATATGGTGAGGCAATAGATATAGTGCCTTGAAAACTGTGGAGAATACATTTGTTAGATCACTAGCAGCATTACCAACAAGTACTCCACTGATCCCATTGTATAGGGACATGAATCTCAAATACATCCCTCAGTTGGCCATTTTAAAACTTCTATTATATTGGCTTAGAATTTGGCACATCCCAGCAGTAGTGGCCAGCATGGCTTGTGGAAGGCAGGGCGAGAGCGGGCGCGGGAGGGTATCGCGGGGGTCAGGTGAGGATGCCCATAAAAAAAAATATAATAATTAACTTACCTTCCTGCCAGGTCCCGCGTCTGCTTCTGCTCTCCTCGAGGAATAGGAAGCACAGCCAGGCCCCACTGACCAATCACAGTGCTGCAATGCGGCATTGTGATTGGTAGGCACCCAGGCTCCCCTGATAAATCACAATGCTGCAATGCAGCATTGTGATGGGTTTTGAGCATGCTGGTTAGACGCTCAATCAGGAAATGGGGGCTTGGGCATGACTGGTTTGGGTGGCCCGAGAGTGCCGACCAAACAGTCATTTTGCACTTAGGAGTGGGCAAACCACTCCTCCCCTTCCCTGCTCTGAGAGCAGTGCAGCAACAAACGGCCCGCAAAGCAGCACAAACATTAAATGATAATAACTGAAAGTTATTATCATTTTATATTTCCTCTTCTTGCACTGCTTGAAAGCAGTGGGGTGACGCTCCTCCACCATAACGGAGGAGCCGCCCCTGCACCCTAAAGACTGAAACCTATGGAATTGCCTTTAAGAGCTATTGGCTCTAGACAAACAAGGCATTACACATTTGCTCAGGCACATGAGTACCTGACATTATAAGATTTGCGTGAGCAACATGTACGTTAAACCTGAGACTGTTACAGATATATCAGTCAGGATTTGAAATCAGCCTTTTGGAACTATAATTTCTGTTCAACCCATAGACATTGCCTCACAGGCAGTTTTACTTTCCAAAGTTTTATCCATTTTCAAATGTGAATGCACTTCCTGTAAAAACCTGAGACAGTGTGCATTTCGATGGCCTTCTCCATTCTGTATGTGACAGATTTACAACAAGAAGTAATAAAATCTACTACAACTTCTGCTACTACTAAATGATATACCTGGCATCATTGGTGTGGCATTCCCCCAATCTGTTTCCCTTCACTCCCCCTATTTTGCTGAATTTGTTGTTTTTGGCTTTAGTACTCTGTGCCCCTTACAACTGCTAACCAGCTCTAAAGTGCTTGTGCTCACCCCTTCAAACATGTTAATTTGGCCTACACCTAATTGTCACATGTAACTTACTTGTAAGTTCCTAATAAATGGTACTACGAGTACCCTGGGCCTGTAAATTAAATGCTACTCTTGAACCTGCAGTACTTATGGCACCACCTACTAAAGAAGCCTTTAAAAGTATGCCTCAGGCTTGCCAATTCATTGTGAAGTGCAGCTTTAAACTGCATTTTAAACTGGCAAATTAAACCTTTTCACAGGCCTAAACCTTTTTTTTAACCCCTTGCATGCCCTTGACGGAACCACTCCGTCATGAGCCACGGGCGCCGTGTGCTCATGACGGAGTGGTTCCGTCATGCTGCGGCCGTTGGCGGCCGCTCCTCCCAAGCGGCGCTAATTCCCCACCTGTGCGGGCGATTAGCGCAGTGGGTGGAGTCATGACGGAACCACGCCGTCAGGAGCACAGCTCGCCCGTGACTCATGACGGCGTGGTTCCGTCATGAGCATAGCGGCGCCGTCAACCCCCCAAACCCCCCCAGCGCTGTGGCGGAATTCGCGCCGCAGCGAAGGGGTTAATACTTCTAAATCACCCTTAAGGGAGGCTCCAAAGGCTCATAGGGTAGGGTGCATTGTATTTAACCAGTGGGACAAATGCACGTACGTTTTCATTATCCTGTTAAGTGAAACACTCCTGAAATCAGTTTGCCCTGTTGTAAGGCCAATTTCTCCCGTTGGCTAATACTGGGTTAAGTTATTAAATTTAATAAGTGATAATTTTGATTGGGAGCAAATAGAGGTATACTGTTCACATTCATGAGACTTGCCACTTAAAATCCTCTTTAGTGGTAATTTTCTGGTTTTAAGTTTAAATTAGGAAAATGCCACTTTAGAAATTTGGAATTTTCTTGTCTTAACCATGTGTGCCTTCTGCCAGAGTCCTGGGTCACATGGCTGTGAATGGTTCTGCTGTAGGGGTTTGTGTGTTGCTTCTAGACAGTAACACATAGGGGGCAGCTGCCCTGCTGCACTGGAGCTAGCTGAGCCCTACTTTTGGCCTCTGCCTGGAGTGAGTCCTCATCCTCAGCAGGTGCCCCCAGTTCCTGGAACCTTGGCTGGCAGCAGAGTATACTCCTACCTGCCTAATTGTGAGTCCCATCAGATCTGATGTAGTGAGACACAGCTCGATACAGAACCTCGCATCACCGCCCATCACAGATCCTGATCGGCAACCACATCGGAAGCGACGCAGCACAATGCAACTCAAAACAGGACTTGAATTGCAGCCTTCACACCCCAGAATTGGATTTGACTGAGTGTAACGCAACTGCGGACCAGAACCTACACAGGGAGATGCAACCCAACTGAGGATTTTGCATCTCAGTGCAGCAGGACTGACGCTGATCAACATGAAGCCTCACACCAAGGACATAAGGTACAACTTTCAGCAAGACTGACCGGGTCCCTTCATCAGACCCGTGCTCCATCGTGGTCAGCCTAACCTTGTGACATTGTCCCAGTCCGTCACGACCAGATAACCACAGCTGATGCATTGTGCTTCTTGCTCTATTTATTTATTTTTTAATTAATTCAATATCCCCAGTTCTTCTGACTGGATTGTTGTCATTCTGTTACCATTGTATTTATTCAAGTTTTACTCTATATTTCAGAATTGGTTTTTGATTTTTTTTCTTGTGTTGTGTTTTCACTTTATTTCTGTTTGTGTGTGATGCATAAATACTTTACAATTGCCCCTAAGTTAAAGCTGACTGCTTTATACCAAGCTACCAGATGGTTAAGTACAGGTTAATTTTGTGACTTTTGTGGTTTACATTGACAAGAATTGTGTTTGTTGCCGTAGTGGGGGTTCCATCCCCTCAACCAATAAACCAATTTCTTACACTAAGACTAGTACCATTAGGTATTAAGTGGATATTGTAGGATCTTTTATGATTTTTCTCCATCTTAGAAAAAATCGATTTGTTTCTAAATGTTATGCATGTGCAAAATATTTCAGTAGAGTTGATAAATTCTGCATTCTCTTGTGATGTCACCAATATGACGTGTCATGAAAAGGTAGAGAAAGTATATACCAGGTAACTGATTTTTATGTATTATTGGCATCACGTTCACAAATAAAAATAAATGCTGAACTGGTGAATATGGTTGAACATTTTCATAATAAAAAATTGCCTTATAAAACTCCAAATGACTCTCCTGCTTCGTGTTGATAAAACAAGGGGTCCATGTGCGGGTGTTCTGCTTCTTCTATCCTTGTTCAATGAAGTAAGAACAGATCAAACTGTTCTGCTATGTTCAAGTGTTGTTCATGAAATCTTTAAACATTGTGAAACAAAATGTTATTTTCCTGATAATTTTTAAATACCTTTATAGGGCTTATGTATTTTTGTCTAATTGAAGCATGGGTTGTGTTTCAGCTGATTATAAGCATTACACTCATTACACATATAAAGAATACGATTGTTAAGTTATGGTGCCAGAAAAATCCAATCTGCAAGCACAAGATTTTGGATTTTCCTATAATTATTCAGAAGATGCATATTCACGCAAGAATGTGTTTTCCTAAGATGTTGGCAATATCTACAACGTGATTTATGTTTTTGTTTAATTCAGTGTTTTAAATTTACTTCTCAAGGGTATTTTCTGGTCTGTGTTTAGATAAACTCTAGACTAACTACATGTCTGCTTCTATACTTCCCAGGAAATATGTTTGACTAAACTACCAAAGAAAAACAACTCAGATTATTTCAGAGGGCTTACATATTCTAGTTCATGTGGTATTGCAAAACGAACCTGCAGTTAAATACTTTGGAAACTATTTTCGAGGAGATCATTTCCTAAACATCTTCTTTACACAAGGTTTGAAGAAAAAGAGTGTGAACAGAAAACTTGATTCATGAAGGATTTTGTTTGACCTAAGATAGACTCAGGGCCAGCTCTATGGCAATGCGACCAGTGCAGCCGCACCTGGCGCTGACCTCAGGGGCGTTGGGTTTAGAAATGACACAGGTTTAAAAAGCACCTGCTGCAGAGTTCCTTGTGTGTCCAGCAGCTTTCAGTGAAAGAATAAAAATATCAGGGTCACTCTTATGATTAATGTTCCTGCTGGAGAGAGATCAGAGTTTTGTCTAGTGGCAGATTCCACTGATGACAAGATAGTGCAGAGGGATAATATGCCTGCGGAAAAGAAAATGTACCATGCTGATTACAGAACTGCATTTTATATGAATCACTCAATAGGTTACTGCTTTTGCCACAGAGATCCTTTTGTTACTTGTAGTTTGTAAGAGGCACAGGGAGCCATGATCTGTCATCAAAGAATTGCATGCAAATTGCATGGTATAGAAGGTTATGTTTTTCCCCAGTCTTTCATTATCCTAATGTTGCTAGTGGGTTTATTTGGGTGTAAATACATTCTTATTAGTAAAGCCAACCACAGTGGTGCATTTTAAATGCTGAGTTTGTGCTTCTCCAGACCAAACACTCTTAAAATATACTGCCTACTAATATTGGCGACACATGACTCACACATCTTGTAATCCTTATTGTCTTACGGAACATTTCCTATAGACTAATTTACAAGGTTGTATGTGATTTCATAGAAAAACTATTTCATGGAATACCATTACTGAGAAACCATTTTTTCTAAACTGTTTAATGGAAATTTTCAGAATGAATGGCAACTTATCTTTTCATAGAAACCAATTCAAGGAATGTCTTTTTGATTGAAATTGGCTCTTGAATGCCTATTTTTTAAGTGCAAATACAATGGCGGCAGGTCTTACTTTCAGAAAAAGTTTTGTCTGAGATATTTATTTTAGTGCTTTACTTCAGGGAGCACTATTTCATATTTATATCTTTTAAATTGACAAATATTTACTTTGGATAATTTAATTTGCTGATCTATCGCCACCTGTAAAGACTATCCATCGCTGACCCCTCACAACCCCTAAACACCGTCAATCCCTGCTCCCCAAAACCCTTCACCGCACCTAAACTACAATCATTCCTGAGGCCTAAAAAACTCTATCTACACCTATAGCCTCACCTATCCCATACCCCTTAAGACACCTCATCACACCCAAACTCCACCCAAACCTGAACCCTAAAAAAAATCCTCACTGCCCTTAAACACCAGCCACCCATGGCCAATAAGAACTCCTTATCACCCTAAACTGCTCACCCGTGAAACCTAAAAAACACTTTCTACATCTAAACTCCACAAATCCCTGAATCTTGTGAACCCCTCACCACCCTAAACTCCTCCCCATCCTAAATCCTAAGAACACTTCACCACCCCAACTTCCACTCATAAGTGATTCCTAAAAACCCTAACCAGTCCTAAACTCGCCCATCCATGAACCCCAAAACTCCTCAACACCCTTACATTCCACCTCTCCCTGAAACTAAGAAGACCTCATAGACCTCAACACCACTCATCTGTAAACCCTAAAAACCCCTCACCAACACTAAACTCCACCCATCTCTGACCCCTGAAATCCCTTTCCATGCCTGAACTCCAAATATTCCTGACCCCTAATGCCCCTTATCACCATAAACATTACCCATCTCTGAATCCAAAACCCTCACAGTAGTCCTAAACTCCCCTCAAGTTTAATGTAATTTTGGATGTTTCCTTAAAATTATCATTCCTTTAAAATTTTCATTTAATTTTCATTTTATTTTTATTTCCTTGAAATTGTCTTTGCTTAAGATCGGTTTCCATGATTTGGTTTCTTCCAATTTGGTTTCTGGGTTTTAGTTTTACATTGATTCACACACATCAGATTTAGAGATACATGATTCATCAGTTCTATATAATGTGTGTGTGATGTAAAGTGCTCCGACACCCTACACTGGTATGAGTAACGCTATAAAAGAAAAGAAATGCATGTTATAGTGGGGCTATGGTGACATTAAGGGCACTGTAGGAGCGTAGTATTGAGGCAATTCATGGAGTAGCCTGTATGGACCATGCATGTAAGAGCGGTGGGGTGGTGGGGTGGGGTCGGGTCTGAGAGACAGTCAACAGATGATGACGAGGTAAAGTTTAATTTTAAAAACATAAGACCACTTACCTTGCGCTCGCCGCATCACCGACTCAGAAATGCGGCAAGCGCAAAGTAAGTGCTTTTCTCTTTCTTTATTTAATTTTCCCTCATCACCATCTGTCAACTCCCTCCCCACCCTGCCCCACGCTCTTACCTGTATGAGGCTCTCCTGTGGAGAAAGAGGTTTTTTGGGGGGCACCAACAAAGATTGTCACACTGTGCCCCACCAGTGCTAAAGCATCTCCTGGATAGACTTATCAATTTGAAAAAGTTGTAAATCAACTTTGAAAGAAAAATGGGAGGGAGAATGTGAGAGAGATACTTCGGTGCTGAGGGAAGACAGTGGCATGGTAAACTATGGTAATAAAAGCAGAACATGAATGCTTGAATTAATCTCAGACACCGGTAATAACTATGGCCAAATTACCTCCTTATTTGTCTTCCTAACATCATGATAAATCTTCTTGTGGGACAGAAAGCTATTACGTAGCCCTATGAAAAAGGTTTCCCAAGATGGCTGCTCAATACCCATAATGCAGAAAAGGAAGAACTAGGAGTGACCACATCCTGTTATTTCTTTCTGTTGACATGCACTAATATCAGCCCAGTGTTTGAGATAAGTTTTGTTAAATTTTTTATTGTTTTTCCACTGTTTCACTCAAAGTTATTATGTTTATTAAAATCAATATTTCCTTTCCACTGTTTGTGTTTTGAACGCAGAGTATTCCTATTTGCTTATAGTGAGCTTGCCTGTTTCAAATATTTTGTTGCTTACTATCAGCAGCCAAACATGCTGTGTTTTGCATCATGGAGTACGCAGACAACAAGGTGTTACTCGACCATATGCAGGAAGATGGTCTTTCTGTGGATTCTCTCTTTATGGTAGCACTACAGAAAATGATCACTGCTACAGTGGAGGCTGCATTTAGAGCCCGTGATCACCTTCATCTAATATACCAAGGCTAGACACAATGCTGGTCCTGTGGATGAGTTCAATGAAGAAGAAAAAAGGAGATGTTTTGTGCAGTGTGCAGAATTCACACAACTTTTCCAGCATTTAAGGGACAATTTCAAATTTCTCTTCCCAAATTCTGGGGGTGGTGCAGAGAATATTTTAACCAGTACCATCAGGTTGATCTAAAATATTTGCCTCTCCATGGTACAGTTGGTAAAGTGCATTTCCATGACTAGAAGAAGGTGGATAAAGTGACTTTTCTTAGATTCCTATGTAAATGTTACTCTTTGGAGGAGATTTCAGAGGAGTTCCTTCTTACCGTAAAGATGGAAACTTTAATTTCTGGTCTACCATTGCAGGGCACAGTGGTATTGGAACATGCACTTTCCTCGGACCAGACAGATAAGAAAGTGTGTGAACAAGAGAACCTTTTCTGCAGCCAAGCTTTTGGTTCGGGTGGATACTTATGTCACTTATACATTCAATCACTCCTAAAGGATTTTCCTGCCCTAGCGGAGCTGATGGATGAGGGTCTTGATACATCTTCTTTGCTGTCTATGATGAATCAACAACTGAGTTTTTAATATAATTTGATATTTGATAATGTATGTGCATCAGCTGCAGCCTCAAGGGCGGCTATTGCAACCCATCTTCATATTTGGCTTCATTCTTGGTAAGCAGACATACACAAAAATTGGTCCTGTTGAAGCTACCCTTTGCTGCATTCAAGATTTTTGGCGCAGAATTGGAGGAAGTTGTCAAAATGTCCATTGAGCATACAAAACTGATGACACTCATTGATCCATTTTCAAGGGCGCAAGCTTTGACTATTGAAGGTTTTTTGTACTGGATCTTCAAAAGTGAATAACCAACCCTTTCATGAGAGGAGTTGAGGCTGAAGTGGCCCCTCTCACTGACAAATCCCAGCTCCAGCTTCAAACCTCTTCCACTCCTGCTCCACTAAAAGCATGAGTATTTCAGTCTGCCAGTTGGGGGATGTTTGTTATTCTTCCAGCAGGAATGGCAATTGAAAGTGTCAAACACCTGGGTCAGGCAGAATGTCTTGGAAGCATATCTGATAGACTTTCCTACCCTCCCATTA